>NC_132797.1:25251666-26692500 GCF_048594095.1 Paramormyrops kingsleyae
ATCGAAGGAGCAGTCTATTCAGTAACTGTAGAATGTGGGTTTAATAAATATTGTCTGTTGCTTGTGAGCAGACTTGGCATCGAGAAAATAATACAAGTCCTTCGAGCCGGAGTTGAACCAGCGACCTAAGGATAGCCATCATACTATATGTACAGTCCTCCTCTCTGCCAGCTGAGCTATCAAAGGAGCAGTACATTCAATAAGTGTAGAATGTGGGTTTAATAAATATTGCCTGTTGCTTGTGAGCAAACTTGGCATCGTGAAAATGATACAAGTCCTTCGAGCCGGAGTTGAACCAGCGACCTAAGGATAGCCATCATACTATATCTACAGTCCGCCGCTCTGCCAGCTGAGCTATCGAAGGAGTAGTCTGTGGTGTTAGTGTATAATGTGGGTTTAATAAATATTGTCTGTTGCTTGTGAGCAAACTTGGCATCGTGAAAATGATACAAGTCCTTCGAGCCGGAGTTGAACCAGCTACCTAAGGATAGCCATCATACTGTATCTACAGTCCTCCACTCTGCCAGCTGAGCTATCGAAGGAGCAGTACATTAAGTAAGTGTAGAATGTGGGTTTAATAAATATTTTCCGGTTCTTGTGAGCAAGCTTGGCATCGTGAAGATGATACAAATCCTTCAAGCCGGAGTTGAACCAGCGACCTAAGGATAGCCATCATACTATATCTACAGTCCTCCGCTCTGCCAGCTGAGCTATCGAAGGAGCCGTACATTCAATAAGTATAGAATGTGGGTTTAATAAATATTGTCTGTTGCTTGTGAGCAAGCTTGGCATAGTGAAAATGATACAAGTCCTTCGAGCCGGAGTTGAACCAGCGACCTAAGGATAGCCATCATACTATATCTACAGTCCTCCGCTCTGCCAGCTGAGCTATCGAAGGAGCAGTCTGTGGTGTTAGTGTATAATGTGGGTTTAATAAATATTGTCTGTTGCTTGTGAGCAAACTTGGCATCGTGAAAATGATACAAATCCTTTGAGCCGGACTTGAACCAGCGACCTAAGGATAGTCATCATACTATATCTACAGTCTTCCACTCTGCCACCTGAGCTATCAAAGGAGCAGTCTTTTCAGTCGGTGTAGAATGTGGGTTTAATAAATATTGTCTGTTGCTTGTGAGCAAACTTGGCATCGTGAAAATGATGCAGTTCATTCGAGCCGGAGCTGAACCAGCGACCTAAGGATGGCCATCATACTACATCTACAGTCCTCCGCTCTGCCAGCTGAGCTATCGAAGGAGCAGTCTGTTCAGGAAGTGTAGAATGTGGGTTTAATAAATATTGTCTGATGCTTGTGAGCAAGCTTGGCATCGTGAAAATGATACAAGTCCTTCGAGCCGGAGTTGAACCAGCGACCTAAGGATAGCCATCATACTATATCTACAGTCCTCCGCTCTGCCAGCTGAGCTATCGAAGGAGTAGTCTATGGTGTTAGTGTATAATGTGGGTTTAATAAATATTGTCTGTTGCTTGTGAGCAAACTTGGCATCGTGAAAATGATGCCACTCCTTCGAGCCGGAGTTGAACCAGCTACCTAAGGATAGCCATCATACTGTATCTACAGTCCTCCACTCTGCCAGCTGAGCTATCGAAGGAGCAGTACATTAAGTAAGTGTAGAATGTGGGTTTAATAAATATTTTCCGGTTCATGTGAGCAAGCTTGGCATCGTGAAAATGATACAAATCCTTTGAGCCGGAGTTGAACCAGCGACCTAAGGATAGCCATCATACTATATCTACAGTCCTCCGCTCTGCCAGCTGAGCTATCGAAGGAGCCGTACATTCAATAAGTGTAGAATGTTGGTTTAATAAATATTGTCCGTTGCTTGTGAGCAAACTTGGCATCTTGAAAAAGGTTACAAGTCCTTCGAGCCGGAGTTGATCCAGCGACCTAAGGATAGCCATCTTATTATATCTACAGTCCTCCGCTCTGCCAGCTGAGCTATCGAAGGAGCAGTTTGTTCAGTAAGTGTAGAATGTCGGTTTAATAAATATTGTCTGTTGCTTGTGAGCAATCTTGACAATGATGCAGTTTCTTCGAGCCGGAGTTGAACCAGCGACCTAAGGATAGCCATCATACTATAACTACAGTCCTCCGCTCTGCCAGCTGAGCTATCGAAGGAGTAGTCTGTGGTGTTAGTGTATAATGTGGGTTTAATAAAAATTGTCTGTTGCTTGTGAGCAAACTTGGCATCGTGAAAATGGTACAAGTCCTTCGAGCCGGAGTTGATCCAGCGACCTAAGCATAGCCATCATACTATAGCTACAGTCCTCCGCTCTGCCAGCTGAGCTATCGAAGGAGCAGTCTGTTCAGTAAGTGTAGAATGTGGGTTTAATAAATATTGTCTGTTGCTTGTGAGCAAACTTGGCATCGTGAAAATGATGCAGCTCCTTCGAGCTGGAGTCGAACCAGCGACCTAAGGATGGCCATTATACTACATCTACAGTCCTCCGCTCTGCCAGCTGAGCCATCGAAGGAGCAGTACATTAAGCAAGTGTAGAATGCGGGTTTAATAAATATTGTCTGTTCCTTGTGAGCAAGCTTGGCATCGTGAAAATGATACAAATCCTTCGAGCCGGAGTTGAACCAGCGACCTAAGGATAGCCATCATACTGTATCTACAGTCCTCCGCTCTGCCAGCTGAGCTATCGAAGGAGCAGTCCATTTAATAAGTGTAGAATGTAGGTTTAATAAATATTGTCTGTTGCTTGTGAGCAAACTTGACATCGTGAAAATGACGCAGTTTCTGCGAGCCGGAGTTGAACCAGCTACTTAAGGATGACCATCACACTACATCTACAGTCCTCCGCTCTGCCAGCTGAGCTATCGAAGGAGCAGTACATTAAGTCAGTGTAGAATGTGGGTTTAATAAATATTTTCCGGTTCTTGTGAGCAAGCTTGGCATCGTGAAAATGATGATACAAATCCTAAGAGCCGGAGTTGAACCAGCGACCTAAGGATAGCCATCATACTATATCTACAGTCCTCCGCTCTGCCAGCTGAGCTATCGAAGGAGCTGTACATTCAATAAGTATAGAATGTGGGTTTAATAAATATTGTCTGTTGCTTGTGAGCAAGCTTGGCATCGTGAAAATGATACAAGTCCTTCGAGCCGGAGTTGAACCAGCGACCTAAGGATAGCCATCATACTATATCTACAGTCCTCCGCTCTGCCAGCTGAGCTATCGAAGGAGCAGTCTGTGGTGTTAGTGTATAATGTGGGTTTAATAAATATTGTCTGTTGCTTGTGAGCAACTTGGCATCGTGAAAATGATACAAATCCTTTGAGCCGGACTTGAACCAGCGACCTAAGGATAGTCATCATACTATATCTACAGTCTTCCGCTCTGCCACCTGAGCTATCAAAGGAGCAGTCTTTTCAGTCGGTGTAGAATGTGGGTTTAATAAATATTGTCTGTTGCTTGTGAGCAAACTTGGCATCGTGAAAATGATGCAGTTCATTCGAGCCGGAGCTGAACCAGCGACCTAAGGATGGCCATCATACTACATCTACAGTCCTCCGCTCTGCCAGCTGAGCTATCGAAGGAGCAGTCAGTTCAGAAAATGTAGAATGTGGGTTTCATAAATATTGTCTGATGCTTGTGAGCAAGCTTGGCATCGTGAAAATGATACAAGTCCTTCGAGCCGGAGTTGAACCAGCGACCTAAGGATAGCCATCATACTATATCTACAGTCCTCCGCTCTGCCAGCTGAGCTATCGAAGGAGTAGTCTGTGGTGTTAGTGTATAATGTGGGTTTAATAAATATTGTCTGTTGCTTGTGAGCAAACTTGGCATCGTGAAAATGATACAAGTCCTTCGAGCCGGAGTTGAACCAGCTACCTAAGGATAGCCATCATACTGTATCTACAGTCCTCCACTCTGCCAGCTGAGCTATCGAAGGAGCAGTCTAGTCAGTAAGTGTAGAATGTGGGTTTAATAAATATTGTCTGTTGCTTGTGCGCAAGCTTGGCATCGTGAAAATGATGCCACTCCTTCGAGCCGCAGTTGAACCAGCTACCTAAGGATAGCCATCATACTGTATCTACAGTCCTCCACTATGCCAGCTGAGCTATCGAAGGAGCAGTACATTAAGTAAGTGTAGAATGTGGGTTTAATAAATATTTTCCGGTTCATGTGAGCAAGCTTGGCATCGTGAAAATGATACAAATCCTTTGAGCCGGAGTTGAACCAGCGACCTAAGGATAGCCATCATACTATATCTACAGTCCTCCGCTCTGCCAGCTGAGCTATCGAAGGAGCCGTACATTCAATAAGTGTAGAATGTTGGTTTAATAAATATTGTCTGTTGCTTGTGAGCAAACTTGGCATCGTGAAAATGGTTACAAGTCCTTCGAGCCGGAGTTGATCCAGCGACCTAAGGATAGCCATCTTATTATATTTACAGTCCTCCACTCTGCCAGCTGAGCTATCGAAGGAGCAGTACATTAAGTAAGTGTAGAATGTGGGTTTAATAAATATTTTCCGGTTCATGTGAGCAAGCTTGGCATCGTGAAAATGATACAAATCCTTTGAGCCGGAGTTGAACCAGCGACCTAAGGATAGCCATCATACTATATCTACAGTCCTCCGCTCTGCCAGCTGAGCTATCGAAGGAGCCGTACATTCAATAAGTGTAGAATGTCGGTTTAATAAAAATTGTCTGCTGCTTGTGAGCAATCTTGACAATGATGCATTTTCTTTGAGCCGGAGTTGAACCAGCAACCTAAGGACAGCCATCATACTATAACTACAGTCCTCCGCTCTGCCAGCTGAGCTATCGAAGGAGTAGTCTGTGGTGTTAGTGTATAATGTGGGTTTAATAAAAATTGTCTGTTGCTTGTGAGCAAACTTGGCATCGTGAAAATGGTACAAGTCCTTCGAGCCGGAGTTGATCCAGCGACCTAAGGATAGCCATCATATTATAGCTACAGTCCTCCGCTCTGCCAGCTGAGCTATCGAAGGAGCAGTCTGTTCAGTAAGTGTAGAATGTGGGTTTAATAAATATTGTCTGTTGCTTGTGAGCAAACTTGGCATCGTGAAAATGATGCAGCTCCTTCGAGCTGGAGTCGAACCAGCGACCTAAGGATGGCCATTATACTACATCTATAGTCCTCCGCGCTGCCAGCTGAGCCATCGAAGGAGCAGTACATTAAGCAAGTGTAGAATGCGGGTTTAATAAATATTGTCTGTTCCTTGTGAGCAAGCTTGGCATCGTGAAAATGATACAAATCCTTCGAGCCGGAGTTGAACCAGCTACTTAAGGATGACCATCACACTACATCTACAGTCCTCCGCTCTGCCAGCTGAGCTATCGAAGGAGCAGTACATTAAGTCAGTGTAGAATGTGGGTTTAATAAATATTTTCCGGTTCTTGTGAGCAAGCTTGGCATCGTGAAAATGATGATACAAATCCTTCGAGCCGGAGTTGAACCAGCGACCTAAGGATAGCCATCATACTATATCTACAGTCCTCCGCTCTGCCTGCTGAGCTATCGAAGGAGCCGTACATTCAATAAGTATAGAATGTGGGTTTAATAAATATTGTCTGTTGCTTGTGAGCAAGCTTGGCATCGTGAAAATGATACAAGTCCTTCGAGCCGGAGTTGAACCAGCGACCTAAGGATAGCCGTCATACTATATCTACAGTCCTCCGCTCTGCCAGCTGAGCTATCGAAGGAGCAGTCTGTGGTGTTAGTGTATAATGTGGGTTTAATAAATATTGTCTGTTGCTTGTGAGCAAACTTGGCATCGTGAAAATGATACAAATCCTTTGAGCCGGACTTGAACCAGCGACCTAAGGATAGTCATCATACTATATCTACAGTCTTCCGCTCTGCCACCTGAGCTATCAAAGGAGCAGTCTTTTCAGTCGGTGTAGAATGTGGGTTTAATAAATATTGTCTGTTGCTTGTGAGCAAACTTGGCATCGTGAAAATGATGCAGTTCATTCGAGCCGGAGCTGAACCAGCGACCTAAGGATGGCCATCATACTACATCTACAGTCCTCCGCTCTGCCAGCTGAGCTATCGAAGGAGCAGTCTGTTCAGAAAGTGTAGAATGTGGGTTTAATAAATATTGTCTGATGCTTGTGAGTAAGCTTGGCATCGTGAAAATGATACAAGTCCTTCGAGCCGGAGTTGAACCAGCGACCGAAGGATAGCCATCATACTATATCTACAGTCCTCCGCTCTGCCAGCTGAGCTATCGAAGGAGTAGTCGGTGGTGTTAGTGTATAACGTGGGTTTAATAAATATTGTCTGTTGCTTGTGAGCAAACTTGGCATCGTGAAAATGATACAAGTCCTTCGAGCCGGAGTTGAACCAGCTACCTAAGGACAGCCATCATACTGTATCTACAGTCCTCCACTCTGCCAGCTGAGCTATCGAAGGAGCAGTCTATTCAGTGAGTGTAGAATGTGGGTTTAATAAATATTGTCTGTTGCTTGTGAGCAGACTTGGCATTGAGAAAATAATACAAGTCCTTCGAGCCAGAGTTGACCCAGCTACCTAAGGATAGCCATCATACTATATCTACAGTCCTCCGCTCTGCCAGCTGAGCTATCGAAGGAGCAGTACATTAAGTAAGTGTAGAATGTGGGTTTAATAAATATTTTCCGGTTCATGTGAGCAAGCTTGGCATCGTGAAAATGATACAAATCCTTTGAGCCGGAGTTGAACCAGCGACCTAAGGATAGCCATCATACTATATCTACAGTCCGCCGCTCTGCCAGCTGAGCTATCGAAGGAGCCGTACATTCAATAACTATAGAATGTGGGTTTAATAAATATTGTCTGTTGCTTGTGAGCAAGCTAGGCATCGTGAAAATGATACAAGTCCTTCGAGCCGGAGTTGAACCAGCGACCTAAGGATAGCCATCATACTATATCTACAGTCCTCCGCTCTGCCAGCTGAGCTATCGAAGGAGCAGTCTGTTCAGTAAGTGTAGAATGTGGGTTTAATAAATATTGTCTGTTGCTTGTGAGCAATCTTGACAATGATGCAGTTCCTTCGAGCCGGAGTTGAACCAACGACCTAAGGATAGCCATCATACTATAACTACAGTCCTCCGCTCTGCCAGCTGAGCTATCGAAGGAGTAGTCTGTGGTGTAAGTGTATAATGTGGGTTTAATAAAAATTGTCTGTTGCTTGTGAGCAAACTTGGCATCGTGAAAATGATACAAGTCCTTCGAGCCGGAGTTGATCCAGCGACCTAAGGATAGCCATCTTACTATATCTACAGTCCTCCGCTCTGACAGCTGAGCTATCGAAGGAGCCGTACAATCAATAAGTATAGAATGTGGGTTTAATAAATATTGTCTGTTGCTTGTGAGCAAGCTTGGCATCGTGAAAATGATACAAGTCCGTCGAGCCGGAGTTGAACCAGCGACCTAAGGATAGCCATCATACTATATCTACAGTCCTCCGCTCTGCCAGCTGAGCTATCGAAGGAGCAGTCTGTGGTGTTAGTGTATAATGTGGGTTTAATAAATATTGTCTGTTGCTTGTGAGCAAACTTGGCATCGTGAAAATGATACAAATCCTTTGAGCCGGACTTGAACCAGCGACCTAAGGATAGTCATCATACTATATCTACAGTCTTCCGCTCTGCCAGCTGAGCTATCGAAGGAGCAGTCTGTTCAGTAGGTGTAGAATGTGGGTTTAATAAATATTGTCTGTTGCTTGCGAGCAAACTTGGCATCGTGAAAATGATGCAGTTCATTCGAGCCGGAGCTGAACCAGCGACCTAAGGATGGCCATTATACTACATCTACAGTCCTCCGCTCTGCCAGCTGAGCTATCGAAGGAGCAGTCTGTTCAGTAAGTGTAGAATGTGGGTTTAATAAATATTGTCTGTTGCTTGTGAGCAAACTTGGCATCGTGAAAATGATGCAGTTCCTTCGAGCCGGAGTTGAACCAGCGACCTAAGGATGGCCATCATACTACATCTACAGTCCTCCGCTCTGCCAGCTGAGCTATCGAAGGAGCAGTACATTAAGTAAGTGTAGAATGTGGGTTTAATAAATATTTTCCGGTTCTTGTGAGCAAGCTTGGCATCGTGAAAATGATACAAATCCTTCGAGCCGGAGTTGAACCAGCGACCTAAGGATAGCCTTCATACTATATCTACAGTCCTCCGCTCTGCCAGCTGAGCTATCGAAGGAGCCGTACATTGAATAAGTATAGAATGTGGGTTTAATAAATATTGTCTGTTGCTTGTGAGCAAGCTTGGCATCGTGAAAATGATACAAGTCCTTCGAGCCGGAGTTGAACCAGCGACCTAAGGATAGCCATCATACTATATCTACAGTCCTCCGCTCTGCCAGCTGAGCTATCGAAGCAGTAGTCTGCAGTGTTAGTGTAGAATGTGGGTTTAATAAATATTGTCTGTTGCTTGTGAGCAAGCTTGGCATCGTGAAAATGATACAAATACTTCGAGCCGGAGTTGAACCAGCTACCTAAGGATAGCCATCATACTGTATCTACAGTACTCCACTCTGCCAGCTGAGCTATCGAAGGAGCAGTCTATTCAGTGAGTGTAGAATGTGGGTTTAATAAATATTGTCTGTTGCTTGTGAGCAGACTTGGCATTGAGAAAATAATACAAGTCCTTCGAACCGGAGTTGACCCAGCTACCTAAGGATAGCCATCATACTATATCTACAGTCCTCCGCTCTGCCAGCTGAGCTATCGAAGGAGCAGTACATTCAATAAGTGTAGAATGTGGGTTTAATAAATATCGTCTGTTGCTTGTGAGCAAACTTGGCATTGTGAAAATGATGCAGCTCTTTCGAGCCGGAGTTGAACCAGCGACCTAAGGATGGCCATCATACTCTATCTACAGTCCTCCGCTCTGCCAGCTGAGCTATCGAAGGAGCAGTCCATTTAATAAGTGTATAATGTGGGTTTAATAAATATTGTCTGTTGCTTGTGAGCAAACTTGGCATCGTGAAAATGATGCAGTTTCTTCGAGCCGGAGTTGAACCAGCGACCTAAGGATAGCCATCATACTATATCTACAGTCCTCCGCTCTGCCAGCTGAGCTACCGAAGGAGTAGTCTGTGGTGTTAGTGTATAATGTGGGTTTAATAAAAATTGTCTGTTGCTTGTGAGCAAACTAGGCATTGTGAAATTGATGCAGCTCCTTCGAGCCGGAGCTGAACCAGCGACCTAAGGATAGCCATCATATTATATCTACAGTCCTCCGCTCTGCCAGCTGAGCTATCGAAGGAGCAGTACATTCAATAAGTGTAAAATGTTGGTTTAATAAATATTGTCTGTTGCTTGTGAGCAAACTTGGCATCGTGAAAAAGGTTACAAGTCCTTCGAGCCGGAGTTGATCCAGCGACCTAAGGATAGCCATCTTATTATATCTACAGTCCTCCGCTCTGCCAGCTGAGCTATCGAAGGAGCAGTTTGTTCAGTAAGTGTAGAATGTCGGTTTAATAAATATTGTCTGTTGCTTGTGAGCAATCTTGACAATGATGCAGTTCCTTCGAGCCGGAGTTGAACCAGCGACCTAAGGAAAGCCATCATACTATAACTACAGTCCTCCGCTCTGCCAGCTGAGCTATCGAAGGAGTAGTCTGTGGTGTTAGTGTAGAATGTGGGTTTAATAAATATTGTCTGTTGCTTGTGAGCAAACTTGGCATCGTGAAAATGATGCAGCTCCTTCGAGCTGGAGTCGAACCAGCGACCTAAGGATGGCCATTATACTACATCTACAGTCCTCCGCTCTGCCAGCTGAGCCATCCAAGGAGCAGTACATTAAGCAAGTGTAGAATGTGGGTTTAATAAATATGGTCTGTTCCTTGTGAGCAAGCTTGGCATCGTGAAAATGATACAAATCCTTCGAGCCGGAGTTGAACCAGCGACCTAAGGATAGCCATCATACTGTACCTACAGTCCTCCGCTCTGCCAGCTGAGCTATCGAAGGAGCAGTCCATTTAACAAGTGTAGAATGTGGGTTTAATAAATATTGTCTGTTGCTTGTGAGCAAACTTGGCATCGTGAAAAGTTGAACCAGCTACCTAAGGATGACCATCACACTACATCTACAGTCCTCCGCTCTGCCAGCTGAGCTATCGAAGGAGCAGTACATTAAGTAAGTGTAGAATGTGGGTTTAATAAATATTTTCCGGTTCATGTGAGCAAGCTTGGCATCGTGAAAATGATACAATTCCTTTGAGCCGGAGTTGAACCAGCGACCTAAGGATAGCCATCATACTATATCTACAGTCCTCCGCTCTGCCAGCTGAGCTATCGAAGGAGCCGTACATTCAATAAGTATAGAATGTGGGTTTAATAAATATTGTCTGTTGCTTGTGAGCAAGCTTGGCATCGTGAAAATGATACAAGTCCTTCGAGCCGGAGTTGAACCAGCGACCTAAGGATAGCCATCATACTATATCTACAGTCCTCCGCTCTGCCAGCTGAGCTATCGAAGGAGTAGTCTGCGGTGTTAGTGTAGAATGTGGGTTTAATAAATATTGTCTGTTGCTTGTGAGCAAGCTTGGCATCGTGAAAATGATACAAATACTTCGAGCCGGAGTTGAACCAGCTACCTAAGGATAGCCATCATACTGTATCTACAGTACTCCACTCTGCCAGCTGAGCTATCGAAGGAGCAGTCTATTCAGTGAGTGTAGAATGTGGGTTTAATAAATATTGTCTGTTGCTTGTGAGCAGACTTGGCATTGAGAAAATAATACAAGTCCTTCGAACCGGAGTTGACCCAGCTACCTAAGGATAGCCATCATACTATATCTACAGTCCTCCGCTCTGCCAGCTGAGCTATCGAAGGAGCAGTACATTAAGTAAGTGTAGAATGTGGGTTTAATAAATATTTTCCGGTTCATGTGAGCAAGCTTGGCATCGTGAAAATGATACAAATCCTTTGAGCCGGAGTTGAACCAGCGACCTAAGGATAGCCATCATACTATATCTACAGTCCTCCGCTCTGCCAGCTGAGCTATCGAAGGAGCCGTACATTCAATAAGTATAGAGTGTGGGTTTAATAAATATTGTCTGTTGCTTGTGAGCAAGCTTGGCATCGTGAAAATGATACAAGTCCTTCGAGCTGGAGTTGAACCAGCGACCTAAGGATAGCCATCATACTATATCTACAGTCCTCCGCTCTGCCAGCTGAGCTATCGAAGGAGCAGTCTGTTCAGTAAGTGTAGAATGTGGGTTTAATAAATATTGTCTGTTGCTTGTGAGCAAACTTGGCATCGTGAAAATGATGCAGCTCCTTCGAGCCGGAGTTGAACCAGCGACCTAAGGATGGCCATCATAGTACATCTACAGTCCTCCGCTCTGCCAGCTGAGCTATCGAAGGAGCAGTCTATTCAGTGAGTGTAGAATGTGAGTTTAATAAATATTGTCTGTTGCTTGTGAGCAGACTTGGCATTGAGAAAGTGATACAAGTCCTTCGAGCCAGAGTTGAACCAGCGACCTAAGGATGGCCATCATACTACATCTACAGTCCTCCGCTCTGCCAGCTGAGCTATCGAAGGAGCAGTACATTCAGTAAGTGTAGAATGTGGGTTTAATAAATATCGTCTGTTGCTTGTGAGCAAACTTGGCATTGTGAAAATGATGAAGCTCTTTCGAGCCGGAGTTGAACCAGCGACCTAAGGATGGCCATCATACTCTATCTACAGTCCTCCGCTCTGCCAGCTGAGCTATCGAAGGAGCAGTCCATTTAATAAGTGTAGAATGTGGGTTTAATAAATATTGTCTGTTGCTTGTGAGCAAACTTGGCATCGTGAAAATGATGCAGTTTCTTCGAGCCGGAGTTGAACCAGCGACCTAAGGATAGCCATCATACTATATCTACAGTCCTCCGCTCTGCCAGCTGAGCTACCGAAGGAGTAGTCTGTGGTGTTAGTGTATAATGTGGGTTTAATAAAAATTGTCTGTTGCTTGTGAGCAAACTAGGCATTGTGAAATTGATGCAGCTCCTTCGAGCCGGAGCTGAACCAGCGACCTAAGGATAGCCATCATATTATATCTACAGTCCTCCCCTCTGCCAGCTGAGCTATCGAAGGAGCAGTACATTCAATAAGTGTAAAATGTTGGTTTAATAAATATTGTCTGTTGCTTGTGAGCAAACTTGGCATCGTGAAAAAGGTTACAAGTCCTTCGAGCCGGAGTTGATCCAGCGACCTAAGGATAGCCATCTTATTATATCTACAGTCCTCCGCTCTGCCAGCTGAGCTATCGAAGGAGCAGTTTGTTCAGTAAGTGTAGAATGTCGGTTTAATAAATATTGTCGGTTGCTTGTGAGCAATCTTGACAATGGTGCAGTTCCTTCGAGCCGGAGTTGAACCAGCGACCTAAGGATGGCCATCATACTACATCTACAGTCCTCCGCTCTGCCAGCTGAGCTATCGAAGGAGCAGTACATTAAGTCAGTGTAGAATGTGGGTTTAATAAATATTGTCTGTTGCTTGTGAGCAAGCTTGGCATCGTGAAAATGATACAAATACTTTGAGCCGGAGTTGAACCAGCTACCTAAGGATAGCCATCATACTGTATCCACAGTCCTCCACTCTGCCAGCTGAGCTATCGAAGGAGCAGTCTATTCAGTAAGTGTAGAATGTGGGTTTAATAAATATTGTCTGTTGCTTGTGAGCAGACTTGGCATTGAGAAAATAATACAAGTCCTTCGGCCCGGAGTTGAACCAGCGACCTAAGGATAGCCATCATACTGTATCTACAGTCCTCCACTCTGCCAGCTGAGCTATCGAAGGAGCAGTCTATTCAGTGAGTGTAGAATGTGGGTTTAATAAATATTGTCTGTTGCTTGAGAGCAGACTTGGCATTGAGAAAATAATACAAGTCCTTCGAGCCAGAGTTGACCCAGCTACCTAAGGATAGCCATCATACTATATCTACAGTCCTCCGCTCTGCCAGCTGAGCTATCGAAGGAGCAGTACATTAAGTAAGTGTAGAATGTGGGTTTAATAAATATTTTCCGGTTCATGTGAGCAAGCTTGGCATCGTGAAAATGATACAAATCCTTTGAGCCGGAGTTGAACCAGCGACCTAAGGATAGCCATCATACTATATCTACAGTCCTCCGCTCTGCCAGCTGAGCTATCGAAGGAGCCGTACATTCAATAAGAATAGAATGTGGGTTTAATAAATATTGTCTGTTGCTTGTGAGCAAGCTTGGCATCGTGAAAATGATACAAGTCCTTCGAGCCGGAGTTGAACGAGCGACCTGAGGATAGCCATCATACTATATCTACAGTCCTCCGCTCTGCCAGCTGAGCTATCGAAGGAGTAGTCTGCGGTGTTAGTGTAGAATGTGGGTTTAATAAATATTGTCTGTTGCTTGTGAGCAAACTTGGCATCGTGAAAATGATACAAGTCCTTTGAGCCGGAATTGAACCAGCAACCTAAGGATAGTCATCATACTATATCTACAGTCTTCCACTCTGCCAGCTGTGCTATCGAAGGAGCAGTCTGTTCAGTAGGTGTAGAATGTGGGTTTAATAAATATTGTCTGTTGCTTGTGAGCAAACTTGGCATCGTGAAAATGATGCAGTTCATTCCAGCCGGAGCTGAACCAGCGACCTAAGGATGGCCATCATACTACATCTACAGTCCTCCGCTCTGCCAGCTGAGCTATCGAAGGAGCAGTACATTCAATAAGTGTAGAATGTTGGTTTAATAAATATTGTCTGTTGCTTGTGAGCAAACTTGGCATCGTGAAAAAGGTTACAAGTCCTTCGAGCCGGAGTTGATCCAGCGACCTAAGGATAGCCATCTTATTATATCTACAGTCCTCCGCTCTGCCAGCTGAGCTATCGAAGGAGCAGTTTATTCAGTAAGTGTAGAATGTCGGTTTAATAAATATTGTCTGTTGCTTGTGAGCAATCTTGACAATGATGCAGTTCCTTCGAGCCAGAGTTGAACCAGCGACCTAAGGAAAGCCATCATACTATAACTACAGTCCACCGCTCTGCCAGCTGAGCTATCGAAGGAGTAGTCTGTGGTGTTAGTGTAGAATGTGGGTTTAATAAATATTGTCTGTTGCTTGTGAGCAAACTTGGCATCGTGAAAATGATGCAGCTCCTTCGAGCTGGAGTCGAACCAGCGACCTAAGGATGGCCATTATACTACATCTACAGTCCTCCGCTCTGCCAGCTGAGCCATCCAAGGAGCAGTACATTAAGCAAGTGTAGAATGTGGGTTTAATAAATATGGTCTGTTCCTTGTGAGCAAGCTTGGCATCGTGAAAATGATACAAATCCTTCGAGCCGGAGTTGAACCAGCGACCTAAGGATAGCCATCATACTGTACCTACAGTCCTCCGCTATGCCAGCTGAGCTATCGAAGGAGCAGTCCATTTAACAAGTGTAGAATGTGGGTTTAATAAATATTGTCTGTTGCTTGTGAGCAAACTTGGCATCGTGAAAAGTTGAACCAGCTACCTAAGGATGACCATCACACTACATCTACAGTCCTCCGCTCTGCCAGCTGAGCTATCGAAGGAGCAGTACATTAAGTAAGTGTAGAATGTGGGTTTAATAAATATTTTCCGGTTCATGTGAGCAAGCTTGGCATCGTGAAAATGATACAATTCCTTCGAGCCGGAGTTGAACCAGCGACCTAAGGATGGCCATCATACTACATCTACAGTCCTCCGCTCTGCCAGCTGAGCTATCGAAGGAGCAGTCTATTCAGCAAGTGTAGAATGTGGGTTTAATAAATATTGTCTGTTGCTTGTGAGCAGACTTGGCATTGAGAAAATAATACAAGTCCATCGAGCCAGAGTTGACCGAGCTACCTAAGAATAGCCATCATACTATATCTACAGTCCTCCGCTCTGCCAGCTGAGCTATCGAAGGAGCAGTACCTTAAGTAAGTGTAGAATGTGGGTTTAATAAATATTTTCCGGTTCATGTGAGCAAGCTTGGCATCGTGAAAATGATACAAATCCTTTGAGCCGGAGTTGAACCAGCGACCTAAGGATAGCCATCATACTATATCTACAGTCCTCCGCTCTGCCAGCTGAGCTATCGAAGGAGCCGTACATTCAATAAGTATAGAATGTGGGTTTAATAAATATTGTCTGTTGCTTGTGAGCAAGCTTGGCATCGTGCAAATGATACAAGTCCTTCGAGCCGGAGTTGAACCAGCGACCTAAGGATAGCCATCATACTATATCTACAGTCCTCCGCTCTGCCAGCTGAGCTATCGAAGGAGCAGTCTGTTCAGTAAGTGTAGAATGTGGGTTTAATAAATATTGTCTGTTGCTTGTGAGCAATCTTGACAATGATGCAGTTCCTTCGAGCCGGAGTTGAACCAGCGACCTAAGGATAGCCATCATACTATAACTACAGTCCTCCGCTCTGCCAGCTGAGCTATCGAAGGGGTAGTCTGTGGTGTTAGTGTATAATGTGGGTTTAGTGTATAATGTGGGTTTAATAAAAATTGTCTGTTGCTTGTGAGCAAACTTGGCATCGTGAAAATGATACAAGTCCTTCGAGCCGGAGTTGATCCAGCGACCTAAGGATAGCCGTCTAACTATATCTACAGTCCTCCGCTCTGACAGCTGAGCTATCGAAGGAGCAGTCTGTTCAGTAAGTGTAGAATGTGGGTTTAATATTGTCTGTTGCTTGTGAGCAAACTTGGCATCGTGAAAATGATGCAGCTCCTTCGAGCCGGAGTTGAACCAGCGACCTAAGGATGGCCATCATACTACATCTACAGTCCTCCGCTCTGCCAGCTGAGCTATCGAAGGAGCAGTCTATTCAGTGAGTGTAGAATGTGGGTTTAATAAATATTGTCTGTTGCTTGTGAGCAGACTTGGCATTGAGAAAATGATACAAGTCCTTCGAGCCAGAATTGAACCAGCGACCTAAGGATGGCCATCATACTACATCTACAGTCCTCCGCTCTGCCAGCTGAGCTATCGAAGGAGCAGTACATTCAGTAAGTGTAGAATGTGGGTTTAATAAATATCGTCTGTTGCTTGTGAGCAAACTTGGCATTGTGAAAAAGATGCAGCTCCTTCGAGCCGGAGTTGAACCAGCGACCTAAGGATAGCCATCATACTATATCTACAGTCCTCCGCTCTGGCAGCTGAGCTATCGAAGGAGTAGTCTGTGGTGTTAGTGTATAATGTGGGTTTAATAAAAATTGTCTGTTGCTTGTGAGCAAACTAGGCATTGTGAAATTGATGCAGCTCCTTCGAGCCGGAGCTGAACCAGCGACCTAAGGATAGCCATCATATTATATCTACAGTCCTCCGCTCTGCCAGCTGAGCTATCGAAGGAGCAGTACATTCAATAAGTGTAGAATGTTGGTTTAATAAATATTGTCTGTTGCTTGTGAGCAAACTTGGCATCGTGAAAAAGGTTACAAGTCCTTCGAGCCGGAGTTGATCCAGCGACCTAAGGATAGCCATCTTATTATATCTACAGTCCTCCGCTCTGCCAGCTGAGCTATCGAAGGAGCAGTTTGTTCAGTAAGTGTAGAATGTCGGTTTAATAAATATTGTCTGTTGCTTGTGAGCAATCTTGACAATAATGCAGTTCCTTCGAGCCGGAGTTGAACCAGTGACCTAAGGATAGCCGTCTAACTATATCTACAGTCCTCCGCTCTGACAGCTGAGCTATCGAAGGAGCAGTCTGTTCAGTAAGTGAAGAATGTGGGTTTAATATTGTCTGTTGCTTGTGAGCAAACTTGGCATCGTGAAAATGATGCAGCTCCTTCGAGCCGGAGTTGAACCAGCGACCTAAGGATGGCCATCATACTACATCTACAGTCCTCCGCTCTGCCAGCTGAGCTATCGAAGGAGCAGTCTATTCAGTGAGTGTAGAATGTGGGTTTAATAAATATTGTCTGTTGCTTGTGAGCAGACTTGGCATTGAGAAAATGATACAAGTCCTTCGAGCCAGAATTGAACCAGCGACCTAAGGATGGCCATCATACTACATCTACAGTCCTCCGCTCTGCCAGCTGAGCTATCGAAGGAGCAGTACATTCAGTAAGTGTAGAATGTGGGTTTAATAAATATCGTCTGTTGCTTGTGAGCAAACTTGGCATTGTGAAAAAGATGCAGCTCCTTCGAGCCGGAGTTGAACCAGCGACCTAAGGATAGCCATCATACTCTATCTACAGTCCTCCGCTCTGCCAGCTGAGCTATCGAAGGAGTAGTCTGTGGTGTTAGTGTATAATGTGGGTTTAATAAAAATTGTCTGTTGCTTGTGAGCAAACTAGGCATTGTGAAATTGATGCAGCTCCTTCGAGCCGGAGCTGAACCAGCGACCTAAGGATAACCATCATATTATATCTACAGTCCTCCGCTCTGCCAGCTGAGCTATCGAAGGAGCAGTACATTCAATAAGTGTAGAATGTTGGTTTAATAAATATTGTCTGTTGCTTGTGAGCAAACTTGGCATCGTGAAAAAGGTTACAAGTCCTTCGAGCCGGAGTTGATCCAGCGACCTAAGGATAGCCATCTTATTATATCTACAGTCCTCTGCTCTGCCAGCTGAGCTATCGAAGGAGCAGTTTGTTCAGTAAGTGTAGAATGTCGGTTTAATAAATATTGTCTGTTGCTTGTGAGCAATCTTGACAATGATGCAGTTCCTTCGAGCCGGAGTTGAACCAGTGACCTAAGGATAGCCATCATACTATAACTACAGTCCTCCGCTCTGCCAGCTGAGCTATCGAAGGAGTAGTCTGTGGTGTTAGTGTAGAATGTGGGTTTAATAAATATTGTCTGTTGCTTGTGAGCAAACTTGGCATCGTGAAAATGATGCAGCTCCTTCGAGCTGGAGTCGAACCAGCGACCTAAAGATGGCCATTATACTACATCTACAGTCCTCCACTCTGCCAGCTGAGCCATCGAAGGAGCAGTACATTAAGCAAGTGTAGAATGTGGGTTTAATAAATATGGTCTGTTCCTTGTGAGCAAGCTTGGCATCGTGAAAATGATACAAATCCTTCGAGCCGGAGTTGAACCAGCGACCTAAGGATAGCCATCATGCTGTACCTACAGTCCTCCGCTCTGCCAGCTGAGCTATCGAAGGAGCAGTACATTCAATAAGTGTAGAATGTGGGTTTAATAAATATCGTCTGTTGCTTGTGAGCAAACTTGGCATTGTGAAAATGATGCAGCTCTTTCGAGCCGGAGTTGAACCAGCGACCTAAGGATGGCCATCATACTCTATCTACAGTCCTCCGCTCTGCCAGCTGAGCTATCGAAGGAGCAGTCCATTTAATAAGTGTATAATGTGGGTTTAATAAATATTGTCTGTTGCTTGTGAGCAAACTTGGCATCGTGAAAATGATGCAGTTTCTTCGAGCCGGAGTTGAACCAGCGACCTAAGGATAGCCATCATACTATATCTACAGTCCTCCGCTCTGCCAGTTGAGCTACCGAAGGAGTAGTCTGTGGTGTTAGTGTATAATGTGGGTTTAATAAAAATTGTCTGTTGCTTGTGAGCAAACTAGGCATTGTGAAATTGATGCAGCTCCTTCGAGCCGGAGCTGAACCAGCGACCTAAGGATAGCCATCATATTATATCTACAGTCCTCCGCTCTGCCAGCTGAGCTATCGAAGGAGCAGTACATTCAATAAGTGTAAAATGTTGGTTTAATAAATATTGTCTGTTGCTTGTGAGCAAACTTGGCATCGTGAAAAAGGTTACAAGTCCTTCGAGCCGGAGTTGATCCAGCGACCTAAGGATAGCCATCTTATTATATCTACAGTCCTCCGCTCTGCCAGCTGAGCGATCGAAGGAGCAGTTTGTTCAGTAAGTGTAGAATGTCGGTTTAATAAATATTGTCTGTTGCTTGTGAGCAATCTTGACAATGATGCAGTTCCTTCGAGCCGGAGTTGAACCAGCGACCTAAGGATGGCCATCATACTACATCTACAGTCCTCCACTCTGCCAGCTGAGCTATCGAAGGAGCAGTACATTAAGTCAGTGTAGAATGTGGGTTTAATAAATATTGTCTGTTGCTTGTGAGCAAGCTTGGCATCGTGAAAATGATACAAATACTTCGAGCCGGAGTTGAACCAGCTACCTAAGGATAGCCATCATACTGAATCCACAGTCCTCCACTCTGCCAGCTGAGCTATCGAAGGAGCAGTCTATTCAGTAAGTGTAGAATGTGGGTTTAATAAATATTGTCTGTTGCTTGTGAGCAGACTTGGCATTGAGAAAATAATACAAGTCCTTCGAGCCGGAGTTGAACCAGCGACCTAAGGATAGCCATCATACTGTATCTACAGTCCTCCACTCTGCCAGCTGAGCTATCGAAGGAGCAGTCTATTCAGTGAGTGTAGAATGTGGGTTTAATAAATATTGTCTGTTGCTTGTGAGCAGACTTGGCATTGAGAAAATAATACAAGTCCTTCGAGCCAGAGTTGACCCAGCTACCTAAGGATAGCCATCATACTATATCTACAGTCCTCCGCTCTGCCAGCTGAGCTATCGAAGGAGCAGTACATTAAGTAAGTGTAGAATGTGGGTTTAATAAATATTTTCCGGTTCATGTGAGCAAGCTTGGCATCGTGAAAATGATACAAATCCTTCGAGCCGGAGTTGAACCAGCGACCTAAGGATAGCCATCATACTATATCTACAGTCCTCCGCTCTGCCAGCTGAGCTATCGAAGGAGCCGTACATTCAATAAGAATAGAATGTGGGTTTAATAAATATTGTCTGTTGCTTGTGAGCAAGCTTGGCATCGTGAAAATGATACAAGTCCTTCGAGCCGGAGTTGAACCAGCGACCTAAGGATAGCCATCATACTATATCTACAGTCCTCCGCTCTGCCAGCTGAGCTATTGAAGGAGTAGTCTGCGGTGTTAGTGTAGAATGTGGGTTTAATAAATATTGTCTGTTGCTTGTGAGCAAACTTGGCATCGTGAAAATGATACAAGTCCTTTGAGCCGGAATTGAACCAGCGACCTAAGGATAGTCATCATACTATATCTACAGTCTTCCACTCTGCCAGCTGAGCTATCGAAGGAGCAGTCTGTTCAGTAGGTGTAGAATGTGGGTTTAATAAATATTGTCTGTTGCTTGTGAACAAACTTGGCATCGTGAAAATGATGCAGTTCATTCCAGCCGGAGCTGAACCAGCGACCTAAGGATGGCCATCATACTACATCTACAGTCCTCCGCTCTGCCAGCTGAGCTATCGAAGGAGCAGTCTGTTCAGTAAGTGTAGAATGTGGGTTTAATAAATATTGTCTGTTGCTTGTGAGCAAACTTGGCATCGTGAAAATGATGCAGTTCCTTCGAGCCGGAGTTGAACCAGCGACCTAAGGATGGCCATCATACTACATCTACAGTCCTCCGCTCTGCCAGCTGAGCTATCGAAGGAGCAGTACATTAAGTCAGTGTAGAATGTGGGTTTAATAAATATTGTCTGTTGCTTGTGAGCAAGCTTGGCATCGTGAAAATGATACAAATACTTCGAGCCGGAGTTGAACCAGCTACCTAAGGATAGCCATCATACTGTATCTACAGTTCTCCACTCTGCCAGCTGAGCTATCGAAGGAGCAGTCTATTCAGCAAGTGTAGAATGTGGGTTTAATAAATATTGTCTGTTGCTTGTGAGCAGACTTGGCATCGAGAAAATAATACAAGTCCTTCGAGCCGGAGTTGAACCAGCGACCTAAGGATAGCCATCATACTATATCTACAGTCCTCCGCTCTGCCTGCTGAGCTATCGAAGGAGCAGTACCTTAAGTAAGTGTAGAATGTGGGTTTAATAAATATTTTCCGGTTCATGTGAGCAAGCTTGGCATCGTGAAAATGATACAAATCCTTTGAGCCGGAGTTGAACCAGCGACCTAAGGATAGCCATCATACTATATCTACAGTCCTCCGCTCTGCCAGCTGAGCTATCGAAGGAGCCGTACATTCAATAAGTATAGAATGTGGGTTTAATAAATATTGTCTGTTGCTTGTGAGCAAGCTAGGCATCGTGCAAATGATACAAGTCCTTCGAGCCGGAGTTGAACCAGCGACCTAAGGATAGCCATCATACTATATCTACAGTCCTCCGCTCTGCCAGCTGAGCTATCGAAGGAGCAGTCTGTTCAGTAAGTGTAGAATGTGGGTTTAATAAATATTGTCTGTTGCTTGTGAGCAATCTTGACAATGATGCAGTTCCTTCGAGCCGGAGTTGAACCAGCGACCTAAGGATAGCCATCATACTATAACTACAGTCCTCCGCTCTGCCAGCTGAGCTATCGAAGGGGTAGTCTGTGGTGTTAGTGTATAATGTGGGTTTAGTGTATAATGCGGGTTTAATAAAAATTGTCTGCTGCTTGTGAGCAAACTTGGCATCGTGAAAATGATACAAGTCCTTCGAGCCGGAGTTGATCCAGCGACCTAAGGATAGCCGTCTAACTATATCTACAGTCCTCCGCTCTGACAGCTGAGCTATCGAAGGAGCAGTCTGTTCAGTAAGTGTAGAATGTGGGTTTAATATTGTCTGTTGCTTGTGAGCAAACTTGGCATCGTGAAAATGATGCAGCTCCTTCGAGCCAGAGTTGAACCAGCGACCTAAGGATGGCCATCATACTACATCTACAGTCCTCCGCTCTGCCAGCTGAGCTATCGAAGGAGCAGTCTATTCAGTGAGTGTAGAATGTGGGTTTAATAAATTTTGTCTGTTGCTTGTGAGCAGACTTGGCATTGAGAAAATGATACAAGTCCTTCGAGCCAGAATTGAACCAGCGACCTAAGGATGGCCATCATACTACATCTACAGTCCTCCGCTCTGCCAGCTGAGCTATCGAAGGAGCAGTATATTCAGTAAGTGTAGAATGTGGGTTTAATAAATATCGTCTGTTGCTTGTGAGCAAACTTGGCATTGTGAAAATGATGCAGCTCCTTCGAGCCGGAGTTGAACCAGCGACCTAAGGATAGCCATCATACTCTATCTACAGTCCTCCGCTCTGCCAGCTGAGCTATCGAAGGAGTAGTCTGTGGTGTTAGTGTATAATGTGGGTTTAATAAAAATTGTCTGTTGCTTGTGAGCAAACTAGGCATTGTGAAATTGATGCAGCTCCTTCGAGCCGGAGCTGAACCAGCGACCTAAGGATAGCCATCATATTATATCTACAGTCCTCCGCTCTGCCAGCTGAGCTATCGAAGGAGCAGTACATTCAATAAGTGTAGAATGTTGGTTTAATAAATATTGTCTGTTGCTTGTGAGCAAACTTGGCATCGTGAAAAAGGTTACAAGTCCTTCGAGCCGGAGTTGATCCAGCGACCTAAGGATAGCCATCTTATTATATCTACAGTCCTCCGCTCTGCCAGCTGAGCTATCGAAGGAGCAGTTTGTTCAGTAAGTGTAGAATGTCGGTTTAATAAATATTGTCTGTTGCTTGTGAGCAATCTTGACAATGATGCAGTTCCTTCGAGCCGGAGTTGAACCAGCGACCTAAGGATAGCCATCATACTATAACTACAGTCCTCCGCTCTGCCAGCTGAGCTATCGAAGGAGTAGTCTGTGGTGTTAGTGTAGAATGTGGGTTTAATAAATATTGTCTGTTGCTTGTGAGCAAACTTGGCATCGTGAAAATGATGCAGCTCCTTCGAGCTGGAGTCGAACCAGCGACCTAAGGATGGCCATTATACTACATCTACAGTCCTCCACTCTGCCAGCTGAGCCATCGAAGGAGCAGTACATTAAGCAAGTGTAGAATGTGGGTTTAATAAATATGGTCTGTTCCTTGTGAGCAAGCTTGGCATCGTGAAAATGATACAAATCCTTCGAGCCGGAGTTGAACCAGCGACCTAAGGATAGCCATCATGCTGTACCTACAGTCCTCCGCTCTGCCAGCTGAGCTATCGAAGGAGCAGTCCATTTAATAAGTGTTGAATGTGGGTTTAATAAATATTGTCTGTTGCTTGTGAGCAAACTTGGCATCGTGAAAAGTTGAACCAGCTACCTAAGGATGACCATCACACTACATCTACAGTCCTCCGCTCTGCCAGCTGAGCTATCGAAGGAGCAGTACATTAAGTCAGTGTAGAATGTGGGTTTAATAAATATTTTCCGGTTCTTGTGAGCAAGCTTGGCATCGTGAAAATGATAATACAAATCCTTCGAGCCGGAGTTGAACCAGCGACCTAAGGATAGCCATCATACTATATCTACAGTCCTCCGCTCTGCCAGCTGAGCTATCGAAGGAGCGGTACATTCAATAAGTATAGAATGTGGGTTTAATAAATATTGTCTGTTGCTTGTGAGCAAGCTTGGCATCGTGAAAATGATACAAGTCCTTCGAGCCGGAGTTGAACCAGCAACCTAAGGATAGCCATCATACTATATCTACAGTCCTCCGCTCTGCCAGCTGAGCTATCGAAGGAGCAGTCTATTCAGTAAGTGTAGAATGTGGGTTTAATAAATATTGTCTGTTGCTTGTGAGCAGACTTGGCATTGTGAAAATGATACAAGTCCTTCGAACCGGAGTTGAACCAGCGACCTACGGATAGCCATCATACTATATCTACAGTCCACCGCTCTGCCAGCTGAGCTATCGAAGGAGCAGTTTGTTCAGTAAGTGTAGAATGTCGGTTTAATAAATATTGTCTGTTGCTTGTGAGCAACCTTGACAATGATGCAGTTCCTTCGAGCCGGAGTTGAACCAGCGACCTAAGGATGGCCATCATACTACATCTACAGTCCTCCGCTCTGCCAGCTGAGCTATCGAAGGAGCAGTACATTAAGTCAGTGTAGAATGTGGGTTTAATAAATATTGTCTGTTGCTTGTGAGCAAGCTTGGCATCGTGAAAATGATACAAATACTTCGAGCCGGAGTTGAACCAGCTACCTAAGGATAGCCATCATACTGTATCCACAGTTCTCCACTCTGCCAGCTGAGCTATCGAAGGAGCAGTCTATTCAGTAAGTGTAGAATGTGGGTTTAATAAATATTGTCTGTTGCTTGTGAGCAGACTTGGCATTGAGAAAATAATACAAGTCCTTCAAGCCGGAGTTGAACCAGCGACCTAAGGATAGCCATCATACTGTATCTACAGTCCTCCACTCTGCCAGCTGAGCTATCGAAGGAGCAGTCTATTCAGTGAGTGTAGAATGTGGGTTTAATAAATATTGTCTGTTGCTTGTGAGCAGACTTGGCATTGAGAAAATAATACAAGTCCTTCGAGCCAGAGTTGACCCAGCTACCTAAGGATAGCCATCATACTATATCTACAGTCCTCCGCTCTGCCAGCTGAGCTATCGAAGGAGCAGTACATTAAGTAAGTGTAGAATGTGGGTTTAATAAATATTTTCCGGTTCATGTGAGCAAGCTTGGCATCGTGAAAATGATACAAATCCTTCGAGCCGGAGTTGAACCAGCGACCTAAGGATAGCCATCATACTATATCTACAGTCCTCCGCTCTGCCAGCTGAGCTATCGAAGGAGCCGTACATTCAATAAGAATTGAATGTGGGTTTAATAAATATTGTCTGTTGCTTGTGAGCAAACTTGGCATCGTGAAAATGATGCAGTTCATTCCAGCCGGAGCTGAACCAGCGACCTAAGGATGGCCATCATACTACATCTACAGTCCTCCGCTCTGCCAGCTGAGCTATCGAAGGAGCAGTCTGTTCAGTAAGTGTAGAATGTGGGTTTAATAAATATTGTCTGTTGCTTGTGAGCAAACTTGGCATCGTGAAAATGATGCAGTTCCTTCGAGCCGGAGTTGAACCAGCGACCTAAGGATGGCCATCATACTACATCTACAGTCCTCCGCTCTGCCAGCTGAGCTATCGAAGGAGCAGTACATTAAGTCAGTGTAGAATGTGGGTTTAATAAATATTTTCTGTTGCTTGTGAGCAAGCTTGGCATCGTGAAAATGATACAAATACTTCGAGCCGGAGTTGAACCAGTTACCTAAGGATAGCCATCATACTGTATCTACAGTTTTCCACTCTGCCAGCTGAGCTATCGAAGGAGCAGTCTATTCAGCAAGTGTAGAATGTGGGTTTAATAAATATTGTCTGTTGCTTGTGAGCAGACTTGGCATTGAGAAAATAATACAAGTCCATCGAGCCAGAGTTGACCCAGCTACCTAAGGATAGCCATCATACTATATCTACAGTCCTCCGCTCTGCCAGCTGAGCTATCGAAGGAGCAGTACCTTAAGTAAGTGTAGAATGTGGGTTTAATAAACATTTTCCGGTTCATGTGAGCAAGCTTGGCATCGTGAAAATGATACAAATCCTTTGAGCCGGAGTTGAACCAGCGACCTAAGGATAGCCATCATACTATATCTACAGTCCTCCGCTCTGCCAGCTGAGCTATCGAAGGGGTAGTCTGTGGTGTTAGTGTATAATGTGGGTTTAGTGTATAATGTGGGTTTAATAAAAATTGTCTGTTGCTTGTGAGCAAACTTGGCATCGTGAAAATGATACAAGTCCTTCGAGCCGGAGTTGATCCAGCGACCTAAGGATAGCCGTCTAACTATATCTACAGTCCTCCGCTCTGACAGCTGAGCTATCGAAGGAGCAGTCTGTTCAGTAAGTGTAGAATGTGGGTTTAACATTGTCTGTTGCTTGTGAGCAAACTTGGCATCGTGAAAATGATGCAGCTCCTTCGAGCCGGAGTTGAACCAGCGACCTAAGGATGGCCATCATACTACATCTACAGTCCTCCGCTCTGCCAGCTGAGCTATCGAAGGAGCAGTCTATTCAGTGAGTGTAGAATGTGGGTTTAATAAATATTGTCTGTTGCTTGTGAGCAGACTTGGCATTGAGAAAATGATACAAGTCCTTCGAGCCAGAATTGAACCAGCGACCTAAGGATGGCCATCATACTACATCTACAGTCCTCCGCTCTGCCAGCTGAGCTATCGAAGGAGCAGTACATTCAGTAAGTGTAGAATGTGGGTTTAATAAATATCGTCTGTTGCTTGTGAGCAAACTTGGCATTGTGAAAATGATGCAGCTCCTTCGAGCCGGAGTTGAACCAGCGACCTAAGGATAGCCATCATACTCTATCTACAGTCCTCCGCTCTGCCAGCTGAGCTATCGAAGGAGCAGTCCATTTAATAAGTGTAGAATGTGGGTTTAATAAATATTGTCTGTTGCTTGTGAGCAAACTTGGCATCGTGAAAATGATGCAGTTTCTTCGAGCCGGAGTTGAACCGGCGACCTAAGGATAGCCATCATACTATATCTACAGTCCTCCGCTCTGCCAGCTGAGCTATCGAAGGAGTAGTCTGTGGTGTTAGTGTATAATGTGGGTTTAATAAAAATTGTCTGTTGCTTGTGAGCAAACTAGGCATTGTGAAATTGATGCAGCTCCTTCGAGCCGGAGCTGAACCAGCGACCTAAGGATAGCCATCATATTACATCTACAGTCCTCCGCTCTGCCAGCTGAGCTATCGAAGGAGCAGTACATTCAATAAGTGTAGAATGTTGGTTTAATAAATATTGTCTGTTGCTTGTGAGCAAACTTGGCATCGTGAAAAAGGTTACAAGTCCTTCGAGCCGGAGTTGATCCAGCGACCTAAGGATAGCCATCTTATTATATCTACAGTCCTCCGCTCTGCCAGCTGAGCTATCGAAGGAGCAGTTTGTTCAGTAAGTGTAGAATGTCGGTTTAATAAATATTGTCTGTTGCTTGTGAGCAATCTTGACAATGATGCAGTTCCTTCGAGCCGGAGTTGAACCAGCGACCTAAGGATAGCCATCATACTATAACTACAGTTCTCCGCTCTGCCAGCTGAGCTATCGAAGGAGTAGTCTGTGGTGTTAGTGTAGAATGTGGGTTTAATAAATATTGTCTGTTGCTTGTGAGCAAACTTGGCATCGTGAAAATGATGCAGCTCCTTCGAGCTGGAGTCAAACCAGCGACCTAAGGATGGCCATTATACTACATCTACAGTCCTCCACTCTGCCAGCTGAGCCATCGAAGGAGCAGTACATTAAGCAAGTGTAGAATGTGGGTTTAATAAATATGGTCTGTTCCTTGTGAGCAAGCTTGGCATCGTGAAAATGATACAAATCCTTCGAGCCGGAGTTGAACCAGCGACCTAAGGATAGCCATCATACTGTACCTACAGTCCTCCGCTCTGCCAGCTGAGCTATCGAAGGAGCAGTCCATTTAATAAGTGTAGAATGTGGGTTTAATAAATATTGTCTGTTGCTTGTGAGCAAACTTGGCATCGTGAAAAGTTGAACCAGCTACCTAAGGATGACCATCACACTACATCTACAGTCCTCCGCTCTGCCAGCTGAGCTATCGAAGGAGCAGTACATTAAGTCAGTGTAGAATGTGGGTTTAATAAATATTTTCCGGTTCTTGTGAGCAAGCTTGGCATCGTGAAAATGATGATACAAATCCTTCGAGCCGGAGTTGAACTAGCGACCTAAGGATAGCCATCATACTATACCTACAGTCCTCCGCTCTGCCAGCTGAGCTATCGAAGGAGCGGTACATTCAATAAGTATAGAATGTGGGTTTAATAAATATTGTCTGTTGCTTGTGAGCAAGCTTGGCATCGTGAAAATGATACAAGTCCTTCGAGCCGGAGTTGAACCAGCGACCTAAGGATAGCCATCATACTATATCTACAGTCCTCCGCTCTGCCAGCTGAGCTATCGAAGGAGCAGTCTATTCAGTAAGTGTAGAATGTGGGTTTAATAAATATTGTCTGTTGCTTGTGAGCAGACTTGGCATTGTGAAAATGATACAAGTCCTTCGAACCGGAGTTGAACCAGCGACCTACGGATAGCCATCATACTATATCTACAGTCCACCGCTCTGCCAGCTGAGCTATCGAAGGAGCAGTTTGTTCAGTAAGTGTAGAATGTCGGTTTAATAAATATTGTCTGTTGCTTGTGAGCAACCTTGACAATGATGCAGTTCCTTCGAGCCGGAGATGAACCAGCGACCTAAGGATGGCCATCATACTACATCTACAGTCCTCCGCTCTGCCAGCTGAGCTATCGAAGGAGCAGTACATTAAGTCAGTGTAGAATGTGGGTTTAATAAATATTGTCTGTTGCTTGTGAGCAAGCTTGGCATCGTGAAAATGATACAAATACTTCGAGCCGGAGTTGAACCAGCTACCTAAGGATAGCCATCATACTGTATCCACAGTTCTCCACTCTGCCAGCTGAGCTATCGAAGGAGCAGTCTATTCAGTAAGTGTAGAATGTGGGTTTAATAAATATTGTCTGTTGCTTATGAGCAGACTTGGCATTGAGAAAATAATACAAGTCCTTCGAGCCGGAGTTGAACCAGCGAGCTAAGGATAGCCATCATACTGTATCTACAGTCCTCCACTCTGCCAGCTGAGCTATCGAAGGAGCAGTCTATTCAGTGAGTGTAGAATGTGGGTTTAATAAATATTGTCTGTTGCTTGTGAGCAGACTTGGCATTGAGAAAATAATACAAGTCCTTCGAGCCAGAGTTGACCCAGCTACCTAAGGATAGCCATCATACTATATCTACAGTCCTCCGCTCTGCCAGCTGAGCTATCGAAGGAGAAGTACATTAAGTAAGTGTAGAATGTGGGTTTAATAAATATTTTCCGGTTCATGTGAGCAAGCTTGGCATCGTGAAAATGATACAAATCCTTCGAGCCGGAGTTGAGCCAGCGACCTAAGGATAGCCATCATACTATATCTACAGTCCTCCGCTCTGCCAGCTGAGCTATCGAAGGAGCCGTACATTCAAAAAGAATAGAATGTGGGTTTAATAAATATTGTCTGTTGCTTGTGAGCAAGCTTGGCATCGTGAAAATGATACAAGTCCTTCGAGCCGGAGTTGAACCAGCGACCTAAGGATAGCCATCATACTATATCTACAGTCCTCCGCTCTGCCAGCTGAGCTATCGAAGGAGTAGTCTGCGGTGTTAGTGTAGAATGTGGGTTTAATAAATATTGTCTGTTGCTTGTGAGCAAACTTGGCATCGTGAAAATGATACAAGTCCTTTGAGCCGGAATTGAACCAGCGACCTAAGGATAGTCATCATACTATATCTACAGTCTTCCACTCTGCCAGCTGAGCTATCGAAGGAGCAGTCTGTTCAGTAGGTGTAGAATGTGGGTTTAATAAATATTGTCTGTTGCTTGTGAGCAAACTTGGCATCGTGAAAATGATGCAGTTCATTCCAGCCGGAGCTGAACCAGCGACCTAAGGATGGCCATCATACTACATCTACAGTCCTCCGCTCTGCCAGCTGAGCTATCGAAGGAGCAGTCTGTTCAGTAAGTGTAGAATGTGGGTTTAATAAATATTGTCTGTTGCTTGTGAGCAAACTTGGCATCGTGAAAATGATGCAGTTCCAATTTCAATTTCAATTTCAAAAAACTTTATTTGTCCCCGAGGGGCAATTTAAAAGGCATAGAGGAGCAACGCACACAAATAACAGTAGTAACATTAACCTTCCGGTTCTGTTCACATCCCGCCCCTTACTTTAGTGTTCCCGGTCAATATTGACCAGTCTGTTTTAAATGCTCTTAAATTAGCACAAAACCCATTTTTCACCACCAAATTTTTATTCAACATTCTTTAGCTGTGAACAATGTCTCAAAGTAGTGTTTAACATGAATTTATAGAATTAGATATAAAATAACTGCAGTGAAAATACAAATAGGCACTGAAAATGTATTACAAAATGAACATGGAATGTAAAAAATAATTGGAAAACCACAGACCAAACTCAACATAAAGTCGTGTGTGTGTGTCTGTTTGTGTGTTTGTGTGTGTGTGTTTGTGTGTGTGTGTTTGTGTGTGAATTCATGCACATGAGTGGCATGTGACACTCAGGTCAGAGTGGGCCTTGCAAACATAGGCATCACATTTGCAGCATCTCAGGCTTGTTTTGTTGTCTCTAGGGGCACAGAGCTCACAGCGCTTCCTTTTCTGCCCATGTCCTTGTTGGGGGAGAGCAGCCAGGGCAGCAGCTGAGGCTGGGGCTTGCACACTCCTATCCAGACTGGCAGAGGCTGGTGTGCGGGGAATGTGCTGGCGCCGTTGAATAAGAGGAGTCACCAAAGCTTTCCCCAGCTCTGCTAGGAAAAGTCTCCTCTTGAAACTCTTCCCCTGATTCCAGGTTGGGTCGATGGCTGTCCACACCACATATGCGTTGAACGCAGACACATCAAGGATGTTGTGGAACAGTGCCACAGGCCAGCGAGCTGTCATTCGCTTGCAGGTGTATGCACCAGTAAGCTGCAATAAAAGGAACAATAAATTAGAGATTGGGAACAATATTGAATCTTTCGTACATAAAATGCTATGATTCACATAAATAAAAATAAAATAAAATGCATGATGGATGAAACTTTACATTACCTTATCAAGGCAGTCAACGCCTCCTTTGTTCGTGTTGTAGTCCTGGATCATAAGGGGCTTCCTGTCCTCTGTGGGGCTGACAGCGGCGTCTTTGTGTAGCGTGCTCATCAGGATGACATTTCTATTCTTCTTGGGAACATATGACACAACAGTGTGTGTGTCATTGAAAGCAAATTTTGATGAGAGTGCCTCTCTTCCTCTGGTCGATACCAGTGCAGGGGGAAGTTCAGGCTTGTTCTTCCTCACTGTCCCTACCATAGTGAGCTTTCTTTTCAGCAGCTCCTGACCAAGAGCATATGATGTGAAGAAGTTGTCACATGTAATATTATGCCCTTGGAGACCGGTTGTCATGTCCAGCACAACACGCATGCCCTGGTTTTTTTCGGCCCTTCCAGTACTAGGTTTCCCCATGTATACCTGCATATTCCAGGCATAGCTGCTCCTCGCGTCACATGCTACCCAGATCTTTATTCCATATTTCCCTGGTTTGCTTGGAATGTACACCTTGAAGGAACAGCGACCTCTGAAAGGAACCAGACGCTCATCAACTGTCACCTCAGGGCCTGGATTGTACATAAGTGGTAGGCGCTCCACCCATCTGTCCCAAATGTTCCTGATGGCAGCCAGTTTGTCATTTCGCCAGCGGACGGGTCGTGTATCTCTGTTATCAAATCGAATAATTCTTGATAGGACATGAAACTGTTGTAAGGACATAGTTGCCCGGAATATAGGCCTGCCAGACTCTGCATCCCACAGACTTTTTGTAGCCTCATTGTTTGAGCGATATACTCCTGCTAAAATCAACAAACCTATGTAGGCTTGGAGGTCTACCAGGTCAATTTCTCTCCAGGTATCCCCAAACACACGCTTCCCCTCCAGGTTTGTCATCTCCAGTATAACTCCCTCAATGGACTCTGGTAAAAAGAGTTGGAAGCTGGACTTGATGTCATCCACACGAGATGTCGCATACCGTGTTGGCCCTGGTGTCATCTTTATGATGTTTTCCACTCTCGCTCTACTTCCTCTGTCCTGGGGGGATGAAGACCAGAGCAAGTGTCCACTCTTGGACTGGAATGTCTCCTCAGGTGCCTGTTCTTCAGGTGCCTCTCCCTCTCCATCTGTTGACTGGTCAGTCTCCTCAAAGTCTGGATGAAAATCTGTGTTGTCTTCCACTTCTGAGACATCCTCCTCTATCTCTGCTTCAATTTCAGTGCCCTCTTCATCATGTCCAAAAACCTGGACCAGAACCTCTTCGACAGATAACCGCTTGCTCAGTCGCCTACTCATTGTGCTCAGAGTAAAAGGAGTGCAAGGCAAACATCAAGCTATATATATATGGGGTCTGTGTGAAGATGATGCATAGATTAGTCTGGACGGTGTGGTTCACGTGGAGGACAGGCACATAAGCGCGGGAAAGAGATGGGTTCACATAACAGACACCTGTCTAGTCTGTGTGAAGATATGATACATTGTTTCATCAGGAAGTTGGTTCACATGGGAAGATCGGCACATAAGCGCGGGAAAGACGTGTACCCGCAAAAGACATAGTTCAGTCTGAAATGTGTGTGTGATTGAGTGATTGAGTGAGTGAGAGAGAGTTGGGGTGGTGTGTATGGGGATGTTTTCTGTCTGATGGATGAATATAGACTGGATACCCATTCATTTCCTACGGCGGTCACCTTTGACCGGGAACACCACAGGTGTAACAAGGTTGATTAAAACACTCAAAATTCAATGAAAGAGGTGATCATCACTTTTATATGTTCAAGTGCATAATGTGGAGGATATCATAAGGCCTTGAGGCAATCAGATGTAAAACACAATATTTATGAATGTTTTAAGTTGTAAATCGGTCAGATTTTACCCGAACACGACAGGAAGGTTAAACGCAACCGATGACACACAGACACACAATAAACTATGAACATAATAAATGACTAAAAGTACATAAGTTCCTTCGAGCCGGAGTTGAACCAGCGACCTAAGGATGGCCATCATACTACATCTACAGTCCTCCGCTCTGCCAGCTGAGCTATCGAAGGAGCAGTACATTAAGTCAGTGTAGAATGTGGGTTTAATAAATATTTTCTGTTGCTTGTGAGCAAGCTTGGCATCGTGAAAATGATACAAATACTTCGAGCCGGAGTTGAACCAGCTACCTAAGGATAGCCATCATACTGTATCTACAGTTCTCCACTCTGCCAGCTGAGCTATCGAAGGAGCAGTCTATTCAGCAAGTGTAGAATGTGGGTTTAATAAATATTGTCTGTTGCTTGTGAGCAGACTTGGCATTGAGAAAATAATACAAGTCCATCGAGCCAGAGTTGACCCAGCTACCTAAGAATAGCCATCATACTATATCTACAGTCCTCCGCTCTGCCAGCTGAGCTATCGAAGGAGCAGTACCTTAAGTAAGTGTAGAATGTGGGTTTAATAAATATTTTCCGGTTCATGTGAGCAAGCTTGGCATCGTGAAAATGATACAAATCCTTTGAGCCGGAGTTGAACCAGCGACCTAAGGATAGCCATCATACTATATCTACAGTCCTCCGCTCTGCCAGCTGAGCTATCGAAGGAGCCGTACATTCAATAAGTATAGAATGTGGGTTTAATAAATATTGTCTGTTGCTTGTGAGCAAGCTTGGCATCGTGCAAATGATACAAGTCCTTCGAGCCGGAGTTGAACCAGCGACCTAAGGATAGCCATCATACTACATCTACAGTCCTCCGCTCTGCCAGCTGAGCTATCGAAGGAGCAGTCTGTTCAGTAAGTGTAGAATGTGGGTTTAATAAATATTGTCTGTTGCTTGTGAGCAATCTTGACAATGATGCAGTTCCTTCGAGCCGGAGTTGAACCAGCGACCTAAGGATAGCCATCATACTATAACTACAGTCCTCCGCTCTGCCAGCTGAGCTATCGAAGGGGTAGTCTGTGGTGTTAGTGTATAATGTGGGTTTAGTGTATAATGTGGGTTTAATAAAAATTGTCTGTTGCTTGTGAGCAAACTTGGCATCGTGAAAATGATACAAGTCCTTCGAGCCGGAGTTGATCCAGCGACCTAAGGATAGCCATCTAACTATATCTACAGTCCTCCGCTCTGACAGCTGAGCTATCGAAGGAGCAGTCTGTTCAGTAAGTGTAGAATGTGGGTTTAATATTGTCTGTTGCTTGTGAGCAAACTTGGCATCGTGAAAATGATGCAGCTCCTTCGAGCCGGAGTTGAACCAGCGACCTAAGGATGGCCATCATACTACATCTACAGTCCTCCGCTCTGCCAGCTGAGCTATCGAAGGAGCAGTCTATTCAGTGAGTGTAGAATGTGGGTTTAATAAATATTGTCTGTTGCTTGTGAGCAGACTTGGCATTGAGAAAAAGATACAAGTCCTTCGAGCCAGAATTGAACCAGCGACCTAAGGATGGCCATCATACTACATCTACAGTCCTCCGCTCTGCCAGCTGAGCTATCGAAGGAGCAGTACATTCAGTAAGTGTAGAATGTGGGTTTAATAAATATCGTCTGTTGCTTGTGAGCAAACTTGGCATTGTGAAAATGATGCAGCTCCTTCGAGCCGGAGTTGAACCAGCGACCTAAGGATGGCCATCATACTCTATCTACAGTCCTCCGCTCTGCCAGCTGAGCTATCGAAGGAGCAGTCCATTTAATAAGTGTAGAATGTGGGTTTAATAAATATTGTCTGTTGCTTGTGAGCAAACTTGGCATCGTGAAAATGATGCAGTTTCTTCGAGCCGGAGTTGAACCAGCGACCTAAGGATAGCCATCATACTATATCTACAGTCCTCCGCTCTGCCAGCTGAGCTATCGAAGGAGTAGTCTGTGGTGTTAGTGTATAATGTGGGTTTAATAAAAATTGTCTGTTGCTTGTGAGCAAACTAGGCATTGTGAAATTGATGCAGCTCCTTCAAGCCGGAGCTGAACCAGCGACCTAAGGATAGCCATTATATTATATCTACAGTCCTCCGCTCTGCCAGCTGAGCTATCGAAGGAGCAGTACATTCAATAAGTGTAGAATGTTGGTTTAATAAATATTGTCTGTTGCTTGTGAGCAATCTTGACAATGATGCAGTTCCTTCGAGCCGGAGTTGAACCAGCGACCTAAGGATAGCCATCATACTATAACTACAGTCCTCCGCTCTGCCAGCTGAGCTATCGAAGGAGTAGTCTGTGGTGTTAGTGTAGAATGTGGGTTTAATAAATATTGTCTGTTGCTTGTGAGCAAACTTGGTATCGTGAAAATGATGCATCTCCTTCGAGCTGGAGTCGAACCAGCGACCTAAGGATGGCCATTATACTACATCTACAGTCCTCCGCTCTGCCAGCTGAGCCATCGAAGGAGCAGTACATTAAGCAAGTGTAGAATGTGGGTTTAATAAATATGGTCTGTTCCTTGTGAGCAAGCTTGGCATCGTGAAAATGATACAAATCCTTCGAGCCGGAGTTGAACCAGCGACCTAAGGATAGCCATCATACTGTACCTACAGTCCTCCGCTCTGCCAGCTGAGCAATCGAAGGAGCAGTCCGTTTAATAAGTGTAGAATGTGGGTTTAATAAATATTGTCTGTTGCTTGTGAGCAAACTTGGCATCGTGAAAAGTTGAACCAGCTACCTAAGGATGACCATCACACTACATCTACAGTCCTCCGCTCTGCCAGCTGAGCTATCGAAGGAGCAGTACATTAAGTCAGTGTAGAATGTGGGTTTAATAAATATTTTCCGGTTCTTGTGAGCAAGCTTGGCATCGTGAAAATGATGATACAAATCCTTCGAGCCGGAGTTGAACCAGCGACCTAAGGATAGCCATCATACTATATCTACAGTCCTCCGCTCTGCCAGCTGAGCTATCGAAGGAGCCGTACATTCAATAAGTATAGAATGTGGGTTTAATAAATATTGTCTGTTGCTTGTGAGCAAGCTTGGCATCGTGAAAATGATACAAGTCCTTCGAGCCGGAGTTGAACCAGCGACCTAAGGATAGCCATCATACTATATCTACAGTCCTCCGCTCTGCCAGCTGAGCTATCGAAGGAGCAGTCTGTGGTGTTAGTGTATAATGTGGGTTTAATAAATATTGTCTGTTGCTTGTGAGCAAACTTGGCATCGTGAAAATGATACAAATCCTTTGAGCCAGACTTGAACCAGCGACCTAAGGATAGTCATCATACTATATCTACAGTCTTCCGCTCTGCCAGCTGAGCTATCGAAGGAGCAGTCTTTTCAGTTGGTGTAGAATGTGGGTTTAATAAATATTGTCTGTTGCTTGTGAGCAAACTTGGCATCGTGAAAATGATGCAGTTCATTCGAGCCGGAGCTGAACCAGCGACCTAAGGATGGCCATCATACTACATCTACAGTCCTCCGCTCTGCCAGCTGAGCTATCGAAGGAGCAGTCTGTTCAGTAAGTGTAGAATGTGGGTTTAATAAATATTGTCTGTTGATTGTGAGCAAGCTTGGCATCGTGAAAATGATACAAGTCCTTCGAGCCGGAGTTGAACCAGCGACCTAAGGATAGCCATCTTATTATATCTACAGTCCTCCGCTCTGCCAGCTGAGCTATCGAAGGAGCAGATTGTTCAGTAAGTGTAGAATGTCGGTTTAATAAATATTGTCTGTTGCTTGTGAGCAATCTTGACAATGATGCAGTTCCTTCGAGCCGGAGTTGAACCAGCGACCTAAGGATATCCATCATACTATAACTACAGTCCTCCGCTCTGCCAGCTGAGCTATCGAAGGAGTAGTCTGTGGTGTTAGTGTATAATGTGGGTTTAATAAAAATTGTCTGTTGCTTGTGAGCAAACTTGGCATCGTGAAAATGATACAAGTCCTTCATGCCGGAGTTGATCCAGCAACCTAAGCATAGTCATCATACTATAGCTACAGTCCTCCGCTCTGCCAGCTGAGCTATCGAAGGAGCAGTCTGTTCAGTAAGTGTAGAATGAGGGTTTAATAAATATTGTCTGTTGCTTGTGAGCAAACTTGGCATCGTGAAAATGATGCAGCTCCTTCGAGCTGGAGTCGAACCAGCGACCTAAGGATGGCCATTATACTACATCTACAGTCCTCCGCTCTGCCAGCTGAGCCATCGAAGGAGCAGTACATTAAGCAAGTGTAGAATGTGGGTTTAATAAGTATGGTCTGTTCCTTGTGAGCAAGCTTGGCATCGTGAAAATGATACAAATCCTTCGAGCCGGAGTTGAACCAGCGACCTAAGGATAGCCATCATACTGTATCTACAGTCCTCCGCTCTGCCAGCTGAGCTATCGAAGGAGCAGTCCATTTAATAAGTGTAGAATGTGGGTTTAATAAATATTGTCTGTTGCTTGTGAGCAAACTTGGCATCGTGAAAATGATGCACTTTCTTCGAGCCGGAGTTGAACCAGCTACCTAAGGATGACCATCACACTACATCTACAGTCCTCCGCTCTGCCAGCTGAGCTATCGAAGGAGCAGTACATTAAGTCAGTGTAGAATGTGGGTTTAATAAATATTTTCCGGTTCTTGTGAGCAAGCTTGGCATCGTGAAAATGATGATACAAATCCTTCGAGCCGGAGCTGAACCAGCGACCTAAGGATAGCCATCATACTATATCTACAGTCCTCCGCTCTGCCAGCTGAGCTATCGAAGGAGCCGTACATTCAATAAGTATAGAATGTGGGTTTAATAAATATTGTCTGTTGCTTGTGAGCAAACTTGGCATCGTGAAAATGATGCAGTTCATTCGAGCCGGAGCTGAACCAGCGACCTAAGGATGGCCATCATACTACATCTACAGTCCTCCGCTCTGCCAGCTGAGCTATCGAAGGAGCAGTCTGTTCAGTAAGTGTAGAATGTGGGTTTAATAAATATTGTCTGTTGCTTGTGAGCAAGCTTGGCATCGTGAAAATGATACAAGTCCTTCGAGCCGGAGTTGAACCAGCGACCTAAGGATAGCCATCATACTATATCTACAGTCCTCCGCTATGCCAGCTGAGCTATCGATGGAGTAGTCTGCGGTGTTAGTGTAGAATGTGGGTTTAATAAATATTGTCTGTAACTTGTGAGCAAACTTGGCATCGTGAAAATGATACAAGTCCTTCGAGCCGGAGTTGAACCAGCTACCTAAGGATAGCCATCATACTGTATCTACAGTCCTCCACTCTGCCAGCTGAGCTATCGAAGGAGCAGTCTATTCAGTAAGTGTAGAATGTGGGTTTAATAAATATTGTCTGTTGCTTGTGCACAAGCTTGGCATCGTGAAAATGATGCCATTCCTTCGAGCCGGAGTTGAACCAGCTACCTAAGGATAGCCATCATACTGTATCTACAGTCCTCCACTGTGCCAGCTGAGCTATCGAAGGAGCAGTCTATTCAGTAAGTGTAGAATGTGGGTTTAATAAATATTGTCTGTTGCTTGTGCGCAAGCTTGGCATCGTGAAAATGATGCCGCTCCTTCGAGCCGGAGTTGAACCAGCGACCTAAGAATGGCCATCATACTACATCTACAGTCCTCCGCTCTGCCAGCTGAGCTATCGAAGGAGCAGTACATTAAGTAAGTGTTGAATGTGGGTTTAATAAATATTTTCCGGTTCTTGTGAGCAAGCTTGGCATCGTGAAAATGATACAAATCCTTCAAGCCGGAGTTGAACCAGCGACCTAAGGATAGCCATCATACTATATCTACAGTCCTCCGCTCTGCCAGCTGAGCTATCGAAGGAGTAGTCTGCGGTGTTAGTGTAGAATGTGGGTTTAATAAATATTGTCTGTTGCTTGTGAGCAAACTTGGCATCGTGAAAATGATGCAGTTCATTCGAGCCGGAGCTGAACCAGCGACCTAAGGATGGCCATCATACTATATCTACAGTCCTCCGCTCTGCCAGCTGAGCTATCGAAGGAGCAGTCTGTGGTGTTAGTGTATAATGTGGGTTTAATAAATATTGTCTGTTGCTTGTGAGCAAACTTGGCATCGTGAAAATGATACAAATCCTTTGAGCCGGACTTGAACCAGCGACCTAAGGATAGTCATCATACTATATCTACAGTCTTCCGCTCTGCCGGCTGAGCTATCGAAGGAGCAGTCTTTTCAGTCGGTGTAGAATGTGGGTTTAATAAATATTGTCTGTTGCTTGTGAGCAAACTTGGCATCGTGAAAATGATGCAGTTCATTCGAGCCGGAGCTGAACCAGCGACCTAAGGATGGCCATCATACTACATCTACAGTCCTCCGCTCTGCCAGCTGAGCTATCGAAGGAGCAGTCTGTTCAGTAAGTGTAGAATGTGGGTTTAATAAATATTGTCTGTTGCTTGTGAGCAAGCTTGGCATCGTGAAAATGATACAAGTCCTTCGAGCCGGAGTTGAACCAGCGACCTAAGGATAGCCATCATACTATATCTACAGTCCTCCGCTATGCCAGCTGAGCTATCGATGGAGTAGTCTGCGGTGTTAGTGTAGAATGTGGGTTTAATAAATATTGTCTGTAACTTGTGAGCAAACTTGGCATCGTGAAAATGATACAAGTCCTTCGAGCCGGAGTTGAACCAGCTACCTAAGGATAGCCATCATACTGTATCTACAGTCCTCCACTCTGCCAGCTGAGCTATCGAAGGAGCAGTCTATTCAGTAAGTGTAGAATGTGGGTTTAATAAATATTGTCTGTTGCTTGTGCACAAGCTTGGCATCGTGAAAATGATGCCATTCCTTCGAGCCGGAGTTGAACCAGCTACCTAAGGATAGCCATCATACTGTATCTACAGTCCTCCACTGTGCCAGCTGAGCTATCGAAGGAGCAGTCTATTCAGTAAGTGTAGAATGTGGGTTTAATAAATATTGTCTGTTGCTTGTGCGCAAGCTTGGCATCGTGAAAATGATGCCGCTCCTTCGAGCCGGAGTTGAACCAGCGACCTAAGAATGGCCATCATACTACATCTACAGTCCTCCGCTCTGCCAGCTGAGCTATCGAAGGAGCAGTACATTAAGTAAGTGTTGAATGTGGGTTTAATAAATATTTTCCGGTTCTTGTGAGCAAGCTTGGCATCGTGAAAATGATACAAATCCTTCAAGCCGGAGTTGAACCAGCGACCTAAGGATAGCCATCATACTATATCTACAGTCCTCCGCTCTGCCAGCTGAGCTATCGAAGGAGTAGTCTGCGGTGTTAGTGTAGAATGTGGGTTTAATAAATATTGTCTGTTGCTTGTGAGCAAACTTGGCATCGTGAAAATGATGCAGTTCATTCGAGCCGGAGCTGAACCAGCGACCTAAGGATGGCCATCATACTATATCTACAGTCCTCCGCTCTGCCAGCTGAGCTATCGAAGGAGCAGTCTGTTCAGTAAGTGTAGAATGTGGGTTTAATAAATATTGTCTGTTGCTTGTGAGCAAACTTGGCTTCGTGAAAATGATGCAGTTCCTTCGAGCCGGAGTTGAACCAGCAACCTAAGGATGGCCATCATACTACATCTACAGTCCTCCGCTCTGCCAGCTGAGCTATCGAAGGAGCAGTACATTAAGTCAGTGTAGAATGTGGGTTTAATAAATATTGTCTGTTGCTTGTGAGCAAGCTTGGCATCGTGAAAATGATACAAATACTTTGAGCCGGAGTTGAACCAGCAACCTAAGGATAGCCATCATACTGTATCTACAGTGCTCCACTCTGCCAGCTGAGCTATCGAAGGAGCAGTCTATTCAGTGAGTGTAGAATGTGGGTTTAATAAATATTGTCTGTTGCTTGTGAGCAGACTTGGCAATGAGAAAATAATACAAGTCCTTCGAGCCAGAGTTGACCCAGCTACCTAAGGATAGCCATCATACTATATCTACAGTCCTCCGCTCTGCCAGCTGAGCTATCGAAGGAGCAGTACATTAAGTAAGTGTAGAATGTGGGTTTAATAAATATTTTCCGGTTCATGTGAGCAAGCTTGGCATCGTGAAAATGATACATATCCTTCGAGCCGGAGTTGAACCAGCGACCTAAGGATAGCCATCATACTATATCTACAGTACTCCGCTCTGCCAGCTGAGCTATCGAAGGAGCCGTACATTCAATAAGTATAGAATGTGGGTTTAATAAATGTTGTCTGTTGCTTGTGAGCAAGCTTGGCATCGTGAAAATGATACAAGTCCTTCGAGCCGGAGTTGAACCAGCGACCTAAGGATAGCCATCATACTATATCTACAGTCCTCCGCTCTGCCAGCTGAGCTATCGAAGGAGCAGTCTGTTCAGTAAGTGTAGAATGTGGGTTTAATAAATATTGTCTGTTGCTTGTGAGCAATCTTGACAATGATGCAGTTCCTTCGAGCCAGAGTTGAACCAGCGACCTAAGGATAGCCATCATACTATATCTACAGTCCTCCGCTCTGCCAGCTGAGCTATCGAAGGAGCCGTTCATTCAATAAGTATAGAATGTGGGTTTAATAAATATTGTCTGTTGCTTGTGAGCAAGCTTGGCATCGTGAAAATGATACAAGTCCTTCGAGCCGGAGTTGAACCAGCGACCTAAGGATAGCCATCATACTATATCTACAGTCCTCCGCTCTGCCAGCTGAGCTATCGAAGGTGCAGTCTGTGGTGTTAGTGTATAATGTGGGTTTAATAAATATTGTCTGTTGCTTGTGAGCAAACTTGGCATCGTGAAAATGATACAAATCCTTTGAGCCGGACTTGAACCAGCGACCTAAGGATAGTCATCATACTATATCTACAGTCTTCCGCTCTGCCAGCTGAGCTATCGAAGGAGCAGTCTTTTCAGTCGGTGTAGAATGTGGGTTTAATAAATATTGTCTGTTGCTTGTGAGCAAACTTGGCATCGTGAAAATGATGCAGTTCATTCGAGCCAGAGCTGAACCAGCGACCTAAGGATGGCCATCATACTACATCTACAGTCCTCTGCTCTGCCAGCTGAGCTATCGAAGGAGCAGTCTGTTCAGTAAGTGTAGAATGTGGGTTTAATAAATATTGTCTGTTGCTTGTGAGCAAGCTTGGCATCGTGAAAATGATACAAGTCCTTCGAGCCGGAGTTGAACCAGCGACCTAAGGATAGCCATCATACTATATCTACAGTACTCCGCTCTGCCAGCTGAGCTTTCGAAGGAGTAGTCTGTGGTGTTAGTGTATAATGTGGGTTTAATAAATATTGTCTGTTGCTTGTGAGCAAACTTGGCATCGTGAAAATGATACAAGTCCTTCGAGCCGGAGTTGAACCAGCTACCTAAGGATAGCCATCATACTGTATCTACAGTCCTCCACTCTGCCAGCTGAGCTATCGAAGGAGCAGTCTGTTCAGTAAGTGTAGAATGTGGGTTTAATAAATATTGTCTGTTGCTTGTGAGCAAACTTGGCATCGTGAAAATGATGCAGTTCCTTCGAGCCGGAGCTGAACCAGCGACCTAAGGATGGCCATCATACTACATCTACAGTCCTCCGCTCTGCCAGCTGAGCTATCGAAGGAGCAGTACATTAAGTCAGTGTAGAATGTGGGTTTAATAAATATTGTCTGTTGCTTGTGAGCAAGCTTGGCATCGTGAAAATGATACAAATACTTTGAGCCGGAGTTGAACCAGCAACCTAAGGATAGCCATCATACTGTATCTACAGTCCTCCACTCTGCCAGCTGAGCTATCGAAGGAGCAGTCTATTCAGTGAGTGTAGAATGTGGGTTTAATAAATATTGTCTGTTGCTTGTGAGCAGACTTGGCATTGAGAAAATAATACAAGTCCTTCGAGCCAGAGTTGACCCAGCTACCTAAGGATAGCCATCATACTATATCTACAGTCCTCCGCTCTGCCAGCTGAGCTATCGAAGGAGCCGTACATTCAATAAGTATAGAATGTGGGTTTAATAAATATTGTCTGTTGCTTGTGAGCAAGCTTGGCATCGTGAAAATGATACAAGTCCTTCGAGCCGGAGTTGAACCAGCGACCTAAGGATAGCCATCATACTATATCTACAGTCCTCCGCTCTGCCAGCTGAGCTATCGAAGGAGTAGTCTGTGGTGTTAGTGTAGAATGTGGGTTTAATAAATATTGTCTGTTGCTTGTGCGCAAGCTTGGCATCGTGAAAATGATACAAGTCCTTCGAGCCGGAGTTGAACCAGCTACCTAAGGATAGCCATCATACTGTATCTACAGTCCTCCACTCTGCCAGCTGAGCTATCGAAGGAGCAGTCAATTCAGTAAGTGTAGAATGTGGGTTTAATAAATATTGTCTGTTGCTTGTGCGCAAGCTTGGCATCGTGAAAATGATGCCACTCCTTCGAGCCGGAGTTGAACCAGCTACCTAAGGATAGCCATCATACTGTATCTACAGTCCTCCACTCTGCCAGCTGAGCTATCGAAGGAGCAGTCTATTCAGTAAGTGTAGAATGTGGGTTTAATAAATATTGTCTGTTGCTTGTGCGCAAGCTTGGCATCGTGAAAATGATGCCGCTCCTTCGAGCCGGAGTTGAACCAGCGACCTAAGGATGGCCATCATACTACATCTACAGTCCTCCGCTCTGCCAGCTGAGCTATCGAAGGAGCAGTACATTAAGTAAGTGTAGAATGTGGGTTTAATAAATATTTTCCGGTTCTTGTGAGCAAGCTTGGCATCGTGAAAATGATACAAATCCTTCGAGCCGGAGTTGAACCAGCGACCTAAGGATAGCCATCATACTATATCTACAGTCCTCCGCTCTGCCAGCTGAGCTATCGAAGGAGCCGTACATTCAATTATTATAGAATGTGGGTTTAATAAATATTGTCTGTTGCTTGTGAGCAAGCTTGGCATCGTGAAAATGATACAAGTCCTTCGAGCCGGAGTTGAACCAGCGACCTAAGGATAGCCATCATACTATATCTACAGTCCTCCGCTCTGCCAGCTGAGCTATCGAAGGAGTAGTCTGCGGTGTTAGTGTAGAATGTGGGTTTAATAAATATTGTCTGTTGCTTGTGAGCAAACTTGGCATCGTGAAGATTATACAAGTCCTTTGAGCCGGAGTTGAACCAGCGACCTAAGGATAGTCATCATACTATATCTACAGTCTTCCACTCTGCCAGCTGAGCTATAGAAGGAGCCGTACATTCAATAAGTATAGAATGTGGGTTTAATAAATATTGTCTGTTGCTTGTGAGCAAGCTTGGCATCGTGAAAATGATACAAGTCCTTCGAGCCGGAGTTGAACCAGCGACCTAAGGATAGCCATCATACTATATCTACAGTCCTCCGCTCTGCCAGCTGAGCTATCGAAGGAGTAGTGTGCAGTGTTAGTGTAGAATGTGGGTTTAATAAATATTGTCTGTTGCTTGTGAGCAAACTTGGCATCGTGAAGATTATACAAGTCCTTTGAGCCGGAGTTGAACCAGCGACCTAAGGATAGTCATCATGCCATATCTACAGTCTTCCACTCTGCCAGCTGAGCTATCGAAGGAGCAGTCTGTTCAGTAGGTGTAGAATGTGGGTTTAATAAATATTGTCTGTTGCTTGTGAGCAGACTTGGCATTGTGAAAATGATACAAGTCCTTCGAGCCGGAGTTGAACCAGCGACCTAAGGATAGCCATCATACTATATCTACAGTCTTCCGCTCTGCCAGCTGAGCTATTGAAGGAGCAGTACATTCAATAAGTGTAGTACGTGGGTTTAATAAATATTGTCTGTTGCTTGTGAGCAAGCTTGGCATCGCGAGAATGATACAAGTCCTTCGAGCCGGAGTTGAACCAGCGACCTAAGGATAGCCATCATACTATATCTACAGTCCTCCGCTCTGCCAGCTGAGCTATCGAAGGAGGAGTCTGTGGTGTTAGTGTATAATGTGGGTTTAATAAATATTGTCTGTTGCTTGTGAGCAAACTTGGCATCGTGAAAATGACACAAGCCCTTCCAGCCGGAGTTGAACCAGCGACCTACGGATAGCCATCATACTATATCTACAGTCCACCGCTCTGCCAGCTGAGCTATCGATGGAGCAGTCTGGTCAGTACGTGTAGAATGTGGGTTTAATAAATATTGTCTGTTGCTTGTGAGCAAACTTGGCATCGTGAAAATGATGCAGCTCCTTCGAGCCGGAGTTGAACCAGCGACCTAAGGATGGCCATCATACTACATCTACAGTCCTCCGCTCTGCCAGCTGAGCTATCGAAGGAGCAGTACATTAAGCAAGTGTAGAATGTGGGTTTAATAAATATTGTCTGTTGCTTGTGAGCAAGCTTGGCATCGTGAAAATGATACAAATCCTTCAAGCCGGAGTTGAACCAGCGACCTAAGGACAGCCATCATACTGTATCTACAGTCCTCCACTCTGCCAGCTGAGCTATCGAAGGAGCAGTCTATTCAGTAAGTGTAGAATGTGGGTTTAATAAATATTGTCTGTTGCTTGTGAGCAGACTTGGCATTGTGAAAATGATACAAGTCCTTCGAACCGGAGTTGAACCAGCGACCTAAGGATAGTCATCATACTATATCTACAGTCCTCCGCTCTGCCAGCTGAGCTATCGAAGGAGCAGTACATTCAATAAGTGTAGAATGTGGGTTTAATAAATATTGTCTGTTGCTTGTGAGCAAGCTTGGCATCGTGAAAATGATACAAGTCATTCGAGCCGTAGTTGAACCAACGACCTAAGGATAGCCATCATACTATATCTACAGTCCTCCGCTCTGCCAGCTGAGCTATCGAAGGAGTAGTCTGCGGTGTTAGTGTAGAATGTGGGTTTAATAAATATTGTCTGTTGCTTGTGCGCAAGCTTGGCATCGTGAAAATGATACAAGTCCTTCGAGCCGGAGTTGAACCAGCTACCTAAGGATAGCCATCATACTGTATCTACAGTCCTCCACTCTGCCAGCTGAGCTATCGAAGGAGCAGTCAATTCAGTAAGTGTAGAATGTGGGTTTAATAAATATTGTCTGTTGCTTGTGCGCAAGCTTGGCATCGTGAAAATGATGCCACTCCTTCGAGCCGGAGTTGAACCAGCTACCTAAGGATAGCCATCATACTGTATCTACAGTCCTCCACTCTGCCAGCTGAGCTATCGAAGGAGCAGTCTATTCAGTAAGTGTAGAATGTGGGTTTAATAAATATTGTCTGTTGCTTGTGCGCAAGCTTGGCATCGTGAAAATGATGCCGCTCCTTCGAGCCGGAGTTGAACCAGCGACCTAAGGATGGCCATCATACTACATCTACAGTCCTCCGCTCTGCCAGCTGAGCTATCGAAGGAGCAGTACATTAAGTAAGTGTAGAATGTGGGTTTAATAAATATTTTCCGGTTCTTGTGAGCAAGCTTGGCATCGTGAAAATGATACAAATCCTTCGAGCCGGAGTTGAACCAGCGACCTAAGGATAGCCATCATACAATATCTACAGTCCTCCGCTCTGCCAGCTGAGCTATCGAAGGAGCCGTACATTCAATTATTATAGAATGTGGGTTTAATAAATATTGTCTGTTGCTTGTGAGCAAGCTTGGCATCGTGAAAATGATACAAGTCCTTCGAGCCGGAGTTGAACCAGCGACCTAAGGATAGCCATCATACTATATCTACAGTCCTCCGCTCTGCCAGCTGAGCTATCGAAGGAGTAGTCTGCGGTGTTAGTGTAGAATGTGGGTTTAATAAATATTGTCTGTTGCTTGTGAGCAAACTTGGCATCGTGAAGATTATACAAGTCCTTTGAGCCGGAGTTGAACCAGCGACCTAAGGATAGTCATCATACTATATCTACAGTCTTCCACTCTGCCAGCTGAGCTATCAAAGGAGCCGTACATTCAATAAGTATAGAATGTGGGTTTAATAAATATTGTCTGTTGCTTGTGAGCAAGCTTGGCATCGTGAAAATGATACAAGTCCTTCGAGCCGGAGTTGAACCAGCGACCTAAGGATAGTCATCATGCTATATCTACAGTCTTCCACTCTGCCAGCTGAGCTATCGAAGGAGCAGTCTGTTCAGTAGGTGTAGAATGTGGGTTTAATAAATATTGTCTGTTGCTTGTGAGCAATCTTGGCATCGTGAAAATGATGCAGTTCATTCGAGCCGGAGCTGAACCAGCGACCTAAGGATGGCCATCATACTACATCTACAGTCCTCCGCTCTGCCAGCTGAGCTATCGAAGGAGCAGTCTGTTCAGCAAGTGTAGAATGTGGGTTTAATAAATATTGTCTGTTGCTTGTGAGCAAACTTGGCATCGTGAAAATGATGCAGTTCCTTCGAGCCGGAGTTGAACCAGCGACCTAAGGATGGCCATCATACTACATCTACAGTCCTCCGCTCTGCCAGCTGAGCTATCGAAGGAGCAGTACATTAAGTCAGTGTAGAATGTGGGTTTAATAAATATTGTCTGTTGCTTGTGAGCAGACTTGGCATTGAGAAAATAATACAAGTCCTTCGAGCCGGAGTTGAACCAGCGACCTAAGGATAGCCATCATACTGTATCTACAGTCCTCCACTCTGCCAGCTGAGCTATCGAAGGAGCAGTCTATTCAGTGAGTGTAGAATGTGGGTTTAATAAATATTGTCTGTTGCTTGTGAGCAGACTTGGCATTGAGAAAATAATACAAGTCCTTCGAGCCAGAGTTGACCCAGCTACCTAAGGATAGCCATCATACTATATCTACAGTCCTCCGCTCTGCCAGCTGAGCTATCGAAGGAGCAGTACATTAAGTAAGTGTAGAATGTGGGTTTAATAAATATTTTCCGGTTCATGTGAGCAAGCTTGGCATCGTGAAAATGATACAAATCCTTCGAGCTGGAGTTGAACCAGCGACCTAAGGATAGCCATCATACTATATCTACAGTCTTCCGCTCTGCCAGCTGAGCTATCGAAGGAGCCATACATTCAATAAGTATAGAATGTGGGTTTAATAAATATTGTCTGTTGCTTGTGAGCAAGCTTGGCATCGTGAAAATGATACAAGTCCTTCGAGCCGGAGTTGAACCAGCGACCTAAGGATAGCCATCATACTATATCTACAGTCCTCCGCTCTGCCAGCTGAGCTATCGAAGGAGCAGTACATTCAATAAGTGTTGAATGTGGGTTTAATAAATATTGTCTGTTGCTTGTGAGCAAGCTTGGCATCGTGAAAATGATACAAGTCATTCGAGCCGTAGTTGAACCAACGACCTAAGGATAGCCATCATACTATATCTACAGTCCTCCACTCTGCCAGCTGAGCTATCGAAGGAGGAGTCTGTGGTGTTAGTGTATAATGTGGGTTTAATAAATATTGTCTGTTGCTTGTGAGCAGACTTGGCATTGTGAAAATGATACAAGTCCTTCGAGCCGGAGTTGAACCAGCGACCTAAGGATAGCCATCATACTATATCTACAGTCTTCCGCTCTGCCAGCTGAGCTATTGAAGGAGCAGTACATTCAATAAGTGTAGTACGTGGGTTTAATAAATATTGTCTGTTGCTTGTGAGCAAGCTTGGCATCGCGAGAATGATACAAGTCCTTCGAGCCGGAGTTGAACCAGTGACCTAAGGATAGCCATCATACTATATCTACAGTCCTCCGCTCTGCCAGCTGAGCTATCGAAGGAGGAGTCTGTGGTGTTAGTGTATAATGTGGGTTTAATAAATATTGTCTGTTGCTTGTGAGCAAACTTGGCATCGTGAAAATGACACAAGCCCTTCCAGCCGGAGTTGAACCAGCGACCTACGGATAGCCATCATACTATATCTACAGTCCACCGCTCTGCCAGCTGAGCTATCGATGGAGCAGTCTGGTCAGTACGTGTAGAATGTGGGTTTAATAAATATTGTCTGTTGCTTGTGAGCAAACTTGGCATCGTGAAAATGATGCAGCTCCTTCGAGCCGGAGTTGAACCAGCGACCTAAGGATGGCCATCATACTACATCTACAGTCCTCCGCTCTGCCAGCTGAGCTATCGAAGGAGCAGTACATTAAGCAAGTGTAGAATGTGGGTTTAATAAATATTGTCTGTTGCTTGTGAGCAAGCTTGGCATCGTGAAAATGATACAAATCCTTCAAGCCGGAGTTGAACCAGCGACCTAAGGACAGCCATCATACTGTATCTACAGTCCTCCACTCTGCCAGCTGAGCTATCGAAGGAGCAGTCTATTCAGTAAGTGTAGAATGTGGGTTTAATAAATATTGTCTGTTGCTTGTGAGCAGACTTGGCATTGTGAAAATGATACAAGTCCTTCGAACCGGAGTTGAACCAGCGACCTAAGGATAGTCATCATACTATATCTACAGTCCTCCGCTCTGCCAGCTGAGCTATCGAAGGAGCAGTACATTCAATAAGTGTAGAATGTGGGTTTAATAAATATTGTCTGTTGCTTGTGAGCAAGCTTGGCATCGTGAAAATGATACAAGTCATTCGAGCCGTAGTTGAACCAACGACCTAAGGATAGCCATCATACTATATCTACAGTCCTCCACTCTGCCAGCTGAGCTATCGAAGGAGGAGTCTGTGGTGTTAGTGTATAATGTGGGTTTAATAAATATTGTCTGTTGCTTGTGAGCAGACTTGGCATTGTGAAAATGATACAAGTCCTTCGAGCTGGAGTTGAACCAGCGACCTAAGGATAGCCATCATACTATATCTACAGTCTTCCGCTCTGCCAGCTGAGCTATTGAAGGAGCAGTACATTCAATAAGTGTAGTATGTGGGTTTAATAAATATTGTCTGTTGCTTGTGAGCAAGCTTGGCATCGCGAGAATGATACAAGTCCTTCGAGCCGGAGTTGAACCAGCGACCTAAGGATAGCCATCATACTATATCTACAGTCCTCCGCTCTGCCAGCTGAGCTATCGAAGGAGGAGTCTGTGGTATTAGTGTATAATGTGGGTTTAATAAATATTGTCTGTTGCTTGTGAGCAAACTTGGCATCGTGAAAATGACACAAGCCCTTCCAGCCGGAGTTGAACCAGCGACCTACGGATAGCCATCATACTATATCTACAGTCCACCGCTCTGCCAGCTGAGCTATCGATGGAGCAGTCTGGTCAGTACGTGTAGAATGTGGGTTTAATAAATATTGTCTGTTGCTTGTGAGCAAACTTGGCATCGTGAAAAGGATTCAACTCCTTCGAGCTGGAGTTGATCCAGCGACCTAAGGATAGCCATCATACTATATCTACAGTCCTCCGCTCTGCCAGCTGAGCTATCGAAGGAGCAGCTTGTTCAGTAAGTGTAGAATGTGGGTTTAATACAAATTGTCTGTTGCTTGTGAGCAAACTTGGCATCGTGAAAATAATACAAGTCCTTCGAGCTGGAGTTGAAGCAGCGACCTAAGGATAGCCATCATACTATATCTACAGTCCTCCGCTCTGCCAGCTGAGCTATCGAAGGAGCAGTCTGTTCAGTAAGTGTAGAATGTTGGTTTAATATATATTGTCTGTTGGTTGTGAGCAATCTTGGCATCGTGAAAATGATGCAGCTCCTTCGAGCCGGAGTTGAACCAGCGACCTATGGATAGTCATCATACTATATCTACAACAGTACAAATCCTATATCAACCCTATATTTTTACTTCCAAACAGTACCACACTGTGCCAACAAACAGTCATGGAAACATTTGCCTACCAGTAGCTTCCCTGTAGTCTCCTGGAAAGGGAGAGGACACCTATGCTGGGGTCGGGTCCTGCACCCTGGATCTTTTTTTGTATTTTTATATTTATTCATGGATATTTCAGAAACACCAGGTGCAACAGGACTTCAGGAGTGACTAAGGCCAAAATAATAAACAAAACACATCTACCGATGACGACCCAAATCTAAGTTAACCCTAAGTGTAACAAAAGGAGGAAACAAAACAACAACACTAAACTCTGACTCCAGACAGTAAACACCATGTTGCGCAAAAAACAAAAAGGCAGTCACTCCCTATGCACCATAACACACAGACACAATCCAAAATACAGTGTCCAAAGGGCCGAGCAAAAGAGTAGTCAGGAGGCAGGCGAGAGATCAAAGAAACCAGGAAAGAAATCAAACAAAAGCGAAAGTACAAACGGGCAAAACGAGAAATCAGAATCCGAAAATCAAAACGAGCAAGGGTCGCATGGCGGACAAGCTGCTGACAACAAGGCCTGTGGGCGGAGCTGAAAATGCAGCCGGCGAATGGCGATGAGGGTGGGAGGTCCGGAGAACCTGTAGGCATCCCCTTGAAACTTACGGCACGTAACACTTGATTGTGATTGTGAACACCTGCCGGGTTTGCTCTTGTGGGGGGGGGTGTTACGTGCTGTAAGTTTCAAGGGGATGCCTACAGGTTCTCCAGACCTCCCACCCTTGTTTAGTGTTGAAATGTACAAATGAGCTATAAACCCTATATTTTTACTTCCAATTTTGTTTGAAGACAAATGTAACAGACTTGAAGTTTTATTTATGTAAGAGAACAGGAATGTCTTTTATTGCACATCCCATCTTGGTCTCCTTTAAATCATGCACACATACATTTTATTTCTAGGGATAGACTTAAAGTAGACTTGTTTTAAGTGTCTGATCTTAGATAAATACACAGTGCACATTATGTATTCAAAATGGGCAAAACATTGCAGGCATTATTAATGGTAATGTAAAGCCTGTGCACCCTATTATGTTTCCTTGAATTAAATAATTTTCATTAAAGAGCAAAGATAAACAAATAATTTCTTTAGCTAAATAATTTTTAAAAACAAATGAAAATTATTTGATGGTTTAATTTAATTTCAATTAGTTTAAGAAGCCATATTTGTAATTTTTATTCATTTTATTTTCATATTTTATTTCAGTTTATGAACATGTTCTCTGATAGTTTTATGATAACTGGGAAGATGTGGCTACTCTGTGGAAAAAAAGAGTTTCAAACCAGCATCCTTCTGCCCAGAAGCACAAAGCTGTAGCCCACTGAGCCATACACCACCCCAAAATGATAGAGCTCCATTAGATTTATGTTACAACTTCTGCAGGGCCCGACAAGCAGCCTTCTCCTCAAGGACTTAACCTTGCGAGCTGGTCACTAGCTGAGTTTGTGCGGATTGGCCCTCCCAGCAAACCAGGTGCTCACCAGGGGCGGACTGGGACTAAAAAACAGCCCTGGACTTTCTCCCAAATAGGCCCACCAGCTAATACTAGTAATCAAGCTTTAGACAAACCCCAGATTTGTATGTTAAGTGTCAGTTCCACAATAGCCCACCACAGAAAGACAGAAACACATTGCACTTAAATGGAAAACAATGAGATTTTATTTAGCCCTCTTTCCCACTTGCTAGAATGTCACGAGTGTTAGGAGTGGATGGTTTGTTTTCCAGTTTCTTTCAATACCATGGTTTTCTGTCTAGCTGCAGAGATGACCTTACTACTGACAAGATAAAATCACAGCCATCTCGCAATAAATTTTTAGAGCATCTATATTTTTTATATAAAATATATTTTTCATCATGCAAGTCCAGTTAATAGATGCTGACTGGATGACTATAAGAATAAATGTAGAGTAGGCCTGTTGTTTTATGTTGAGGCCACTTACTAGTACCTCTTCCTCCCATGAAATTTCCTCTGCTGTCTGTCCCTTGTGACCAGTCTGTGGATGCTCAACAGGTTCAACTTTCACCTGGTCTTCAACACTCTTGCTGGGTGAATTAGTTGTTTTGATCTACATTACTGCTGCTGCTGGCAGTTAAACGGCAGCCAAAAAGCTCTGCGAGCTTTTTACATTTTGACGCATCATTTTCGAGAGACTTGGCTTTCTTTTCTTTTAACTTTTCCCATCCTCCTTTCTCCTTACGTTTTCGGCTTGCCATTATTCCCGCAGCTGCAACTTATGATTCGCTCTTTTTTGTTGGCTTTTACTGATGGATTTCACCGGACAAATGATCGTATTAGCGCCATCTGCTGTTAGCTGATTTCCTATTTAAGAGGAAAGGCTTATTGCCAGTCCGCCCCTGGTGCTCACTCTTCTGGGGGAGACATCGCCTCAGCAGCTCTGTTTCGATGTTGTGTTTGCCCAGTTGGATCTACACGTGGACCAGGAGGAGACGGACCTTCTCTAGCTCGCCGCCCCTACCCGCACCCCACTCCATTTTCCCAAGCCTCTGCAGATGATTCCCAGCTTTGGCCGTCCGCCCCAGATTCAGGAACGGCTGGGCCGTGGCCAAGAGACACTCCGTGTTATTGCCTTAAAATTGAGGAGGAGGGCTCGGATATCTGTGCTACACAATGTCTCTATTAGTCAGAGTTTGTAATCAAGCCTTTTATTAAACATAGGTGCTAATCAAAACTGTGTGCATCCTGTTTTTTTTTTACTGTATTGCTACATTTTAAATAAGACAAATGTAGACCAGGCAACATTTATACACCGGTTGATGACAGTAGAAGAGGAGTTAAGTCCATGGAGTTGCTGTTCTTGAATGAAACTTTACATTAGTCATGTAGTCTTCATCTCAACTCTCCATGGTTCCACCAGGGGTTGGCACCTCCCTTAGCTTATTTAATAAGATCAGTTCATGATGATCACTTGCCCAGAGGTGACTGCTGTAAGGTCAATCAAAGCTCTCTCCACCTGCTTTGTCTCTTTGGTAGCTATCAAGCAGAGGTTCTGAAGGACTGCTCCTTTGTCTTCTCCTGCTCGACTGCATGAGCAGTACTCCTTGAGCAGATTCCAGTTGGTGACCACACCTGTTTGTCTCACAAGTTGCTCTCAAGTCTCCCTGTAGTTAAGGAAGTTACTACCAACAGACACCAGGATATTCATGAAAAGGAAAAAGTCTTTCTCAAACTAGGGCAGCACTGAATTTTAAAAGCTCAATAAATCTGTGCTGAATTTCTAAATGCAAATAATTATGCACAGAAATATCTGTGATCATAGTTTTTGCTTGTACAAGCAAAATACAACGTGTGTTTTTGTTCTACCTGTCAAAATGGTTCAATTGCCCTACCTGAAATTGGCCTAAACCCCAAAAATTTAATCACTATCATCACTCAATAGTGCAGAGCAGCCCTTTGGAGCCAGAACTGGAGTCAGATGGAGTTTTAATTGTGTACATTTCTCCCCTAGAAGGTCTGTCCCTCTCAAACAGCCTACCTCCAATCTTCCTGTCCTGTATCGAAAGCCTCCCCTCCGATGGTGTCATCTGGGTTCAGGCGAATCTGGATCATGTAGCAGAGAACCACTGTGTCTTTCTGGGCCTTGTTTGCTCAGCCCATGTACCTACAATCAAAGGTGGAGACCAAGATAAAGTAGAAGATCAATAGGAAGTGGCCTGTTTCTACAACAATAATATACTGCACTGTACTAATAACATACTACTACTATATTACACTAATACTTTGCTTTATGGTATTTACAGTATAATATTTTTATATAAATATTTACTTTGTTTTCCAAGAGGGTGTCATTTTGGTAGCACACTACCTTTGCGATGTACCCATTATGGATTATGTAATACATTTTTTATAATTATATGAGGACAGGTCATGATAAGCGTTTCAGTCTGGTATGAAGTATAATAAAATGCTCTGACCATATGACAATTTAATATAATTTCCTCAATTTCTGGGAATTATCGAAAAAGGGAAGTCAGAAGTATTTAAAATGCCATAAAAATTTGTGGTGTACCAAGACTGCTATGACAATGTTGCATATCATTTCCCACAAGGAAAAAACAATTAATGAGAGCCCAGGCAAAAAGTCTTATATGTATGTGATGTGGTGACCTTGTGTTGCTATGGAAGACGACAGAACAGTAATGGTATTCCTCTTCAGGTCCAGTGTGTTCACTGTTACAGCACAGCAAGACAAACCAGCAGTACAGGCCACTGTAGAAGCTGGAGCCGGGCTCCTGGCATGTCCTGGATGAGTGGGTCTGGCATGTTTTAAAATACGCCAGGGCATCTTCCAGCTTCCTGATTGGTCTGAGGGTGTTAATGGACTTTCCCAAAATGCAGTAATTGTCTGATGATAAGATCAGTGTTAACTGCTGTTTTAGTTAGAATGTGAAGTACAAGAATGCAGAATAGGTCAAGAAAAAATCTTGCAAGGATAGTCACTAAAAATATTAATAATAGAAACATTTTTATAACCAAGAGTAACAATAAGAAGCAATGTACACAATCAAGTATGTAAGGTATAAGAGCCTGGCTTTCTTTGAATATTATTTTATGGCAGCTGATTATTATTATTTTATTCCTCCCTATCAAGTACAATAAGGATCCCCCAAGTATATTCACGTTATTTATGGGAAATCATATAGAGTCTACTCCCAAAGCATTTTCAACACTATATTCAGTAATCACTGAATTTAGCTGTTTTTATAATTTATATCATGGCTGATAGGTCATGGTTTATATCATGGTTAACAGACAGGAGGCAGCGGGTAATTATTAGAGGTACAATGTCACAGTGGCTCAATTTTAGGACCACTATTGTTCCTAATTTACATTAATGATATTGACACCAATACATACAGTAAATTGGTTAAATTTGCAGATGACACCAAGGTGGGTGGTGTAGCAGATACTGATCTAGCAGCACAGAGGCTACAATGGGATCTGGATTTAATTAGCGACTGGGCTGATACCTGGCAGATGAAATTTAACGTAGATAAATGTAAGATAATCCATGCAGGGAGCAGAAATATAAAGTACAGATACTTTATGGGTTCCACCGAAGTAAAGGTAGCTGAGATGAGAAAGACCTCGGTGTGTATATTGATGTTTCCATGTCCCACTCCCGCCAGTGTGGAGAAGCAATTAAAAAGGCCAATAGGATGTTGGGTTACATCTCTAGGTGTGTGGAGTTTAAGTCAAGGAAAATTATTCAATTCCTTGGTAAGATTGCACCCAGAATATTGGTCACCATATCTTAAAAAGGAAATTGCTGCCTTGGAAAGGGTGCAACGTAGGGCTTCAAGAATGATTCCTGGTCTTAGAGGAATGAGGAGAGGTTAGCTGAGCTGAATCTGTTCAGCCTCGAGCAAAGGAGACTAAAGAGGGACATGATCCAGGTATATAAGATTCTAACAGGTCTGGATGCTGTTCAGCCAAATGGCTTCTTCAGTATTATTTTAAATACAAGAACTCATCGCCATAGGTGGAAATTAGCGGGAGAACATTTTAAAATGAATTTGAGAAAACACTTATTTATACAGCCTGTAGTTAGAGTATGGAATAATCTTCCTGTTAGTGTAGTGCAAGCTAAGACCCTGGGTTCCTTTAAATCAGAGATAGATAAGAGGAGGAGGCCATTCGCCCCATCAAGCTCGTTTCGGGAGAACTTAACTAATAGCTCAGATGTTAAAATCTTATCTAGCTCAGATTTAAAGGAACCCAGGGTTTTAGCTGACACTACACTAACAGGAAGACTACAGCGCACAATTGTTCCTAATGAAAGCTGATATCTTCAGTTCACTGCACATAATGATATATTTTCACAACACTAGTTGAAAATGCCCAAGAATGTGGCCGATGAAGACATCCTTATAATGGATAGTAGCTACAGAAACAATAAAACCTCAGCTGTTTAGCAGAGAAGGCATCTGCCAGAACTTCCAGACAAAATCAAGCCAAAGGAAAATTCCAAGGCTATTTTTATTCTATGTATGCTTCCATGGCCGTGGGTGACAGATCGCATCCGCTGTTCTGTTGGGGACATAAAAATGGCTTGTGGAGGGCTGTCCTCGCTCAAGGCCCTGAAATGTTCTGCATGCACCTACAGTAGGCATGGCAAAATCCAGTATTTTGGCACAACGTGTATCTCATGTGCTTGCCACCTTGCCAGTGAAAGTTATTGTGTTTTAATTTGTCCAATTATTGTGAATCAATGAAAAAGAAAACCTTGGCCAACACCTGTTAACACAATGATTTAAGAGATGTCATAGGATATGGCGCAGTGCAAAAGCGAGGCAGATCACAGCTCAAATACATCACAGGTGTGAGCTCAGCTGCAATTATTTAGCCTAGTTGATGAGGGCCATTCACTGCACTCAAGTGTCAGCTTAACAGATAGAACAAAAAAAGTACCCATCAATTATTAAGAATATGCAAGAACGTGTGTTCTGGCTGTGGGGATAGCCCAGCTTGGTAATATGGGTGAACTGCTATTTGCCAGCATTGAAGGTTTCGTAATTGGCTATGTAAGTCTGCAATAAATGAGCAACTAATTCAATTCAGGTATATTTTTAAACATCTATACATGCCAATGACTTTAGGGCTTTGAGCAGAGGGCTTTTAGCATAACAGATCTTCAGAATAATCTGGAAATCACTGTGTCATGAAGGGTGGTGCGCGGGGCAGGGAGCCAGGAGCGAGAGTCCACAGGTCGGGGTAAACACGGGATTTATTGGAGGCAAGACACGTAGGAACAAAAGGGCGCTCGACATTAGAACTTTACATTGTCAATGACTGGACTACTCGCGACACGCAGACACAGACTTACATACGTAACAACAGTAATTAACATGACGAGGAACCACTGGGAACACGGGATTCCACACGAGGTAGAGAGGGGGGTGTGGCACACAGGAGGATCGAACGAGTGGGACATGACACACTGGGAGAGATCTAGATCCAATAAGCCGCAATTTCCACAGATGCCAAATATCCCTAATCTGTGGAGTTTTATGGTATTTACTCGGATATAACAGATAAACGGCAGATACAAGGAGGCAAAGAGAAAATGAAATCTCGAGGGCATTTATTTTGTTTGAATTAGATCTGTCACGATTCCTTGATTAATCTAATTTACTCTTTTTGTTTTAAGTATCAATTAAAATTTGCCTTCTCAATTACTAAGCAGTATGGCGGAAGACAGCATTGAAGATGAGGGTGCAAAAAAAGAGTGACAGCCTCAGTTGTGTGGAAACACTTCACATTAAAAGTGAAAGAAAATGCAGACATTCAGAAGACTTTAAGGTCTGAGGGACTCACCCTCTAATGGGAGGACAAATATCTTTTTGTGACTTCTTCTTTTAGCTTTTTTCCTCTTCACTCATTTTTGTTATATTTCTCACAAATGCACAAAATTTCCTGTGAGGGATTAAAAGCGCTTGGATGAGAATGATTATGATTGGCTTGGAGAATGTATGCAGGGCTCCTACAAATAAAAAGTTCCTGTGGGTGTGATGGCCAGGTGTCCCAATACTGTCCATATGCTGTATGCTAGACAATGCTGAAATGCAGAAAAGGAACCAGGGGAGTTTCTAGCTATTGAAAAGATCAGGGGCTAAGTCTAGTTTACCTGGGGCTTGACTTTTTTTTTTTTTTTGAAGGATGATAATTGGCATCGAGGCTAAAATACTTGGGGCTATAGGATTAAAATGCTCAAGGCTATAGCCCCAAGTGATCTGACCTAACGACGCCCTTGAAAGGAACCATCAGTAAAACTGCAAAGCTTGCTAAGTTTTGTTTCCTATGGCAGAGTAAATATGTTTCAGTGTAACCACTATTACAGCTGTCGTTGTCCTTGTGATGTTTAAACTGCATGTGCATAATGTATGATGTCAATGTTAAGATCGGTCAGCGTGCCGACCTAGTGTCGAGGGTGGCACCGTGGTGCAGTGGGTAGCCCTGTGGGTACACTTCGTGCATGTGGAGTTTGTATATTCACCCTGTGTGTGCTTGGGTTTATTGCTGATCCTCCAAAAACATACCACCTTAGTGAACTGCAGTACCTCAATCGACCACATGTGTGAGTGAGTGAGCCAGTGTGTTCACTGCCATAGGCTGGCATCCCATCCAGGAGTAGTTCCTGCATCATGCCAGTGTACAAATATTATATTTTATATATGTATGTATCACATTTTATATAACCAATTACTCAATTAATCTTCAAATTAATCAGCAGATTACTTGATTATTAATATAATTTCGATACTGTTTTCCAATCAAATACCTTAACGGACAGAACAAAGGTTCACTGTTTTCTTCAGTGGTGGAAATGCATGAAATGTCAAGCAATTAAACTGAAATGTGGTTTTTAGTTGATGTGGCCACTCCACACCTATAGCAGGCTTGTCTCTCTGCTTCTGCAGGTAAATTAGTGACGTCTTTTCTTTGGCCTCTCTATAGTTCTGCTGGTCAGGGGTGATGCTCTATAAGGCAGTTAGAGCTGTGCTCATGTCATTTTTAGCCAGCAAAAGATCAGTGTTGGCAATTGTGATTCACATCTCCTCAGGGGTCCTGGCAGGATTGCATCCTGAATTACCTTTGTGGTCTTGTGCTGTTGGACAAAAAATAATTTATGAGGTTAAGCATCCAGCAGTAGATCCTAGAATAATTTGACATTAATGCCGCACCATGGATTGTTCCTGACTATTTTAGTGAATTCTCTTCTATAGGAGCTCCATCTGTTAGATTTATGTTTGGGTCTTTGGGCCGCCCAGACGATTCACTTTTTTGTTCCCTCCCAGCTCCCAGCAAACATGAACCAAACAATCAAGAATGAACCAAACAATCAAGACCACTGAATCCTTGGTACTGTTGTTTTGTGACCTGGGAGGGAGCAAAAATGTGAACTATCTGCGGGTCCCGAACAACTGGGTTGAGAAACACTGGTCTAGACTTGACAATACCATCAAATACAGCCAAATCAACCTAATGAGATCCAAATATTATCTTGTTTAAAAAAATGTGTATCTTGCAGTAACACCTGTTTATACATCTGTATCAGCCAAGTTTTTTCGACACTAATATTGTGTTCCTCAAATATGCGATTGTCCAATCAAAGTGAAGATTAGATGACTGTCTACACACCTGCTCTCCATTCAAAAGCAGAGCTCTGTCCAACTCCAGGTACAGGGATGCATTGGCATCACTGGTCATTGAGTTCTACTTCCTCTTCAGGCCTTTTGTCAACCCTGGCCTTCTCATGATTGGTTTCAGGGTCTGTTTGCCCTCGTAGACACACCCTGTCCCCTTCAGAGCTCTGGTCTTGTTCAGGTGGTACTGATAAAGATAAAGATAAAGATGCTTTATTGTCATTGTACAAGTACAATGAGATTTCGCTTGGAGCACGCCAGCAGATACACAGTAAAAAATTACAATAAAATCCAAAGAATAAAATATGTACATACACACACACACACACATATATACACACATTGACAGTGAATAAGTTGCTGGTAAATTAGTGCAATATAATCATACTCATGAATGGTTATGAAGTGCAGTGCATGAGCAATTTCGCAGAGGTAGAATTCGAAGTTATAGAGCAGGTATACTGGGGCAGACACCTAACCTAATAAGGCAAATTAGTAAGAACATGAGAAACGTGTTTGATCTATAAATGCTAATTGTTTTAGAGATAACAGTGGAGTTCTTTAGAACTAAAGTTCATCCCTACCTGGATGTTGTGGCTGACGCCAGTCTCCAGGGACTTGAGGCATCTTTAGAAACCAGGGCTACTGTGCAGAGGTAAATTTGGGCCTGCAGCATGTGAAGCTCTACCACAGCTGGATCCTGCTCCAGGCATCGTGTTAGGAAGCTCTGGGCTGAGTGAAAGTCACCTTCATGCAGAAAAGGGCTTGAGAAGTGGAGGAGAAGTGATTCAGGAAAAAGTTTCCCAAATATTCTCTACAGGCACATATTACAGAGAAAGTTTTAGTATGTGATGCCAAGATGCGCCTGAATCACTTCATCATAATTACTCTTTATTAATATGACGAGTAAGTCATCCTTGACGTGAAATCAAGTGGTACTTACCAGATAGGTCTAAACACCTGTACAATCCAGCATTTAAACCATCTCAGCATCTTCTCAGATCTAGCCTGAGAGGAACTTCACCTTGGCCATGAGGAAGGCAGCTGCCATGAGACTGGGGGAAGCTCTTACTGAGGAATCTAAGACGGTAGCAGAGGGTATGAGGTACGTGGCTCGGACTGAACAGAAGCCACACGAAATCTGAATGATGAGACTGTGGGAGCTGTCAGGGATACTCCTGAACCTATCCCAGCATGAACTTGAAATCACCTTGGTCACATGATCATTATTTTGGTGAACAAGCAATGTATTTAAATCAGAATCAGTCCGAATCAGGTAGGTCTTTCCCTTAGCAGTGAGCCTGCAGATATGCCATCATATATTACAGATTTTTACAGCAAAGTGTTTGAACTTTAAACAGTATTAGATAAAAGATGGATGTTATAATAGACACATCACAGCAGACTGAATTATTGATGGTATTTACTTGAAACCGAGAAATCCCCTTTTATCATTGAATTTTCCATTGATACTGTCCATAAATAATACAACTTAGAAGTTTTATATAAGGTAGCAGAATCACTGTTTTACCTGGCAGAGGGACAAGTTCATCTTAACCACTTCTAAGAGGAAGGTGGGGTTGAATTTCTCAGAATACTCAACCCTATGGGCCGTGAAGTGCGGAGAAGTGAAGCTTCCTGGACTGTTTCAGAAGGTCAATCAAGGCTTGCAGAAAGGTGATCTCCTGGCCAATAGGAAGTGAGAGAGATTTTAAGGCTCACCTTAATATGTCTGACTTGACTTTTACTTATAGGACTTAAAAGACTAGGGGTAGAGACCTGCATTTATAGCAAGAGCGACACTGGATCTCTTTTTTTTGTTACCTTCCAGTTTGGTATTGATCTACATGTGGTGCCCCAGGTGGGGATAATGCAGCAGGATTAATCATGCCAATTAATTAAGCAATGAAACAAGTAGAGAGATAAAGCAAAACTTCGCAACCACTGTGGGTAAAATTGTCCACATCTGCAAGACAGAGGTGGGGCCTGACCACGCATGGGCTAATAGGATTCTGTATTCCAGTGAAAAACTCCAGCTGCTGCTCAGCTTGCACCAATAGCACATCCAACAGCTGGCACCAGATTATACCTACGGCATTATTCAAAGGGAGGGTCAAACTGCCTCTGGGGGGAGCTAGAGAGTTAACAAATAAAATCACCTCAGTTCAAGGAAGTCAAATCTGTCTGTAAGAATTTGACTGTTAAGAAAAACCAGATGCAATACATTACAATATTAATTCTGTATATACATGCTATTGCACACATTGTGCATAGATACATATACACACAAACTCTAGAAAGATAAAACTTTTACTGCTCAGGTTTTGACCATGCAAAGATGACAAAGTTGTGGTATTTAAGAAGATCCAAACACCACTTATTGTCATAGTATACCTGCAGGGCTTGGACTCTTGTCCAATCCACACTTAGGACTTTAAAGTACCAGTCGGGAGCCCCTTCATACCTTCTCTGCAGGACAAGCAGGTAAGTGGCTTCGGCTGCCGTTTGGGCCTGGCTGGAAGATTTGGCAAAGGCTCACTCTACAAACTGGCTCAGAATCTACAGCAGCTGAGGGTCATTCCCACACTGTAGCCAGCAAAAACATTGTGTGTGTGTGTTTTGTTAATGAGGTAAATATGCAGTACGGTTTGCAATCGGGCTACACTCTGACATATGGCTAGCTATTTCAAGATTAACAGAAGTCAGATTATTCATATCCCAGTTTCGGCTGCCAAGTTGATCAGGTCTGAGGGAACAAAAGTGTGACACTGAATGTCGTTCTAATTTTCAACATGAAAGGTGATGAATGCGCATCTTCTTGCATGCTCTGTTCACTGATAACAGGGTAACTGAAATAGAGAACTGCAAATGCTTTTTGAATATGTATCCTTTATAAATGTTGGTTTAATATAGCTAGGTTTGATTAGTTGCTAGGGTTTGAGTAAAATGAATAGGGATATTACTTTGTCAATTCTAAGTCTTTGATCACAAGTACCATAGGAGGACATTTTTGATGAAAATGATCAGATAAAGAAAACAGAAATTTTACAAGTGACTGTTTAAATTTATTTTATGTAGAATCTTGGTTTTAGGGTAACAATAGTGCTTAGCAGCTTGCTTATGCCCTTTGTATTATTTCTGTGGAGACTTGGTCTGCAAGGTTCAGTCAGCTCTGCTGCACTGAACAGTAGCTGAAGACGCTCTTAGACCTGGAAATTTAACAACAATTAACAGCAATATCTTCTCCCATTTTATGTACTTAGTGAGATCCTCAATATATTACCTGAGAGCACATGCTGAACAAAACTGCAGGATGATTCAATGAGCAGGTGCAACAATTAAAATATTGCATCTCCTTGTGTCGTTACCTTCATCACATGTCCATCCTCAGCCAATGGATCACCATCATCTGAAGAGCTTTAAGGTTGCTTCCATTCTGCTGCAAAATTAGGGGAAAAAATTTGGCAAAAAAACAATTTAGGCTTAAGTGGCTCTGTATCACAATATACAGTAAGTAACTGAGCAGAGCTTAGCTGACTGAGCTGCTATTTCTAGGGTTTGGTCCCAGTCTCTTTGGGTGAGAAAAAGTTTCATCTTGAAGACCAGAGCTGGAAGTAGGTCTGAATGATTGGTGATAATTTGGTTCAAGACATTCATTGCCCCAGAAAAGTTATGTTGGGTCATGAAATATATTGCCTCCAGAAAACCATAGTTTGGTCATGTTAGGTTTAGTAGTTTTAATGTTAATATATTTTCATGTAAATAATGTGATGCAATATAATTTTATTTGGAAGTTATTGGTAATTATTCATGAATTCACTTGGTTGGTGCATGATCCAGAACAGTGGCCACCCAGAATTGTCTCAGGGGAGGGGCACAGAGGCGGAGAGGGGCATGGGGGCAAGGCCAATAAAATGATAATTGGGGGGGGGGGACACCCAAAGGGCCAATTCAGAGTGACCTAGATGGTAAGGGTGGCATCAATCTAATAAACAATTAAATCAGATTTAAATGTTACAGATGAAATTAACAAAGTAACATTCCTATACATTTTACATTCCTATGTATTTCACTGCATAGAGGAGGAAACTAAATATAATAAAATTAGATGTTTCCTACTCTTGCACCTTGTTTTTTCTTTTCTGATTTGCACGGTTAATGAGGGTGATGGCTTATTTGAAAGCTCAAATCAAAGTCAACGCATGCGTATAATTATATATGTACTAGGCAGCATTTGGAATAATTATGCATTTTTACATAAACATCAGAAATGATTAGATTCTGCACAAAAAATAAGTACTCAAAATAAATTAGCAAAATTAACTTAATTTTTATTTTGGGAGATATGTGCATTTTTGCTCTCCATTCATCCATTCTCTATGAGTACGTGTTCCCTGCCGGGCTGCCGTGAGCCCGGAACCTATCCCAGGAAGCACGGGGCACCAGGCAGGGGTACACCCCGCATGGGGTTCCAGGCAGGGGTACGCCCCGCATGGGGTTCCAGGGCATCCATCACAGGGTGGAGCAGTTTTGCAATTTTTAGTTTTATTTCCCAGAATAACTGCATGAAATTCATCTTGTCAGGAATCTGAATTAAATTTGTGCCATCAGCAATACTTTTTAGAAAAATATCTGTGACTGACATAGGTGGTGTATTATTATAAGAAAGTCTTACATCCCATACAAAGCAGAAGAATATTCAGACAGGGGTGAATGTAGATGCCATCCTGCTGAATTTGTGCCATTGTCTGCATCCTAAAGCCAGACTTGAACAATGAGTCCTGGTAACAATTGAAGAGTAAATCTCCAAAACTCACACAGTCCATGGGATACATTTTTGAGAAGAGTTCTGTGCACTTTCTGCGAGTTTTGGAAACAAATTCTCCATTGGATTACATGAGGACTGAGAGAGTTTTGGTTCCTGATATGGTAACACGAGCCTGACTTTAGGTCACTGGGGGTCTCACATCAACAAGGACAAAAAATGGACTGAGTTTGTTCTTCAGGCGGAAATAATTTTATCTGGGTGTCAGCCCTAACCCTAACCCTAAAATAACACCTTCCCCATTGATCCCGAGGCTTCTTTGGAGCCCTGCAGCCTGTGGCCAAAGAAGTGGACCACTATGTGTCCCTTGGCGTCATCAAGGCAGCAACCCAGGCTTTTAGTATGAGGCCCTGTCAAGAAATGCACATGCCCTTTAACACATAATATTTCATTCCTTGATTCCTCTTAATTCTATATCCAAAGTCATAGCAAAATTTTATCATCCATCCATCCATCTTACAAGGATGTGAGCTGTGTGGGGGGCTACGGCAAAAACATGGTTGTATACAGGGGTGGAGCCACAGGGACACGGGCCACAGCTGAAAGCTGATTGGCCTCCAGAGTGCTCTTCCCCTGTCACTCACCGATTCAAAACATACCATTGGCTAATGATAAGACTAGCCCCTTTTATTGAAATCCTAGAATAGCCCCTGGACACAAGCAGGGGAACACCCTGGATGTGATGGCAGGCTCAGAGCAAACACATTCAGACAAACAATATGGGCAATTAAGAGACGCCACCTAGAGGCAAGGGTAGTAGCTGATCTCCAACCCAACATCTCTATTTATCTGTTTATTGGTTTATTTATCCATCTGTCCAATACCTACTTTTCCACACCCACTTAACCTTCGCAGGGTCACAGGGGGCTATCCCAGGAGCAACCAGTGCAAGGAAGGGAATAACCCAGGATGGGGCCCCAACATATTCACTAATTTACTGCTCTTCTGAAAGTTAATATTATACGACCTTTCTGGAGGTACGATGTGTTTTGAGCATACTGTCTATGTAGGTCTGCACCTTGTCAGGATATCCATAAACAACACGGGGACACCGCAGCACAGTGAAGCAGGCTGTCCTCCGCTGCTTCGCAGCTGGGCCTCAGGTGGGAGTCCAGTTCTGCCACAGCTTCCTGATCTTGTAATCAGGGGGAAATGTATTAACGTGGAGCATCCGTGTTTCTATTGGAACCACACTCGCGTGTCCATAGTCTTGACATCAGACGTTTATGGTGACTTTAACTCAGTTAAATGCTACATCTGTCAAAGTATTCCGCTAACATTTAACCACAATGAAAATCACGATCACTCTTTGCAAGGTAAAGTTTCTTTCACATCCATCATATAATGTAAAAATATATTTACTCTAAGATATTTGTGCTGACATGGCACAAATTGTTTAACTGGAACATAAAAAATGATGCAGGCCTAGCTCACCAACCGTTTCGCTTTGTCTGTGTGCATAAATAAGAGCCAATACTGCATACACAGACACACACTGCTTCTCTCTGACACTTCCCAGTTCCAAAACTGCTTGGATCCAGCCTGTAATGACGGGACATGGACAGTGTCCTGTTTGGTCTACACTAGAGGTGGGGAATCTGATCCTGTGGGTGCAGGTCTTTGGGATGACCTCTCAATCAGCCAATAGCAGTGGGTACCACAGACTTAAGTTGAGAACCACTGCTTTATTATTGGCTGATTGAGAGGCCATGCCAAAAACAGCGGCCCTCTATAATCACATCACAAGTGTCGCCACTCCATTATTCTGGTTATTAATATTACATTAGTTTGTTTTTATAGCAATAACCACTCTATTACAGTAAATACTTCCACCGCTATAAAATACTTCACAAACAGAAGAATTACCCACCTGATTGTGCAGACAACCTGCCGTGGGCACTTCAGGTTCCCTCGGGTTATTCGGAATGACCACGGCATGACTGTGTTTCGGGTGGCGGTCCGGTCCTGTGCTCACACAGGTGTAACTGACATCGTTCACTGCAGCGTGTGAACTGAAAGGTCCCCTTCCCCACAAAAACACGACCTGGACAAAGAAAAACAAATAAATAGTTTTAATTCTGTAAGGAACTAAACTGCAATTAGGCCTATAGCACCCATTTTTGTCTTTCTTATTTTTAGCTGGGTTGCTGCATTTTATAAGAGCGCAATCGCCTTTAGTAATAAACATTCCGATAGAGTCATTTTGAACCGTTTCAAAATTTTCTGCTTATAACACAGTTAAATGTTTTTGAATTGAAATAATAAGAACAGTCGCTGTAAACTGGGTGACTGTTTATGATGGAAAAATGTATTGGTAGTTTTTAATTTTTTTATATAATATTAGATCATATTTTCATTATATTTTTAATGCGGTTGCTGCAATAGCAAAGCCTGAAGGTATCGTCCTGCTATCAGCCCAAGGTACTGCGGTACGTCGTCCACACAAACATTCCAAACAGGGTCGCTGACCTGTCCAGAAACCCTGTTATAGGGTGTTTAGGGTCCAAGAAAAAAAAAATTCTGGTTCCTTCACATAACATTGCTTCTGAATTCAGATCAGATCTTCTGTGATCTTTTAATGAAAAACCGCATGATCTTGGAGAATTCAAAGTGAGTGCTCTCTTGGAGAAAAAGAAGATTAACTAATCCAGTACAGAATTTTTCTATACTTAAAAAACCAATTTAAGGTCTTACATAAGTAACACATTTCCCTATAATGATATCGTTAGCATTGCAACAGTTTCACAAATTTGTGTGATTTTGCAAGTGGATGGCACATTTGTATAGGGCTAGCGACAATGTAATTTATTAATATTCACTGCATTATTTGTGGACTTTTCATGGTAAAAGGCTCTGGCAGCCGGTCAGCAGAGCCTTGGCCCCCTCCAGGTGCGCGATTCTGAACATGCGGACTTATTAGCCCCATCAAACCGAGCCGTGGCTAATTAAAGTGTTATTTAAGGAGTCTTTGACAAGGCAGAGAGAAGGAGGAGGTGCAGGCAACGAGGTGCGGCTGCCCCTTTATGCCAGTGCAGAACTCCACAAAAACGTGACCGTGTCTTAGCACCCGGCTTGGAAACAAGCGTGCTCAAACATTACCACATTAGCATGCGTTCTGCTTCGGTGTATTTTGAAAGCAGCGGAGTACCTCAAAGTCCTCAGTAGGGAATGAACTAGGGTTCAAGCACTTCATTATGTTAATGTATTCACAGATGTTATTAGACAGTGCTGTTATTAGAAGCTTTTCTTATACTAATGGTGTGAATAAACGTCAAGGAGATGAGAATAGAGATAATCCATTTCCATAGCTGCTGATATTTACTTTTTGCTATGTTTTACAGTTTTTCAGAGATGGTTTCACTCAAATATGGACAGGTGCTAAAATGACCTTCCTTTACCTCTGGGTACCAATACACGTCCATTACTGCTTAAACCTTCTCTGTTTCTCTGAGGAAGCAACAAAGGGTCTCCTGGTGTTGTCTGGTGCAGGATGTGACCCATTTTCTTGTGATCCTACAACTCTATTTTCCAGTGGTGTCCTGGCAAATCATGGCCGCCCTGTACCAGTTACGGGCCAAGTAGCTCAGGGTGCCTGCCCACGTGTCCCTAGGAAAAATCTGAGCATCAAGAATGAATACAAATCTGACACATTTTGCGTTACAAACAGGGCTGCATGTAGGGCTGTGGCCAGGGTTTGAAGTATAGTTAGGTCTGGGACCTGGGGGTGGGGGGTAGGTCTCGTCAATCACATTATCGATACCATCCCCTGCCTTTTAAAGTAATTAGTTTTACGAAATGTTAACCTCGTGTTTTTATTCAGGTGAATATTTAACTTCAAAATTTATTTTTAGCTCTTAAAAAATTACCGAGGTTTGGACCTCAGTGACCTCATAGCTGGCTATGGCTCTGACTGCACAAAATATTGTTTCAGCATAGTCATTGTGATGTGCACATGCATGATAATCACATAACATTTGTCGCCACTCCATTGTGATGTGCACACGCACGATTATCACGTCATATTTGTCGGCACTCCATTGTGATGTGCACATGCACGATCATCACGTCACATTTGTCGCCACTCCATTGTGATGTGCACATGCTCGATCATCACATCACATTTGTAGCCACTCCATTGTGATGTGCACATGCTCGATCATCACGTCACATTTGTCCCCGATCCATTGTGATGTGCACATGCATGATCATCACGTCATGTTTGTCGTCACTCCAATATGTCTGTTGACACAACTCACTGCAACACCATCAGCTTATTTGACACGCTCTATTGGTAAGTAATACATTCTATTTAGCTATAGTTTGTTTATAGTAATTTTATCTCCTTTTTTGTTTTATAAATATTGCAATATTACCTGCAGAATGTGATACCATGCAGCCTTAATTATAAATATTATTAAAGAAGCATGCAGTTGCAGATGATTTAAGTCTATTTTTTGTTAAGCTCCTTTACAGGTGAGTCCAAAAGCCTGAACACACGTGTGTTCAAAGTGAAGAGAAGGATAATATAATTCTGTACAGCATAAAAAATGGGGTGGTGTGTAGCTCAGCAACTTATGACTCTGTGATGAGATGGTCCCCAGTTCAAATTCCAGACTCAGCACAATGATTTCACAGATGGTACCTTGACTAAAGCCCTTAAACCCCAAATGCTGCTGCTTTCTCTAAGAAAAGCACTTTGGATAGAAGTGCTAAATAAATAAATGAAGTAGTATCAGTCAATGGAAATGTTACGCAGCTTACAGTAAAAGGTAAATGAAGTGATACAATGAAGTATTACATATCAAAAATTGTGTGTTCAACATCTCAACGTTTTTTTTCAAATTTTAGACTGGAATTTTAAATAAGCGCTGGGCACCATGCCAAAACAAATTATCATGTTAAATTTTTTACATCGGACGACATTGATAATTATCATGATAGGCTATGGTTCAAGAATCATTATTTTTAATAATAATTCATTAGGTCTTTACTTTTAGGCTCCATTTATGCTCAAATTCTCCTAGGAAGAGAACATGAAAAAGATGACAAACTGAATGGACTGGAAACTTAATTCTAATTTTAATAAATAAATCATACATATATCAATAAATACAGTATATGGGCGTAACACTAGTACTATTCCGACAGTACTTGGCTTTTTTCTCTTTCTGCGTCGCTGCTCGTTACAGGGGGCGGGTTTGACATTGCTGGTGGAGTTGCCACCCACCTTGTATTGATAAATTAAAATGTCCCATTTTGAAAAAATACCGGACGCGAAGGAAAGGTGCATGTTCCTATTATCGACAGTCTGTGCTTTTTTTGCGCGGAGGCTGGGTAGTTATGGAATCAGAGGTATGGAGACAACAAAGTACTATTGAAAGTAATTCTGGAATGACGAAGGGTTTGGAGAATCGCTCGGGGACGTATCTCCTTCTTTATTTACGTCGTTCGTTATCGATCGTTTTCGGGATCGTTATCGATCGTTTTAAGTAGACCCGGGGGGTATTCCATGAAATTAGCTAAAAAAAAAGGCAGACTTTCCCGAAAAAGTCAGACTCAACCTACCTCCAACCTACTTTCACCTTCTGTGACGACTTCAACAAGGATACAAAGTCTGCAACAAATCTGTATAATAAATCATTAGTCAATGCCAGAGAGCCACATGAGTGAACATGAGAAATTAAAAGAAAATGTGTAATGAAAATAAAATGTAAATGACAAGTGGCTATTTTAGAATTCTTGCACACCTGTCTTAAAATGTAAGGGATACTGGAGCTTGGTTGGGGTGGTGGGATGGCTCGCGGTGGGTGCCGGAAAATTTCCCTTATTTTCAAATCCAAAACTTGACAGGTATGGATGAGGACATATAATTCAACAGATTACATGACATGAATAGTAAGATCACGGAATTTCGTCCGACGGAACGATCTTTTGGGAATCTGTTCCCACACGTCGGATGTTCTTTGAGACAACGCTAAACTAAGCGAGACAGTTAGCCTGCTCCGGACCAGGCTTGTTCGCAGGCGTAAATTACCATGGTAATTCAGCCTGGATTCATTTAAGACACGTTGATGGAACTGAACTCTCAGTAAAGTAAGACTGACGTCGAAATAAGTCAGACTTTCCCTTAAGCCTGCTTCATGGAATAACCCCCAGCTCAAGCGAAAAGCAAATAATGTGGCTGCAACTGAACACACAGAGCAAGTGTTAAGGAGCGGAAGTCGGCAGGAACGCAACACCGACCCAAAGCTGAGCAGGCTGGCTGCAGTTCAGCCCCCGTGGGCCCCCTGATTACCCGGGGGGTGACATTGTCGGGACCTCCGGCAGCCCAATCACTGCAGCTGATGGACACACGCTGCGCTTTGAGCGACAGCTGCTGTGTCACGACTCCGTCGCTGAGTTACAAAGCTTACTATTATTTTTTAAAACAAGTTTGTATTTAGAGACGAGTCAGAAATCGACGAAAACAGGCAGTTAAATACACTCTGTGCGCCTATTCTGCCGTTTTCTTGCGTTTATTTCTTGCGTTTATTTCTTGCCTCGTAACACAAGAAACGTGCAGTGAAATCAGTGTGCACATGTACTGCTTCGGCATTATCGTTCAGGCTACACTTTGAGCACGATGGCTGACGGATAAACCTGTAAAATGGATGTTTTCCCCATATTATATTTACAAAAGAGATAGATGCTTTTAAAAACAGAGTTAAAATAAATCTCCTTTAAATTCTGCTTAAGTAGCCTAAGTAGCTTTTTAACTAACAATATATTTCTGTTATCACAGCAAGGTCAGGTGCCGCATCATTCGTCATGATCGCCGACAAGCTGTGACACGCGGATCCTTCCCGAACCCCCCTTGCGGTCCCCTTCCCGAAACCCCCCTTGCGGTCCCCTTCGGAGATCCCCACCTGAACATTCAGCCCCCAGAAGTCTCACACATCTGTTGCGAACATCTTCTCTTCACTGATGCTCTAATGGTACCTGATGTTCAGTCAGAGTGCCCCCGTCCCGTGAAAGGCGCAACTACAGATGCCCTCCTCCCCCGTCAGAATCGATTAGAGGCGGCTCGCCATTGATGATTTGTTCAGTTCTGCCGTCGTCAGGCGAGCGGCCGCCGCTCTTATCGCGACCAGCAGGTGGCCCCGAGATCGGCGGCGCGTTTCAAACCCGGCCATAAATCACACCGGCGAGACAGAATATTAACAGCATCAAGAGGCGCGTCAAGAAGTACACATGATGCAAGGAACGTGGTTAGAAGTAACTTACTGAAAAAAAAAACTACTGATCCAATCAAGGTCCTTTTTAAATCCAGCATCAGAAGTCGAAAAATTTAAACTATATTCAACGTATTACCCACCTACCCAACCTTTTGAATCAGGTAGGTTTTATTAACGAGGTAACCTGTAGTTACAGAATAGTCACCACGGTAACCTACAACTCCAGCCTCCACCTGCGTCCCAACACATACTTGTGTGTGGTCACCGTATATTGCTGCAATAACTATTGTAAATGTACAGATTATTCATAAGCAGTTACTTATGATAATTCATTTCAATTCAATTTATATAGCACCTTTCACAATACAGTCGTCCCAAAGCGCTTTACATGGGTGTGTTGTGGTACATTAAACATCACTAGAGAGAGATACAGAACAGGGAAAAGGAAGGAAAGAAATTAAATAAGGAAAGCCAGAATACAACGGAGGAGAGGAACCAAAAACTCCCAAGTAAGGAGAAAGAAAACCTCTAAGGGTCCAATATCAACTGACTGCCCAACCCCTCTGGGCATACTAACATTACTGAAAACTTGTCGTAAGGGCTGGATCGGTAGGTAGCACTACTGTCTCACGCCCCCCAGGGTGGAAGCTTGAATCCTGTTTGGGGGCTTTTCACTGGGTCTCCCACAATCCAGAGGCAGGCAGAACTCGCACACACTCTCATTCTTCCACTGCCATCACAGATGCTGTACATACCCTCTATTTATACCCCTGTAAAGATGTACACTTTCTGTTTATTTATCTCATGTTTATATTGCACAGCTGTTCCTAGCACTTTCGCACTGTTCTGCACTTCTAGGTTAATCTAATACAGGCAGCTGATTAGAATCTCTAACTGCCCATAGTGTGTTGGTGCATGTGCCTTCGCACCTAGATAGTGGCCTGGCCTCCTGTCCAGGGGGGACCGCTGCCTTCTGGAAGATGGGGGGGTTGTTTGCTGTAAGGCTGCTTCTTACTCTGATGATGGGGCACCTGCTGATTCAGGGAAAGCCCAGCACCTGCCCACACAGCCCGGCTGATGAGAGAGCTGGCAGGAGGCCAGTCCTCCTTAAGTCCCCGTGTCATAAATGGTCCAGGCAGGTGGCACCTCTGATCATGTTGCCGTGGTGACATGATGGAGGTGGGCAGCCTCTCCGAACCGTCTTGGTGGTGGGGGGTCTAGATCACTCTGGGGGTCACAGCCGACCCGTCTGGCTCTATCTGGGCCGGGGGCATGGAAGGGGATGAGGCTCAGACACGTGAGTCTTTTCAGACTTCTTTGCATCTCCAGCCCGGACGGTGAAAGTTTCCTGCACCCAGGGCTCAGCCGCTGGACACGGAAGGGGTGATTTCAGCTGACAGGAATGCGTTGCGTGCAGCTCAAGGCAAACGAGAGGCTGTGGCACTTATACTTTCTCGATTGTGGGCTTGGTGCTTCAGAAAGTGATTAAAAAACTTTAGGTGATTATGAATTCAAAGGGGGCATTTGGGACAGAGAATGAGAACAGATCGGGTAGGGAACAAGTGGCTTCTTAAGCCTGCATTTATTGACTCATTGTAAATTTTGGTGTAACTTTTGACCCAAGCTGTGATGGACTGGCAGTTCGCCCAGGGTGAGCTCCTGCCTTTTGCCTTAAACTTCTTGGAACAGACGCTAGACTCCACCATTACTGGATAAGTGGGGAGGGATGGATGCACATTTAGACGTAAACAGGGAAACTTATGAAAATTCAAAAGGCCCCTAAGTGAGAGGAGCCCTAAAAATCTTAGAACATAACTGGATTTGTTTGGGTTGGGGGCCCAGTTTGATGCGCTCTCATGGGGCCCAAAATCTCTAGTAACGCCAATGGATTGATGGGTGGATTGTTGGATAGATGGACGGACAGATGGATGGATGGATGTACAGTGGTACCTCGGAACTCGAACTTAGTCCGTTCAGAACTCTGGATCGAATCCTAAAAAGTTCGAATTCTGATCGAATTTTTCCGATAAGAACCAATTAATTGGTTCCCGGCCAATTTTTTTTTACCATTTAAACACAAAATGAACCGGATAAAACAAGAAGAGCATATACCGTATTAAACACATCTAAGCACATTTATCAAAACAGTAATTTGTAAAGTAAGAAAATAAATGTATCCAAACAATGTGTAAAGTTAAAAAAAACAATGTGTCCTGCCTCGATCGTCCGCTCCTTCCGTGTGCCACGCCCCCTCGATAACCCCGTGTGGAATCCCTGTGTGATCAGATGTTTCTGGTTGTTTTCATTAGTCCTCTGTATTTCGTCTGCATTTCAGTTTGTTTCCCCATTGTATTGTCCGTCTGCGTTTTGCCTGCCTTATCTGTAATTAAACCCCGTATTCCCCAATACCCTGACGTCTGCGCCTTTGTCTCTGTTCCTTCCCTACTTGGCACGACGATATTATTATAATTAAATGTATTTTATATAATAATTACTGTTACTGTCTATCATTGTCTAAATGTATTTTTAGTCTAAATATATGTATTCAGCTAGTGTAAACATCCACGATGCTATCACAGCAAATGCGAGGCTGAGACTGAAGCATTACCCTTTGTTTCCGCTGAGAGACGTGCCGCGTGACTCATTTCCCCAGGCATACAAGTTATCTTAGGTCGGCGTTCACAGCTTGACTTCTGAGATTCAGATCGAGTTATAGGTATTTTTTTTTCGAACTGGTTGGTTCGACTTTTAAGAATTTTGAGTTTTAATGAGTTCAAGAACTGAGGTACTACTGTATTTTAATTATAGCTTCTTTTTCTTTTAATGGCCATCTGGATGCAGGACGTTTTGGTTTCCCTGACATTTTTATATAATTTACGGTGACACACAGATATATAACTGCATGTACACGTCTTTTAGTTACTTATATTTTTTAAAATTCTTCACATCCTTCACACTGGTGAAGCAGACACCATTGAAACACAGAAGAATGACATCGCCACGGTAAGAATGGAGTTCATCTTAAGTCTCAGTTCAGCTTGCCTTAGACATCACACTAAATTACTCCTTTCTCAAATAATTAAGGCTGCAATAAGTAGGATGAACACAGATGCTGCAGGACACAATTTCAATGGCCTTTTTAAACAAATAAGCAGATCTATTTTTATCCATGTATTAAATCCTCTAAAGTCTATCTCAAACATTTCCTGACATAATAGATGTGCTATAGAAAGGCTGACAAAACTGGGTCTTGTATCCAGGCCACCTAATCCTATATGGCATCCCCTAAATCTGTGGGGTGGCAATAAGCTTAATCAGTTTAAACATGTGCCTATCTTAAATAGCTAATAGGTTAATGTGCTTCGCTAGACACTCTACAAGGAAAATGCTTTATGCTTTTGATTAAGATGACCTGAACATAAAGAAAAAGAGAGGTTGTTTTACTCCATAAATGCTTCCCGGGGTGGTGTGTGACTCGGCTGGTTTGGGCACTGTGCCAGTGACCAGAAGGTCAGAGGTTTGAATCCCAGATAGAGTGGTTCCACTGATGAACCTTTGAGCAACCCCTCCCCAGTTGCTCCAGGGACTGTCTGACCCTGCCTTCTCAATTGTACATTGCCTTGGGAAAAGGATCTGATAAAAAAATGTAAAATGTCATGCTCTATTGAGGTAATTTTTTTACTCACCTTTCTAATGGGTTGGAGTCTTCCCCCGGTGCCTTACAGACTGAAAGTTCAATTGCTGGGGAAAAAAAGAAAAGAAAAAATAGGATTGATGGCAATTCACCAGGGCCCACAATCTTATTCAGAAAGGGCAGCTGTGTATGTGGGTATTCACTGCGACACCCTAATTAGTTTACTAATTAGAGGACTGATTGACTGAAGTGTCCTCACACCTGGGTTTGAACAGCTGACCTAAAGGTTATCCCAAAAACCTACATACACACCGGCCCTTTGCGGATAAGATTGCTTATCCCTGGAATAAACCCTGTTAAGGATGGTCATTAAACGATGCCCTTAATACATATAAATAAACAAGCAACAAAAAAATGGATGGTTTAATTCAGCACGGGATAGAGACAATGTTGGGGGCAAGTCTACATGATGGACGAAATCAGTCACCTGTATGCGGTGAATTCAGCACCAGGAACTGTCCCAAACGTTCTAAGTTGTTAACCTATACAGCCAGCAGCAGCGTAAAGGTCATGGAAAGCAGAGAGCAGAGTCCTCAGTGGGTCATTAGAACAATACAATACAGCAGCCCAGTGCATTGTTCTCAAAATTCAACCGAATGTCAGAGGAATATTTCTGCCTTTATAGAGGCCTTACCTCTAATCCCAAGTGATGCAACAAGCAGTTTACAGAACTGAATAGTAGTATAGTGATACTTTGTTCATTCACATGGGGAAATTACCTCTTCGCCTACCCCATCGTTCTATCCATGAGACACACAGACACATATACAAGTGAGAGCAAACTTGGGGGTCACAGCACAGGGGGTTAAGGGCTTTGATCAAGGGCCCACACATATGTGACTATTCGGTGGAGGCTGGGGCTTAAACTGGTAACCTTCCGATCAGGCATAGAGGCTTAGCCTGCCGAGTCTTTAATTTTTCTTTCCTTTTGGATGGATGAGATTTCTTAAAGGAGCTCGTTGCATTCATTGAGGGGCATCCATCTGTTCCAACTCCTGGCAAGAGTTCTGCTGTCACTCGTTGAAGTAATCGCTTAACCCATTGTTTCCCATTCCGGTCTGCGGGGGGCCCACAGTCAGTCCAGGTTTTTGTTCCCTCGGAGCTCCCTGAAGGAAAGTCCCCATTTCCATGAAAAACGAGGACTGTCTGTGGGTCCCCAAGGACCAGACTGAGAAAGACTGGCTTAACATGACTGTTATTGACAAGCATCTCTGAAACCCCATCCACACCATGATCTCGATGAAGTTGGTCATCAACGCCGGGTTCCTGAGCCAAAGCATGACCTGCAAGGCTTATACAGTAGGAACATGTCGTTATCCAAAGAGTAGGACGACACACCAGCATCGATCTTCTCCGTGAGGACTGGTAACAGAAAGGTCACAGCTGTGTCCCACTGGGAGAATGCCGTCACGGTAGTGTGCAGGTTGGGCTCTGACTCAAGAGCTTAGTGATGACGACCGGGGGGTTCGGCGTGTGGCTTAGGACTGGAAGTTCAGAGGTTGAAATCCCATGGATGGCAGAGTGATTTCATGACTGGGCTCTTCAGCAAGGGTTTTAACCCTCTGGAGTCTGTGGCCTGTCAGCCACTATTGAGGTAGAGAGAGAGATAGAGAGAGATAGATAGACACATAGATAGATAGAGAGATAGATAGATAGATAGATAGATAGATAGATAGATAGATAGATAGATAGATAGATAGATAGATGGATTGATGGATAGATGGATGGATGTGAGCTACAATTCAATGGAAACCTTAGGTGCCTCCCTACACAGCTGGACTGTCCTGGATGCCAGAAGGCAGAGGACCTACTAGCTGCTAAGGGAATAACAGGGACCAGAGGGAGAAAAAGACTTGCCAATCAGGGTGAGAGATGTTCCATATTTCAGGAGAGCTGAGAGTCATACTTTGGTCCTGTGCATCCTGATGAGCAGAAGGTGAGACCCCACTCTCCTTTCCTCTGGCTCCACAAAGTTACCGTGAATGTTTCAGTCACAGACATGTGGGAAGCACACAATCAACTCATTTATCAGCAAATCAAAATACAATCCAGGCTGACGTCAGACCCACAAAATATTAAGAAAAATATTATTTGAAATTAGCCCTCACCAGATTAGGTCCTTTCTGACTTCATCCTGACTCCACCATCAATTTATGCACCTAGAAACTGGCTTGTTGTCCTTTTGCTGTATTTAGCTTAATGTTCTGACTGAGGCTTTAGAAGAAAGATCTGGCTTAACTGCAGGATAAGGAGGACCATCTATTTCCATACCAAGTCCATTTGGCACAGTCCAGTTATCAAAATGGTTAACTTCTGTCAATTCCCTAGACCCCTCATACATCATTTGCTGGTTCTCCTCTCCAGAATCCTGACCATGTTGTCAGCACCGAGCTGGGAAGCTGTCATAGCAAACCGGGCAAGCTGTCTCACCGAGGACCCGAGTCAGACGACGACTCAGGAGTGTCATTTGCTGAGGGGCTGGAGGATGGGCCTGAAGTGGAGGGGCTGTGTCATTCAGAGCAAGATGGGGGAGAAATGGAGCACAGAACAGGCATCCGTGATTTAAGCAGCACGGCGAGGGGAGTGACCTAGCCAACAGGGGGGTCTGACCCACCAGATAACAGCTGCAGGTGAATCAATTCCATTAATCCTGCAGCAGTTAAAGGTCTGAGTTATGGAGTAGACAGCGACAGCACTAAACCTTTGTTGCTGTACTTCATACACGTCAACCGAAAATGGTGAGATGGATGATTTATAAAAACTCGTAGAATGTTGTCAAAACTGCAAGCCACTTAGTGGTTAGTGGTGTGTGGTGCTCTGATGCTCTGATATTATATGTAGAAAATAACTGATGTACTCAAATCCATTCGGACCCTCTGTAAGATGGAGAAACTGGGATGAGCTTCTTTGCAACCCTGTCCTGGCATCCTAGTGGAGTTGCTACTCCGTCCTTGTTGGTAGGATAAACAGAGGAATAAAAACCAGGCATCTCTGTCATGTTATTTTCCTGAAAATTGCAGTTTCCTAGTTTGTGTTGTACATTTTCATATTTTCACTTCTTAATGAATAATGAACGGGCTCAGTGTTCCTGTTCATGGGAATACTAGCCCAGAAGAATTTGAGAATGAATGAATAGGTTTTCTCCATGTCAGCACAAACCCCACCTGGTAGTACACTTCGATTTTACTGGGAGCTAAAAGCGTCTTGGGATGCTCAAGACATCCTTTGGGGTTTGCTGATGTTCCAGATAGTAACCAGATGTTCCATTTGTAATGTCTGTGAGAACCTCAGAGAAGCTGACTTCAGCCAACTCAGCACTGGTTGTTTTTCTTGTTTTGTATTTTGGTTCTGTAATTACATGGACATTTCATGTGCTCTTCATGTGCCCTTCAACTTAGTGTGCTGATGCCCAACTAATGGCCACAAATATATGAAGGCATTTTGTGCCGGAAAGAAAAATCTGAGAGATTAATTTTATTTTTAGCACAAATGGCCAAGAATAAAACCGAAGAGTGAAAAGCTAAAAACGATTTCCTGTCGTCCTGCTGCTGTAGTTCAATAATAATTGTTGGAAACACCGCCGTCGTGACCGCGTGTCTCTGAAAGGGGGTGGAGTGGACAGGAAATGGATGGGTTCGCCCCACGGGGTTTAGGAGGCCCGGCAATGAGAGCCAGAGGAGAAAACCTGTCCTCCTTTGTACTGTTTTACCTCAGAGACAATCATGTGTAGCGGCGGGAGCTTCGGACCACGCCGGCCAGTTCCCATGGCGCTGATTGTGGCTCTTCCGTGTTATTGCCAGTCGACCCCACAGAACGAACAAACAGGACCTTCTGGTTACCCCTGTCTTCACTAACAGGATCAGAGATGCACAATAATGGAAAAGGTGATTTAGCAAGTTAGTATGAACATTAGACATTATAAATGTTTATAAATAGTCCATACAGTCCCAGAATGACAAAATGCTTAAATTCATATAGGCTACGTACTTTTAAATGTATGCTAATTTTGGTTTTGTTATCTATAAACTATCAAAATTATAATGTTTTAAATTGAAATCATAAAAGTATCTTTATAATGATGCAGTAAGCTTTGGCCGTCATGCTGATTTATTTTGTAGTTGTTGAGAATGCTCTGGAAGGAGTGATAATCCAGCACCGTGACAACTCAGTTGGTATCTCCGCATGTCTACAAGTCACCCTCCGATGCCTGCAGACTGATCCAGTACAGGGTCGAGTTGAGGACGGAGCCAGTCCCAGGAAATATGAAACACAATGCAGTGCATAGTCCAAAAAACAACAGTACATGCCCAAGATGGCATACCAGTGCACTGTGGCAAGCTACACAAACCACAGTGGTGGGATTTCTACCCCCAGTCCTGGAGGTAAAGAGCAACAGTGCTACACACCACACCATCCAGCCCCAGGGGACCTCCAGAAATGTATAGGTCAGGTCCAGAGAGTAAAAATCCAAACCACAATTTTCTTTCAACCAACCAATTGAGTAATAAGAATCACTGTTACAGGGTACACAACTGGTTGGTTGAAACAAAATCTTGGTCTGGCCCTGAACCATCTGGACCATTCACCTCTAGAGGCCTCTATAAAAAAAACCAGGATGTGTCTTCAGTACTGAAACACTTGTAGCAGCCGACAACCTATTTAACAGTTTAACAGTGCGCACTTTAAGCAGCTCCAGCACTGACGGGGAATCCAGAAATGATCCTGCAGGTGTGCCAGAGTGTGCAGAGCTCCGCAGACACCCCGTAGCATGCTCTCCTTTACGTCTCTGTGTCTGCCGTCTGCTGCAGGCGTGCCAGAGTCTGCAGAGCTCCGCAGACACCCCGTAGCATGCTCTCCTTTACGTCTCTGTGTCTGCCGTCTGCTGCAGACGTGCCAGAGTGTGCAGAGCTCCGCAGACACCCCGTAGCATGCTCTCCTTTACGTCTCTGTGTCTGCCGTCTGCTGCAGGCGTGCCAGAGTGTGCAGAGCTCCGCAGACCCCCCGTAGCATGCTCTCCTTTACGTCTCTGTGTCTGCCGTCTGCTGCAGGCGTGCCAGAGTGTGCAGAGCTCCGCAGACACCCCGTAGCATGCTCTCCTTTACGTCTCTGTGTCTGCCGTCTGCTGCAGGCGTGCCAGAGTGTGCAGAGTTCCGCAGACACCCGTAGCATGCTCTCCTTTACGTCTCTGTGTCTGCCGTCTGCTGCAGGCGTGCCAGAGTGTGCAGAGTTCCGCAGACACCCCGTAGCATGCTCTCCTTTACGTCTCTGTGTCTGCCGTGTGCTGCAGGCGTGCCAGAGTGTGCAGAGCTCCGCAGACCCCCCGTAGCATGCTCTCCTTTACGTCTCTGTGTCTGCCGTCTGCTGCAGGCGTGCCAGAGTGTGCAGAGCTCCGCAGACCCCCCGTAGCATGCTCTCCTTTACGTCTCTGTGTCTGCCGTCTGCTGCAGACGTGCCAGAGTGTGCAGAGCTCCGCAGACACCCCGTAGCATGCTCTCCTTTACGTCTCTGTGTCTGCCGTCTGCTGCAGGCGTGCCAGAGTGTGCAGAGCTCCGCAGACACCCTGTAGCATGCTCTCCTTTAGGTCTCTGTGTCTGCCGTCTGCTGCAGGCGTGCCAGAGTGTGCAGAGCTCCGCAGACACCCTGTAGCATGCTCTCCTTTACGTTTCTGTGTCTGTTGTCTGCTGCAGGCCACGTCTGATTCCTCTCACTGGTTCTGACCCATGTAAAATAAAGGGAATCATATCACAACTACTACGGTTACTACGTATATGTGCCTATATACCTTCAACATACATTTCATTTTTTTAAATTATGATAAATATGACACAAAAGGAAGTTAAATGTCTGAAACGTTGGTAGCAAGGACAACTCAAAAGTGTTCTATTTAAAAATTAATTGATTGATTCAAAAACCATTTGTTTGATCCTGTGTGTCTCCCTGAATAGACTACATACCAGTAGATAAAGTATCGCCATAAGTATTCCTTTAAGAGTGGCATCCCATACAGGGTGTCCCCCAGCCTTGTGCCCTGTGACAACTGGAATGGACTCCAGGCCGCTGGGACTTCTGAATTCCCTATACACACATACACCCATATATATATAAACACACATTAAACACTTAGTTTAAATCCAAATGTATTTCGATATTCTATGCTATTTCAGTTAGTGTTCCCACACTGAAGGAGTTTGTGACTATGTTAACAATACTTAGAGGTGGCGTTAACTCGATGTCAGCGTGCTTATTGTCCGTCTAACGCAGTAACGTAACAATGAATTATGTCCGCCGCTAGAGGGCAACGTAAGCTCAGGTTTGTCCGACCTCTTTGGGAGTTAAGGTATCCCCTCCGTTTATTTAAACTTGTGGCTTGTGTTTTTAAAAGGCGGACACAAATCGGAAAGAGATCCATAATTACTGCCATGCCTTGGTATAAATAAACAGGAAATAGATACTTGCCACATTAACAGATTACGTGTACTACTTTACACAAATAATCTCACATAAATATTACAAATTTCAATGTTGAAAATTTCCTACAGTTTGTATTGCAAAGACATTAATCAGCCTTTAAATATATCAGTCTGCTTACCACTAAATGCTAAAACGTGTCAGAACGATGACCTGCATTCAGATACCAGCTTTTCATAACCCTACTGTTTATTTTAACTAAATGAAACACAACGGCTGATTGTAACACCACGTCTCCGAAAAGCAGCTGTCACTGTGACAATCACCGAAAGACAGCGCGGATTACAGAGCTTTCATAATAAAAGATATTGTAAATACTAAGTGGATCAGAACGAGCGCTTTGCTTTGCGCTTTTTGCGCGTTACTAATAGGCTATTATAATTAGATATTGTAACAATGATAAGAATATGATAATCACTTGGAAACGCTATGCACAGACTCTGTATTTCCAGAGGTGTTACTTAAGTCATTGTTGTTGGGTCCTGGGATGAAACACACACATACACACGCACACACACACATGCGATCGTCGCTTCTCCCATGCCGAGTAGGCGTCACCCCGGGACATCTGACTTCCTCACTTTGGCGGCTCAAGGGCAATCAAAATGTTTGGATGCATTTTCATATAGGCTTTCAGACGCACTTTCTAAGCCGCGTATGCAATAGAGCAGGACGCTAAATGCGTTTCCCCTCGGACTAAATAAAAGAAAACTGGGAGAAATCTGTGCAGAAGACGCCTGATTTGCGAAACAATATACTTAGACACATGTATAGGAAACCGGTGACAGAATATCAACATACGTCCTCGCTGGAAGAGACCCATTTTCCTATGTTCCCAAGAAAACGGGATTTAATAATTGCTGCTGCGTTTTAACAGATCTGCTACTCGATGTAGCTGAGAGAAAAGAGAACGTTTTTAATTATATTTTTTTTTGTCGGGAAAGTTTTCAGAATGAAGATTGAAGAAATAATACCTGGTCATGGCATTAACGTGGGTGTTCCATGTCTCCTAATGGACATTTAAAAATAAATTTAAATACGACGTTCACTCTGGATGCAACGCTGTAAAAACAGGAGTTTCACATGTAAGTGCGATATTTTCTTACGTCTGTAGCGCTGCGCTTGTGTTCTCTTTACAACTTCAATGCTGTTTAATTTATTGGTTTTTAAAGTTTTGTTACGTTAGTACTTTCGAAAACGTCATTTGGGCAACATCAACTGGAGTTTGATGGAAGACGTTTCTATTTATGGATTTAAATTTAAAACAGTTATAGGTTTTTGTGTGTGCGATTTTATAGAATCAAAGCGTACTGCCTTTAGGCATTTAATTCATCAATATTATAGACACTGGCTATAAAATATCAGATTAGCTTCATGATTCAGATTCAATTGAATTCTCTGCAGCAAGGAAGACTATTGATTACATAATATAGCCTATTTATAATGAGTAAATTGTAACTCCAAACTAAGTCAAGCTAATTCATATAGTTTTTAGATGCGCATTTTTACGCGCATGCCTACATATTATTTCATATTGTTGATATATTAATATATGTCGGGATATGAAGTGATTTAATTAATGATATTCATTTGGATAAGGGTCTCAAAATTGTAATTCAACCCTAGGCTGATGCCCCCCATACTACCCCCTCCTTATACGTATCGTGGAAATCACGGTGGTGGTCTACTTTCCGTAATTATGCTTAGTGTCGCGCTTTTCCGGATTACGTTTGCTACAAAAGTTTCATCATTTAAAACCTGATTTATGCTCGATTCGAACAGTCGTGTCGGTCCGCTTTGAAAACGCTGGTCTTTGCTCGGTGTAAAACATAATGAGACGATTTTAGTGTCGCATGCAAATATTGCCCCGGTATAAGTGTGATGCGGGAAAAACAGCTCACCTGGTTGCGTGAGCTAACGCGTGCGCGTGCATACTTGACTGCGTGCGGCAACTTCGGTTTTACATTAAATGCACGATATTTGTCCGTATTAATAGACATCCCAGAGTCAAATGCTCTGAAAACAAAAGCCACATCTGTTTAAATACTGAAATATAAAACGACAGTGTGTGCAATGCCGTGTAGTTTACATCACGTTGTGCTTAAACAAACAACAACAGGTGTCTTCTGACTGCATTGCATTTGGACATTAGAGTCCAGAAACGGTGTGCATAAGCTGACAGCAGGGTTAGGGACTGACTGCCCGAACAGCGAAAGCAGGGCAAACCCAGCGCGGAAGTAAAAAAACACCCCGTTTACAGAAATCTGCCTTTCAGTAGTTAAGGATCGCTGTCCTTTAGTCTAAGGTGCTGAAAGTTCGACGGTTGCTAGTAAAATTTTGTTCTGAGCACATTTTTAATCAAATTATGACCCGCGTTGTTAATGCAGCCTACTTCATATATTATCAAAATCAGGAAATCCTAGTGCATAAACCACGTTCATTAACAATAAGTACCCTAATAATTACTTGTAACAAAGATATGAATAACATAATGAAATTCAACAACAACCTTGATGACGACAACAACAACAACAATAATAATTATAATAATAATAATAATAATAATAATAATAATAATAATAATAGAAGTAGTAGTAGTAATGATGTTTGGAAGCTATTAAGTCAAATTATATCTCACCAGCAAATGAATATAAACGGATCCGTAAAACTCCAAATGAAACTTGGAATTGCAGTTATTAAGAAGTGAATCAGCGAATGTATTGCGCTGTAACCCAAATCCATCAATCCATCAGAGGTTACGCTGTTACGTTATGCATATCACTAGGGTCCGTTAAAAATAATGTTTCTAAAAAGACGTCTTGCACGACCCGGGGGATGGGGACTTGGCATAATAAGAGATTCGCGCCGACATGAAAAATGTGGAGTACAGGAGCAGATCGTGCACGCGGTTCTGCTCGGTGCGTTTTTGGTGTTGCTCGCGGGTGCGGGTCATCTGCTTGCATGTCTCGGCCACCAGTATGGAGTAAATATGTGACGTGTTACATATATTTCTTTAAATGGCCCTTTTAAATATGCTTTACCAAATGGTATGCCACATGTCACGGCTTGATTAAAGACCTGCGTTGGAATAAAACTGTCAAAACCTCAAGCTGGTGATGAAGTTATTTGTAAAGGATTTATAGCTCAGGACATAATTGCAATTCCTTAACACGAATTAACAAGTGCCTTTGATTAAAGCTAGTTTGTTCGCTGTTTAATGTTTACATAATAGCCATCTATGCAGCTGCATTCATTTAAAAATGTAATTAAAAGAAAATACATCACAGATAGCCTATAGCAAGTAGCCTACAGATCCACTTTGCAGTTTACTATACCTTGTAAACATAATTTTAAGAACTGTAAGAGTGTATTAAAGGTTTTGGTGGTTTGATTGACTTCATTAAAATAATAGAAACAAACAAAACATTTTCTTGGTTGTATTTATAGGCAGAACCATAATTGATGACCTTATATTTGGCAGCAGTGTAAGTTTGTTTAATAAAACTGTCATTGGAAGTGGCGTGTGTGTATAAATATGCATCCGCCCATTCATTTCTTGACTGATCATCCTGGTTAGGTGGGCGAGGGGATGGGGGGGGGGGGAACTTATCCCAATTTAGAGACGCCAGTTATCTTAACTGCTTGTCTTTGGACTGCGGGAGGAAACCCGAGCACCGAAAGCGAACCTATACAACGGCGAAAGGCTTCGAGAGGACTTTCTCCCAATAGCGCAACAACAGGCACAGTACCACCCACTGAGCCATCGTAATATGCATTAGATATCCCCCCCCCCCCCCCCCCCCCCGGAATATTTTTTCAACTCGACCTCTCAATATAGGTATATCCGTACACATATCCAGAAAAACAGATACGTGTGTGTCTCTGCGTGGGTAACGTGTGTACTCTGCTCTCTCTCTTTCTCTCTCGCTGTCTTTGTTACAATTCATTATATTTCATGATTTTATGTTTCATTATATATTCAAAAGATACATTTATCAGATTAATGTCTTTGCAATGTAAACTGAAGTTAATCTTTTGGCACTATGTAGATCAAGCCCACGCACTGAAGATTGCTTTGCCCGGATTTTCTTAGCAGGGATTTAGGACTGATTGGATTGCCCGTAATTCCGAGTAATAGTGCGAGAATCCACATCCTGGTTCTGTTTCGCAAAGGCGTGGGGCCAGCGCGATTTCGGCCCGACCGGCTGCCGCCTAGCTGAAGCAGGTCACGGGTGACGGGGAGGGATGACCTTGGACTTATTTGTTTGCTGCACATAGTACATCGGTGACACGCACTGGACGAGGCCACGCCTCCCCCGCTCCAGTCGCGTTTAAGCTCAGACCTTCTGGCTTCATCTCCACGCCGTGGCTCCGATCTGAAAGCCCATCCCTCGGTTAACGCGCCTCTCAGACGGATTTCCCTTGCAGTTAAAGGGGCACCTTTAATCCACTTTACATATTCTGTTATCCGCAAGTTTTTTTTATTTTATTTTTTTTGGGGGGGGGGCACCTTTAAAACGAATTATGTGTGACGGATCTTTTGCAAAGCAGGCATCTAAGGCACTTCCGATTTGTTCTTTTTTTAATGAGTGTGCAAATGGTTTGTCCTATTCAGGGTCGCGGTAGGTCTGGAGCCTATCACGGATGCTACCGGCACAAGGCAGGGAACAACCCAGGATGGGGCGCCAGCCCATCACAGGGCACACTCACACACCATTCACATCCAAGGGGAATTTGGTAACTCCAATTAACATCAGCACGTTTTAGGACTGTGGGGGAAACCGGAGTATCTGGAGGAAACCCAGGATGACACAGGGAGAACATGCAAGCACTACATACACAGAACCCTGGTGGAAACTCAAACCCTGTTCCCAGAGGTGTGAGGCAACAGTGCTAACCACTGCATGGTCATGCTGCGATGCGTGTGCAGCTGTGTGTAAGAATTCTTGAATATAATGCAAAAGCTTTTGACTTTTTTTCTGTGGATTAAGTATTTTGGATAGAAAGGTGTAGATCTATGTTGATGTCACAGCAGATGTGAAAATGTGTATACCTAGAGTCTTGTGTTTTGCTGTCAGATGTAGCCAGCAAAGTCTAGTTCATGAACAATTCTGAGCTTTTTTTCCTCTTCTAGGTTATCCGGGATGTAACCATATGTGTGCTTCCCCAAATTAAATAAAAATAATATGTAATAATAAAAGTACTACGTACACTGGAGTTCAGAAGTTTGGAATCACCCAGAATATTTCATGTTTTCTTAGTATTCTTCGCAGTCGAGGAACTGTAGTTAGATACCAAACGATAATACTTTTTACATGTATGCTTTTAAAAAGGAAACAAAGTGAAATGTTTGTCCTAGCAATCCTCTACTAGTTAATACTGTAATTATAATCATAATAATTTGGAGCCGTGCCAGTGATGCCGGTGTTCTTGTTCCAGGTGACACCTATATCTCTTCTTGCAGTCTCATGCCCATGCATTCCCAGGGCATTGCCCAAGTACAGGTAGCTATGATGAGCCCTTCTGCATCGGGACACTTAGCCCTATAATGATGGTGCAAATGGTTCATGGAGAATGAACCCTACGTCTATTTATTGGTCTTACTAAGAATAATTAATGTCAAAGGATTTGTTTCTGGTCTAACTTTAGTTTCTGGTTACGCTGGTTTCTTCATAAATCAGAGAAGCGTTCAAAACAATTGAAATGAGAAAATAATTGTTAGTATGTCATGTTGTATTGCATAAATGATAATAATAATTGATTTATTTATTGACGAGTGCTCCTGTCAGAATTGCAGGCTTGTACTCAGGGGTGAAATCAGAATGAGCGAGAAGGGGCAGGTCCTGTTGGGTACAGCATGTGTGCGGTGGCCCTGAATGAGCTGCTCTGCGTATTAGTTTATTAATTATGATGTTTTTTTATGATCACAATCTTAAAAATGCTATATATTAATTTGTCAGGATATTATGTTACAACTTTACAGCAATGCGAAACTAAAAATGTGATCAGAATGTTTTTATTTGATATGGTTATTGTACATATCGCTTGGTTAAACAATACTTGCATTTCTTTTCAAACGTAACGTGTACATGAAACTTAAAAGTGCATCAAAATGGTGTATCACTGCAAGTAATAGTTTTTCTCGTTCTTTTGTGGTGTCCCCATGAAAATGCAATAAAATATCAAGTTATTCATGGATAGCTTCTTATACACGTCTTACTGCTTGCAGAGTCTAGCTAGTGAGCGAAGTTTTGGCTGCAGTACAGTAAGAGAAGTAAGTCAAACTACAGAAACACTGGACAAAAATCACGGCATCATGCAGAAATATCTCATACGCTTGAGACATGAATGTTTGATCAGAACTACTAACGAAAATTAACATGTAAAATATTTTTAGCGCAAAACTGAATTTTTATTAAACCATTCACTTTGAATCTTTTACTACATTTTGGGACTTTGAGAAAAAAGGCTAACCTTGAAAGAAGTGGAGCTGCACTCTGGCAACGTGCGATTTGGACATAAGGAGGTGGAGATGTGTTATACTGGGCTCTGCATATATTTAAACCCTGATTGTACTTGTTTTGTTGTCAAACATCTCCCCAAAAGAACAGGGAAATAACTGAGAAGGCATAATTCCTCTTCACTCATTTTATTGTAATGTACATATCTCATTATGTCTTGTCAAAACGAATTGTCATACTCTTTGGTCTCTGTAAAAATAAAATGACTTCAGTAAAGTTTAATGGTCAATATGAATTTTAATGTTGTTTATCAGTGTGTCCAAGAAGAAGAACCCATTCGTTCACAAATTTCCTTTCAAATCGCTTTCGATTATACTGATGCATTTTTCTTAACTGCGAAGGAGTATAATCTTTGATGTCTATACTATGTCTTCTATCCTGGACAGGGTTGTGGGGCAGGGGGCAGCCTATCTAAGGAAGCACGGGGCACAGACAGGGGTGCACACATTCTGGACGGGATGCCAATTCATCACAGGGACTTGCAGGCTTCTTCTCCTTCCCCCTTTTGCATGAAATCTATGTAGAGAAGAATAACTTGTTTCAACTGACTTTTTACCTTTGGTTTTCCACCCGGCAGAATTTGACTTCCCATATTTCTCAGTGTTGACTTTACGCTCCCCTATGCGTTACATGTTAATCCCCGTGTCATTCTGCTGTCTTCAGGAGACAGCTGATCTCACGGGGCTTCACTCTCTGCTTTGCTCTTCGCCGTCGTCCCAGTGTGTCTCTACGCTGACGTGCGCTCGCTTCTGTTCCACTGTCACCCAACATGTCTCTTTTATATTCCCAATTTGTTCTCACGCCCTGAATCCCTTTAACACGATTTCCCTGCTGTTCACCCCTCCTCATGCACAGAGAATTTCAGATGTTTTTTTTTTGGCTCCATGTATCACTCTGGCTAACAGCAGCATGCCAAAGAGAGCAGAGTAAAGGGGCTGCAGCAACTGATACCTTAGCTATCCTACTTGTACCTTGTACTGTATGTCATTTTCCTTTACTTGTCCTGCCCTTGTGGTCACTTGCTTTAACTTCTGATTGGTCAGTTTTTGTTTGAAACCTGCATGCAAAATTATGATTGGTCGGTTAAACAAATAGTCATATTTAAAAGAACCACAAAACGTTAGGAAGCATTACGTGTTTACATCTTCACGTCTCTTTTTTGTATAATCAGTCTAGAGACACAGAGCAGTTATGTTTTTATTTTTTCACAAACAGCTGGAAGTAAATATAAATATGAAAATAGCAGACAATGCATTGTTAAATATCCCAATTTATCATTTAAAATATGAGATATGTGGCAGAGGTGTGGTAGCTATCTGTGGATGGCCAAGTACTCATCTCTCAAATCGCCAGTAACCCCGCAAACTCCAACAGAAATAATAACGCACACCACGTGGAGCCAGTATCTATGTACTCCGTGGTACCTCTCACTGCAAAAAAGGTTGGAGACCACTATTGTAGATCATCCATACATCTGGACTACCATTTCATAGACAGGATATTTAGGTGAAAAGAAAATATACAGCACATGCGCATTAGTTCTCAGTTACACACAAGGATGTTCAAACATGCTGTGCCACCTGCCAAAAAATAGTGCTGTCTGCAAGTCTGAAAAGTTCCTTCTGCCGTCATTACCAGTGATCTGCACAGCATATTGCGATTTATACTGCAGGTCCATTGGAGAACAGCGGTTGAGGCTTTTAGTGTATCTTGGTGATTTGTAATTATGTAACCAAATATCCAGAGGGTTTCCTGTTATGAAGTATTATCAAATAGTATTATAAGGGCATTGGTCCAACTATTTGTCAGAATAGGCTTTGCGGAGGAGATCCTGACAGAATTGGATGCCAGATTCACCTCACAGTTGATGGGACAGCTGCATCAGCAGCTAGGACTCACAGCAGTTAAAACCAGCCCTTACCATCCTCAGAAGGATGATCTACTTGAGAGGTTCCATCAAACCCTGAAAAACACGTTGAGGAAATTTTTCAAGGACAAGGGTAAGGATTGGAGTAGATGGTCTTTTTGTCTTTTGAAAAGTTCCACAAACATCGGTGGGGTTTTTCCGAGCTCTGGTATGGGTGGCCTGTAAGGAGACTACTGAACAATGTTAACCCTTGGGGATCTGAGGCCTCTCAGCCACTTTCGGGGGAAGTCTGACATGCCTTGACATTTTAAAATATTTCACCTATCTAAAAAACATTTATCCCAAAGTGTTACATTTGCTTTTATTCAGCACAAACTCAGCACCAATAATCTGAGACCACTTAGAATGTTATTATTCTATTTTTTGTTAAAATCAACTTTAAACATATGCTTTTCAAAAACCTATTTTCAGACGTGCTGAGAAATTGTAAAAAATCACATTATAGACATTTCTAACCAAGACTTTTGAGCTCTAAAGCTTATAGACACAGGGGTTGGCTACACATAGGTGAAAGAGACATTCTGAAATTTTATGTAGTTTGATTTTTCTCAAAGTCAGTGGCCTGCACAATCAATATTGATGAGATAGGTGTCCCCACACCTGTAGTAGTTTGCATACTGTCAAATGTCAGGCTGTAATGTCACTGCACCCCACACCCCTCACTTTGTAAAGGTAGTTTGAAACGCAAGAAAAGTGGCAACAATAAAATCCTTTTCACAGTTTATTGGTAGATGGAATGAAAAATGAAAAAATGTGACCATATAAATATGATGCAGTGCCTATGCAGAGTTGACGGAAATAAAATAATTCACTATTATTAACGCTCTGGGGACAAGGGCATCATTGACCACATATCTTTCTTGTGTATTTCAGTTTATATCTCGTTGAAATCATTACGTAGAATCATGAAAAAAACACTGACTAAATCCATAATCTGTCTTCTTTTCAAAATCTCCATTTTCAGAAGTATTAAAGTTTTTAAAATTGGGTTAAATCGGCAAAAAAAGTAAACCATGTCACCTTTCTTTGTTTTACCTGCAATGGGGGCGTATAATACCGCTCTCAACTGAAGATCGCTATTCACGTTCTAAATAGTCTGGGTTTGAACTGACGACCGTATGATTACAGGCATACAGGCTTAGCCCACTGAGCCATGAAAACAGGTATGCGTATTGCTGCTGAAAGTGGCAACACTGGCGCAAATCTTCAGCGGCAGAGACGTATCCGTGTGCTGTATTGTAGCCGATCAGTGTAAACACTACCCAGACATGTGCTCTTGTTTATTTCGGTCACAATGGGCATATTCACATATTTCTTTACCCAATACTAACTGTCGGATTATCATGTTATTATCATGCGAATAGCGCGATTTGCAAGTTGGTGGGCGATCAGAGCCGCTTCAAGACGCAGATGCTTAAGTCAGTCACTCTTGTTTTTTCTATTTGTATCACGAAGCTGTACAAATATATTTAGTTTCTACCTATATATATATTTGAAAAGTAGACCATCCAAGGTTTCTGAGGGTGTTTTTAAAATGTGTATATGACAAAAACTCGCAGAGTTATTTAAATGGTTTGGCGAAATTTCTGTCAGATCCCACCAGCGGGATCGGCAACTGCAGAGGGTTAAGAAGAACTTGTATGCCCGTTTTGATTACAGAAGAAAAGGGGATCGTCTAATGATGTTGGTTAATGATATGTTGCTGAAAAGGACCGGGCCCCAGACCTCCGTAATAGGTATTAGCTGGTTCTGTTTGATGAGCCTTTCCTGTTCTCAATAGCCCATTCGGGTTATTCCAGTTCACTGTAATGCCTTTTGGGTTGCATGGGGCACCAGCAGCATACTTTGTGGGTGCACAGACAAAGGTATTTGTAAACATTCTTAAACCAATTAATGGTTATGTGATTTTAGGATGCGCCTGAAACCGAATGTGAGAGCCTCAACAATTTTAGAACACTTATTCTGGTCAATGTTTCCTTTTATGTAATAAGGAGGAATAAAGTACTTATTTACCAAGGTTTCCATTTCTGTAGCATGACTATAGTATTCTGGGGAACATAACCTGAGAAAAGCTGGGGGTTGGACCCTCAACACTACAAAGGGTCAGTGGGCTAAAGGAAAAGCATGCTATCTAGGATCAGGAAAAGTGAGCCCACCCAGAAATGCTCACAAACAAGGACCAAGAAAGAGGTAAGTTCTTTCCTCAGACTTGCCTAAGACTTGTGGGATGGTATAGGAGATTTATCTCAGACATTGCCACGATTACAGTATCATTAATTGAGCTGACTACAAATACTGGTCAAAACCAAGTGGTATGGACTAATGCATGTGATGAGACCTTTGAAACGGTGTTTATTGCTCACACCCCATTCTGTGGAGCCCGGACATTAGCAAAAGGTTATTGGAAGGTACCTTGGGCATCGTAATAGTGTTAGCAGAAGGAGACATAGTACCAGAGAATCTTGTTCTGTTCACACTGTGAGTTGTAAACTGATTCCATTGGAAACCAAATATGCAATAAAAAAAGATTGCTGTACCATAAAGTAAACATCACAGACTGATCACGTGGTTCTTACATGGAGTCAGATCATTAAAGATCATAATATTGGTGGTATCTGGCTGTGAAACCTTACCAGTTCATTAACTGACACTGGTCTGGCAAAAAGAATGGCACTGCATGTTATATATGAGTGAGGTACCTCTCGCTGACTGTAGACGGCTAGGTTGTAATCTCACAAGCTACCACTAATCCTGCGAATGAACCAACATAATTCAAACACACATGCCATATAGCCAATATTTATATATGTTGTAGGTTCACATTCAAAGTTGTTCACAAGCATGTAATTTTTAAAGTACACATGCAACAGATTATTCATTATTTTAGAATACTTATTTTTGTTCAATGTTTCCTTTTATGTAAGAAGGCAGAATTAAATACTTGAGTATTTAAGCCGGCTGTTTCTGCATGTAACTTGAGTGGAGGACCCAAATCTGAGCTTCCTTGTTTGGGCTGGCTTTGTAGTGCCAGTTTTGATCCATGCATGTGCAGCCTCCTGCTGTTTGGGGCAGTCCATTTTTGCCAGGGGAGTATCAAGGGAGAAATGATTATATGAGATGAGCATAAATTAAATAACTTTTTGTAAAGTGTATTAATTTTGGTTTAAATGTGTATATGTTAATAGTCTATTTTCTTTGGTTTAGTAATATGCCTAGATATCATAGTGAAATTTGGTATGATCCAGGGGGTTGGGCTATAAATAGCTTCTCCATAAAGAAGTGCCGGGGAGTGTTTGGGTGAAAACTGAAGGTTTCTCTCTATGGTAGACATGCATATGTTTTATTTTGTCGTCTTCTTTGTTTAGCTACTGTAAATACCATTTCTTCTGTATGTACACAAGCACTCTAGGTATGGGGATGTACCAAAAGTAAACACCCCTACAGCGCGGCTGCACCTGAGCCATTGTGATTCCCGCTATTTTCCCTGTGTTTTTGTTGCATGTTCACCTTGTACCGGGACAGTGACATTAGAGAGAAGTAGTAAAGTTTTCACTGAAAGTTGTCCAAGGTTTAAGAAATGTGTTTGTTTCCTGTGTGCTTCGCTGTTGCTTTTTATAGCTTGGACATGCAGTTGTCTGACCCGAAGCTCCCGCACAAAGGACACATATTCTTCACTGCTTATTATGCGCGCACAAGGTTTGTCCCCGTATCTTGTGTTGGTTCAAAGAAAGTTAATAAAACACATGGATGTCCTTAAATTTGCGAGCTCACCCTCCCAGCAGTTATTTTATTTATCCGTTGTGGTAGCTATTTTCATGTAAAGTATTAATATGTAGTAATTTATTTCATTTCAGGAAAATCACAAACGCAAAAAGAAGAGCTACTATGAAATAAAATAGAAACAATATTTCACTTTAAATGTGGATTTTAATGCTGCTTCATTTAAATTGTTAGCATCATTAGAAGTGCAATTATTAATATTTTAACACAAGAAAAAAATCGGTTCATAATAAATTTTACAAATAAGAAATTTGATTTATACTTGGCTTGCTGAGCTATTGTATAGAGAAAAAGTGTTTATTTTGCATTTGAAGCTGATGTTTTCTGAAACAAAAACGATCCAGAATTACTAAGGTTAAACAGCTATGGTTTTTGGATATTTTTCATATGACTCCATCTTTGTCACAGCCTGACCAATCTGCATACCTCTTGCGTATGGCATCCCCCTCGTGTCCTGTCTAAGACAGAGACTGATTCATACTCACTTGCCCATAGGCTGCGATGATACCTATTAGTCACGGAGATGACCTAGAATAATAATAATGCCTGGTATCCCCGTCGTTACTCACCTCTCCAATCCCGCAGAATGTTCCGGTCTCCGTGCCTGTTCCAAGAAACAGTCCCAATACCATTGTGAATAAAAATGCCAGTGCTGTTGGGAAGGGTTACACAGCAAATGCTCACAGCCTGTTTTAAGCCACTCTTCAGGACCAAGGTAATATGGTGCAGTGTAAAAAAGCCACTAGATGCGGTCAAGATGAGACAGGACTGTGCTATTCTCATGGTAATGCTAGCTCCATTTCAGCACGTCTTGGTGTCTCTGGGTATGGAAGCTGTTGAGACCTCCATGGAGTGATTGCAGTGCCATTGTGGTTTTAAGGATTAGAATCTCTGCAAGTTTGCTTAAACATGCATGCTTTTTCCAAGGTGAACTTAATGGGGCATTTACACCTAAGGGGTCCTCTTGTGCTCTGATGACTCTTGAGGTCAACTATGTTGCCTGACATCACATCCTATAAAGAAACAGTAGGGAGATGCTAAGTGTTTAAGAGAAAGTGTAGCGTTAGTAACAGAAACTGGATGGAACCGCAAGACTAGGTCATCTAACATGCATGTATTTGGCAGGACAAATAGCTAATATGAAACAGCTGTACTGGATTCAGGAGTTTGAGAAGTGGTATAGTTAGTTATACAAAGAGCTTCATTTTTGGAGATTTAAAACACAGTAAAGGTTTTAGTTTCCGGGTTGTACCACTCAGTCACACTGAAGTACCCCAAATGGACTTGCTTTGGCACCTGCAGAATCTCTTGCGGGTGTTTGGGAACAAGAGGCCAGAGGAGCACCCAGCTTCTGCAAGTTATCAGGGGAACCTCTGACACGCTGTGTGAGTCTGTAGAACGGCATGGAAAACAGGAAGCCTCCGAGCGGAAAGTGACCGAGAGTCCTGAGGGGTAAACAGACACAAACACCTGCACGCTCAGAGTAGAAAATACCTGTAAGTGGCTGGCTCTACAGGAAAAGCTCAGGGCATTATGGGTACAAGAGAATTGCCATCAAAAGAGACAGGAGCAACATTATGGGTTCTAAGAGAATTAACAACAAAATAGACAATACAGTGTAATACAGTTTCCTTAAAAATTTGGTATTCAGTGATACTGAAATTGTATGTAATATATAATAAGTAGATTAAGTACATAACTCCAGGGTAGCTCAGCACCTCCACCCTATAATATTCAATTTAATATGCACCGTTTGACCTCATGTCCATTTGCTATGCAAATTGCTACTCCAGTAGTATAAAAAATTTGGCATGGCCCCAACAATGTGGAATGCTATGGGCATGAGGGGGGTAGATTGCAATGGCCGTCTTAAGGGGAAAGTTACCAAGAGGCACAGGTCCTTTCTGTGAGCGTGGTACAGAGAAGCATCCAATATTACTCTGTGTTTTTGTTGATCCATCAGTCCGTGGATGCATTACACAGACCATTGTACTCGCGGTTTTCACATGGCAAGCCACTAACAGCTTCCTGTGCTATATAAGTCCTCTTCCGATTGTTATCTGGGATACAGGATACAACCCAGGCTCATCACTGCCAAGCATCCCTCTTTTAAAGTTCTCTTCTTTCAGTTTACAGGCAAAGCCAAGTTGGGCATCTCGTTATACCTTTGGATGGTAGCAGGTCTGTCTTTTGTTGCTTCTTGGCTGGTACTGTGTCCTGGCTCCTTTGAACCTTAGATTGCTGATGCATCGATAATGCCATGGTGCCTGTACCAAACGTGCAGTTGCCCATTTCTGAGATGCTCATTCAATTCGGAGGCTTCTTTAACTGTAAGGACCGCCGGAGCGTCTACCTTGGTCATCACAGTCTCACGCTGAATGCTTTGCTTATATTCAGCATAGCGATCTTCCAGTAACCAGGTACACGGTGGTTGTGAACAGACAGGCATGTTTTGAGTGCTTAATATTCTGTAATATTAAACTGCTTGCTTTTGAAATTAACTAGGAATGTCAATCTTGCACAAATAGGACGCCACACAATGATGACAGAAAAATATAAAAAAAATGTTTAGAAAAATAAAGGTACTACTGGACTAATTTTTGTTATTTGGGGTATAATGTGGTTTGTGATTTGTTCAAAAGTCTTAAACGCAAAAGAACGTGCTAGTGCGGATGCAAGCCGATGTGAAATGTTGTAAATGATAATGCTAAAATCTGCATATCATTTCATGAATTGTTTATGATTAAGAAAGAAGTGATTGTATGCAGATACAGTACATTGCAATAGTACTAACAGACAGAACAGTGCAAAGTGGAATTATGAAGTGTACTGATGTATGAGTGTAACAGAGATGAGAACCGGATCATAGTTTGAAACCAAGAGCCCTTTAGGGATAGTGGAAAGAAAAACACATTCTCCCCCAGGAAGACATAGTGTCGATTCCCAAAAGAGGCCAATCTCCCTACCTACTGCAGGTTTGCCCTTCAGTGCAGCTTATTAAAGCCCAGTGTTTTGTTTGCTGTCAGGCAGACCCGTAAAGATGAACCTGGGACTGTAGGTTGAGTTTGACCAATTGTTTTGTCTGCATAAGTGTAGGAAAAGTATTAGCTTTAAAGCAAAAATATTGCTGAAAAAACAAAGATGCGATCCGAATTCTGTGTTTTACGTAGGTTTTTTCCTTAAACTTGCACTGTTCTGGTTTATTAAATGAGAAGGAGAAAGCGATCAATTACAAATGAATAAATACAGGTTTTTGACTAAATAAATTGCAGAGAGTAAATGGGGATGGCATGATGTATGACAAAATTTGGATAAAAGTAATATTACATGCTGTTTACTTACTGAATTACCTACAGGTGTCTGTTATTAAAAGGGGTGCAGTTTCTTATGTTGCATCATACAGTATCCTGGTATTTTGTAGTGATTGCCTGTCCCCTTCATGCCAAAAAGCCGTGATAATTTAAGCCGAACCGTTTGTAGTTGTTGCTCTCACCATCCTTTGCCACGTGTTGAAGGAGAATCACTGACAGCTATGCTTTCAAGATGTTGTGTTATCCGGATTATTTATATCTTTCTGTGTAAGCTTTAAATGCTACTTTCAGCGTGTTTTTGACGCCCCCACCTTCCTTATTTCAGATAAGTGATGATAAAAGCTAGGCACTTTAACAGTGACCGCCGTGTCTATTAATACGAGCTCCTGAAAGTTAAAACATGTGAGGCCGGGAACTGTGGGTAATCGTAAGCTCGTCCACGGATTTCCAAAGCCGGTGACTCATCAGCCATGGGAGAAAATCTATGTGGCTATTTTAATTCAGACTTTTTCTGTAGAAGTTACTCCTTGCTTTTTCCTTGGTGGGGTCCTTCAGCCCCCACCCCCACCCCCCAAGCAAAATGATCTTAATCAGAAGCTGTGAACATGGTGCGCATTTCCTGCTTTTCGTCTGTGACATTTGTCACTGTGTCCCAGTGAGAAGCAGCACTACTCTATAATAAGCTTAATAATTATTACATGACTATAACCTGTTTTGTTATAGTGTGGAGATATAGTGTACCCATATACGGTAACTTTTTGTGTAGAATCAGCACAGTTGTATCTGGTTTGATTATTTTTACACTTGGACCTTACAGATTGAGCTTAGGCAAACAAACAGTTTCTTATTTTAGTTTTTTTTTTTTTTACTTTTAGCAGCCAATAATGTAATACCTATCAGCAATATAACATTTCAATAACGTAATATATTTCTCCATCCTTAATATTTAATGAAAACAAATACAGTGGTACCTCAGAACTCGAACTTAATCCATTCAGAACTCCGGATCGAATCCTAAAAAGTTCGGGTTCAGATCGAATTTTCCCCATAAGAAATAATGGAAAACCAATTATTTGGTTCCCGGCCCCAAAAAATTACACCTAAATATATATACAGTATATATATATATATATATATATATATATTTTAGCATTTAAACACAAAATGAACAGAATAAAACAAGAAGAGCATATACTGTACTAAACACATCTAAGGACATTTATCAAAACAGTAATTTGTAAAGTAAGAAAATAAATGTATCCAAACAATGTGTCAGGTTAAAAAAACACAATGTGTCTTGTCCCGATCCTCTGCTCCTTCCGTGTGCCACGCCCCCTCGTTAACCCCGTGTGGAATCCCCTTGTGATCAGCTGTTTCTGGTTGTTTTCATTAGTCCTCTGTATTTTGTCCGCGTTTCAGTTTGTTTCCCCAGTCTGGTCATTGTATTGTCCTTCTGCGTTTTGCCTGCCTTACCTGTAATTAAACCCCGTATTCCCCGATACCCTGATGTCTGCGCCTTTATCTCCGTTCCGTCCCCGCTTGGCATGACAAAATTATTGTAATTAAATGTATTAATGGTTTATTATTAATATTAAAATAATTAATAAGAAATCTTTATTTTAAAATGTATTTTATTATATAATAATAATTACTGTTGCTGTCTATCATTGTCTAAATGTATTTTTACTGTGTAAAACGATGCGATGCTATCACAGGGAATGCGAGACTGAGACTGAAGCTTTACCCTTTGTTTCCGCTGAGAGACGTGCAGCGTGACTCATTTCCTCGCCCGTACAAGTTATCTTAGGTCGGTGTTCACGGTTTGACTTCTGAGATTCAGATCGAGTACTAGGTAATTTTTTTCCAAAGTGGTTGGTTCAACTTTTAAGAAATTCTAGTTTTAATGAGTTCAAGAACTGAGGTACCACTGTATCCCAAACTTTTACTGAAATCATTCCCATTTGTTTCTGTGAAACTGGACACCATATCTTCAGCTTCAGTTCCAAGCTTTGACAGCTTCAGATGGAATTCATCATTTCCTTGGTAACCTTTAGAAGGCTTTCTTTTAAATAGTGATCTCTTGGCTTAGTTCTAACAAGGGCAACTATGATTATTGCCGCATCTTCACTACACTAGTGGCCAAAATTGTGGAAACACTATCGATTTTTAGAGATTGCAGAACTTCATTCAACTGCTGTTCCGTATTTAATTGTCCAGTGTATGATACTTGTAACATTTTATAATTGTTTATAAACATTACCGACAATATTCGTGTAAGAATTTATAAAGCGTGATGCCAAAAATTTTGTGTTTCCACAATTTTGACCTCTAGTGTACATTCATTCTTCCATCTGTCAGTCCGTCCGTCCATCCATCCATCCAGGGTCAGTTTTTCCTTTTCAGGGTCTCCAGGCAAAGCTTGAGTACCCTGCCCCCCAGTACCAAAAAAACTGATGACCATTTCACTTCCACCGTAACACGGGTCATTTGGGGTCCTAGGCTGCTTCCTATTTCACCTATAGCTAAGTCCACCCTGCATCCGTCCTGGGTGGGGGTTGCTGTAGCAGCATGCAGAAGAGGTCAAACCCTCCATCTCTCTCTGGGGGATCCCCAGGCGTCCCCAAGCCTGCTGGCAGGTATAATCCCCCATTTCCCCCACAACATATAAAGGGCAGCGTATAGCTCTAAAAATGACCAAAACAGACCCCAGCGATTGACATAGTTACGCAACAGCTGTATACTGCCAATGTGTATTTTATTTACAAATCTGTCTTTATCACTTTAATTTGAAATGATAACAATTTCAGAATTAAAATTTTAAAATGATTCTAAAATAATTAAGAAAGCCCAAGAGAATCATCTTAAACATTTCATAGAACTTAACATTATTCAGTTCATTTAAAACAATAGTTATCATTCTTGTTTGGAAATAGGCCTTGCGGTAGCCTTGAATTAACTATTTGGATTGGCGATCTTTTGTAGACACCAGGACTTTCATTAAGTTGTAGGTGATGCAGTAAATCTGTTGTATTTGGTTCTATTTGGTCAACAGTTCAGTGCAAGGCTGACACCATAGGAATCTGCAACCCTGGACTCCGCTGGGTCAGCATTGCTTTGTTGTCCCAGGGGGACTGTCAATGTGGCCCTGACGAGACTGGGCTCACACACTGGCTCTGTCTTACCTGTAGGACCCATACCAGCCCCCATAAAGCAAGAAGACCCCCACCACCAGGCTCACACATACCACTCATAAACCCATCCTGACCTACAGTAGGTCCACACTCAATCCTTGTAATATGCAATATGTAAGAAAACTGGGAAAGGAGATATTGTACAAATCATGTTTATTCTTATTTGATTAGTTGCTGTCTTAAACCAGTATATTTATAAAGACGTTGAAAGTTAAAATTCCAGCTGGCTATTAGTCGATGAGATATACTGTACCGAAATTAAAGTGCACCCCGGCCTAGATTGACCAAACGAGCTGATATTGTGATAGCTTGTGTCTGTCCTACAGTCCCTGAGCTGATATTGCTCAATCGGTCAAAAGCAACATAACAGTGTGGAATGGGTGAACTTAGCTAAAAGCTTTTGAAGGGTGTGAGTAATCAGAATAACCCACAACTAACTAGAGACCATAGATAAACTGTTGTAAAATTATCCCCAAATTAAAATAAGTTGGAGTCATAGTTAATTTGGTTTCGTTTGAAGTTTAAGTGACTTTTCAGAAGTTCATAGAAAGATCTACATGAATTCAGAGGCTCAAGCAGCCATGTGGGTCCCACTGAGCTTGTGGGTGGTTTTCTTACTATAGCATCTTGGGTGGTGTCACTGCTCAGAGATGTTTTTTATTGCATATTGAGTCAGGGGGTCTCATACTTATCTAGCAAAGACATTTTATTTATTTAGCCTGCAAGCCGTCAAACTGTTGAGCAGGTCATGTAGATTACAGTGAAGAAAAACCTTTTCAATGCATAATTTTGTACTTTAACGGCAAAAAATGGCAAGGTATGAGGAGTTGATTGGTCCCTGTAGGTATTGTATCAGAATTTATATTTTAAACCACATTTCTCTCCATATTTCCTTGCATGTCAGTATATTAATCTGTTTAGTAGATGCTAACATCCTCATTTTTTTTATCTCTACCTTTCAGTTTATTCTAAACCTTTAATCTAGCAATATTTTCTCCAGCTCTAACGCATATGATGTGTAATATTTGTTATTATTTGCTATGAACCTTCATGATAAGAGTGATATGATGGATGCCCATCTCTTAAATGCAGAGGTGATTCATCCTAATATTGCCATGTAGCCGAACGCCCTATGGAATGTCCTGAATTGGGTTGGACCCTGAGCCAACCAGAGCACAGAAAGGCGTGGCGAGGGATCTAAGGAAGGAATCAGATGTGTGACACCGGGGGGGCAACTTCTTTAAAGTACTGAAATATTAAAGTGACATACAACGTCAGACTGAGTTTTACGACAGGTGGGAAATGAAGGGGTGACTCTGACTGGGAGGCAGAAGCACCGCTAGTTGTGAGCTGAATCTTTGCTGTCGACTTTATCCCATCATTTTCTTTAAATCTGAAGAATACAATTTTGGCTGCATTTCCTCCCGTTGCGTTTGGAAAAGTTATGTTTTACTCTCACACAACTGTTCAGCACTGGCACTGCATCAGTCAGAATGTGTCCTGGATCGAGTGAGCCGGCCATTGGGCGGTTAAAGGGGGCCCAGGCAGCATCTCTAACTGTGCTGCTTTCGATAGGGGGCCTTCAGCTCATCAGTAAGGGCGGATGACCTGTCCAATGCATTAGTGGTGAAGAAGGCAAAAGGACTGATACACTAAAATAATGCTAAGTAAGGGTATGGAGCACGGCAGTCCTTAGGTCTGATCACCGGGGCTATAGCCCTGAGTATTTTAAGCCAAGTCTCGAGTATTTTAGCCCCCATGCCAATTATCCTCCTTCAAAAGCAAAAAGTCAAGCCCCAGGTAAACTTGACTTAGCCCCCTGATCTTTTCAATAGCTAGAAACTCCCCTGGTATGGAATCTAAAACCATATTTGAACCATAGTTTGAATACAGAACAGATGTGCCCCCCTGTAAAGGAAAGTATGGGTAAAATGGCGTGATAATAGGGTGGAGTGTAACATCAATTCTGCTTAACTTTGACACAAAAACTCAGAATGTTGAGCAAGTCAGCTCAGGGAATGTACAGGGTAACATGCTTTTAAATACTGAGTGAAACAGTTCTGGATGTCTTGTGCTGTATCGTCGTGCAATAAAGTTAGCAGCTAATTAAATCCGCTAATGTTTGCTCAGAGTTTTATAGCCGGTGTTATGCTGAAAAAGGCATCCCTGCCGTAGAATGCATGCATGTCTCTAAATGACCAATTGGTCGCTGATCTGAAACGAGTTGAGCTACTTTGTCGAGTAAGGTTAGCGTAGTGCTAATCAATAACCCCAAAAAACCCATAAAACTCTAACCCTAACCCCCAAAAAACCCAAAAAACCTCTAAAACCCTAACCCCCAAAACTCCCCTAAAACCCTAACCCTAACCCCCAAAACACCCCTAAAACCCTAACCCCTAAAAAACCCCTGACCCCCAAAAAACCCTTAAAAGCTCAACTCGTCGGAACACCGGCATGCATTCTAAGGCAGGGATGCCTTTTTCGGCAGGGATGCGTTTTTCGGCATAACACCGGCACTCAAGGAGTGGGGGATGCCAACGAAACGAGAGCCACCAAATTAAGGATTTCAGGAATGTGAGACTCATGTGACAAACATTCATACAAAAAAACAGATGTAGCAAGCTAGAGAGAGCGTCATATCTGTGTTATGCGGGACCCTAGCAGGGATCTAAGAATAACAGGGTTTGCCTCATGCAGTAAAAGGGATTCAGATACCACATGATCGACGCTCGCTAGCGCGCCTGTCGCGCAGTGTCGCCGCGGCGGTGCGGCAAGGGGTCAGCGCTGGAGCCGCCGGTTTGATAATCTTCCAGCTGCTGTTGCACCCACTTTTAAAAAAGTGGCCGCATGACTGAGAGCTGACACAGGCATGGAGGAACTCTAGTCACGCCGGGCGGTGAACCGGGATGAAGCGCACCGGCGCTTTTAATTGTAGAATTCCGGCATAAACGCGGGCGCTGGGCTGCTACCCCCTGTGGATTTCCCACCCGCCTGTGTGATTTGCCTGTCTAAGCAATTTACAGAAAACTTATTTGCTGAATGTGTTTTCCTTTATAATACACCTGGCGATATATCCTCCGCTCCTCAAGCTCTAGTTAAGCACCCAGGCATTTCGCCGTGCAGACAAGCCTTCATTTATCATCTCCATCTTCGTGTAAATTTTAACGTAATGCGTGTTTTGTTTTTTATTTTCATTTTTTTTTACACGCTTAACGTTGTGATTCCGGTTCGGAGCGGCTAGCCGGAATACATTTTTTATAACATGTGGAAGAGCATTTTTCGTTCATAATTAAATGCTGACGTCACAAACTACTTTGGAGACTGAAGCGTCTGCCATGCATATGGCGGGAGGCGGCGTCAGTGGGGGCACTGGGATCCGCTGCACTGTGATAGACAGTATACGCAGCTGGCGAGCAGTATTATCACAGTGCGGGTGTTTCACTATAACAGCATTATCACATTACAGAAACTCTATTATAAGGTTTCATCTGATATGGAGTGGTGTAAAGCAAGGACAGCTTACGAGGGAACTACCTCTCACGTTAGGTTTTTCGATAAGGCATTACATTGTAATGTAGGTGGGAAATGCGCCGACACTGTATTTTTTTCTATATTGCATGTGATTAATCATTAAAATAGAATTTTTGCAAACATAGCAAGTATTTTTGGCAGGTATGAAATCTTTGTGTTTTCTGCTAATTCTTGAAGCGCAAGTAGGTACAAATAAAGCAAAAAAAATGCTGTGGTGAATGGCTCAGCGGCCTAAGTCTCTGTGAATGTGATCAAAAGATCAGCGGTTTGAGTCCCGGCAGAACAGTCACATGTCTGTGGGCCTTTGAGCAAAGCCCTTAACTCACAGCTCTGGGACTGGTGCAGGTTAGCTGATGCTGTGCTGTGACCCCCCAAGCTGTGAATGGCAGGATGGGGGAGCAAAAGAGAAGCCTTCCAAAGTGTTTTTACTTGTACAAATGAAGGGTTTATTGTTACACAATATTATCAGATTGTACCATAGAAGGCTGATCAGTACTATATGTACAGGTTCATAGAATGAAATAAGCAGAGAGGATGATGCACAGAGGGTAGTTTCAGTAGGTGCAGTCGCATGCTTTCAGTCTGTCGGTGGTTAACCCAATTCAGGTTTATGTAATTTTGATATTAGTTTTAGTTTCATCATTTGATTAACAAATATATGGATTGACTTAGGCTTTGACCTGCTATTTTTATAATTTTTCCAATGAGGAATCTTATTACACAAAGACAAAGCAATCATATCACTCTTGGGTCCTTAGGCAAATCCCAAGCACCGCCCTGTATGTGCATGATTCTCACCGCAGGGCAGATGCATACGAAGACCAGAGAATTTCTATGTATTTTTACTTCTACCTGAAGAAATGGCCAAATAAACTGGTGCTACTCTGCTGTTTGATCTGCCCCCCCCCCCCCCCCAGCTGTACACGATTCTCCTTCGCTATAAAATTAAGTTCTGTTTAATTGCTGACTCTGTACTGCCCCTAATTATGTGACTGTAAGTGAGTGAGTGTGCTTGTGTATGAAAGCCCCATAGAATGCCATGTTGCAGCTCTATGCAGTTTAAGGTGTTACTTGCCTTATGGTGTTAATTCTTCAGATATGATTGTTATGATCACATGAGTTTGCTAAGAGATATTATACATATTGTAAAGTTTTGTAATGCTATGTCCAAAATGTTTTATATATCTCATATCCTTTTTATTTATATGCCTGTGGAAATATGTAAAAATGGTATTGGAATGATTGTGTAGAGTGGTCTGCTTGTCAAGAATGTACATGGAGTCAGGCATTATTACCAGGCAAACAAACCGACAATTTATCGCAGAACATCAAGTTGAAGTAGGGAGAAATTTTATTCCAGCTCTTCTCTTCATAGTAAATCTGTGAGAGCTTAGTATTTCTCAGCAATTAGAAATTTAGCATTTCTGGGTTGACAACTGTATGGAAATGAAGGGTCACATTCTGTCTGAACAGACCAGACGGGAGTCCATTTCATCAATGATCAAAACGATTTAATGCTTTATTTAGCATAACTTGAAAACATGCAAATCGGTGTAGAGTGGTCACACATCCAAAACTAGTGTTTGAATGATTTTACTAGTAAACGACAGACAAAAGCTGCTGGTGTCATATGTCACCACACAATGTCTTTACTGTACCCTTAATCTGTTCACGGTAGCATGTAGCATGAAACCCAAGGGCAATTAGACGCAGGCTGAAAAAAATTAGCCCCCATGGCAGATGTGCTGCAAGCACAGCATTTTCCCGCTACCCCCCACCCCTTCCAAGCTGTTTTCTGCTGAATGCTTCTGATTGTAATTATTCAGTTTTCTGAGCTGCATTACGAAGTGCATCTCTGCAGTTTGGTCTTCGGGGGGCGTGCTGTTCTAACGGTGAGGAAATGCTAGCTGAAAAAAAAAACGTTTAAAAATTGTGTCATTTTCCATGAATTATTATGTGTGAGAGCAGCCACAGTAGTGTAGAAGAGCCTGTTGTATGCAACATTTCTCAAGATGTAGTTTGCATGTTAACTCTCAGCCCCCCCGGGCCTGAATCTGACCTTTTCATTCCTACGGGAGTGCCGAGGCATTAAAACAGCAGCGTCTGTCGCCGACATCACACTCAGTTTTTACCGTTTTCTGCGTGTTTGTTACAGTGCAGTGGCTCCAATACCCATGACGCCAAGACTTCTATTTCAGCACAAAACTGTGACTTGACATTTAATTTTTTTCAGTTCACTCAGCTTTTAGGTAAAAATCCAGCCCGATTCTGTGTACCCAAAAGGAGCTAGAGATTTTTACAGACGTGAAAAGGACACGGAATTCGATTATTCCGTTCTAATCACAGTGCGATTAGATTTGCTGTGCAGTCAAATTAAGTATCATAAAAAAAGTCCAGCTTGTTATATATGAAAATATACATGTTTGTACAGACAGAGAGAAGGGTACCGTACGAAGAGAATGACAAAGTGTTGGCAGGAACTGTGTGTCGGTTTTCAAAGATAATAAAACCGGCCGTCCTTAGCTATGTTGACCAAGTGCACTTTGTCAACACGACTGAAGATGGCCCATTGTACGTCGAGCACTCATAGTACGTCATCGTTATGTTTAGTGTACAATGCATTTCTTATGTGTATATAACATTTGAGAGCTCTTGCCCAGAGCTGAGGTATATATAGGCATAAACAGATGTAATAGACGCTGACATTTTATACACCGCACGATATCAGCACTCGCGTGTTAGACCTTTTCAAGCAGAAGCTGTCCTGCAGGATTCCTTTTTTCCCTTTATACTATATGTGAAACTCGCCTGCAAATGTCATGACTCTAAGGTGTGGTTTCAGTGACACTAATGCCACCCAAACCCTTCAAAGTCTGCGAGATACCGGGGGGGTGGTTTGTTTGGCGCACGCCGCGTCGACAGGTGAGCAGGAAGTGAAGCACCCACGCTGTGTGTGTTTCTTTGTGAGCTACCTCAGTTTATGCTAACGGAGCACGCTAACATGCTCTGAAACCCAGAAGATACACTGTTTACTGATGGAGCTGCTGTTAGCAGGCAGCTTCAGTCTGAACTTACGTAAGAGGTTCTTTAAGGCAATGACATTGTGTGCACCCACCCTAAGGTTTAGAAAGCTTTGTTATTTGAATTTTCACATCTCAGCCTAAAAAATTAGTAGCTAACCTTTACAATTCCAATCCTTTCCGGTTATGTGAACTCTGCAGTCCGAATCTGGAACAGAAACCATCAGATCCTCTTCGTATCACCTCTTCACCTGTATTTGAAGAGCGCTTTGATTTATGAATTTTCACAGAGAGGTCTGTAAACTGAGGGATGTGTGTATATCACCATCAAGCTGCAGCAGATTCATATTTCCAAGTCAGTTTAAATCAGTTTTCACTCAAATTTCATCGTTCCCCTATCTAAGGATGTAATTTTTAGCCAGACCAGTCTAATGGGAGCCAATCATTTTCACAAGCTTGTCAGCCAATCAGTGAAGTCTCTGGTCTTTCATCAGAGTGGGATATCCTTGTATATACCCAGTCAAAAATGAGGATGTCCAGGAAAGACAGTGACAGTAATCAAGAGTGTTAATGGTTCTCTGTAAATGTCAAACATTTAATCAAGCCCGATGGAAAAAAAAACAGCTCTGCTCAATCAGTCAGACTGACCAAACAGATTTGTTTATTATTACTAGGTATTGATTAGTGAAGGAACCTTGAATCTCAATTGCACTGAGGGTGGGCTTCATAGGAACAGCTCTAGGGAACGGAATGGACCCTGTGAGGTCCCTCAGGTCTTGTATTTCACATTGTTAATTAATTTGGATTGACTCAACCAAAAATGTTCATCCTCCACTGATTACTACAACAAATGATATATATATATATATATATATATATATATATATATATATATATATATATATATATATATATATATATATATACTGTTCTAATTGAAGCTCTTCATCTAACAAAGCAAAAGGACCAGGCAAATGTATATTTCCTTAATGCCCTTAACCCACATCCAAAATAAAATAAATATAGTCCCTGTTAATTCCTAATTTAATTTCTGTTTCTTTATTATTCAAATGGTCTTTGAGATCGTTGCCAAGGTGATGTTTTTGGACACTGTGACCTGCATCATACATTAAAAATCTTAGGAAACAAATCCTGGATCACGGTGATGTAGCTGATTACCTAGGGGAAAAAATCCTTTTGTCCCTTGTTATCCGAGTTAAAATTGGACTCTGGTGATTTCATAGAGAAATCTCATTGGAGGATAATTTTTTACTCCATCCTGTCCTTCCTGTGAGATGTGGTGTCCGGCTCAGCAAACTTTAAGTTTTAATCAGCCCATGTTAAAAGAAATTTAATTCTGATTCTGATGGTAGACCCAAAAACATAAGCTAAAAAATAATAGCTAAGATATTTCTGAGGACGGGACACTTCCTGTTTCATTTTCCTTTGTTCTTTTGATGTCTTAGAGCATTTTTCCTCAGTGAGGGTAGCCGGTGTTCTGTGAGTATATTATTTATTGCTGAATTGCTGGCTTTGGTTTGTAAATGTTGGCAAGGCAAAGATTGGACATTTCATTAGTAGCTAGACGACAGAGCCATTATGGCTATTGTATGGTGTGTTTTGTTTTGGCTCTCCTGAGATATTTCAGGCCGTTTAACATGCATCGGGCTAGACTCCGGAAAACTGCAGAGTGTCTGCATTCTCCAAGTCAAGTCAATTTTACTTGTTTGGCACATTTAAAAACAACAGCAGTTGACCCAAAGTGTTTTCCAGTCAAGGGAATAATGGATTAACAAGTACTGCATCCATAGTAAAATATATAAATAAAAATAACATGGGAACTTGCATGCAAGAAGTAAGAATTAGCTAGTAAAAATAATAATTAAAAGGAAAAGTAATAGACAATAGATTAAAAAGCAGTAAAGGGCATTAAAAATAAATTAAGAGTATTATTAAAATTAATTAAAAGTAAATTGATTTGACAAAAAATAACTTCAAACTGAGTTGAAAGAAAGAGGAAAAATTTAATTAATTTAAATTTAAACTGGTCAGTAATGGAGCAGGACCTAATGTAGGATGGGAGGCTATTCCAAAGTCTGGGGGCAGCTACACCTTTGGTTTTGGGATGACAATGGGGGACTGAGAGGAGCCGTTGTGAGGATGACCTACAGTAAGTGGCTGGGGTGGGGGTTGTGTGGGGGGGGAGCCAACCTGAACCTCCAGAAAACTTAGAGGAGGTGTAGAGTCTGGAAGCTTGCCAAAGCCCCCCCCACAGCAATGGGGCCCGTTGGTGTTTCAGCTGGCTGCAAATGTGATGATTAGCATGTGTAGGGTATAGACTGCACTGGAGCATTCTTACCGCTGTCAGGCGTGACTCTCAGATTCTTTATTTTACGGTTTCTAATTCCTGGAATGGAATGGGCAGGTGTGATTCTAGGATTTGATAACGGGGACAATAGAGTTCCTCAGTTTCTCGGTAGAGCAGGACTGGGACAACAGTCTGCCACTGAAGATACTCCTCTGCCTGGTGAGTGTGCTGTGCAGAGGGTGGCTGACATCGTCCATGATGGAAAGCAGTTTGTTCAGAGTGGTTCTCTCTGCCACTGACATGAGGCGATCCAGCTCCATGCCAAGCACACGGCCAGCACTCCTCACCAGCCGGCCCAGTCACGTAGCGTCTCTCTCCTTAATGCTGACTCCCCAGCAAACCACGGCCTAGAAGAGAACACTGGCAACAGCAGACTGGTAGATCAGGAAGAGCTTCCTACAGATGCTGAAGGATTCCAGCCTCCTCAGGAAATAGAGCCAGTCCTGCCCCTTCCAATCCTCAGACTCTTAAAGACCCAGGGTGACCCTTAGCTGGAGAATGACTCCAACTGCGCTTGACATTCGCATCATTTGGTCAGCTGACAGTTCGATTTCAGCGAGCCCACCTGCCACCACCTCCACTCTGGGGACGGACAGGTTATTTTAAGTCGACTTACCAAACTGTTCCAATCTAATACAAAAAATCATATATTTACATTTTACTTATTCATCAGATGTTTTTATCCAAAAAATTGAGATAGCAGGGTCATCCAGTCCCTGGAGCAACTGGAGGTTAAGAGCCTTGCACAGGGGGCTTAAGATAAAACCCACACCTCTGACTCTGAGCCAGTGACCTTTGCAGCACTGGCCCAGCATCCTAACCCACTGAACCACATTGTCCGTAAAGTGTTTCGCTAGGATAAAGCAGCGGGATATCAGCTTAGATCCCAGAAGTAAAGACTAATGATGATAATTTAGTATTTTTTCCCTAAGTCTGGAAAATGTAACACATTCTAAAATGAAACAAATGGCGGCAGTGAAACCGAAGTGTGTTTGCATTTTTTTGGCCGTATCAAACCTTTGACTTTATTTGTGCAATGAATTTGTGCATTTTTTTTTGTTTAGGCCTTGCATTTGGTTTAAAACCCACATGTGTCACTTTGGTGTTCTATCCATCCATTCATATATGCATGCATCCATATCCAGCACAAGGTCACAGTGTGCCTGGTGCCCATCCCAGGGGACACAGGGCTAAAGGCAGGGTCACAAGCTGGATGGCATGATTAGAAGTGTGTAGTATTTAAGTAACCTGAGAGATATTTCTCCTTATGCTTGTTTTGTCCAAAAGACACACATTTCAGAGTGAGTGTTCATTTTACAGAACAAAATCAATTAAGTTGAAATGTTTTCATATGCAAATAATGTCATTCAAATAACAGCAACTTTATGTCTAGGAATTAAGTACTGATTGAGAAACTTGAGACAGTAACCTAGAGTACTCTAAAACATTTGTAGATAGTTATTCTGGTAACACTTTACTTGGATAGTCCGCCTACAGAGTATTTGTAGCATTTCAGCAACTTACAGTAGTTGAGATTCAACAATTCAGCTATTTCACTGTGTCTCTAGATATTTAACAGTATATACAGTGTATGGAGTATGTGTTACAATTCATGAACATGCCTATATATTCTTGAAATAATTTAGTTACATTTGAGTACTCACTCAACCGATGTTATATTAATTGTTGAATCTCAACCAATACGTTTTTGAAATGTACTCCTCTTCCTTCGAATTTGAACTAAAGACATTTCTGATTACTGTTTTTTCCCTCTCCCCCTGTGAAGCGACCTTGGGATTGTGAAAGGCCCTGTATAAATGTAACCTATTATATTTATTATTGTATACCCTCTGTAGGCGGACTATCTAAATAAAGAGTTACTGTTATCTTGGACATTTGTGTTATATTTAAAGTATTTATACATAAGATCCTATATTAGTAATGGTCCCAAATTGCTAAAATGCTTAAAACTTCATTTTAAGTTTATGCTTATTTTTGTTTCAGTCATACATAAATACTACATAAAAAGAAACAATTTTAAATTCTAACCATAAAAATAAACATCTGTATATTGATAGAGGAAGCTTTTTCTGCCATTCAGATTTATTTCGGAATATCCTGGGAAGAATGAAAACCTGTGTGTGACAACTCAGCTGTCATCTGAGGAAGCGCACATGCGCTCACACACACACACACACACACACACATACACATATACACACACACACACACACACACACCCTCTGGTGCCTCCACGATGTCACACACACACATGTAGGGTAAACATATCCTTATGGGGACCGCTCATTCATTTCAATGGGAAAAATGCTAACGCTAACTATGACCATTAGTGACCTAACAAAATACAAGAGTTTTTGCATTTTTAGTTTTTTCATAGCAGTCACCGATTTTTATAAAATAGAGTTTTCCCTTATGGGGACCAGGAAACCGGTCCCCATAAGGGAAAAAAAACCGACATTTATCACGTTATGGGGACATTGTGTCCCCATAAGGATAGGTAAACCCGCTCACACACACACACACACACACACACAGCCTCTGGTGCCTCCCCAATGTCTCTCTCTCTCTCACACACACACACACACACATAGAGAAACACACAGGTTTGTAATTTTATCTTTGTGGGGACTCTCCATTCATCTATATGGGGAGAACTCTAATCCCCATAACCGCTACCCAGCCCTGACCTTATCCATAAGTAACCAAAGAAAATGCAAGACTTCTGGCATCTTTTGTTTTTCCTTGGTTTAGTGGTTAGCACTGGCACCTCACTGTGACCTGGGTTCAAGTTCCTGCCAAGGTTTCCATGATTGTCCCCATGTCGTCGAGGGGCTTTCTCTGGATACTCCCGTTCCATCCCCCCCAAGTCCAAAAACATGCTGAAGTTAATTCATTGAAGGTACCAAATTGCTGATATGTGCTCTGTGATTGGCTGGGCGTCAACCTAGGTTGATTCCTGCCTTGTGCCTGTAGCTTCTGATCGGCTCTAGGCCCCACAAGCCTGAATAAGACAAGCGGTTTCTGAAAAGACAAGCAGTTTCACCTTGCGGGGACTTAAAAGGTGGTCCCCACAATGTCAAAATAAAAGGCTTTTATCACACTGGAGGGACATTTGGTCCCCACAGTGTAACATATACATGACCCACACACACAATGTGCTGCATGCATTTATGTTGACATTAGTGGAGTTGTGGAACTGTGGCCTCCAAGAAAAAAAAAGGACAGGGTGGGTTTTGGTGTTTGTTGGGCTCCTTTAAACATGTTTTAAGCCGCCTTCAAACTATTTGTACAATAATGCATCTCTCCATTTCAGGTGGATCTTACATCTTAGTGTGTCTTCTCTCAGGGCAGTAATCAAATATTCATTAATGTTTATTTAGTAGATGCTTATATTCAAGACAACATACAATTGAGAAAACAGAGCCAGCCAGTCTGCAGAGTAATCAGCATTAAGGGTCTTGCTAAAGAGCCCATGTCAGATGTGGGATGGGAACCAGCAACCTTCTGCTCATACATACAGCATGCTAACCCACTGAGCCACACACTCAATTAACCCCTAGCTTGCTTACGATGTCAAGCCTTATGTTTTAACATTGAAACAGTGTCCCCCAGTTGCTTCTTGTAGTCTGTGTCTTGTAATATGTCAGGTTGTTCCCTCCATCTGTTTGAGCAGCGCCTCCTAGGGCACAGCCAGGTAGGTGCAGGTTGCTTTGGGCTGCCATTACAAGCACCTCTTGCTCTGTTTGAGGCTAATATTAAATGATAAACGACTGAATATTAAATATTTTCCTATGGGTAAAATTGTTAGATCTGATCACTTGGGGCTATAGCCCGAATATTGCAAGCCAACTCCCGAGTATTTTATCCCCGATGCCAGTCTTCCTTCAGCAAAAAAAAACAAGAGTCAAGCCCCAGGAAAACTAGACTTGGCCCCTAATCTTTTCAATAGCTAGAAGCTCCCCTGGGTGAAACAATGGTGTCCTTTCTGGCACCTGCGACTTCAGTTTCACCTCGACTTTACAGTCAATCATTTTAGGTCCTTGTGGGTTAGGGAGGGCTGTCTGTGATTGGAAAGTCCCAGGTTTGGCAGAATGATGTCACCGTTGGGCCATTGAGCAGAGCCCTCACCTCCTAAATCCTCCAGGGCATACTGACCCTTCCTTCTCAATAATGTGTCACTTTGGATGAAAGCATATGTTAAATTAATAAAATGTATAATAATGAATTTTTGCTGGTAACAGCCAGTGTGTCTTTTACAGAATGTCTGTAACTGTCCACTGTCTCTTATCAGCCGCCAGAATGTTCAGTAACTCACGCGATGACCTGTAAGTAGTTTAAGAGGAGCTAGGTGATCTTTCTTCTTTTTTATTTTGTTGTGTTATCTTGTTATGTCACCAAGAAATATACCAAGAAAAGGTCAAGGGAAGAAGTGACAACTTTGCTAACGAATCCGGTCACGGCTTCTATTTTGGAAATCGGTAAAGGTCAAATTACGAACTCTGATACATGGTAAAACATGAACAGATTGATATGTTTGAAAATTTAAAGTGTTACAATGGCTAGGTTTTAGCACATGTTACCATCATAGATTTGAGCTTAAGATACATACAGTCATTTCAGTTCACATTCGACTATAATTATCATTTAAGACTTCTTTGAAACAGTTGCACTTTTATATCCCTATCTATTCATCCATCCATTCATCTTTGTCAGGGTTGGGAGGGGGAGAGCACAGCCTTTCACTGGCAGTACAGAGCACAACGCTGGGGTAGACCCTGGATGGGATTTCACTTTTACCTAACAAAGTGATACTATCTGATACTGATTTTGTTCAAAATCCATCAAGAAAACAGATGCACTGGTTTTCGTCTTATGTGAATCATGAAATTCCTTTTCAGCTTTATAATAATATAAGAGTAACGGTAAACAAAGGAGGTGCTCCTATGTGAGAAGAAACACTTGCTTAGGTGTTCCACAAGACCAAACATCTCATTATGTCGGCACCAGACCCATTGACGAGCAGATCCGGTAAGATTTTGCACGGTGACCAGAAGGTTAACAGTGTCACTCTGTCCCCACTCTCCCAGCTGTAAGCAAACACGAGCACAGGAGAATCAGGATGAAAAGATGGCAGCCATGCTGTTACCACCGGGTCCTGACAGCTTGCGCCGGTTCACTCGCGAGTCCCTGGCCGACATCGAGCGGCGGATTGCCAAGGCGGAGGCCGGGGAACCCAAGGGGTCCCAGGAGGATCTTGGAGACAAGGAACCATGCAAGCCCAGGGCCGACTTTGAGGCCGGGACGCAACTGCCGCGGATCTTCGGCGACATTCCTTCCGGGCTCGTCGGCGTACCTCTGGAGGACATTGACCCGTTTTACTACAAGAACCAGAGGGTGAGCAGATCAAACCATCTGGGGCTTATGTGGAGGGGCACCGTTAAAAGGCGGTAAAGTTAGGATGATGACAGGGGCCCTCAAAAATTTGGAACATAATTGGATTGGTTTGGGTTGGTGGCCCAATATGATAAGTATTCAGGCAGAGTGTGTGTGTGTGTGTGTGTGTATGTGTGTGTGTGCGTCTGTGTGCGAGCCCACGCTTCCTGGTGGCTGATGAATTTTTTTAGATGTTTTTGGTGATCAGGAGACATTTTAAGATTAGGGTTAAACTGAAAGCAGTAGTTTTTTTTTATTCATATCTATATATTTATCTATATTTATAGATGCAGATGTATGTGTGTGTGTGTGTGTGTGTGTGTGTGTGTGCGCACGCGTGGATGGGTATATATTTTTTCTTTAAACTCAACTGGGGAAATAACAAGCAATGTCCGAAAAGCTTTTTTTGGCAGAGATGATTATAAGAGATTCACTGGATGATTACAGTGCCATCTTATTTCAGCAGTGTGGATATAAACAGAGCAGAAGACAGAAAAGCTGATGTGCTGATAAAAGCCACATAAAAATACAAATTCAATAGGATTAAATATGAGAGAGTTAATCAGGTGCTAATTTGATTTAGTAACATGTTGAACCTCCATATGAAAAGGAACTGAAATTGTATACTCAGGAAGTTTTTGTAAGGAATGCTTATTTATTTTTACTATGGAATTTCTTTTTTTGAACGGTTGATAGAAGATCAAAATTCAGTTTCCGGTACTTCTTGAAATATCAATGAGCGTGTAACATATTTAGTTTTTATTTGAAAATGTTGCAGAACTGACACCTATGTGCTGTTTCAAGCCAGTTGTAGAATCTAGCTCGGTCATAATAGAACTGTCCATTGACAGAGAATGTGCAGAGTATACTAGTGAAAAAGACTTCTGAAAACAAGTATACCTGCAGAACTCAGTGGTCTGTCATGACCAGGAGTATTTATTGTTTTACACACAACCACTGGTGTATCGCACGTCATGTGTCCTTTGGATTCCAGCAAAATATCTTGAAAACTACTGTCATGCAAACACGCACACACACATATAGACACTATATACTATATACACAAATATAGTTAGTAGTAAATATAGATAGTAACATGACTGTTACAAATGAAAGTGCAAAAGTACAACTGGTGTGGATAAAAAAACAAGAGACACTTCATAATCTGCTCTTTTGGATGACATCACCTCACTCGCATGGTATGCCAATGCCTTTCTGGGATTTGAATCTACAACCTTCAGGTCATAACCACACTGCAACCTTCAAGTCATAACCACAATGGTGATAACCACAATGCAACCTTCAGGTCATAACCACAATGGTCATAACCACAATGCAACCTTCAGGTCATAACCACAATGGTCATAACCACAATGCAACCTTCAGGTCATAACCACAATGCAACCTTCAGGTCATAACCACAATGGTCATAACCACAATGCAACCTTCAGGTCATAACCACAATGGTCATAACCACAATGCAACCTTCAGATCATAACCACAGTGGTCATAACTAGACATGCACTGATCCTGGCGCTGATCCATACCTATTTTACGGATCGGGTATCAGCCATACGTGACTGACCTACGTCCAATACTTACTTGGTTTTTGGCAGTATCTAAAAAGACAGCTCCTATTTCGTATTAAATCTATTTGAACAATCAATCACACTACAGCTCTTTCCCATTTTAGATGTGTCTTTTGCAGCATTCAAGCTGAACGCTAACGCTGCCATGTTAACGTTATGTATGTTAGAAATTGAAAAATAGCTCTTGTATCGGAATCTATGTCTGTAGTTGTGTATCAGATCAGAACTGAAAAAACGTGGACCGACCCGTCCCTAGTCATAGCCACAATACTCCAGTACCATATGTATATGAACATACATCATTATCCATGTCGATAAATGCAGGCTGACAGATTGTCCCTGCAGCCGGAAGGTAAAGAAACCCCCCTTTCCCCCAAGAGCTTCATGTTCTGTCCACACTGTCCACTGTGGACGGGGTTGCTTTGTTAGCTACACGGCCGTCAAGACGGCATCTGGAAAAAAATGGATTTTGCCGAGGAACACGGGATTAATGCATCTTCGACCGATTCACACCTAGGGCTTAAGAGGTTTCCTAGTTCATACAGGACCACCAAAAGAACTGCCAACCCCCCCCCCCCCTCTTTTTTTGCCTGAAGGAGTTCAGCTCCATTTTCTAGCCTCTCCTAAAAATGTGCCCCGATTCTCCTTTTTTCTTAGAATTTCCAGGATGTTCCTGGAGGGAGTGTAAAAAAAAATGTTGGGGCCCAATGCTGCTGCTCTGCACTGCCATGGATCGCAGTGCCATGGATTGCAGTGGCGCATCCTGATAATTACATAACAATTACATGATTTCAGTCTAATTGCCCCTGATTTAATCCCCTTTTTTAAGAGCACAAGTTGCTCTCTTTAATGTCCTTTGAAGGTGATTCATAGTGTGAAAGACTCCGCCTACCACCAGCCGGGGGTACAGAGATTTCCCTCACTTCAAGGAGGCTGCTCTACTTACAGTTGTGGATGACAGATCAGAAACTAGTTTCGTTTTAACAGTGTAGTCTTTAATGTGGCAGTATACATGTCCCAGAGCAGCAGATGCTCAGGTCCCACGAGGACCCAGCTGTTGCACCTTTGAGTTTCTTCGATGTGATCAGAGCACAAGACACTCAGGTAGGTGGACGTCTGAAACGAAGGCTGGTCTATTTGCTGAAGGTCCACTTGTTAGAACAATGGCTTCATTCTCACAGTGCAGCAGATTTTCTTGTATTTTTACTTTGTAGATCTTTTTGCATTTTTTTGTGTCATGAAGACACCCTCGGAGGATATCTACATGACTAGGTTTCCATGTATTAAGATGATCGGTCTACAGCACAGTCACAAACTTATGACTTTTCATTAAGTGACTTTTGCATTCTCATACATGTGTATGTTCTAAGATGTGATATGCATATTATTTTAATGTACATTCATTCATAATCACCTATTCATTTATTATCCGGTGACAGCTTATATTGTGTCGGGTCAAGGTGATGTCACGTAGGATGTACAGCAAAGCCATCACAGGACACTTGCTTTACACACCCATAAAGAGAATTTCAGAGCCAGCGGTCAGAGGAAACCTGGAGGACATTCATGCATATGCAATGAGAACAGAGTTCTTGAATGCAGTCATGAAGCCGTAAAAATGGGGATTCTCATTAAAGTGTGTCAGGACAATGGAGTGCTGTATGATTGTGATTAGCAATAGCAGCATGCTAGCCTTCCGTCCAGAAGCCCAATGGAAAATGTGCTTCTGTTATGATGTGACACACCTTCCCAACCACTTTCCACTTAGTGTGTAAGAAATTTAGGCTGATGTATTGTGGTCTTGTGAATTAATTCTACTTTGCATTAATTTCCCACCTAAAATAGTATATTTCAAGAGTAAAATATTCTATTAGTCATTCAACACAGATTTCATAAAATGCAAAGTATAAAAACACATTTAGATGAAAACATATCAGGAAAGAGTATCAGACCTTATTCATATTTTCCAGTGTCATCGGCATGTCTTTTCATTACGTCTGCGATAAACAGACAAATGACATATGTTAGGCCTACCTGCCGCAAATAAAACCATCCTGTCATGAACAACTCCAAATGATCCTTATGCCAGAGGTGGCCAATCTTAACCGCAAAGGGCCGGTGTGTATGCAGGTTTTCGTTGCAACTCCCTAAGTAGGTCACTAATTAGAGGACTGATTGGCTGAAGAGTCCTCACACCTGGGTTTGAACAGCTGACCTAAAGGTTATCCGAAAACCTGCATACGCACCGGACTTTGCGGATAAGATTGACCACCCCTGCCTTATGCAAAGTTATCATTGGTGCAATTAATAATTTTACTATATACTTACAGTCTTCTGACATGTATTGGTTGGTTCTGACGACACTGCTCTTGTGTTATTTAAGATCTAAAATATAGGCCTACATCATTTTTTTCAGTCACTTTTTTTATACAAGCTTACTGCATCGGAAACTTTGCGGTAATTTCCCCAGTTTAAGTGGTTTTCAAGAAGCATTTAATGTTTAAAATGTCAAAGCTTATAAGCTAGTCATTTATAATTGTGGTTTGACTTGTTACTGTTGATCATTTTAACCAAATCCTCTGTTTTGTTTCCTTTCCACTTTCCAGACTTTTATAGTACTGAACAAAGGGAAGGCGATCTTCCGATTTAATGCTACATCTGCACTGTACATTCTTAGCCCCTTTAATCCTATCAGAAGAGCATCGATACAGGTTTTAGTACACTCATATCCTTTGCGGTCACTGTGATCCAGTGTGTGTGTTTGATGACGAAGTGCCGCGATCCGGACGTTTTGCGCAATCCGTAATGCAACGTCTGCTGTTTCTAAATTAGGACTGCAATTTTTGCCAAGGGAAGTCAGAAATTACATCTGTCACTGTCTCTCTCTAAATCTTTTTTATTTCTTTAGTTCATCCTAAAGTGGGAAACGTATACAAACACAGAGGAGGCACGTGTTAATGATGCTGAATCAATCTGTGCTTTATGTGCAATCTTTGCCACTTTCAACATGAAAACACTCATAAAAATACAAAAGGCTGTCCCTTTGAACCTAATAGCTTGCATAAGATTGTTAAACATGTATCCACTAAACGGTGTGTGGTTTAGGGTGCGTGGTGACACAATGTGCAGGGAGCATAATGAAGATTTCCCGCCAATTCATGTGCATAGTATGGAGCCCGTCTGGGTTCAGCTGTGACAAATTCGTAATCCGTACCCGTAGTTTAGCAACGGTTTTGCAATCCGTTTCACATTTGTTGTGCTAATTGTTTTTCCTTGTACTAGTGAAGTTTTTATAGGGTTAGCATTAGTGTTATAACTTACAGTAAGCGTAAAGTCCTGGAATGTTAATACTGTGACTTTGGTGGGAGTTACAAACACGTGTACATGAAATGTACATGGCTCTGATTTTTAGTTCTGAAAATCTGGTCACCTGCCAGATAGAGTAATTGGAAACCAAAAATTGTCTTCACCCTATTTGATGCTTAATAACTGGACAATCAATCGGGCAGTAAACGGAAGTCTCCAGAGACACTTTGACACAAAGTTCGTCTAACAAGAAACCCTGGGAAGCTAACGTTAACTGGGTGGGAACGGATTACGAAATTTATTTCTCACCTGAATCCAGGCGGCCTCCATATGCTTGCACTTTGAAATAATTCTGTATGCATTTTAATCAATAACAGAGTTGTTGAATTTAAATTATGGTTTAATTCTGCAAATGGGAAAAGGCAGCATGTTTTTTTCCATTAAAAAAATTATAATGTACATAATATAATCATAATCTTAAATGCACATATATTCGGTTTTTAAAAACTTTATGGCAGCTCTCTCCCTTGAACCCCTGCCAAGGCCACACCCCCTCTCCAGCCAAGGCCATGCCCCTTATGCTGCCAAGGCCACGCCCCCCTCTCCTACCAGCCGTCACATCCCCTTCCTTCATGGACCCGGGATCTATAAATAAGTGTGGAGAAACATGGGACCCAGGACACTTTGTCCGTGACAGTCTGAGATAAGGGGGGGCATGGAGGTCGATTCCAGAGGTGTCAGCCCGAGTGCGATTGTGTCATAACCGCGGGCGGCCAGAAAGTCACAGGGAGGCTCCTGCTGACGGCCACTCTGGCCCCTCTCCTCGCCTGCTGACGGCCAATCCAAAGCCAGCATGTAAGATGCCCCCGGCTACCTATGAACCCTCCTCACAACCACCCCCTCCCATGTCCTGATATTCGTCTCCTAATGTCAGCAACAGCGGTGGGGCTACATCTGCACCTAGAAGCTGATTGGCTGCAGGAGTGCCCCCTCCCCTCTCACTGACTGATTCAAAGCATTTCATTGGCTAGTGCTAAGGTTAGCCCCTTTGTATGAATTATGTCTCCTCGTGTGTCGTCCCCCCCCCCCCCATATATACAACTTAAATAAATCCTAAAATCACCCCCGGTCAGCAATGAAATAAGAGCACAGACATTTGGAATCATGTGACTTGCTCAAGATGTGCAGTGTGGTCCCAGTGCCCAGCCCCCTCTGTGACACCCCCCCTCCCAAAAAAAAAAGAATAAAAATTACTCATTCAGCAGGTGACCTTAGAAGAAATTACTTAAACGGTCATCTTGGCAAGATGTTAAAGAGGGTGAGCGGTGACAGCCATATTCCAACAACAGTGGGGTCACAATACTGAGGCTTTGCTGCTGTGAACCTGAAGCTAATTCTTATATGTGAAAGAGCAGCTTTCATAGGTGTCGGAATATACAATGTGTCTGGCACGCCTTGAGCTGTAATACTGAGCGACACCAAAATCACATAGAGCTCTTTCTGATCCCTGTGTCACCTGCATTCAGCGTATGCTCCCATAAAATAATTAAGTACTATGAAACCCGAATACACATGTGATTATTCTAAATATTTTGTGGATTTGTTTTAAAAAAAACATTTTATAGTTAGTTGTTCTGCTATTCCAGTTGATATGACATGATATGACCATTAAACATGGTCTGGCTCTGCTATGAAATTCTGACGCTATATATAGTAGTATCTCAATCATTACAGGGGAAACTTGGGTGTATCTCAATCATTATAGGGGAAATCTGGACGTATCTTGATCATTATAGAAGAGACCTGTACGTATCTCAATCATTGTAGGGCAAAGGTCAAATATACTGTATAACATAAGATACAATATCACACACCTTTGACGTTTTTAGTGGCAGCGCAAGTGGATTGTTCTGGTGCTGGCTGCATTCCGCACACATGGTAAAATATGTGCGCTACCGTTCAGTACGACTGCTTTTTATGTCTCTTGATAATTTTTTTAAGACTGTTATATGACGTAAGTATGATTAGATGTTACTCGATAGGACGTAAGTCGATGGATGTAGGATGTACTACATAGTAAATATATATAAATATAATGTACTATATATAATACACTATGTATAGTATGTATGCAGTATATATATACATGTATAATTTTGTATATATATTTATTTATATTATATATTTATCTACCCATCATCTATTTATCCTGTTTATATAAAACATAAATAGCATATTTATATAACACATATATACGTGTTGTCTGGCCTTGACATGACCAGGATATCACGCTGCCTGCTCTTTTGCCCGAAGCATCCATTTCCTTAACTTTCTTCCCCCACTTTATTCAGTTTGTTTATCATGTGCACTATTTTGACCAACTGTTGCTTCATGGCCATGTCGGAACCCGCACAATGGGCCAAATATGTCGAGTAAGTATCCCGCACCCCACTTCACCCCATTACAAATGAATTAAAAATGACTGATGAAGTTACAGTACTATGAAGGGTGTATCGGAATAGGTGTGTTCTCTTTACTTTGGTTTGAGTAAAATTGCCCGTCTTTAACCCACCCCAGCAGACAGATTCTTTTCGAGATGATTCCGACATTCCGGAGGAATCGTCGCAGCCAGCTGTTCCCTGAGAAGTTTGCCGGTTCAGTGCGGGCAGAGAGTGTTCAGTGCGGGCAGAGAGTGTTCAGTGCAGGCAGAGTGTTCAGTGTGGGCAGAGAGTGTTCAGTGCGGGCAGAGAGTGTTCAGTGCAGGCAGAGTGTTCAGTGTGGGCAGAGAGTGTTCAGTGCAGGCAGAGTGTTCATTGTGTGCAGAGAGTGTTCAGTGCGGGCAGAGTGTTCAGTGCTGCCTCGTGCTCCATTCCAATTTACATCGACTTGGCACCATTTCGGTTTTAGCCGACTTGCTGGGCTGATGCCCATTGTTGTCGTGATGGCTGCCAACTCATGCTGGAGTGAAACGGCGAGCTCGCTCCCCCATCGAACACACTTTACCTCTGTTCTGATGTTCCTGTTGTTCTCCTGTTCCTCTGAGTGCAGAGGGCGGGCCCTCCTCTCTCAATACCGTGCCATTGGCTACTGATGCTGTCAATCTCTCTCACCCTCCCCCCACTCCATTTGATCAGGTACACTTTCACTGGCATTTACACTTTCGAATCGCTGATCAAAATTCTGGCCAGAGGATTCTGCATTGGACCGTTCACCTTCCTCCGGGATCCCTGGAACTGGCTGGATTTCAGTGTAATAGTCATGGCGTAAGTATTCCAGTCTAACCTTTCTGTCAGCCCCAGCCCCTGGGACACCTAACCCCCCTCAGCACAGTTACCTCTGAGCACAAAAAGTGCAGGCTCTCCTTACATTAGAATACCACGGCCCCCCAAGCTATATAAAGTGATTATGCTACTTTACATTTGTGATTTTTAATGACAAATAGCGAATTTCCAAAACTAACTCAGTTAATTTCTTATTGTTTTTGAGATGAGACCGGCAGTGACTTAAAGTCAGGCGTCCTGTGAACCAAAATTCACTCAGTCCTCATGTAATCCAACAAGGAACTATAATTAAAGTTCCAAAGCTAACTCAGTCCACAAAAATACTTACTTACAAACATTTCCCGTGAATTGAGTGATTTTTTTTAAATTCACATCTCTGTTTCCTGCTTTTTTTCTTGCTTTATGAAAGGAAACTATAAAGCGAGACATAAAACTTTTAATCATTTAGGTGTTAATGCTTTTAATTGATTTATTCTTGGGAATACTAGGACTCAGAATTGGGGTTGACACTAGTGACCTTACAGTCGCTAACCCCAGCATTAAGTCCAATAGAATGCATGGCATTGCATTATTAGGCTTCCACAGGCTGCCTATGAATACAATGTTCCCTGTACATTTGTCAAAAGTCTCTGAAAGGAGGTTCAAGATGTTGATATCTCTTAAAGTAAATGACATTTAAAGTGCATCAGCAGAAACAAAACAGTACAATCAGCGAAAGGCACGTATTAGTTAGTCACGTATTAGTTAGTCACGTATTATTTTACAAAGAAGGACAGTTTTCCGCCTGTGTTTTTTCTTTAAATGCTTTAAGCATTGCACGCTCTGTTTTCCTGAATTTTTTAATGCAGCCTGTCTTGCATGTCGTCTTTCCTGGGGGCTGTTGTTATTTTCAAGATATTTTACAAATACCGTGATACCTGAAGAAAAGAATCCATTTCCTAATGTCAGCAGAAGAGCATGACTAGAGAGTTAAGCAGGTGTCTTCCAGACTGACCTGGAATTATTTTTAATGCCTCCAAAAATTGAAAGAAATGGTAAGAAAATGTTATGTTTATGTGCAGGGCAGCAGGGGGCGTAACGGTTAAAGGTATGGAGTCAAAGCAGGGCTCTTATCAAACTGTAGAGTATCCTGGTGTTCTGCTTGACCAAAGAAAATGTGAAAAATGTAAATATTTGCATGTAATGTAAATGCAAGCTTTGCATTCCAGGATTCACATCAATGACTCATTAAATTAGTGTTAGCAAATAGAACCACTGGTATTGGTGTCCAGTGAGTCACAGTAACGTCTCACCTGTGTAGGATTATAGGCGAGACCTGACTGTCTAGAATTGGGACTCACGGAGCGAATCTGTGAAAGATTTATGAAAGGAACAATGGGACTGAGGATTTAGGAATGGCTGGATTCGTCATGCATTGTTTTTTAGTGTCTTATAATGTGATTATATATAATAATTGTTTTATAATTAGGCCCCTGGAATGTAGTGACGCAGTTAACAGGTTTCATGGTGTAGGACAGGGGTCCCCAACTCCAGTCCTGGGGGGCCGGAGCCCTGCACATTTTGGGTTTCCCCTCATTTAACACACCTGATTCAACTCCTTGTGCTAATTACCATGCAGCTCTTGAGCTGAATCATTTGTGGTGGAACAGGGAAAGAACTAAGCTACACAGGGCTCCGGCCCCCCAGGACTGGATTTGGGCACCCCTGGTGTAGGAGAAGAAAGGTTGCATTTGGTCCATCCGTACTTTGCCACATTGCGTCTCTGACCTTGCCTTTCTGCAGATACGTAACAGAGTTTGTGGACCTGGGCAACGTCTCGGCCTTGAGGACGTTCAGGGTATTGCGAGCCCTGAAAACTATCTCTGTCATTCCAGGTGAGGTGGCCATTTCATAGCGCGGCCAACAAGCAAAAAAATGAACATTCCTGGTACAAATAGAACAGTGTGCTCTCCCCGGCAGGTCTGAAGACGATCGTTGGGGCCCTGATCCAGTCAGTAAAAAAGCTGGCCGACGTGATGATCCTCACTGTCTTCTGCCTGAGCGTCTTCGCGCTCATCGGCCTGCAGCTCTTCATGGGCAACCTGAAGCAGAAGTGCATCCGTAACCCCGAGCCCTGCTATAACAGCACGCTTGTCGGCAACAGCAGCTTCGTCTGCGACAACAGGACTTGGCCCTCCCTCAAGGACTTCTTCAACGACGAGGGTGCGTGTGCAGGGTCTGGGCAATGCAGTTGTCCTGGTGTATGTGGGTTCCACACAGATCAGCCTGACATTGCGTCATTTACTCACTAATTCAGTATGGCGATGATAAAAAGGGGTTGATGATAAAATTTGCTTTGGTGTTAAAGAAGCGGGGGGTCAGACAATCTCTGGAGCATTTGGGGTCAAGGGTCTTACTCAAAAGCACTTTGGTGATGTCACTTCGCCAACCCTGGGATTTGAACCAGTGACCTTTCGTTTATTGGTATATTGTTCTAACCTGCTGACCCAAACGCTGCATGTGACCATAGTGCCCTGTGGATTGAAATGATGTCATTTTATAATGTGCGTTTTCTTTTTCTTTTTTTCTTTCTAACCTGTCATACTCATCCTCACACCTCATGCACCCTTTGATTTTCCCTGCATCCAAAAAAGATTTTATTTTGTGAAGGACTTAAGAAAACAACGTGACCTTTGTAGTGACGTAAAACACTCATCCTTCTCCTTTCCAAATTGTAACACCTAATCAGGCCCACTCTGTCAGACGGAAGATTGTGCAATCTTTGAAATGACACTGAAGTGTGGCTTTGAGACTCGCTCAGGGTAGGGTAGGGTGGGGTGGGGGGGACAGATATGGGGGGGGGCATGGGGACGAACATTTAAGGCCATGCTGGATGCGGAATGCCGGTGGTGGGGCGGGTGGAGGAGGAAGGCTGCCAAAGTGCTCGGCGACCCTCTCAGCCCCGTCGCCCAGCAGCACTTAGCGGCTGGAGTGGGACAGAGTGAAGCAGAAACCTCACTGAAAATGAGGCGCGATAAACGGAGAGTTCTGTCTGCCTGTGAGGAGCGGGGCGGACATGGAGACCGGCGGCCATGTGATGTCATAGGCATTCGTTATTATTATTACTATTATTAGGTGCCATTGAGCCCTCGTTGACACTTGGTAGCATTTTTCTAGAACATTCTGTTTTCATCATGGGTCTTCAGGCTCCTCGGTATTGTGTACTTTGTTGTAACGATCGAATCCGATCACTTTGCTTCTGATGCTCCTCTGTTACCTTCAAGCAGAGAAATGTAAATAAAATCCAGAGAAAACAATGGAAATATGACATATCGGCAGGGGTGTAGTTAGAAATTCTGGGCACCCAGACAAAATGTCACCTTGCCCCCCCCCCCCTCCCATTATATCATTTTATAAATATACATATTCCAGGGGCCCTGTAACGTGCTGGGCCCCCTGAATGTGCTGGGGTATCCATGCCCCTACTGCACCCCTGAGTATAGATGATTTTCTTAAAGGGTGTGAAACAATCTCGGAACTTTCGTGATAACACAGGATGAAAGTGACGGCACTTGATTAAGAATATAGTTAAACCATGTATATATGTTTATATCTAATACATATCCCACATAACGTGATGTCAGGTGTCTTTGAGAGATCAAGCCTATCTTCCCTAGAGACACAAACGATGTCATTTCCTGGACACAGTATGATTATCTTTCAAGCACATTAACAAGTTGTTCTGTGATGCTGTATCAATTCACACCATGGGCCCCCCAAAAAACAATAATTATGAAACCTTTCAGTGATTTTCCTGTATTTTGGTATACATTTCGTACCACCTGCTTGGTAAATTTTATCATGTGGGACCTGAGAGGAGGGGCACGTCTCATATTTCTCCCGGGGGCTGAGTCCCCCCTTAGGGTGAAATCCTAGCAGCACTCCTGATTCACTCTCTGCTTTTCTTTACCACCCAGACAATTACTACAAGCTGGAGGGAAGCAACGACGCTTTGATATGCGGGAATGCCAGCGACGCTGGGTAAGTGGGCCGCTTATAACCAAATGTCCCTCATCGTCAGGCTGTGGTTGTGAAGTTTGTGTCTGCACGGGGTTCTCCACTGGAATAAAAAGCTGAAATCTTTCCATCCATGGGTCCTGGATTCCTCCTTAGAGACCTGCGCCACGCACTGTTGCGTCCTGACCTCCAATTGTACCGGACGTTGTGTAATTGAGTCGTTTAATTAGTTTAATGAGTTCTAACGAGGGCAGCTGGGAACTGGCCGGCCCGTAGCCACCTTGTGCCAGAGGTGCGAAAATCCTGCAAATTATTGGGGTCGAAAGGCCACCGGGGGGCATAGAGAGGCGGAGTCGGTGTCAATGCACATGTCGGCCACAGGAAGTGCATGCGGGTGGGGGGGCACAGAGGCCTCGGTGACGATCCCATTGATTTTTCCTTCTGCGGTTTTCCCTCGAAACAGGCCGTCCGTGGAATTTCCCAGAAAGGGGTGGGGGGAAGGGGGCACTGTTTGCTTGCAAAGCAGCCGGGGTCTGGCCTTTGGCGATCTCCGGAGAGCGGTGAGGGAGGCGACATCAGCGCCATATCAATCATCCTGTTAATATGCGCTGGAGAAGCAGCGTGGGTGGCGTCCGATCGGCCCCAAATAGCCGTCAGATTTTCGTTTTGCTTTATTTGCTTTATGATTTTTTTAAAAGGTCAGTTTCTAATGAAAGAAATCAAGGTTGGTTTTATGATTCTGACCTGTAGCTACGTCACTTGGATTCCATGTACTGTGGTCTACAGCACATGCATTTAGACTAACATGCTTACAGTCGATGTTACTGGTCCTTTGGCATGACATGGGTGATGTGCGGTGGCTTAGAGGTTCGAGCACAGAAACGACACATAACAAACAAACGAGAGTCCAGCAGTGCAAAATAAATGCAAAGCACTAAAAAATTAGCAAATGCAAAAAAAAGCCAGAGAGAAAATATACTGTTTTTATTTTAAATGGACATTTAATAAGACAGAGAATTGGTTTCTCACTTGTTGTATATTTTAATTAAAATACGCCATTATGTTTTCATAATGCAACAGTATTTTATATCTTATTTTTAGTAAGCTATCCTGTATGGTATTACCTGTTTTTCTTTAGGGATAGGGTCATATACTGTAGTATTTTCACTATGGGGATTTTCTGAAGCTGAAGCGTTGTGTCAGATTTGGGCACCAGCCTCTCTCTCTGCTTGAATATTAGCGCTGGCATATGTAGCTGAGTGAAGAGCCCCTGTTTGCTGTTAAAGCCCACAATATAGGCCTATGTAGCATTGTGCTTTGCTTTGTAAACAGAAGGTCCAGCATGCCAGGCATATACAATATGATAGACAAGGACAATAAATACAGGGGCAAACGTGGAGAGAAAGAGAAACACAGCATACAGCATACAGAGTGTGAGACTGCAAATATACAGTCTTGTGCAAAAGTCTTAAGGCAGTCGAAGAAAATGTTTAATGCTGTTTGTCTGGGTAGTTAGTGTACAGTAAAAACACAATTTATCATTATAACATATTGAAAGTAAGAGTGACACGATAAAAAATAAACAAGAATTTCTTCTGTTCTCTAAAAAGTTACTGATATCTTGCTGGATGGCTAGATGAACACCTCTCCTCAGGGGCACCACAGACATTCATTCACTTAATTAATTAACTTAATTAGTTAAATGGCTCAATGAGGTATTGATTTACCAAAGAAGATGGAGTAATGGTGGAATCAAAAAATGGACTGGTGTATTGGATGGTAGCTGCAAATACTGGGGTGACTTCAGGAGAGGTTTTGGAGTCGCTATGCTGACACAGATGCAATAATAAAACTCCACACCAACATTCAAACATCATTTTCTTTGACTGCCTAAGACTTTTGACTTCTATACTGTGTGTACAATATTTGTGAAACAGTGCAAAATGGTAACAAAGTACTTAAAATCTGTTGGGTATACAAGTCTAAACTAAAATAAACTAAAATAGGACCATCTGCCAGACAGCAGTGATTTAAGCTCACCTCCATTCAGGATCTGGTAGCCTATAAGGTGGATTGTTCTGCATCCTGTTCTGCGTAACTCTCCCATGTCATAGTAATCTTGTAAAAGTCCTGCACTTTTGGATACAACACGAACGGACGTTACTGGGGTGAAAACTGAGGATTTGGTGGAACATAACACCCATTTGTGTGAATATTTGATGCCTGAGGACTGATACATGTAGGGTTTATGTTTATTTTTGATTTATATAAATAAATGAAAGTAGTTTTGGACCTCAGAGCTCACGTGGACTAGCTGGGGCAACATCCGGTGTGAAATGTGACACTGTGCAGGTTCTTTAAGTGTAATAAACAATCACAGACGTCAGGCTGCTTTTATTAAGGAGACACTTGAGACTGTATGCACTGTTTCAGTCATCAAATGTGCCAAATAGATAGAAATGACACGCTGTTAATATTCCATGACTATTTGTAGATTCTACATTGGCTTATTCAGTACTGGGTTGTAGGGGGAGTTTGGGGTCAATCCCAGAAAGCACAGGACACCAGTTTAGAAATGGCAGTTCACCCAGCTGCATGAAACTGGAGTAGTGGGACACTTATATAACACAAGGAGGTGGGATTTGAACCCACAACCATGGAGGTACATCACTGGTGCTGATCAGTCAAAGCCTGGATGGCTTTAAGCTTTCTAAGCTTTAATGAAAACAAAATCGAGGTTCTAGTCTTGTCTTTTGTTTTATGTTTATTTTATGTTGTTCTTTCCGTTTGTCTATCGGGTCATATTTCCTTGCTTGCCCAGCACTTTGGTCAGCTGTTATTGTTGTTTTTAAAGTGCTTTATAAATAAACGTGACTTGACTTGACTTGACCCACTGAGACACCACACCAATAGCACTTCTTAAACCGAAAACTGTCACTGCACCACTGGATGCAGCACAGTGGGACCGGACTGTGCCATGACCGGACTGTGCCATGACCGGACTGTGCCATGACCGGACTGTGCCATGACTGGACTGTGCCATGACCGGACTGTGCCATGACTGGACAACTCCAGGCAGAGGCGTCGCCTTTTGCTGATTGGCTGGATCATGCCAGCATTCTGATGAAATACCTCACCTATATAAATTAGTTCAGAGAAATGTTAAATAATATGTTTGTGGTATAAAATGTTCAACATCCCAAATTAACATGTTAAATTCGTGCTCTAAAGTTAAGTTTTCAACTGTATTCTAAATCATCCATCCGTCTCCAATAACTGCTTATTCAGTACAGTGTCACAATGAGTGTGAAAACAATCCCAGAATGCACAGGGCAGGGGACACTGCACAGCTTAGAAGCACCAACTCAATTAACCTCATGCATTTGGACTGTGGGAGGAGACACACTGAACATGGGGAGAATATGCAAAATCTCCAAACCATATAGAGACAGGACTCCAACCCTCAACCCGGAGGTGTGAGGCCACAGCGCCAACCACTGAGCTGCCTGTAACGCTTAATTAACTCTGACAAGGTCTCTAGTTTTGTGCATAGCACACCATACATGCATTCTTATAAATATGAGAATCTGGCAATTCATGCTTGACACCCACATGGTGCTGTACGACCTGGAATCTGTGGCCTTGGAGAGAGGTCTCACCTGACCTGCTCTGTGTGCCCTGACCCTCACCAGGAGAAGATGGATGGATGTACGATCGATGGCTGAATGGATCTTGGACTCTTCGGGCTGGTTGGGTGTTTCTGAGTGCTTTCCATGACCTTCAGGGAGACAAAAGGTGCTTTGCAGCTTGACGTAATTTTGAATCAACACCAGAGCATGACAACAGGCAGGATCAGGGTGCAGTATGGATATAGCCACTGTAAAAATGTTATAGAGGGAAAACAAACCTGTTATGTGCTGGAGTGAAGCAGGTTTTTGTAAGGAATATTGGATCTGTTGCCCAGGCCCCTCTCCAAATTTGAATTGTTGGCTGGGACACAGGATTAGCTAGAGGAGCCAGGGTTAAAGCTTGTGGGGGAGGGGGGGCACAGGCGGGTCAATCAGTGGGCCAGATGTCATAAGTTTAATGGAGAGAGGACCGATGGGCTAGGCTTGTGATTGGGTGGGCAAGCTCCTCCACAGAGTCAGGCCTAAAGTTAACAGTGCAACAGTAACACCAACTCTCCCTTTGAAGCGGCAGCCCACAGTGGCGGTCATCTCACTGAGTGCTGCACCATTGCTGAATTCAGGCCTGCACATGTGCAATGTAACACATGTCCACAGCGCGTGTTATCCAAAGGCCATGCCTGCTTATTTCACGGGGCGCTAACACAGCTAGCAGCATGCTGTCCGGCTCACCCTCACTGTAAAGTTGGGATTTATCAAATAGGAAGCGCTGTGGGCCTTTTAACTCTCTAAAGGTCTGCTGTGAAAGGTCCAGTGTGAGACATACAGGCGCCGAAATGTCAGAACATTTCTCTGTTTACCTACTTCCTGTATGCCGCTACAGGGGAAAGGAGAAAAACACTCAATACATCCCAAAAATGGTCAGCCAGGCAATTTTGGAAAAAAAAAATCAACCAATTTTATTTAGCAGAACTTTTTGTGTTGCTAGAATATTCTGTTTGGCCTATTTTTGTGGTTTGTTCTGGTTCGACAGGTAGACGAGCTGTACTTCAGTGAAGTAAAAATGCTTTTTTCTGGGTAGGATGAAGGAAGCCTGGCTGCCGGTTAGCAAACCGCCGGCACCTTGCTGCAAAATTACTGACTGCATACAGAAGATGATGCAGAACCTGACCATGGAAATAGGCTGGTACAACCTACAAATATGTGGCTTTCAATTTTGAATCCCCAAAAGCAAACAAGCAAATAAATGAATGAATGAATAAACAAACAAATATTAAGTGAACTGCCAAACCATTAGGGGTGTGACGGTACACAAAAAACAGTTCAGTGCAAATCTGGTTTGGGGCTCACGATTCGGTGCAATTTTGGTGCAGCAGGAAAAACAGAATTTAAAAAAATGTCATGATGTTAAACAAGACACTACCCAAGCAGGCTGCTTTCAGACAAAAACCCATGCAGGGGTGTTTATTGAGGTAAACAAGGTAGTAGATGCTGACAGATCACAATGACCGAACAGGGAGCACAGGACTAAGAGACGCTTATATACAGGACTAAACAAAGGGGTAAACGCAAGGCAGCTGTGGCTGGTTAACAAGAGGACAGGACCAAGCGGTTAGACTAACCAGACTCAGGTGTGGTTGGTTTGGAGCCGGGCCCGAGGGAAACACAGGGATAGGACACGCCGGGCGGGGCTGGACGTGACAAAAAATATACACATTTATTATTAAAACTGCAAACACATTTAGAAACAGATGTACACCAAAAGCAATGTGTCTGTTGACATGTATGAATAACTGAATCTAAATAAAGAGACACTTATTTGCACATTGAAAAAATAAATATTTAAAATGAATTTTAAAAATCAAAAATATAACGTTATGACAATCATATTGAACTTTACCTATCTAAATCCCATTTTCTTTATTACCGATTATGGACGGTTGTATATCTGTAGTGATAAACACCCCAATAGCTATAGCTATAGCCTAGTCTGAATTTGTTGACAAAAGGACCTTAATGCCGCCTGGAGACTAACTTGCAGAGGCTGTTTCTGCCGTATTCCGGTCGTACGCACATTCCGATGATGCAGTCTCTAAATGAGTTAGCATGTTGCATGTGTTTCCAACAATGTATCTGAGTTCAGGATAAAAGAGCCGAGTTGGACTTATTAACTGCTCTCTCTTCAATGCTGGTGTAATTTATTGGGAAACCACAATGTTCCCAAACCACCAATAGTGACTGACCGTGACCAGCATTAGTCATAACTAACTCACAGCCACCATCAGCATAATGTTTTACACGTTAAACATCTACTTGTAAATTTGTGTTCCGCTCATGCCAATAAATGTATCCATTCGTTTCATTGTGCATACTGAAAAAAAAATAATGTAGCAAACACTACACGCTGAATACTTGTACTGTTACAGCCCTTACTGCCACGATACTTTTAGCTGGACCTCAATCTCAATATATAGACTCATATTTGTCAGTCTGGGCTACAATTCATGCAGGTTGATTTGGGAACTATAAAACAAACCCTAAATTCTCACTTGACAGACACCCTATAATGAGATTGCCCGAGAATATGTTATGTGAAAAGAAAGTGCCTATGTTTACAATGCTTGGATCTTTTGCAGTATGCGACCCAGCCGGTTAGGATGCTGTATGTCTGATTGGAAGGTCACCAGTTCAAATCCAGTGGTCAGCAGAGTGATTTCACTGTTGGACCCTTGAGCAAAGGCCTTTAACCCCAATTGCTCTGAGGACCTTGAGTGACCCTGTGCTCTCAATTAAACCAGTGACCTTCTGATCACAAGCACAGAGTCCTAATCAACCGAGTTACACACTGCCCCCTAGTGACCTTCTGATCACAAGCACAGAGTCCTAATCAGTCGAGTTACACACTGCCCCCTACTGCAACCCTGCCTAGATAATTGGGGTGTTTTTTTTTTGCTGACTGATCTGTACACCCTTCGTTGACCTGTGTCCTGCGATGCTTTGAACACCCAGCGGCTGTCAGCTTGTCCTGTGTGTGCTGTATCCATATTTGTGTCTGTCGCCAGTTTACATTAATTACGTTCTTAATTCTTATATTGTTTTAAATGTACATGTAAAATACAGTTTAGTTGGATTTATTCACTTTCATTATTTTTTATTCTAAAAATCCATTTCTATTAAGTTTTTAAATATTTTAGTTTCACTTTAGGTTTTAGTAAATTTATTTCTGGGATAGACTGAAAGTTACTATTTTATGTGTCTGATATTTAGAGAATCTTACATGCACATTATGTTTTATTAATAAGGTTTTATTAATGGTCATTAAAGATAAACAAATAATTTATTTAGCTTTATTAGAAAATGATAATGGAAGATACGTTTATTTTTATCTTATTTATTTTTATTTGTTTGGTTTCAGAAGCAATATTTATAATTTCTGTTTAGTTGAAGTTTGCAGTTTATTTTCATATCATATTTTATTTAAGTTACCAAAAATGTTTTCTTACAGTTTTAGTTTATGTTAACGATAATAGCCCTGGTACTTGCGTGTCGCTGTCTACCCAGCCGCGCCAGAAACCAGGGGCGCCGTAAGGGGGAGGAAAGCTAGGACGATTCCAAGGGCCCCTGAGTGACAGGGGCCCTAAAAAATTAGGAAAATAACTGGATTGGTTTGGACTGGGGGGCCTAATATGATATGCTTTCATGGGGCCCAAAATCTCTAGCGGCGCCCCTGCCAGAGACGGCGCTCCGCACGACGACAGCGGTACTGCCGATTTGCAGGATTCCCGGAATTCCCCACTGCAGCTGCATTTCATCCCACTTTAAGCCCCTTTTTGCCTCACTAATGGGCTTGTTAATGGCAGCTCTGACCTTAGCAGCAAAGAGAAGATTAATGCTTCCGTTCTGACCCCATCTCTGTGTCCCCCCCCCCCCCAATCAGAAAAAAAACTGTCCCATACGGAGCGCAGTGATGCAGCACTGTCACTTTGAAATAAAAATATACACATAGTATACATATATAAAAAACTAGCTTCACTGTATTGTTCTTGATTGTGCACTGCCGTGGTGAATTGGGACTTAGAAGCAGCTGTACATTTCATGTGCTGTTCAGCAGAGGCAAAGTATTAGTCGGGTCAAATGCTGGGGGGGGGAGGGGGGTATTTTTAAATCTTCTGAGTGTGTGCCAACAAGTAATCCCTGGCTTTGGAAACGAAGGGTACAATTAAGTTATGATGGCACCCTCCCCTCTCTGATGTCCCCTAATTGTTATTTTTGTGGTACTTCAACCATTTCAATTAAAGAAAACCCTGCCATGATGCATTAAACCTTTGATTAAATGCTGTTTAGTGTGTCTTAATTAAGCTATGCATGATTATAAATAACCTGTAATTATGCGTTCAGAGATGGCGTACAGATGTGATGGCACTCGGATGGCACTTTGTTTGCGAAGCCAGCTTGGGCCGTGGAATCGGCACACGCTCCCTGTGCTGTTCACTGCTGGTCGGTGACCTCGGTTTACGGTGACCTGATTGTCAAAGGCGTGTGTGCTCGGGAGATCAAAGAAGGGTCACAGTTTTAAACAAGAACATCAGTCCCTGGGAGCATCATTATCTGAGCAGGGTGACCACTGGCAGTGTTTTACAACCACTGAAACCTTGCCTTTGTGGGGCCCCTGAGGTTTGAGTCCCCTATTGGTCACACACAGTCATTACAGTAGATATTAAATAAACGCATCCCTTATTTATGAAATGCTGAGAAAGCATTGTTCTGCCAGCTAACTGCAATCGTCTTACTCTGATTATTAGCTATTTATTTAGCATTTAAAACGTATGAGGGGGGTAGAGGGTCCTGAAGTTACTGCCGCGTGAAACAGCAAACCTGTCCCTGAGGGTAACGGTATTTCAGGGTGGGGTCCTGTAGTTTGGGCTCCTCGCATTCAGGCGCTGAAATTAATGGCGCCAATTATCTGCTGAATATGAGAAATTAAAACATAAGCAGTCGACTCAACCCGGCCATATGTGCACCATAAATTTGTGCAAATATCTGGCTTTGCACGCAGAATCTCTTAATGAATTTCGCTTTGCTTTGCTTGCTTAGCACTTTGTTCAGAAAAGCATTAGAGTGAAGCTTTGTAAATTTGAAGACGCCTAACCCATTGTAATGGTGTTATCACGTGAAACCAGCTACTTAACTGAAAGATACTGATAGAATCAAATTATATAAATTATATTTCAAATATATATTCTCATGTATAGATTAAAAATTAATCACAGAATATAGGAAGGACATTTTTTATGTGTATGTTAAAGCATACTAGTTAGAGACACTAATCAACCAAGTAGAACCTGCCACACCATGACCTTTAACAAACTTGTTCACTCTATTTCAGTTCATTTAGTACCGTAATCCATTTTACGCCTTTTGAAATACTGTTGATTTTTTTCTCTCTGAGGGGCAGACAAGCTAAAAGTAACTGTGTCTATATACTCTAAACAATTTTTCATTGTGCTTCATTCTTTATTTATTCTTCTTTGTACAATATAATGATAAAGAGTTCATGGCTACTCGGGAGGGCATCTCTGAGTCCCAGCACTGAACGTCGTACATTTTAGGAGAAGTTTTACCGTGTATCTTCTTCAAAGGAGCGATTCTCACAGACAGAAAAATTAATGTGATACAGTCACATAGGGAATCATTCGTGTTTCCTGGAAGCATTTCATGAGTCCCCAAAGAAGTGAATGGAGCCACTATCACCATCACAAGAAAAAACATCAGAGAATTATGTAGCAAATTATGTATTTCATTTTTAATTATGTATTTTTCCATGTTATCATAATTACACTACTAAGCACTATCTGTTATGTTACTGATAATGAAAAAAAAACACAAATAAATGTAATTCTCACCTTAAACACCTAATCTGGGATTACGATGTAAGAGGTGTAATTATCTCAAACATTACAGCATTAAAGTTTAAACATGAACTATATGCATTTGTGAACTTTAAAACTTCCCCAGGTTTGTCATGATTCACATTATTAAAGAATGTCTTGTATTCTGTATTACGATGTTTTATTCTTAAGTACAACACCACAAGAATTAAACACCAAAGAAGTTAAATATAATACCACAACATATTCATTATTAAAGTACAATTTTATTATCTGCCCTTTTGGAAATGTTACATGGCCTGTCTGAAATGTTACTATTGGGGCAAAAAAGCACCCGAGAGATGTAACAAGAAACAATCTCCCTGGGCAACAGCCTCCTAGACACTGTTGCTATAGAAACTTTAAGTAGCTTTATCCTCATAGTGATATTTCTTTTGTAGTAGCTCTCCACGTAGCATTAACTCATTCGCACTTTGTTGTTCCATTTCCTGTTTGTGGTGGGATGTCGTCGGTGTTTCCGTACCATGACTAAGCTGCCATGCTCTTTTCACACAGGAAAACAAACACGCGGAGCCGTTCACAAGTTCAACAGTAGCACGTCACACTTACTATAGCTCCATGTTTTCGTCAATGTTTAAATGTTTTTAGGGTGTCCTGTTTGTACTATCTATCTATCTATCTATCTATCTATCTATCTATCTATCTATCTATCTGTCTATCTATCTAATCATCTGTCTGCATGCCACTCTGTCTCTGTATCTCTTTATATATATATATATCTACATATTTAAATTTGGAATTCCTAAAATATTCCATCCATCCATCCATCCATCCATCTAATCAGAGAGAATTATCACTTACACATTGATGCCATTTCTTTTCCTTGAGTGATCATGTTAGTAGTTTTTTGGACTTGATTAATGCGCTGTTAATTAATTATCCCAATGCGTTGCCTGCACTGTAGAGGTGCGGCCCTCCAGCAGGTAGGTCCTTGATATGGCAAGCCCCTGAACCCGAGCTGGGGGAACGGGTCACTGGAGCGAAGGGCCGTGACCACAGCCTGCTGGTTCCCTATTATTGTAGCTTTCATTAAAACATGCACCCCCTAATCATCTCAGACTGGGTTTCACCATTTTAATATTGAGTCTGGACGCCGGCCTGGTGCACTCCCATCACAACACCCTTAAAGGTAACCCAGCCTAATGTGCCTTTCAGGATTCTGCTACCGTTACATTTACATTTATTTATCTAGCAGACACTTTCATCCAAAGCAACGTACAAATTGAGAGAGAAGGGTCAGCCAGTCCCTGGAGCAATTGGGGTTAAGGGCCTTGGTCAGGGGCTCAATGGAATGTGACCTGGTGACCTTCTGATCATGGGTACCTAGCCCTAACCATCAGGGCCACATACTGCCCAGTCCCCTGGGGACTTGTGCACAATTGCTTGCATGCTGAATCTAAGTGAATCCATCAGCCTCGCCCCTTCTATGGACTGGGGTTGCACGAATAAGTGCAGAAGTGTGACTCTAAGGGGTTATGGACACCTTTGTCCTTTTCTGTATACAATTAAGGTATTGTCATATGAAAAAAAAAAGAGGCTGGCATGACTTTTCACGCCTTTGTGTTTTTCCGGGCTTCCAAATAAAGTGCTACCGCGAGTGACTGGTAGCTTAATTAGAGGCAGTTTATTTTACAGTGCGTCTTCAGTTTCACAGTCTGATCGGTATCGGAACCGTGTGCAATTTGAGCCTCCTCAAAGGTCTGTGGCTGACATCCAGCGGAAGTTGGTACACTGGATACTGCCCATCCGCGGTGCTTAACAATCCTGCCTTATGACATAGCTTGCATTCGTGAACGGACAGCTAATCAAAAACAACAAAGGGGACTGTGTTGGCTTTCTGGTGGTGGGGGCGCCTAACCTGGCTCTGAAACTGTTTGCTCCTGGCCTTGGGGGGGACGCCAACTTCTAAAATAGCCTCTGAATGCCCCCATCTTGAACATGTGGCCCATTATGATATCAGCTGCCATACTGCTAAATGAAGTTGGTTCCTCTGATGCTTCCCCAAAGTACCAGACGTGAGTTTGGTGGGCCGCCCTTCTTCTGCAGCCCCGTTCCATCCCTGAAGTTTCTTGAGGCACTTGTAAGAGCCCCGTCTCCTCATCCTGAAGCTGTCAGAGACATTGAAATGCATTTAATGCTCATTTAATGCTTTTAACTTAGCTGTGTCACATGTTAGCATGGACTTCTGTCCTTCTGTGTATAGGAAGGTAAAACAGCTCAGCCAGTCAGAGAGGTTGTTTCTGTGAGACAGCATTGGACACTCCTGGGCTTATAAATTTAAATGTATATTTAGAAGCCCAGGGTGGGTGCTGGGGGAGCTGTGCAGGATGTTCTAGCACTGCATCTGTACCTGCGACAGGCTGATTTCTGAATGAAAACACAGCAAGGCTCGTCCGTCTACTAGTACACTAGTCCTTCACAAAAACGAAAAACATGTTAAAGGACTCAAGGAGTTACTTCTCAATAGGAGATGAAATGAGTGGTGATGAAAATAGTAAGATTCTTCACAATGAGCTGATAGTATGTAGAACTCTCAATACTACAGTAGTGCTTCATTAATGCATATGGTTCAGTAAATGCATACCAATAGGACGGTATGTTATTAAGTAAGTATAACACTTGATTGATACGTGAACATACATGTTCTGGTACGGTGAATATCTCTGTTTGGTTCGGGTCCTCCGTTGTGGGTTCTAAGTGTTTTTTTTCACACAGTGCCACTGTTGTGTATCTCCATGTGTATCTGGGGCAGGCAAAGAGGAAGCATTCCAATGTACCTGTACTCGTACATTTTCAAATGGCAATTAAAGAATTTATTATTTATCACATTGATAAAATACTAATGTTTTTGCAGTTGGTGATTTCATATTTCTGAAGACCATAATTCTAGAAGTTCGGAATGTCGGATGATTGTTGCGGTGTGCTCTATACAGTTTATTTGGGATTAATAAAGTATCTATCTATCTATCTATCTATCTATCTATCTATCTATCTATAGTCTGTCTATCTCTATCTATAGTCTGTCTATCTATCTATCTCTCTATCTATCTATCTATCTATCTATCTATCTATCTAATCGTATTATGTGGTGCCTTTACTTTGCTTATTGCATGAGGGTCATACAAGAGTAACAGTAAATACACATGCATGGTGCAGAAATGCGATGACATCACCTCCTCAGCCCCACGACAGAAACTGTACGGAAGAGAGCCTGTTGATTAGCACGTCTCCTGTGGACACGGCGAGCTGTCGGGGCTGACAGCACCCATCACCAGACACATAGTGCCCCCCCCAGCCCCCATGTCCCCCCCTTCCCCCGGCACATGCCCAATCGAGCAGCACCGAGGCGTTGGGGCTGCCTGTTATAGATTGGCATGTCCGCTGACGTGTTCCTTTGCGAGATGATGTCTGGTCCACTGGCATCATTCTTGCCATGCATCTTGCTTTTCTTTGACGCTTGGAAAAAATGCTGAGCGCAGTCCGGCTGTCTTACGCCACTGTTCCCCGCTGTTTTTATTTTGATTGCGTCCCAGAAACTCTGTAAGTTTGTGACACTGGCAGACACTGGTTGATCCCCCCCCCCGAATACTGACGCCTTGTAATCAATGTTAGCACCAGACTTGGTTCCCCTTGACCCACATTAACTTGCTTTATACCACGGTACTGTCGAATGCTCCAAACTGATTGGTCAGAAGGGTTGATAAATTTTCTATAGCCACACATTAGCTTGGCAAATCATATAATTCATCTTTAATTATAACTAACTTTCCTTAAAAGTCCGGGCATGGAACCCATTTTAAAATGACAGAAAGTATAACAATATTAAATCATTGACAGAAGTACTTCTACTAATAAATCAGTTTTCAGCATGTAAACTTGAAAATTATGTATTTATGTTTAATTGTGTAAGCCAAATGTGTAGTAAATGTGGTGTAAACAGTGTAAACTATTCCAAGCCGTGAATTAACCCTTAGCTGATAATGTTAAAAAAATAAAATTATAGTATTTGCTTGAAGTCAAATTTATCTAGGGTAATATGTAGAGATTTAGAAAAGCTCTGTTAGCCAGCAGAATAGTTCAGAACAGAGGGGTTTCTGGTTGGTCTGTGAACTTACTATCATATCTGACCTCAAACAAAAGCATAGCCTTACTGTAACTCAACTATTTTTGCGTGAAACAGCATATAGCGAGCAGCCCAGAGAGAGACTGCTCTCTCTGCTTGTTCTCTCCCGTATTGAAACACTTGGAGCCCCAGCTTTAATCATCGTGTCTCTTTACACAGCACATCACATGTTACAATATCAGCTTGTTATTCTACTCCATTGTCTGCTCAGCAGCACGAGACAGCAGTGCTTGGATGTGTGACTGCTTCGTCTTGTCCGCTCTGCAGGAAGTGTCCCGACGGGTTCGTCTGCTTGAAGGCGGGAAGGAACCCTAATTACGGATACACCAGTTTCGACTCTTTTGGGTGGGCCTTCCTCTCGCTGTTCCGGCTCATGACCCAAGACTTCTGGGAAAACCTGTATCAGCAGGTAAAACCAATTGGCCAGCTGGCTTTACCACCTGCTGTACTATTTTGAACCATTACTGACATAAACACACCTTCTGATATACTTGAAAGTGTTTAGGTTGGGGCAGTGTGTAGCTCAGCGGGTCACAGATCTGTGTCTGTGTCCAGAAGGCTGTGGGTTCCAATCCTGTGGTTGGCAGAGTAATTACATCACTGATAGTCCCTTGAACAAGACCCTTAACCCTAATCAGAGAGCAAATTTCCAAATTTCTCACTCAATCCACGGGATATGTTTTCGAGAAAATTTCTGCATACACTGTAATATGTCATGAGGAAGCTTGATGGTGATCTCATGTGATAAACAACATAAAACAGGCTGAGTTCACTTTGGAAATGTACTGTTTGGTCGCTCCGGGAAGCAGCCTCACTGACCCAGCTTTCGGATCCTCACTTGTATAAAAGCTTCTCATAAATGTAAAATGTGAAAATAAAACATAAAACATGCATCAGAAAGTGTGACCTGACCATCTCCGTCTGTATCTGTCAGACGCTCCGGGCAGCGGGGAAGACATACATGATCTTCTTCGTGGTGGTGATCTTCCTCGGTTCCTTCTACCTGGTGAACCTGATCCTGGCCGTGGTGGCCATGGCCTACGAGGAGCAGAACCAGGCGACCATGGCGGAGGCTGCCGAGAAGGAGGAGCAGTATCAGCTGGAGCTGGAGCGCATCAGGAAGGCGCAACAGGTGCGGCAACGTTGGCGGAGGCCAGGGAGCCCGTGTCCTGTGTGAGGGCCGGGTTTCACTGCAGTGACAGTGACTGTGACAGTCATGACAAGGACTCACTTACCTATAGATTCATACTACAGGATTGTACAAAAGCTGTTTGTCTGACCAGTAAGTGTACATTGATTCATAAAAACACTATAATATTTGACTATATACAAATATACAACAACACAATAAACAATAACAAGAATGTCTGAACTCTAACAAGTTACTGATATCTTGACGGATTCCTAAAAGAATAATGATTAATGATGGTTCCAAATTTTATCCTCAATGGCACCCCAGCCATCTCTCTCATCCCTCCATTTTCTGCAACCGCTCGTCCTATTCAGGGTCACATGGGGGTGTGTGACCTACCCCAGCCATTACATGTATTTAATGTATGTTTACATTAAATACTCACCTCCCCTGACGGAACTTGGCCATTGTTAAAATACCTTCAGATCCCGAGCAGGAATGATTAGAAAGAGAACTTGATGACTGATGCTGACCAGTAGATCAGAAAGGCATAAAAAGACTCCATGGATGATCATACCACTGTTACGCGATGACTAAACAAGCAGAGATGGCTTCTTAGCCATTAGCTCATGTAATTAATTAATTTGTTAAATACAAATGTACCAAATGTAACTCGACATTTATCTCAGATTTTGGTGGATATTAGCTAGCCAAACATGGTGTGTTAGTGTATGAGTCAACACATACATGGGTATACCGGATAGTTACTTCAAATACTGAGGTAAGTTTAGGAGAGATCTTGCAATAGCTAAGCTGACACATTCCGACAGACATAAAATCTAATTTTACACCAAAATAAATATAATTTAAACATAATTTTATTTGACAACCAAAGACATTTGCACAGTCCTGTATAAAACAGTCCCGTTTCTTTTGTAGCCATTGGGTTTTTCAAAATGCCATTTGTCATTAGGGCAAAATCCACTTTAATGCCAACAATATAGAGGCAAATAAAATGTAATGAGTGCTGTGGAAGAACCTTTGACTCAGGGTAAAAATACATACAGTATTTGGCATCTTCTACAAAAATCCAGCCTTCGTAGGCAGTAGGAACGTTCTGGTAGGCTGGATGTCTCTTGGGTTTCCTGTAAGGTACCTCCAACTTGCAGGGAATGTCACAGAACTCTCCGGATCGGGAACCTGCTGCTTCACCCGAAGAGCCCTCTTTGACCCTGGACGCCAAGGAGCGGAAGAAGTGGAAAAAGCCCCAGATGACCTCATCTGAGGAAGCAGACGGCAATCTAGACGAGAAGACACAAAAGCCTGACTCCTTTGAGGGATCTAAGGTAAAATGAGGTCAAATGACAAATTGAGTGGAAATAATATCTATATGTAATACATGGAGATGCAATTGGAAACGAAGAAGAGTAAATCTGACAGCAAGTGTTATAGAATTAAAAAAAAAAAAACACAGTATTTCCCCCGAGATCAATAAAGTTAATCTTATCCTGTTTTACGTCCTGCTGTAATGTAAATTCAGTTTAATCTGCCTATGTTTCACACCAGTCCTTCCCTGGCTGAAATGATATCTCAGTATGTAGACAATCTTATTTAAAGGGCTCCTCTGCTACCAAGAGTTTCCACAACACTGGGATTACGCCCTTAGATGTCCTTTGTATACTTCCGTCGATATTCTCCCGTGATCCCAACAAAAAAGAGGTGGTTGTGCAGATGCACTTCAAAAGCCCAGCAGTATAAAGGGTGTCACACGGATCATGGCTCTCTGTAGCCACACAGGTCAGAAGTTCCTTATTTCATGTTTAGAAAAGGTGTCGAGGCCCTTTGAAAAAGTTCTGCCTGCAGGGAACCTTCAGAACCCCAATTACCAGCCACCTGACAGCTGCATGTTCTAGCTGCAGTGGTCTTGGCCATCCTGGTAGAACATGATACCATGATTTCAGGCTTGCTTTCTGCAAGATACGGATGTAGGCGCAGTCCGGATTCTGGGAAATTAAAACGCAGTAGTCTGAGTGTGCCCCGTGATGGACTGGCATCCTGACCATCCTGTGCCCTTTACTTCCGGGGATTGGCTACAATCTCGCCAAGATCTTTTTGTTTTTATTACGAAGAGCAAATTTCCAACACTCACAATGTGTCCACAAGATACATTTTTGAGAAACTTTCTGCGAACTTGGTGAGGTTTGGAAATTTAACAAAAAGTTCTTTGTTGGATCTTAAAACCACAACCTATAATACAGGAAGCCTGACTTGGTCATTGGAGGTCTCATCACAAAAATAACAAAAAATGAAAAATTTCTCTTCAACACACTAAGTAGATTGTTGAGTCACAATGGCAATGGTATGTTGTTATCTGCTTAAATTTCCTTTATGAATGATAACCCCCTTGCATCAAATGACCATCAAGCACTGTTATGATTACATACAACTTATTCTTAATTCTTTAAATATGATTTAATTTGGGACATTTGACCTGTGCTGTGTTTTCTTTAATGCCAGCATATCCTGGCACAAGCCCTCTCGCCCCAAACCAAAAGAGGAAGCCAGGCCAGCATCTTCACCTTCCGTCCTCGCGGCAAGGATTCAGAGACCGACTTCCCTGGTTATGATTTCAACTCTCCCGGCAACAACGACAACCTGCCCTGGCGGAAGAGGAGGCCAAGCTGCCAGAGCGTGGACAGCCGCTGCTCCCAGGTGCTCAACGTCAACGGCAGGCTCGTCGTCATCGTCGACCAGAATGGGATCTCCAACCTGGGGCCTCGGGCTTCTCTGCCGCTACCTGCCTGTGCCATGGAGACCCTTGACGAGGATCATGTGAGTAGGCCTGACCCTAGCGGCTGTCGGATTCTCTCCCAGAGAGTCGTCTTATGTAACCCCCCCCCCCCCCCAACTTCACACACTAATTCAGGGGTCTCCAACTCCGGTCCTAGAGAGATACTATCCAGTAAGTTTTCTATCATACCTGGCTTCTGATGAGCCACACCTGCTCCTGTTATTTACCTACTGTATGTTAGTAGTGTGGCTCATCAGAACCCGAGTAGGATAGATAACCTACTGGTTAGTAGCTCTCCAGGACCAGAGTTGGAGACCCCTGTATTAATTGATAATAAATAAAGCATTTCTGTAAAAATGCCAAGTTGACTACTAAATAATCTGGCCCTTGGACATGAGGGGAGCTTTATATCAGCGGCATGTGGAATCTTGAGAGATTGAACTGAGAAGTGCATCCACTATGCACGGAATGCTACACATGTCTCTCCTGAGAGGGGGTTAGGGGGACGGCATGTGCTGTTGATCTTGTCTTAACTTGCATTATGACATCACTGCCGTAAAATCAGCTCTACGTCTTAATCACACTGTTAAGTTCATTTCAGTTTCGGAAACTGAATAAGCTATTCTGTTCTTATGTTCAGCCAGCATCCTGGGGGGGGTGGGGTGTTATATTTGCACCGGTTTGAGACTAATGAGGTAATTGCCATGAGACTTGAGATAACCTGGACACGACGGCGCCATATAGTCTAAGTGCCCTTAACTGCAAATTGCGCTAGCAAAGCAGTAATGCCTGATTTATGACAATATTTCCACACAGCAGTGCAACCGCTGTTTATTAAGTGCCAGGCGTGCTGTTAAGCTGAGAGAGGGGGATGCTTTGATCAGTCCTGGTAGCTCCCCGTCACTCGGCACTGTACTGATAGCAGAAAACATGCTTTCAGTGTGGTCCTCTCCTTTGAGGAGGTGTAGATAAGACGTGTCTGTTTACTTTTGATGTTGCGGAGGTATTCTGACACTGCATGCGCTCACTGTTTTCACAGTCCGTTGGATGTTAACAGTGCCAAAGTTTAACGTAAATGTTAAAATGTTAAAGCACTAATTAACAACGGTGTCCGTTGCCAGAGTATCAGTGTTTTTCAAGGTTTTAGTCAAACAAATTTTACCACAATAGCTAGTGTACATTATCTTAGCTTTAGTATTTTATTAGCTAGTGTAACTCATGTCAATTATTGTAGTTTTATTATGGAAGATTTGGACAGTACTGTGTCTACACTCACGATGCATGTGGTCCTTGCATGTTCTCCTCATGTTCTGGGTCCTCGCGGCAAGGTGTTCCCATTTCCTCCCACCATCCAAAAAAAGTAACGCGTGCAATCATATGCTCTGCAGTCATGCATTAAAATCCCAATCCAATGGATACTGATGCAATCACACTTGCATCTCTGCAACAACGAACAATAGACTGAGAAGGATAAAGACAATTTATTTCTGAACAACTTAAATTTAAGAAATTAAAAATAGAGCCGGCAACCAGGATTTATGAAAAATGACATGTGGAAAAAATAATTAGAAATGTGAGGAGTGCAGCTGGTTATTATTTATAAACAGGGCCTCACAGATACATGGCTATCCTGCTTCTTTACCTGTTCAAGTAATTCGGAGTGTATTTGTCTGGTTTATATTTGTAGAGTGGAGACCACACTTACAGCTAAACCTGTTCGTTTCCTGGTTCTGAATTGCTCTCATTACAATGAGACAGGCCTAGGAATGACTTTTCACTTTTCCTGTATTTTTAGCTGAAATGACAAGCTAGCTTCTTCCCTGGGAGGTGCGTAACAGCTCAGTGGGTAACACTGCGGCCTCACGCCTCCGGGACTGGATCCCTGCGCCGGCTCTGGGTCCTGGCGTGTGGAGGCTGCGTGGGTTTTGCTCCCACAGGCCAGAAAAATGCACTTAAGCGTGTTGGTGTCTGTAGGTTGCCCTTGGTGAGGGTGGCGTGTGATGATCAGGGTGTAGCTTGCTCTGGGACTGGCTCGAAGCTCGTCATGACCTGGCACCAAATAAATGGATATGAATAATTTATATCATGTAAAAACATACTGCAAACTACAAATTTTTAAAACGAATGACAAATTGTTCTGGGGGGAGTGTGTGGCGCTCCAGCTTAGGACACTGTATCTGTGAGCAGAGGGTCACTGGTTCAAATCCCAGGGTAGGCAGAGTGATGTCACTGTTGATCCCTTGAGCGAGGCCCTTAATCCCCAATTGCTCCAGCGACTGTCTGACCCAACTTCCTCAAAAACACAACACATACATCCCTTTGGGATAAAGGTATTTGCTAAGTAAGCAAAATGTAGTTGTTGTTTGTGGAATAGTAAAGATTTTAAAGGCTTGTTTTTGTCATCTATAGTAATCCGGTTCAGTCCTTAATTAAGAAATTACATATCCACAAAAATTCATCGTATATAATATATCCATCCATCCTCTAGCTACTTATACTAATCTGGGTCATAAAGGTCACCTGGATTCCTTCCCAGGCAGCACAGGGTACAAGGCTGGGCTACAGCCCTACTTCTGGGGATAGTACAAGTGGCCAATGAAACACGTCACGAAGAGTAACCAATGATGGGAGTAGTGCATTTGTTTTACAAAAACTTTCTGCAGACCCCTAGTTGAAAACCCCTGTTTCAGAATATTATTAATGTAGCAGTGAAATACTCTGGCGGGGAACAAGCCTCCTTTTAATGGATGTTTCCTGCTACTGAAAATAATCCTAAAAACAAAACCCAAAATATAAATATTGTATCTGTCTGGTAGAGGGCATTGGGTGAAGTTACATCTCATTATATTTGCCAACTCCGGCAAAAAATATTTTGTGTAATGGTTTTTACCCACATGCTGCCGGGATAGGCTCCAGACCCCCCGCGACCCTCTACAGGATAAGCAGTTAGAAGATGGATGCTTGGTTTTACCCCCCTCTGCTGACTGGACCCTGAAGGGTTCGGTCTCCCCTTTCTTGGAAAAACAGCCATAATACCGCAGTAACAGGTCACATTGTATGTGGGTGTGACATAGTGGCCTTTCTGGACATAGTGATAAAATATAAATGCAAAACAAAATTTTCTTTTTGTGTTTTTTTTTCCCTTCCAGTAGAGAAGGGTGTTATTAGACTGAGAATTTGTGCTGTTCCAATACCATGTCTAGTTCTCAATAATAGACACTCAGATAAGTCACGAGGGTAGAAGCAGGGCTGGGCAGCCCATTGGGGGACAAAGGTGGCTGCTAGGGAGTGGGGGGGGGACGACTCGGTGCTGGCCAGTAGATCAAGAAGGCATGAATTGTCAGCTGATGATACCATTGTTAAGTGGTTAGGTAAACGACCAGAGACAGCACCTTAGCCGTTAGCGGTGAGCTAGCAGTGGTTCATCGTATGACGGTAGCTTGCTTTCTGACTTTGGCAGGTGCACAGCAGAGCTAACGACATGAACGCCGTCCTCGAGGAGACCTCCAAGAGGGAGAGAGCGCTGAGTGCTATCAGCTACCTCAGCGACAACGTGGAAGGTACTGAGGGTGCTGCCCCCCTCCCCCCAATTTGTTTCCTGTTTCCTCCTGCGATGTGCTCAGTACCTGAATAGCCACTGTACCTCTCCGTTGCTAAGTGCTCCACACAGTGATTCTGTGAAGTATAATGTCCTGTCTTTCACAGAGTAATACACTGTGATGCGATAAGTGAGGCTTTGAAATTCAAGGTGGATAGGATTATGCTCATCTTCATCCTATCAATCCATTCATCTTCCATGTTTATCCAGTACAGGGTTGAGGGAGGGGCGATTATCGGATTCTTTATGGTAGGGGGCATAAGAGGGGACATAATTCCTACAGAGGGGCCGACCTTATCATTAGCCAATGAAATATTTTGACTTGGTGAGTGACAGGGGAGGGGGTCCCCAGGGGCCAATCAGCTTTAAGACAGGGCCAGTGCCCCTGTAGCCCCGCCCTTGTATACGCCCCAGGGTTGCGGTGTCCCTAAAGCATATCCCAGAAAGCACAGGGTTTGAGGTAGAGGCCATCACAGCCCTGAAAGAATCAATGCAGTACCCAACAGAAAGCAGGGTAAAGCGGTCAGTGACTGGTAGTGTGTGGTGATCCCACCCAGTATCACCTCTCCCAGGTCTCCCATCTCTTGTTCACAGTGTTGGGCGTTTCAGGCCCAAGAGCTGCAGATCCAGACCAAGACTTTGTTTCTACCAACCAGTTAACTACTCTATGACGGTGACTGTTTCTGCTCAGCTGGTTGGTAGAAACAAAATCTTGGTCTGGATTTGTAGCTTCTGGACCTGTATTGCCCAACACTGCTTGTTCAGCACCACTTACCTTGAAGTCATGGCTGATGTTACACAAAGCTTGCATAAACTGTGATGAAATCGCCATGACGATTGCATCGTGCCCCGCTTTGGGCCTCCAAGGACATTAGCTCCATTTCAATGCCACAAACTAAACTGAAGCTCCATGTCAGCCACCATTACATCACAACCTTGGATCTTTCGGCTTATGTAACCATGTATGGTCCACGCACCCCAGTCACATGACCAACCTGGGTCCAGCAGGCGTCCTCTATTCCCTGGGTATCTGTCCCAGAAATGCCTGGGACTGCTTCAGCTCCATAGATGACACTCCCCTGGGCTTCTGGTTTTTGTTGTTTCGACAGAATGTCATGCTACCTTAGCTACGCCTAATTTAACATAACTGCTGATAATGCTTTATCTGCTCACCCATGCACTGTAATTTGCACCGAAGCACATCTTCATAACATCCTCTACCCATTCAAAAATCATTACCGCATATGTTTTTTTTTTCCCATTTTGTTGTTTAGCGTATTTTGACCAAATTGCATTGCTTACTGCTGCACGCTGAAATTATTCAAAATTAAAATCTAAGAAGACATTAACCAAAAAATGCCCAAGGGGGAAATCTTAATATCTTAAAAATGTTAAAAAAAATCACTCAAAAGTGTTAAAATTGTTGAAGCAGACATTCAGGAAGTGATTTGTGTTGTTTAGTTAATGAAAACTATATGTAAAATAATAAAATAATTAAAAAATGTGCTTTTTTTTTTAGTTACATTGGAATTCTTCCTTTTACACGTCCCATCATGCAATCTACTGAAACACACACAGCTGAGAGTGAAGTGGGGGGGGGGGTCTGAGCAGAGGGTCAGCCACTTACAGTATCTGGCACCTTGGCAGCATTTTGGGTGGGTTAAGGGTCTTTCTCAAGGGCCTTACAGATATTTGACTATTTTGTTGAGGATGGGATTTGAACCACCAACTGTCTGATTTCACAAACAGAGGCCTAACCACTGAGGGCAAAAAAATCAGTCTTATCAAGGTGCTCCAACAACAACTGATTGAACAGGTTGACGAGTTTACAGCCGTCACAATAAACGGTGCCCTGGGTTATGGCTGGGGAGGCGGGAGCACTGACACGAGGTGCTGGCTGGTCTGTATTTTGTGTCAGCTTCCAGCTGCTCGGAAAACCCACAGTGCCGCTTGTCCATTTCGCTGAAATATTAACTGCTCTTTAGGCAAACATCTCCTGAAAAGAAATGAAAAATGTTACTGATTCTTGCTTATTGTGCAGCGATTGCTGTTCTCACTTTAAGTTTAAAGCTATAATTTCTCAAATTTACAGTAATTATAGGCGATATGGTGACACGGTGGGTAGCACCCTGGCCTCTAGGTTGTGGATTTGATTCCTGCCCTCAGCTGTGTGTATGCAGTTCATGTTTGTTTGCTCGGCGTTGCACAGGCTTTTACTGGGTTTTTTACTCAGGTTTCCTCCCAGAGCCCAAAGGCATACTGTTAGATAAGCTGGTATCTCTAAATTATCTATAGTGTATGACTGCGTATACCTTGCAATAGATGCATTCTGGGATATGCATCATGTGACCATGGATAAGTTCCTGGAATGGATGGATGGACCCGTATACCTTACTGACTGTTATATAATCTACTATAGAGCTTTTCTATTCTACTTCTATCCTTGGAAAAAATAAACAGCAAAGACATAATGTAAGAAATTTACAAATGAGAGGAGGCCATTCAGCCCATCAAGCTCGACTGGGGAGAATTCAACTAATGACTTAAAGTTGTTAAAATATGATCTAGCTCTTCATCTTCAGACTGTATTTACATGGTGAAAGATGTGCATCATTGACCACTCCCAGGAGTCTTCTGAGTAAACAGTGTTTGCTGTTGTCTGAGTTGTCTGGATATTGCTTCTGTACAAGCAGTGGGAATGGCCTCGCCCCCATTACTTTGGAGATACAGATCTAACCTTCGGAATTATGAGTGATTTTTTTGTGAAATTTTCAGCTGGTTTCAAATGGGCTTTGGCCTGCTAATTGTGTTGTTATGTCTATGAGTTATATGAATTTCTTTGGGATGGGAGCAGCCAGTGTACGGTAGGTAGGTAAAATGGTGAATAAATCACATTTCAGCTATACAAGAACTCAAGGAAACTTAACTTCAGCACTGGGGCTCAGCACCGAAAGTCAGGTTTCTTAAGTGATAATTGAGCGTTCAGGGACCTGACTGTGTCTGATCTCTGATTCGCTTACAGAACTAGAGGAGCCCCATCGAAAGTGCCACCCCTGCTGGACCAAATTTGCCAAGAAGTACCTAATTTGGGATTGCAGCCCCATGTGGTTGAAGGTGAAAGCGTTCTTTAAAATCCTGGTGATGGACCCTTTCCTGGACCTGTTCATCACGGTGTGCATCGTCCTCAACACCCTCTTCATGGCCCTGGAGCACTACCCGATGACGGATGAGTTCAACAACATGCTCAGCGTCGGCAACCTCGTAAGTTTCACCACAGTGTTGGACCTGGCCCAATGTGTTCTCCCTGTGGACTTCCCCTCTGCTTTCCTTCTGTGGTCCAAACACGTGCAGTTAGGCAATTTGGCATTTCTAGTCACAGGTTCGATTGCAGGTTCAGTTCCTCGCTCTACTCTATGGGTGAGTGTCCCAAAGCCTTCCTTACACTACTTCATTCGTAAGTTCTATCTTTTAACGTAGAACTTACGAATGACGTAGCGTTAAGAATGCTTCTGGAAACTCGATCACCATATGTGAATTAATTTTCTACAAAGACTTTCATTTGGGTTACCTGCTGTGTTTAAATCACCCATGATGTGCATAGGCGTGTGGCCTACAATGGACTGACATCCCATCTAGACTGTACCCCAACCTTGTGCCCTACACAGGGGCAGATTTGCTGTCGCCCTAGTGTAGTGATTGTGTGTGGCCCACAGGGGGCCTCTTGCAATTATATGGTTTGAGTGGTGGTAAAAACTGCCACTGGCCCGATGTTACCCGGGATATTCTCCAAGCCGCCCCCCCTTAACCCTGCACTGGGTTAGTTGATAGAATGGATGAACGTATAGAACTCGCTGGTGACAAATGTAAGAATAGAAGTGAGGCATACATGAGGACACGTTCTCCTCTCAATCACGTCATGGGGTGACGCTCACAATCCCCGTGACGATGCAGCTGGAAGATATCAGAGAGCCAGCTGGGCAGAAAAGGGAAGACTGGTTTCACTACTGGCAGACATTATATAACACTGTATTTTTAGCTGCTCCCACGTTGCCCCGGAGAAGCGGTGGGGAGAATGAGTGTCCTCACCCCGTTGGCTTGTGTCGTAGTCCATAGGCTTGGGCTCACTGACATCCCTTAAGCCTGGAGGATCACACACCCCTCACTTCTCATGCTCCTGCCTGGTACTTTGAGTTTGGAGATTTTAAGCTGGACCTGTGTCTGCATCACTGAAGTGTGACCAGGGTGAGGTCAATTTTCAGAGGGTAAAACCTGAATAAACATCAGCTTCGCTGGAATATTGCTGCTGCATTTTGCTGACAACAGGAAGGCGGAGTTTCATAGCCATTAACTTTAATGCCTGATAGATAAAACAGTAGAAGTTTGAAACAAAAGAGAACAAGAAGGTGTGGGTGCCTGGATGTGTGAGAAGTGGACGCGTTCATCTCAGAGTCTCCTCGCCATCTGTGGCCAGCCACAAAGATACAGTGTTGTCAGCTTCCGCAGCCAAGGACGCATCCCAGTGATTTTTCCAGGAACCTCTGTCTTTGCATAGACCTAGCAGACCTGATGGAGACGAATGAAAAAACCAATCAGTCCGTGTGAAAGGTCACAAAGTGTAGAGAACACCAGACATATGTGAGGGGGAAAGGCAAGGCATGAAACACGTAACAGTCGTGTAAGAACATATCGGCGACACAAATTCCCTCATTTCAGTCCTTTGTTTTGTTTCCTCTGTTACCTTCAGTGGTTTTCGACTGAGTTATATTATTAGTGTTTGACTGCAAAGGACAGCTAATGAGTTTGGTCATGAAATATATTTATGAATTCGTGACTCATGGGAGGACGTTCTGTAAGCTAGCAGGAGTCTTCCTGGGACGCCGCCTGCCTGTCGTAGTCAATAGGCTTGGGCTCACTGACATCCCTCAAGCCTGGAGGAGCTCCTCACTTCACATGCTCCTGCCTAGGCAATGCGTTGGTTGGGTGTGCATGCATGTTCGTCATCTTAGATGTGGCAACATTGCCCAGTCATCCCCGCAAGGCCTGGAGAGAAGCTGTTCTTCGGTTCACACGCATAAAAGACCAAGCATGACACAGAAGGCACAACCAACCAACTAACCCAGTTGCCAGTTTAGTGGCAGGCTAAAACTGCTTTTGATTTCTAAATCCATCCATCCATCTTCTAACAGCTCATTATGGTCAGGGTCGGCGGAGGGGCCCGGAGCCCACCCATGACGGCACAGGGCACGAGGCAGGGCATTCCCTGGACAGGATGCCAGTACAGCACTGTGATTTTGAAATCCTTCAGGCAAATACAGGCATTTGCTGTTACTTCAGTACTAGTGAGAAACCCAGTTTCTATTTTCAAAATGTTTTGTTTCCTCTGCCACTGTTATTTGAACTTGAGAAAAGCACAAACCACAATTCATGCCATATTTTTCTACTTTCATTTGCTGAATTAAAAGGAATACAAAACTGTTCATTCACATTTATTTTGTTTAGCATATTGTTACTCAAAGCAGTCCTCGGGGACCTTGAGACAGTTTATGTTTTATCTCCCTCCTAACTCTCAGGGAATTGAGAGAGAGCAAAAATGTGGCCTATCTGGGGGTCGTCGAGGACTGGCTTAATTAAGAAACACTGGTTTAGCAGACGCTTTCGTCCAAAGTGAGGCCAGTATCACATGACAAACAAGGAGCCAACTAAGCATAAGTACAGTTAGGCTGAGCTTCCAGTGGCTACCCAGCCATAAGTATAAGTAGTATTGGAGTAAGGGCTATACAACACCTTGCAATATAATAAGAATGGTTAGTGCTTCTTCAGCAAGTCGGTTTCATCTAGCTTTCTGGCGCACCTGGACCATTTAATGTTGAATGAAACATAAATCTCAGACATGTTCCCCAAGACCAGGCGCCCTGTGAGATCATTTAGGTCCTCTGGTCTGTACAACATCACCGGAATGGCCCAAACAAACAAACAAATTTATTTTTGTATAGCGCATTATCACAACATTACATCGTCTCAAAGTGCTTTACAGCATCCCCACCCAAAGCCCCCAGTGAGTAAGCCATAGGCGACAGTGGCAAGGAAAAACTCCCGAGAAGGAAGAAACCTTGGGAGGGACCAGACTCAAAGGGGGAGCCCATCCTCCAGGGGCTGGCAGGGAGAGTCAAATACAGTAAAATTTGAGACACAAATGGGGAGCAGGGGGGAGATGACAGCCGGTGCCAACGCTCCCTCCAATTGCCAGGCAACCGGAAGGCAGGCAGCGGGTCATACAAGGAAAATGACACAGGCAGAATGGCGAGCTGGATGCACGGACGTCATTGGTAGTGGCGACGTCACATGTTGCAGGGTGTGCTGGACATATTGATAGATTGAGGTCTCCAGGCAGCACCCCCCAGGAAGAGTAGGGGAAATAAAATATGCAGTTAGTCAAAGTAGGGGAGACTATAGGCAGTGCTAAAAGGTAGATGAGTGCAATATGAAGTGCAATGCTCTGGCAGATATGGCTATGGCAGCATAGGTAGGAGGGAGAGGCAGGTGGGAATGCAGGCATGGGGAGTCCCTGAAATGTCAGCACTTCAATCCCACAAGCGATTGTGAAGCTAGAGTGACAGCACTGTCAATTCAGTTTATCCAAAACCAATGGCACCGATCCCCACCCAGCTCTACACCTCACACTATAGGTCTAACTGGGAGTGAGGAGTTAGCTAGAGCTAGAACTAGTGTCCCTATAAGCTAAACTAAATAGGTGTGTTTTTAGTAGCTCTTTCTACCATAGGTACTAACAGATATGAGGTCAGCAGATCGCTAAGGTATTCTGGTGCAAGGACATTCAGTGCTTTATAGGTTAATAGCAGTATTTTATAGTCAATCCGAGACTTAACTGGTAACCAATGAAGGAAGGATAAGACCGGTGTAATGTGATCAATTTTTTTAGTGTTTGTGAGAACTCTGGCTGCTGCATTCTGTACCAGCTGAAGTTTATGTAAGGAACCAGACGGGTAACCAGAAAGGAGGGCATTACAGTAGTCCACTCTGGAAGTTACAAAGGCATGTATTAATTTTTCTGCATCACGAAGTAGGAGCATCTTACGAAGCTTGGCTGTGTTCCATAGATGATAAAACGCAGTTCTAGTAATACTTCTTATGTGAGCATCAAAACATAGATCTGAATCAACTAGAAGACTAAGATTTCTAACCACCCTGTTAGGTTGTGTAGGAAGGCCACTAATGCTGAGGTGGTGAAACTTATTTCTTGCAGCCTTGGGACCAATTACCAGTACTTCTGTTTTTTCTGTGTTTGACATTAGGAATTTTTTTGCCATCCAACACCGGATATCTAACAGACAGTCTTCTAACCGAGATAGGAGTGATGTATCATCAGGGTTAACAGATATATATAACTGTGTATCATCTGCATAACAATGAAACCCAACACCATGATTTCTAATAATGTTACCAAGAGGTAGCATGTATAGGGTAAACAGTAGCGGGCCCAGTACTGATCCCTGTGAAAAAAAGTTTATTTATAAAACATAAAACAATCACAATTTGTTTTTTGATACATTTATGTACAGTACCAAATGAACCACGCTGAGCACAAGAAACGAACAAGTAAATTACAAGACTGACGACGGATAAAAACGAATAATTCGATTTGATCAGGTTTCCAAAGTACGCAGTTATCGTTTTTAGCTTGTTGTTCAAAAAGTTCTGCTCCCCTCCCATCCTCATCCATATACCCTGTACTCAGTGTTGTATCAAGGGAGAAATCACTGAGGAACATGGGGTACAGGTACCAAGAACTTATCCTCCACAGCTATTGGTTTAAATCTGTCATCACTTTCCTTCCTACGTTTCTTATTGGTTTAGATCTGTGGCATCATTCTGATTGCTAAGCCTGTTATTGGTTTAAATCTGTGTGTTCATTCTGTTTCCTAAATTTGTTATTGTTACAAATGTATGTCATAATTCTGCTTCATAACTTCATTGGTTTAAATGTGTGCCATCATTCTCCTTCCTCCTGAATTTTCAAATAGATGCTTCAACCTGGCAGGCAACCTCACAGGAGGGGAATCCTCTAATCTTAACACTCCCACTCCCGCTGGGTTCAGGTTTCTGTAACACCGGATGGTAGGGATTTGTACCTAGTGCAAGATGAAGCTTTGAAAATGTGTGGCTCGTAGCTCAAAAGAAAAAATCAACAAGTATTATTTTCCATGGGTGTGCTGAGCTTCATGTTATGTGACTAAGAAAAAAAAACACACACCCCTGTGCAAATTAATTGAAACAAGTTGTGACATAGACATGCATGCAGTGACCCGGGACCTGCTGGTTTGCACAGCCAACAGGGCAGAGAGTATGCTGAGTGGATGGATAGAGAAGGCACTGAGCCCACAGACTGGCAGGCCTGTTTGGATGGTATTAGAGCTGGGTGGTGTGACTGAGGGGATGGACAGAGGAGGCACTGAGCCCACAGACTGGCAGGCCTGCTCGGGTGGGGTTAGAGCTAGGTGGTATGACTGAGTGAATGGACAGAGGAGGCACTGAGCCCACAGACTGGCAGGCCTGCTTGGATGGGGTTAGAGCTGGATGGTGTGACTGAGGGGATGGACGGAGGAGGCCCTGAGCCCACAGACTGGCAGGCCTGCCTGGATGGGGTTAGAGCTGGGTGGTATGACTGAGTGGATGGACGGAGGAGGCCCTGAACCCACAGACTGGCAGGCCTGCTCGGATGGGGATAGAGTAGGGTGGAATGACTGAGTGGATGGACAGAGGAGGCACTGAGACCACAGACTGACAGGCCTGCTCAGATGAGGTTAGAGCTGAGTAGATGGACAGAGGAGGCACTGTGCCCACAGATTGGCAGGCCTGCTCGGGTGGGGTTAGAGCTGGGTGGATGGACAGAGGAGGCACTGAGCCCACAGACTGGCAGGCCTGCTTGGATGGGGTTAGAGCTGGGTGGATGGACAGAGGAGGCACTGTGCCCACAGACTAACAGGCCTGCTCAGGTGAGGTTAGAGTTGGGTGGTATAACCGTGCTTCTGCCATATGTTTCAGGTGAGTGCTCTGGGGTTCAGGCTTCTCCCTGTGGTTTCTGCTGGGTTCTCTGGTTTCCCCCCCACATTACATAGACATGCTAAGGTTAATTGGAGTTGCCAGATTCCCCATAGGCATGAATGGTGTGTGTGCCCTGCGATGGATTGGCGCCCCATCCTGGATTATTCCCATACAAGTTTTATCAATCGACCAGGTCCTAAATCTGGACCAAAGGCAATAAGTAGGAATTAATATGACTGTAATGTCCATCTTAACTGTGGCCTCTTTGTCTACATGTAGATGTGACAGCTTGTTTCAGTTAATTTGCACAAGGGTTCACTTTTATTATGACTCACTTATCACTGAAGTGTACCAGTAAATTCCCAGCATTCCTGACTCTGCTTTTGGAGTTCCATTACCTTCTTTCCACTTAAACTCCAACTGGCACCTTCGGTTTGTCCAGGGCTGTCTAAGCAATGGCATTCCACTTCAGATAGCTTTCAGTGGAGCGGTCCACATTAGTGTCCAGGGGTGTTGCTTTTGTATAAAATGAATTTCTTCCATGTCGACTAGGTGTTCACTGGGATCTTCACGGCTGAGATGGTCTTCAAAATTATCGCCCTGGACCTTTACTACTACTTCCAGCAGGGCTGGAACATCTTCGACGGCTTCATTGTCACCCTCAGCCTGATGGAGTTGGGACTCTCCAACGTGGAGGGACTCTCTGTGCTCCGTTCCTTCAGACTGGTAAGCACCCACCATTTGGAGATGACTCTTCGCAACACCCAGTATGGAGTCCATGTGACCCGAGGCGAGCACCTCCCATCCAAAAGGCAGTGAAATCGGCTTATTAAGTTGGGCCTAGGCAGCAGTTGATGTTGCCTAATTGATTGACTGGCACTGACAATGGCCCCTTCAGATGGGCAAAACCCAGGACTATATGTACACAAAAGATCTGATATACACACTGTATACCACATACACAGAGTAGAAATATCTGTCTATCTATTTATTTACATCCATTCTCTGAAACCACTTGTCCTGTTTAGGGTCGTGGGGGGTCTGGAGCCTATGGGCACAAGACAGGGAACAACCGAGGATGGGGTGCCAACCCATCACAGGGCACACTCACACATGCACAATTTGACAACTAAAATTAACCTCAGGATGTTTTTAGACTGTCGGGGGAAACTGGAGTCCCCAGAGGAAACCCCATGACAACATGGGGAGAACATACAAACCCCACACACTTGGAACTTGGGCAGAGACTTGAACCCTGGCCCCAGAGGTGTGAGGCAGCAGTGTCAATCACTGTACCACCTGTCTATTTATATATAAATATATTTCATATTTATTTTATTTTATAGGCCTTGTGTTGCATCTTAAGTTGCTTTACGAGGTGGCGTGTGACCCAGAAGGTAAGGAAGCAATGCCTGTAATCAGAAGGTGACAGGTTCAAATCCCAGGACTGGCTGAATTACTTTCCTGCCAGGCCTCCTAGCAAGACTGTTAACCCCCTATTGCTATCGAGGTCGACAGACCCTGCTTTCTCAGAGATGTACATCACTTTGGATTAAAGCATCTGCTAAAAAATATATGTAGAATCTTGCATATGTAAAATCCACTTGGCATTGATTTGTTGCATCCCCGGATTATACAAGCTCTTGGTTTTTAGCTAGTGCCCTTTTTATTCCCGCACGCTGCTTTGGAGGAAAGCATCTGCCAAACAAACAATGCAAGCGTGTTGTTTTACTGTAATTAGATGCTCAGCCTTGGATGAGGAATGTTTGGACTGCAGCGTAATTATTATCCTTTAAATAGCTAAAACACACAATAAAAATCAATAGCTGGTAGAATCTCTATTAATTTCTGAGAAGACCCATTAAACCCTGTTTGGCTAAACCGCTCATTTTCTTTTAGGGGGGTATTTAAAGTATATTTTTAATTCACAGTATTGATACAGTTGAAACCAGTCTTGGCATTAAAAGCTGGAGATTTACTGAATTACAAAAGGCCTTGTGAGAATAATATGATTTAAAAAAAAGCAAAAAAAAAAATTTACAAAAGCTGTTCTTTCTTACTTTGATAAGCTAATTTTTAAGATATGTACAGCGGTCCGACCTCAACATTTCTGGCTAACGAGAGGCGTGCAAATATAACAATGGTGCTTAGCATCTTATCAGAACTAAATGTTTATTTTTTCTGTTTCTGTAGTTGAGGGTCTTTAAGTTGGCGAAGTCTTGGCCTACGCTCAACGCCCTGATCAAGATCATCGGCAACTCAGTGGGCGCCCTGGGGAACCTGACCCTGGTGCTGGCCATCATCGTCTTCATCTTCGCTGTGGTGGGGATGCAGCTGTTTGGGAAGAACTACCAGGACTGCGTCTGCAAGATCTCCAGCGACTGCACACTGCCGAGATGGCATATGAAGGACTTTTTCCACTCCTTCCTCATCGTCTTCCGGGTGCTGTGCGGCGAGTGGATTGAGACCATGTGGGACTGCATGGAGGTGGCCGGCCAACCCCTCTGCATCCTCGTCTTCATGCTGGTCATGGTGATCGGGAATCTCGTGGTGAGTTTCACTTTAAATGAATCAAAGGCTTCAGTTTTATCAGGTCGACATTGGAGAACTATATGAGCTACACTCTGTTTGTAAGCCCTTTATGATACATCTCTCCAGCCTTTCAGTCTTTGTTATCCTAATGCTGCTATGCTCCTGGTTGTTGATTTGACTATAAGAGGCCTCACTTCATTTTTAACCCCTAACTGATTCAACTCTTCAGTCTTTCAGACTTTCTTAACCTTTTGCTGCGATGCTGTTAGGGATTTTATTGACCACATGACAGCTCGCCCTCTTTATAAGTTCATACTGATACAGCTCTTCAGTCTTTCAGTCTTTGCACTATGTTGCTATGCTTTGCTGGTGGCTTCCCAGACATCGTTTCACACGTAGCTGCTGCATATGAAGAAATTCCCACGATTTCTCATGATATACATGACAAATTAGTCCTTTTTCATCATGCTCCCTTGTCTGGCTGGTGTGTAGGTCATCTCTTTAAATGAAGCAGGCGTCATAATATGCTAAGTCTGTAGCACTGGTCGGGAATTCCCTGTGAAGCTGAACATATTAGGTGAGTGATGTGGCCTAGTGCGACTGATAGTTTGACCCATATACAGAATGACCTAGCTATGCCAACGAGATTATCTGCATTCATTCCCTTCAGTATGACATGATCACAAAGTTATTTTAGTCTGCTGCTTTGGAACTTTTTGGCTCAAATCAGTACCTCAGATCTTGTTAAGTGCCATTGGGATGACAGGAGTATTTGAGACATATGTACATTACTTCATGCTTGCAGTAAAAGCAGCACATCTTGCTATAGAAATGATGGTATGTTTTTGTCATCAAATAGAAGATCACCAGTGAGTTATAAAGCCTCTTTTTATCAGTTAGTCCAATTTCATCTTGCTCATATGTGATATTGTCTGGCTCATGAGTTGGTGGAAGCTCATGCGCATTGATTGGACGGAGTTGCTTTGCCGCATGACTTTACCAAACCCGTGAGACCAAAGTCATGTCAGATTTCTTGATCTTCACCTATCGTTTCCACAGAGCTGTAGAACGGCCATAATCTGCTGCAGACTTGGCCGCCCGGAAGCACAGAATGTGGGCTAAGAACAGATTGAAGTCAGGGAGAAACAACATGATTGTTCCCATTGTGGGTCAGGAGATTCTTACAGCAATAAGCATAGAGAGCATCTTTGCTAATCCAAACCTAAGCAGTTTCAGAGCAATGCGAATGTTGTAACAAGTAGCTGCTTAAATACCAAATTCCTGTTTATGCTCCGAAATGTTCCGAAATTTTCAAAAGCAACACTGAGTGGAAATGCGTGCAATCGATGGTAATTTTCCCATGGAGCAGCAGCCTGAGTGCGGAGAGTAGCGCTTAGCCTTACCCTGACAAAACTCTAAAGCAAAGCAACCTCTCCATGTTTTGACAGGCTATAGTTTTGGTAATGAATGCAAATCTCTTCCTGTAGGCGTGTCATACATGCGATCGCATCAGAAGGTTCATGCGACGGACGCTTAACTGGGCTGTCAGAAGCTCCAAAGGGTGCCTCGCCAACGTCAACGCGATGCACTCTCAGATTTCACGAAATACTGCCCGTGTCGCTGTCAACATCCTCAACTATTATCTCTACAGCTGCATGAAAGTTCCCCCCCGGCAAGCATGCCAATCCTTCTAATTTTTCCCATGGTTGGAAGTTTTGGCAAAGGCGTCTGTGACTTTTTTTGTAACAGGAAGACAGTCATCACATGCGTCCGTGTTTGGCTTCCTGAATTGACCGCTCAGTGGTCTCAGTAGTATGGTAGGAGCTCACTCAGGAGGGCTCTCAGATGTTCCTTGAAGATGAGAGGTTGCCCCTCCAGCCAAGTTGAACTTCAAAAGACTCTTGCACTATATTGATCTAGCTGGTTCATATAATGCAGTGTGAATCGACTGTTATGAAAAACAGATTCTGTTTTGCATTGGGTATGTGTATTCATGTTCAGGGGTGCAGTGGCCCCGGGAAGTATGTGCCTTCGTACCCTTGCCCTTTTCCTATTGCCCGTTGATTCATTATGGCTTGCCAAGCTGTTAATGACCCAGCGCTCCAAAGTTGCGTGACCTCTGATCCCAAGTTCCGGAACCTGTTCGGCCAATTGGATGGCCTTCTGGAATACGTGCCTTCTAGGTTCAGCGCGTCTAGTCGGAAGCCAGCTGCCACAAACCTTGGTCACACGGTCCCTTCCGCTCACTTCTCACGCACACACATTGTGCACAGAAATAGCATAATGTAGCCCTGTATTTAGGGGATGTCAGGGTGGACCCCAGCCCCCCTCACCACCTCCCTCCCCACATGGACAGCTGTTACTGTGCTAGAGAGCATTGTTGGCTTGGAGAATGTAGGCCACTGCAGGGAAAGCAAAAGAGATATATTACCTATTGATTGCTAGTTGCACAACAAAGGCCACTTTCCCTTTTATTAGTGAGAAATATGAATTATGTCCTCTCCATCTGGAAAAATCACTTCAGAGGTAGTCTGCAAGTTACATTTTAATTAACTAGAATTGAGAACCTTAAATTCCAGCTCAAGGAAAGAAACAGTGGCCCTGGGGTCAATTGCCTTGGACCCTTAATCCCCGGTACAAGGATTGGATTACTGCTTTGATCAAAATAGCTAAAAGAGAACAAATTGGGAGCCACTCATCGCCATCAACACCATCAAGTGTTCCCACATATCTAGCAATAGAAGTAAATATTAACTGAAGCTTGGATGTTGCTTAGCTGGAATGACCGCTTGATGTTGTGCTAATGTGAATCAGTTTAGAATGTTGCATCAGGAAATAATCCAAGCACTCGACAGGCTCTTGAGTTACTGGTTCGTAAGTAAAAGCACACAGCCTTCCGGGATTCCAGGCACGCTCCTGCTCCTGCACCCCACACCAGTGACAGTTGGTCTGTACTTCAAATTACGTGGTCAAGTCCTCGGGATAAAATGTCCAATCTTGTTATTGTTCTGCACACTTACTCTGACCCCAGTGAAATGCAAAAACATGGCTTGTTTCTCATTCATTCATTTATTTATTTATTTATTTGTTTGTTTTTTAAGAATACCAGCATTTGACATAATCTTCTTTGGGTCTAGCGCCATGCTGTCAGTAGGGCGTCCAGGTACGCCAGGTGTTGTCCAGTACATACGGTGATATGTTCTACTCCCTCCTCCACGTTTTTTGCTTACAAGGCCATGTCCTGTTTTTTTTGCTGAATACATTGCAAGTGTGCGAGTAAAAAAGTGATTCAGTGGGTAGCTGTGTGGCTGTGTACTTCCAGGCTTTGGGTTTTGAATCCTGCCCCGTCTCCATGCTTGTAAAGTTTGGTGTATTTGTTTCTCTAAGGACCTCTGAATGGGTTTGTCCCTCACAGTGGACTGTCACCCCATCCAGGGTGCCCCTTGCATGGGCTCACTGCCACTGAATGTGGCTCTGTGACTCTAGGCTCACTGCCACTGGATGTGGAATGCAGTGCAGCACTGGGTGGATTGTTTCTATGACACGGCTTCCTGTGATGCAGAGAATGAACACATCCATCTTCCGTAACGGTCTATCCCATACGGGGCCGCCATGCGCCTGGATCCCATCTCAGAGTGCATAGGGCTGTGGGAGGAAACGCACGCAAACGCAGGGAGAACATGCAAACCCCCCAGCTGTGGTGCTTTGGGGGCTATAGGGCTGCCCACTGAGCCATCCTCCACAAGTACAAGTCCTGTGAAGATGGATGAAAACCTCGATACTACTCTGCCTTTACTACGCAATATCTGACCACAGCGTTGTATATAACAGGAAAAAAACATTCTCTGCATCAAAACAATGAACTGGGATTCCAGTGCTGCTATTTCCATTTTCCCCAGTCTCTGTTTTTCCATTTACTTTAGTAAGTATGAAATCTAAACACTTTATTTGTCACATGACTAGACAACTGGTTAGTGCATGTGGGTGAAAAACAGATAAGTCCCATGATAGCAGTGACATAGTAGTGCAAACAAAACCATTAAACAATAGTGCAGATTGTTCATTCACTTTCAGTCCCATGTTTAGTTAGTTTACCAGCTAAAGCTTTTTTTTTTTTTAATCACTGCGTCATTCCTCACACGCCCCGGACGACAGGTGTGTGGATGTTTGTGTGGAAACGTCACTCTTCTGCATGTGTGTGTCGGGGTCACGGGGGGTTGGGGGGATGTGGCATGGGGATGGGACACAGCAGTCTGCCTCGCCACGACGACGGCATTCCTCAGAGTCCCAGCTTCCCAGCAGGCGCTAGTGCTAATCGCTATGGCGTGGCTCGTCCTAACGGCAGGGATGCTATTAATTTAAGCGTTTATTCAAACATGATAGGGTCGCTGGGGTCACATTCACCATGTTCTCAATTTAATACAATTTAAAAAAAACCTCTTTTTTTTAGGCTGGCGTATTCACTTTGAGTCCATCTGCCTGAAAGCTTATGATTTGTGTTTGAAATGAGTATTGATTTGCCATGTCTGATTTTATTGGTGTCATTCTGTTTGTTGTTGTTTTTATTATTTATGAGGTGACCTTCAGTGTCCTGAAAGGCACCTATAAATTAAATGCATTATTATTATTATTATTAGTAATAGTAGTCTTATGTATAAGAAACAGCCGAGGGGTATTTCTCCTTTTAATATCCCATACTGGGCGCCTTAAGTATGGACTACAAAGGAAAGCAGATGCAGACATTGGTAATGAATGGTTAGAAAATCATGTTTATTGACAGGTAGCCTTTGTCTATGAGCATAGAGCATTGTTCTGCCTTTGCTGTCAAATGGGGCGGCTCTGTTTTCAGTCTGTGTACCTGTGAGGTCAATAGAGGATAATGTGGTATTATCAGATATGTGGGGTTTGGGGGAGCCCAGGTAGCCAATGAGAGCAAGGCTGATGTGGTTTAGACCCGCCTTCTCTTAAAGGTGCGGTACGTCTGTCTGCGATGGGCCTTCACCCTGAAGTTTTGCTTTTGTTTATTTACTTAGCAGACACTTTTTTGAGAAAGCAGGGTCAAACAGTCTCTGGAAAGATTGGGGGTTACTCTTTCAACCCTGGGATTTGAATTAGCAACCTTCCGATCACAAGCACAGTGTTCTAACCCATAGTGTTATGGTCATAGTGTCATAGTGTTATGGTCATAGTGTCATAGTGTTATGGTCATAGTGTCATAGTGTTATGGTTATCAGCTCAACCTGACACTGCACTTTAAACTGGCTATAAGCATTTCTTGCAGAGTATTTCATTGCATCCTGTAAATTGTATATACTCTCTTGTAAATTCATAGGTTACTTTTCTGTTTTGCACTCTCTATAATTTATTTACAGTCTATTTTACAATTTATTTTCTAGTTTCTTTGTTATTTGCACAAAGTATGAGCGGTTCAGGATACATTTCACTGCATGTTGTACCTGTATAACTATGCATGTGACAAATAAAGAATCTTGAACCTTGAATCTAACCCATTGAGTCAAACACTGTCCCCGTGATCTGATCTGTGTAGTATAAATTTCCCTGATGGGTCCTTGAATTCATTTTTCAATTCAATAGTTAATAATAGTTTCCATGTTTATGGTTAAGAATGCTTCTAAGACAGCATTTACTTTGCATTTGTACATCAAATATACAGCATATACTATTGCACATATGTTATATTGAGTGCATATTAGCATATGGGCAAATAGAAGCAGATTACAATAAATGTAACAAATGCATTACCCATGTAAACCTCGATAAAATACAAGCTTTTATCAAGTTTTAACAAGTTTTTTTTTTAAAGTTTATACACATAAATGAGCCCTGAAAAAATGCAAAGATAGGTCAGTTACTTAAGCTAAGAGAATTTGTCTCTGGTAAACTTTGTGTGTAAGTGTCCCTAACTGTTTTATTAATAATAATCTTTTATGAAAAGATATATTGAAACTGAATGCAGCTGTTCTTGGAGGATTTCATGGATGTTCCTGATTTGTCCTAAATAATAACTTCCACCACCTCCTAGCAATTTAGGCCTCGATCTGTAGCCCAAAAAGCAGTATCTTCTGATGGTGTCTCCACCAGCCCACCCTCCGTTCTCACCTGCCCCGCTGAAGTGGCCGGCTTTAGTGCGGGAGGTGTTCATTCCTTACAGCGACTGCTGGTAATTAGGGCCTTCCCAGTGTCCTGCCGTAATCTGCTGCTTTAGCTGCCATCTTGCTTCCATGTCTATAGCTCACAGCTTACAAAAGTCAATCTGTCCCACGCACTTGGCTCTACCTCCCACCCGAGGTCAGGTTCTCAGGGGCAATTCTTCGATTTTTTAAGGTGGAGGGGCTATGATTCGTACGGAGGGAACAGTCTTATCATTAGCCTGGTCGCAGTAGCAGATGCGTAAAAGCTTCATCCTTTCCTGCGTTTCCTTGTCAGGACGTTGGTTAAATGAGCCATGCTTCTGATTGTTAGTTGCCCACCTCTCCTGTCACTCAAATTTCAATCCACATACCATCTAAAATACATGCACCACACCACAGCCAGAGGCACATTAACATGATGAGAGGCTCCTGGGACATTTTCAGAGGTCCTCCAAAGGTAAAAGTTGTCGACCAAGAAGGCCCCTTTTTGGTGGGAGGTAAGACCCCCCAGCTAAGCCCGTGCATTACAGTGACCCTGACCATAATGCTTCAGCAGAAACACAGAAGTCCCATTAAGGTAGATATAATAATATAATTAATGTAATATAAGAATATTATAAAATATTAATATATTATCTAGAATACATGGGTTGTCTGCTTGCAAAATGTGTGCTGTGTCTGATGTGTATTGCTCGTTATGAATTAGGTTTCCAGTTGATCAGTCAATTCATTAATCAATCAATCAATCAACAATTATAAAGTTTCCTTAATTATTTTCTGCCTAGCAAATATTTTTACCAGTTGCAATTGAGTGTTGTCAAAAAGTGATACTGTACATATCTGAAAAAAATGTTGTAGAATAACATTTTATTTAGCAATAATATGCTGAACATAGGAATGACTTTGGTTTAAAGGAAGGTTAGTCAAACTGTTTTGACTAAAATGTAGCAGGTCTTTCAAAAAGGGATCTTTAAAAGCCAAAGAATGGTTATTTTATGTCTGGCCAAATGTCACAGCGGTTTTCAGTCTCTTGACATAATAATGCAGCTTCTACTACTCATATACTCTGTGTGTCCGTGGTTCTGACAGCTTTGTAGAAAAAAAGTTATAGAATACAAACAGATAATTATTATGGAGTTTTAGAGACAAAAAAAATCTATGTCCTTAAAAGAATCCTGGTGCTGTTATTATCCTATATAAAATGTTCCTGAAAGAACATGTGATGAAAATATTTTCCATAGTCTTGAATCTCTGTTTAATTAAACATTTATGAGATCCTTTAAGGAATACTTATTCAATTACTTGTTCCAAGTAATTGTTGTGTTATTTAAATATAGATAATATGGGTTCCCATGTGTACTTTCATTATAAACGTCAGTAAGACATCAGATAGTTCACATCAGGTTGTGATGTCACCACGACGCAGAGATAAGCCAGTGCTGTTTTTTCCGCAGCTACGAGGCTCCTGTATTATGAGGTTAATACCTGCAAATAAAACAGGAAAATGAAGAGCGCTATTATGGGATTACAGAGAAAGGAAACAGGTGAAAGGAAAGGAAAGACAATGCATAGAATTTTATGAGATTAACCCAAAGAAAGAGGAAATCAGAACTTGGGCAGTGAATAAAATGCAGAACCCGAAAAATGGAATTAACCATCAGCCTCATATGACACAATCACCAATATCCAGAGCACATTTTAAGGAGTTCCCCACAAACGAGTACCGGAATGTCAGGAAAATGACAGGCCACGCGCTGAAGGCATGCTGCGCTTTGTGAAGAAGGTGCCACATTAGATTTCTTGCAGAATCTCCTGCTAGAAGGGGGAGGTGGAGAAAAGTGGACACCATGTAAATTGATGCCATTTTGTCTTTGGAGATCATAAAAGTCTCATCACCGTAAAAGGCTTTTTTTTTGTCAAGATCAATACATCTGAGACAGTCCTTGGATGTGGGGATGCTCCCCTGTTTAAAAGCTGGCTAAAAATAAAGTTTGGCTCCCAGAAACACAGGACCTGGTGGCAGTACTTTAACAGATAACAGAGGTGCACAGTCAGCAGAACCTTCTCTACACATGGTCTATATTTTCCTTTCTCTACACCATCTGGCTACTGACATCTACATGGCTGTTTTGTTGCACCTCTGGGCCGTTGTCATAGAGTCATTTTTGCCAAGGATTTCACTACTTTATGAGTTTTCTAGACTTAAAGGTATAAATATTTCAGAAAACTTCTATTCCCAAGACAATGTTGGTGTCTGATGATGATGATGATGATGATGATGCCCATAGCATCTCCTTCTCCATTTATTCCCTCTCTGAAATGTATTTCACTCTATCATTTGATTACAACTGTCATATATCCATAGTGCATTTTTACCAGAGGGAAAAATTAAATAATCAATATTCCAATGTTCAATGATAAATAATAATAATAATAAAAAAAGTGAGATGAATTCTGGAAAATGGCATGTCATAAGTGAGACAATTTTTTTAATTTGGTAAACTAGTGAATTCGGAGGGAAAAAAATTAAGCAATTACCTGACCGCTTGGTGAGTGGTCAGTGGAGTGAGACTCGTGGAAAATGACACATCTATGAGCACACAACACACAGCAGGAAAGATCAGCGAGACTGTGCCGCTTCTTCATCAGACGCAAGGTGTTTTATGCTGAATGCATGGCTGTCAGAGAATGGGCTTACCCAGACTGCGTGTGTGAGTGTCCGTCACAGACTCTCATCTCCGTCCACTTCGGGCCCTGACTTAGGGCTGCATTCTGGGCGAGTCTCTTGCCGCCTGCCGCTCGTGCCTAATTGAGATAACATTAAGCAGGGTCCTGGCCATTCAGCAGCGAATGGGACCTTCAAAAAGGGGATGGACGTCATCGCCCGGCTGAGCCATTGTGACCGAGGCCCAGACGGCTGCCTTCAAAGGCTGCCTGCTGTATATCTCAGCTTGCTTGATCTGCCCATCACCAGCCAGAGAATGGCTGGCCATCAGTCCTGGGGGCCGGGCTGAATGGGGGGAGTCAGAAGCCTTTCCTTTTCACAGGGACCCTTAAAACATCACTATTTACAAAGGGGGGGCAGGTTGAAGCGGTCATTAACGAAACTGAAAATAATTCTGATAGCATGGCTTATGGGGACAGCAGTGGTTATTTATATTTTGAATATCTCCTTTATTGTCATCCTCATGATACCCTTTATTGTGTATGGTAGCTGTGCACTAGAGCTGAGCTGGTTTTTGGATTTTCCACGTTTATTAATTATTATTGTCATACCTGCCTGTATCTATACTCCTCGAGTTTTTCTTTGAGCTTCCTGTTAACGCCCCCGGTCTGACTGACATATTTGCCCCCTGCTGTTCCTGCTGAGGTACTGCACGATAACACAGGTCAGCTGCTTCTTTCTGGTTTCATAGGTAATGATCTAATTATAGGCTTAAGACTGCAGGATGTTTCAACTCCTGTTACACGTCAGTAAATGCTGTTGCATCTCAAGAATTTGCATGTTAGGGAAAATTCTAGAACCACTGACAATTGGCAGTTGATCTTGCATGCGGAGCGAATGGCAAACGAGGACAGTGAATCACTCCTTATCACGCCTTTCCTTTTCTGTAATACATGCATAAAGTCACAACACGACCGTCACATACCGGTTGGTGACGCCGCAGCCGGTTGGCTAAAAGCTGAAGTGTAGCTGACAGATGCGCAGGTGCTAGCTAAAGCTCACGTGTAGATGCGCAGATGCTAGCTAAATCTGAGCATTGCCGGCTCATCTCTCTCTGTCACTGTCAGATAGCTACATGACAAGCTGCCATAGCAACATGCTAACTGCTCGTGTGAGGCACTTACAACAAATCAATCTGACTTTAAAAAAATCAAGCAACATGAGAAACTTTTAAGAAAAAGATGTTACTATTGATTTTATTTTATTTTTTATTTCTTTATTAACTCAAATACCAATTTTGATTTATGTAACCTGATTAAATTTTATTTGATTGCGCATAACGGACAAAATATCAAAATCATAAAATAAATTTGAAAATAATCAATTGCCAGCCTTGAACAGTCTGATCTTAACAGTTTCATAAAGAGCTTTAGTATAACCTGGAACCAGGGAAGTATGGTTAGACATTTACATGCCATTTGAATATTAGCGCTAATTTACACAAACTTAACAACAGCTAAATGTTTTGTGCAACAACAGAAGTTTTCAAATAAAGTTTTTAAAGTTTCTAATCGTGACAGAGCAGTTGCCAGTTTGAGTCCCGGAAGGGACTCTGACGTTTTTTTCTAGGTGTTTGACGTCAGCCCCGTAGGTCCCTTGGATGAAAGCGCTTGCTAATTTCCTCCATACACAGCAATTCCCAACCGCTTTCATTCAGCCTCTACTGTCCTTAATTTGCAAGGAAACGTCCTGTTTAATGTACCACGTCCATGTGAGACCTTTTGCAGGCAGCTTGCAGCTCTCCATGCTTCTTTCACGTCAGCTGCTGATCTAGTCCCTTATTTTGCCATGGTGTGTTTTACCTAAAATTTGTGTTATATAAGCTACACCACCTGGCACAATAATTCCCTTAGGGAATCTTCTTTAGATTGTTTGTGTCCACGGACATGGGAGCGCTGTAAGATGTCAGGCTATATCAGCAAGGTTTGCATGATGCATTTTATTCATTTTTCTCATCCTCTCATCTCGTGGTAGCATGATTTGCTGAATGTGCGGTGCTTTAAGTGTGACCGTCAAATGCTTTTCGCATACTCTGGTGCTGTCGTGTCCCATAGGCCCGTGCAAAACTTCTTTCACTCGGGCTCATAGAGGATCGATCACCTCTTCTGCTACTGGCTGCAGCACTTGTAGAGTTTTTGCATGGGAGGTGCTCAGAACCATTGAACATCAAGGTAGCTCATTTGAGAAAACACAGACAGATCCTCACAGGCAAGGATGCATCCCTGCTTGAGTCTCACTTCTGAGCTCCTGGCTCCATCCCAGCCCCTACAGCACCCACACACATCTCATCTTCCTTACCGGGAAACCCACTCAAAGACCGAACGGTAGCATTATGAAGCGCTAGTGAGATGCTCTCTTTCCTCAGTTGTCCCAATATGACCCTTACGGATGCCGATTTTTTTTCGTATATATGCAGCTGCGATCTCAGCACTTTTTTTCTGGTGAAGAGGATGAGCTGGGATGGAACTTCTCCTGTCACTGATGCTCCACAGGCTGTCCCTTTTGGCTGTACCAAGTAGTAATATCTCCGTCGAAGAAGTAACTGATGATCTTCCATCTTTTTCAGCATGGATATCAGAGAGTTAGGTAAAGGCAGCTTCAACCATGTTTGCCTAGGAGGGCTTAGTCTTCGGTTGAGACTAGTGCAAGTCCCCCCTCTGGCCATCATAAGATGGAATGGTCCTTGTAGAGCAGGTGCCCTCAAAAGTGCAAAGACCACCCATGCATTATTTTCCACGCTTGTAACCCCTTTGCCACAGGATGTCATTTTGCTTCACAGCTCTCCTGTCTGTGAGTGCTTGAGATTAGTCTGGGGCCTTAAAATTTGTGACTCATGCGTGAATCATGAATCGAGTGCACAAATCATTTCTATTACGGGAGACATCCGTCGACAGATTGGCAAGTCGCAATCGAGCAGCTGACTTCTTTTAGACAGGTAATATTTGCTTGGTCACCCGTGCAGTGGGAAACCAGCTCTGAAATCACACCCCCAGCTCAAGGAGATTAATTCTTGCAGTCTGTCTCTCTCTCTGTTCCCCTATGGAGAGTGGTGGATTGGTAATTCCACCAGTTTTTTTCTTTTAATGTATTTGGCCTTGTCCATGCTTTAAAATACTCAATGGCTTCTTAGAAAACACTGTAAACAAGCCCACCGGCATTATTTATGTATGCTTTCAAAAAGGCAGCTGGGTAGCAAGGTTACCCCCCTCCCCCCCATAATTTACGCCCATACTGGGTAGTATTGTTCCTGAATTTGAAGATGTGCTTTTTTAAAAAATAAAATCCTATAAGATAAACTTTATTTATCTCAGCAGGAAATGAGAATAACATATTAAATACCACTAAGCAATTACGCAAAAGGTGTCACAAGTTTCTCTGTAACCGAAACCTTTTGGTTGTGAAAGAACAAGTAGAATCCTTTCCTGAAAATAACCAATAGATTCTGTAACTTGATCTTGTGAAAATGTCTGTTTGTGGGTTTACCATATACATGGTGTGAAGCATTTAGAGGTCACTCTAAATAGTTTGTGCTTGTAGATCATGGAGCTTCAGAACTAAACGATGGCCCTTTGCTTGTGCCCTGAGGTCCACTGTTACTCCAGCACTTACCGAGGACATGGGTGCAAAGATGGGGGTGGGCTGTCCACACCCCTGGACACAGTTCCATGTCATCAATGGAAGCTGAAAATGTACAGGCCTCTAAACTGGATCCATTCCCCAGTCCTGTGTGTCATCCCCACCCCCACTGGATCAGAAAGCAGACCCTGCTGGGCCTCAATTACACTATAACAAAATATACAAGGTACAGATAATTACCAGTGCAAATAAGCTCAGCTCCTTCACATTTCAGTTAACTTTATGTTAGACGCGGTTACATTCTACTGTATATTTTTTAATAGGGGGTGGTATGGTGGTGCAGTGATTAGCAAGGTCACCTTGCATCTCTGAAAACCAGGGTTTGATTCTCCCTGTCCTGGGTTTTTCCCTGCCTTGTACCCAGTGTTTCCAGGACAGACTCTTGACCCCAAATAGGAAAATCAGTGTAGGAAAAGGAGCAGCAACAATTATTATAGGCAAGAACCTAAACTGGAACTGGTTTACCATGTATTTTCTACACCATAGTGTCCCTGCGTGCAAAGAGTGGGGGGTGTGTCAGGGGAGAGTGAGGTGGTGGGTCATATTGATTAGGTCCGCCTGTCCCTTGTTCCCTTCAATGAGTATAAATTGATGTGTTCTGTTTTGCTTTTGTCCTGTTAGTGACAGTCCCAGAAGCCGCAATCTCTGTCCCTGCACGGACTAAGCACACCAGTCCCATGTTAGCTTAATTCATTAATGGACCCAGCTCCTCTTTCAAGCCCTGCCTCAATGGTGTGACCCAGTCCTGCTTGCCAGCTGACCCTAAAACAGGAAACGGTAAACAAGCCTGTTCCTCAGTGCCCGAGTCTCCGAGTCACATGGTTCAGTTCACCGGCTCGACCGGAGAAAGTCTCAGAGCCTAATTTATCTGTCCGGAAGGTTTTTCCATTTGTCTACAGTAAAGAATGCAGTGACTGTAGGGAATATTTCGAGGGACACAAAGAGAAGTAGCCTTTGCTTACTTTTGTTGGTCAAAACCAACAAATAACATTGTGCTCCATTGAATTCTAGGTCTTCCTAAAACATACAGTGAGTTCTTTTGTTCAGCATTATGTTGTTTCCTGAACTGCGACAGGGCTGTACCTCGACCCAGTGGCACAGTTTGTCATTCCCTGACTTATGTAAAGCCCGTGTACATTTCTTGTTACCTCTCTGCCCCACAGTGGTTCATAGCTGTAGTGTCCAGAGAAATTGTACAGCTTCCACCACGGGAATGCTCCTCCCCCCTCCCCTCAGTGCTCCACAGATGTCAACTGTCGATACAGCAGACAGCGAGTCCCAGTCTATTGCGATACAGTTAGAAATTGCAGCGTTGTTGCTCCTTCCGATGAGCAGAATGAGCTGTGCTAAGCATCGTGCTCTGGGATGTAAGGGTGCAGAGATTAAAAGGCTTCCTATGATGTTTAGATTCAGGTGGTTTAGATGTCGGATATCAATTATAAGAGGTGTAGATAGTTATGTGTGCACCCGTGGTAGAGGGTCCCGTACGGTGTCTTGCCTGCCTGGTGCCCAGGTAGGGGACCTTCCAGATCGAGTGGACAGGCTTTTGGCCCCAGCCGGGGTGGATCCAGTGGTCGTGGTGCATGTTGGCACCAATGACATAGGAAAGGGCAGAAGGGCTGTTCTGCAAGATAAATTTATAGAAGTCGCAGATAAGCTTAGAAGCAGAACATCCACAGTGGTATTCTCTGGAATACTTCCCGTGCCACGTGCAAGTCAGGCAAAATTAGCTGAGATAAGGGGATTAAATGCGTGGCTAAAATGGTGGTGTAGGAAAGAGGGGTTCAGGTTTATGGGGCACTGGAAGACCTTCTGGAACAGGTGGGACCTGTTCAAGCCGGACGGGTTGCATCTGAACCATAGGGGAACCAGTGTATTGGGGAGGCGTATGTGCAGAATAGTTGAGGAATGTTTAAACTAGGGACTGGGGGGGCAGGGAGGTCAGTTAAGAATTTATGTGGGGAGAGACGGAAAGCCCAAATAAATATTAAAAGTAGACATTGTAAAAGGCCTACCATTAGTGGTCTGTATTTGAATGCTAGGAGTATTAGAAACAAAATTAATGACTTAGAGGCTTTAATTTCTTCAGACAATTACGACATTATAGGAATAACTGAAACATGGATGAGTGACAATGATGGTGATGAATATAATATGGATGGTTATACGTTGTTCCGTAGAGACCGGATAGGCAAGAAGGGAGGTGGTGTTGCAGTATACGTAAAAGAAAACTTGCAGGCAAGGGATCTCACTGATAAAAATAAAAATTCAGAAGCTGTATGGATCAAACTTGATGCTAAAGATTCAAATGGCCTAATTGTCGGGGTTTGTTATAGGGCACCTAATGTAGCTGTAGAGGAAAGCAGAATATTATATGATGATATCAGGATTATGAGTAATAAAAATGATGTGGTGGTTATGGGTGATTTTAATTTACCTGGGATACAGTGGGACACAGTCTCTGGCTCTTCTGTAAATGAACTTGAGATGGTGGAATTAGTACAGGATTGTTTTTTTACTCAGTTTGTTAATACTCCTACCAGGGGAGAAGCCCTTCTTGATCTCGTTTTTTGTAATAACCAGGATAGGATTGGAAAATTAGAGGTTTTAGACCCATTGTACGGTAGTGATCATAACATGGTTAAATTCGAGGTTAATTTTAGTGTCCGAAGAGCAAAGTCTAAATTAAAAGTATACAATGTTAGGAAGGCTAACTTTAATGGTATGAGACGGAAATTAGAAACTGTAAACTGGACAGAGTTAAATAGCAAAACAGTTGAAGAGGCATGGGAATTTTTCAAAAGCACATTGTTGCAAGTGCAAGAGGACTTAATACCTGTTTCCAGCAAAACTAAATCTAGGAAACGACAACCAAGGTGGTTTACTAAGGAAATTAAGAATAAAGTCAGGAGGAAAAGGGCTCTGTTCCACAACTGGAAAATAACTAATGATTTCAAAATCAAGCAGGAGTATCTAAGTCTACAGGCAGAGTTAAAAAATGACATTAGGCTATCAAAGAGGGATGTAGAAAGAAAAATTGCATTGGAGGCTAAGCATGACAGTAAAGGTTTCTTCCAATATTTTAACTCCAAGAGAGCACTAAAAGCTGAAATCACTAATTTGCAGGATAGTAAGGGCCTTATAATTGGTAACGAAATTGATATGGTAAACGAGTTTAATGATTATTTTTCAAGGGTGTTCACAATAGAGAACACAAGTAACTTACCACCAATTAATACGAATACAGCATCGTCTATGACCAATATATGTATATTTGGTCATAAGGTTGATGTGATACTAAGCCTAGCTAAACTCAAAATAAATAAATCGCAGGGGCCTGATGGCATCTTACCTTTAGTCTTGAAAGAGATGAGGGATATTATTAGCCAACCTTTGACTTTAATATTCCAGAAATCGTTATCTGCGGGTGTGGTACCATCAGATTGGAAGCATGCTAATATAACACCCATATTCAAAAAAGGGGATAGAAGTAATCCAGCAAACTATAGGCCAATCAGTTTAACTAGCATTACTGGAAAAATAATGGAAGCTATAATTCAAGTGAAAATGGTAGATTACCTAGATGCAAATAACATTATAAAGGATAGCCAACATGGATTTAGGAGAGGTAGATCCTGCTTAACGAATCTGCTTGAGTTCTTTGAGGAAGCTACAAGTGAAATTGATCACAAAAAGGCCTATGATGTGATTTACTTAGATTTCCAGAAAGCCTTTGATGTTGTCCCCCACAAACGGCTCTTGTTAAAGCTTAAAGCTGCAGGAATTTTAGGAACTGTGGCAGCTTGGATCAAAAACTGGCTAACTGATAGGAAGCAGCGAGTAGTTATTTGAGGCACTATGTCACAGTGGGCCTCCGTTTATAGTGGGGTACCGCAGGGTTCAATTTTAGGACCACTATTGTTCCTAATTTACATTAATGATATTGACACGAATACATACAGTAAACTGGTTAAATTTGCAGACGACACTAAGGTGGGCGGGGTAGCAGATACTAATCTAGCAGCAGAGAGGCTTCAACGGGATCTGGATTTAATTAGCGAATGGGCTGATACTTGGCAGATGAAATTTAACACAGATAAATGTAAGGTAATCTATGCAGGGAGCAGAAATATACAGTACAGATATTTTATGGGTTCCACTGAAATAAAGGTAGCTGATTACGAGAAAGATCTCGGTATGTATGTTGATGCTTCCATGTCCCACTCTCGCCAATGTGGGGAAGCAATAAAAAAGGCGAACAGAATGTTGGGTTATATCTCTAGATGTGTGGAGTTTAAGTCAAGGGAGGTGATGTTACACTTATATAATTCCTTGGTAAGACCCCACCTAGAATACTGTGTGCAGGTTTGGTCACCATACCTCAAGAAGGACATTGCTGCCTTAGAAAAGGTGCAACGAAGAGCTACGAGAATGATTCCTGGTCTTAGAGGAATGTCTTACGAGGAGAGGTTAGCGGAACTGAATCTGTTCAGCCTTGAGCAAAGGAGACTAAGGGGGGATATGATTCAGGTCTATAAGATTCTAACGGGTCTGGATGCTGTTCAGCCAAATGACTATTTCAATATTAGTCTAAATACTAGAACTCGTGGCCATAAGTGGAAATTAGCGGGAGAACATTTTAAAACAAATTTGAGGAAACACTTCTTTACACAGCGTGTAGTCAGAGTATGGAATAGTCTTCCTGCTATTGTAGTGGAAGCTAAAACCATGGGTTCCTTTAAATCAGAGCTAGATAAGATTTTAACAACTCTGAGCTATTAGCTAAGTTCTCCCCAAACGAGCTTGATGGGCCGAATGGCCTCCTCTCGTTTGTAAATTTCTTATGTTCTTATGTTCTTATGTAAACACAGAGGTGAAGCCCAGGATGGGAAACCGATATAAAAGCAGTCTTACATCAGTATAATAAATACAGAATATGAAGCAGCTTATAGAAAAGATGTGTCCTATGTGCAAAACAAACTGTACAAATGCATAGCACACAGATTTGGCAAATAGACAATAAGCCACATCCATCAGGTTCGTATCTAACCATCTTCCATAACTGCTTATTGGGTACGAGGAGTTCCAGAGAGCCAGGAGTCTATCCTGGGAAGCACAGGGCACAGCCCTGGAGGTATGACACTGCAGTGCCCGCTATCGAGTGACTGCACTACCCTAAAATAAACATGTATAACAAAGCAATACATGTCGTACTGCTCATATCAGTAATATATTATACATAACTCTTCTTCAAACCTTGATACTTGAGTACATACGTTTCTTAATACATTGAACGACATATAATTAGCACAATAAACAGGTGCAGACTTTTGATCAGGGCCCTGCAGATAGTGTGATGTCGTGCGATGACATCAGCGGAGACTCCACAGCCGTCTCCCACGTGTCTACAGTGCAAATGTGGCCCCCCTTGCAGTTGTTAACCCCGTAACTCCACATGCAACTTCACAGCAATCAGTTTAAAAGTTAAGGAGGCTTCCATATTGCTGTTTAACACAACACTTTGCAGCTCTACTAGTTAATCACTGACTGGAGTGAAACAACCACAAATAGCTCATTTTGTTTTACCGTGTACAGTGAGCTTAGTACAAAAGCTCATTAATGCACACAGACCAGCATAGCTTCTCATGTAGACGTAATACTTTGACAATTGAACATACGAGGGTTATATTCCCTTGTTACCGACAGACGGGACCACTGAATTGCTGTGTACCCCTAACATTTTTGCCTTTGTAGCTTGATGATATAAGCAGTCTGCTGAAGGCCAAATATGCCGGGGGTTCTCTCTCCAGTCCTGAAAAGGTATGAGAGCTCTTTTTAAAAGATATTTTCATTTTGCAGAACTGTGATTAGTTGGACAGAATATCTGTAGTCAGGTAATTACTCCTGTCACACTGAGGATAAGCTGTAGGGAGACTGGCAATCTCATGTCCCACGGTGACTGAAATCCCATCTCCCGCCCCCAGTGCCCATTATGTAGAGGGTGCGCACATGGCCGCCATAAACATGCAAGACCACCGTTCTCTAATTGTCCCTTTTGTCAATGAGAGAGTCTGGGTGCCACTGAGAGAATCTGGGTGCCGACCTGTCCATCTCAGTTGAAATTAAATCTTCATTTAACTCTTTTTTCATCACTCGACACAGGTGCACAGATGAGTGAAATACTTAAATAAAAACAAATAGTGCAAATAGGAAGTATAACAAAAAAAACAGAAATAGCCCATCTGAGGCCAGCTTAAATGAGTATCAACTCATCAGTCGAGAATCCTTGCATTTAGAGAGTTGCTTTGAGATGTCCATCAGGTGGGGGAATTTTGAACAAAGGGCTAGTGTGTGGGATACTGATCTGTTGACTCCTGGACATGGGGCCATGGGTCTTATTTTTACTCCATCCACGGCACTCCCCTCTGTCCCCCCTGGGACTGAAGCTGTCAGAATCAGCCCTCGGTGCTCTTAGCCGTCTCCCCGGCGCATTGCCTGCACGTTAAGCTTGCACTGAACAGAGGTTGCTAAGCGTCTGCCTGCATATAACAACAAAAGAAAAATCTGCAGATCTACATCAACACTACAGAATATTATTTTAATGCTTTGGACACATTTATATCAGGAAAACAATGATGCGTTTAATATATTATCAATTAAAGATACATTTTCAAACTTACCCTAGCCCTATTTTAATAGCCACCAACATGCAAATTTGATAAATATATTGTTGATAATTTAATATGAAAATACCAGACTTAAGCCTGTGTAGTAATGACATATTTTAAATAAGTGGAAATAGATGCCTTATATTATGCAGCTAGGAAGATATCCTGACAAAGAGCTTGGATTAATCAATTTTATATCCCATTTGTACCTATCCTTTCATAGCACGCTAGTCACCTCATCTCAAATATGTATCTCGACACAGAGGATGTGGACTCCTGGGAAATCAGTTTGTAGCAGCCTTGTACTTAATGCACATGCTATCCACAATCCCAGACACTTGTTTTTCCTGTGATAAAAGTCTATTCTTCATTTCCTGACACATTTGATGGGAAAAAAACACCTGCCGTTACATAATGTTTTATTAATTCCACTTTTGGAATGAATATCCTTCTTGCGTAACCGATTATTCACCAGGGTTGCGGGAAGCTCCTGGCTCTTGCAGGGGAAACCCTGGATGGGCTGTCAGTTTGCCGTAGCAAACACAGACAAAATAATATGGGCAATTTAGAGGCACCAGCTTGCCTGTGGACTACAAGAGGGAACCAGAGATGCAGAAGAAACACTTTAAAACTCAGTGGATTCCAATTCCCAACCCTATAATGCTTACCACTAAAACCATAGTGTCCAACTTCTTGCCAGATGATTAATATTCTATAATTAATATATTGTAATTAATCCACTGCATGCCAGAGCATAGCTTTAAAAAGCATCAGAGCCTTCAACCCCTGTAAGAGGCGACTACCTGCCCCAGTATTAAAAAAAAAACACACACTTCCCCTGTGTCACTGTGCCCAGTGACGGTAACTCATCTCGACGGGGCTGGTGGTGCGTGTTAGCCTTTTCGGCATTAAGGGTTGTCGTTGCATGCCACACGGACTGACCGGTGCGCCGCTTCTTTGCCTTCGCCCTCATTCTAGCATTGAAGCATTTTTTTTTATCAACCTTCCGACCTCTGAATCCAAATGTCCTCCTCAAAAGCCACTGTGTATTTATGTAGCATTTTTTTATATACATCAGCGCACCACCTTTCAGTTAATTACAGGCTCTGAGATTACTTGATTAGTTTAATCAGGTTGCCTGGTGATGGGTTGTAACAGATATATGCAAAGGCAGGCCGGGGAACCCCGGGAACATATCGTAAACAGCCAAAGAAGTGACAATGGTGTCTGATGGAGCTTGATTTATGTGTTTATCTCTAATTACTCAGAAGCTACCCAGATGCAGCTAGTTTGGATGCACAGAGTTTCCAGCATAACCTGCAACAAATGTGACATTTAAAACCAGTATAAACAAAACTACAGGATACAGTTATATAACCGCACATCTCTGGTGTTACTTTATTTGGTTTTTGGTGATTTTTTAAAAGAGAAATAAAAAGCTTCCTGGAAGAATAGTTTTGGATAGAGAGAAGAGGCAGCCTCCAGGTTCGTTGGCGTGGTGGAGCCCTTCTTAAGCAAACCAGAACTCTGGTCTGAGTTTATTTACTAGCCCTTGTGGGATGTCCTCCACCATAGGTGCTGAACCTCTGTCCTCCACCATAGGTGCTGAACCTCTGTCCTCCACCATAGGTGCTGAACCTCTGTCCTCCACCATAGGTGCTGAACCTCTTCCTGGCCCTGCTGCTCAGCTCCTTCAGTGCCGACAACCTGTCGACCACGGATGAGGATGGAGAAATGAACAACCTGCAGATAGCCTTTGCCCGCCTCCACCGCGGCGCTGACTGGGTGCGGCGAGCCGTCTGCAGTCTATTCGAGCATAAACGGCGGAAGAGGAAGGAGGTCAAGGACGGGCTCATGCTGAAGGGCAACGGTGTCCTGGGCCTCATCAATCACCGTGGAGACGGGCACATTGTCGCCGATGGCGACGGCTACACAGCCGCCCCCGAGCTCACCGTGAGTGTGCCCATCGCATCGGGTGAATCCGACGTGGAGTTTCCCGAAGAAGAGGAGGAAGAAGAACAGACCTCAGATGAAGAAGAGGAGAATCAGGTGAGTCATTACACTCTGACTCCGCTCTGGTCAGGGATCCAAAAGGGCCTGCATGACTCCAATCACCGTTATGTTACAGGCTTTATTGGCAGTATGTTTTAGGGTTGCAAAAAATGATAGTTTTGGTTAATTGATTAAACACGTGTTTGGGTGATCAATCAAATGATTATTTGAGCCAAAACACAGGGTTTAAAGAATTGCAAATACTTTATTTGAAAATCATCAAGAGGTATTTTTAAGTCACAGTTGTAATAAAACTTTACAGAATGCAGAGAATCTGTATTTAAAATGACTAAGTAGCATTGCAGTTGCACTGCCTTGACAAGTGAAAATTTGGTAGATGTTGGATACTAACTTCTTTGACGATGCAACATTAAATTAATCCCCAACTATTTATGTTTTGGTCCTACACCAACCCTCCATCAACAAACCCGTCTCTGCCATAAAAAAAATTGTCTCTGCCATATTTAGCTTACTGAAACTTATACTCAACACACCAATGTTAATATTGCTTGGTGATGATGTCATTATATGCAAGTTATGCAGTAAACCACAAAATTACCCCTATTGTATTTGTATTATTCTAGTACAACACATATAATAATCAATAAAACAAAATTGCGGGGCACGTTTCCAGAAGGTTCACTATCAACCACTTCACCATCTCGTTTATCTAATTTGACCAGAGCTTCGAATGTGTAAACCAAGAGAAAGATACTGCCATTGTGCCTAATCACTACACCAAGGTGTGAGGTGCTGATTATTTGAGAGGGCTAATCTGTCTCTGGGCAGGAGAAGAGACTGGGTGAGGGGGGGTGCGGGTGGGGGTGGGGGTGGTTTGTGAATACAAAGCTGTGGACTGATCATGTGGCCTTATCGTTAGATGGTTGTGCGGGAGATCTTTCTGACGCCTGCCTTGTCGGCCTCTGGGAGCGACTCGTCCTTTTGTCACATAGCGAGGGTCACATTTTCAGACATTAGGTGGTCAGCTTGAGAGCGGAGAAGTGTCCCGAGGCCCATGGATCATTCGACTTTGAAAGGTTTATTGTCATTGTGCTGCACACAATGAGATAACATTAATGACATCCTAAGCTGATGTGATACAGATAAATTATTTACTTCATATTTGCATTACATCGGCTTTGAATGTACATTTACATTTCAGTTCTTTTAATAATCCTTCAGGGCTGTTTCCATGCAGTCAAGCAAATTTTTTTTTTCTGGTCAGAATATTACCCAGTGTTAGAGTAATGAGAGAAGCAGTAACTGTGTGCACTTGTAAGTATGGAAGTCTGTCATCTTGAAAGATCATCACTCTTATGGAGTTATTTAATCCACAGTAATACCTCTTCTGTTGCAAGAGATAAGTGTATGACTGGAATTTTATCATTTTACTTTTTTGTACTCTAAAAATGTTGTTGACTGGGGTTTTTTAAGACAAATTAACGGAAGTCCAACTGAAAAGACTAAATAATAATCCATCCATCCATTTTCTGTCCAGTTCATGGTTGTGGTGAGTCTGGAACAGAGACCTCAGCCAACTGTATTTAAATGAAATGAATTTCTCTGTTGTATGTACCTGCTGAAATGGTAAAATTAAGTGAGCACAAGCAGAACACAGGTTTCAGGCTGTACCGAGTGCCCACGGACTCCCTTGGCTGGTATAGTCTATTCCCTGAAGTGGGTAAACCTGTGATTGCTGAATAAAACATTGGGAACAAATTCCAGTGATTGCTATTTTCCTTAAAAGGATATTTTTCTACATTCCCTGCCTAGCAAAAATGAGATGTAGCTGGAGGCCTGTCATCTGTATTAGCGATTAACAGGCCTGCCTGATTTAGTGTTTTTCTGAATACAGGCAATCACTCCACACACGGGGAGTCTTCCAGTAAATGACATCAAGAGGGTCCTGAGTCATAGATTAACATAAAAATGTGTCATTTTTATAATTTACAGTTACAATGGATGAATCCTTAAATGCACAGCAAAGAAAATGTTTGGGTGGGTCTGAAATTGCATACTTACACTGTACATACTGAATTTCAGTAGAAGCCTAGTACTACACTATTAATGTAGAATGTACTGTATGTATTCATAAGAACATGCACCCTGGGATACTGTGGTCAGCAATAACTCACCATCTTGCATATTACCTGACCTGGATGTTTACCAAATGACGTTAAACTATTAAAAACTATCAAGGGGAAAAAAACATTATGTAAGTATATAAGAGTGGGTATTGTTTTCTACTTAAATTTGTACAGAGATAGCACTTCCTCTGCCATCTTGACACATTTCTGAGTGAGCGGCTTTCTTCATTTCTGGTTGTGGCTCCACAGTCCTTCCACACGTAAACATTTTGCAGAATGTAGTATGTCATCTACTGTACATACTACTTATTTACCGTCCCTACCCATTCTAAGGATTCAGACATAGGCCTACTGCTGACTTCGTATACTATATTTCGTCTACTACATAGCAATCAAGTATGGGATATTGGACGCACCCTAAGTCTTCATAATATGGATGCGCGATGACGAAACACACAGCAGGGCCACACCCCTCCCCCGCTGGGCCCGTGAGGTGCAATCAGAGACGGGCAGCCAGCGTGATTATTTCTGATTGTGTGACACATACTTCTGAGTCCCCCCCCCTCCACAGAGCTACGTCCTGCACTCCCCTGTGGCAACCCCCATCCACAGCAGTAGGTGTTCCTGTGAAGCAGCAGTTTGTACAGGGGTGGAGCCACAGGGGCACTGGTTCCAACTGATAGCTGATTGGCCCCTGGAGTACCCACACTCCTGTCACTCACCAGTTCAAAACATTTCATTGGCTAATAAATAGGTTGGCCCCTCTTTATGATTTATGGTCCCCCACTTTAAAAAATCAAAACATTTCCTCTGCTATGATGTGTACCATACTCACTGTCATCTTGTCTTTGTGGCTTTCTGCTTATTTCAGAAACATTATCTGACATGTGTCTTTGCTTCGGCACCATAGCCAAAAGGAATTTAACGGTAGTGCCGGCCTTTTGTTGGCAAATATTTTTTCAGCATCCCATCTGTGTGGGAGCAGCTGTGTGATTTCAAGAGCACTGGATATTCTGGGGCTGGTTAAAGCACCAGTTCAAACGTAGTCTCCACCTCACTGATTTTTAGTGGAAAAGATCTCTGATCCTCTTCCAAAGTATAACAGAGGGCAAAATGGACACTGATGACTGTGGATGAAGGATCCATTCAGGCTGGTTGAATGAATTAGCTACAGTTTTTTTTAATAATCCATGAAAACTTCAGCAGATGCACCCCTTTTTTCACTTTCTGGTTTTTCCTACTGCTTTTTGTGTCAGATTCTGTTCTTCTGCATCTAGCCATGTTTTTTTTTACCTGCTCAGTGACAACATTCAAGAAAACAATGAGACTGGGGGCGTAGATTACAAATCGGTCACTAGGGGCCGTCACATGGGGGTTTATGGGATGGCTGACACCACCCGCCCATCCATTGAGCTTGACGTCTGAGTTGTATCATCATTGAGGTCTAGTTGGTTCTCCGCTGGAACCCCTCCCATAACCGGATGGCCCATTGAGGTCTAGTTGGTTCTCCGCTGGAACCCCTCCCATAACCGGATGACCCATTGAGGTCTAGTTGGTTCTCCGCTGGAACCCCTCCCATAACCGGATGGCCCATTGCACCCTGTCATAATGGGCTGTGGGTGAGACCCATGTAGATCTCACACAGCTGACTGCAGGCAAACTGTTACTAACATCTCAGAAAAACAGCCCCCAAGGCCCCCCTACCTTTCCCCGGAGATCACCCACACAGCCATGCAATAACGACAGACCATACACTAGGCCGAAAGCATCCCAAGATATCTTGGACAACAGAGCAGAGGTACTGGAGACATTTTCAAAGTATGGTTGATTGCTGAAATATGGACCCATGCTCATCATTCCTTTCTGGAGTTTTCTGTGGGGCTTCGGGCCGTCAGAGGGTAGCAGACGCCAGCGCCGGCCCTGCCAGCCCCCAGCATTTCCTACCGGGTTACACACTTACCACGGCCTTTTATCTCTTGTAGTCACGTGTCTCTCTGTCGCTTCGTATCTTGCCTGCCCCACCGTCTCTCTCTGCCCTTCTAAGGCTTTTTTTGCTCTCCTGCCCCCACCCTCCTTAATCTGTTGGCTGTGACCCGGAGGGAGGCCCTACGTGACTTGTGACTGTAGAGACCCCCCCGCCCCCACCACCACCAGGCCTGCGATGAATGTCCCAGCACTGCTAACTGCCCCGCCCCCATTCAGGGGATGGTCCAGGACGACTGTGCTGCATAAGCAGTCATTCAAAATGGATGGGTTGAAAAAGTAGATTTATCGCAATAATCGGTTGCAATGATGATTAAAATGCAATGTTTTCATGTTTTTCAAATGGAAACCTTGCACTCAGCCCCCAAATCTGTTATTATTGGCCCTCTGCGTTGTCTGTAAGGCCGGATGTATATGCCTGCTAGCACACATCACATACTATATATTACAACGTTGTGCTTAATTCTGGGCTACACGCTTTGCAACATTCTGTCATGTGATTAAGTTTCAGTTCATTTAGCTGTTCACTGTGATGCCTGTTTAAATCTAAACAGATGCCTGTTTAATGGTGTATTTAAATCAAATAACCAGCTGCCCAACGCCATGATTCCTTTTATAACCGTGGTTTTTAGACATTTCACTTAATTTACCCCAACATTCCTGCTCAGGATAAGTTTTTGGAAGATGTGTAGAAGGATGGACTTTAGTTTACCGTGCCTTAAAGAAAAATATGAATGTTAAATACTGTCAGTAAATATCACCCTAAACAATACAAATGAATAAAGATGTTAGGCTGTTAGTCTCTTATTCTCCTCCTCCTCAACTTTTTGGTACCAAGCTGTTAATTTAGCAAATGCATTTAATTTAACATGCATTTTCATAAACAAATTATCATTTCATTTGTGGTGTCATTTTATGAGCTGTTATGGCATTATTATTTTTTTCATTAACTCTATAGTTTTGGAGCATTTCCATAAATTGCAAATCAAAATTCTGGTGGAAATTGCTAGATAGATGAAAAGGATTTCTCGGCTGTTCCGCACCCTTGCACTTGGTGCCACAGCCCAGAAATTAAATGTGTTTTTCCTGCACCTGCTGCACCTGTTTGCTGGATAAATATGTCGGGCAGCAGGTGGCAAAGCGGTTAAGGAGCTGGACCAAACAGTTGCAAGTTCAAGTCTAAGAAAGCTTTGCTGTTCAGAGCCCAGAGCCCAGATTCTAAATGGCTTCGATTTCTTGCCATTTAATGAGCCAGTATTTATTCAATATGAGTTTTTTTTTGTTGTTTGTTTATAATAGAGAACAATAGAAATGTTATTAGAGTGCAAATTATACACAACTCCACAATGGGAACGTCCAATCTTGAGAAACAAACAGATTCCACGTAGCTAATAATTAACTACTTCAGAATTTTACAGTTTTTAAAACTGTTCTTCGACACTGCTTAAATAGCTGGCCGTCTTGATTTAGTGACTGGAGAAAGTGAGTTGTCATTATGAGGAAAGCATATGGCCCAGCGGAGGGCAGGCTGACTGACAGACAGCAGGGCAGAACATAGCAGTACATAAACACGCATGCTACTGTCTGACCTGTTTACTGTCGGGATTCCCGAGGGGACCGGGCAGCCAGTTCACCTTGGACCCCTGGAGGGTTTTCCTCCTATATCAAACACTAGTGTCTTGTTTCGCTTCCTTGGAGATCTTCTGGTTTTTATTCACTATTAATAATCATTACCATTAACTATGGTATGTGACTAAGTGACATTATTTTAGTCTTCGTTAAACATTTCTTTAAGCACTTGATTCTTTGTTAACTACTTCGTTAAGCACTTGATTAATTGTTAACTACTTCGTTAAGCACTTTTTAAGCATGAATTAAATTTAACTGGAGAAAAAATGTGCTTAAGTGCATTGGTTGTCACATGTAAATTAGGGTCTTATTGGGGGATTCATTTTCCCAAAGTATGAACAGACCCTCAGTTCAGCAAAGAGATGGGGTCAGCAGATTCACTGGGTTAGGGTTAGGGTTAGGTCAGCATATTCATTGGGTAAGGCTTGTCTGAGGTCAGCCACAAAACCCTGGCCCTGGGTTTGGCGTTACTGTGTCTCCGGCTGACATGGGAGCCCCAACAACCTAGAGTGAAATTTTTAAGTCGTTTCCTCAGTCCTGCCATCCAAGGAAAACGCGCAGGAAACTTGGAAGCCATCAGAAGGGGAAAGGAGAAGGGGTTAGCGGTGTTTATTCACATCACAACTGATCAGGCATGACTGCATATATATCCGGCATATTCTCAAGGTAATAGATTAGCGATTGAAATCATGCAGAATGTTAAAACATTCATGCTGTCGTAATCCGGGGCTGTGGGCTGACTTAGGCTAACATGGCCTTCGATCACGCATGCTGGGCTGCCTCATCTATCGTATTGGAGCATTTCCATACAAGCAAATTGTGATTCAGGTGGAAATTGCTGGAAATGAAAATGAATTTCTGCGTACAGCCAATCCAGGCCACAACTCAGAAATGGAGCGCGTCTTTCACTGCCCCCCACCCCTTACTGCCCCTAGATTTAGCCCCCCACACCTGCTTTCCACATGAATGCATTAGGTACCCTGTGGCACGTCGGTTTAAAGGGATTTAATCAAACAGCCCTGAATTTCAGGACTGAGGCAGGGCATTCCTGTTGAACCCTAAAGTATGATTTTTAATCTGAATCGTTTCAGAATTCTAAGAAGTAAGGCACTGCAGGACATGCAAAAACCACAGATTTCACAAAATAATATAATATGCAATATATAATAATATTTTTTTACTTATAGTAATCAGAGTACAGATTCTGGATTGCACTGATATTAATGTTTACCCCCAGTCAATTTAAGTATCATTCCAACAGAAAGCCTAGTAATCAATGGAGAAAAGGCATGAAAGGTTTCAAACCTGCATTATTACCTGAAACAGTGGCAGAATGGTATATAACCTGAGCTATGAGTCATGAGTTTCCTGCAGTCTATACTGAGGCAAGGGGGATGAGAATATAAATACATAAAGAATAAATTTATTCCATCAAAATCTAATAAATACAACTCATGCTGTGTCATATCTCATATTATATCAGTGGTCAGGGGTCTTTTAATGATGCGTCAGTTGTAGTACATGCATGTGATTATTTTTAATGGCATGTAGGATATGAGTGTTTTTATTTTTAATTATTCTCATCAGTTATATCTGTATAGTGTGTCCTCTATATTGCTTCTGTTTTTACAAATAATGAATCTAACTCACACTCTCAGAACTAAGAACATAAGAACATAAGAAATTTACAAACGAGAGGAGGCCATTCGGCCCATCAAGCTCGTTTGGGGAGAACTTAGCTAATAGCTCAGAGTTGTTAAAATCTTATCTAGCTCTGATTTAAAGGAACCCACGGTTTTAGCTTCCACTACACTAGCAGGAAGACTATTCCATACTCTAACTACACGCTGTGTAAAGAAGTGTTTCCTCAAATTTGTTTTAAAATGTTCTCCCGCTAATTTCCACTTATGGCCACGAGTTCTAGTATTTAGACTAATATTGAAATAGTCATTTGGCTGAACAGCATCCAGACCCGTTAGAATCTTATAGACCTGAATCATGTCCCCCCTTAGTCTCCTTTGCTCAAGGCTGAACAGATTCAGTTCCGCTAACCTCTCCTCATAAGACATTCCTCTAAGACCAGGAATCATTCTCGTAGCTCTTCGTTGCAATGAGTGCCTGTTTGAGACTATTTATAATGTGTAAGTTACAGTCATGGTTGTGGTCATGGTCACAGTTGTATTCACGGTCATGGTTGTTGTCTTCTCTGGTCAACTTTTTGGAAATTTAATTGTCTTCTGGAGCACCAGAATTCCAGACAATAAAGTCTGTCTTCCCAGACCTAAGCTCGCCCCCTTAGACCCAATGTGATGCCTCTGATCAGACAGAACCATCACAGATGTCACCAAACTGAAAAGACACACTATCCCACTAATCAGCACATCACTCTCCAGTTGTGTGCCCTGTCGCCCCCCGGCGTGTAAAAATGGCCACTGACTGGCAGGACAGTAAGTCGGAGGAGCATGCATCCATTCCCGTTCTGTACTTCCTGGCAGGTTGTAGGGTGGCGGAGGGGGGTGTTTCTGACAGCTGGGCCTAAGCACAGTCTTAACTTGGGGAGAAAATGGAGGGTAATTAAACCATAACTGATTGATAACACTATTTATTTATTTGCTTACTTTCCATGCACGCTCAGTAAATTTCACAGCGCTTCGTTACTCCGTGGAAGTCACCCGAACCCCCGAACCCCCCACCCCCCCCCCAGCTACACACAGGCATTCCTTAAGCCCGGAGGTTCAGAGTTACAGCTGACATTGGCAGACATATATGCAAGATCCTATTTCATGGTGTTTTGATAGCGGCCTAATGCTGCTTTGTAGCTCCTGTCCTGTGGGCGAGGTGGGGGGGGGGGTTAGTGTGGAGGGGGGGCACGCACTATTTATAGTGCATTTGTGGCGGTAAGTGCCCCAGGAATGTGCAACACAAGCAGGCCTCGCATCGCTGTGCGTCCCTGCGATGTCATGCATGCTAACTTCGTGGACCATGTAGCTGGTGCGGACGCTGCTAAGGTCCTCCGGGAAAGTAACTTTTGTGGGGGTGACGCCCCCGTCACTGGTGCTGCAGAAAAACTGAAATCAAGGCAGTGACCTGACGGTGGCTGAAGGTGTTAAGCGGGTGCCCTCTCTCTGGGAGGACAGTTGCCCTCGGCGGCAGGAATGTGCCGGGCTGTTCTCGTTCCTCACCTCGCCGCTCTGAAACTTTAGTGACGAGGCTAATTGGACGGTAAATCCTCGACAGAGGCAGAATCCCTCCAGCAGCTGTTCAGGAACTTGGGGACAGTTATCTCCCTGTCTTTAATCTCACTCGAGAAGAGGCTGAAGGGGTTCTTGGGGGGGGTGAGGGTTAGGGAGTCATCTGGCTGGCTTCTGGAAACTTCCCCTCACCAACACCAATGAGGGGGAGAAGAGATAGTTGTCACCAAGCTTGGGGCTGTTGTGCTAAATGAGACGGCACACTGAGATGATGTCATTGATACTGAGATGATGTCATTGATACTGAGATGACGTTGACATTGATATGACATTGACGTTGACATTGAGATGACAGGCATACTGGAAACATTGAAATATGTGACCTCACCCCAAAGATCGATTTACGCGATTTTGTGCCCTGACTTTTTCAAGGGAGGAGTACAGGGATGTAAGATGTTAGAGCAGGACGTCCCCAGTCAGACTGGCTCATGTTTTTACTGGGATGCAGGGTTTCCATTTGGAGCAGGACTTTTGCCTTGGTTAGATAAGTTCATTCTGCTCTCTCACGTTCAACATTTGTGGTACATAAAATTGTTGAAATACAAGATCTGTAGTTTTGCAAACATCTTCGCTTGGAGAAAAATTTTCTGAGCCACTTACAGTGAAAAATAGGCAAAGAAATAGGAAAACGTGGCTGCAATTCCCTATACAAAAATCAGCTTATTTCACCAGGTTTTATAAGGAGATTCTGCTGCGGCCTTATTACAATGACATTTCTTTCTTTGTGGAAATCCTCATGAAGAGGCAGAGATTTGCATTGCCCAGCGTCATGAGTCTGTCCTTTTCCTTTCTTTCCGCTTATTCCTGGATTCCGCTGGAGCACGGCAGCCTAATGGAGTCCTTTGGACTTATGAGTGATAATAAGTGATATAGCGGTTGTGACTATTGTTGCCTGTGGAAGCTGCGGTGGGGGGGTGGGGGGGTGGGTGTGATACAGTAATTCTCTGGTGTCTACAAGTGAGAGTCTTGGCACTGGGATTCACCGCGCGCTCAAATCAGGAGCTGCTGCCGCAGCATGCAAACCCAGTGCCCAAACTACTGAGGGCTGCTGGACGTAAATTAGATGCAGGGATTTCGATCATGTTTGGTGACGTAACTGCTAATCCGTGACCCTTAAAACGCAGTGTGCTGTCCACCAGCTGCCAATAACCATGCAGTGTCCCTCGCTTGCTCATATCCCTTAAGTGGTTAGTAAAATGTCTGGTGTCTTAGCCACTATACCATCTGTGGCCATGTAGTGGAACATCAAACACTGAGGAAGGTCTCTTAAGACGCTGCACCTCTGATCATTAGATTGGTCAGCAGAGTGATGTCACCATTGGGCCCCTGAGCAAGGTCCATAACCAGAGGTCCAGAAAGAAAGAATCCAAACCAAGATTTTGTTTCAACCAACCAGTATGACTTTGACTCTTAATACACAACTGCTTGGTTGTAACAAAAGCTTGGTTTGGATTTTTACTTTTACTCTTACTGGACCGGAAGTATCCACCTCTGCCCGTAACACTAATTGCTCCAGAAACTGCCTGACCCTACTTTCTGAACTTTGCAAAAAATGTGTCTTCTAAACAACTGAAGGAATCTGCCTTTGGGAGCCCTTTTAAATGGAGCGGTTGGTTTCCTGTCCAGGCAGTAACTGTACCACCCTGTTCCCCCCCCCCCCCAACCTGTCCTTTGAATTGCTGCCTGAAGGGAAGTCGAACGGAAGGTGTCGTTCGGCCCCTGTGAACTTCTCCTGTTCTGTCGACATGCCTGGGCGTGTATGGACAGCTACGAAGTAATCTTAAGAGATAACCACAGAGCCTCATAGAGCTTTAACGGCTGAGTCGACGGATGAGCAAAGCGTGGACACGCTCGCGGCTGTTCAGCTAGTGCTGAACGTGGTTTAGATGCTTGGGACCAGAGTAAATAAGGGACCTGCCAATTGCACACAAGAGAACCCAAGATTTGCTGCAGTAGAACTATTCAGCTGTGTAAATAACAGACTGTAATGAACTGGCATTCCATCCAGGGCGTCTCCTGCCTCTTCCCCTGTGCTACCTGGGATAGCCTCGTACTGGGCGTGGTTATAGGGGACAGATGGACGGAGGCATTCTGGTGTGTTGGTCACCCAAAGGATAACGGGCCCTTTCATGTCTCTGCTCTTATTTATATCCAAAAGGAAAACATTGAAAATTGGCCCAGGTTAGATTGAATAAGTCAGAATATTTTATTTTGATATCAAATAATGACAAAAAAAAACTCAAGTCATTCTATTATGTGGTTTTTGTGATGGCTGTTGGGGAATTTCGCTTTCATTTCCACAGCAGGTTTTTGCCATTGATTCTGGGATTTCACTATGAATCTCCTCAACAACTTGGCGCATCTTTATTTTTGTACCGAGTTTAGTGGCGCTTTCCGTAGATTTCTATGAGAAAATTGGGGGTGAAAATGACCAAGATTTTGGCTAAAGAATGCTGGAAAAATCATTGAATTTCAGTGGATAATTTAATTTTGGGTTTTGAAAGAAATAATGATGAAGCATACTGTGTGTTAGCTATATAGAGTGAGAAATATCCTTTATTTTCATGAAAAAAAATTATGTGACAGTTATGGACAGAGCAAAGTTAAGTTTTATCTGAAGTGTTTGGGCTCGTTTTACACTTTCCTCCAGTCAATGAGCTGACCTGCAGTTACCTACTTGGATGGAAGGATGGATGGATGGATGACGTGGGGTGACTCACAGGGTGTCTCATGGCTTGGTCACTCATCTTGGCACCTCTCAGTGCATCTGCATGGACTTTTAAAGAGCGGCCCCCCCAAAAACCAGGGCCCCACACCCACATCCAGCGACGTTGGTCTCCTTTCTCCCACAGGGGGACGACATCAGCCTGTCAGAGGGAAGTACTGTGGACCTCAGGCCATCAGAGGAGGAGGAAGAGTGTTCAGAAACGGCTGAAGAGCAAATGGACCCTGACGAATGCTTCCCCGAAGGTAAGCTGAGTAACACGGCGATCTTCTGCTTGTTATTTTGCAAGATCTGTTGGTGATTTTCAACATACTCCAGATTATACACATTTCTGTTGATCCCTGCAGTGTCACTGTGATATTTCTACACTAAGTCCTGACCTATAAACCAATGCATATTCTCATCTGTGCCATTAAAATTTAAAGTGAAATTGCCAGTCAGTCCTTTTTATTATTATGTTATTGTTATGCCCTGAGATGGACTGGTATCCCAGGAAGACACTAGGCCCCCCATGACCCCGTACTGGATAAGGAATCGTAATGGGATGGATGGATTTAGGTGGATGGATGGATGGATGATTATTATTTTGAGCTACTTCTCTCTGTCTATGAGAGGATTAGACCCTTAAAAAGTTTCTTTGTGACTGAAAATGGTGCTAACAAATAATAAAGTATTCATTTGATGGGGACCAATAGAGCAATATATGCTGAATAACTCAAGTCCCAGTCAGTATGAGCTCTTTTAAACATGCTGACCTAATAGAAGAACAATTCTGAGATTTGTGGTGCTGAAAATATGTTATACAGGTGCTGGTCTGAAGGTGTAGTTTTATGAAAGGCTTCTTAATAATATATACTTTAATCAAACTCATAGCACAAAATCGCTGGCAGGCTTATTTAGAGACAATCAGTAGCGCGATGGTTCAGGGTTCATACTGCTAACAAAAGTTGTCAGCTCAGATCGCATGATAAAATCTTTTATGTTGTACACTATATGCTTGCTCTAATATAAATCTGAGCTCTCGAGAGTCAAAGGGACTCAAATGTGCATTTTAGCATTTTGACAGGAGAAAAAAATTAAGGAAAACAGCAACTGAAGAAGAGAATAGACCCTAATCATCATTCAGTAAGTATATTTGGATAAAGCAGCTTGGTGATTACAAGTGGCAAGATTGAGATCTTCTGACTTTTCATTTAAAACTCATTTCAAATTAAGATTACTGGTATAAAACGAGTGCCGAGGGGAGAGAATTTTCTGAAACTGTGAATCGTGCTCATAGCAAACCATTGGACCCGTTCATTAGAACTTCATAAGACTCTTATAAACCATAGTTTCATACTGATGACCTCAAGCCTTCTTCACTATTGCATATAGATTCATGAATGTGGTGTAAAGTTCTCATTTAATAGGCTACTGCAATCATTCTTCCTCCTCAGTCTCCACTCAACACCAACTAGTGGTGGGGAAATTAGGCTTTGATACCAAAAACTTACTGCTTGATTTAACCAAACAGGAAACAATAAGGAGACCAAGTAAAGTACTTTCCTTCCCCCTAAACTCTAGTACTGCAGTGATTAGAAGACTGTGCTTCCCAAGGAAATGAACTGAGAATCATTATCAGTTGATGTGTGCATAAACTCACTGCCAGATGATATATTAATAATGTTAATTGTTGGTAATGGAGGCAGGTGAACTTTGAGTGTTTATAATGTCATTTTATAGAGACACTTTAAGGAAGGAGAGTTTTAAAGGTGTAATTAAGGCTTTCCTGTCCTGTTAATTGGATTAAAGATGACAGGATAGGCTCATTGTTTAAGGACAGGTTTTTAGCCCCAGAGTTCATTATGTATGTGAATCAAGCTTGAGTCAGGCAGGATAATTGCTGTTGTAAAATATTGCTCTAAAATAAAGAAAAAGTCTCAGCCAGGCAACTAAATATAAGATGTAGGTTATCATCAGGACTGCTGAGGGATTAGGAACAAAGAAGCAGGGCAGTGGGTCCAAATGCAGGTGTCCTACATTGTCTGGTAAACGCGGCTGCATTATTTTTGCCGATTATCCCCTGGGCTTTGCAGAGAAACAGCGTGATCACTCTTGCGGGCAGAGCTGTTATTTCCATGTATTCCTCTGTCTGTGCAAATGTTTGTTCTGACCTTTCAATCCATTAACTATTCAATTTATTAGCTATTAAGGAATATCGCTGCACATGCGAGGCATGGTGGAACAGATGGTGTGTGTGCAATACAGCATTAGTTTGTTAATCATACGATTGCGATTTGATTAGGAATTGTATTTATTAAGAGTACATATTGTGATCACATGGGGATTGAAATGGAAAGTTTATGTAAGATACACTATATGGGCATATTTGTGGGGACAGTTTGAGGAAGGACCTTTTCTGTTCCTGCATGACTGTGCCCCAGTGCACAAAGCAAGGTCCATATAGACATGGTTGGGTGAGTTTGGTGTGGAAGAACTTGACTGGCCTGCACAGAGCCCTGACCTCAACCCCATCAAATACCTTTGGGAGGAACTAGAATGGAGATTGCGAGCCAGACCTACATGTCCAACATCAGTGCCTGACCTCACAAATACTCTTCTGGATAAATGGGCAAAAATTCCCAGAGACACACTCCAAGCTTTCTCAGAAGAGTGGCGGCTGTTATAGCTGCAAGGGGGGACCAGCTCCATATTGATGCCTATGGATTTAGACTGGGATACCATAAAAGTTCCTGTAGGTGTAATGGGCAGGTGTCCCTTTACTTTTGTTCATATAGTGTATAACTAAATAATCTGAATTATGCATCTTTTTTAATAGTCAGATTATTTTGTGTATATTTGCTACAGTATATGCTTCCAATGGTAAACAATAAGGCTATCTTGTGCGATTTGCTGTCATGCTGTCATTCTTGGATCTGCAAGCAGCTGAACCTGAATCCGTTAGCACAGAGCATCCATCCTCCATTTGTGTTTGCAGGCTGGGTGAAGCACTTCGGATTCTGTGAAGTGGACACCACGCAGGGCTGCGGCAAGGTCTGGTGGACATTCCGGAAGACCTGCTACCAGATAGTGGAGCACAGCTGGTTTGAGACCTTCATCATCTTCATGATTCTCCTCAGCAGCAGTGCCTTGGTGAGCCTCCATCTTTCATGCATTTCTGTCCTTAATTGCAGGAGCAATTCTAGGATTTTTTTTTAAGGAGGGGGCATAAGAAGGGTCATAATTCATAGAGAGTGGCCATCCTTATCATTAGCCAGTGATATGCTTTGAATCTGTGAGTGAAAAGGGAAGGGGCACTCCAAGGTCCAATCAGCTTTCAGCCTGTGACCCCAGCCCCCCACTTCAGTGTCTGTGGTCAGTCCCTGCCCACCCAAAATGCCAGTTATGAAGCAGAGGCGTCCAGATGGCCATGTGAAACGGCCCAGATCCGCATGTGTGATGCTTTCTCATCTCTGTCATTATTTCTGATAATCACTCCAATGATTGATTTATTTAAAGCTTGTTACATTTCTTTTCAGTCTTATATTCCGTAAAACGACTGCCTCATTATTACTGCTCGTTTTGGGAAATCAAATATACAAATACTGTTAAATGCTAATTGCAGTCATTCGGCTAACAAAATACAGGACAGGCGATTAGACAATTAGTAAAGTAATCGTTGCATAAAAGCAACGGGAAAGCATGGACAATTATGTGTTTTAAGTGTAGCGTTTTAAACACCTCGTGGTTAAGTTGTCTCCCTTCTCCCAGCTGTGTTTGCTTAGATTGGAACCAGTTAGACTGAAATGTTCCTGCTTAACAAAAGACGTTGACGTTAATAGCTGTAATGATGAAGCTTTATTTGTTCCTGGGGCCCTAGATTATCATTTTACTACAACCTTTACCAGCTTGAGAACAAACATAAGGACAAAAAAGTGTCACGTCATTACAGAATGTGTGAGGGCTTCTCCACTAAAGCATGCAACATACAATAAACACACGATTACAGCTGAAGCATACAATAAACACACGATTACAGCTGAAACATACAATAAGCACATAAAGCCTTTTAGACACAAAATGCTTTTGATACAGGAATACTCTACAGCAATATCTCTCAACCCAGTTCAATCTCAACCTAGTCCATGTTTTTGCTCCCTCCCTGCCCCCTGCCAGACAGTCCACATTTTTGCTCCTTCCAAAAGCGTGGATCATCGGAGGTTTCTGAGGACTTATTTGAGAAGCACTACTCTAGAGTGGAGCTCCATACACAGACCACATTTAATTTTAGCTACAGCAGTGCCTCATAGGTTAACATTGCAGCCTCACACTTATAGTGCTGTGGGTTCAAACCACGCCCCCTGCGTGTGCAGAGGTTGCATGTTCTCCTTGTGTTTTTGTGGTAGATTGACTGACATCTGTTCCTCATGTCTTCTTCCAGAGTCGAGCTCTTGCATAAGGGAGGATGGATATACTGTATATAAAAGTAACCAGTATGACATGGGCTCTAGTCCATGTGTGGTCAATACACAAAAATGCATCCACCCATCCATCCATTCAGCCATCATAAACACTCCAGTACTGGGTCACAGTGAGCTTGTTACCTGTCCCAGGAACACAGAGCACAAAGCAGGGGGCACCCTGGATGGGATGCCAGGTCGTCACTGGGCACACTCTCTCACATATAAAATCACTCATCATGGAAAATTTACCATCTTTATTTAATCAAAATCCAAAAAATACACGCTACTTTTTCTTTTACATCTAGCCTCAACCATTTAAGAGCACAAATAAGTTGAAAAACACAATAATGCTGTAGTGAATAACCTGTTTCTGTCTCTTTGTACTGGCAGGCATTTGAGGACATTTATATAGAGCAACGGAAAGTAATAAAGGTCATCTTGGAGTATGCAGACAAGGTCTTCACTTACATTTTCATCGTGGAGATGATCCTCAAATGGATGGCCTACGGCTTTAAGACATACTTCACCAACTACTGGTGCTGGCTAGATTTCTTAATCGTGGATGTAAGTGTAATATTTTATATATTCTACATCATGTTTAACATTTTGCTGCCTTGTATTATTTTGCACTTTTGCTATATTATATATAATATCTAAGTATAAATATGTGTAGTTAAAATTCATATATTATTAGCGAATATATGAAACCGTTTAGGAACTGCTTCATAGCAAAAGTATGATATTATAATAGCATGATGTTTATATACACATTTTCACATAATGCATAAATGGATATCTGAAACTGATAATCGGCATTCACTATCAATCGATTGGACTGTTATTTTATTAGAAGCAAAGTAAAAATGATTTAATTATTGATTGAATGAATAACAGTTATTTTACTGTTTTTTACTGTTTTGATGCAATGTTTTTTTTACTTGTTTATCGGACACCTGATGCAAATTAACAAAAATTGTTGTAATGTGACTCTGTTACAATCCAGTTTTAACATCTCTGTTTCTTTTGAGGTTATATTGTCACTGATCTAAATGATTGACTTTTTGGGGCATGATTTTTTTCATGAGGCCTAAACGGGTTTATTGACCAGGCCAATTGACAGGAAAAATCCTGCAATCTCATAAAAACATAAGACCAAAACCCATTCAAGTTAAGTCGATGCAACAAAGATAACCGCATGTTTACACGGTTAAATGATGTTCTGCATGCGCTGTCCAGTGCTGTGCAGTGATTCTCCTTAGACTTCCTTTGGACTTCACATTCCCAAATCAAGAAGAACTGTACTGTTTTACAAAGTTTAATGTTTATGGAAATGGAAGGGAATTAAAAAAAAATAAAAAAATTCTTCAGACAACACTTTTAGTTAATAGTACCTGTAGATCACCATACAATACCCTCACTTCCAATTGTTATGCAACTGTTTACAGTATAGGGCATCATAAACTTAAAGATGGAAGTTTACTGTAATGCTTCTAACTGTATCAGTAAGCAGTTCTGCAGCCCGAAAGTGAATTTGTGATTAAATCACAATGAATATCACAAAACTCGGTTGCTGACAACAGCTTGTCATATTCCACACAATTAAACAGGAGTGCGATCCAAAAGTATTTTTCAAGACAAAGACATTTAATTTGGCACATTATGAGTGAGAACCAGTGACTCCGATTTCTGTTCGGTCATGAAACCGTCAGATACACTTAGATTGTTGTTTTGCTGAAAGATTAGCACATGTTATGAAATTAGCATATAACATACGAACTGAGTATGAGCTTGGGAATGTGATCTCAGCAGAAACCCCTGTCAAAATGTATAGTGAGATCTCCAGATTTGTTTACACGAAATGCTCATGTCTGACAGCTTTGGCAGCTTTGCATGATGTCCCAAAATTCAGCCAATAAAACACCTTCGGCTGGGAAATGCCACAGATTGCGAAGAATCTCCCATCAGCAGCTGACACAGGGGGAGGGGTGGCTGGGTCTCCCCCATGCTCATGGAAATGGACTTTCCTATTTCCTCACAAGAAATAGGGTAAACGTATGTGAGAAATAGGTAGATGATAGCTGAACTACTCAAAAGCATCCAGACGCTGAAATAAGTCCACTTGCCCCAACAGCTTCAGACACCATTAAGACCATGAATTATCAGTGATGCAGAAAAGAACTAACTTGGTCTGTTTAGCACTGAGATTTAAAGCCAGTGCTGTCCATACTGAGATTTCTTACCGATCACTCACCTTCTTGACAAATTATATCCCGGGTGTTATTCAGCATAACATCCACACCGTCCCCCCCTTTGTCTCAACAAATGGAAAGCTCTCTGTGTTACTGGTGGGGGGCATTTAACACTTGCCAATTGTGTGAGCTGACAAACATTAGAGTGAATAACCTCTGGTTGCTGTGGAGACTGATTTAATGGTGTAAAATATAATTTAATTCATACAGATGTCACTGGTGAGCCTCTTGGCAAGTGCTGTCAATTTTGACCAAATTGGCACCATGAGAGTTCTCAGGACGCTGAGGGCTCTGCGTCCTCTCCGAGCTGTGTCCCGATTTGCTGGCATGAGGGTAAGGCCAATTCTGATCCACCTGCCATTGGTCTTCAGCCTCAACACATATATCTGATTGGCTGACTTTGTTTCCTTTAACAGGCCTTTAATCATCCTTCCTTCAGCAGGCCCCGCCTACATCCAGCTACTTCCATTATTATTTTGAAGGTCTTCTTCCAGATTCACTGCAATAATGTACTGTTTTTTTTCAACAGGAGCTACTAACTGCGCCATGAATTTTGTCATCCGTCACAGTGTTTTCTATTGACTTTGAACACATGTCCAGGTCAACCAGAAGAACATTTGTTGAATCTTTGAAATCAATTAACCATTTAACCTCTGACCTACCCCGAGTCGAACAACCATATATATATATATATATATATATATATATATATATATATATATATATATATATATTCACTCTCTCTCTTAACAGGAAATATTTTGATCAAGCAGGTTCTGGAGTCTCCCTAATGGTGTGGATTCTGCGTTTATGTCTCCATATAGGTTTCTTTAATAAGCCTTATAGCTAATGCACTTGGGTACTCGGACTTCGCTGCCATCAAAACACTTAGGACCCTCAGAGCTCTCAGGCCGCTAAGAGCCTTGTCCAGGTTCGAAGGCATGCGGGTAAGACCTCCTCTTCATTCAGTCCCTGTCTCCCTGTCCTGTTTTCCAGCTGTGTTCACTTATTCTCTTCATTTCTCCGTAGTTGTTATTTGTATGACATTATGAAACAGGCATGTAGCCACATAGTAAAATGATGGATTTGAACCCCCCTGAAATTTGGTTTCCACCAATAAGGACCATAAACAGTTACTCAAATCATGAATTTTGAAACACCCCCCGGTTCAGTTAATAAAGGGGGACTCCCCCTGATTGGGCGAGCCTAAATGCCCCTCCCCCTCCAAAAATTATTTAAATATATTTATGGGCATGGACCATGTAATGTATTACATTTTTATATATCAAACAAAGTATGGAACCAATGTGTAAAATAGAGAATTAAGAAATGCTATTGCATTTTGGGAAATAATGAAATTATTCTGCCAAACTTTGCTTCTTCATGTTACAGTATCCATTTTGAATATTATTTGTGACATAGATATACTATTTACTGTTATTGTTTACTACTGATGATTAAAATGCAAGTGCTGATAAGTACCCATAATGTTAATTCATCTTACAAGCTGACCTGATATATTGTAGCCACTCAGTGACATTTATGTAGTGACTGTTGTCCCTTCCAGTCAGTATTACATTTCTTGTTTCACAGCATGCATTTCACTGTGTGATTTTGTGGCTGTTGTTACAATGTTAATAGATTTCTTTGTAGGGAAAAGGGCAATGTCCCTGAAAGCATTCCTCTGCGTTTTTGTGGAAAAAAGAACAGCAGTATTATTTACTCCTTATGCATGGACTTCAGGGCTGATTCCCCTTTAACAGCAAAGCAGCTGTGTACCTTCAGCTCGGAGCAAGACTCATTAACACTTTTTGTTGTACCATTGAGTATTAAAAATGTAGCCTGTCTTTCATTGTGCTTCACATTCTATGTGATTTTCATTGTTATTTAGTTCATTAAATAAATTCTCTTAATAGTTAATTCTGGTCTGTAATATATATGAATGTATGTATAGATGTAGATATTGGCTTGGCTTCGCCAAACTGAAGGATATCTTATAAAATAAAAACATTTAATTAAATACAAAGCTAATATTTGTTAATGGTTGTTCATAATAAAGGTCTCTGGCCTATTAAGAGGAAACCCCAGGTGTTAGAGATGCATCAAGAGGTCCCCGTGTGATCAGGAACATCTTTGTGTTCTGACCAACACACACTGAACTGAATCTTCTAATCTATAGTGACACTGCTCCTCAGCACTGTTAATAAGCTGCATAGTCTTAGACTCTTTTCTGAGAGTAGCTTGTTATGCTAATACGCAAATCACTATGGCGACCTCTTTGCACAGCCACCTGGTGTACCTTTTAAGTGGATAATTGAAAATATAATTTTTTAATGACCCTTGTCGTGATGATGTTTTAAGACTTAAGAGGAATGCGAGAGCAGGTGTGATGCAAGCAAATCTGACTCATGTGTCTTGTCTTCCTGATCCAAGGTGGTCGTGAACGCTCTGTTAGGCGCCATCCCCTCCATCATGAACGTGTTGCTGGTCTGTCTGATCTTCTGGTTGATCTTCAGCATCATGGGGGTGAACCTCTTTGCAGGCAAATTCGGCCGGTGCGTCAACAGAGATGGGGAAATATACAACATTTCAGTGGTCAACAATAAGTCAGACTGTCTGGCGATGAATGACACACAGTACTACTGGACTAAGGTGAAGGTCAACTTTGACAATGTCGGTGCTGGATACCTTGCCCTCCTGCAAGTGGTGAGTTTACCTTTCTCAAAAAAAAAATCAATGAACAAGTCAGAGGGACTATATTTTTAGCTGTGACGGCCCCATTACATCAAATTTGCGCTCTCCAAGAGTGCCAGTACTCATTCTTCAGTTTAACTTAGCGACCATGGTAGCCTAGCAACAAGTCACTTAGCTCCGTTCTATCACCTTCTTCTGATTTCACTCGATACAAACCTTTCATTTGCATCTAGAAATAGCCTGTGCCGAGTCATTCACAAAAGCCTGTAATTACCAGTAACCAAGGCAGAAGGGCAACTGTGGTGATTTCTGCTGACAAGCAGTCAGTCATTTTGAAGTAATCCTCAATTTCCAATCACTATTCCCCCATTCACTATAAAAATACTTTATCTGGAGGAAGCTTACATTACTTGTCCCTACATGTTTCTGGCCAGCTATGATATTGTACTTTTTCTCATTCATCCATTCATTAAATCTGGCATTCTTAGAGGATTAACACTACAAAGACGACCGTAACAATGATACAATATAATGGTTGTAATATTAATGCGATACTGGCCCTAATTAATTTTTTTCTGCCCTTTTTTGATAAAAAAAAAGTTTTATGACACATCATCCTAACTTATGATCAGTCTTATTTATTCATCTATTGGTAATTAGTGGAATACAAAAGAAAACAGCTTTTTCTCGTTTTAAGGCCACTTTCAAAGGATGGATGGATATTATGTATGCAGCTGTGGACTCCCGGGCTGTAAGTATATATCTAGTGTGAAGTTTCATCACTTTGGCAAGGGAATTGAATTTTGAACTTTGACCTCACCCATAACATAAAGATTGTCAATATAAACAGAAAACGGCTGGAAATTACATGATGTGATTTGTGAAATCTTTTATACACATTTTGGAGATGAGTGATTCATACATATACGTTGCATCCATTGTCTGACTAAAATTGGCTATAATAGCACTGTAAAATTATTTGGATTAATGGTGTCCTTCATCTGCCCTGTCCAGGTGGAAGAGCAGCCTGTATATGAAATCAACCTTTATATGTACTTGTATTTTGTTATCTTCATCATTTTTGGATCATTTTTCACCTTGAATCTCTTCATTGGTGTGATCATCGACAATTTCAACCAGCAAAAAAAAAAGATAAGTGCCAAAAGCGTGATTTTCCTTTTAATTGGGCGTGCTCTGTCGTATTACAGATACATAACCGTGTGAAACCTGCCTCAATATGTGCAACCAAGACTAACTGTCGAGTTATTTGTGTACTTTGGAGGACAGGACATCTTCATGACTGAGGAGCAGAAGAAGTACTACAATGCTATGAAGAAGTTAGGGTCCAAGAAACCTCAGAAGCCAATTCCCAGACCAACGGTTTGTACCCGGAGTGATCTCTAGGACGTATCATGAGACTGTAATGCGTGTAACATGTCATTGCTGATGAGTGATAGATTAGGTACTAAATGTGCAGAAACTAGGAAAAGTGGTGCATTCTAATGAACTGATAGAGCTCAGTTATTAATAACTGTACTTTTTTCCAACTATGCAGAACAAGTTGCAAGGATTTTTCTTCGACTTGGTATCCAAGCAAGCCTTTGACATCATAATCATGATGCTTATTAACTTAAACATGCTGACCATGATGGTGGAGATTGACGAACAGCCAGAGGGCCTGACTGAAATTCTCTACAAGATCAACCTGGCCTTTGTTGTAATTTTCACAGCCGAATGCTTCATGAAAATTTTTGCCCTCCGCCACTACTTCTTCACAGTTGGCTGGAACATCTTTGACTTTGTTGTGGTCATCCTCTCCATTGTAGGTGCGTCGATGTATCACCGATGATTCATCAATAGCTAATTTGTGCAACTGAAATTTTCTTGACACCAAAAACGTCAAACTGTTAAATCCTTAACAAATTATTCAGCCATTATTTTACTTTCAAATACACATTATATTCAAGTACACAAGATCTTTATTGGCCATTTGCAGTAGGTGCATTGAAATGCTTAGTTTCACCACCACACTGGGTTAAGGTCATTTTATGCTGAGTCCAATTTTTTCGCCCGAAAAAACTGAACAACATAATTCTGTTGCAAACATGCATGTTTCTGTAAAGGCTTTCATACCAGGTCCGACACATTTACATTGACATGATCTGTCTTTTTGTTTGGAGAGAGCTTGATTTCTGCATGTTTTTGGATGAATGATGAATTGGTTGTCAACACACGTGATCAGTTTATTTGAACGGGAAGAAAACCTCTCATTTGGTTTAATTAAAATACTAGCCTGTAGTGATGGCCGATACCGCTGATCTTCTTTTGGATCCGAGTTCAATTAGATCACTGCAGCTAGTGCTTTTCACCAGTTTGACCTTTTTTTCGGTATGTAAACATTTCTCCGTTGCAAAAAATTCACATCATATTTGGTGTGAAAGTTTTTGGTCCGTCAAATTTGCATCCGAATATTTCACAAATTCATGTTTTTTGCTTGTGTCGTATTTGCTGTGAAAGGGCCTTTACAAAGGGATTAAACAACACAGTGTTAATCAATACAGATGGTTGCAAAAGCAATATAAAACAATGACCAACTGGACATTGTGTAGTTAGTGCCATATCATTGTACCGCATTGTGCATTAAATGATACAATGTTCGAAGTAGCGTGGCACACCATAATCCTATCTTCAGCTGTAGGACATGGCATACACGTTATATGCTATAATGCCAGGATAAGCGTTAGCAATTGTACAAAAGCATCGGAAAGCACTGGGTTACATAATAGAAACACAGCCGACATGATGGATTTTTATTCAAGGATTATTTTATTACTTGTGCTAAATTTTTCACTTGTGAAAGAGTACCAGATGCATTAATTCAAAGCAAATAATTTCAGCCGAAGTTTTTCACCAAACCTCAGTTCAAGTGTTAATGTAATTGTGCGTACAGCAGATCTTTGAGTTTATTAAATGAACTGTTCCTGCAAAGGCATAATCCTGTATTTTGCATAGCTTTTACTCTGTAGATAAGGAGGACATGTTATATAACAGGGAATTTTGTGTGTGTGTTTTTTTTCTTGCAGGTATTGTTCTTGCTGACATTATAGAGAAATACTTTGTGTCGCCAACTCTTTTCAGAGTCATCAGACTCGCGAGAATTGGGCGTGTCCTCCGACTTATACGAGGCGCCAAAGGAATCAGAACCTTACTCTTTGCCTTAATGATGTCCCTGCCGGCCTTGTTCAACATCGGCCTCCTGCTTTTCCTGGTAATGTTTATCTATGCCATCTTCGGTATGTCCAATTTTGCCTATGTCAAGAAACAGGGCGGGATTGACGACATGTTCAACTTCGAGACGTTCGGGAACAGCATGATCTGCCTCTTCCAGATCACAACATCAGCTGGATGGGATGCCCTGCTCAATCCCATCCTGAACAATTCTCCGGAGGAGTGTGATCCCAATATCGTACACTCTGGCACCAATGCCAAAGGGAATTGTGGGAACCCTTCTGTGGGCATTACATTCTTTGTGTCCTACATCATCATATCTTTCCTCATAGTGGTGAACATGTACATAGCCATCATCCTGGAGAACTTCAGCGTGGCTACAGAGGAGAGCACGGAGCCTTTGAGTGAGGACGATTTTGAAATGTTCTACGAAGTATGGGAGAAGTTTGACCCAGAGGCCACGCAGTTCATCGAGTACTCCAAGCTGTCCGACTTTGCTGACACTTTGTTGGAACCGCTGCGCATCTCCAAGCCCAACAAATTAAAACTCATCTCAATGGACCTACCCATGGTCAGTGGGGACAAGATCCACTGCCTGGATATCTTATTCGCTTTAACCAAAAGGGTTTTGGGAGAGTCTGGGGAAATGGATGCTTTGAAGCAGCAGATGGAAGAGAAGTTCATGCTGACCAACCCGTCCAAGCGCTCTTATGAGCCTATAACCACAACGATCCGCCGCAAGCAGGAAGAGCTGTCGGCTGTCGTTATCCAAAGGGCGTACAGGAGGCATCTGGTCCGGCGGCAGATGAAACAGGCCTCTTTCTTTTACCGGCAGATCAACACACCCTCTGCAGAGGAGGCCCCTGAAAAGGAAGGCCTCATAGCCTCCATGATACAGGAACATTATGGAGCTGAGACAGGGATGGTGGAGGCATTGTCTTTGACTTCCTCACCACCATCTTACGACAGTGTGACTAAGGCTCATATAGACCTTTTCCCTTTTCTAATACCAGACTCCAAAAGCACTGACTTGAGTGAAAGCTTCCTTTATCCTGACTTTGACCGTGAGACATATTTGTAGTACTGCTTAGAATTTATTTTATTTTTTTTATTTTTTTTTGGGTTTACTGAATGTAACAGATATCAGACAACACTGACTATATCACGCTTAACCCTTGGTTGCCAGTCACAAGGTATCGCCGAAGAATATATAATTACTTTTTCTTTTTTTAAAAAAAAACCTTCTTTGTTGGAGCACACAAAAGAAAACGTATATCAAAACGACAACCCCAACAACTTTCTCACCTTGCTTACAACAAAACATGCTACAGGATTATTTGCACAGAAGACACCTGCAGGGTCACAATAATTATATCACCAATGTAATAATCCTTTATTAGACAAGGAACTACAATTTATCAATATCAACAAAATATGCCTGACTGTTTGCATTCGTTAAAGGTCTTACTTATATTGGTGTGATTCCTTATGATAACGTACAGCTTTAAGTCATAGAAAAAAACAACAAATGTAACGTAATTCTGATAGCAAAGTATAACGCTTGTATACGTTATCAGTCTTTCATAGGAGTAATATTATATTTGATATTTTTCTATGTAAAAAGAAAATGTCTCTTTTGCAATTGGGATAGTTTGCAATAAAAGTGGAATGTTACCACACTGTAACATATTAAAAAGGGCAGGTTTAAAACTTTTGAAATAAAAATACTGTACTTTTAGCTACATTTTGGCATTGTCGCACTTTGAGTTTACACGTAGTTTTATGCCTAGCATGTTTTAATTTGTTTTATTTTATTTTCATTAGCCATATTCCACTGATAAGCATGTGACAATCATTTTCAATAAAATTTTAAGGACAAAGGTTGACAGGATCCAACCTATTTCCCAATATGTATGCCAGCTAATGAATTTAAGGGAAAAGAAAGACCTGCGTGTTCATATTCTAATGTGCACGAAGGGACAGTTTTATTTATTAATTATTTAAGATGTGTTTTTATATGCTTTGACTGTATTGTGTAACGACAGTGCAATTCAAGACCACTACTTCCAGATGATTATCCTTGAGAAGCCCAGTGAGCAACACTGATTTTAATTAGCAATAATTAGCCAAATTATTTTTTATCTGGAGACATCCAGTCAGGTATGCGACACTCTTGCATTTTTACTGTTTTTACTTTTGCAGAATTTTTTTTCATCCAGTTTTGTAAATTGCCCTCATCAGCTAAGCGCTTGCACGTATGTGAAAAGGGCTTCATTTCATAGCAATAGCTTCAGCGTGTGCCTGGTATCGATTCCTTATCGAGGTGCAACGTTAAGGATGTTATGTCCGTTTCTTTTAAGGGTTAATACGGGTATGGCTGTATTTACAGTCTCGTTTTTTAATGAGATAAATGGTGTCAGGTTTCAAATTATCTGTGTTTAATTGTCCACGTTAACAATTTAAAAGCATGTGTAGCTTAAACTGGTGGTAATACAATGGGTAATACAATGAGATAAAGGGATAAAAATATATTGACATATACAAAATGTACATTTCATAGATTCAGTCCATTATAAATTCCAATTAATGTTCAAGGATTAATGTGTGTTCAATGAGAAAATATTTTAATGAGGTCAGTTTGACATGGTGATCCTAAAGCGTAGAGTTGTCTACAGTTCTACAAAATTTTCAGGCACTTCATTAATTGTGCCATTCAAACCTGTAATTGGTTAACTTATAGGTTGGTGTATATGTTGTATAAATACACATTTAATCTCTGAAATACCACCACAAGATACCTACAGTGTAAAAAGTAATTATAAATTATCTCAATAATGGAAGTTACACATATTCTTTTAGTCAATATAAGAATAATTTACCTTTAAAATGAAGGTATTACAAAAAATTTCATACTTAATCAATGTCCAAACTTGAACATTAAAGTTAATGTTTTCTTTATTTTTAGTTTGTTTCCATAAAGACAAACAAATGAATGTATTTTTAAATATCGGAGTAACTTATCACTTGTAAAAATAAATTGTATATTTGTAAGCTACACACTGCTCATCACGTCTAAATGAATTTTAAACACTGTGCTTGGCATTTGATGTTGACGCGTGATGAAGTAAACAATCTATGGTTACCATGACAACCCATGTTATCATGTGACACACTCAGACCACAGAGCAAAATCTTCTCTTTAGATCAGTATTGCCATCTTAAACACTTTGCATCATGTGTTTTTCTTCCATTTCTTTAACACATAATTGCTGAACCTTAGACACACTCTGAGAGAAAATCAGTCTTGTAGCTACCCATATCCCTGTCCTTTTCAATGTGAAAAGATTATTATTATTATTATTATTATTATTGTTATTATTATTATTACAGTTTGGAAAATATGGAAGCAATATTAATTTACATATACATTTATGTAATGAATAAAGTTATTATTACGAATAGCAAATCAAGTAAAAACAAAAAGGAACAGGGATTAAACCTATGGTACAATGGTACATAAGCCATTAATGTCATTGGTTTGCTGGGTCTTTGTTTAAATGCTACTTCCCTTGAACGGATGTACAAGACAATGACCAAGACAACATCAGGAGTCTGCTTTGGAAAGAAAACATTTCTGCTGGATGCCAAGCATTAAGAGAAAAAAAGGACTTTCTGATGTATGAAGCTAACTGTGGATCCTTTTTTTGTTGGCATGGCATTAAGTCACTGTCCTCAGCACATTATCTAGCAGAACAGGTGTAAAACATTTATTCATTTCATTTCGAGTGATTTGGGGATCGGTACATTCCACAGTCAGTCTGTACAACAACATAGTTAAAGATACTTGCACGATCTGAATTCTGGACTATCCCATCATACGTAGTAACCAAAAAAAAACAAACATAAAGTTCTGTTTTTTTCATTTGGGTTTGATCAGGTTTGGCTCCAGCTTTGAAGTGCTGGGTGGCCACAGGTTTATCTAAGGAGGCTGGGGGAGGGACTTCTGACAGAGTAGGATCGGATAGGCCAGGTCGACCCCCCCCCCCCCCTCCCCCGGAGCCAGCCCTGATTTCTATCTGGCTAACTGCATGTTGGCATGACCAACATATGTTAAGATACGTGTGTAATACATAGTCATGCTGAGATTCATAGAGCTAATCTGACAGAAAGTCATTTCACACCCCGCACGCTGACATCCCAAAAATGGGTTGTACTTCAGTGATGGAGACTAGAAGCTGGTTTTAATTAAGCCGGTCACTTCTCCTGATTTGACAATACTGCTTACTCTGCACCAGGAGAAGGAAAAAAATGACATCCCATTCAGAAATGGAGGGAAATTGTTAAATCTGCAGATGTCCCTGCAGCATATGCGTGGAGGTTGACTGATCTGCACCCGCATGATGAAACGCCTGTCGTAAAATTGTACCAGGACGAAAATCTGATGCTTGCGTAATGTCATAATGAAAACTCGGTTTCTATAGGCAAAGCAAGAAAATACAGAAAATCAGAACATAAAAATTTGCGATGTGACTATTTGCATTGCAGTTCTGTGTAGGTGGAGTTGCCGGCTGATTCTTGATAAGGATGACAGAGTTTAGCTTAAATTACCATGATGTTAGCTGTTACAGGAAATGACATAAGGGAAATGATCTAATGATTGAGCTCTGAAAGTCTCTGACTTCATTTTGGTATTCTTGAAACTGCCCTTCGATTTGTTTACCAGTGTGAATGGTGGCATTATCATGCTGGAATTGATCATGTTTGCTCCTGGTCCTGTAAAAAGGCTTTGTATTCTTTGACTGTTATACAATCATGAAGGGTAATCAGCAGACCTACTAACTCCCATGTGATGTTTGTCCATCTGCAGCCATGTTCACCAGTAGTAAACATGGACGTCTGGACATAGGAAGGTTTGTGCTCCGTACGGCAGGTTATATATCTTTTTTCCTTGGATACAAATCATTTAAGTTCCCTGCCATAAATTTCAGCTTTGTGAAGCTTACGACTTGCAGATTTATTGCACCTGGGTCACACAGGTGCTGATTCAGTTCTGCAGTAATTCCTGAGTTCATACTTGTGTTGTGTTCATCTTGTTTGCCGGCAAGTTTTAATTTGCAGCTACTCTTTGCAGGTTCTCTACGTTTGTTATATTTTTTTAAACTGTTCCCTGTGGCATGCTACGTAATTAAGTATTTTTTTGACTGATGTACATACACCAACATATCAGAACTCTGTAAGCCACCTCACGCTGATTGGTCAGATTGCCTTCATTTCTGATTCATAATGATAAATAGTATTCAAACTAATATGACTCACTTATGAAGCTGTATTTGTAATTGTCATTTATAGTCCTTTTACATTTTTTTTTTAATTCAATACACCATTTGGTATGTATACCTATATTTTATATATTAGACACTATTATATATTTAATACTATATATTGCATATGATTTTTTTATTCTCCTGTTAGATTGCATGACAAAATGTAAATTATGTAGAGTGAAGCGAATGTTATAAGTGACAGGCTATTATAAAATAATTTAATTTAGGCCGTCAAAAACTTATATGGAGTACAAATGACGATGCTGGTTTCAAAGCATGAGTAGTCTGGTATATAAGATCAAAAACTTGAATAGGGTTTTTTTTTTATATGAATAACATGCATTGATATTAATATATAAATTGTAATTAATTGAATAAAATGTAATTCATTGTCATTGAAGCAAATAATTTGCCAGCCAAATCATAATTTTAATTGCAAATACATATTATTGTATAATTGTTTAACTGAACCTAAGTACTTAGTAAGTGTAGTGTGTGAATCCCTGGTACAGCTTTGGAAGATGGGTATTGTCTGGATAATGTGTTTCAGATGCTGAAGCATGTTTATTCATTACAGAGTCATAAATTAATTCACAGTAACCATAACAGTTGCTGTCATCCCACTATAATCTTCCCTTAACAACTCCCTGAGGAATCTTCCAAGAAGTAACACAGAGTAAATCCTAAGCATCTGCAGGACACTCCAATCACAGTTAATGTCCGTACTCAACCGTTTGCCTCAATTGTCAAAACGCAAGACTTGTGAGAGCTTCTGGATACCCTGATATTCCACAGGACATCTGACATCTGGACAGATCAGACACTTTGGTAGAAACCCAACGCAATGTTTTAGAAGAGGAACCCCGACCTGACCGTTAGACTCATCACTTTGCTGCATCAGGACCAGCTCAGCTGGTGTCATTAACAAAACTGACAATGTGGAATTCAGAAAATTCTAAAGGGTGGCATCACACCATGGAATAAGACAGTGGTCCTAAAGCAGATCGTATCTTTTTTTTTCCCCACAATCTAACATTAATATTCGTTATAATATTCTGTATCATGTAAAAATTACATTTGACTGACCTGATATGATTTAATCTTCCGCATTGTCTGTACTGTGTCACTATGTGTAAAATATGTTTACGCATTCTTTCTTTTGGTGGTTCAGTGACAATGCCAAGGAATGTATCCAGGTGGTGTGTACCTCTCAAGCAGAGGGTTGTACCTTGGGGAAAACTGAACTCAATGTAGCCAGAGCCTCATCGAGGGCTTCCAGAAAAATCCAGATAAGTTGGATGACTTGTCTTCAAAATCACTGTAGTAAGGTGTGTTCTTTTGTATTAAGAGTTAGCCATTTGTAAATATGAAATGATTTTTACACACAAAGATACATTTCCAATTAACTCTCTGGTGGAAAAAAAACAAGGGATAAGCACAGTTGGTCAAAACATTTAATCTAAAAATCACGACAAAACTGCCCTATTGTTTCATAGTGAATTACCTTATAAGGGTAAGGACTTAATATGCTGAAATTCTTTAGCTTTGTCCTGTCTATGTATTTTAGTATTTTAAATTGTGTTTTTCTGTAAGCAGACTCTTTTCTATGGTAATACTTTCCTAAAGTATTGTAAAACAATTTTAACTGTAAGTACATAATTGTTCTTTATGAAATCAGATGACATGAATATGAGCTTGTTGAATTACTTGTATATTTTGAAGGAGGTGTCTGGGTTGGATCTTCACAGGCCTGTCTGTAGCTCTATGTGGGTGGTTCTGCTCCTCCTCAGTATGGGAGGCACTGGTAGTACCATGTGAAAGCAGGATCTTTCACTCCATCTTTCCAGGCTTCCTCTGACTTTCTAACCGCAGTAAAAGCATCCAGGCACAAGCTCTTTGTACATGACCCTCTAACACTTTCATCCTCTTTTCCAGGGGTAAAGAAAATGTAACTTGCCATTCTCTTTGTTTAATGCCAAATTGTTTTTATGATACTTTTATGCTTTTATGATACTTTTATAAGACCAATAGCAGATAACAGAATATCATCACAACACCCCCACCCCAACTCTGCCACCCCCTTGAAATGCTTTCCAGAATGACTTCTGTATTTGATAATAAAGGTCTTGCCCTTGAATTCCTATCAGCATATCTTATTTTCTTATCATTGCAAGTTCTGATACATATTTGCTGATACATATTTGCTGATACATATTTGCTGATACATATTTGCTTATGCACATGCCTGTTTCTCTAAGGAGATGTTTGGCATGTCTGGTCAAGGAATCTCTACCTTAGTAACATTATGTTGGCATGCACACTGTACCGGCAACACCATTTTTTTGTTTTTAAAAAGGGATAATCTGTTATACCTTTTCGTTGTATAATAAATCACACAGGCAAACTTTAATGCCCTTACTATGTACATACAGTACAGCAATTATTACTCAGCTTTAATGCAGCAGTGACTCCAATCGTTACTCATTATTCACAGAATTAGAAGATGCTGGCTACTGTAAAACAAACAGACCAGCCCGCATCGATCAACAAGACAGCAAATGCTTGATGTTGATGTCGCAGTTCATTTGTGGGATGAGTCCAGAACAGAGTAATACTACATGCGGCTCCTGTGTTACCTTACATTACAACCATCCATATATCTTCTATAACTATAGGACTGCAGTGAGCTGGGAGCATGTCCCAGGAACTGGAGGAGACAAAGTTGGGACACTTTGGACAGGATTCCAGTCCATCACAGGACACGCACTCAGGACAATTCTGCTACACCACTGTGCATGAGTACATGCTTCTTGGACTGCAAACACGCAAGTGCCACATGAACACGCAGAACCAGATTCGAACCCCTAACCCTGCATGTATAAGGAAACAGACAATGATAGATTCTAAAGAGCAGTTGACATCTCAATTCTCCATCTGCGCTTACAGTCCATGCACAGGGTGAGCAACATAAATTTTGTCACCAGACGGTGCACGTGTAGCCCAGATTTTTATGTTGGGCAGTGATCATGGGTGTCATGCATGTTGGTACGGGTTGATTACACTTGTGCTAGGAAATTAGGTGGCAGCACAGACTTTCTCACAGCAGAGGTCAACAGCGAGCAGAAGAAGAATAGTTGTTGTAGGAGGTGACAAGGTACCTGCATGTGTAATTCCTAAATACGGTCCAAACATCAAAAGCAACACTATTCTGGGATAAAATTTCCTGAATGGGGTGACAGAGCAGGGGTGGGGTTGGGTGGGGGAATGGGGGAGGGGGGCTGGGAGGTTCCTGGCTAATTTTGCTGCAAGGATTTCAAAATGGTGTGCTATGCCATGTTACCTTAATACCGCCCAAGCCTAAACTAACAACTATAAGACTGTTCATTGAACCTGTTTCACTACACTGCTTGTATTCATGTTTGCTGCAATACATCTGCCCTCTCCTGGCCTGGTGGAATATCACTGCTGTATGCATGCACCAACTGTGACCATCTGCATCCACAGACAAATGCAGTGTGTACAAAAGAAACTGCACGCACCATTCACACACACAGAAAACTGAAGTGTGAACTAGGGTTTAGCCATCATGCCATCCTATGTACATTTATTTATTTAGCAAGTGCTCTTCTGCAAAGAGATTTACAAGTAAGAGTGCAGAGACAGTCCCTGGAGTAATTGGTGGTTAAGGGTCTTGCTCAAGAGACCAATGGTGAAATCACTCTGGTAGCTTTGGGGTTTGAACCAGCAAGCATCCGATTTAAGACACATCATCGAGAGTTCTAACACACAGCCATACACCACCCACCAGTTAACACAATGTACCAGTTATGTACCAGTCAACAAAACAGGCTTCATCTCATGAATCCTTCACTGAGAAAAACCTTCTAGAAAAGACCCACCTGCATAGGAAATGAATTCACCCCCTTCCTCCTCAGCAGGTGTGTCGTGGGAGGTATCGGCACAGTTTCTCGGAGGCTACATCGCTCGGTGCTAATCACTCGTGGTGCAACGGCGCAGCTAAACTACTCGACTTAAGGAATTGGTTGGCGAGGACTGAGCAGGCTGTTAAATAAAACATGCAATCAGAAAGCGTATTGACTAGTATGAATTCAGATCAGCCATAACCCAGAAGGCAGAATTCTCACTGTTTAGAGACCGAGAAAAAAAACACTTTGGAGAATGTGAGAACATACGAAAGTCGCCTCCTAATTGCATCAAAAATACACAGCTGGCTAGAGAACAGGAAAGATGATGCATGGATCAGTAAAGAAAATGGACAACGAGGTCTACCAGGTTTTGCAAACATGTTTATGTTGATGAACTGTAACCCTTCAGCAGGACAAGTGGTGAAATGACTGAAAGGTCATGAATCTTGGTGAACACAGTGACATCGCGGTTACAGTAAGATGCATAGATCATAAACACCTAGATCCCACCAGTCATGCACTCATATACAGTTCAAAAAGTACTCTTTTTGATGCTAAATGCTCCTTCTTAGAAGAATAGAAAGGCCCTTTTTAGGGCTAAGGGGCGATTCCCATATATAATTGACTTGCCATCTAAGCAAAAGGTATATAATCTGGGATCAGCCCTTGCAGAACCTCCCTACTTCAGTGGTATCACCTCTCGCATATTAAATCCAGGTTAAGGCACCAGGCAGGCATGACATTACAGTACCAGATGTATTAAGATCATAAAATACACCTAACATAGAGGCTTTACTGTTAGCTAATTCTAGCATGATATTCTAATAATCTTTCAATACTGCAAATCAGATACCTGATATGATTTATGTTGACATTATGCTAACGCATACCTCTAATGGTGAAAATCGCAACCTCACCACAGTCATCTCTGTCGCCGGAGAGGCCTTCGAAAAAATCACGGCCATACCACTACATGGAAGCCCTTGAGTAGCAGGCGGGGCTGAAGACAGACAGGGCAGTGTGACGTGTAACGTTAGCCTCTGATGTGGCCGGTGCCCTTATCGTCCCTCAAAGCTCAGCCACGATTCTGAGAATATATTTTTTTAACATTATATTTCTTAAACCTTCCTAAGAAGAGGAGGTATCAGGAAAATACAGCTTCCAACTATCTAGCTAAATATGATTTAACCACACAACCCACATTTTTTGCTCATTAAGTCACAACCCAAATGTTTACATAGATTTTAATAGTTGTCAACTGGTGGGGAGGGGAGGGTGACTGTTGTACCAGGTGGGACCCAATTTATTAGGTACACCTAGCTAGTATTGGGTAGAACACACTTTATTTGGTACCTAGCTGGTACCCATTTTGCATCCAGAATCACTTCAAGAAGAGACAAATTGCATGTACACAGAAGCCTTTCGGCTCGCCGCTGTGGTACCAAGCTGTTATTTTTGCACTTGTGGCCTTCCTGTTCGCTTTAACGAGTCTGGCCATTCTTCTCTGACCTCCTTCATTAACGAGGCAGCTTCACCCACAGAATTGCTGCTGACTGGGTGTTTTTATGTTTATCGCACCATCCCCTGTAAACTCGACACAGCGACGTGTGAAAATGCCAGGGAGGGCGGTCATTTCTGAGATGCTGGAACTACCATGTCTGGCACCGACAATCACACTCTTGACCCTGTCTCTGTTCTGCATGTATTCAGTTGCAGCCATGTGATTCTGAACCTCTGGACCCTGCTTGGAAGAGCAGGCTGTTTGCGTTAACAAGCAGGTGTACCTATTAAACTGTACAGATATAGTGCTGCTCTAGGTCTCCTGAAAGTAAATGAGAAATAAACAAGGATAAACAAATATCCTCCGATGGAATTTCAGAGGCAATATACTTGCATGTACTTTTGTTATTATTTCGAAGGACTGACTGACTGTGGAATATTGCCTAAGCTTCAAAGTTTAAAAACACTACAATATTAACATTTCAACAACTTTCACCCAAGAGTTACTTCTAGGAACAAGTGAGCTAAAGTAAGCAAAATGATCAAACAAAATGTACACTTTACAGCATACAAACAAAAATGAACAACAAAGAAGTAAGTTCATAGAGTAATATCTTCATATATATTACGTCTATATTATGTATCGTTATAAAGATATTATATATCTAAAATGCAATATCCATGTAGAGAAATGCACTAATAGCAGAAAACTATGAGAAAAAAGAAACTGAGCTACCTTTCACCGTCTTTGTAAAATACCCAAGCAAAGCTTATAATTAAAAGCCAAACACAGAATAAACTCTCCTGGCAGGGGGCAGTAGTACTCAAGGGGGTACGAGAGAAGTCAGGACGTACTGGGGTTATTTGATGTCCCAAAGTGACTGAAAATTTATGCAACCGGAGTCAAGTGGACAGAGTAAAGATGAACCATGACCCCAAAGAGCACCAAGAATAGCAGAAAGGCCCACCCTGCAGGCCAGAACCAGGACGGTCGCCCCTAGCCGAAGGCGGCATATCTGCACCATCGGGGGATGGGGGTGCGTATTAATGAGCTGAATCGTTCCTGTCTCGTTAACGTTAGGAATGCAAGGACTCTTGTCCTGAAATCTCAGGAATCCCGCAGCTGGTCCACGGTGACCGGGGATGGAAGAGGGCTCTATCCCAGAATTCCTTGCAGCGGAAAACATGGAGTATAACTGACCTTAATAAATTTAAGATTTTGATATTTGACTAAGCATGCATTGCTGCAGCTCGGTGGTTCAACGGGTATGTGCGATCACCTTCCCCTTCCACGGTTGAGGGTTCGAAGGCTCCCCTTGCTGGGTGGGTGGGCTCATGCCCCAAGATCACCTTTAATTTGTGTATGTGCCCTTTGATGAACTGGAATTCCGTCCCGAGTGCATCCTTAGTCTCTACCATATCAATATACTGTAAGTGTATATATAAATAAACTGATAATGAAATTGCTGAAAATAAAAGATCAGATTATGTTACAATAAAATTTTAAATTGCAGAGGTCACAGTACACTATACACAATCTCAGTATGAAAAACCTCTCTGTAGATTTAATACACAACAATATTAATGCCACAACAGTGCAAGCCTTTATGTCTATGAAATACCTTTATAGGTTTGCATTTTATTCTTCATTAGGTAAAGAAAATATTATTTTTAAAAAGTCACTGTTGTTATAATAACTAATTATAAAAACACCATCATGGCCAACACAATTTGGAAGGTTTCAGGGAGTCCCTGTAGCTTTCTGAAATGTTTGTAATGTTCCGCTGGAAACCCTTAGTTATTTAAAGCAGCAGCCACTAACACATAGAAACTCCTGAAGGAGGGACACACAGCACATGTGTGTTAAGCTGAACATCACTGTGAATCAGCCCTAACGCTGCCTGTCATTCTTGCACGATTCACAGCAGCATTACTTCTGAGGCCTTCAAAGCCATGTCATCCAGTCAGGTTTACTCATGCTAATAAATCAATCTTCGGTTAATCCTCAGTGACGGCCTCGCGGCCTCTGAGTCAGCCTTTCTCACACGGGACATGTCACACCTGCCTCAGCCTCCACGAGGCCGCCTGCTCGGGATGTCAATGTCATGGGGAGCCGGAAAACAGGGACGGGCAGCTGCGTGGCATCTCCACCACGTGCTGGCGGATTCCTCTACAGAGCGGCCCTCAAGTAGTCCTGAGAACGCCTGCCATTGTACACCATCTCCACCAAATCCTACAGGGCTGCCCCCTGCCTGCAAATGCAAGTAAAAGCAGAGAAAAAAAAAACATAATTAGGAGGTGTTACACACATGGGGTGAAGAGACCAGCAGGCGTTTATAAACATTTCTCTCAGTTCTAACTAAACAGCAGAATCGCTAAACCAATTATTTTTCCAGGACACCCTTAGCTGCCTTTAGCTGTGCCCAACAGATACCTGATTCAATACCGCAACAACAGGAGTAGGAAAAACAAGAAACTATGGAATGAAATTAAATACCATGATATAAAACAGCATAAACTAGCTAAAAAAAGCTAGCTAAAAAAAATAATCATAAAATGATATACTGTGAATTGCAATAGCACCGGAAAAACAACTAAGCAATAATATTCTAACATGACAGAGGACAGCATACATGATCACCAAGTTAGGGACATCAATCACTCTTCATCAGCGCTGATCAGAATCAGAATGGTTACTGCCATACCAGCAAAGCCAGTGGAATTCTGTTCTCAGCACAGCTTGACAATAGACAATTAAGGATTACAGACAGAGAACAAATACAACACACAAGATACACAACAGAGATACTAAAACTAAAAAGAGATACTCCCAGATTCCAATCAAATCATCTAGGACCATATGTGAAGGCAGGCCAAGAAAATACACCAGAACATGGGCTTACAGCTTCGGGCGAGACGTGAGCGGGGTGGATGCTATACTGAACCGGCAGCAGCGACCTTTTACTGAGCACGCAATTGTGCCTGGCCGTCTGGCGAGCGGCGGGGGCCTTGCACGCCCGTGGACGTCAAGGGGTAGCTAGTCACACCTGGCCAGCCCTCTGCCATTGAGGCCTCGCCCAGGGACGGCTGTTTTTTTCTCTTAACACCTCAGCGGCGGCCCAGGGGCAGGAAAGAAAAGAGGTCCGGTGGAAGCAGGTGGTAGCGCAGCGTGAGAGGCAAACAGCGAGGGCCGGATTGAAAAGGGTGCCCAGTTCCTCGGACTCGGGTTCGCTGCGGAGAGTCCCTCCTCCGACCTTTGTTTGGTTTACCCATTGGCAGAGCGGTGAGAGGGAGCAGGCGAGGAGATTTATTTTACTTCCCTTTGTGCAAACCACTGAAAAGAAGTTTCCTGCAACTTTAAAATAAAAAGTTTGTTTTGCTTAGTTTGTTGCTTGACTTTTTTTTTTGCAAACTTCCCAGTGGGATCCACTGAAGAGCTTTTTTCCCCCATTTTAATTTCCGCTTTTCAGCTGTTTTGTCAAAGCCAGGTCAAGCTATCACCAGAACACACTGCATGAGTTTTTAAAACTTCTGAACTTTTTTTTTAATCCGCAATTACTGTCTGAATATTCTCCATGTTTTACATTTAGGCTGTTAGGGATGTATGTATGATGGCATATATTTCCCATTATTCCATGGTGAAATAATCTACAGTTTAAAGAGGCCCCGTTATTCTTTTCTAGCTTTTCCCTTTCCTTCAGTGTGTAATACAGCTTTATATGCAGGTCAACGGTCTTTCAAGTCTTATGGCCCAAAGTACATGCCAAAGGGAATAACTTTTACCACAGAATCCACTCTTCTGTAATCTGCCTGAAATGCCATGTTGGAATTTCAGCCTTTAGTTTCGAGACATGATGAGGTCGCCACGGAACACAATCCTTATTGGCTTAAGCTCTCCTAAAATAATCCTAGTGACGTCCCTGTTTCAAACAGATTTTACGTGAGTTTTTCTTTCAAAAGTCACAATGTGACATATTAGAGCTTGTGAAATACTTTGTCAAAACGTACTACTCCTGAATCATGAATTCGGCTGTCTGATGGCAGATCAGATGTTTGAAAGCGCACCCTTCCGGAGCGCTGACACACACCGACGGCCGGCGCGGCGCAGCGCCTCTGCATCCCGTGCATTTCCTCTCCTCCTCCTGGCGCCCCACGTGTGCCGCGACCCGCGGAGCCTGGGAGACGCGTGTTTGCCGTGTCGGGGTTACCATGGCAGCGCGGCCGATGATGAGGTCTCTGGGGCGACCCGGAGGAAGAGCACGCGGTCCCCGGGGGCGGGGGCGGCGAGTCCCTCCATGACTCTGTGGCACGATATGTCAAAGGAGTGGCGGTTCCCGGCATGTCTGATCGCAGATGGTGACATCGGGCGAGGGAACGCGTGTCTTCCTATACAAATGTCATCATTGTAAAGCTCTGATCGGGGTACGATGAAACAATACAGCCACCATATAAACGCTGCAGTACGCCTGGGGCAATGGCAGTATCGCAAATACCGCAAACTGCGAGAGCCGTGACCGACGATCGCAGAATTAACCACGCCCTCCACATATGATTATAACAACTAACTAGTACACTAAAAAGAGCGGGCACAAAAAAGAGCTAATGAGGTAATCAGTGTGCATCCAATCATCCAGGTAACTCAACATTAAAGATAACTACGGGGGCTAAACAAAAAACAAGAAAAAAGAAATCTAATGGAAACAACCAAGAGTATGAAAAGTGGACCGGTAGATCGGTATTAAAAAGAAATACAGTTTTGCGTGTTTTTGACCTATTGAACCGCACAGTATTAAATGAAACTGGCAGGGAGGATCTAGCAGAAACAAGTAAGCTAAATTCATATAGACGAGTTAAAGATATCCAGTTTTTGAACATTAAATCTGTCTTGCATGTTTGCATTATGTTATAGATCTATGTAGCATTAAAAAGGCGTCATATTTCTGAAAACCTAATGTTTTGGCGGATAGCCTATTGACCATTCATTTATTTTTCAACCAATTATCCAATACAAGGCCGCGTGGCAAGCACGTATTTTTTAATGAGTTACATGTATAAGATGTATAATGTGTAATATGATGTCGAGATCCTTTTTGCCGTCCCCACTGACCATAGGTGTTTGTGTCATAGTGAGAAGTCGTCTTTATGGAAGCAGCAGTAATTTCAAAATGACAAACACTAAATTAATAAATGGCTACCCGGCGGATTTTCACACAGACGTGTTTGGCAGTTGCCCTCAAATACCCCCAGACCTTTAGCTGTGGGTCGTGTGTGACCAAAAAACTGTGAAATCAGTCAGCTTTTGCCCCAAACGAGGTGTCAGATTTACATTTCATCCACTTTTCCAAGTCAGCATACATTTACATGACGGAGTACATGCTGGCGCAGGCGTACACTACATCTGCTTTTTTCAGCGCAGAGCAGAGTTGTTGTGTTCATCAAATTAGACCAATTAAGTTTCCAGGAGTAACTGGTCTCCCCACTCCGCCTCCCCGATCGCTGTTTCCTAGAAATCAGGTTGTCAGTGACAACACCATTCAGCAGTACCAGGACTCCAGGGACCCTTAGGACGATATCCGAGGCTCTCACTAGGCACTGGGAAAAAGCCCTGGGATTCCCCTTGTTTTCATATTCAATTCTGAATAGACCTTTTATTACGATGCAAAGACTACCACTGAACTAAAATCTCATTACTCAAATTTTCTAGAATATTTCTTGTAGTCTTATACTAGCCTGTACAAACTAGTCATTTTGGGAATCTTTTAGATGTTTTAGCTGGTTTTACTTGTTAAATTGGCTACAGCTTTACTACCTCTAATTTACGAACCTCACAGCCGGCAGTCACATCTGAAGAGGTACAGCCCAACATCGCCATCTGCTGGTACCCATAGGTATGGCTGAGCACTATAACGAATCAAGACCACTTCTACAGATACCCGCACTGATTCTTTTCATCATATATCTCAAATGTAGGAAGAAATACATACTGGCCTCCCAAGTCCTAATATCTCCATTGGATTATGCATGATCAATTTCATGCATTAGGTTCACGTAAATGTTATACAGAACTAAACCCGGATGCAAAAACAAACATCAGTAGCACAGATATCCCACCTGAGGCATATTGGTTTCAGGGAGGCGGACAAGGGACGGCAGGGGGGCTGCCGACTGGCTGGGGAGGCATTTCTTTGGTTAAGTGCCTTGCCGTCTAATTTTACCATCGCTGAATAGCGGAACAACAGATTTAGCGGGTGTCTGGGAGCTGCTGTCAATTTGCGGGAGACACCGGGAAGTTCCGGGAGAGGTGAGGTGACCGGTACCAGTCAGCGATAAAATGTTACCTGGAATGAAGGAATGCAGACATCTCATATGCCACTATCCAGGTCAGGACTGTCAGGAGCACAAGGCCGGAGACTCCCGGGACAGGATGCCATTCCATTAGGGGGCACACCTGGATACCTGAATATTATCAGCAATTTCAAGATACCTGACTGCATGTTTTGAACTGTTGAGGAAAGAAAAAAACAAAGTAGAACATGCAAACTGCACACATAGCAGGATTCATCCCCCCCAGCAGGTGTGAGGCTGCAAGTGCTACTACCTATACAGTAGGAAGTAAAACCAAGTAAAAAAAAAAACAATGAAAACGCCGACACCCTCACAGTGAATATAAACCTAGTCTGTCTTCAGTGTGTTGTAATATGCAAGGAATTAAAACATCAAAAGGCACCTTTTCGCGCGTCAGTCAACATAATGAGCTAGGCCCATTATTGCAAACGGAGCAGGTGAAAGCTGAATGCACTTACAGCGAAAAAAATCCACTATTCAATACGGTCCTTCATGCTTGCGTCCAGACTACTAAAGCGGGAAGAATAGGACAGAAAGTAAGTTTTTTAATTCAATGAAGAAAAAGGCGACCGTTTAACTTCATATGATAAAAATTCCATTACTGCTAGAGGGACAAAAAAAACAATTGACAAAAGACAGTTTCAACATCTTAGTGGATTTAACGGTGACAATAGGAGACTGGATTTTGTAGTACCTGAGTCAGAGGTACAAAACCGGGCAATATAAGTTAATAATTGTGCTAAGCTGAAATTGCCTTGTGATTAGAAATTGGATAATTAGTACGGTGTTCAGGAAGGTGACACGCTAGCACAGTAGGTAACCTCACACATCTAGGGCTGGGGTACTAATTTGTGCCTGCGTTTGGTTACTTTCCCTCAAATCATCCCCAAAGACACGTAGTTAGGAAAACAGGGGGGTTAAATTATTGTGTGTGTGTCCTGCAATAGACTGGCATACCCTACTTTATACATAACGCTACCTGGGATCAGCTCCAGTGCCCCCTGTGGCCTTTCACTAGATAAGCGGTTAAAATGCAGCCGGATGGATGGAATGCAATAGGTGTACTCCATACAAACAAATCCAAGAATTTCATTCCTATATAATTGCTATACTGTTAAGAATTCAGCTGCATAATTCTCATGGACATAGCAAAAAATAATCACGGTCTTCAAAACCTAAATTGGTTTCAAACAGATATATAGATACAACTTTGGTGGAACAGTTCTGGGTCTTTGCGCCTCACTATAGTGACCCCGTCGTGATATGGGACACACCTGGCTCGTTGAACAACTTATGAAATATGAAGCAAAAACTGTGCACGGATGCAAATTCCTCCCCTTTTTTGGCAGATTTCCTGCAGGTGGGAAATGTTTATTTTTTTTATCATTATTTCGTAGTCAGCAATGCTGCAGGGTGACAAATTAGCCGTATTTTAATGGCGCTCAAACAGTGATAGGTGTATTTTTCAAAGCGGCGCTGGCTTATGAATCAGACAGGCGCCCTTATTCTATCCTCTCCTCCTTTTTTGGCAAAGGGGGAGGGGCCAGATTTTAAAAGGGAGGGGCAGCTCTTCCAGCTCCTCAGGTGTTAATTAGTGTCACACCCGCCGCGTGCCTCAAGTCACACTCCGTACGACGTGCTGGAAACTCCTGCTTCTCCGCACCGATGGGCTCAGTCTGCTATTTATGTACAGCTAGACTTAACTTGTTCATTAGAAGCCCCCCTTTTATTAGTTTATTATTCAGTTTTCTCGTAATGAGTGGATTCTGTCAAGCGCCACACATTCTTCTTGTCAAGAAATGTATACGCGTAAATAAAGCAGCACGGTCATTTAAACAGGAGGAACGTAAATATTATTGTTCGCAGTAACAGAGACTAAGCCCGGAAAAGAGCCGGCAATGTGATGAGATGTCAAAGAAGCTGTACAGAAAAGCAACATACACAATGACTTACTGTATATACAAAGCGGAAAAATCCTGAATTTATTTTTTCAGGACCTGGGTTTAAAATGAAAGTGCACTTGGGCTGGTATCTAAAACCTTTAGCCTTTTAAACCCTGAGTAAGTCTAAATGTCACGCTGAAGGCACCTTTCAGCAGCCTGTCGCAGGAAACACAGGAGGAAGAGCGAGACCCCAAACGGGCTTCAGCTGCCGACGCCGTAGCCTCACACCTCCAGGGCCGGCTGTTAATGTGTCCCAGCTCTGCGTGTGAGGAGTTTGGATGTTCTCTCCATGTCCATGTAGCATCTCCGCTTTCCTCCCCACGGTCCAAAGACATGCTTTAGTTATATCAAAGTCTCTAAACGTCCCTTTGTGGGCGTGTGCAGCCTGTGATTGGCTGGCGTGCCGTCCATGCCTCGCGCACCATGCTTCATGGGATTGGCTCCAGGTCATGGATAAGAAGGTATGAAACAAAACAAAAAGAAAAATAAATGAAAACTACTGTCCTGTCATTTCATACTATACAACACTACAGAAAGAGCCTGACAACAAGGCACAGTGCACAATAATAAAAATAATAAAGATCAAACGGGGTGGAAAATTTAATCATGCTCTGGTGTTTAAGATATATTATAAAGCTAGCTAATGTCTGAATTAAGCTAGCTAATATGAATACAAATTAAGATAGCTAATGCCTGAATTAAGTCAATATATCAGCTCTCTTAATTCATAAATTAGCAAAATATATATTATGTTAGTCTATGTCTGTAGATCAGGGTTCACACCAAAGCAAAGCTAATGGCTTTTGTGACTGAGAATAATTATATGACGCGGCCCCACACGGAAGGTTCGGCTGGGGTAGCACACCTACGGAGCCATCTGCTGCCAAAGCAAGCCATCCATGGTTATCTATTGCTGTCCACTGGCTTCTGCACAACAAGACACCATCCGACATTCTCAAAAAGCTGTCCAAGGGGTCAGGCTGAGAAGAAACCTGCTGAATTGTTATGGTGCAGGTGATGCTGCGCACCCTGATGCATAAGAACACTTAGCTGCTGTTAGCTAGAGGAGAAGAGCTTCATGCTGCCGGGACACAGCTAATTTTAAATGTAATTCTTCAGATACTTCTCAATGGTCCCTTCGGCCCAATTGTCTCCAATTTGGAAACCACAAACTGGAACCGCAGCATGGTGGTGACTGGCTGGGATTAGGGGCAGGTTCTGTGCTTTCAGCAGCAGGCCTGCTGGTGTGGATTAGGTACCTGGCTCAATGGTTTGGAATGATGGGATTCTTAATTGCCCCAATCCTTCGGTTACAATCAAATACCTCCCTGAGGGGCAAATGCCTCGTCGTAAGTCCATTGCCATTAATAAAATGCCCACCAAAGTTTTCTAAACTGCAACAAATTATATTACATCCCAAATACTCTCAAATGAACTTCAACTGCATCAAGAAAGTAACAAAATAAACGGTCACTCGCCACAGCCATACTCGTCCAAAACTTGCTGTCAAGAGCTTCTGCCAACACTTTCAAGGCCTGCCTTGTAAAGGGTTAACTCTCCATTAAAGAGGAGACCTTCAGCTTTTATCTCAGAACGTGAGAAACGAGTGGCTAGTTTGACAACTTCAGACTGCCAGCTCCGACATCTTAGAATACGTCCTGAATACTTTCCCTGGTACTTCATTTTTGGCACCGATCCAGGGTGACCGCAATAGAATATCCTGAGTTACTAAGTCATTGAGACTCAAGGAACTGCTTGCTTCGCCAAAATACAGGAAACTTTCAATGGGGATCATGACCTTTTAAGTCATGAGCTTGATCTTTAAAACCCATGGTAAAAGCCTCCTCATGAGGTTATTGTGCAACTATTATTATCAAGCTTAACTTCTTTAGAAAATGAAGAGGATATGTGCAACATACATGGCTTAAAGCAACAGGTATCACAGTCAAAGATTCCTACAGAAAGTCCAAGCATTGCCAGGATCAATATCTGTGACAAAGGAAGGAGTTTATACATTTGAAAGGACCTCAAAATAGAATTACTGTTCCATTGGATCAACAGATAACTGATATGGTTGTGGTACCCCGTGATAATCCTTCGTCTGGGCTGTCCTGGGCACATCCTACTGGGTGGAGACCTTGTTGCAGACCCAGCACAGACTAGAGGAGTATTCAGGTATTTCCCAAAATAGGCTTTGGAAAGAGGATTGTCGTGACCTCTTGTCTGTTCTGCCACCACTATGCTCATCAGGGGTATAAAAATAATGATGACGATGATGATGAGGATGGTGATAATTTTATAACTAAAAGCGACAACTGAAGACCTTGATTTTTTACACTCCATAGTGGTTTTACTTCATGAAATATTCCGAATGATAGATTTATCACAATCATTTGAGTGCAGTGTGATTCATAACAATTCATACTCTGAAAAATATAACTATCTAGTAGTTATGAAAAGCCAATCCGTGCTCAGATTAACTGATGTTAATCTTCAATAGCAGTATGTCATTTGAGGCTGCTTGCTCACAGTTTTCTTGGCTTTAACTCAATTTAAATATGTAAACAGTACCATTCAAGAGTTAAAAAAAAAAAATTAATTGCTTCCACTCTTGACATTTAGACAAAATATTCTATTATTGGATTTACTGGGAGTTCACATAAATTAACTGGATTGATATAGGGAAAACAATTGGCTTTTATTATTTTTTTTGGAAAAGATTGATGAAGCGAAAAAATACATAAAAATAAACTGATATGCCTACTTAGGGGCAGGTTTGTAACTTTTTTTTGAATTGTTACAGAATTGCATTTTCAGTGTAAGAGACAGAAACCATTTTTAAAAATACAGCTACATTATTACATTTCCCCACATAATGTTGAGAAATTTAGAAATTAAAACCGTAATTTAGAAGTGTGGTGGAAAGAGGTTATGTTTAAATAACCGTATGATGGACATGGCAGAAATTAATAGATGTTATTTCATACACGTTCCTTCCAGCATATGGTCAGGGTTAGCCAGAAGCCTATCCCAAAAACCAGAGGATTCAAGGCAGTGGACAGCCTGACCAGGACACCAGTTCACTGTAGGCCAAGCAAAGAAGTACTGGCTATAAGACGCTTAGTATTACCATTCCCCTAACCCTATGCTTTTGGACAAAGGGAGTAAACAGGAGTACTCAAAGGAGACATTCAAATTCCAAAACTCAGCATATTAGGGATCTGATCCCATGTCTAGATGGTCATGGGTTCAAACCCCATGGCAGGCAGAGTAACTATCACTGTAAGGGTATTTGAGCAAAGGCCTTAAAGCTCACTAGATGCTGGCTGAACCTGATATCTGAGCTTCTCCCACTTGTACGTTACTTTTGAGATCAACGTCTGCAATATAAAGTAACTAACAAACAAAATTTGTGAGGCTACAGCGCAAACCACTGAGTCACCAAATCAGCCTCCAGCCCTAAAGCAAAAACTTCAGAATGATTTTAAACCTCAAAACAGGCACACATCGCTAGTCTCAAACATTAAGATCTTCAGTTGTGTACCACAGTGGACATGGGATGATCAAATTCTCTCCAGATTATGGCTTTCTGCCTTGAGCAGCTTCCTTGGCCTGAAGCTCCTCCCTTTTCTGCTGGTAGAGCTTGAGCAGATAGTCGTCCGGGGTGATGCCCAAATTCTTTATGTCTGACATGGACTTCTCCAGCTTCGCCGTGGTGTTGGCGCCCTTCACCTTGCGGCCCGTTATGTACAGCGTGAACTCCTTGAAGTCCAGGAGCTTGCAGGTGTCCAGCTCGCATAGGTTCTGGAGACCCGCCGGGTCCACCTTGGGGAAGAACCTGAGCCCGGTCAACTTCTCCAAGTCCACGAGGCTCACCTGGAACTCAGTCAGAGGGTGGTCGTACCCGATAGGCTGGTTTGGGACGACGAATGCCCCCAGAGCCAGAGTTGGTGCTGACAATGACCTCTGGGCCAGGACGATTTTGTAGAGGTGGGTGGGGACAGCCACATCGTGTTTACCGATTAGCTGCAAAAGAGAGCCATGCACACAACAGTGACATCAGTAGGAACTGGGACTTCCCACAATTTGTGTTGCTTACTGAGAGCTAGAATTGTTTTTGAGAAATTGACAGCAGACACAATTGCAAAAAAATTAGGATAAGGTTTTTACAATTTCAATTTTTGTTTACATAAATGGGATGCATGGTGTCACCTTAAAGCCCCGTCTGTCCTCTTTAAGGAACAAAAGGACCTAAGAGTGTCATATATAGTATGAGAGACATGAGTAAAAACATGTCCTACAGAAGACAGAAATGGACTGCTGGATCTCGGGAGAATATTCAGTTTCAAGTCTTAACTACATATAATTTGCTGGTGAATTTCATGGCAGTCATTCCAGTCCATGTAACAATTACTTTGCATTTTTAGGATACACTAGTTTTTTAGGGACATAATTCTGCTACTCTCTCATTTATGATGGACAACAGGGGCTGAATACAGAGCCCTCTGCTGGGGAAACACCAGAAGGGCGGGCAGTGTCCTTATGTTCCCTGCAGGCTCCAGTCCCACACGAGATAAGGCCCTGGCAGGACCCCTTCTACTGTGTGGTCATGCAAAACCAATGGGGGTGGATTCTGAGAACGCCAGGAGGGCAGCCTTCCGTTTGGAGGCCAGAGCCGAGGTCCACATGCTTTCAAAGGCACACTGGCCTCCCACATGCGATGAGTAATGCGAGATGGCAGCTGTCTGCCGCATGGCGGAAACTTGTTCCCTGTGCACCGGACCAAGCAATGGCTCTGCTCTGGGCTTGGTGTGTGAAGAATTCAGCGACAGCCAGAGATACCTGACCACTACAGTACAGAATGAAATCAGCATGTCACCATTTTCTTTGCCAAGACGAGTTTAGCCTCGTCTGCAGTGTCATCTTGGAATGAAAACTCTCTTCAGATTGTTAAGCCAATGCTGCCACCTACTGTTCAGTATGGAGAATTACAGAAGTTGACCCCAAAAAAAAACCAAACAAAACAAAAGTAAAACAAATGCTTTTCTAACTTGTCAACAAAACAAGTCTCTGGCTAACTGCTTGTTACTACTCTTCCTTCACCTTTCGGCACCCCCACCAAGAGCCAGCACAGCAGGTTTCTGAGGTACTTTCCCAAACTCAAAAATGTGAAACCTATCGGAGCAGGCAACGCAACCCAGTTTGTACGTTATCTGGGTCTTACTATGGTCTAAGGCAGGCAGCCTGCTTCTCCATGTACTCCCCCGTCAGCATCAGTCTATAACTGTGCTTTCCTTGATACCTGATGTTCAGAGGCAAATCAATGTTTTTGCAGTCCATGCTGCCCCAGGATTTGTGACAAGGTAGATGACATTTCAACTGGTCTTGCTGCAGAAATCAGTACATATCTACCTTTAAAGATAAGATTTCTCTACCCCTTATGTTAGGTTCATTGAAGATGACAGGTTAGCACTGCCACCTACTGTATAGGAGGTAATATAACATAGCATCCAATACAATACACAGTTGTAAATAAATCAAGAGATTTGTCTAAAGAAACCAGGACAGACAATTCAGCAGGTATGGACCTCACACGGACAACAGCACCTTTCCATCACCTTGTACGAGATTGTTTTTTTCCCATCAGCCCCCACTTCTGGCATCATCAGTGGTCCTGAAATAACCCAGACATCTTCAAATTTTTCCGTTAGGTTCCTGCAGTACATTTCAAGCCTAAGAGAAGCAAGAATGACATCAGCGAGAGTCACGACAAAGGACACGGTGCATCTCAACTGACTTCATGAGAGGCATTAAGAGATACTTCACCTGTTCCAGAAACCAGCATTATTCCCATAATTCTGAGGCACTATATTTGAAAGGTAAAAGGTTTCAGCCATTGCTTGCTGTTGAAAGAGGAAGAAAATACATTTACAATAATATATATCTGTAAGCCGAGTATTAAAACAGCACCATAAAAGCTACTTTACCAACCGTCAAAGAACGCAGATAGCACAGGGTATAAAGGAGAGCAAGACCCAGCAAACATATGAGTCACCTGGACTGTTTACCTGACAGACGGAAAGCATTCCCACTTCACCATTTTTGTAAGTGAAACTTCCCGTGATGAACGGAACTTTCTGGAATACCTCAGAGAATTTGTTGTCTCCAGCCGGTGCCATGTGACCCCTGGACCAGCCGCTCCCTAAGTAGTCCTCATTGTGTGCCGTGAAGAGTTCTGTCACGCCAGGGTCTGGCCTGAACTTACAGTGCTTCCTCTCAGCGCTGCCTAGGTGACGTTTAAAAAGAAGAACAGCAGCGTGTATCCGCACCTTCTGACAATTCAACTGACTGCATGTTTCTGGGCTGCAGAAGCAAAGTCAAGCAATCTCCAGAAGAACACGCGAACTTCACACATACAGGGGACGGGCGGGATTCAAACCCCCCTGCCATCCCAGATGTGTGGCCCCCCTCCGGGGGACCAGCTCTACATATAGGCAGAATTAGCAGCTGCTTAGGCCCCCTGAATTATCTGTGTTGCAGAGAAAGAGAAATGATTCTTAATTTTCTTAGTGGATGGGGGCTACCAAACCTGACCATGTCGCCCCCCTTTATTATAGAAAAGGTCTTTAATGAATCCTTGAAACGTGGGAGGGAACATATTTTCTGTTTAAAACATCAAAATGGCAGCCATATTACTTACCTTGCAGTTTAGCATTTGACAGGTGCTCTGCCACCCATCTTGGTGTCTTTTTCACCTGGTCGTATGACAAGACATGGTTCGCATATGACCGCATTTCGGCTCCTGTCACAGGGAAGCCGTATCGACCCATGTCTTTCTGGGGTACATCATCTATGTGGGGGGGGAAAATTAAAACAAGACGCACATAAACTTACAACTATTCGGCTACTTGTATTATTTTATTAATAAATACAGTACTTAATTCGCAATTTATCATGGTGAAGTATGAGGTCACGTACAAAACGCATAACTGCAAAATCAGGTACAATCATTAAAAATAAATTCTGCGGCAGACCGAATTATACGGGCAGCTAGGAGAGTTAACCAAAGGTTGCAGAACGAATAACCATCAGAAATACAGATGAACTCCGAACTGTGTAGTAGGTTTACAAATTGAATCATCTCCCTCACAGTTCTGGGAATGTGAGATAACATACTTTCTCATACTTGCACTGTACAGTTACTTTTTATGGGGGAAAAAAATACATTACAATATGGCTAAAAACACAAACCACTAGGTAATATGAAAATACAGATGATAACCGGTGCACAGATAATAATCCACTTGTTAACAGGAATAGTAAGGCGGTCAGACCGGGTCAAACCCCCGGCACGGGATGTGCTGACAGCACCTGGATGGGGCTCTGGATCCGGTACGTGCCGCCCGAAGACCCGCATGGAAGCGACGCACGAAGCGGTAGCAGCGGCGGCCCCGCACACGAAGCCGCCGAAGAAGCGCAGTGCACCGAAGCGTCGCGCTCGCATGTCTGCACCCACTGCCGTTTCCCTCCGCAAAGCAACGCCGCTCTTCCGCTTTCGCCACCATCTGCGCAGGCGCAGGAGCGTCTCCTTCCGATGCCGCGTTTCGCCCCCAAGCGACAGGAGATGGAATAGCAGCATTTATCGCGGGCATCACATTTGTACATTTTAATTAGTGGGATTAATTAAGGAAACAAGCGCTTACTTAAGATATTAAAAATGCAAATACGCATCTAAGAATTATTGAGAGTATGGCTATTATGGGAGTTCTACATAATATTTGGTTGCCAGATATATTAATGTTTTCACAGTAGTTAAAAAAAAAGTTCACCTAACTTTTACTCTACTTAGGCTTCAATTATCGAGTACTATCTGAATTTTTTAAATGACAGTGAAGTGCATCACATTTAGACCCACTACATGAAGTCACAGGCCTCCAGTGACAGAGGTGTGTAGATGTGGCACAGATGGACAGTGGCTGTCCCGTTTGGGGTAGACTTTGGCAGAAACCTGATTAGGGGAGCAGAATTAGCAAGACCCAGTAGAGTCCCACAACAATATTCCAGCATGTTAGCATGTTTTTTGCATTTTCCATCTTAAAAAACAAAAACTAAAGCGAACATAATAAATAATGAAACCAATAAAAACTATCCCGCCATAGAAAGTAAGTATTCCTTTGATCCCAGCCAATTAAAAAAATGAATATTGTATAGCTATTTAGCAAATAGCAATGACTCACTGAAAAGGATCTAATCTTTAATTATGGTGAATAATTAATTGCCAACACATAATCAAGACACCCCCTACCGCCAGGTGCTTGAAGGGGGATTAAAATGGTTTGAGCACATAAAAGGTACCTACCTATACCTACATCCCCTTTACTATGCAGTGTAAATGTACTCATGGTGTAAACACTAATAAAAGGCATTTGCAAGACAAAAACGTTGATTCTTAAAAATGTGGTCTAAAAGCAGCATAAATGTACAAAATGTTTTAAAGTGTGTATTTAAAAGGCTTCCACCCTCCGAAACAGACAAAACATGATTTTGAAAACAGGATTTTTTCCCTCTAGGTAAATAGTTATTAGATAAACTGTTAGGACAACTATAAAAAGAAAAAAAAAGAAAAAATAATGAGCTACTGAGAGTGCTCATTTAACAGCACTTTATAAAGCAGGTTCACACACCACATATATATATATATATATATATATATATATATATATATATATATATATATATATATATATATATATATATATATATATATATATATATATATATATATATATATATGGTCCATTTAAGGTCAGTTGTTAGATAGACTTGCTTAATGCATTTGGGTTTATTAATCTGCAGTTTGCTATATATAACCCTTAAAATGCCAAAACGGGATTTAATAAGGCATGAGTCTGGGGGTATGAAGAGAAAGGGGGGGCCTGAAGGATAGAGAGGAAAAATGCATTTCTTTGCACTGTTGGAATTTCAGATTCAGTAATATGCCCCCAGCAGTCATGCTTTACCGTTTAAGGCTGAAGGCTATGATTAGGGACAAAGTGATCTTAAAGGCGCAGGACCACTTTTGTTTGCAAAATAGGACAACGATTACAGACTGGTAGAGCACGAATTGAAAGATGTCCATACCCAGGATCGGCATCCAGGACTGCTAATATTACATTAAAACACACAAAAAAGTTACAAAGCTGCATTTAGTGAGCAACAAGTCCTTTGACTGCGTAGGGTTTGCACCATTGACCAAAGAGTGGGAAAAGCTTAACACAGTATAGATCAGGGGTCTCCAACTCCGGTCCTGGAGAGCTACCGTCCAGTAGGTTTTCTATCCTACCCGGCTTCTGATGAGCCACACCTGTTCTCAGGTAAATACCAGGAGCAGCTGTGGCTCATCAGAAGCCAAGTGGGACAGAAACCTACTGGGTAGTAGCTCTCCAGGACCGGAGTTGGAGACCCCTGGTATAGATGTTACCGAATAGGAGATTTGAATGAATCAACATCAGACGTGACTGGTAAATGGAGGACAGCTTGTGGGGACATTGGCACATATGAGAAAGAAACGCAATCTTTTGTTATTCTCTGAAAATCAAGAAACGTATTAACAAGAGAAGAGACAAACATTATCAATAGGCCTTCTGCTTCATACGATTCCTCACTCACTTGATAGCCAACAGCGTCACCCTGTCTTATACCAAGGAAAACATACCTCTTACCTGCATATAGATCAGCACATTTTGTTGAAACAATTAACGATTCGCTAATGAAGTTTATTTGCCCTCCGCTCAGAAATCTCCATTCAGAATAGACCTATTAGGTTGTCCAGCGAGATTTACTAAAATTACAGTAAGGGTTACATAAGGACGACTGAAGACAGCAATTTTAATGGTTTTCAGTATTTTATTTTTCATATACAAAAAGATAAAACTTGAAATAAATCATTTCTAGTGTTTTTTTCTTCCTAACAGCTTAGGGTGTAGTTGCTTCACACTGGGCAAATTCTACATTCATACTGGTTTATTCTGGCACCAAGTGCAGCGTGGAAGCAACGACACCTGACTGACTCAGCAAATCTAACTCAAACTCTGGGTGCTCGGTTTCTAAAATTACCACATTAAAAATGAGCAATAATCCACTGCAAATTAATGAACTATGTTACAATGAACATCGGGAAAGAAGGAAAAAAAACGAAAATTCTCCTTTCATCACGGCATCATTGAGTTTTTATATATATTTTCGACACACTCCTCATCCAAAAGAGGGATTTACAGCAACAAGCTTAACTCTGTATACATAGTTTGTCTTTTACAGAATGGTTTTCATTAAGTATTTGTTAAAATCAGTAGTACAAGTCATCTTTGCTCTACCTACATTTTAGCTACAATAATGAAACATGACCTAAGACATTTACATTTCACATATACTGGTATAAAAACAGCACTTAAATATCACCTCTTGACAGATTAAAATAAAAAATAAAAAACCTCTCCCTTTTATTGCTCCCATCCCCTTGTTTTTCACGGGCCTGCTGTGGGTCTCGACAGAGAAGGGAAGAATTAGAAGTGTTTACCCCCAGTCAAACTGTAATAGAGCACAGGCTATCAGCTATTCTCAATGTAGCGGTCGTCGTTTACTTTCAAAGAGCTAAGAAAGTATGGACCGATTTTTTTTAGCCATTGGCAAATTAAAATGAGATGATGCATTCCCCTGGAAGACAGATTAGTACTTCAAACGCAGAATAAGGGCAGTCAGCCCAGGCAGTAATCGTACTGTGGATGAGACATAAAACCTGAACACTGCTGGTTTACAGAAAAAAAGAACGTGAGGTACTGTATCAGCCACTAAATCCAGGCTCTGTCAGTAAGAGTCTGTCCACCAGGTCCAACATCTGTATTCATAACTTCATTTGCTTTATATTAGTAATTAATGCCCATCTCATGCTAATGACAAATCCCATATGAACGTCAATAACCTAAGCCAGGATGAAAACAAAAACTGGATTTAGAGCTTCAAAGATCGTAGGGAGTGAGTAAACAGCTACTGACTTAATATTCAAGCATTAATATTTTCATCTAGGATAAGTTATGACATCCATATAGTGGCAAAGAATTTGTAATGCAAACTTTCCCGTAACATTACTAGCTAGCTATTTATTTCTATTCAAATTCATGAGGTATGAGAAGAGTCAATTTGAGAAATGCGTTGCATAAATATTTAAATTGCCTAGTTGCCATAGCAACATACAGCTATTTGTCCATATTTGAATAGACTTCACAACATTTAAAGAAGTAGGACACAATTAACTTCTGCCATTACAGCATCACACTTTGCTTTGAACAAGAGGTTGGGAGAACAAGAAAACGGGGAGGCGGACACGTTGTCAAGGGGTGTGTGAATACATGTTACACCAGTACAAAGAGGTTTCCCGTTTTGCGTTTATAGTGTTTACCGTTTCCTGGCAACAAGAAGAACCCAGCTCGCAACACTTTATCATGTGAAGTCTGAGGTAATTGGTTCCTGAAACACCTGGATCTGAGGCTGCATCCAGAACTACAGCTGGTTACTTCTCATTCTAGATATTTATAAGTTTTGACAGTTACCCAAAAAAAAGATTCACAGCAGTTACTTTAACAAGATTAACAAGGAAAAATAAAGGCACAAAATCTGAACGCATCTTGATTTCGGTCCAAAGACCAGACTCTTCATATATTATACTGATAACATAAGCCATTCTCACTTGGACTCAGTGTTTGTCATCATGAATCAAAATTAGTTCCCTTGAATCTACTGGAAGCTGGTAATTAAAGCTAGAATATACATAATGGAAGGAGGAAACAAACATTGAAAGGTATCGCTGTGAAGTCTCTGTCCTGGTCATCGATTCAATCTGACAGATTCAATATGGCATTCAAATTCAACCTGAACCCTCCAGTATAAATACTAGTCCTCACTTCCCCTAAGGAGAATGAAGTCACACCACCAATGAAACCGATTTACACTGCAGATTTCCACCACTCCACTCAATAATACTGATTAGACGACCACCTCCTGCTTTATGGCATACTGTGACCAATTAAAATTAAGAACGAAAACGGGAGTAAAAACGGCAAAACTAAAAACATCATTTGAAAATCAAAGAACTTCTTTAGGTACAACACTGTTTAAAAAAATAAACTTTTCTGGGAATCTTCTTCCATTTCAAACTGCATTCATTTTTTTTATTACTCTGCTTCCTGATTGAGTTAATGGACTTGCAGTATTGGGAGGGGGGGGGGGGGGGCTGCACCCACATTTTTAGGGCAGAGGACAAATTGAGATCTTGGGTCTTGCTCATATGGATTCTACTCAGTTCCTCATACAAATAATCTATGTGATGTTTGGTTCAGTAACTGGATTGTCCACAGCCAATTTAATGTGAAATTTTGTGTTTCTAGTTGCTGGTATTAGTTAAAGCCTATAAATGTTCATTTAAATCAATCTTAACCTCTGGGGGAGGGAAAACAAGACACACTTTGGTAACCTTATCTTAGCACATTCATTGGAGGGCATGGAAAAAAAAGTTGCACAGGGCATTGCGAAAATGAACTGGACGGAATAAACGAGAGTGATGAGAACCTGAGAAACCAATAGCTTTACCTGTGACAACACAGTACATCTTCCAATATTGACTAAAGTCATCTGATTGGCTGCTGCAGGGTCAACTGCATTACCTGGGAGCTCGTCTGGTTCACACCTGAAATTCCACAGAATATTGCTGTTGATATTGCTTGCTACATGGTCTTACTGAACCTCACACAGGTCATCTCCTTCTCCAAATAAACAAACACCAAAATGTGTGCAGACATGGTCTTTCGGAAGTCATGAGCATCACATGAAAACCAAGGAGACAACGCATTCGATAATGGCCTATTCATTTGTGGGAAGCTATCAAACTGTCTGTCAAATTCACCTTCATTTTTATTCTCATTTTTGTCGAGTAATTCACGTCAATAAACATATGCATTACTACAAAGCTTTTTTGAACCAAAACTTGCAGACTCTGACCTGTTGGGAAAAAAGCCAACGTGTATACCCAGCTGATTCCATCTAGTTCTGAGTGAGCGAGTGACACTTGCGGGATTCACAAGGACAAAAACCGACAGTCCAGAGTCCCAGCTTACAGACCAAAAATGCAGAATAACCGCCAGTGATTATGAGCCACTTCAGCTCACATTATTCTGTGGTGCTGAACACCGCTGACAGAGAACTGAATATGACATGGCACCATGTAAAAATAAAGCTCTCGGGATGAGAGAAGTTTCTAGGGGGCAAAAGCAACTGCTGTGATTTCTCTTTTAGCCAACATGAAGGAACAGAAAGATGGACAGTCACAAGGGAAAAAGGACAGGGGACAGTTAACCTTTCTCTAACTTTATAAAACCAACCATTAACCTTTTGAATTAAGCACACTGTTGCACTTGTGGGGGGGGGGGGGGGGGGGGGACTCTTAAAACTCAATGGATATGATACACCACAAAATAAGAATAAATTACAGAGCATAACAAGGCCACAGCCATCATCTAGCCAAATGTTATGTTTAGGTCTTGTCTTCACACGAGCTTCTGAGAGACAAGAAAAATCATTTATATCGATACATCTGTAAGCAGTGATTTAAAATGGACTGATCTGAAGTTTGTGGTGACGCAAGTGATAATTGCGAATTCTAAAAAGGTTAAGTGTCCCATTAACACAAAAGCGAAATGACAGAAAGAGCCGGTACAAATCAGTAATGCCCAGGTACCACATTATAGGCAGAATTACACAACCATACATTGGTATTTACATAATTTCCATTTATACAGCATAACACAGTAGCTCTTCCTAAAGGATCAGACATTTTCCTCAAAACTCCCTAACCTAACGATGAAGATCAAATTGACGTTAAAATATAGCTACAAGACGGCACAACTAAATACTTAACAGAACCAATACACATAGAAAAATCTGAGGTATTTCTGGTTTGAGGTGGTCTGTGGTCATGGACTATTTTCATTTTTTTTTTTTTTTTAAGTACTTGTCTTCTTTGATAGTTTTAATTAACATCGGAAGCCTTGTTTCTGTTCTGCATGTTTGCATTTGTTTTCTCTATCGAAAGTTGCATGTTGTATACAATAGAAATGAATACATACACACATTATATATATTATAATACACACATATTATAATATATATAGATAAAATTCCTCTTTGAGTTGAACAGCAGCATTACGAACATTCATTGTTACATTATGGCATATTGAAATGTGGGATTCTGGCGCCACTTAAGACAATACCATTGTTTATTTATTTATTTACCCCCCCCACTCCATGCAGGGGAATAAGTTGCCCCCCCCTTTCCGAAATCTGAAATCTAACGGTGGAAATGCAGCCCGAATTATCTGGCATGCCACCTCGTTAAAACTTTGTTGAATTCACTGCAACGCAGGACCGACCGCACTGAAACTCAAGTTTGGTCCCCGTAAAAAGGAGGTTCTTAAAATAAAATTTAAAACGTTAAAATAATAATAATAATAATAATAATAATAACAACAACAACAATATATGAAGGGACCTGAGATCAAAGAGTATGTACTAAAATGACCCCCCCCCCCCAGGACAGAAGGCTGGCTTCCCTTTTAAGAATGCCTCGCTACTCCAGTTATTCAAAACATACTTTGATTAAATAAATTAAAATACAACAACCTGGACATAAAAGACAACTAAGTCCTATCGTACATTCTTAACACACGCTGTCGCATGTACACACGCTGACACCCGCTCCTTCACCACGGCCTTCAGCCAGCTTTCGTCATCATTAATTTAGCATCTCGCAGCATCTCCTACTATAAAAACCAAGTTAGCTAGGCCGGGGACTTCAAGAGAACGGAAGGTCAACTGTGAAGTTCACTTGTATAGTGTTCTGGATATTGTCCGGCACAAGCAGAAAGTTCCGGTTCGTCCCCTTTTGCGTGTTGCCTGTTTTGCTACTATCGTCCCATCGCAGTCGCACCTCCTCCCCATTCGCGCCCCCACCCAAACCACCGAGACCGGTTACCTGAGAAAGCAGTCCCACATCCAGTAAAATCATCCAGATACTGTGGTGTCCAGTTTTTTTCTTTTTTTATATATAAAACCCATCTCATCCCATATTCGTTCACCCCGCTCTTTAAAACCGAAAGCGTCAGTCTTACCAGAACGTGCAAATATACGGAATACACCTGCTGCCGTCACGTCGCCATGTTCCAAAGACACCCTTTAACCTTTGTCAAAGAAACGCGTACCGTTATCTCGTTAAGCCTTCAGAAAATGACAGCGGGGGGGTGGGGGGGGGGAAAGAAATTGTTATAATCCCTTGAGGAAGGAAATTGTACGTAACAGTCTTTATGTTCCTCATTCACGTTGCAGCATTTCAGTATTGTCCAAGATGGTAGATGGTTGGTTGGTTTTTAAATCACAGGTAGTCCTTTCTAGGACGCAAAATAAGAATAAAAAATATATACTGATGAAAGAGCTGAACACCCGCACCTTTCCGGCATTCACGAGTCAGCACCTGAATGCACATGGGATGTCAACTCCAGCAATTTCAAAAACAAAAAAGCATTTAAAAAAAAAAAACAAAACAAATAGAGAATCGGACAGGGTGGGGTTGGTAATCTCCTCTAACCCACAGAAAAAGAAAAAAAGTTAATGGAAGTCAGGATAAAATAGCAGCTGCATTTAGTGTTTGATTTTCTGAGACCCACTGAGTCTGAAAAACAGAAAAATGAGAGAGAGAGAGAGAGAGAGAGAGAGAGAGAGAGAGAGAGAGAGAGAGAGAGAGAGAGAGAGAGAGAGAGAGAGAGGGAAAAAGTCGTGTTTTCCGTTCAGTCAACTCTCAGGCTGACGGGCTCAGATGCTGGACTCTTTGGGCGGGAAGTCCACGTTGGTGACTGAAGTCACTGTGGAGACCAGGCAGTCTGAGGTAATGCCGCTCGTGAGTCTGTTGATCTGGCTGATGCGCTCCTCCACACAGCCGGCGGACAGGCGTGCCTCTGCATCATGGTCCCAACACTCCTCGATGGTCTCGCATATCTGTTCCAGGCCCTGGACACACATGGGACAGCAACCAACTGGTCACACACTACACTAGCACAACATGAACTGAATTCAACGGCAATTCCAGCGTTCTGGATGCAAGTTTTAGACATTGGCAAACAAAACGGCTCAGAGCAAGAACAAGCAGTAGTTTCAACGAGTCAATTTGTATATCTTTCCATGGTGTGAATATAGAGAAATCCTCAAAATCCACATATTAAATTTACATGTTGGAAACAACATTTTTCCAGCATTATAGATGCTCGCTGTATGATATTGCCCCTCTATTTTGTAATGCACCTCTCACAAAAGTCACCCCAAGCCAACAGTGTGTGGCAATCCATTCTTACATTATTAATACAGAGTGGTGCATCAAACAGGGAAATGGGGTAGAGGGAGCGAAACAATGCCAGAAGACAACAAAGTAAATGATATTTTCTATAAGCTAAACTGTAAATAGAGTGTGATTTCATTAATAGAAGTCATGCAAATATTTGCCATACATCATCCCCCAAGGTTAAAGTCTGCATCTCATACCACCAACACTGAAATCCTACAAATCTACTAATTTTCAAGTCCGGTCTACATTGAAGTATTTGGGGGGAATGGTTTTAAACATTAAATATAAGTAAATGGAAACGGCACAATTCATATATAATTTATACAAGAAAAAAAAACTAATTCCTTGCTAACCAAATCAGTCTAATTTACACCTTGTAATGCAATTTTGAGATTAATTAGACGAGGACCTTGAATTTCTTTAAGTGACACACATTGCCCCTTGCCCTTGAAAGCACATGCCAAGGGGTAATGAATCGGCTCACCGTGTGCTTTAACCACCAGTCCTTGAATGTCGGCCTCATCTTCTTATGGACAACAACTTCCTGCAGGTCCTCCAGTGACGGGTGTTGCCCAATCTCCTCTTCGAAGGGCAGCCTGTACTCATCAACCGGACCTGGAACACAGAGAGCCCCAATGCACATTAGAGCCAGGGATCCTAAGGCCAGGGGCAGAGAAAGGCCCTCGGGCTCTCGCGGAGAGTGCTAGAAAAACCACAAAATACCTAGACTGAAACTCCGTGGCCAAGAAAATATTTAATGTCCTAAATATCATGAAGGTGAAAAACGGTCCCCGTTGGCTACATTCTCAGGATGAAACGTCAGCCTTACTGGCTCCGCTGAGGAAGGGAATTCTGAAACCAAAATGGAGGAGTTGTCCACAGGCTTCCACCCACAGGCCAAGAAGTGTCTACTTAAGAGAATTGGTGCCTAAAATTACACTTCATGTGTTTGGGCGCTCTGACAGACTGGCATCCCATCCAGAGTGTCCCTGTACTGGATAACCAGTTACAAAAGGATGAAAGATAAAAAAAAAAAACTATACATAATGATTTTATTGAATAATAACAATCCCTAGATTAATATCTGCAACAAAGAAGTGTCCTCTAATTACCAACAAGCATCATGGAGGTTTTGTGTGGCTCAGCGAGTTGGGACACCGTGCCCATCATCAGAAGGTGACCCCCCCCTTTCCCGTCGGGGGTCCGCCACTCACCGTCCACGGCCTTACAGCGAGACACCAGCTCCCACAACACCAGGCCCATAGCGTACATGTCTATCCTCAGAAAAGAGTCGCGTTGGAAATTGATGGCTCCTTCTAGGACTTCCGGAGCCATGTACCTCCTGGTTCCGACCTGTGAGAAAGGAGTAAAGGTGAGGGGTGATGCACCTCAAGCAGAGCCTTCTGTGGGGGGGGGCGGGGGGGGGGACTCCCTGACGGTAACACACCTGACCGTGAGTGTCGCCTGGCGGTTTTCCCGGCTCAAACCGAACGGCAAGACCGAAGTCTCCAATAATGGCCGTCAGGTCATTCTTCAACAAGACATTTTTGCTTTTGAAGTCCCTAAGACACAAATGGTATAAAACCATTACAATCAAACAGGTTTATTTAGTCAAATATGTACATGCATACATACAGGGAATTTATCTCCGGTTGTCAATGGCTGGCACATATACAGAGGTAGTGACAGTTCACAAAATTCACGGTTCGGTTCAAATATCGGTTTTGGGTTGAAAACATGCATGGAAAGAATTGTTCTGAAACATTTCAATTAGGAGCAATTTAAACCATATGTTAAGGCAATGTGTGTGTGTCGACGTGTATGAATAACAGCTGCTAAAAAATGCTTATTTGCCCATTTTTTAAATAAAAATGTTCAATAAATAAAAACTCAAAATTAAGTCTAATCATAGTAAAGTAAAACTCATGTTCTTTACTATAGAATATGGTTGCACAGTCATAGTGATAAACAGCCTTATATGTTTTTTTCAAGCCTAGTCTGAATTTCCTGCCAAAAACACCTCAATGCCACAGGGAGGCTAATTTGCAGAGGCTGATTTTTCCTTGCTCCAGTAACACATGTATGCACTTGGATGATGTCGTCTCGAACGAGCGAGCATGTTGGATGATGTCGTCTCGAACGAGCGAGCATGTTGGATGATGTCGTCTCGAACGAGCGAGCATGTTGGATGCGTTTCCGTGCAACATATCCGAGTTCAGTATAACAGAGTTGACATCATTTAACAGAGCTAAACCAAAATGCTTTCGCTTCACCATAATGACTGACTAACCGGCATCGGTTATAACCAGCTCACAACCACAATTAGCATAATACTTTCTACTTGTGAATTAGGTTCCGCCCATGTCAAGAGATGTATTTGTTTCATCGTTAGTTGCGAAACAGAAGTCATGTAACTGAAGGCCACACTCCAATTATGTGTACAGACACAGTCCTGGCAGGCAGTAACACAGGCAAGACAACGGTCACAGACGACTCAGCTGATACATATACAGTATCTACCGCATAATACAATGTGTACAGTGGGTTATTTACAATTATGAGGTACTGTGGGATGGGGGGGGGTAACCGTGCAAATGAGCTGAGGCAGCCGGGTCAGCCGATCGTAAGAGTGATGGCTTGTGGGGAGAAACCGTCCTTATGCCTGTCTATTTTGGCATAAAGTGATCTGTGGCGCCTCCTGGAGGGGGGGGGGGAGGTCAAAGACGTTGCAGCCCGGGTGTGAAGGGGATCTGTGATTATTTTCCCTGCCTGTTACAACTGAAATGGCAGAAATTACAGGGTTCTTGCTGGGGGTGGAGCTATAGCTTCCTGCTAAGGGATTATAAAGGAAGAGCCTATTTTTATACCTGGTGCCCATTTGTTCAGCTTAACTAAACCTAAGGAACCTATAAAACATCCTCTATCCACCAGAGGGCAGTAGCACACCATTCATAAACAGTGCAGTAGGGAAGAATGTCGATTTTGGCAGGTGGAAAAAGAAAATAATATATGGCTGTACCTGTGGGCGATGGCAGGTTTGGACCCTTGTCCCCGGTGCCGAGGTATGTCCTCGTGCAGATAGGCAAGCCCACGGGCCATGGTCTGGGCGATGTGACACAGCTCGCTCCAGCTAACCACACTGCCTTTCAGGTAATCCGTCAAGGACCCCTGCTCGGGAAATGACGAGTTTCAGTATCCCGATCGGGTACCCGCCATCCCCAGAAAAGAAAACCGCGGCCATATATGTGGAAAGAAAGTCTCTCTCAAACCAAATCCTCATTAAAACCCTTCAGATCAATTTACCAATGAAGGGCTCTTAAGCTAATTTTATCTGGCCTTAAAGTGTTATTCCATAATGGTGAACAGACACGTGACCTCAGAATAAAACTGACAATAAAATGCATTCGTTTTAAATGCATGGATCATCAAGAAGCCATTAAATGCTACTCAAAGGCTGAAAAGCTGAGTTTCTCCTTCAGGGTGGTCGAAGGTCATGCTCACGTTCTCGTGGAACTCTGTGATTAGCCACAGCTCCGTCTCCAGGTTGGCGCCGCGCTTCTCCGCCCCGATGTACCGTAGCAGGTTCTCGTGCTTCATCCCCGGCGTGATGAAGACGTCCCGCTCGTTCTGCCAAGATTGTTTGTCCTGCACGAAAACACGTAACTGGTTACCCTTCAACACCAAGGAGAATCCACCAGACACAAATCAACACCCGATTCAGTTTTGCCTGTTAACAATAGTTACTGTAACTGACGTCAGTCATGTTGAAATAAACACAAGAGTTGTCGTTAAATCGGAAAATCACTCAAGTCATCCAAGGTCAATGCCGGCCAGCTCGTTAGGTAACACAGGTGGCCATCTAAAGTGACATCTTCAGAGACGTTGCCTTCTTAGCAAAGACAGCTAGGGGGCACCAGTGGTGAAGGGCACCGCATGGGTTCCAACCGGTATCACCAGAGTTTTAGCATCAAAAAGGCAAGGTGCATAAGATTGGCAGCAGACCTGAATCGGAAAGATCTTCACAGCTACATATTCGTTCATCAGCTGAGCCTTCCAAACGCAGCCAAAGCGCCCCCTGGCTTTGATCTCCAATAACTGCAAAGGTTTAAGGCCGACCAGAGGGGAGGGTGGGGACGGGCCAGGATCCTGATAACGGAAGAAGCCGTGGTTAGCACATCACAACCCGCCCATCGGGTCAGTCTCTGAAATAAGCGAAAATCTCATACAAGCCAAAAGCGATCGTATTACAAAAACTCAAACGAACCTAAACGACAGAAATACAAAAGATATGTAACAATGCATAAAGCTTTAAGATGGGGGCTGCAACACAATACAGGATGTAACCAGCTACTTAGGGTGCAATACAATACATGTCTGTACCAGATCATTCCATTTGCCATGCAATACAGGAGCTACAATGTGGCCTTTGGGAATCTATTTATGGCAGTTTGAGAGTGAAGTAGATGCTTTAAATACTTATTGGAAGTTAAAGCAAAACAAATGCCATAAAATGGCACTAAGAACAGTCCATGGGCATTAACCCAGCAGAGAGCTGATCTCTCACACATCACACTGCGGATAACAGAGAGAGACCAATTCATCAAACCAAGTATGTTTGGACTGTGGAAAGAAAGCTGGGTAACCTAGAGGAGACAAACACGGGAAGAACACGCAACATAAACCCCCCCCACCCACCCACCCCAAAAAAAAGTGTAAGAAAGTAAAAGCACTGGATAGAGGCAGGATTCAAATCCAGGACCCGGGAGGTGTGAGGCTCTACGCCACTCCAGAAGCGTAATGATCTGTGCTATGCCCTTCCCCCACCCCTACATCCTGGACAAATATTTCTCCTGGGTGGAGCACCAAGTCCAGTTTCGGGTTAAAGGTCATCCTGTGGTAATTTAAATTCATTTTAACTAGCGGACAGCTGATCACTCCTTACCAGCCACATGCATGTTCACAGCTCTCAGACGCATTTCGGACAGGATACTCTAAACAGTTCAGCCCACTGAAGTCTTCAGTACCCATTCCCATCATTATTCTAAAATCCGAGTTCTCAGTACTGGGAATCAGCTGGGTGTGATAATTTACATAGTATTAACATAGTCTCTCCTTAGACCCTGAATGGGCTGGGTGATCTAATTATACATACATCCTCGAGGAACATGGACAGTATTTGTGAAATACAGGCCCTGGACACTGACGCGGCTGTTTTGCTGGAATATTAAAATTCACCCACAGACGCCTGAGGAACCACCGGAGCCCCAGTTTTGTTGGGTCGGGACACACTGCACAATGAAAGACCCCAATTACGTCTAAGGTTAATCTAAATCACTGGATCCCACTGTAAAAATGATCAACTCCCATGATCCCACGGTGCAATTGGGCAGAGGTCGGGCTTACCTCGTTAAGGTCGACCTGGCCGTACGGCGGCTTGCGGTGGCGATACATCCAGATGGCGAGCAGCAGGATGACCGAGAGCACGGAAACGGGAAGCAGGGAGTAGACCAGGACAGTCAGCGTGGAGGGCGTGGACGGCGGGGCCCGGATCACTGGTAACACAGCAGACAGACCCTCACACGTTCTCTCTCTGTACGTGTCATCATCACTGAAAACCAGTGAATGCTGTTTGCTATTCCATGATGGAGTAGTGCACACCTTGTTACTCAGCAAGAATAACAAAAAACAGGCCCCACCCACCCAATCATAAGCCAATCACTGTCCCCCACCCCCCAGTGACCCTGTGACCAACCCAAAACTTCAAGACGAGCCTGACATCATATAACATGTAACGTAAACAGCGTTTCAAAAGGTTAACCAATGACCATTATATAAAGGGAATTAAGTTATAATCAGTACTTTTAACTTTTCCATACTGAAGTCTATTTTATTCTATTTATTTCATTTCTAGTCATTTTTAAAATGTATGTTCTTTGTTTTCTGTAAATGTAAGTAAATACTGTCAAAATAAATTCCTAGTACATGCAGATATACCCAGCCAATAAAGAAACTTCTGATGCCGATCTCAATATGATCCCATAATATCAAAATCTTTGCCATAAAAAATAATGTAACAATAAAAAACACAATGTTTGGCATCCACTGCTGGCTGCTCAGGGATGGCATCTGGCAGAAGTCACACCGGGACCGCGGTAAAATAAGGCCGACCGAGGATTGCCCACTTACCTGGGCCGCTGGCGTCAGGCAGATGGGTGAACCTCTCATTGCAGTAGTTGCCCTCACAGCAGCAGAAGAACACGGATGGGTTCTCCTCAGTGGCTACGCACTCCTGCCTGCCGTTACCCAAGAGACACACCGCAGGACCATCATAAGTTCTCGGTCAACAAATGTCTTACAAAACTGCCGCTTCAGTCAAAACAGCAGGAAAACCTTGTGTATAATGAGGAATTCAATAAATCTGAAATTAGCCTTGAAGATGGCAAGCTTTACCTGTAAACGATAAAAATGAAAATCTTAAATTAAAGAGGGACCTAAATATCTCTATAAATGTTATATTTTCTCTTCAGCACTACCAGTAAATCTTAACTATGTTGTCTTAATCCACATGTTATTCTACCACAAAGAGTCTAGTATCTTCCATCTGCATTAGTAACAAACTCACTCGTCAAGGTACAAATAACGGGAAGGCTTAACGATCCTCCATGCAGGTATTGAGCTGAATAATGAGCAATTAGCAAAAAGGCCATCAGCAGACATTAATAATGCCAGCGAGGACCCGCGGGGTGGCCGCCGCCTTGCCTGTCGTAGCAGTTGAAGTCGTCAAGCCAGCAGCCCTTCTTCACCAGCACGATGGCGCCTGAGTTGTTGCGCCAGGATGCGTAGCAGTGCGAGCGCTTGTCCTTCTCGTCCTCGCAGCGCTCCACGCCGCTCTGGTTCGTCTTTTCAATCTCCCAGTTGACGTTGTAATACAAGCACTCCCTGGTCTCAGTTTCACCATGGCTCGGTCCTGTGGGACACGATAGAAAAGCGCCGAGATGTCAGGTAGTCCAAGGCATGGACAGGAATGGGGGACATACCATGGGTATCCGCAGTAATCCGTGGGAATGGGGAAAAAAGAATGAGTACAAGACCTCAAACACGGAAAAGATAAAATGAATGATGACATGTTATTGATCCCCATGGAGAAATTCTCTTTTCACCCACCCAATCTTGTTCTCCATGACACATATGTAGGAGACAAAAAGCTTGGCAGCGAAAAGGCAGCCATGCATAGCAGGGCCCATAGAGTTGGGGGTTAAGGGTCTTGCTCAGACTATTCCACCGAAGCGGGGCTTGAACTGATGACCTTCTGATTATAGGCACAGAGGCTTTGCCCGCTGAGCCACATACTTTCCCATAAAGTTTTTCAGCAATTCCAGATGAGTTCTAAGCTATTTTGTTTTTCAGAATAAAAATGCAATAATTTGGTCTGAATAATGCAAACTAAATACATTTGGGGAAAAGTATCAAGTGGGTAATTTAATATTTAAGATATTTATAAGCAGATATGGACGTGTTTAATTTCATACTGCGCTGTTGGTGTGTTGGTGCACACGGGGACGGGACGGGGGTGGTCCTGGTGCACGCCGGGAGGCGACGGGGGCGGTTTAGATGCTCACAGGGATGGCTGGGGAGGGGATAGATATCCCAGTGCAGCTCTCTAGCGTGGATCAACTAAGACTAACAGAAGACAGTCCTAGTTTCACACAACATTTATTTAACACTCCAAATTGACAAAAACGTGAGGAATGCCTGGGGTCAAAGAGCAGCACCCCAGAGGCAGTGTTTCAGGGAATTCCTCAAGGGCCCCACTCTGGGGAATTGAACAGACAACCTTCTGGGCAGAAGCACAGATCCCTAACCTACAATGCTACACACCACCCCCTTTAAAAGAGAAGTTACCCTGTTTGATGTTAAGTTGCGGCCATTTGCTACCAAGAGCAGCTGATTAATCTCACAAAGGCTTACTAACTAATTACAGAACCAAAACTGACAAGTTGTATGTCAAGTTACATACAAAGAATAATTGATTTACTATGGATCCAGTAGTTATGGCGCCAAGGACCCCACTGATCAGCAGGCTGTGTCAGAGCAAGAGGTCGTCTAATAAAACACACTAAGTACACAGGCAGAGTGTGAGGGATAAAGCCTTAAAATGGGGATCTGGGGGGAAAGCAGAAGCCACAGCCGACGATGGCAATGCAGCAAGAGGCATCAGCGCTCAGATTCCAGGGCGGAAACCATAAACCAAACAGAATCGCATTTAATCATAAAGGACACTGGAAGTGTCTAACAAACCCAGCAAACCCAAGGCCCATGCAGTGGTGGAGCGTGTCGAGCCGCTATAAAGGGAGCAGGAAGGCCAAGGAGCACGGGAAACCGCAAAGAAAACCACCACAAATGGGGGGGGGGGGTGACAGCTAAGACTAAAATAAAAACGTACAAAGTCAGCAAACAGACAGACAAAAACAGTAAAGGCTGCCTTCATAACACGCACACACACACACACACACGCAAATTTAGGTTTTATTGTTCTTTTCCTCTTTTAAAGGGTTTAATTAGGCTTGGGCGGTTTTAAGGTAACACAGAATACAATGGTATTTTAGGTCCATCGAGTGGCAAATTTTATGGTGGGAGGATCCAACCCCTGCTAGCTGAACAAATTTTATCGTTAAAATCTCAAAATAGTGGAATAGTGGCATTGCTTTTGAAAAATGCTGCCAAAACACCCTGTACACCGTGCAATGTCTGGAAGGTGCGGCGGCACAAACAGAAGAGAGATATCGCCGAAGACCAGGTTTAACCCACCAGATGCTTCATTTCATTCCAAGTGCGTTAAAAAAATAAACAATGAAATGAAAGAGTATCGCCGGGCACAGATGGGCTCTCGACTCGCGCCTCCCAGCTCGGGAGTAGGAAGAGCCAGAGACGGCCCTCAGCTAGTCGCTAATGATGGATCGACAAGGGGTTTCAGCTGGGGGGAAGGGTCTGACATGAGTGTGCTCATCTGCCTAGAGAGGATATGCCTTAAGTTTGGTGGAACACCAAGCCAGCGCTCTCCACTCCATTAAAGATGGCGCTGGGGACCCCGGATAGTGGTCCTGCCAACATCCCAAAATCAGTTCTCTCTCAATACCCCCATGGTGATATCGAACGCTGGTCTTCCCAGCGTGGGGCAGTCATTAAAACGAACCTTGACTGAATATTCATAGTAGTACATGAAAAAGAATATTTGGCATCAGACTGCCATCTCTACTAAAATATTTTTTTTCATCCATATTTTTCCCAGGGGACAAGTGAGAAATATGCAAATGCAGATTTAAAATCAGGCATTAACTGTATTGCAGGATATTAAAAAACCATGTCCCTATAGTAAATTTTACAGGATCCGTAATAATTTCAACACACATTAAATATCTTCCGAGCAACAAAAGCCGTTGTTACAGCAAAAGGTTAGATCAATCAATCGGCCAACAGGAGAGGCTAGGTCTCAATTAATTATTATTTTTATTTCTTTATCATAAGGATCCATCCTTGCAGCACGAGATGAGAAGATCTCGCCTGAAGCATGACCAGCATGGCTCCGGCTGCCGGAGCGAAGTGCATCTGAAAACGGATCGGAGGAAAAAAAAAACAGCCAAATGAACAGCGAATAAAAAAGGCGATTTTCTCCCTCCCTACTGGCGTAGGAAGAGCGAATCTGTGTTTACTATACAACACAAATTTGGCAGGGCTGGCTGCAGCAGATGTTCTAACAAATCTGTGCATTACGGTTTCCAGGCAACGGGAGATGTAGGGAGCACTGCCACCAGCCCAAACACCAAGCCCTGCCACACACGCGCGCACACACACACACACACACACACACACAAAGCCTCTCTCAACCATCCACTCGCTGACTTGCCTCCCCTGTCAAAAACGTGAGGTATGTACACACACACACACACACACACACACACACACACACACACACACACACAGCACCAGGGGAAGCATGGAGAATAGTGGGATGACAACATGCCACACAGAGTACAACGCAAAGACTGAAGTCCTGCGTTCAAGGGCAGAATTTCAAAAGGTTTTTTTATATTGTGGGTATTAAGGAGAGGAGTGAATTAGGAAGTCATATTTGACTGTCACATCCTCAAAAGGTCACAGAGCAGTCCCTCAGTATCGAAACTGACTAAATACTGTAATTATAATTACCTTTACTTCTGGGTGAGTAGGCATTACCGTTGTGGTGGGTATCGGCACAAATGCGGTCAAATAACCTGGACACTCAACCAGGCTTGCTGGTTGGGGTGGGGAGGAGAACCTTAATGGCTGAAGGGTGAGCCAGTCGGAGAAGCCTGCTGGGTGAAAAAGCCATCTACACCCTCATAGTAAGCAAATAGATGGAGCAGGAACAAATGCCAGCCAACACGTCTGGATTAATTAAGGCATTTCTAATTAACCCACAGCACCCCAGCTGTCTGAATCAATCTGGGCTGAGGATTACAGACTGGACAGCATGCTCATCTTTTCAGGTGTACTAATCATTATCTCGGGCTAAAAAAACTTTAGTAGTAAAGAACTAACTGCTTCTTAAGTCACCTAGGCTTCAAAAAAAAAAAAAAAAACAGGAAATGTGGCAAATAAAATTGGGCCGAGCCCCCTACAGCGTGTTAATTCTCACAATCAGATGTGCGCCACATTTGTTCACATTTTCGCAATTAAGGAAAAAAAAGATTTGCTTAAAAAAAAATTCACTTGCTAAATTCAGGAGCAAAATGTGCGTCTTCCATTGCTAATAATTATTATAGCAATACTAAAGTACTCCTCCACAACTGCAGGGGGCCTCGGTACAACTGGAGCCCATCCAAGGAAGACCACTGTAAACGGTAGCATATACGATGCTAGAATCTGCACTTGAGACCAACACACCTTGGGTGGATCATCTGCACATGAAGGTGTCGACAGCATTCCGCGGCTCTAGCTAAGAGCCGATTGGCTACAGCCGCATGCGTGTCATAATAACCAATTAACTCAGCCTGCTGCATAAACTTAAATGGCCTTTCGGTCGGCTGGTCGCAGAGGCCTGCTCCTCTAAGTGATATACCGCGGTACATACGGTGAATCAGCAGGTGTCCGTTTTTTTATGGTTCAGTCACCTTGTAACAACAGCATAACACTAACAACAATCTGTGGAAGGAATTTTAACTGGCTGCTGAAATCTCATTTGCAAACCGTAACAACCTCGCATCGAGCAGCAACTGTTAAATCCCTCAGCACCAGCTTCCCCCTATTTGACAGAAAAATTAACAGCATAATTAAAACATTTCAAGGATGAGGATAAGTTACAGATGTCTACTCACACCAACCGTAAAGCTACATGCTACCTCACCTTTGATGGTAGTTAAACGTTATTCTAAAGAGCTAATGTTGTCTTGAACATAGCAGCAAATTTTACTGGTATTCAACAAACCCGACATGAACTTAACCCAAAAGACAACGTAGCAGAGTCATTATCTGCACTCAGTCACTCCTCCTATTATAGGAACATTAACTAAAAACAAGTGACAGAAATTTTTACACAGATTCCCTTCTCAAAGGCTTTTCTACCTATCTCTGCTCCCGTTCATGACATGTGATGTATTCACAGCGACTGCATTCGCCACCACTCAAACCATGCATGTGGGTGGGGCCCCTGTGGTTTGTCGCCCCCCCCCCCCATTGGCCACAAACAGTCACCACACTAAATAAATATGTTCCTTATTTAGGAGATGCTGAAGCTGCATGTTCTAGTAACCAGCCAGCTAGCTATTATCTTCTGGCTGTACTTGATAGCCTTTTCGTCTTTTGAAACAACCGAGGGAGGGACAAGGGGGTGGGTGGCCCCAAAGTGCCCTTTTGAGAGGGGCCCCCGAAACAACACACCCGCCTCTGTGTATTCAACCACCCCAGCACTGTCCTTAAGGGCCCCCCCCCCCCTTTCAGGGTACTACTACACCAGAGGTTAGAAGGTCATATAAAAATAAAAGCAGTACCAAAGAACCCCCAACTCCTCCTGTCGATCCATCTTTGGATTCAGTATTACCAGCTAAATATAGTGTTAACTACCTGCCCCCCACACATCAGAATGCGCTCTTGCAGAGAGCTTGTTTACAGAGGCATGAGGTAATCCTAGCTTAAAGTCACACCGCTAACAAATGAAAAGACGGCAATTAAGCTGTGTGAGAGGAATTCTCATTCTTAAAAGGTAAATAAATTAATCCATCCATTTTCCAAGGCTCCAGTACGGGGCTGCAGGGAGCTGGAATCCTACCCGGGAAGCCCAGGGAGCGAGGAGGGGGACACTCTGGATGGACGCCAGTACATCACAGGATACACACCACGGACACCAGCTCACTTAACCGCTACTTTCTGAATGACAGGTGGAATGCGAAGTACAGTGGGGAGAAGGTCCGCACTCACAGTGCCAGGGAAGGAAATCAAACTCAGATCCCCGGCAATGCGAGGCCACAGCGCCACCCACTGAGTCACCACTCTACCCAGTAAAGAAACTAGAATGTGGGGAATGAGCTGCCATTGAAAATGTTATGTCAAGATGCTTCCAATAAAGGCAGACTTCAAGGTTGTTTTGAAACTCATTACTATGCATAAAATCTGGACAAATAATGGTTTTACTTAATAAACAAGGCTGAAAACCTGCTCTTTCTGTATAGTGGCTATTTTGAATTCATCGCTCTGCTTGTCACTCCAAAGCACAAGTGGAAATATTACTTTCATAGTGGATCAGTCAGTCATCCTCACCCCACAGTGGGGCAGCAAGAGACCCCCCAACGTGCACAAAAACATATGATCGGATTGTCCCCCCCCCTGCACAGACGGCCTCGTTTCACATCCGAACAGGGGCACAGAGGTCGCAGCGAATGAAGTGTACGATTGGGTGCAGTGCCAAGATTCGCATGACTCGAAATTCATTGCCGGTCCATTTAGCTCGCCGCTAGGGGCCTTTCCGACACGTTTGGGGCCAAAAACCAGAAGCGGGGGCTTCTGGACTTGGGGAATAAAAAAGGCTGGAGAAGATCAACTGAACTCTGCAGCTGACTGGTGTAACAACTGCAGAAATGACCGCCACAAATAAAAGCACACCAATTCGTTTAAACTGCGTTTTCTCATTTTTTTTCATTAAAAGCAGACATCAGACTTCACACCCCTTTTCATGAATCTCTAGTGGCGGTCCTGATCGCTACGATTGGGGGGGGGCACTAACTGCTAAGGCAGGCTAAGAAAATATACGATTATTACCACTATTGATATCTACTGTTAATAATTAATAGCTGGACATTAGCCCCATGCCTGAAGTCCTATTTGAGCTCCCAAATCGCCCATCTGACAGAGAAAGCCTCAGAAGTACACCATTAGGAGAGGCACTGTATTTATTATTAAGGCAGATTGGAGGGCAGCGACCTCCGACGACCTTGTTCCTCCGACTGGCCACGCTGGACAATGCTGACGCGTAGAGTAATGAGACTCCATGCTGCTACGGAGGTGGGAAGCGTGTCGCATTATCAACTGTGGGGGAGGGAGGGGGGGGAAGTCAAATTGCCACCGACTCAACAGGCACAAGCAACGGCGTAAGAGATTGTGTTTCATGCTGAGGAGGGGACACATCTTCAAAGTTTAAATATAAAAGTCTACTTATTGGGGTTGGGGGGGGTGGGGTGGGCTGTCGATATCCAAATTAAATATACACGTCTCCCCACCCCCATACCCAATCGGGCACAGGACACGAAATGCCACTGCCTACAAGGTCAGTAGGTCACGGGTCGAATCCTCACCGGCACATGATTCAAAGCACAGAAGATTCGCACAGACAGAAGCCAGTAAAGGCACCAATGTTGTTTTGCACCTGGGCCCACAAATAAAACACAAACAAATTAAATACTTTCTTGAAATTCCTAGCTTACCCCACGCACCTATGATGCACAGAATACAAAAGACACCCAGAACCAGTAGGTGGCCCATTTCAGTCTTTTGACATTGGCTGTGGAAATGACAGAAATTTTATGCCGCCTCAAAAAGATGCATAAACTAACAAACCAGTACATAAATAATCACTAAAACAAAAAAAGTTTTAAAAAAAGAAGTAGTTTAGAAAAGTGATCCGTACATGTAGGCCTACTGTTTAATACAAGGAAACGATCCAAATTAACGTAATAAATGAGGGACAATTTTAAACCAAAACCATGCAAAGCTATAAATGAAGACAGTAAAATGTTCATCTGTACACTTGTACACCAATAAATATACGTCCCATAAAATGCCAGGCACACTTAATAGAGGTTTCCTAAGCAGCACCATGGGTAACCATCCCCACAGGCGTCTGTGGAAATGGATTGTTCCGGTTTCATGGGTTTCCCGTTTGGCATTTTGAAATGCCTTAATTACCTTACAGCATTTAATTACTTAATTTGTGGTATCAATCTGAACATTGAATACAAATATATAAAAAAAAACCTGAAAGACAAGCAGAGGTTTTAAGCAGAAGCTAATTTTAGCCTTTTCTCCCTTTCCACACACAACATCAGGGAGGCCCATCAGGCTACGTGAGGGGGTGGGTGGCAATTGGGATCTTCACCCTTCTCCCTGGCCCGCAAACCGGCACGCCACTGTGCCGAGGACTCACCAGTGGGTGCGGTGCCAGCCAGCTACTGGCACCAGCTTTTCCATGCCCCACCAATGCACCTGCGAATGACTGCGCGTTGTTCCTTGGCACACGCACTACCTGGGCTGACCATAACACTCCCCCTCGAACCCGGAGACTGGATCGCAGAGCAGGTAATCAGGGGCGTGGGTTTCATAGTAACATTGGTGGGGGGACGGGTGTATCAGGGCCAGAGGTGTGACGTCACGTCGCACTATAGGGCGATTCTGTAGTGGCACTGTTAAAATATATATATATTTTTTTTTATTCGTTAAGTATTGCTGTTACAATTACAGTATATCAAATATTCATCTTTCCATTTCCACTGATATTCATGTTTCGTTGTGTGGTGGGCATGGTAACGCACCATGCCAGCACATGCTCCTCAAGCAGACCTGACCTGATCTTCACTAATACGGCAGTTTAATTGGGGTACTGTCCCACATTATGTACGCTGAATTTGCGGGACTTATTAAAATTACGCACAAATTGCGAGATTCTGCCATGTATGTCAGGCCATGCACTGTGGTTTCTGGTACCGGAGTAATTTTATGGTGTTTCCTCCATTTCACATATTCTTTTATTGATTAACTGTTGGATATCATACAAGGTCTTCAACAAGTTAACTTTAGACACAAAGCTGTGCTCGCACATCTGGAAGCGAGTGTCTGCCGACTGGGGACATGCTTCCCAACTATATAAGTTGCAGCCATGATTTTGTGACACGCACTCCCGGCACACAAGTTTAGAGGTTATCTAGGTGAAAACTGAAAAAAAGAATTAAATTATGCAATGAGATATATTTATCGCATTTTTCTTTTGTAAACCAATAATTATATTATATATGATAATATTGTGGGGGATAGTCCCCCCCCTTCTCCACATCGGGGGGGACGTGTCCTCCGTATCCCATCCACCCCCCCCCCCCCCCCACCACCAATGGGCGAAAAGCATTCAGTCTGCTAAACATCTGAAGATCTTTAATGCTATCGGGGCCCCAAAAGGAAGGCAAAATCCAATTCATGTCGTTTTGACTAGAAACGTGACCCACAAGACCTTTTAAAAATGTAAGCATTACGCCAAACCATAAAATGAACACTTAACTCTGAATCAGTCCTGAGAATGCAGGGTAAACATTCAGCTCGAGATCCAAAGGGATATTACTCACAAGTAAAACGCCTTACAAAAGAAGGAATCCGATGGAACGACGCACAAGCAAGGTTTCCATATGCAGTGCTGTGTTGTGTGGGTGTTTGTGTTTTTTGGGGGGGGGGGGGGGGGGGGGGCTGTAAGAGGGAAGGAGAATGGTTCATAATGTTTCCAAATGTGTAAAATATTTGAAATGGCAGTTTGTAATACTGGATGTCTGTTTCTTCATTAAAGTGTAGAAATATAGAAGAAAGAATGAGGTCATGAAACAAAGCGGCCTCATACACACCGATAGTGAGGCAACGGTTTGATTCATGCAGAAACTGACTTAAAACCCTTCAAAAACTTTGCCAAGACAGCGAGACCTTTTAACTTCATTTATAATTTAAACATCAAACTGGATATGGTTGTAGGGGATGGATCTAAAGGCCGGGCGATTTCTGAAAGGCTGAGGTCATCAAAGACCCTGCTAATCTCTTAATTTAGTTACTTCTTAACGAAGCAAGCAATTAACTTGTGAAAGTTACCCATCATGCACTTTGGGGGACAAAGAAATGGGAAGTTAGTTACGCAGATTTCCAAATGTGCATCTATAAACTCATATTAAAAGGATTACAAAGATGGGAAGTGAACGTCGTAAGGGCACAAGAGTGGAGAAAAAAAAAAAACATCGACCTTTCAAAGTCAATGGTAGACCCTCCCTGTCTAATATCAGCACAATACACAATACAGACACTCGTCTACTTACGAACTTTCAGACATACAACCAAAGAGGACTGCAAGTCCAAACCGTGTTCATTGGGCTCCCGTTTCCTGTCCACAACATCCATTTTTTTTTCCTGCGCGTCAATTCCGGGTAGTACGACTTCTGGCTGCTACTCCCAGTGTAGTGTGCGAACTACCAGCATCCTAGTTCTTTATACTTGCGTATACCTTTAAAATGATGTTAAATGACGACTTATGAACATTTCAAGTTACAAACGGCCGTTCGGAACGTATCTCATTCGTAAGTAGAGGAGCATCTGTACTTATACACTTCTTTGTTACTTTTAATTATAGATATACTTAAGGGAGAAATATTGGGCTTGGACTTATTTGTCTGTTAAACATTTATCTGTGTACAGTTGGTGAACAACAAAAATTTTCCCCTTGAGGACAATCAATGAAGTCCCATCTTATCTTCCTGTCAAAGAACTTTTGACCAAAGTATTTAACCTCAGGTCCAAAAAGCTACCCGAGTAAATCAGCAAAACGTACACAAAGAATAAAACCCTCCAAAGTACTGGATAACAATGGCTACGGACCGACCCAGTTCTTTACAGCTCTATTACGGCACTGACCCAGGGATCGCCTTTCTGCACAAATAACCTCGATTCAACACACCGGTCCACTGTCTGACAGACTGGGGGGAAAGGGGGAAAAAAAATTAAACAGCAGGCTGGTTTTCCGCCAGTACAATAACAAACAGACCTTTGGAACGTTCCTGCGACAGCCCTCCATGCTTATGCTCTCTCAGTAAATGAACTGAATCTATGAGCCAGCCCACTGAACACAAAGGACACGTGTGGTTTACTGTGGGCGATTCATTATCTGCAGTATGCCGCTTGGAGTAGATACGCATTGTTCGACACTACGCGTAAGCGCAAGTTTAGCTACACTTGCTGCGCACATCCATAAACCTGCCTAAAAATAGGTATATGCATAATTTCAGCTTGCTCGCCTGCCTGTCAGAGGCCTTGTTTAAAAATCAGCACAGCTGCCAGTTAGAGAGGTGAATCTTTCGGGATTTCTCCCAGCATGCAATGCAAAACGCTTAGCTCGGGTTAGGATGAATTGCTCAAAGCAGGCAATTTCAGAATCGAGCAGCTGTCTGCTATCTAACGGCTATTACTAATGAAAGGCCTTAGAGTTTTCTGTAGTGCGTTTGATGGCTGAAAAAACTCTTACCGCCCCTGCCAGCAGATGAGACCCGCTATCGACTTTTTCCAAGATGATACCATAGCCCATCCCCAAAACAAACTGTACTTGCGTTGATAGAGCTAAACGTTCAACCTCGAGAAGGCTGCACTAGCTGATATATAAAAGGGGGGGTTGGGGGGGGGTATTAAATGTCTTCCAGTCAATAGCCATTTTTAAAATATGAACTGTGTAAATAAAGGAAAAGCTCCCCTAGGAGGGTGTTCACTGCGCACTGCGCACTGCGCAATATCGCCTGTAACTAGTCTCCTAAAAAAAAGCAGCACACTGTGTTGGATACACGCTCATCGCCAGTGGGGTTTAAAAGAAAATGTTACCATTACTCCATCCGTAGGTGATCCTATGGAAGAAAACGGCATGAGAAATATCCCCAAGCCTTCTCAGTGCAACATCTCAATATTTTTTTTTTAACACGTTACTGATACAACTAAAAATCAAGTATTCAAAATGCGTAGCCTTCTTGTACAAAATTCTATTGCACTGAACTGTGCCTATTAAATGTAGGAACTATTTTCAACATTTAACCATCCAGATACGTTTAAACATCATGCTTACAAAAATGTATTTACCATACAAAATATTCCCTCTGCAAAAATAAAATGTATATGCAAGACAGAAACATATTGCATTGTTCGACTGCATTTCCTCCATTTGATTCTGTCACAATTTAAAAATATAAATTAAAAGTGTGTGTGTGTGTATATGTGTATATATATATACATATACACACACACACATATATATACATATATATATACATATAAAATATATATACATATAAAATACGTATATATATATATAAAATCAGACTTCACAAAATCCTTCATTTAAAAGCTAACTGACATTGACTTGAAAGCAAACGTATCATAGGGTTTCTATTGGAAACGCATCTCAAAATGCTAGCAGCAAATCGCACGCATCACCTTCAGCAGCATACAGGACATTAGAGAGAAATGTTCTTAAGGCTACTACAAAATGGGCTCGGTTTCTAATCAATTGTTTAGGGGTAGCTGAAAGAAGAGACACTTCATTGTGTCTAAACTGAAGAATTAAAGAAACCCAAACAAAAATGTTTTGATTCATACTGAGGGAAGAGAAAAAGAAAAAGAAAAAAAAAAACAAAAAAAAACACACCCCCACTCTACAGGCTCCTCACTACAGCACTTCCAAAACACTCCACCGCCCCCAGCCACTGCTGGCAGCCGGCCAGCTGGATACCAAAAAGGGCTTTCCCTGCACCGCAACCCCCCCACCCCACCCCACCCCCCATTCAGAAGCTCACTCTTATTACACAACTCTATTTATAGCTGCTGGCACAGACCCAACCACAAGTCAACCGCATAACCACAACATAAAAAAAAAAATTAAGGAAAACAAAATAGAATTACTCTACTTCTGACGAATACTGGGGCACGCTTGGTCATGAGAAAGGTAAATTAAGGTCGAAAGCTGATTCCTTTCACTCGGCATGAGGCAGCCCTTTGATAGCTGCAGGAATTGGAATAGCTAAATGCCTTCTGAGAACATAAATACAAACGTTTCTAATTTTGGCATGGCAAGACAGAAATACCCCCCCCCACCCCACATTTTCCCCTAAGAAATTTCTAAAGGCATGTGGAAAATTTTGCAATGATAGCATTTAAAATTGTCATAGTCCATCATGCCCAAACTAGTCTTTAAGAAAATTAATAAAATCCAGGGAAAATAACGAGCAATGAAAGAAAAAGAAAAATTATCCAGAATCTAGTATGGTATTAGAAAATGATGTCTTGAAACACGTAATAATTTTGGTTTTTTTTCATATATATATGAATATATATATATATAAAAAATAAAAAAGCCCTTCATGTGATGATAGAGACGGTCAAACCTGAGGCCTTCCCCACAGGAGGCAAGCCGTCAACTCGTACATTAGCATTAGTGAACGACACGATGAAAGGGTAAAATTGCCAGTATTGATCCTTCCCTTCATTTAGCTAGCGGGGAGACAAATCACAGCACTTTGGGCACCATGCTGCAGCGCATCGTGAAACGGCAGAGATGTGTCGCAGAGTGGAAATGGTATCATGCTAAAGCAAAAGGCGCCAGGGATGATTCGAGCGTATAGCTGATCGGCAGAGCCCCTTGGGTTACTACCCAGAACATGAGCCACTCCTGGAAGAAAAAACACCTCCATCACCAATCAATATGCAATTACCTTTAATCTGCTGCTGTCCTTGACATCATTTGTGTGTGTGTGTGTGTGTGTGTGTGTGTGTGTGTGTGTGTGTGGGGGGGGGGGGGGGGGGGGGATCATGATCTGCAGATTCTTAAATACGTTAACATCCCAAAACAAGCTCCAGCAGCCTGTGACTTTGGACGACATAGCAACAAAGTGAAACAGAGAAACCAACCTACAGCTCAGCAAATTGGTGTGGACAACAAAGGACTTCTATTAATAAAAACATTATGCTAATTGTGGCTTTGAGTTGGTTACAGCTAGTGCTAGAGAGCTCAAAGGTCCTCCCGCATCACTTAAATCAGCAGTTTGGCAACATTTTAGCTTCCCAATAAATTATGCCAATGACAGGGAGAGACAGTAGTTAAGACTAAGAATGTCTGTCGGCTCTGTACTACCGGATTCGGATATTTTTCTGGAAACGCATCCAACTTGCCAACTCATTTTAGACATCATCCAAGTGTGTGCTTTTGGCAGGAAATTTAGACCAGGCTAAAAAATAAAATAACTAATGCACTAATGCTAAATTCACACTAAATGATTTTTACCCCGATTTTCCATTTGGCAAGTTTTTGCCGATCACCGACAAAAGGCCAAGAATTGAAGCAAATCAGCATTCGCTCGGTGCTGGCAAATCGGCACTTGATCACTATTAGCTCAAAGACACAATCTAGCAGGGAAAATATCTGGACCTGTCAGAAACTCCAAATCCTGTAGCATGAAAAGTGTTGCAACTGGCAATGAGTGCTGTGAAATGATACAGCCAATGAGAGCAACTGGCAATGAGTGCGGCAACATGCTACAGCCAATGAGAGCAACTGGCAATGAGTGCGGTGACGAGCTACAGCCAATGAGAGCAAAACACAAAGTGAGGTGAAACCCGAGGGAGGAATTTAAAAAAGGTTTATATAGTTCAGTTTGTTTCAAAACTGTTCTTAGTGTTCAGGGAAGAGCTACAGAGATATTCAATGAAAAGTTTACATTTCACACACGCAGTTATTTGTGGCTTTAAATTAGGATGGTGCAGGAAAAGTATCGGCATATGATAGCATCGTGCCAAACTCATGCATGTCAGTCCCTTGACAAAATCAGGCTGCGTGCAAATGAGCAAATATATTAGCAGTACCAAACGTAAACAACGTAATTTCAGTAACCCATGCCTAATGTTTAGAAATCAATTTCTTAACTCTCCTGGCAATGATAAAATCGGCTCCTTGAACAATCGCGGTTTGTAACAGAATCAATTCCCCGCGCCGCCCCTACTAGATATTGATTATGGTTTGTGACTTTGCGGTCTTACTAGTCAAATGACCATAGAAGAACCTATTAAAAGCAAAATGTACAGTTTCACTAAAACCTTTAAAGACTAAAACCTTCTCCAACAGTACTTATGGAAAATAGTAATTTTAAAAAATGCAGATAAGGCTCTGGACAAAACCATAGGCTACTTATATAAAATCACAATAATTAATGCAAGTGACTCTTGAACTTTGGTGGAAAAAGAGGTTACTGCTTTTATCCCTAAGGGCCCTTAGCCATAAATACCGTTACCACCAATGTGGTACTGGAGCCAGTACTGGGCTTTGTTCTCAGCCCAGAACTGGTTCCACGCCTTTCCACCACAAAAACATGGCTCCAGCACGGCACCACAGAAAAGCTAGTCTGAGAATTTGGAACCGTAATATTCAGCAAAAGTGGTACGGGCTGTCGTGTCCAAACTGTCCGCATACCCGGAAAATTCAATCTCTAACCAATATAATTTAATCTGATATCCCCAGTGCCAGCAGTGAAACAACTTGCCAGCTTATTAGTGCAATAATGTTTCATTTTCTACAGAATAAAAAAAATGTAAGATCAGTCAGCTGGCCAGATTTAATAATAAATAATGAATGTTGAAGGTCAAATATATAAAATATTGTGGAGCTTGAGTGGCGAAGAGATCCTGAGGCAGACAGCAAAGTTCAATTTTTAGCAGACACTTTTACTGTGCGATCCTTCGAAGGACAGCAGTAAAACAGCGAGCAAGAATAAACTCACTCACACACAAAGACGGGGGAGTCTTATGCCTTATACACACGTACACAGGTATATTTTAAAACGTACCTTTTTCTATACGTCTTGGGCTTTTGTCCACACGTAAACGGCGTCTCAGGTCACTGAAAACGGAGCTTTTGCAAAACTCCATCCAGGGTGACGATTTTAAGAAACTGTTTTCAGCGTTGACATGTAAACAGGGAAAACAGTTTTTGGCTCGAAACGTCAGATTGTGCGTTGTTGTCCACTTTAAGTCAGAGCGTGCGCTGTTTGCTGTATACATTAGGCGAGTTTGAACAATGGCGGACTTAGCCAAAATAGTGCTTGTGCTAACCTTGCTGACAGGACTTCTTACATGTGTACAGATAAATGTTGAGTCACTCTCGCATTATATTGATCAACACAGGTGTCGGAATGTACGCCATGGTTTTCAACTTAACAGGACTGGCAATTAGGCTTCTGATTGGCTAACATGGCAGTACGGTTAGAGTTATAATGGTTTCATGTTATAGCGGTTTCATGTGGATGGAAAATTTTTTAGAAGACAATGTTCATGTGGAAGGGGATTATTATTTATTTTTTTAAACGGAGGATGAAAAAACACCATTTTAAAATATACCCGTGTACGTGTGGACAAGGCATTAGCAGCAATACAGGTTATATAGTAATACTCTGAAAACTGAGACCTTTGTCTCTGTTTTTTTTTGGTTCAGCAGCTTATAAAAAATTAAAAATCCGAAAGAAATCATAATCAATCAATTGGTTGATTGGTTAGTTGGTTAATTAATCGACTGATTGACTGATAGATTAATTTAAAATACGGAATTCATTTACTCTCACTTGTGCCTCATAATAACCTTTCCGATCTTTTTTGAAACCAGTGGAAATTGGTTCTCAAAAGGCACCAAGCAAGAACCAGCCCAGCACCAGAACCGGCTCTATATTGGTGGAAATAGGTAAAAGAGGAGGATACTAGAGATGCAGCTCAACTGAGGAAACTGCAATGAATATCAATAAAGAACTGTTACAAACACGCTGTCTGCTATACGTCTAATAAAAGCTAGGGAGACCCTTCATGTCACATACGTTTGTCTTATGGCACTTTTCCACTGGCATACAGGAACCAGGCCATTCCCAACTCCTATCACGAAGAAACACTAGTTACAACTCGGTTCCAGCTCACTTCAATTTTCCACTGCAGAAGGGTTGGCTCTGTAAAGGCATAGCCAGGATTCAAGAGCAAAGAGACACTTGTTTACTGTTCACATGGGGCACATCATGATTTACTATGTGCTATTTTCCACTAGCATGTCTGTGAGAATCACCGTTTTATGTTAGCATCAAACGCTAGTGGAATTAGGATTCATAAATTTACATTACAAATCCATTCTATTCAGCCATGCTGCAGTTCTTTTTTAAGCAGGAGGTTGGAAATTTTAAAGTTCCCTTTTTATTGGAAATGCATCAATACATCGTAATGTGATACACTACTAATAATATTATATAGAATATGATCTTTTTTCCTTCAGAATATCCATGCATATCAAGTTAGTCCAGTGTTTCCAAACCCAGTCCTCGGAGAACCCCAGACAGTCCACGTTTTTGCTTCCTCTCAGCTCCCAGTGCACCTGTACCAGGTATTCAGTGTTCCTGATTGGCTGGGAGCTGGGAGGGAACAAAAATGTTGACTGTCCAGGGTTCCCCGAGGACTGGGTTGGGAAACACTGACTTAGACAACCAGTTTCTCAGTACATTCCAACCAAACAAGTGGTGGTTACATCATCTGCTCGGTTTAGTCCTGCTTTCAGCCCTGCTAGTAAGCAGGACAGTATCAGTGTGGGTATGGGTCTTTGTATGGCTCGCCTCATTTACAATGGAAACTGTCGCTTCGTAGCTCAGGTATGGCTTGATTCTTTGTGACAGTGGAAAAGCCACATATTGGCACCAATATCGACAACATAATCCATAAGTTTATCATCTCAGATCCAGGTCTCAGCCCAGTTGACTGACCAACCCCTGCTTCACAACCGTGGGTGATCCAGACACTGACCTCGCTACTCCCTAGTCAAGCTTACACAACCATTCCGAGTAGTACAAGGCTAACATTCCTAGGAGCACTGGCTCGCAAGTTATCCGTGAGCTACCAGAATTTCTTCGTTATCCTAGAGAAAGATTCCTATTGTTCTTTCAGTTCTGATTTTTTGTTACTCACTTTACATGATTTCAAATGTTTTTCATCCACTTCCAATATTACTGGATCATTAATTAGAAACACAAAACAACCAAGGCTGCCACTAACAACTTTTCAATAGATTAATCTATCGGCTATTTTTATCAATTGATCGACTAATCTAAATGATTAATTTTCCTTCAGAAAATCAACCTGACCATTTAAGTTAATTTTATTGACAACAATTAACTGTATGCTGTAGAAATTGGAAGAAAAAGTCGGACTATTTCTCACAAGTGAGGACACACGTCCACCTTGTTTATTGACCAGCAACCGATAGAACTTCTTAAGATGTTTGCTGTATCCTCATGCTTAATATATTTGGTTAGCGGAGCATTCCACATGTGAAGTGATAAGCACTGAAGTCGCAATGAAGGTAGGGACAGATATGGTTTTCATATACTTACACATGTGATTGACATTGTTTACTATATTAACATTTTAATGTTTATGCAAACAAAAAGTGTACAGTGTTGCTTGTTTTATTTGTGGTTTTCAATAGAAAACTTGCCAAAATTATTTAGATTTGTGTGTCAGTACTTTTTGAACATTTTCAGCACATTTTAACAATATCTTAAATCAGAGCATGTGAGCAGAGTGGAGCGGAGCTTGAGCGAGGAGTGGAGCAGGTGGAATTTGGTCAGAGTGCGGAGCGGTTTTTTAATTAAGGCTGGAGCGGTCGCTCTGTCTCGCTCCGATACCGCTCACACTACGACTCTGAGGCGTGCCCAAATCTACCCAGAATTCATCTGTACAATTATCAAGACTGTTACACAAATTGGCCGAGATGTAATTCAGTATTTCACAAAGGAAACTGATAAGAATAGTACACTTGTATGACCTATCAAACGTATAGATGACAATAATGTAGAGCAAGAACAATGTGGTGAAACTGTTTCAGTGAGTAAAGATTCACTTTGGAATCTAAAAAGACACCTTTCTCAGAAACATGAGAGTGTGCTACGTGAACACGCAGAGGCCAAAGCAAAAACGTGAGCAAGTTTTATACGGTTGTAGCATATCAAATCTATAAAGTAAATTTTTTTTGCATTTTACAGAGAGATGCAGCAGCAGCATCAACAGAAAAAAATTTGAGGAATTTAAAACGTGGATGCTTGGCCTATATATTCTTTAGGCTATTAAGCCCACTGACTTCTTTATTTTTAGGCCTATTTTTGTGTGAAATGCCATTGCCAAACTTGTCTGTTGTTGCCTATATGTTGTTTTAAAAAAAATACTTTATGTTCTGAGTGACCATGTTGCCGTTGCTCATATTTCTTTATGATATAAGGCTTCGGTTTAAGGTGACATTTATTAGGCATGCAGATTATTTGTCCCTATTTTAAATTGGAGCGATTTGACTGGAGCGGGAGGAAATTGTTGTGGAGCAAGGAGCGGTGTTGAGTGGAGCGGCTTAGTGCAAACTCGAGCGGAGGAGCGGGCGGATCCAACAGCCTTATGAGCGAGAAGCGGAAATTCTCACCGCTCCACTCCGCTCACATGCTCTGGTCGTAATAATACTGATAACCACAATCATATTGGTTGCTATATTTATATTAACTATTCATACCGTTTCATATCTAGTAGAGATGCACCGATCCAATATTCGGATCGCTATCAGCGTCGATCCAGACCTATTTGATGGATCGGGTATCGGCCATGCGTGACCGATCCACGTCCTATAGTTACTTATTTTGTTTTTGGCAATCTCTAAAAAGATAGCTCCTATTTTCGTGTTAAACTCTTCATAGTACGAGGAGCGTAAGATAAGACGTGACGATCTGGAAGTATTTTATGCTTTTAACAAAAACCAGTAGCACAGCGATTTACAACATTTGTAAAATAAAGTTTTGAGAGGTGGGAATAGCGTTTAATGAACAATCCCACTTAAAGCACACGCAACTGCGAGACAAAAAAAAGCAATGGATGATTTGGGAGTCGCTAACCTGGACTGTCTTGCAAACTCGCTGCAGCTTGTGATACAAGAGGGGCTGCCATCGCAACGAAGTGTAACTGAGCTCACGCCAATGGGATAAAAATTATGTAAAAATTCTAACCATTCGCCACTTGTGTATACTTGCTTTGAAGATATTCATATTGAACTGCAAATGCCTCAAAAACGCTTAAAACAAGACGTACAAACGAGGTGGAACAGTACATTATGTATGTTTGTAGTAGCCTAGCTAAATATATTTTGTCATACATTTTTCCATCTGTATCTTCTAGCTTAAGAAAAATTACATAAAGTATAACAAAGTAAAAAGAGCTCTTGTATCTGAATCTGTATCGGTATCAGCAGTTGTGTATCAGAATCGGATCGGAACTGAAAAAATGTGGATCGGCCCATCCCTAATAGTCCCAATAAGTGTCAACAGGCAACTCCCCACATGTCAAATGGACTACAGTTTTCCTTGACAAAAATATTCCAGGAACATTCTTTGTAAAGAACTGCTTATCTGATCTGCTCAGTCTCCTTCATCGTGTAAACACCCCAACACCAAACTCTGAAACGCTAGCTCATATTTAACCCCCCACCCACCGTCAATGTAGAAATAGAACTAACAGCACCATTGTTAACCTGACACTGAAGAGGACTGAAATGCCCGTTAGTTTGGCCTCTTAAAATAAACCCATATTCCCGTTACACCTGACCATGTACGGCGCCCCCCCCCCCCCATAACAGATCCACATAACAGGCCTACCAAGCCCCAGTCCAGCTGTAAAGAAATACGCTCCCTATAGGAAAACTGCTTCCGTGACAAACTTCACTCGATGACCATGAAAAGGAAGTATCATTTTATGGCTTATTTTGCTACAGGGCAAAGAAAAGCTAAAACGACAGGCTTCAACAGCCGGGCACCGGAACAGGCATTTGTATCTAGACACAGGAGAGTGGAATATTGAAGCCAAGCATCTTTTGACTAACAAGGAGGTTAGGAAGACTTGGCAAAGGGGAAGACAAAGGAGCAGTGATCACTCTTGAGGACATGGAAATTGTCCTAGTTTAAACACCAGCAGGAACACCAAATGCAAGGGAAGTTTCCGACATACCACTTGTGTTAAAACTCAGAAACAAACCCCAGACCAGAGGGCTGTTTGCATAACCCCACTCAATATTGTCCCTGACTCGTTTTTCAACCCCCCCCCAACCACCAACTGTTCCCGTGCTTCCCCCAAAAATGTCTATCGACAGCTGCTGCAGCATGGGGCGCTAGCAGGCTAATTTAGCCATGGAGCAGAAAAGCAGACTGGCATGGAGGGGGAAGGCTGGTATCACGGAAGTCCCACGGCACATATAAACTCCATTCAGAATAACAAAGCAGCACTTCCACAGTAGACATGTTTACAGACTGCCTTTTGTCCTTACAGCAAAGCCAAGCTCTAAACAAGAAAAACAAAAAGGAACTATGGCAAGAACTCCGAAACATCCTCCCGGCCGGCAGTTAAGTACTTCTTCCAAGAACGGTTAAAGAGAGCTTTTCTGCTTCACATTATAGCTATAACAGAGCAGACCAATACATGCATTGCAGGCGGTGCCCAGGTTAAGAATGCAACTTACAGACAGCATGTACTTACAAACGGGATGCCATAAAGCCTATAATACTAAATATTCTGCTTAAATACAATTGTTCGTAATACCAAATGCATTCAGTACTTTGTGACACACAAACATTGCAGTTTCAGCGATACATCGGCTCAAGGCAGAGTACAGTACATGTAGTTACTTTTTAACCATTGTCTAATTATCATTACAAATTCTATTATTTTTCTGACTTACCTACAAATTCAAATTTTAAAGACAGGCTTAGGGGATGGACCACGTTTGCAACCTGGGGACTGCCTGACTCAACCTTCTAAAAATAGCATATGTGAATTAAGAAATCAGAAGATAACTCCATGTTCTCCAGTTGAAGAATACATCATTAAAATATTATACGGCGATATGATTAGAAGACATCAGCATGAATCCATGTCAGAGACCATTATAAACACAAATATTCACATTGTGCACTACAGCAGCATTTAGCAAGATTTTAAATAGCTTAGTGTCTAAAAACAAATCATGCACTGATTCACGCTCCACTAAATGTTTCAAACAGAACCATGTGCTTCAAAGCTGCCATTGATTGACATTTCACTCAGTCCCCCAATATTAGACTTAAAAGCCCATCCACAGTGGCTCCAGATGACTTTCACCCCCAACTATTGTGTTTTTTTAGCCTAGATCAGCAATCGATTAGCAACTCAACTCCAAGCCACAAATATCGAAAGCTAAGCGTAGCCTACCTGTGTAAATAATGGATCTTAGGACATTAAGGAGAAGTATTAGATTACAGCTGCTAAACGACTAAGCTCTGCCAAAATTCATTGTCATGTACAATTCCTTAACTTCACTTTGGTATGAATGTAGACCTAATGACATCAGATTCGCTTGAGGGTTATTAAAATTAGCCTTTTCTCATCCTGTCACCAAGTCACTGTCAGTTCCATGCCCCAAAGATCACGCCTTTGCCTAAGACAAGGATTCATTGGAAACCAAGGATCAGAAAGCATCAAACTTTCCTCCTTCGTGACATTTGGGAAAATGACATAACCAAATGTGTCCATGTAGCTTGTTTACGAAATACATCTTGTAGAATTCAGAAGAACAAAAAAGAATGACTGTATGGCACTGGAAATAAAGGATCTATATCCAGGATAATTGCTTATTTAATAATAAAAAAGCTCCTTTTTTAATCCACACACACTCTCAGTGAAAGATAGGTGGATTCTGACGCCCCATTGTGAACCACATCTGTGGCACAAGTGTGGGGAGCAGAAACAAACAAACACAGCAAGATACTCCCAGAGGACACAAACAAAACAAGATACCCACAACCGCATACAAATTTACATTAAAGATCAAACGCACACTGATGATTTATTGCCATTCATCACCCAACAAAACCAATTCATTAAAATCAATATGATCAATATATTGCACTTACATAATATAATTATTTGTCACCTGTGTTGTTCAGTTAGTTCAGGTATAGCCATTTGTTTTCTGTGAAAAGTTGTGTTAAATATCTATTCAGCTACATTAGGAGCAAATCTTTTGGATTAACCATAAGTATACGCTTAACAATATGAAGAATTCTAAATGCCTGGCTTGTGAAATTTGGCAGAGGAGGAATGTTACATGGTCAAAATCTATCAGTTGGGGCACCAGACAGATTATGACTTAGTTGAATCTTTCAGATAATTTAAAAGTTGCCAATATTTCTCCAAGACATCAAAGGGGACCTTCCCATCATGTAAAAGCCAAAATGCACCCCGTTTAAACAAGACAGAGAAGCTTCTGTCCTGAATTCCTTTGGAGTCCCGCAGGACCTGCGAGATTTATGAATTTCCGCGCGTCGAGTGCAGGCCGGCTCACCCAACGTATTTACACACAATGACCTCCGGGTCGGCGCGCTTGCACCGGTCACGTAAACAAATCTAGCAAATTAATTAATCACGGGCAAACGTGACTACCCTACAGAGCTCGGATTTCACTGCGCAATTAGAGCACGCCACACGGTTATGGTCAATTTGCAGCCTAAAAGCGATGCAGAAAAACACACACAAAACAAACGTTTAAATAATACATCACGCCGGGTAAAAGAAGAAACGCATACAAGGGATCTCTCAGTACTTCAGTTTTACTTGTGCAGCCTGAAAATTTTATATTTCTACCTGTTTATCCGATTGTAGTATTTATACTAGAACAGACGCATAATAAATCTGCTACTAAATTATTTATTTATTGCCCCTTTTAAATCATTTATTTTTTTAGGCCATTGTTATACACATTAAATCTCAGTAATGGCACAGGCATTGCATTTACTGTGAGATCATAGCAGTCTTTCCCCCCTCTTCATTATAAAAAACAATTGTAGCAAAACCTACTTGATGTGAACATAAACACACTGTCTCTTTAAATCCCTGCACTCTCAAACAGCCCATCCCCCTCTCCCCACATTGCCCCCACCCGCTTTTCCCCCCATGGCACAGCACTCCATCACAGCAAAACGCAAAAAAAAGGGAAGCATTACGGTGAAGTAGCTACAATACGCCATACCTACCGTACCCTCCCGGGGAACACCGAAGACCCTTCTCACTATAGCTCTCTTCATGAAGCCATGTGACCAAATCACTCACGATCCCTGTCGATTTAGCCATTGGGTAATCGTAGGAATCCTGCTACAACAGCATGTCCCCCCCCCCTCCACCAAAAACACGTCGTCTTACACGCATAGACGGCGGACGCCCAATCCGCCATGTGCGCGGAATCGTGGGCGAAAGGCGACCGGTGGCCCAGGGGAAGGGCTGGCACCGTCGCAGCCCAGTAAAGTCCAGTTGCGGTCGACTGAACCGCAGCAAACAAAGACATTTGTCTGAAGGGAAAGCCACAAAACAATCATGCACACAGGAGAAAACAGTATTAGCCTGGGATTTAGAAACACCCATTGCCTGGAAGGACAAAGACCTGTCACACCATGTGACAGCATGTGCAGTTTTCAAAATAAACAATATTAACAAGGTATCTGTTACCACTCCAAGCAGGACTTAAACTTCCCTCACAAGTATGCTCTGTCATAGTCATCACAGAGGCCAGAATTGTGAAGGGGCTGGTGAAACTGTGCAATATTTTACTATTTAGGGTGTTTTAACTTTGCATATTGGCTTGGACTGTATAGAAGACATTTATATACTGCTGCAAATGAACAGTATTACATCAGAAACAATAATACAAATAGTTTTCTGAATTTTGAGAAAAAATGTTCCCGGTGGCATTGTTCTGTGTAACATCCTGATCCTACCCAATACCTCTTGAGCAAATTTAATTAAACTCAATTCCCCAAGCAAAAGTATGTCAAGCTTGATTTGACTGTTCAGTAGATGACACCTGAAAGTTACATTTAGAGCTGTCACGATTACGCGGTTATTAAAAAACGTCAATTAAGATTTTCCCTCTCGATTACTTGGCAATATGGTGGAAGGAAGAGAGCACAAAGGGGAAGAAGGTGCGAATAAGAGCAGAAGTAGCTGTTGTGCGGAAGCATTTCACATCAAAAGTGAATGGAAATGCAGTCCGTCAGTATCAGGGAGCGGAACTTAAATATCACTACAAATACATGGAGAAGATGACATTCAAGTTTGACGGACTCACCCAATAATGTGAGGTTAGCCAGAGATGTTTGCCATTTAACCTCTAGGAGCCACTTAGCCTTTGTCGTCTCGTGGACTTAAATCATCTTTTCATAATTTTCTTTCTGCAATTCCTGTGTGTCAGAATAATTGCTTCCAGAACAAAAAGTTGGTCCCATCGCCTAAACAAAGGCCTACATAATATCCATATATTATTTTTTGAGGACGTATTGTGTGTTTTGAGTAGGGCTGAACGATATTGGTAAAAGTTAAACATTGCAACATTTGACTGTTTTGCGATATTTAGTAGTTGAAAATTCACCAGGCCTGTATAGCCAAATAAAAATGATCCACCAATGGAGTCTGTTGAATAGGTTGGTTGTGTTGCCAACAGACAGAAAGCAATCATGACAAATCATTTGCTTTTGCTCAGTCATATTCATGCAGTACAAATATATCCAAGCAGCGGAAGACAAATGTCTTTTTGTGACCAGTTCCGGTTCACCTTACGTCACTTATTTTTGTTAAATTTCACAGAAATGCACCACATGGTCTATTGAGTGAGTACAACAGCAAGCACAAGAATAATTATTGGCCCAGAGAGCTCCTAAAGAGCTCATGAAAAAGCAACGTCGGTAAACTAGACTTTTAAAAAAAAAAAAAAAAGTCAAAAAGGCTTGCTAAGTTTTGTTTCCTATGACTGAGTGAAAATGTTTTAGTACAAGTGCCAAAATTGGCTGTGTGGCAATGAATTAGCACCCTGTAGTGGTTGGTCAGTTCCTGCTTTGCACAAATTGCATATTTTATATTATACACAAGATCTCTGATTGCGTGAGGAATCTTCAGATTAAATCGGTAGATTGATATTAATATAATCGAGAGTGACAGCCCTACTTACATTATATTGCAATAAGCTGCACCGCTGCATTCAAAATGTCATTAAACTTAGTGAAGAACACTAACATAGATTAATACATAGTAAACATTTCCCCAACTGAGAGAACTGGCCCATAATCCTGAAACCCACAGTCAATGCTCACTCCAGTATTTACATTTATATACATCTATAGATTTGAAAAACGTATAAGACTATCACAAGCTCATTATACATCACTAAATTTCATGCAAAAAATATAGGTTTGTAGTGATTAGTTAAGACAATAATTCTTAAAAAAAAATTAATGTCTAGTGAAAATCTCTCAAATTGATAACTACATGTTCCAACAAGAAAAATATAAAAGCCCTTTGCCATATTAAAATTCTGTAAGACTCAGAACATGCAAGGCAGCAATGTGGTGTTTAAGTGTACAGTCTTGAGGTTGGTATTGATATAGATTGAGACAATGAAACAAACACTCTTTTCTGCTTTAAAAACATGCACAAAAGCCTCCCCCCTTCTAAATACAACCCATTACAAAAGTTCCCATCCCCCACTGTAGTTCCAACAAGGAGGGAACTGAGCAACAAAGCTCCTCATGCAGGACAAATATTTCAACAGATTGCTGAAGTCTACTTTATTCTTGGAGAGAGCTCTTAATTTAAAGCATTTCCTTTGAGTTTTTAAATTTCAAAATACAAAAAAAAAAAAAATGAAAAAGAAAAATTACAAAATGTTTCAAAACAGACCAGAAAATATCAATATAAAAACGTTACAGTCCTGACCGGAACGATCTGGCACAGATCTAATAATAGGACGACTTTTCATTATCCTGGTGTTTTTCGTAATGTTGTTACCACAATCATCAAATCATTGTATCCGATAGGATCTGATCTATTTCTGTATCATTGTAATCCGGGCTTAATCATCATAACGCTGCCACAAAGAAATATCCCAGTCGTACCCTGTCATTGTAATACAAGCCATTCAAAACGTCAAATGTCAAAAGCGACAAATTTAGTAAAAAGTGCAGTTGTAGGATTTCATAACTTTGTTGTAATTACCATGCGAGAGGCGGGTAAAGCGCAGGCGCCCCCCGTTCACTTTCATCTTTGTCCCTCTGACGTCTCTAACCTAGGCAAGTAAAAATGCTAGCTAAACACCCCCTTTTATACACATTTAAATAAAATAAACATTTACGAGGGAGAAAACTACGTAATGTCACGAAAAAAATCGAGCAACACAACAAAAGGGACAGCTGCCAAAGGCAATCGGTGAAAGATCCCAAGGCTTTCAGTAACTTAAAGGCAAAACACACTCAAAAGCGTGAGGCTAATGCTAGTAACAGCACCCCCACCCCCGGCCACAACAATGAAGATGATCAAAATAAACCGATCGTAAATAGGGTAAAACTCTGAGTGTAAATACACGACGTTAGATAGTTAACACGTGTAGAGCTCCCATCATTAAAAGTCGCAGCAGAAGTCAAAGTGTTATAGCTACCTCCTGTTACAGAGAGAGCTCTGTTCCCATTAAAAATCTGCTATTATCGACTGAGCATTGTGAAATAATGGGAAAATAAAAACATGCATGGGCAGCTCACTGCCTGTCCATTTAGAGCAAGATCTGAAATGTAGCCGATGCAAATATTTCTTATTAATAATAAAGATAATATCTAAAATACTTATATTATTGTCCATGTGTGGTTAGAAGGTTGATATTGTCATCACAAGAGTAGCGGCGAAAACACAAATCCATTTGTTTTGTTAGTCCATCTGAAGCCGTGGTCATTATAAATGTGCATTTTAAATGCACTGCCCTATAATCCACTAAACAGCAAGCCAGCGCGCTATATCAGGCGGATAAACCGGAGGCTTACCTGCGCAAAAAGTTCCCCAAAGAAGTGCAAAAGTCAGCCAAGAGGCGAACATATTCCTTCAATCGCAGCGAAAGGACAAATGCACTCTCCTTTCCTAAAACTGCACGTCCTTTTTCAAACAATTACAAAGCCGCTCAGCACCAGCACAGCGAGCCGGAGCAGCCGGGGCCTCCGCTGACCAGCGCTCCGAGAGTTTGGCTTGCTTTTGTCGAATATAGCTCCCAACGCAAGAAAATTGCACATGTGAAAAATTAAAAAATAATTTTAAAAACTTCACAATTCTGAATAAGAAATCCACGATGGGGCGATCAACTCCTGGATTTTGCCTCCATTAGGGTGGAAAGGAGCTGCCCATTATAAAGAAAGGGGCTTTTCTCACGGTCCTGCGAGCCGCGTCCGCCGCTTTTTCTCCTGAGCACTGAATGGTCCGACTCTGGGTCTCAAATTGACATGCGAGCTGCTGAACCGGGTCCAAAATGGCTTCTGAGGCGAGGGTGAGCGTAAGCCAGCCGGGAAACCCGGATGTTTAAATACAAAGGAAGGTATGCGATGGGGGTCCGGGGGAGCGCACTAATGTTTGTCAACGCCGAGGCTGCACTGGGGAGAGAATCCCGAAACGGGTCGCCGGGAATCGGCGGCATATATTGGAATACGTTATCATAAACACCCACGGTAAATGTAACATAAAGAATGAACACGCAATTTTCACCAGTTCCCCAGGGAGGTGAGATGCATTGGTGGGTAAAAGTAACCACAAATACTGTTAGATACCATACATTAAAACAAAATGCACGATATTTTGATTATTGATCAGATACATTTAACAGTTTCTGATGTAGCCTACGTTTATTAGACGTCCGTGCCTTGTATGATTTTTTTAAGTTAACGCTGGAATAACCAGCATGTTTTCAGTGATAGAACTATTCTCCGACTGACCCTGCAACTAGAAAAGCATCACTATCATACAAAATTATTATCCCTTTCTCTAGACAGGGAAAAACTGCAATATATGAACACAAATAAAGAACTGCACGCCATCTGTGTGCCAATTACGCATCCAGCGTTTTATTTGTTCTGTTTTCTGATGATAATGTTTATATAGCCTACCATAGTAATCTGAGGGCAAATAACAGGTAAATGCTTCCTTTTGTTAGTAAAAACTTGAAAAGAAACACATATAATAAAAATAAATATGCATTCACATATATAATCACTAACGTGGCCACACTAAGACATCTTCCAATCACTTATCTACTACAGGGTTACTGTGGATTAGAGTTTTAGTTTGTATCATAGGGGTGCAAAGCAAGGGAACATCCTGGATGGGGTGGCAGTTCAATGCAGGGCTCTCTCTCTCTCTCTCTCTCTCTCTCTCTCTCACACACACACACACACACACACACACACACATTGGCATACCTATCGAAATAGGGACCTTTTTTCCTATTTCGATTGCAGTTACAGATTTTTATGAAATTGGTTAGTTTTATAAAATTGGAAGCTTCAGGTTTTACCACATTAGGGAGATTTTGGTCCTCAAAGGTGATCTAAGAAGTTAACAACAGGTGCACTAGAGGGGCAACAATGAGACGACCCCCAAAACATGAGTGGTTTAACAGGTGGAGGCCACTGACATTTTTCCCTCCTCATCTTTTCTGACAGTTTTTTTCACTAGTTTTGCATTTGGCTACAGTCAGTGTCACTACTGGTAGCATGAGGTGATGCTGTGAAGCGTCTTTGAGTGTCTTGAAAAGCGCTTTATAAATAAAACGTATTATTATTATTATTATTATACCTGGACCCTACAGAGGTTGCACAGGTAGTCCAACTCCTCCAGGATGGTGCATCAATATGTGCCATTGCCAGAAGGTTTACTGTGTCTCCCAGCACAGTCTCAAGGCCATGGAGGACATTCCAGGAGACAAGCAGTTACTCTAGGAGAGATGGACAGGGCCGTAGAAGGTCCTTAACCCATAAGTAGGACCAGTATCTGCTTCTTTGTGCAAGGAGGAACAGGAAGAGCACTGCCAGAGCCCTACAGAATGACCTCCAGCAGGTCACTGGTGTGCATATCTCTGAGCAAACAATCAGAAACAGACTTCATGAGGGTGGCCTGAGGGCCCGACGTCCTCTAGTGGGCCCTGTGTTCACTGCCCAGGACCGATGCTCGATGGGCATTTGCCATAGAATACCAGAATTGGCAGGTCCACCACTGGCACCCTGTGCTTTTCACAGATGAGAGCAGATTCACCCTGAGCACATGTGACAGAAGTGAAAGGGTCTGGAGAAGCTGCGGAGAACATTATGCTGCCTGTGACATTGTTCAGCAAGACCGTTTCGGTGGTGGGTCAGTGATGGTCAGGGGAGGCAAATCCATGGAGGGACACACAGACCTCTACAGGCTAGACAACGACACCTTGACTGCCATTAGGTATCAGGATGAAATCCTTGGACCCATTGTCAGACCCTACGCTGGTGCAGTGGGTCCTGGGTTCCTCCTGGTGCACGACAATGCCCGGCCTCATGTGGCGAGAGTATGCAGGCAGTTCCTGGAGGTTGAAGGAATGGATACCGTTGACTGGCCCCCATGTTCACATGACCTAAATCCAATAGAACACCTCTGGGACATTATGTTTCAGTCCATCTGACGGCGCCAAGTTGCACCTCAGACTGTCCAGGAGCTCAGTGATGCCCTGGTCCAGAACTGGGAGGAGATCCCCCAGGACACCATCCGTCGTCTCATTAGGAGGATGCTCCGACATTATCAGGCATGCCTACAAGCACGTGGGGGCCATACAAACTACTGAGTACGATTTTGAGTTGCTGCAATGAAATTTCGGCAAAATGGACCAGCCTACCGGATCATTTTTTCCACTTTGATTTTTGGGGTGTCTTTGAATTCAGCCCTCTGTAGGTTCATCATTTTCATTTCCATCAAACGACGTGGCATCCTTGCGTTCCTAACACATTACCCAGTCCATATCAGTATAGATATACAGCATGGTTTTTCCCCCATTGAGATCTGATGTGTTTTCAAAGCATTCCTTTAATTTTTTTGAGCAGTGTATATTATATTGTATCACATAGCAAAATTATATTAGGAACTTGCAGAGAACAGGTGAAGCTCATTTACCAATGAAATGTTCAATTTTTGGTTAACACCATTGCTTGGTGTTTACATTTTTTTCATGGGCAGGTTCATTAGTCCACAGTAATACACAAGTGAGGCAGCTAAGGCACTGGACACAAACATTTGACATCACTTGCATATTTATATATGTATATATGCGACTCAGAGGCCAGATATTGAGATGTTGATCCCAATGGTGCAATCTCTGCTGGAATCACAGAAACCATGCAGCAGTGGGATTATAGGGAGATTTGCATCAGTGGGCCTCGCCCTAGTTAGGGGCAGGAGGATACCATTTGTCAGCAGTGTATTATGGGAGATACAAATGCAACGGTGATGCAGGTGCAACAATTACCGACACCATCATGGCCCACGTGGTCCCGTGTGACATTTGTGTGGGTGTGAAAGAGGACATTCCACCGCTGAGTCAGATCCGCGTGGAAAAACCTGGTTTCAGTGAGCCAGATATGCTGGGAAACAGCCTGATCTGACCCTAAGCCAGAAATAACAGACTCCCTTTCCAGGTCAGAGAGGGGCTAATGCAAGCTTGGGGCAACAGAGTATGTGGAAGCAACATCACGTCCTCAAATCAGTTGCTTCTCAGTGTGCTGACTTTTTAAAGTCTAGACAAAGACCCATGTTTCTGACGCTGAAGACAGATGGAACCCAACAAGCATCTGAAAGGGGGTTCAGTCATTTCCCTTATACACCCAAATCTGTAGTGAACAAACCTATTAAATTAGTAGTTCTTCATCTAGGTTTAAATACAGATTGTAAGTACTTGAAGTCTTAAACGTCAATAAACTGCCTTCTTGGAGAAATGTTTATATTTAATGTTGCCAGGCAACAGACTGATACCCTATCCAGGGGGTCTCCTTCCTTGTGTCCTGTGTTTCCTGGGATAGGCTCCAGCCTCACCACAACCCTGTACTGGATGAGTGCTTATGGGAGATGGATGGGTAGATATTTTTGAGGTTTCTCATTCCGAGGGGTTTGAATTCCAAGAGCCGTTCATGTTGCCAAATAGCAAATTCGTTACATGTATGACAGAGTTCACATGAGGCGATCGAGAAGGACAGGGAACGTTTGCCATTCTGAAGGGTCCATAAAATATGTGATCTCTGCAGGAACAGTACCTCATTTGTTTATATTTTGACAAGTCCCGGGAAAGATCCGACACCCAGCGTAAGGGATAAGGTTTGTCGATATCCATTGGTGACTTTAAAATCTGTAGAAGTCATGAAAATAATAAATAACGATAAAAATATCAAGGATTGCTTTCTACACTTCCTGTAGAAGGTTAGATTGAAAGTACCCCGCAAAAACGGTTTACAATATGTACTGTATGTATGCACATTTGTACTGTGCACATTTGTACTGTCCACATTTGTAGCCCATGTTCTCATACGGTAAGTTTATTACTTCACCCCTCGTTTATTCTGAGGGAACACATATGTGTAATTTTGTTATCCTTCTTACTATTTTGTATTGTGGACCACTTCGCGTTTATCGTCTAATCGTTGATCTAGAAGAAATAAAATCACTATACAGCACGATATTAAAATAACCAAAAAAATGTACCCGCCACAGTCAAACCCCCTTATTTGTCTTTGAAAGGCAGCGCCCCGCCGCCTGTGGTATCGGTGTGGTGTGACTTAGTATGAAGTCCGAAAATGTGCCAGTGGGGTGTGAATGAATGGAGCGATGCGCGCACCCTTTGCTTCCCAAAATAAGCGCCACAGACTCGGCAGCTCGGTGCGCGCCTGGAGGCGGCTAAACTGAAGTGAAAACGAGGTAAAAAAAAAAAACATGGGGGAGAACCGAGAAGGAACGCAAAAAAAATGAACGTCGGTCACATCGAGCGAGGAAAAGGCGACGATCAAATGCGCATTTCACCAGTCATACTTTTTCTGTAATTACTTAGTCTTGTATGGTAACTTGTTTATTTTTTTCCAGCCTTTAATTCTGGTAAGAAGACAAGGTCACGGCTGACTTTAAGCATTTGTAAGGAATATACATTTGTTTATGTACTGTCGCGATTTATTGGCGCTCCCGTCTTCCTTTGAAGAGCGCGTCAGTGTGTTATGTAAAGATTTAAGTCTATTTTTACTTCGTAACATTACGGCCTTCTTGCCTCTATGCCACCCACATGCCGTTTCCCAGTATTAATCGAAACATACATGGATGTAGCACACAGACCCCTGTCCACAGAGGGTAAGATCCTGACTGAGAAAAAATGACTTTCCAGTCCTCCATTACTACTGACCGAGGGAGAGAAGGTCTTCCACTTTGTCAGAGCCACGTGGTCCATTTTACTCTACTACTGTCATGAAATGAGTGGGAGTTTAAAAGCCTGTTCATATTTCCACAAAGATTTAAGTCTACCATAATCCCCCATGATTAGTGTGTGTGTGTGGGGTGGGGGGGCGGGGACCATCGCTGGGTCATATTGGGATGAACCACACAGTGCTATACAAATAAGACTAGCAGTATTAACCTTATATATGGTGGATTGGACATATGAACATGCTCCATTATTCTGAATTGTCAGTGCATCTTGGACCTTGGTGACTTCTTGGTATCGTCTCGGTAACCATTAAAGATGTCATCCATAGCCCACCTAGAGTGGGGGTTCCCAATTTTTTGATTGATTGGCGAGCCAGATTTAATAAATTACCCATTTCCATCTTCCGTTAAAAAAAAGAAAAAAAGTACTGTGGCTTATATTGAATTTTGGAAATTAACTAACCATTCCCCCAAACCCCCAGCGTTCCACAGACTGGGGGTGTGGAACCTCTGACCTAGATGATGTACATCATCAAGCCAGTGGAAGATCAGGGACATCTGCAAGGAAGGCTGAGGACCATCATTGTTACCCAGCAATCACCTATAATCCTCATGCCGCTGAAGAATATTGAGGTCTGTCTTACAGAACATTATTGAGTGAACACTGGAAAGACCCCCGTCCCATGGGGAATTTATGGAATTACATTTAGTGTACCACAGTGCCAAGACCACAGGAAAGCTCAGCTTTCAACAAAGGATGCATTTGTTATTTTCTGTTATGTGATTTTATAAATAGAGAAATAACAAAACACAAAACAACCAGCCAAAACCACAGTTCAAAAGCATTAACAATTGAATCGCATAATGGATACTATTCCCTGAAATTCACTTACAAGAGATGATTCAATTTTCTCCCCCCAGCAACTACATGCATTAAATGTAACATATGCCTGAAATTGATATTCTGAATCTGTCATATATTGACTAAAATACACATCCGTACAGTCAGTGGAGTTCACCTGGAATCATTAACTGTAGTCAGCAAATGTGTCAGTTGCCTGAGTCTTGCATTTTTATTTTAGGATTATTATTTAAACTTTCTACTTTGGAACTGGCACATTGTCAAATTGATATTTTGAGTAAAATTAAAAAGTCTTAATTGTCACTGAAAAGGTATCCCATGATGCATCATTCTGACCTTTTCACATGTGGTGAAAAATGACATTTTAAATCCATTTTCTTATGATGCCAATGACAGGTGAATCTCCAGTCAAATGCAGTGTCGCAGTTGTCCTGAACCTTTTAGTTGCAGCGCAATAAACAATTTGCAAATCACAATAGAAAAAAATGCTAAAACTTTTTCTCACTTACTGTGCAGAAACAGAAAACATAGCAATTGTCACATGGTGGCAAATGTGTCAGATGAGACTGACTACAATTTAATATGAATCAGAACTGGTTTTGAGGTGACCAACAAATTAATTTCTCTTTCCTAACAGACCTACCAGGGAATCGGAAGGAAAAACTGTTTTGCACCATTTTAAAGACCATTAAAAGTATATGATATAGAAAGTTTGGGGGCAGTGTGTGCATGGCTCAGCAGGTGAAGATGTTATACATGCGATCAGAAGGTCATTGGTTCAAATCCCAAGCTTGGTGTTGCAGGTCAGAAGGGCAGATTCAGAGGACAAGCCTCTCCACTCACATACATCCAACTACTAATTACCACCGACGTAAAGCGGGCTTACAAGCGGTGAAGAGGTCGGGGAGCCCAGGCACTCCCTTTGCTCCTTGCAATCCAACATTCATAATTCCTTGGTCAATTAGAACCTCCAATAGGTTCAAAACAGCTGTTTGTTCTGCTCTCCCAGTTTGTTTGGGGATCAGTGTGTGGCTCAACAGGCTCAGCTGCTGGTTCATATGTCCGCTGGGCCCTTAACCCCCCCGTTGCTCCAGGGGTCCTGGACGGATGGCTTGACCCTGTGCTCAGACCCTAAACTTCACCCTCAACGGTATGTATATATGTGTGTGTCTCAAAGGGGAGCAAGAAGGGTCATGTGAAGCATACCAATGTACTCCTGCAAATAAAGGATCATTTCACCATTTGTTACATCCAAAGAATTCTAACAGTGCCCAGTTTCATCCCTCACTTCCTCCTGTCAGGTAGATCTTATACATTAATTTAATATGTATTCACACATTTTACATTTATTTATTTAGCAGATGCTTTTGCACAAAGCAACATACAAATTATCAGAAAACAGTATGAATGAGGGTCCTTGTAGGAATTTGGGTTAAGGGCCTCGCTCAAGGGCCCAACGGTGAAATCACTCTGCCAGCCACAGGATTTGAACCAGTAAAGTCCTAACCCGCAAAGCCATATGTTCCCATGTTGTGCAGCCCTGTGAAAGTCAGTGTGCCAGTGAGGCCACATCATACAGGCACACCAACCAAATGCTTCGATCGGCAGTCTCACTTTCCCTCTGATGGCCAGTCATTCAGTCCCTGAACAATCCACCAACCCCCCCATCCATCAGCATCTTCTCATTTTCCTTGCAACAGCAGTAACAAACCGTGACATCAACTATTGCACAAGTGCAACGGACCGGTCGATAGATCAATTTCAATTCACGCCAAGCACTTCAGCCACGCGTTTCCTCTAAACGCGACCGACGCGCAGTCACGTAAGCAGCCGAGTGCTGTCCTGCGATCGCATGCAGGGAAACGATGAATGCAGCTCTCAGCTCTCATCAGACTGGGCTTAACTCCATTTCTCCCCAGGGATTAAGCTTTAGCTGCAAGACCAGAAAACAGGATGTCTTAAGCGTCACACTTCCTGTCTCTGCTTACAAAAGCTTTTATTGTCACGGGTATCTAGTGAAATAAAATTCTTACTTGTGTACTTCCTGAAGATCTTAGTGCCAAATAGATACATAATAACAAGTAACAAAAAATAAAATAAAAATAAATAACACCACCACAAATAAACACATTCACATGCACAGAAAGTACGTTGGAGGTCGAACAGAGGGGGAAAAGTCTTAGAGAGTTAATGGTGCATAGTTAGTTTTTGCTGAAGATCCTAATTACCTGGGGGTAGAAACTGTCCCCAAATTTTGTGGTCTGAGTGCTTGAGGTTTTGCGTCATGTACCAAAAGGGAGGAGGGTGAGAAGCTCTGACATATATAAAATAAAATCCTTCTTTATTCCTTTGCCCAGAAATCACTGCCAAAACATGAATGAAATATGGGTTGTAGTTCATAATGACAGCGTCTTCCTCGGTTAATCAAACTGCAACCTGTGGAAAATGTATAAAACCGGGTAATATTATCTCACAAAAGCCATTCCACCCCCATACGATTCGCAGACGTCATTCGCGATTTTTTTTCTCGACATCGTGCCCCTGAGGAGATGGGGAGGGGAAAAGCTTTTCATCGTGCAAGCGATGTCATTTAATTTGTCACTCTGTCCTATATCCTGTCCCTTTCCTTAAAGGTGTGTAAACTGATTTTGTTCGGGTTATTGAAGGGCCGTGAGGTGCTTTGAGTAAAACCATTTGTAATTATATATAAAATAAAATACAACTTTATGGTATTTCTTTCCAGTTCTTCATTTGCATGGCGTGTTGAAGTACGCTTCGACAATTTCAGAAAAATATCACAACCATTCGGATATAAAGAGTTTATTCACGCACATACGATTTATTTTTAACTCTGTGATTTTGTCACCATGACCGTATGGAATCGTCACTTTAAACGAAGCGAGGTTTTCAGGAGGCATCTGCCATCTGTTGCTTTAAGCACACGTTGCCTTTTACCCGTTATCAATGCCTGAGGACCCCAGCCCGCTTTTCCAGCTCCTCCTCTATTAGAAGTCATTCCCACTGCACAGCTTATTAAAATCAATACACAACACGCTACAGAAAAAGGTTTTAAAATTCTCCGCATTCACTCTGATTGCTCCGACAGGCAGTTTGAGAAAAGCGTCTTTATTAATAATGTCTCCTCGGTGTGCATTTAACCTACCTATTTGGTTAATTCTAGCTCATCTCAGACAGGTAGCTGAAAGTGCGTCGGTCCCAGTGCGGGGTCATCTTGTTATTTAAACATCTGTCTATTTAAAAAGCCTGAAAAGTGACTCGATAGCATTGGATGCATTTTCACTTCGCGCAAAAGAAGTAAAATCATATTCACCACCGACAAAACGTACACCTTTCGCTAACGGTGGTCTCTTTAATTAAACACGCTCCCATGTGATTCTATAAAAGGGACCGCAATGTCTGAATTAACTCAAAAGTTAATTAAATCACATGGCTTAAATGACAAAGATGTTAACATTAATTTGTAACAATTACAACGTTCCCCTTGAGTACGTTGGGACAAGCCGAAATTACTTCGTCAAACGCAGGATGTGTGAACTGGAACTCTGCCATTCAGAGACTTTGTACACAGAGAAAAAAGAACAAAAATTATATATTTACGTTACGACTAAGCGTCTAACATTCAATGTGAACATGATAAATTATAGAGCTTTTGGGAAGTTTCATAAGGTTATTATTATTCTTGGGGTCAAAACAGCTTATCAGGTCCTGCAAGTGCCTGTAATAAGGGTAGGAGGGCAATAGCCTCATATTGGATTTTAACTGCAAATTATTAATTAGAACTTCATGTTAGCTGATATTCAAAAACTGGCATCTCATTGAGTAAAGGATTCCATTGTCTTTATATAAAAGGCCCAACCATTTATTCAAAATATATGTTTTTGCCTACAATTTGTGATGTACAATAAGACCATAGGGATGACTTGTTCTTTAAAAACTGATGTGAGCAGCTGACTGTGAAGGCACTCCAACTCCTGCTTCTAGTATTAATTTTGACTGAAGTTTTAGGTCCAGAGTATACCTTTGAACTTCATTCTGGTTTAATAAAACTCTTTTCTCACACACCTCCAGTTTTACAATTAACCTTCTGTCAGGAATGTTTACACAGTCTAAGTTAGGAGGTGGTTCAGCCGTACAAGCAGGTTCATTGAGGTAAAAGTAAATCTATAGTCACCTGCTGTTCTTCAACAGAGTACACAATTGTCCCATCAGTTGATCTCCTGACTGACCCCTTCTTTCCAAAACAGCACTGTGGTCCTCTACTAAGACAATATTCCAGCCTCAATCTCTACAGTAGAGGTTCTAAACCCTGTTCCTTTCCAGTATCCTATAAGATCTCTGACTAAAAAGTTCTAGAGTCAGATTTCTTTTCAGTTAAAGAAAAAAATGTAATGGTACAATGCTAACATAGCTGATTGAATGCTGTACAGTATATGTCTCCTGCTAAGAGTAGGTAACCAATAAATCAATAGGACACCAAAGATGCTACATGCTTTAGTTGTTATTTTGGGCCATGGATCACGGTCCACAATACGACTTACAGACAGAGCGAACTTTATTACAAGTAAAACACCAAACACCAAAAAAACCAAAGAGACCATAAGGGGTCTCAACCGTGGCAGGTAAGGAACATGACAACGAACAAAGACTTTAACTAAACACTATGAAGCGCAGAGAAATTACACTGACTCAGAACAAAGGTTTTGGCAGGGAACATCTAACGACAAACACTGTGAAGCACATTCAGGAAACACATATATACACGGCTACAAGGAATAGAGGAGGGACAGGTATGGCTCCTTAACAACTACTCAAACACTAGGGACTAAGAAATACTAGGAACACAGGACTTAGATACAAACTGGGCACAGGCGGGGTAAACAATGAGACTAACGACAAGCTTTAAACTAATAACACAAGGTAATTAATGTAGGGTTGGTATCAAAACAGTTCTGGGGCACAAATCATCAAAATCTCATGATGAGTCTGGATGAGTGGTTAATCAGCCTCAAGCTCAGCCCACTCAGTGGCTCAGCAAACTGGGAAAACAATGGGGATTGTGATCGAGGGTAAACCTAGAGGAACACAGGTAATAGAACTAGGTTTACAAATAAAAGAAAAAGCATTAACATTGATTAGCAGAATTTGACCTAAAGGAAGCATATAGAGGTTATATAAGATGGACCCTAGGGTAGATCCTTGTGGGGCTCCACAATTGATAGATGTCCAGCAAGATTTAAACCTGCCAATTTCAACATAACAACCTCTGCCCTCTAGGTATGTCCTGAACCAGTTCAAGAAAGTTCGAGTGATCCCAAGTCTGTAGGAAACAATAAGTGGTATTTGGTGTTGCTTTCATCACAGTACAGAGATATTCAAAAGAATTTAAATCTCCAAGTGATATTTGCTTACAGAGGAACATGTCCTTAAATAAGGCTGCTACACCACCATGTCTCTGGTTACCATACTGAAAAATAATTCGGGATACCGATCCGATTGTGCTGCAGTTCTTATCCAACTATGGTTCAGTTAAAAAGTAAGTGGACATTAAGTACAGCTAGATTTATGGTGCTGGTAAGATGCTCTGTAGCAGACTGAAATAAGAAGAGATGTGTCTCAGGGTGGATCTGTTCACTGTGCTGACTGAGCATGCGCTGTTCCTTCTGTCAGGCAGTAGGACAGGAATGGTAGAAATATTGAATCCCAGCCTGATCTGAGAACAGTCCTGAGTAGCACAATGGGAGGTAGAACTCATATCATATCATCATAAATGCTCCAAAAGACCACATTGACATCATATACAAATCGGTCTTTAACAACAGTAATGCACTACTAATTACATAATTACATTGAAAATACATAATAAGTGTAGATCTATTGACATCTGTTACTCACATCAAACTTTTCATCTGTTGCACTTATCTTGTTCCTTTTTGCAGTCCATCTCATTAGCATCAGCATCCACAAACGCTACTCCTCTCGTTGCCGTCTTTGCTAGTTCTCTTTAGCATTAGCATCCACAAATGCTACTCCTCTCGTCGCCGTCTTTGCTAGTTCTTCTTAGCATTAGCATCCACAAACGCTACTCCTCTCGTTGTCGTCTTTGCTTGTTCTCATTAGCATTAGCATCCACAAATGCTGCTCCTTTACTCACTGTCTGCTTGTTCTCATTAGCATTAGCATCCACAAACACTACTCCTCTCGTTGCCATCTTTGCTAGTTCTTCTTAGCATTAGCATCCACAAACGCTATTCCTCTCGTTGCCATCTTTGCTAGTTCTTCTTAGCATTAGCATCCACAAACGCTACTCCTCTCGTTGCCGTCTTTGCTAGTTCTTCTTAGCATTAGCATCCACAAACGCTACTCGTCTCGTTGCCATCTTTGCTTGTTCTCATTAGCATTAGCATCCACAAATGCTGCTCCTTTACTCACTGTGTCTGCTTGTTCTCATTAGCATTAGCATCCACAAACATTACTCTTCTCATCGCTGTCTCCGCTAGTTCTTCTGTAAGGTTTTCTGGTTCATTTCTGCTCTGCTTGGGATTCAATGGCTCTGTTGCATTGCCAAAAAAATGTAAACTTACTGTCTTTTCTACATTAAAAAATATATATTTTTTACTGTAACAACCTGGTGTGTATCATCTTATATTTTATTGGACAAAAAGTAGATTTTTCTGTATGCATGTGGTGCAGCTTTTCCTTTTAAAATTAAAAGTCAGATGAGCGAAATATACTAATTTAGGCAGATGTGTGTCATAAAATCATACCACACAACCTATTTTATAAATATACTTTTATATAGTTTCAATTTGTATTTATTCCAAAGTTAAATTTTATTGTGTAGTGTTTGAGGTACTGGAGCTCAGACTTCTCTGAGCTGGACTTCTCAGATCTAAGCCCTGGTAAATTAAGCACTGCCTATCGTGCATGTCAGTACTGGTAACTGAACCTATCTGTTGACACTGAGAGAGAGGACACAGGACCCTGGCATATGGTGTGTGTGTGTGGGGGGGACATGCTGCTTTTTGGGGGAAATTTAAGGACTGGCAGAGAATGAAAAAGATAGCCTTATTGATCTCTTTGAAACTCAAGCATGTCTGCAGAGCATGGAGTATTGTGGCGAATCCATTGAAAGCTAAATGCCAGAGATTGCATACCATTGTGTTAAAGGTCACTGTCTTATATATTTACTGTGGGTTCTGCAGACACTGAAAAGCCCCAGACTAATTCAAATTCCATTAAATTCACTAAGCCTTAGAAATGGTACTTATGCCACTGGATTTCAGAGCCATAGAGTGACATACAAAATTAACAGCTACGACACCAGTGGTTTTACGCTGAAAGTAAACAAATGATCATGCAACGCTGCCACTACCTTAGTAATGAAGGGTTTTTATGCAGAATGTTTTGTCATTTACCTACCTGATATTGAAAAATATTTGCATCTGTATAGGCAAATAAAATTCCCATCTATCTATCTTCCAGCTGATTATTCCAGCCCGGAAGCCATCCCAGGACACACAGGACACATTGGGTGCATCAGAAATTGCATACTTCTTAGCTATATAGTAGGCAAAATATAGTTTGCAAAGTCAGAAGTATGTGCTAATCCTCAGTATGGATGAGACAGTAGGCAAACAGTACCGAGAAGATGTAGTACAGTTCGTGAAATTACAAAGTGCGCAACCGGAGAGTGTTGCTTGCTCTGAAATTTTTGTAAAGATGGTGGAGGAAGTGAGAAAACAATACCCAGTTACATAAGTGGACTGGAATATGCACTTTTTTGTTGTTGATATTAATTAAAAATTTGTACATTTTGCAGGGGTCAAGCTCTATCTTTAGTAAACATCTGGGTCAGACAATATGCAAGATGGTGACTGCAGTGTGTCCGAGTGCTTGCATACTTTTCTCATGCATACTTACAGCACATACTACATTAATGACTGAGTAGTAGGCTTCTAAGGATATTCAGTGCGTGCTCTGTAAGCACGTGATTTTGGATGTGAATGGGACAGTACTAAAAATAAAATATTTGCAAAAACTTAACTCGCAGACACAGTGCCATGCTGGACTTTCACTATTATTGGCATTTTCAGTCTTTGTTGAAGCTGAAGCCAGAATGAGTTCTGAAGCTTCCCTCCCCAGTTTCTGGCTATATCCAAGCAAGGAACTTCTACTGGGGGAATGGCTGGTTGAAGTTCCCTGGAAATAAATTCAGTCTGTGTGGCTCAGCGGGTTATGATATTGCTCTGGTGACTGGAAAGTCACTGGTTCAAATGCCATAACTGCCAGAGTGATTTTACTGTTGTGCCCATAACCTCAGTTGCCCTGGGGACCATCTGACCCCACATTCTCAGTTATATTACACTTTGGATAAAAGCATCTGCTAATTAAATAGATTTAAAACAGAAAGTTTTCCTTCTAGTTAAGGTTTATGCAACTTCAAATCTCATCTACCTCCAGCTGGTCCATTTTTATCCAGCCTCCCATTAAATGCTGAAAAATATATTTCCTCACAAGGGGACACAAGCACATTTTAAAACATCATATTTCTTCAGCATGAAAAATATGAAAGCTAGTAATGTTTGAAAATGACCAAAGTACACATGGCAGAAAAGGAGGACTTGGTCTTTTAGAACATGATGACATTGAGGACTGATCACCCATGGTCCATTTGGGCTCAAAGCAGTGGGGTAGAGATAAATGGCTCAGAATGGAGCTTGGGAACAAGTGAAGCAGCCAGTATGGACCTGGGCCAAATAGTCACTGGTTCCAGGAGTTCAGGCCCCTCCTTGATGCTTTTGATGTACAACCTCGACAGCTTCAGTAAGATGATCACCTATAAGAGTGCTAACTGCAGGCTTATATGTAATAAAGGCATTGCCTACCTATGTGCAGGCTGAGTCCCCTGTACTGTAACAGGCTTTGACTTGTGTGCGCTGAGCACCAAAGGGCCAGAAATGAGGATAGCGAGTACTTTGCTTGGGATGGAGCCCCCTGCTGTTCCTTCTTCAGTGGTGTCACTCAGCCCTCACTGGGAGGAAGCGGAAAGCTCTGCCTCCCCCATGCTGCAATTGCCTCGGGGTGACATCACTGAAGTCTGCTTTGGATCCCAGTAGGATGACATCAGCAACAACTGTTATGATTCCTGCAGTGTTAGGCAATGGGGGGGGGGCTTTCTGCAACTTTCCCAGGATAGACCGCTGCCTCCGTACTCATATGGGCTAAGCCCAAACAGGAGCTGTTGTGAAAGACTGAGCGCTTCAAGCAGCTTCTCTATAACTTGTAATAATCATTGGAGTCAATGAACTCACCCTCTCTTTTATTGACTGATCAACCAGCTCATCCATCCATCCATCCATCCATCCATCTCTCTTACATAGTCCCTTATCTAGTACAAGGTCACAGTGAGCCTGGGGCCTATCTCTGGAAACACAGGGCACAAGGCAGGGGACACCTTGAATTGAATTCCATACCTGTTTTTTGTATTATTGCAAATATTTATTGTTTCAAAGGGACTGCATTACTGTCTTAAGAACAGTTGGGGGCAGTGTCTCGCAAAGTGATCATATCACCGTTGCGCCCTTGAGCAAGGCCCTCGACATCGACTGCTCCAGGGGGCCTTGATGCTGCCTGAGCCTGCTCTCTGACCCCAAGCTTTACTCACTCATGTCACTTTGGGAACCCATGGTCCTCGGTAGCAGCTGTGTGTTCAGGGATCCAGTTCCTCGCATGCTCTTCACACCGACCGCCACAGACGGATTGCACACCCAGAACACGCAGACTGCTGCTGATGGTTCTACGCTTTCAGAATCATCAGCAGCAGTCCACGTGTTTCTTGTTCCATGGATTCAGGTCTACGCTTCCAAGAAACCCAGAACTGATTAGTGCATTTGAAAAGCAGCTATTCAGACAGTTCATTCAGAGCGGCAGCTTCACCTCATTGTGTGCAATAATGCATGCATATATCCAATATGAATATGCATTTAATTTCAAATGAGACCTTCGTAAACAATCATAGGATGGATAAATGTGAGAGGTGCTTTGCCTGATAGACAGAGACAGACCTTTATTGCAAATGTGTTCCACCAAAATAACTTTTATTCCTCATATCACTGTCACACTGGCCACCGTCCGCGGTTTACCCCAGCCTCGTGCCCTCTGCCGAACCCACAACCTTGGCAAAGGTCACAGAGCTGCCCCTGAGTCACCACTCAAAATGAAAAACAAAAACATTGTGAAGTCAGAAACATTTGGAGGCTATATGAACGATTGCCATGGCAACTTTTCATCTCATCAAATGTCACGATCTTTTAGTCACCAGTTTATAATTTCAAAGTAAAATATAAAAGCTACTTTTTAAATAAAAGTTGTTTGGCATTAATTGAAGCTCAAGTGGTCATATTTTATGTTTGTTTAATGTTTATTAACCGAAATTAATTGTGCACACTGTACATGCTACGTGATAGCTGTTTTAGTGTATTGCAGAGTGATGATTCTTAAAGGTTACAGAAGCTTCATGTAGAGGGTAGAAAACAAAACAAAATGAAATTTCAATGACAAATATATTTTTTCCAAACAAAAAGCCATTGCATGTGACCAGCTGATAGTTTGACAGACAGCATAAATTTGCAAGACTGTCAGTTTGCTCTTAAATCACTTACAACATCATGACTTAATTATCTCAATATATTCACAAATATGGTTTTCTGAATTATGCTGAAGCTTAGTGGTGCCCAAGTACCTCCAATACTGTAGTAGCCATTCTGGAAGTGACAGCTAAGAATCAAACCAATCAAAATTCTATCCAACAACAGCACCATACAACTATGTGCAGTGTGACAGCAATGGGAGACCCTTGCAGAGCATGGCAGGGCGGGCACTCACTGTTAAAGATGCAGTCAGTTTGCATACAGTTAGGTCCATATATATTTGGACACTGACACAAGTTTTACTATTTTACCTGTTTACTGAAATATATTCCAATTGAAGTTATACAATGAGCATGGACATAAAGTGCAGACTCTCAGATTTCATTTTAGGGTTTCCACATTCAAATTGGATGAAGGGTTTAGGACAGGGGTGTCAAACTCCAGTCCTGGGGGTCCGGAGCCCTATGTATTTTTGGGTTTCCCCTCATTCAACACACCTGATTCAACTCCTTGCACCTCCTTGTGCTAATTACCACACACCTCATGAGCTGAATCATAGAACAGGGAAAGAACTAAGCTACATAGGGCTCTGCCCCCCCAGGACTGGAGTTTGACACCCCTGGTTTAGGAGTTTCAGCTCATTAACATGTGCCACCCTCTTTTTAAAGGGGCCAAAAGTAATTGGACAATTCACTTAAAAGCTATTTCATGGACAGGTGTGGGCAATTCCTTCGTTCTGTCATTATCAATTAAGCAGATAAAAGGCCTGGAGTTGATTAGTGTCTTGTTTGCATTTGGAAGATTGAGGTGTGAACATACAACATGCGGTCAAAGTAACTCATTATGCAGGCAAAACAGGCCATCCTTAGACTGCGAAAACAGAAAAAAACAATTTGAGAAATTGCCACAACATTAGGAGTGGCAAAATCCACAGTTTGGTACATCCTGAGAAAGCATTGGTGAACTCAGCAACGCCAAAAAGACATCCATGGACGACAAAAGTGGTAGATGATCGCAGAATCATTTCCATGGTGAAGTGAAACCCCTTCGTAACAGCCAGCCAAGTGAACAACACTCTCCAGGAGGTAGGCGTATCAATATCCAAGTCTACCATAAAGAGAAGACTGCATGAAAGCAAATACAGAGGGTTCACTGCAAGATGCAAGCCACTCATAAGCCTTAAGAATAGAAAGGCTAGATTGGACTTTGCAAAAAAAACATCTAAAAAGGCCTGTACAGTTCTGAAACAGCATTCTTTGGATAGATGAAACCAAGATCAACCTGTATCAGAATGATGGAAAGAAAAAAGTATGGAGAAGGGCTGGAACAGCTTACGATCCAAAGAACACCGCATCATCTGTAAAACATGGTGGAGGCAGTGTGATGGCTTGGGCGTGCATGACTGCCAGTGGCACTGGGTCTTTAGTGTTTCTTGATGTGACACAGGATGGAAGCAGCCGAATGAATGCTGAGGTGTTCAGAGACATCATGTCTGCTCAAATGCAGTCAAATTGATTGCCCGGTGTTTCATAATACAGATGGACAATGACCCAAAACACACAGCAAAAGCAACCCAGGACTTTATTAAAGCAAAGAAGTGGAATATTCTCGATTGGCCAAGTCAGTCACCTGATCTCAACCCCATTGAGCATGCATTTCACTTGCTAATGACTAAACTACAGACAGAAAGACCCTCAAACAAACAGCAACTGAAAGCTGCTGCAGTAAAGGCCTGGCAGAGCATTAAAAAGGAGAAGACCCAGCATCTGGTCATGTCCATGAGCTCATGACTTCAGGCAGTCATTGCCTGCAAAGGGTTTTCAACCAAGTATTAGAATTGAACATTTTATTTGCAGTTATATTAATTTGTCCAATTACTTATGAGCCCCTGAAAGGATTGTGTAGAAAAATTACTTCCCCACATTTTTATGCAATGTTTTTGTTCTACCCACTGAATTAAAGCTGAAAGTCTGCACTTCAACTACATCTGACTTGTTTCTTTTAAATTTTTTTGTGGTAATGTACAGAACAGAAAAATTGAAAAACTTTGTCTCTGTCCAAATGTTTATGGTCCTGACTGTATGTGTTAAATACAATGGATGGACAAAATAACATGAAATCTGTGCAATATATTAATATTAAGCAACTTTTTACTATCTAGATTTTCTTTCTTTGCATATGGAGGAACTTCAGTTCTTTTTGGAACGCTGTCATACAAATCCTGGACTGTGTGCAGTAGGATATTGGAGAATTCTTCACAAGGAAAGTCTCCATTTCTTTGAGGGATGAAAATGGTAGGAATCTGCTTTGTATTCTGGGCTCCAGAACTTTCCATGGAGTTTCAGGGATACTTAGAGTTGGTGATTGAGGGGGGCCTGGAAGGCTGATGACATAGTTCTCCTTTTCCTGAACCCACTATGTTTATCAAGGTGTATGGGCATAATCATCCAGGAATATGGCAACATTATGGGTGAATCTAGTACCATCAAACAGCTTTATATTCTTGTACATTACATGACCATTCAGAGCAAACATCCAGTCTAATCACGCTTATGAGTCCATACCAGAGATTGTGGATTAAACGCATTCAAATCCACGATGCCAACTCAAAAAGGGCAGGGTTGGCATCCCCGTGCCCTCCCTCCCCCATGGATCGGCACTAAGAAAGAGTGACATATGACTCATCAGACCATTGTTCAGGATTTCAAGCTTTCTCATCCAGGTTATACATCTTTGTGCTTTAACCTTGAATGCAGGCAGCTGTAGCCTTGCCTTAAAAGGCAGCTTTCTGTAGCTCACGACAGAGTTTCTTTAGAGAGGGTCACACGGCTGCTGATTCAAGTTCCGTGGTCTTTTTTCCAGGCCATACTTTTCAGCTGTTTAGCAATTATCTTGTTAAGTATCTGTTTATCCCTCTTAGTGAGCTTTGACTTGATGATCTGCTGGGCATGTGTTGATTTTTGAGACCCTTTCCTTAGAGAGATTCGCATCTGCAATTCAGACACCAACTGTGTGGCCTCTTTGGGACTTACATTGCTATGAAAACTCAAAAGTGCCGATTGACCTCTTTTATAACTAAAACATATAGCTAACTGGCATTCAGTCTAACATGACTTACCTCTGCAGCTGCGTTTCTGACTGTTATTTAGCTACTTTAAAGTTAAAGGGTTTTTTAATGTGTAGTTTCCATTATTTTGCCCACCACCTGTTTGTACTCTGTCAGACCATCGCAGTTTAATGGTTTGATGTGATTACAATGTGCATCAAGATGAATCAAATGGATGTCAGTCCTGGGGGAGATGCAAAATAAATGGAAAGGGGGCAGAGGCTGATTAAAGGTGTGGGGTCAGACTTTTTGGTAAATGAAGGGGAAAATGGAGACAGCACACCCTGATGAGGATTAGGAAGATAAAGTGACTGAGGATGTCAAGCTGACTCTAAAGGTGACACTGTTGTCTCATACTTCCAGGGTTTTCATGTCATCCCTGTGTTTGTTTCTCCTGGACTGGACTGCTATCCCATCCAGGGGTTTACCAGTGAGTTATGGGATAAGCTCCAGCCCCAGCGGCAACCGCAAGCTGTTAACCTGCTTTTGGATAAGTGCTTAGAAGATGGACACTAAAGTGTTCTGAACACTTGTGGCACAAAAAGACACCAGTAAGGAGGCTTTAAAACTCAACAAGCCAAACTCAATTGCACATTAGTGTGGTAACCAGCGGTCTTGTGTATTTGAATTTTTATGCATAAAGGAATTCTGGACAGGTTTAATGGGAAAGCTTTCAGCCGTGTATGAAACGCTGACGTACATACAGGCAATCTGCATTAAGATCTCTTCTAGTAAATTCACCTGGAGACTGTTTAATGAGATCTGCAACGGAGGTTTGGGAGTGAATTTTTTTTAGATAATGCTGCTCCTAATGATTACTCATAAACACCTTTTTCACACAGATCTCATGCTATGTGCCCCCCACAGACTCACCGTTACCTCCCATTTCAACCCTTTTTGGTCTCCTATGTGGGGATTTGATGTCAGACGGATGATGGCTGTTTCATTATCTTTACGCTAAATGTACCCCAGCACAAAAGCACTAACAAGCAACAAACACTCAAAGCTGTAAAACTTGTAGGTAGTGAATTCCGTCCCATTCTGGCAAGACTATTAATTTCTTTATAGTACATAAACATTTTTAGGAATCCCTTATATTTTGGAAAAGTATGGCATTGTGATTATTTAATCATACAATTTCATTATCATATTGACAGATTACATAAATATCCTTGCGTGTCAATGGCGAATGTGATGACCAGTTCAATAGAGGAACATTTTAATTAAAGAGAGACGCCATCATTTTTCTACTCTTGTGCAACGTATACAACATATTCTTACAGAAGACACTTATATCAAGGCAGCCACTACATGATTATAAAGAAATGATGAAAAATAAGCTTGTAATGCTCCATAAACCTACCTGTAATTTCACTCAATAAAGCAATAAAGGTCATAAAATATGGACACATTAGACTTTACCCTTTTAATAACGTTTTATGCAGCAGCAAATTGTAGCCTAGTAACTGGTAACAGGTTCTAAAATGGTTACATGTGTCATACAAATAAAAGCAGAGATAGAGAATTAGCTGATATCAAAATTCTGCATTAATCTTCTCATGGTAAAACATAAATTTTAATTAGGGATGGGAATTTAAATTACTTACAATATAGCTGGGAATGAACTGACACCCCATGAAGGGTGCCCCTCCCACATGCCCTGTGCTTCCTGGGACAGACACTAGGCTCACTGTGTACTGGATAAGTAGTTGGGTGGATGGATTGATTGATTGAAGTACTGATTGGATGGTTGTTTGATTGATTGATTGATTGATTGATGGATATAAAAAAATGACCAACTCACAATTGCTTTTAAAACATGACTATATGGCACACGTGGGATTTCACATCAATCACATGGTGAGTACTCCAGATTGCGACTTGTGACTGATTTCTACTGCCTACAGCAACAGGAGGTGGCCTCGTTCGCTTGAGGAGGGGTGACGTTGAGCGCCAGCTCCATGTGACTCAGACCCTTAATTAATGAAACACATCTGGCCCCAGTTAGGGAGGCCAGTGGACTCACTAAATTGGTCCACCTGTGCTGAATTAAAGGAGAAGGATAAACACTGGAAGAGGAGGAAAGGGGGGTGGAGGGAAGGATGGAATGAATGAATGAATGAATGAATGAATGAATGAATGAATGAATGTCAGATACCACACTCTATATTACAAAGATATCTTTTGAAAATTGGAACCAAGCAATACTGCAGATAAAATTAATAATGAATTCAATTATAGTTGTATTCATATATTCTCTCCCTATTATTTTATAACTTAGTAAAAAGGCTGCATATTTACCTCTGTCTTTGGCCTGTGGAGGGGTTATGACCTTACCGTGAACCTCTGACATCATGTTCAGATTTGGATTTAGGTGTGTTCAGTGCACAGAGCTTGGCAAAGATTCAGGGGATGCAGCACTTTTGGTTAAGCTTATCTGGTGAACTGCACTAATATTACAAGGCTAATTACCCTCACCTGATGCTGCAGGTTCCTTCTGCGGTTTCCACCTCCTGCCGAATGTCATTTACACGTCTGACAAAATGAAGGATGAGCATTTGTACTTCGACAAAATCTGACGTCCTCTGACCAAATGCAATTCTTGGTGACCCTACGTGTGGCGATGACGTTCTGCTTCATAAGATGATTAACCTTCACTGGGAGGAGGGGTGTTACTTCTTCAGGAAAAGCAAGAATGACTCGAAATCCAAAAATTGGAGGTGACCTCCAAACAGCAAGTGGGTTTGTATGATTTCAACACAGATTTTGCAGGCAGGGTTGGCCTCCTGGTGGGGGGCGGGGGGTCATTTGTAGGCATACCCCGCCAAATGGGCCATTGTGTCCTTCCAGTACTAGCCAATAAGGACACTGTCTTTTATCCATCCATCCATCCATCCATCATCTACCGCTTGTCCGGGGTTCGAGTCGCGGGGGCAGCAGCTTCAGGAGAGGCGCCCAGACCTCCCTCTCCCCAGCTACCTCTACCAGCTCCTCGGGGAGGACACCAAGGCGTTCCCAGGCTAGCCGAGAGATATAATCCCTCCAGCGAGTCCTGGGCCTGCCCCGGGGCCTCCTCCCTGTAGGACATGCACAGAAAACCTCTCCGGGTAGCCGCCCAGGAGGCATCCGCACCAGGTGTCCAAACCACCTCAACTGGCTCCTTTTGACATGAAGAAGCAGCGGTTCTACTCTGAGGCCCTCCCGGATATCCGAACTTCTCACCCTATCCCTAAGGGAGAGCCCAGACACCTTGCGGAGAAACCTCATTTCGGCCGCCTGTATTCGCAATGTCATTCTTTGGGTCATTACCCATAGCTCATGACCATAGGTGAGGGTAGGGACGAAGATGGACCAATAGATCGAGAGCTTTGCTTTTCGGCTCAGTTCTTTTTAGCCACGACGGACCGGTTAAGCGCCTGCAAAACTGTAGATGCCGCTCCGATTCGTCTATCCAGCTCCCGATCCCGCCTACCCTCACTCGTGAACAAGACCCCGAGATATTTAAACTCCTCCACTTGAGGCAGTACGTCTTTCCCGACCCGAAGAGGGCAAACCACCCGTTTCCGGCTGAGAACCATGGTCTCGGACTTGGAGGTGCTAATCCTCATCCCTGCCGCTTCGCACTCGGCTGTGAACCGCCCCAGAGCATGCTGGAGATCCCCAGCAGATGAAGCCAACAGGACGACATCGTCTGCAAAAAGCAGCGAGACAATCCTGAGGCCACCAAACTGGACACCCTCAACACCCTGGCTGCGCCTAGAAATCCTGTCCATAAATATTATAAACAGGACCGATGACAAAGGGCAGCCCTGGCAGAGCCCAACCCAGACTGGGAACACGTCTGACTTATTACCGGCAATGCAGACCAAGCTTCTGCTCCGTTCGTACAGGGACCGAATCGCCCACAACAGCGGACCCCGGACCCAATACTCCCGAAGCACCCCCCACAGAGCACCTCGGGGAACCCGGTCGTAAGCCTTTTCCAAATCCACAAAACACATGTAGACTGGATAGGCAAACTCCCAGACCCCCTCCAGTACCCCTGCAAGGGTATAAAGCTGGCCCAGTGTTCCACGGCCAGGACGAAAACCACATTGTTCCTCCTGAATCCGAGATTCGACTATCGATCTCACCCCCCTCTCCAGTACCCCGGAATAGACTTTCCCAGGGAGGCTGAGAAGTGTGATCCCCCTGTAGTTGGAACAAACCCTCCAGTCCCCCTTCTTAAATAAGGGGACCACCACCCCGGTCTGCCAATCCAGCGGCACTGTCCCTGACCTCCACGCACTGTTGAGAAGGAGTGTCAGCCCCACAACATCCAGAGCCTTCAGGTACTCCGGGCGGATCTGTCTTTTAGTTTATTTCAATTTAATTTTTCCTAAAACAAGCTGATCTGCCGATCTCTCCCAGGGGCCTGGATATGGATCATCTGCATATTCTACACTTTGCCACCCCCCACCCCCCCATGAGCAACATTTACCCAAGTCTGGGGCTGGGCACTATATCAAATTTTTACGATATATCGATATATTTTCAAAACGAGATATAGGATAATGCAATACCCTTTATGTCAATATACTTTTATTGCGTGTTAAAATTAGGGCTCTTAAAGATTTTAAAATTAATTAAAACCAATAGTATCCCTTCCTGATTGTAAACAATTCTAGAGCTGCATTCATGATGTTGTGCCGACTCCCAGAATCCACAGCGAAAATCAAATCTGTTAGCATCTGACTGGGAATTCGATGGAGGTTCATTTAGTTTGAAATGGTTCACAGGTTACAAATATTGTAATTTGCAATACTATTTCGATTTTGTTTAAGATTATTACTTAATGATGATCTTTCCAGTTATTAAGCACACTTTAAATGGTTGTCAGCTTCTGTTTGTAGAGCCATTTGCTGAATAGGTTTTAGATTTAGAGTTTTTTTTTAAACATTCACCATCTATTATTGGCCTCCCGCAAGACAGATATAGGTCTAGGCATAATTTATTTTATTTTTATTTTGAGACTTATTTTGCAATAATGAAAATTATTGCCCCACGAAAACCTTGGGTCTGTCCACTGGTTGCAGCTTGTGTTTTATATTCCTATAAGCACAAATGAAATGGAATTTTCTGTCATGCCCTGCTCGTCCGATCCTCCTGTGTACCACGCCCCCCCTCATTAACCTCGAGTGGAATCCCTGCGTTTACCAGCTGTTTCTTGTTATTTCCATTAAGTCCAGTGAATTTAAGTCTACGTCAGAGTATGTTTCCCTAGGTCTGTCATTGAAGTCAGTGAAGTCTTGTGAAGCGTTATTGCATGCTGTCTGCTTGTTCCATGTCCTTGCTCCAATTCCCCATTAAATCTCTAATCTGGCGTGTTCTTCTCCTGCTTCCCTGGTCCGTGCACCCCACTACGACACGACATTTTCTAAGTAACACAAAGGCACGTATAGCTTGACTCACCAGTAGTAGAGGGGCGTCTCTCTGCTCTCTCAGTGTGTCCACGCAGAGGAAAGGTCAAACGATCTTTTCCCTATAGAAAGAAGGATTATGTGCTTTGACAGCATAAGCTGAGAAAGAAATTCTGCCTTCTGTTATCAGAAGCCCCATGACCTGATAGACCTTGCTGATTTTAAATATAACACAGGTTAGTTAATGAATAACGTAAGAGGTTTCGCCCCAACAGCACCAGGGAGGAACCCACATCTGACCTTCTGACCACCAAGCTGTATGTGTTGTGCAACAAGCCAAAAGGTCATAAATATCACAACTTGTTACAACCCAACTGCAGTCGAGCACTAGTGGAATTATACCAGGTGAAAACGGGAACAATGGATGCTATAGGAGCGATTGCTATGGCAACCAGGAAAAAAGTTAGACATTTTGACATGTATTTTTTTTATCCTATTTAGCACAATGTCGCAAAAAAATTTCCCAGTACTAAAATGTATACTTTATATGTACTTCTAAATTTCTGAAATCTATTACTGTGTATCCTCTGCAGTGTGGGCATTAAGTTACTGTTTAATCACTCAGCTCGATGGTGGTCGGAATAAAATGAGGAATTTACACTGAAGCATCATGGATTAGCATTGTCATTCTGATAAATATCATCTGCAGACGTGTTACAATCCTGTGATATCCAGGATATGCCCCGATGTTGATCTGAAATTCTTTTTTGAAAATATCATATGTCAATATAAGGGCACAGTTTTGGGTACGGACAGGAGGGACATTTCTCTACCAGTATTGTAGGAGTACCACGTGTGTTTGGGGGGTGGGGAGCCAACGCTGAAATGGATCCACACTCCCTATCACGTGCCACCTGGAAGGTGAGGAAGCCACTAACTGCAGGAGTAGTGATACCCTCACTTCTAAGAACCTGGGACCAGTGATTCACAGGCTACCTTAATGGGCAGCAGAGCCACATGGTAACATTCGTTAGCTAGGTGGTTCCTTGCTAATTGGAAGGACTCTTCCTTGCTTAATGGGTAAATGACACAGCAATCAATGTCAGGTCAATGGTTACAGTTTTCATTAGCCCTCCCAGCATCCATGTGAGCTTACTCCTCTGCTTTGTTTCCTCGCATGGACCAAAGATGAATGTTAGATGAATTGCTCATGGTCTGTGCCATCCCATCCTGCCTTGGTACCCTTTGCATTCTGGGATATCCTCCAGGATCACCGTGACCTTGCATCTCATAAGCATTTATGCAAAACAGATGCATAAATGGTCACTGTTTTTCTTCTGCATTCCTATGTGTTGCTCTAAGTTTTCATTTTCAGCATGAGAAGTAATTAATCTTGAATCAGAATCTAGAAAAAGCTGTTTTCTCAGTCCCATTTGTTGCTTGCTGTAAAGCAGGAATAATAGTCACTTCGGCCTCCTTACTGGTATCACAAACGGTACTTTTCAAAGGATTTCATTGCAATGAAAACTTTATAAAAAATCTTAATGAAAGGAATAGTGGGTCAACGTTTTATCATGAATGAAATTAAAATCAGCATGCCAATTTTCTTCAGTGCTTTAATCTTCACTTTGGAGAACAGTTTACAGTAGGATTAATATCTAGGAATATAAATATATAACATCGACCCCTGCAGGCTGCCGGAAGAGGTTACATGGGTACGTTGGGGTCTTGTTCTTCCAGAAAAGCAGGTATAATCAAACATATAATTAAGACCCCTAACCTGTGCAGGTAGAGATTGTATCAGTATAATGAGAATTTATTTTATTGCCCTGTAGTGCTCAGTAAAATATTTAAGCCCAAAGATACAGAGCACATTAAATAATTCAATTAAAGAGTAATTTAAATTAAATAATTCAATGATAAAGTCTTTATTGGCAAACAAATATGACAGGTGCAAATGGGTATTAAATTGAAAATTACTTCACCCTGCCTGAGCAGAAACTAATCAAAGAAGATATACAGAATATAAAATAACTACAACTTCCTTAAATTAGGCCAGCCTGATTGTGTGCGATCTCAGTGACAGTTGACGATATCAGGTTTTGGATTCGGTAGAGTTGCATAAATCAGTTTTGTCAATCCATCCATCTTCCTTAAGAACTTATCCAGAAAATAATTATGGAGAGCCTGGAGCCTATCCCAGGAGGCGTAAAGAGCAAGGCGGGGGACACCCTGGGTGGGATGCCAGTCCTTCATAAGGCACGCACGTGCACACACACACACACACACGTGCATGTCGGGTAAACATATCTTTATGGGGACCGCTCATTCATTTCTATGGGAAAAATGCTAATGCTAACTATGACAACCTTAACCCCTTCCCAGCCCTAACCATAAGCATAAGTAGCCAAGCAAAATACAAGAACATTTTTAGTTTTTTTATTGCAGACACAGATTTTTTATTAAATTGACTTTTCCCTTATGGCGGGTATTCATCACGTTGTGGGGACATTGTGTCCCCATAAGGTAAGGTATACCTGCTCACACACACGCACGCACACATAAACATCTTAAGTTAAATAATTGGAATTACAGGCATTTAAAAATGTGATTTAGATGTTGTTATTGCACTAATAAACAAGCAAAGCACTAGCAGACAAAGAATCATACTTATTGTTAGCATTTTAGTTATTAAATGTAACTCTAAGACCACAATTTCGACTGTCTGAAGGTGGTGGGAAGTTCCCTGGGTGACTAGTTTCTGTAGGAACAGTTTATGGTGTGAGGCAGGCTGGGCCAGTGCTCACCAAGTCTGAGGATATCGTTGGAGGAATTCCGGAACCTGGTGAATATTCCCACTCACCAGGAGACAGTGGGGTACCATGGTGGCAATTCCGTGTTCTGAATTGCATTCATAGTCTTGGCACCATAGTTTAGAGAGGGTGCTGGTGTTTAGCCAGGATTAAGTAGCAGTCTCGTCTCCACCTCTGTTTGTCACTTACATGGACAGGATATCAAATGAAGACCTGGAAGGGGGGGGGGGCATTCCTGATATTTGCAGATGTCGTGTCTTTGGCCTCGTCCGGCCAGCATCCTCAGCACACGCTTGACTACTGCGACACTGAGTGTCAAGTGGCAGGGCTGGCTAAACCCCCATATTCGGGCCTCGCTGGATCGATTACGGAGGAGCGGGCGAAAGGACTGATGTTCAAGAATGGTTGCTGTGGCAACGAGAGGAGTGAGCACGCCGCTATAGCTTAGGGTTCAAAAGAATGAGGTCTCAATGAAAAGGACCCTCCGGCAGATAGGTGAAGCCCCAAAGGCCAGAGCACAGTTAGAAAGGAAGAGCAAGTGTTACAAAACGCCTGCACAGCAAAGCCTTTGTGTTACTCAAATAACCCTCTGATGGGTCAATATCATCGATTTCCTTCAAATGTCAGCAGGTGCCATTATTCTTTAACAAGACGACGGCTGTTTAACTCATCCTTTATGAGATTAAAAAAAACTCTGCCTGTGACTTTTAGTTCATCATTGGAGCTGGAAGCATCCGGAGCACACTTACACAGTTTGATTTGTAATACGCTGGTGAAAAGCACAAACGTGGCCCGTCTCAGCTGAACGCGGAGATGAGAGTGACAGGGCCATTTTCCGGCATTGTCTGTGTGTGGAAATATACACTCATGTATGATGAGAGACTGATTATTTACTAATATTTAAATACTAAAAAATAGATATTTTAAGTATTATATTAATTATAATAAAAATGTACACTAATTTGGTATTATTGGCAGAATAGTCACAATGGTAACAGTAACTCGCTAAAAAATGCTCCAGGGCTGCTGGGTAAATGGGCCCACCTTCCGCTCTGGGCCTAAGCTTCGCTCACATCTATGCACATGTGTGTGTCTCAAAGGAGAGCAAGATGGGATGTGAGAAAACTAAAGAATTCTTGTGTACCTGTACTTGTATGAATGGCAGGTGAAACATCATTTCATTAATAATAATAATTATCCGTCTATCTTCTAAGAGCTGTGTGTGTGTGTGTGTGTGTGTTTGTGTGCGGGGGGGTGGAGTCTACCCCTGGCAGCACAGGGCATAAGACTGGGTATACATCCTAAGCAGGATGCCACTCCATTACTTAAATAATAGTATACCTTATTATACAGTGTGCATGTGTGTAAGTAATAGTATACCTTATTATACAGTGTGAATATGTTTAAATAATAGTATACCTTATTATACAGTAGGCATGCATTTTAAGTACAGTAATCTGTGTATATTAAAGTGCAGTGTACAATTGTGTTGTGTACTGAATCCTAGTCTGAAGCTAGTGAGTCTGCAGATAATTCCATATCAGGAGTTCAGTTTATATTATGGGATATGAGAAAACTGAGAAGGATGCCAGTCAGCCTAAGTGCATGTATTTGGGTTGTGGGAGGAAACTCACGCAGCACAAGAGGAATACAAACATCTGCCAGTGGCTACTAAAGGCCAATTATGCTATTTCCTGCGCTTTTTGATGCCTGCATGCCACAACATGGGCAACAGAAATTAAGCCGCATTAAAAAATATGATCGCTCTCTTGATGAACGCCATATTTTAAACCAAGTGTTTTCCCAATTGTATCACCAGTTACATGCCATAATAATTGTTAAAACCTGGGTAGCTCCCTGGGTGGTACCGCTGCCTCATGTTTACAGGCCTGGGGGTTCAGATTCCACCCCCAACCGGTGTGTGGAGCTCTGTCCAGCTTGCGTGGGCTTTCTCTGGACACCTCTGTTTCTCCCTGCCATTCAAAGACATGTAGTCTGGCAAGTTGGCATCTCTAAGTGTGCCTTGTGATGGACTGGCATCCTGTCCTTCCTGGGATGGGTTCCAACCCCCCCACAGCCCTGCACTGGATAAGACAGATGGGCATGTAACACATTGAACAGCAGAAGTAACTCACCATCATTGCTGTTAAAATTACTGATAGAATTATGAAAGCTACTATTTAAACATTTTTTTTTTCAAAATTTGAGCTGAACAATGCAATGCAGCAATAATCGAGTGACACGGTGTCATCTTTTATATAAGGTTTATACGTGGCTGACTTTCCATTTTCTATAATGACAGAAATGAAAGCTAAGACAGGTATATATAATGTTATTGTGGCGCTTGCAGTCAAGCAGTATGACAGCTTTATTCTTTACATTTTCCCCAGTTACACAGTGCCTCCCAAAGCCACTTCATCCTACCGATAGAAGCACAGTGAGAAAACTATGGATTTTGCCTGCATGGTTATTAAGTTTTCTCTCTAATTAGGCTCTGTAACGAGGCGGTCCGTCACATCGCTGCTTACCACCATCACTCATCCAGGGTTATGAGGTCACAAACTGTACGTGGATCACACAAAAAAGCAAACCACCCCTGTGGCATACAGGGACCCATAATCTTACTCCCTAGAAATTGCCTACTTCCAAGCTCGTGGGAGTGGTGTGTGGCTCAGCAGGTTAGGATGAGGATGCTCAGGTGTCGGTGAACAGAAGGTTGCTGATTTGAGTCCCAGGGTCAGCAGAGTGATGTCACTCTTGGACCCCGGAGCAAGTTGAAGAACGCTGCTGTATCTCTCCCTCTTCTGTAATCTCAAACAGGGACCTGGTTCCTTTCATCACCTGGGATACACAGAACCCATGTGAGTATGATCTCCACCTTCTGCTGCTACTGGAGCCTGTGGCCCCCTTGTCAGATGCTATTGATTAATTGCGATCTCCTCTTCTTACAGACAGCAAACTCACTTCCGCTTAGCGACAGAATCTGGCTGCAGATCTCTTGGCTTTGTCACAAAAAAACCCCCTTAAATCTGCAAAAAATACAGTCTCTTTATCTCTAATCATGCACATTTCTGTTTTCTCTGAAACCCAGATGAACGATAAGGAATGCAGGGTGAGACACCACATCTGTCTTATCAAATTAATCAATATCCCCTGCAAGCAGCTCTACCAATCTTCATTCCAAGGTTTTGTTGCAGTTTCATTATTAGCAAAAACAAATACATCTCAATACACAATCACTTACGTAAACTGTACGCATTTGTGTGTTTCCAGTGTGTCAGCTTAAACCATTTACTATAGCTTACATTATGCAGATCATTATCTGCTAATGTAAACATTTATTATCTACAAAACAAATGTACTTTGAATGAATATTAAGGTTAATGCTTTATTCTGACTAAATGGTAGATTTAGAAATATGATTGTAATTATCAATGTGAAGGAAAATTCTTCTAAGACAAAAGGGTCATCATTTAAACACTAATGAGTTTTCTTATGATATAGGACATTAGGATAATTTTATGACTGTCACGATCTCAGGTTCATTGGCACTTTCCAGCTTTATGCGCTGATAACGATACTTCCTCCATCCTTTTGGGACATTGGGGAGGCTCGGGACGTGTGCTCAAAATTTATGCTGCTAGACCTGAAAAAGACTTAACTGTCACTGAAGTATAAAACTAAAGACAAGAGCATTGACAATGTATTGAACTGGTGAGTGACAGGGGCGGGCCACTGCAGGGCCCAATCAGTTTACAGCTGAGGCCAATGCCCCTGTGGCCCCACCCCTTTATACACCCCTAGAGGTGAGGTTTAAAAAAAAAAAAGAGTGACAACTGAGTATTATGATTGGTGGGGTGGGGTGATTTTCCATTTATTGTAAGCAGATCTGTTGATGAGTTTCTATTTATGCTTAATTAATAGCCCGTTCTGAATGCTAATATTAATTGTTCATAATAGTATTGGTTAGAAATAGAATAATTGACAGTTATCTCCTGTACCATTGTGTTTTCACCGTATTACTGATTTGTCTTCCTTCTAGGATTTAGTCTATTTTATAATAATTTTTATGTATAATAATTTTTTATGTTTCGACAACTTGTCTTCCTCAGTGTCTGTTAGCCAAGTGATCAAAAACCATCTTTTATATAGTGGAAGGGAATTCAGTCACCTGTCCCCAATCACTGCAATTACACATAGTCTAAGACTATTAGCTACATTAAATTACCTTAATTGTCAACAGGTGAGTCCTCCATCTAGATCAAATACAGAAGCACACAGGAGTCAAATAATGCCATCAATATAATACAATACATTTTCAATCCTGTTACAAAAAAAATAATTCAAAATCCTAATTTAGGCCAGTTTGATATGTGTCTGGAGTATATTGCCAAAATGCTTCCCTTCTTTTTTGTGTGTATTTTTGTGTTAAGATCACCAACCCTCCTACTCAGTGTGACTTTTTCAATGCCCTTGTACAGTGTGTTTGTGTTCACTGGAATGTCTTGCTGCTGGTGAATTCGGGTCCTTCCACCTCATTGCACTCTTATGTTCACTTACACCAATACGCAGTGGTCCTTCCTACATAACCTCGCCCGCACGGACAAACAATCCCACCACCTACTCGGTGAGAGTCATCAAACATCTGTGGGTTCATTTAAAAACAGTCAGGGGCTGACTAGGTGTAACTGACAGCATATAAGCCCCGTTGACTCACACACCTGTACCCGCAATAATTCTGCCAGGTGGGAATACTAATTATGAATCTCTTCACGGAAACATTTAAACAACATAAAACAATTTAAGCACTGATCCACAAACAATACAATTGAGCCTAAACTACAGATATTGCCTCAAAAGGAAACTGAATTTTTTGGACACAAACACAAAAAATTGCAAAAAACTAATCACTTATCACCACGTAATAAATCCAGTGAAAACGTAATTTTTATGCATGTTCAATGTGCTATCCTAGACTGATTCTTGACACTAAAGCAAGAAGTCTCCCAGTTAATGAGAATGGATCCATATTATATAGAAGGTTGGTCACAAGAAGTTCTACTCTATGTGGTATCAAAGGAATGTGGTTGGGATTTGATTACGTTTCATCTTCATTATATAAACGTAATACACATTTTTGCTTTATTAAATGAACTAGAAGGTCATATAAGGTAAAGTACTACTTTATATAATACTGATTATCTTTCACAGATGGTAAAATAGAAATTAATTAATTTTCCGAGAGCTTTTTTTCTGCTGTATTGGGCTATATGTTACCTTATGCAGCTTCCCTACCATAGCTTTATTGGAGTTGAGCAGGGGTGATTCTAGGATTTTTTTTGTGGGGGTTTTAAGAGGGCCTGTAATTCATGCGGAGGGGCCAATCTTATCATTAGCCAATGATATGTTTTTAATTGGTGAGTGACAGGGAGCTGGCACTCCAGGGGCCAATCAAATTTTAGCTGGGGTCAGTGGTCCCACCCCTGTATATGCCCCTGGAGTGTAAGCTGTTTAGTACTTGTTGTGTCATGCCTACGTTAGTGGAGGGATGTTGTGCAGGCTGTGAGTAGTACTGCAACTTTGTGGGAGGTTGTGTCCTGGCGCTGTAACTCTGTACAAGGTTTTTTGTCCTAAATAAGCTGCACATCTTCGTAATTTACAAGGGAATCAAAGTAAACCCATCGCTTTCGTGTGCTACCCTTCCCAGCAGTGTGAGGTGAGCATCTCATGGTCACAGTGGTTTCCATTCTGTCACTGACCCCGCAACATTATGAGCTCTAACCTTCATATTGTATATCAAGGTGGTAAATCAGATTTTTTTTTTTGGCCAAAAGTTGACAAGGCGGCTCAGTGGTGCAGCAGTTAGCGCTATTGCCTCACACGTCTGAGACCAGTGTTTGAACTGTAGCCCTGGCTCCGTGTGTGTGGAGTTTGTATGCTCTCCCTGTGTCATCGTGGGGCTTCCTCTGGGGGCACTGGTTCCCCTCCCCAGTCCAAAAACATGCAGAGGATAATTGGAGTTATTAAATTCCCCATAGATATGAGTGTGTCCTGGTGATCGGTTGGCACCCCATGCTGGGTTGTTCCCTGCCTCGTGCTATACAGGTATGTGCAGTTTATATACACCAATGACCCAAAACGCATGTCTTGGGATGGTGGACTTGAACGACCAGCTCTAAAGGTCTGAGCAGTCCATGTGGCCAGCTTCACTACCAGTGTCGCCATCAGAGACAAAATCGTCACCCTAGGCAGCTGCATATGTTGTCAGATGGGCTAACCCTGCTTTGTATATCCTCCTGAGACCCCACCCATTCATTTATGTCCACTGATGAAAAGAAACATATTTATTCCTGTTGTACACTAAAGACGGCATGCTGTGAAATTAAAAGTAAAAATAAATTTGAAAAATCCTGCATATTCACAGGGGTCCCTGCCTTAAATCGTGCTCCTCCGGGAAGTTTCTGCTTCCCGTGTCCGTGTGCTCAAAGGCGAAAAAGCTCATTCAGCATAATAAAAGAAGGAAAAGTAAATTTAGGTAGTCTAAGGACACCAAGAGGCTGTCACTTAAAAAGGGATGCATTGTATAGCTGGTCGCTTCATACCTTTTCCCATCTGTTCTGCTTATTGTGAATCACGGTTTTCCCGAAGCGTGCGGCTCCGCGTAAGCCAGCTCGGTGTGACTGCGGGGTAAATGAATTTTCGCTGCCTTTTTCATCGGCAAGCAGCAAGGAGACTCTGTCGACTGGGAAACTTGAACGGGGTGATAAACATCTTCAATTTGTCACTATTCTCCCGTTTTCTGCTTACATTTGTGTCGGCACGCACAAGAACGCAATTATATCATATTATTGGTGTAGACCTATACGGTTTACGAACCACACAGATTTATTTTTAATTAACTGAATTACTGGTGTACACAATATCTGTAATTTTATTAATATTGCTTGTAAATGTTGTTAGTTTTTTACTCCCGGGGCTCATCCCATTTATGTTTCTGAGGCTTCATAATTTAATAAACTGGAAAATTAAGGTTTATGAAGTGAGAAGGCCTATCCAGGGTCTAAATAAACAAAACCAATAAATCATTGCGTAGTAGCAGAATGGTTCTGTCAGTACTACTGTAACCCCAGGGTGTACATTCAGATGCTGCCCCTGCTGTGTGTGTGAGGTTTTCGTGTTCCTCCAGTATAGTTTGGGTTTCCTCCTGCAGTCCAAAGACATGCATAGTACTGGCCAAAGCCCACGTGGCGCCCTCTGTCTGAGAAATTAGCTGTAATGTATGATCGTGTGTGCGTGCCCGCCATGGACTGGCATCCCACCCAGGGTGTCCCCTCCCTGAGCCCTATGCTGCCTGGGATAGGCTACAGCCCCCCCCTCAACACCCCTGAACAGGATCAGTGTTTAGAAAATGGCAGAATGGATCATTAGTTTAACCTCACTAGACTTACTAATCAAGTGCGACACACTCAGGATCATGAACCGTTTCTTACCCAGCAAACACTAGAAATGCATTTGCATCTTCAGGGGAAATAGACAACGTCATTTCCCATCCACAAATCAATAGGTAAAAATACAACAAAAATAAAACATTTCAACAATATAATCCATCTAACCATCCAGTTTCCAACCACTTATCCAGGACAAGGTGATGATGTAAAGTTTGGATAATTAAATATAAAATTGAAAAAACAACACTGCCCCCTTGAGGCCTATCACTCATTAAGAATAGAGTAGGAATCATCATAAATCAACTTAAACTGTCCACTTATTCCATTGTGTTAATCATAGTGATATTAATGGACTGTTAATGTGTTCCATTTAAAAGACTGATTATCAGTCGGTCTGTAGTTCTTTTTATATGCATAATTAGCTATTATTTCCATGATAGTTTCATCCTTCACAGCAAAATAAAATAGCTGTTTTACTAAGTAATTAATATTGTCGATTACACTGGAAAATAATTATTTTCTAATTAAATCATGGCCCTTGTTGTCTTTCAGATGCAACATTTCATCTGTAAAATTATACCACGTAATATTACTGTGGCTGCTCTTAAGTGCAGTTTGAAATGGAGGGTGCATATTATTCATTTTATTTATGTTTTAACTTTTAGTATGTTTGCACTGTGTGTAGTAAATATACTATCTTCACACATTGTGTTGCACTATATGTATATTCATATATGCTCTACATATTTGCTGCTTTATGCACAAAAATTCCCCCCTGGGATCAATGAAGTTAATCTTAATCTTAATCTTAATATGTGGACAAAGCAGTAATTAATAATAGTGATATTTCATTTTATATATTCATTCTTGTGGGAAAATAGTCTTTTAACATATCCTGTCTTGCTTCCCATGAGACACAGACACATATAGAGGTGAGAGCAATGGGGGTCACAGCATGGGGTTGGTCAGCACTGAACACCCCTGGAGCAATTGGGGTTAAGAGCCTTGCTCAAGGGCCCAATAGTGGAATCATGGGATTTGAACTGTCGACCTTCCGATTACGGCATAGAGTCCTAGTATCCGACAGTTTAAATGACTAAACTCTGAGCAAAAAATGCCAGAACACAACAGAGGAGATGTAAGATTGGTTCCTCTTACTGCAGTAAAAACATGGTCCAAGGCCAATCCCCCCTCCAGTATGTGTGTAAGAAACACCCAGTGTGGGGACATAATAAAGAATGTTCAGTCAATCTCAGTGCTGGTCTGTAAATAATACAGACACACATAATCCTATGCAGATGGCAGCATGTACTGCAACACTAGCGGAAGCTGTTGTATTTAGCTGGACTAAAATAGGTTTGTTTAAGACAAACTGAAGGAGAAGGTCTACAGTGTAGATTTAGATGCTCACTTACTCTGGCTTGCAATAGTAGCAATCAACAAGTCACTGCATCAACATCATTACAAATCAGGAATTACCTGATTATCCGACCCATTATCCATCCCTATATCTCCACACAACTGTTTCATGCCTAAAAGGGCAAGGATGGTGGACATAATCCATTCATCCATCCATGTTCGACATCCACTTATTGAGTGAGAGTTGAAGTGATCTGGTGTATCCTAGAGTGTGCCTGAGGCAGAATTTCCTCGGTTCAGCTCAGGGGCATGACTTTGTGCTGAGCTTTTGGGGGGGGGGTTGAGATCTCCACCCATTTAAGGAGGTCCAGTGGGTTGTACTGGCTGATTTAGATGATTAATTTACACCCATGGTTCAGCTATAATATGCGCTCACTAATACAGCAAGTCACCACTGAAGCTGGAAAACACTGGGAAATGTCTAGGACAGTGTTTCCCAATCCGGCCCTTGAGGACCCTCAGACAGTCCACGTTTTTGCTTGGGAGCTGGGAGGGAGCAAAAACGTGGACTGTCTGAGGGAGCAAAAACATTCACTGGCTGAGGGTCATTGAGGACCGGATTGGGAAACACTGGTCTAGGAGAACAGAGCCAGGGTTGGATCCAAACCCACATCTCATGAACAGGGATGATTCTAGGATTATTTAAGGTGGGGGGACCATAGTTCACACAGAGGGGCTGACCTTATCATTAGCCAATAATATGTTTTGAATTGATGGGTCACAGGAGAGGGGGCACTCCAAGGACCAATCAGCTTTCAGCCAGAGCCAGTGCCCCTGTGGCCCTGCCCCCGTATACACCCCTGCCCATGAGGTGTGAGGTCACAGAACAATCAAGATGTTTCATACCTCCACAATTTTATCGTGCTAAGCAGAAGAAACCTCCATGAATGCACAGGTATACACTTAATGGCCTCTTATATACCAGCCCTTCTGAGTATGAGTCACTTATCTTCGACCAAGAGCTGGGAATAGCAGCTGAACTGTACTGTGTTTTATATGTTCCACTGGTGAACGATGACTGAGTCTCCATCCAACCAGCACATAAAAGGGAGTTATAAGAGACGGGTACAGTATTTAACATGGCCCGCCCGTCACAAAATGGCACATTTCCACAGAAAATTCCCTAAGAAATCTTAAGCTTCCTTTTTTTTCTTCTTGGCATCAGCACATGAAACTGCTTTCCCAGAAATCCTACTATCAAAAGGGGTCTCTTTTTTGCAGTAAATGCCTGCCGGTAGGTAATCTTTCTCCTGTTATGGGAAGACAAAGGCGCTGATTCTCCAGTAAGTAGCTCCTAAAGAAGCACTGAATGAAACGGCCCTTAATCCATAATAGATATGTCGACTCGCTTTGAGAACAGTAAAGAAACACTTGAGGGACCTTCAAACCGTATGGCTTATTTTTAAGCCCTCGTCGATTTGATGAATGTGCAGGATGCATGCAGAGAACGCTGGTGTCTTTCTGGTCCGACTGTGTCTGTGCCTCCTAATTACTGTGGCGAGGCCAGAGAAATACACGATAAACTCATTTTCACCCTTTTATGTGCCGGTTGGATGGAGACACAGTCATTGTTCACTGGTGGAACACATAAAGCACAGTACGGTTCAGCTACTTTCCCCAGCTCTTGACCTTCCCACTGATGGCCAGCAGAGGGGGAAGCGGTTGAGGAGTTGCAACCAATCAATCATCACTCATAGGCACTTGAATTGCTTTATCAAGCAAAGTAATTTTGTGGTTTCAATGCCTGCATGTGTGTAAAATGGGAGTTAGGAGATGTGAATGCTTATATCGAGTTAACCAACCCATTCTTAGTCAGGCGGACCAATCTAAATTTTCATATTCAAGAACAGCTTCTTTTCTGAAGCCATTCACATTTTCAACAGCCACATTTCCTGTGACAGTCACATCCATGGCATCTGGCACTGCATCATCATATTATCTAGTTTTTGCACTATTTTTGTACTGTTTTGGACTATCTGTACAATATTGCATTGCTTTGCATTGTATTTTATTTTCCTAGTATTCTTTTGCATTGTTTAGCAATCTCTTGTATTGTTTTGCACAGTATGTATTGTTTAGCACTGTGTTGTATTGCATTACACTTAATTTTCTTTATAACCAAGTGTGGTTACGAAGTGCAAAACAGGCATCCCCATGCACTTGTCTCACAAGGCCAATAAACACCTCGAAGCATGAATATTGTTTACACGATCTGGCCACCTGCATTATCCTTGCTTTGCTCCCCTGCCGCGGTTTCCTTTCCCCTGTCTCACGCCGGAGCCGCCCGTCTGCATTTCCCCACATTTGCCATCACACTGATCTCATTCTTGCCCGTTTCCATAACCCCGTAACTCTCTGTATCCCTCTTCCTCACCACCCACACTGCCATTTCCCAGAATCCTTACATAACACACGCATACACACACACAGACACACAGACACAGTCTATGCTCACATGTCAGCAGTGTTCTGAGAGACATGTGACCCAATTCCTAACACCAAACCCAAGCAGAAGTAATATTCCTTCCTGCCTGCAAGGAATATGTTATAAAAATTTTAATTCCCAACATTTAAACTATTTTCTTCAAGCTCAGTGTCCCGTTTGTACTTAAAAACAGAACTCCCAGGCAAAGGGCAAAGAAGTATGCAATTTCAAGGCAAATACCGAGGTCAATAACTGGTTATATTTAAGCTTTTTTCACAGGCATGGACAAACCAAGTGCTAACCAGATAATCTGATCACTAAACTGGCATGAGGTTTTTCGATCATTCTTGTTTTGAGCTCTGGTTCTGTAGGTATTCCGCAAAAGCATTTCAATTACAATCTTGCCTCCGTTTTTTTTGTTGTATAACAAAAATCACATTTTCACCCAGAATCCCCTCTTCGGACACAACAGAAACTCTGTGGTGAGTTTTGGTTGTCCTCTCTGTGTTGTTCCTTTCTGACACAGGAATCAAATATGAACTGATGTGCACTAGGCAACCGACTGGTCAACCAATGTGAGACGCTTGATGGGTCACCATTGACATTGGTGGTGATTTCTGAAGGACAGATGAGGTGGCAACAGCATGTCAGTGACTTCGGAGGTGCTCAGAGACCTTATTACGGTACATACCCATCTCAAAATAAAATGAAAAAAGTTACTTATGACAAATTTACTTCGGGGTAATAAATGTTTTCTGATTCTGATTTATAAATTTAGCGGAGTCTTTTATCCAAAGTGACATGCAAATGAGGAAGCTGGGTCAGTTGGTCCCTAGAGCAGTTGCGGGTTTAAGGGCTTTACTCAAGGGCCCAGTGGTGAAATCACTCAACTAACCATGGAAATGTAACCAGCAACCTTCTGATCATGGACACAAAGACCAAATCTTCTGTAGCACACACCACGAGATATTAAAGCCTAATGATGTGAAGAGTGCATTGATGGCATTCATAAAACATCTCCTCAAAAAAAAAATGAAATGCCTGTCAAGAGAGTGGGACCCTGTCACCTCACAGCTGTTGAGAGAATACTTCACGCATGAGTTTAAATGACTGTAGTGCTTTTTAAATTAAGCTTACAGCATGTCATTCTTTGTGGTTTGTCTTCTGGGGTTTGAGTCAAAGTTTGCTTTTGACCTCAGACAGAAGAGTAAACTTGTAAGCTCTCTGAATACCTTTCACTGATGTGTACTTCAGCTTAACGTCAAAGACGAAGGATGGACTTTAGCAAACGCTCATCGCAAAAGGTGTGAAGCAACTGCAAGATAAACACATAATCCATGTGGAGTAGAGCCGAACACGTCCAAACAACTTTGTCAGGGTAAGCTCCTGTTGTTCCCAGTCTTTCGTGTCCCTTCCCCATTTGGCCAGCAGGTGTCGCTGGCCATTCTGTCCCTCCTGTCAGTCTTTGTGTTTTCCCCAGCTCCCTGTCAGCCGCATGGCTCAACATGTCATGTGATCGAATCCCGCCCCCTCTGTTTTTGTATTTTGTTCCTTAGTGTTTCATTGGTTTCATCAGATTATCAGAATTTATAGTTACTGTGACTTTGTGGTTTGTTTTCTGTTTTGGTTTATTGCTTTGTGCTTTGGTTGTGTTTTACCTGTGTTTCTTATTCCTCTCGTTAGATTCTGTTTCCTTGTTTCTGTCAGTGTCTTAGTTTCCCCCTCCCAGTCCCTTGATTTAATTATTAATTTAATCTGTGACCTGTTTTCCTAACCCTTGTTAATTAGTCTCACCTGCCCTGTTGTTAGTCTTGTTACCCCTTAGTATTTAAGTCCCTGCCTGATTTCGGTCCCTTAGTGGCTCATTGTTTGATGTTTGATGTCCCCCCCCCCCCTTGTAGTTAGCCTTTGTTTTTCCCCTTTTACTTTTGACCCCTTGTGGTCTGTTTTAGTTTTATAAGTGTTTCTATTGTTTTTTCTGTTTGTTAATAAATCCCCGTTTGTCCTCTGAGCCGCCAGCGGGTCGCCCACTTTCTCTTCCCCACCTGCATGATGTCTCGCCTGCCTGGGTCCTTCACAAACCTTCACATTTCACATATTTTATATTCACAGATGTACATATGAATTCAACAGAATATCTTTCTTCTTACAAAACCCTGTGCAATCTCTGCCGATGCTACAAACTATAATAATAAAATAATACCAAGGGCTGCACGGCATCATCATCTATAACCACATTGCATTCATCGCTTCTGCTTTTTGTCTGTTGACAACTCCACCAACTTATCTGACTCACTCGGTCGGTAGATAATATATTCTGTTCTATATTTCAATATATTATGTTCTATTCTATATTTTCCATCAATTTTCCATGCCCCCTTGCTCAATTCAGGGTTGCAGGTGCTCTGGACCCTAAAGGTACAATGCAGCAAATAACTCAGGATGGGATGCCAACCCATCACAGAACACACTCACAGGCAACTTAGTAACTCAGCCTTAGGATGAACTGGCGGAAACCCCACAATGCTGACGTGCAAACTCCACACACATGGAGCCATGGTGGAGACTCAAACCCCGGTTTCAGAGGTGTGAGGCGACAGTGCCGACCACTGTGTCACTGCATTGCCCAGGCCATACTCATTTTTCAGATAATTTACTATAATCTTTTTTACTTTGTAAATATTGCAATATTACTTTCGGAAATTTCACATATCACAATGTGATATTGTGATATTATGCAGTTCTATTAACAATAATAATAATAATAATAATAATAATAATATGCAATACAGATATTCAGTATAAAGCCAAATAGAGAACCAGAGGACAGTAGTGCATTCATATATTCTTTTAGCAGAATTTAATGTAGCAGTTTAATGTATAATAAATACTTCTATTTAACAAATCAAAACTTTACATTTCAACTTTGTCACTCTCGGTATAATTTCTATCCTGTATGTTAGGATGGCTACTGAAACTTCTTTTCTCCTAAATGTCCTTTTTCCAAATCGCTGCATTATCTGCTTGTTTAATCTCAACCTTAGGCCATTCATTGAGTTCATAAAGAGATTTGCAATCATCTAAAGACAGATTTAATACTTTTGGTGGTTTCTTAAATGGAAAGAAAGGATTAATTTCTTTTTAACACTTTTCAATGAAATGGTACCAATGGTATCTATGCTGGCTGGATTGATCCATACTTCTTAAATCTATCAGGCAGATCTGATAACATCTCGATTAAGGTGCGTGTCTAAATTAAATTTGTGTATTCATCTGGTGTTTATTGTAGTTCCAGACTCCAAAGCCATGACGGATTCTAAATTTAATGGAATAGATGAAACATCCAAATCTAGGATTCTTGATAGATTGATCCCATGGCTAGTACTGGGCTGATAGTTGGAAGATAGATGGAAAGATGGCCGAATGGATGGATAAATTGGTATGTAGTTGATATATAATTGTGACAGACTACTTTTCAGATTCCTTAAGGGAGTCCGTATAAAGATGATGGACCATAGAGCACAGACCTTTTAGAAGTGTCTCCAGAGCATCCAGCCAGTGGTAATGAAAAATAGATGAATGTATACTTTGTATACAACTCCAATTAGTTAAGTGAAAGAAAAAGTGCACATTAGTGACTTATTTGGCATCTTCTGAGCCAACAGCATTCCCATTATAGGTGTTAGCATAGCTGCTAGCCGCTGAGCTATCTGACCACTGAGTTTTCTTGTTTTAGGGTAGGTGCTTGGGTGTACAATATATTACAGTGTTGGTACACTTAGATGGTGGACTGCACTGAAATATAATGGCAGCCATGTATGTTTTTATTTGGGAAGGGAACACAAAAGCCTTTTATACTGATGCGTGGCCTTCCAGAATAGTCAGCTTCAGTTTCAAATCCAACACATAATGACTGCAGGTCAGGAAGAAATGAACATGATCTTAATGGATGACATTGGGCCCTTACATTATTATTTTTTTTTTATTACATCTTCAAAATATCTTCAGTGTCATGCTCTACATGGTGGAACGCTCGCATGAAGTAGCACCAGTAGAACAGTTTTCTGATGGGCTTATCGTTTTTTTTTTTTTAATCATAACGGCTTTGATAGTTTTTTGCCCTCTGGATATGGACTCAATGGGGAATCCATGTAAAGATACCTGCTGTCTCTCTCCCGTAGTTATTACATCCGCACTATTTATGGGATGGTTTCCCAGAATCCTTCTCTAGTGTTCCCAGCATTCCCAGGGATCAATCTTAGTGTCTGTGTCCGTGAGTGTGTCTGACAGGGCTCAGAAGTCCCTGGAATTTGCGACTGAAACCCCTGAATTTTTGATTTTATGCTGTATTTAAATATATCTAGGCACATCTGTTTTATCATAAATGGCACTAAATGACAACATAATTTCGGTGTAGTGAAAATGGCCAGGTGATGGGTTCATGGATGACAGGTCTAGCCTGGTAACTGCCTAAATGGAGGAGAAGCCAATTCCACAGGGTCAGAACTCATCATCATGGTACCATCACATCCCCCTCGCCCATCTTACACTTCCGAAGAAGTTCCCAAATCCGTGACCCTTAGCGTGAGGCGGCCTGCCCCTCATTTCGCAGCAACCCAAGCTGACCCACAGCACTTCAGAAAAGGGCCTGAGGTCTCCCATTATCGGGGGTGGCCGTGAGTGCGTATTGATTTCCGTATAAAGCAATAGATACGTAAGAGTCAGCCGAGGGGCAGGCATTCAATCAAGGCTTGCCGTTGATGTCACATGACCCGAGAACCAATTTGGTCTCTGTTTGTGAGCTTTATAAAAAATGCATGCTGTGCAATAGGACCACAAGCACACAATGAAACACAGTCAAATGCTTGCATGATATTTTAATTAGATGCCAAATACAGTGACGGTTAGGTGTCCTTGCATTTCACAATCTTTTCCAGTCGATCTGTTGGCATTCAATTCCAACCCTTCAAGCATTGGATAAAACATTATCATAAAATCAAAGCCATTTGGACAGATCACTGAAACATAGAAATAGGAAACTAATGCATGTTCCCAATTCTATGATACCACTGTTTTGAGGTAATGCTTAGTTAAAGTAGGCCTACGCAATATATATATTCCAAGTCTTCTACATGAAACACAAGTGCCTCTCATTTCAGCCCTCGTGTGGATGATCCCAGGTGCCCCTCGTTTCAGCCATCGTGTGGATGATCCCAGATGCCCCTCGTTTCAGCCCTCGTGTGGATGATCCCAGATGCCCCTCGTTTCAGCCCTCGTGTGGATGACCCCAGGTGCCCCTCGTTTCAGCCCTCGTGTGGATGACCCCAGATGCCCCTCGTTTCAGCCCTCGTGTGGATGACCCCAGATGCCCCTCGTTTCAGCCCTCGTGTGGATGATCCCAGATGCCCCTCGTTTCAGCCCTCGTGTGGATGACCCCAGGTGCCCCTCATTTCAGCCCTCGTGTGGATGACCCCAGATGCCCCTCGTTTCAGCCCTCGTGTGGATGATCCCAGATGCCCCTCGTTTCAGCCCTCGTGTGGATGACCCCAGGTGCCCCTCGTTTCAGCCCTCGTGTGGATGACCCCAGGTGCCCCTCGTTTCAGCCCTCGTGTGGATGACCCCAGGTGCCCCTCGTTTCAGCCCTCGTGTGGATGACCCCAGGTGCCCCTCGTTTCAGCCCTCGTGTGGATGATCCCAGATGCCCCTCGTTTCAGCCCTCGTGTGGATGACCCCAGGTGCCCCTCGTTTCAGCCCTCGTGTGGATGACCCCAGGTGCCCCTCGTTTCAGCCCTCGTGTGGATGACCCCAGGTGCCTCTCGTTTCAGCCCTCGTGTGGATGACCCCAGGTGCCTCTCGTCTGCTCCCTCATCTGTGTGGTATATAGTGCCTCCTCTTCCTGAGCTCCCCAGTCTGGTCATTGTTGTGTTGCTGACTACATGTTCCCGTCCGGTTACCCTGCACTCTGTGTTTCTCCCCTGCTTTCCCTGCCTAGTTTTGACCCCACATGGTCCATTTCCTTTAGCCTTACCAGTTGAATTTTGCTTTAATAAAGCCCCTTGCTCTTTCCCAGACGCCTGCCTTTGCCTCGGTCCTTCCCGCATCGTGACACCATAATGTATATTAATTTGCATTTGTATGTCTTGTTTATCAGTCTTGCACATGCCTGGCGGTTTGCAGTTTTGCATAATTCCAAATGAAAAATTCACCATCACTCATACTACCCTGTAACAGCAAGGATTTATGCGAAACTAGAGGTCAGGAACCAGATGGGCAGGTGGAAAAATTCTCTACCATCCAACCATGCACCCATCCATCCATCCCTCTTAATAATGCTCATTATGATCAGGATCAGTGGTGGTCTGGAGCCTAGCCCAGGCAGCATAGGGCACAAGGCAGGGCCTACCCTGAAGGGGATATCAGTGAAAACTTCTCTTCTATTATAAATATCACATACAATTTTAAAACATCTTATCAACTAACAGAAGAGGCCCGAAAACACATGACCCTGGCACTGATACTGAGATACAGGGAGCTATTGAACGTTTACAGTCTGCGTAAATTTCATCACCTATCGATTGCCTGTACAATTTGGAGCAGCATTATCCTTGATAACATTAGGGGCCAGATTTCTTTTTCTTGCTTCACCATTTAAGGCTGGCCACAATACGGTTTTGCCAAAGAAAATGAGAGTGGACGTTTTCATATTCTTTAATTGCATCATTCTCCTTGACGGAGGAGTAGCATCTGTAAATAGATCAATCCCCTGTATTGAAACGCTTGGCTCTACAGTGCCGTAAATCCTGGCAAATTAAACCGAAAGAAAAGCAAAGGTGCTTCCTCACTGTGAGCCTGTGTGTCAGCAGGCACACCACCTGCGGTTCAGGCTAGGTAATCCATCTGAAGTTGAGCGTGTTTGGGCCTGATTGGTACTTAAATTGGAGACTAGCTATGAAAGCTGGATTGCTGCTGGAAGAGGAAGGGAAGCCCATCCTGCGGTCTGTGTGGATCCCATAGCCCTGATGCAGTGACGGGGACACTGTGGCCGACAGGGAAGCCCATCCTGCGGTCTGTGTGGATCCCATAGCCCTGATGCAGTGACGGGGACACTGTGGCCGACAGGGAAGCCCATCCTGCGGTCTGTGTGGATCCCATAGCCCTGATGCAGTGACGGGGACACTGTGGCCGACAGGGAAGCCCATCATGTGGTCTGTGTGGATCCCATAGCCCTGACGCAGTGACGGGGACACTGTGGCCGACAGGGAAGCCCATCATGTGGTCTGTGTGGATCCCAGTGTAGTGATGGGGATACTGTGCTGTAAAATGGTGCTGTCCTTTGAATGAGACGTAAATTAGAATTTGGTAATAAGTGGTCATTGTTGACACACCACAGTGCACAACAACGAAATGTGTCCTCTGCATTTAAGCCATATGTGACATCGTGACATAGCAGGGGGCAGCTAATTCAGCGCTTGGGGGCGGTACCTTGCTGTTTGAACCAGAAATCTTTCAGTTACAGGTGTGCTTCCCTAACCATTAAGCCACCAGTGCCACTAAAACTGTGGTCCTGAGTCATTGTGATTAAAAAGATCCCTGGGCATCTTTCAAAAATGTAGGGGGGGTGGTACCCTGATCTCCTGACTAAAATTTCCCACTGTGGCCCTTTCAAATCTGGCCTCCTAATCATCCCCTATATCTAACTGGTGAATTCTCCCCTGCCCCTTCACCACCTTACCTACTGTCTGGTGAACATACTGGTGCAGGATGACTGCAGTTGCATCATCCAGGTGGGGGCTACACTGAGGTGGTAGTTGAAGTGGCTCCCCGTTGGTTCTATGAAGTGCTGTGGGTGTCTTGAAAAATGTTATATAAATGTAACGTTCATTCTCCTGCTTTGTGGGGACCTCTTACCCATACAGGCCCTTGTCTTACCTTAGCACAGACGTGGGAGAAAGTCACAAGTCCTAAATGTCCAGTCTTAAGTCCTGCTGCTGAATTAAGCAAGTGGTCAATACTTAAGTAACTTCACCATGAGTAACTATGATAAATGTAATTGTAATTAACTGAATAATAATATAATATTGATATTCATGTCAACTTGTAAAATAAGTTGAGTCTTTTTCATACAAACAAGTCATACAAACTGAGACTCAAGTCATGTGACTCGAGTGAGGTATCCCTGCCTCAGCGGCGTTATTGCATTCATTTAAAGGATAGAAACCGGCCTTTCGAGTGCTACCTGCATGCCAGGTGCTACCAGAAACATACTAGCTAACGATAAATAGATAAATTATATGCTATTTGCCTCATTTGTACTTCACTTTGAACAAAAGCATTTACTAAATATGTAAATATAAATTATTATTGATCGATTTATTGTTAATCACTATATTTATGCCACCCTTTTATGCTACTGTATTTATTGTTTTGTTGTTGTTTATAATTAAACACAGGTGTCCAGCCCCTCCTGTGATTTGTACTTTAAGCATTGTGAAAACCCTCGACTGGCACTCGCTGTCTGTGTTGTGCTGTTCCTAGGCGAACGCCATTTTGTACCTCTCTCAATCTGTATATGGATGGTGTGACAACAAAGGCAGCTTGACTTGTGTATGAGAGCCCGGTTATTGCAGCAGTCCTTGTACTGCCATGGACTCCTGCTCTTTTTTTATACATGTATCAACAATACATCCACATTGTAAATATCACATGAAATTTGTTTTGTGACAACTGTCTTGTCTTATGGCAACAGTGTATGTATCTGCTGTATGTATGTTAGCCACTGACAACCAGTGAACATACTCGGCCAGATGAACATGATTCGGATTAGTCTGACATGTGGCATTGGACACAGAACATGTAAATGGATCTATGTTTTGGAAATAAATGTGCTGTGACCTTCATTGATGGGAGCTCAATTCCCACCAGTAGCGGAGGAACCGGGGGGCAGAGGGGCATCCACCCCCGGGCTCATCACAGTAGTGGACCACCACCCCCCCCCCCCCACTGTGAGACCCCAGCCCCACCCCCGGAGTTTCCCTGTGTTTGTTTGGTTTTTCCCAAGTACTCCAGCTTCCTCCCACAGAACACCAGCAGGCATTTATGTGGATTTCTATCTATAAATTGCCCTTTGTGTGTCTGTCAGTGTCCCCTACCGTGTGCCCTGTGCATTCTGGGATAGGTTCTAAGCCCACTGTGACCCTGTACCGGGTAAGCAGTTAGAGAAGATGGTTGGAAAGAAAAATAACTGGAATAGAATTAAAAAAACATCTTAATGCTCTTTTTTAAATTACAAAAGTTGAATCTGGTCATGAATGTACTCTGCCTGTCTGATGTCAAGCTGTACAAAATCAATAAAAAGTAAAATATCCATATGATTTAAAACCACTCAAAATGATTCACCACACTTAAACATGGACAGGAGATAAATCAAGTTTGATTACTCCTAATTAATGTGTCGCTTTAGGTCTGGACTTTAAAGAACAGTATTAACTTGGAAATATATTTAAATATGTCCTGAGCTTAGGGTGTCGAGTAATCTTGTTACAATCCATTAAGTCTTTTGTTCTTTCGCAGTTAAAGGCTCTATTTGGATTTCATAACATAATAATGATTTTTTTTTGTGCACTGAATTAACAGAATTTATTTGCTCAGTCCATTTTCTATCCCAAGCAGAGACAGATCAAACTGAACCAATCATCAGTCATTACTGATTTAAGAAAATTCTCCCAGGACCCTCAGTATGAGCCCCCCCCCCCACCCCACAGGTGGAGACCCCAGTCTTACACTTATGTATTTTCATATCGTCCCCCCCACCAGGGGCCCTCCAAGACCTCACAATTCAAGCACTGGTGCCCACCCAGCATACCCAAATACCCAATACCCACCCTGGAATAGCATCCTGGTGACTACCCTCACCAAAGGTACAACAGCTGAGCCCAGAATAGGATTAAAACCGGTAACGCCAGCCAGAATTGCTTCCCTAACAGATATAATAAATGACACATACAGAACACAGTTGTTTAATGAGTCTATCACTATGACCTCACTGCAATCTTGCCAAGCATTAAATGTGCTACATTTGTGTAATTTTATGGGAAAGTAATAACTGAAACATTCAAAAGGAGGTCATTCAAAAGGTCATTTGATTTGATTAAGCTGATTTTCCCAGGGCTCCAGGTACCTCTGCAAGCCTAACTATAAGACAAGTGGTTTAAAGACGGATGGATGGATGGATTTTTTTATTTAGCATTCTACAAGGATGTTGGAGTGGAGGGTAGGTGGTCTATGTGAACCACACTTTCTCTGTGCATTCACCTAGGGATAATTTGCCTTGAGAGACACTACAAGGGGCAATAGTCCCCTACAACATATGCTATATGAACAAAAGTATTGGGACACCTGGCCATTACACCTACAGCAGCTTTTATGGCATCCCATTCTAAATCCATAGGTATCAATATGGAGTTGGCCCCCCTTTGCAGCAATAACAGCTGCCACTTTACTGGGAAGACTTTCCACAAGTTTATGGAGTGTGTTTGTGGGAGGTTTTGCCCATTCATCTCTGGGCTAGTTCATCTCAAAGGTGTTCGATGAGGTTGAGATCAGGGCTCTGTGCAGGCCAGTCAAGTTCTTCCACACCAAACTCACCCAACAATGTCTTTATGGACTTTGCTTTGTGCAGTGGGGCACAGTCATGCTGGAACAGAAAAGGTCCTTCCCCAAACTGTTCCCACAAAGTTGGAAGCATAGAATTGACCAAAATGTCTTGGTATGCTGAAGCATTAAGAGTTCCCTTCACTGGAACTAAGAGGTCTAGCCCAACCCCTGAAAAACAGCCCCATACCATTATCCCTCCTCCACCAAACTTTACAGCTGGCACAATACAGTCAGGCAGGTAACATTCTCCTGGTATTCACCAAACCCAGATTCACCCATCAGACTGTCAGAAAGAGAAGCATGATTTATCACTCCACAGAACACGTTTCCACTGCTTCAGAGTCCAGTGGCAGTGTGCTTTACACCACTGCATCCAACACTTGGCATTGTGCTTGGTGATGTGAGCCTTCATGCAGCTGCTCGGCCATGGAAGCCCATTCCATGAAGCTCTCAGTGCACAGTTTTTGTGTTGGGGTTAATGCCAGAGGAAGTTTGGAATTCTGCAGTCATTGAGTCAACAGAGCAACAGAGCATTTACACACTATGCCTCTCAGCACTCTGCGACCCCGTTCTGTTGCTTTACATGGTCTGCCACTTTGTGGCTGAGTTTCTGTTCCTGAACGCTACCAATTTGCAATCATACCACTTACAGCTGACTGTGGAATATCTAGCAGGGAAGACATTTCACAAACTGACTTATTGCAAAGATGCATTGTATGACAGTACCACTAAGCTCTTCAGAATGACCCATTCTTTCAGAAATGTTTGTAAACCTGACTGCATGGCTAGATGCTTGATTTTATATACCTGTGGCAAAGGGTCTGAATGAAATACCTGAATTCAGTGTGTCCCAGTACTTTTGTCCATGTAGTTTAAGATCACAGAAGCATGCAAACCCCTCCTCCATGATACAGTGGAGATTCATGGAGCGCTATGATGGGTGTGACTCATTCAGCCATTTTCTGAAACCACTTAATCCCAACTGGGGTCGCAGGGGGGACCAGAGCCTATCCCGGGAACAATGGGCATAGGCCGGAACCAACCCTGGGCAGTCACCAGCACACCACAGGGCGCACACACTCACACTCACACAACTGCAGGGCCAGTTTAGACTCACCAATCAACCTACCCTGCACACTTTTGGACTGTGGGAGGAAACTGGTGGCCCTGGCAAAAACTGGGAGAGCATGCAAACTTCAGATAGAAAGGACCCAGGACCAAACCTGGGACCTTCTTACTGTGAGACAGCAGCATTAACCACTGTGCCACAAGCTGCTCAGGAATGACTTGATATTCCTAATAATTTCCAATGTTTAATGTCTTTGTAAAATAGTGAGAGGTGTTTACTCACCTTAAACAAGGTAAACATGAGGTCAAATGAACTGTATTTACCTGCGGATGCTGGCAGGTAACGCCTTCTGTAGTTTGGGAAGACGAGGAAACATATTCTCATGATTTCAGGTAATGCTGCACGACTGACTGGCAGAGAAAGCCTGATGTTCATTTGCTTGTTTTATCCATGATGATTGTAACAGTTCAGGAGAAAATCATGGATAGATAAAAATATAACATTCAAAGCATCAACTATACATACAAACTCAGTCCTTTTTAAACAGGGTGGAAACTTTCACCTTTATTATGTGTTCCTTCTATTCCCCTTACTCTGCCACTCTCTGCTATGCTCTCTGCTGCCTCGGGAAGAATATTAAAATGCTTTTTATTGTTATTATCGAACGTGAACTCTGCTGAACTCTGCTGTCAAGGTAAATATAGTTTGCGAACATGCAGTTTACAATTGTGCCGCAAGCAGCCATAGGAAAAAAAAGCACAAAACTCACTTTTCAGCTGCCAAGGGCTATGCTAATACCTACAATGCTAACTGGCACTTACTTCCACTTATGACTGTCATTGGAGGTTTTTTAAACGGTTCATTCCAGGTAAAACCTTATATTTTACAAATGTTTTACTGTAAGCAATATTGTGATCAAAATGTCTGCCATACATCCATTCATTTTATAAACCAACAGGGTGTGGAGAGCCTGAAGCTCAAGACACAATGCAGGGGACAAATAACCCAAACTTATGGCGGATTTAGAAATATTAACTGTATGTATGAAGCCCTGATCATGAATGTGAGACCAATGAGTTCTCCTATAGTGCTAAGATTTTTTTATTTTCTCAAAAAAAAAATCAATGCATTTAGCAATACAGTGAACTGAACAAAAACACAAAATTAAAAGAAGTTAGTCTTGCCAGACATGTTAATTCCCTTACTCTGTTTCATAGTTTTTCATGAGTCTACTATTACATTTTTTTAACACGAAAGGCTATGTCCGCTAGTCTGAAATTTTGCTATTTTTATGAACTCAACAAACAAACAAACAAATTTATTTTTGTATAGCGCATTATCACAACATTACATCGTCTCAAAGCACTTTACAGCATCCCCACCCAAAGCCCCCAGTGAGTAAGCCATAGGCGACAGTGGCAAGGAAAATCTCCCGAGAAGGAAGAAACCTTGGGAGGGACCAGACTCAAAGGGGGAGCCCATCCTCCTGGGGCCGGCAGGGAGAGTCAAATTGGAGAGATGGCTAAGTGCCGAGTCATACTGTCCAAATCATAAAATTTGAGACACAACCGGGGAGCAGGGGGGAGATGACAAGCCGGTGCCAACGCTCCCTCCAATCACCAGGCAACTCCTTTTCTGTGAGCCTCTTCAGCAGTGATCAGTAATCATGATCAGCAGTAGAAGTGAAGTCAAGTCAAGTGGACTGTTTTGTCATGCCATCCATATACAGGTGAGCAGTGGCATGAAACAGTGCTCCCCTATAGAATACACGGTACCACTATACCAGAGGCAGCACAAGTACGCAGGTTATTCAGTTAATACTCAAGTACTAATCATGAACTGCATGAAATACATGAAGAACTGTTATGATTGATTAATGATGAATGAACATGGGAGCAATACATAACTAGCTTAGTTTTTGGTTAATTAGTACATTAAGAGTGAACTACTATGTTATTTGTAAGCCCTCAGGAACAGTGTTAGCGAATCCACTAATGTAGGTCGTTTAATGCCAAAACATCAATATCTGTATTATATATGTATCGGTAGAAGGCTAGCATGCATTCCAGTCCTGTGTCTGCATTGCCCTTGAAGCGACACTTGCCATAGCATTTACAGCCTTACAGTTTACGAGCAGCTCCTGCGTTCTGCTGTGCTGCGTCTCACGGGTAGTTAAATTTACGTACGCACCTTGTGCAAAATCCGTCACGGGTATGGTGCGTGACTGCCCTTAAAATCTTGCACCCAGCAAAAATTATGCTTTATTCAGTATGACATCAGAAATGAGAGTCAGCAGTATGCATTTTACAACTGAAATATATGCAATTCAGAGCCACTACTATATAATTATATAAATAATTATATATATAAAAAAACAAGAAATTCCCTAAATGACACAAACATTTTGTGTGCGTTAAAGTATGAGACTTATACACACTTACAGTATATTAAAGAATATGAATGTAGGGCTGTGAGAACACTTTTCCAAACAGGTAGTGCTAAGCCCTGTGCAGGCTCTCCTCCTGAATCATTCCTAATCCGTGTCCTTTTGTCTGAATCACACACAAAAGGATTCAATGTCCATTAACTGATACTCAATACCAGGCCGTCGATAAACAAACCTCCAGGGGAACTTAATGCATCTGAAGAACAGTTTTTCAGGCTTCAGTCAATGGAAAATCGAACCATTATTTTATATAGTGTTTATAAAGGCAGCAGAGTTCAAAGACGCATGAATAATTATCTGTGCAAACGCTGTGCAGGTTATCTGTTTGGTTATACATTACACTGATGCATAAAACACAGAAATAGTAACTAGAAATCATAACTGTAGTTATAAAATATGTACAGAAGGTTTATTATAGTATTTTTAATTTGTCAAAATTGTGACTGACCATAACTATTTGATGTGCTTCAGCAGGTGGGTACATTGTGGCTTTATTCAGAAAGTCACTGGTTTAAATCCCAGGCAGACTGATTTCCCAGTTGGGTCTTTATTCCACCACCATTGTTTCCTGGATCGTCTGACCATGCAATCTCAAAAAATGTTGATTTGTCTACTAAACAAATAAACTGAATAGTTGAAACTGTAATTTATGAGTGATTTTGTCTTGATTATGCTACTGTACAGTGACATACAAAGAATTGCAGCAGGCAGGGGTGTCTGAGGGGCATGGATACCCCGGCATATTCAGGGGGCCACGGGCCCCAGCACTTGACAGGGGCTCTTGTATATGTTAAATTACAGGTATGTGTAGTATTTGGCAGGAGGGGGACCCAAGGATGAAATTTTGTCAAGGGGCCCAGAATTTCCAGCGACATTTTTGGCTTAATGACGGGACAACAAATGGGTGCAGGATAGGAGTCGGATTTTGTAAGCAACACATCAGTATTGTGACGTAGGTTTAGGTTCAGAGCAGGTTTTCCACATGATCAGGAAATAATGCCCCCCCCCAAAAAAAAAAATATCCTAAAAGATATTAACCATACTGTAACTCAAAAATGAGGTCAGGGCCCCTTTAAAATGAGATTAAAGGCAGCACCCAAAAAGGAACAGCTATTAAACCTGCAAACCTTCACTGAGAAGAAGGGCAGCAATTTAAAAGCCCACAAACAGCAGAACACCCCAGACTGCCCAAGTCTCCCTTGAGTCAGTCCAGCTGACTCTTCTTTATCCTTAACAGGCAATTACTCTCATTAGTGCCAGCTGGGCTCCATTAACTGAAGCAGGTATTGACACTGGGTGGGTGATTAATTGCCATAGAAATGTGAAATCAACCACATGCCTCTACCTCACATGTAGTGCAGGTACGTGCGGGATAGAGATGAAGCTTTATGTGTGTGCGGGTGGGACCACTTGGACAAGAATTTTCATTCCACTGTCCTCTGACGTCCAGCAAGGATAATTTCCAAAGAGATGAGGGAGAGGGGGGTCACATGCTCTTTTCCTAACCCACCGTTCAATACCTTTCCTTTATTATTAATTCATAGCACTGCACAGCTTAAGGATAATTATCTTAGGTACAATTCGCTAAGGAACATGAATCTATCACGTTATTAAAAGCTCCTCATCCATGGTTATGGAGCCAGGAGCACTAAGCGGCTGCTATCTCAGTGTCTAAGTGTGAGAGCAGCTAGGAGGCTAGAAGCTCATCGATAAACGGAAAAATAGCAAAATCTACACACAGCGAGATCAAATTTAAAAATGTAATATTTGATATTCCAAGACTTACGGTAGAATGACAGGCGACATCTTTCATAGCCCAGGATGGCTACCAATCACTCTAATGGTGACAAAACTGGGGCAACCGTAATTGGGCCAATAAATCTGAGATCCATATTGGTTTCATCAGAGCTCTCGCTGCTATCGTACTCTTGGTGTTGTCCTTGATTTTCCTCAGATGCATCACACATGAAACATGCCACAGGGACAACACTCATTCAAGGGAAAACGAGGCAGGATGTTGTGCCTGTTGATGAACACATTTACAGAGCACCTTGTACGAGACCCTTCTCTTTCGGAAACACCTCCACTATCCAACACCACTCTGCGTTCCCTTGTTGGTCTCTTATGGTCCCTGAATGCTCTTAGTATTGCACTTTGTCTGTTGATTGAAGATACCCATTAAGTTCCTACTATATTTGAAATGTATTGTGTAGCTCATTCTCAAATACTTCTTATACTTACAACTGAGCATTCACTGGAAGCTCATCCTATCTGCAATTATGCATTGTTGACATCTAGACGGCATGCATGTTCGCAATGTGCTATTTGCCTCATGTCTACGTCATTTGGACAAAAGCTTCTGCTCAATAAATAAGCGTAATGTAGTCTTTGCTGGATTCACATTGGGCTACAGTAATGAGACTCTTTTAGCAGAGTCTGCTCAGAGGTCAAACAGATTACAGCACTTCTAAACCATACTTCTGGAGTTCTCAGCTAGCTAAATGTCGATAATACATCACCTAAATCCTTCAACATTTACATGGGTTTGGTCTTGGTCAAGGTTTATTTTATCTCCAAATACCTGTGAGGTTCAGCTTTAGCTCACCATCATAATCACTCTCTATTTGTTTTGCTGCTAATCATCTGCCTCCCTTTAGGCATCACTCCTGGCTTGGGAGACTCTGCAGTGTCACTCTGGGACATGCTACCTCATAGCCTACATGACAGAGTTTCCGCAACAACATTTAACACATCACTCCAAACTTGCCGTCTTCCACTGTTTTTATTCTTAACCCTCTGGGTCTCTTTCATAGTCATACTCCTTTGTTTTTCATTCTACAAATATAAAATTAAAGCTAAAACAAGTCCTCCTATAACTGCTTCCCATCTTTGAATCTATACCACCTACGATGGGGCACCAACCCATCGCTGAGAACACACACACACACACACACACACACACACACACACAAACACACACAGGAACCTATGGACAGTCTGGCAACCCCAATTCACCTTAGTATGTTTTTGGACTGAGGGAGGAAGCTGAAGAACGCGGAGGAAACACTGGGAGGACATGCTAAGTCCACGCACAGAGCCAGAACAGAGATTCGAACCACCCACTAATGTAGATGTACGAAAGTGAATAGCATATAATTACTAACACAGACCTATTACAAATATGTATGGCTTTTTTTCTCCAAGAATCTGTGAAAATTACTGTCAGGTTTGCATGATTCCCAAGAGACACGTGCTAACAGCCGTGGTTAGCTAATCACATGTCAAACACAGGCACTAAAATAACGGTCAATAATGAGATGCACGTAAGAAGCTCCGGAATTCTGGGAAGCCGTTTACGGCCAAATGCAACAGGGCCAGTCCCATAGGAGCGCCGTTATTTGCCATCATTATGAGCAGGTGTAGGACTCGCAAGGCGAGAGAGCAGAGCTTTCACATGCCGCAGGCGGTACAAAAAAAGACACATTCCACATGCTTCTTTGATCAATTCACATGCTGAGTTCAGTTCGATTAATCTTTATGTGGAGCCCCAAACGTGCCTCTTGAAAGCACTTTGCACCAATTTGGCAAGACGACGTTACGAGTGGATCTGAAGCTAACAACAGCAGTGCATTTGAGTGAGTCAATGTTACTGTTTAATCTGCTTATGGAAAACTCATTCTTAGTGATGGATAACACAGTCAAAAGACATGGGCAATTTATGATGGAACAATCGGGAGACTATATTGGTTGTCTTTGGAGAACTGGTAGGTGATCTACAGTAAGCTAACATATATAACAGCTATTTTGCTCTTTTCCTAATCACAAACAAACTGGACCACTGGACCCCCCTAGAGAGCAAGGATCGGTATTATGGCTTCTGGGGTCCTGCTCAAAAGGTTACTTGTGGGCCCCCTGCCTTGCCTTTCCTAGTGTAGTGACTGTGGCCAACAGGGGGCTCCCATACTTTGGGGCCCCCATACAAATACTTGGTTTGAGTGCTGGTAAAGACTAAAATGATTACATGAAATGATATGATAGAATAAAGTAAAATGAAATGCTGAAATGAGAAAATGAAAAATGAAATTATGCTGGTGGCTCCCACCCACCTCTATCCCTCCACCCCCCCCCCCTCCCTCTAGACAAAGATTTACTTTATACCTCTAACAAGTGAATACAGGTGAACAGGGGGGCATATCCTTCAAGTTCACCCCCCACCCCCTAAAAGATCCACGGCCTCCCTGCACCTACACAGTATAGAATCCAGAAGACAATGGCAGGAAAAAGATCATCTGTGAGTAAGTCTAAGGCCGCATTCATTAAATCAGGCAACACTCTGACACACAAACGCCCACCAGGAACCGTGAACTATCCAAACAGCATTTTCTCCAAAGTTGTAATGTAAAATAGGGATTAAATCAGGGGCATATACAGGGGTGGGCCCACAGGGACACAGGCCCTAGCTGAAAGCTGATTGGCCCCTGGGTGTCCCTCCCCTGTCACTCAACAATTCCAAACATATTATTGGCTAATGGTAAAGTTGGCCCTTCTGTGTGAATTAACCTCTTATGCCCCCCACCCACCTTAAAAAAAATCATAGAATCTCCTCAGGTTTTACACATTAAAATGAAAATGTTTAAACTATTTCCCTTATCTCACCCATTATATCATCCATAAGACTCTAAATTGGTGCTAAAAAGTCAGAGGAAGGAATCCCATTTTCTCTTCTTCGCCTGCAGACAGATCGCGGGGTTCTGCGTCCCGATCCGAGCGCAGCAGGGGAATGTTCCGCATGCCACGGCATACACGTCTGCTCCCGTCGGCAGTCACCGTGTACGGCAATACGCCGTATAGATTCCATACCGCAGTAAGAGCCCCACTCTTCCCTGGGAGCTTCCCCCCTCCCAAGCATGTTCTGACAATGACAGGAACGATTGAATGCCGACTGGGAAGCGGACTATGAGGTCAAGGGAGGTGTTTAATTAAGTGTGCCGATGTGAGGTTACGTGAGAGTGGAAGGCATCTCTTCCTACTGGGCTATTATGGCTGATATCATGACGGAGCGATCTGTCATGCATTCTAAATTGCGGCCGCATTAAGAGGCTGCGCCGCTGCAGGATTTAGAGCCGCTCATTACCATGCGTCTGCCATGCCATTAAAAGTCAGGGATGGGTATGAAACTACCTTCACCTCACGCAGCCGGGAAAACTTTCCAAGTAATAAAGGTCGCAATTCGGTTTATGAGGTGGCATACTCCACATGAGTTGTTGAAAAAATATATATTTATTTCCCGTAAGATGTCTTCATTTGGGATAAGAATTTATGAATATCTTTTAACCAAAAGTGAAATTTATTTAGTTACCTTTACACCAAAAGTCAGCTAGAATTGTTAAATTTAATATATATTTTTGTAACTCCCTATAGCCTCTGGGCACTGTGAACAGAAATTGCAGGAATTCAAAGCTGGACCTCGATTCCAAATCCAGGCCTTGTTTTCAGTTCTCCCAGGTAGTTAGTTTAATGATCACTGATTCTGATTGGTCAGAGGCTTCACACCTGGCTCACAGGTAAAGGAAGGCAGTGTTTGGCCCTTGAGGACTGTGATTTGAATAACCCCATGGTTAGACAATGAAAGTGAAACACCTGGGGGCCAGTCTTCACTGATTGCACATTCCATCAGTAAGAGCTGGGTGTGAAGGTTGAATGATCAGAGCAGTAGCACAGCTGTACATAAAATATTGTGATCCACACAGCATAATGGGAGACAGAGTTCAAAAGAGGAAAAGTTGCTGGTGCACATCTCACTGGCACATCTGTGACCAGGACAGCAAATCTTTGTGGTGTATCGAGAGCCATGGTATCCAGGGTAATGTCGGCAGGCCCACGTCCAACAGGAGTAACTGCGCATGCAAGAGGAAGCTGTCTGAATGTGACGTCCAGGTACTAACCTAGATTGTATCCAAAAAACATAAAACCACAGCTGCCAACTCACTGCAGAATTAAATGTGAACCTCGACTCTCCTGCTTCCACCAAAGCTGTTTGTCAGATGCTCCACAGGGTCAGTATTATTGGTGGGGATCAGAGGTGGCCATTTCCAGAAAGTAAAAATCCAGACCATGATTTACTTTCAACCAAGCAGTTGAGCATAAAGAGTCACAGTCACAGAGTTCTTCAACTGGTTGATTGAAACAAAATCTTGATCTGGATTTGTACTTTCTGGACTTGAAATTTACACCTCTGGTGGGAATGCCATAGTCATACCTTTGGTCACTCATGCCAATGTCAAATGTTGGTTTCAATGGTGCCATTTCCCAAAAAAATTACCTAAAATTATATATATGAAATGGTTTCAGCCTCACATGTGATGGGAGAGTGAAGACATGCCAATCACTTGCTGTAACTGATTAACAACTGACAAATTTAGCCAAACAGCAACTGACAGATCATGGTAATCCCACCCAGCCTGGGGTCCAGGGTTTCCTGTGTTTTCCTTGTTAAAGGAGTTGGCTTGTACACCCCTAGAATCCACAGACAAGCTGGAAAATTCTATAATTCTATAAATAATAAAAGGTGCAACAACAAGAAGCACCTGTTGGGACTTGAACCCAGAACCCTTCATGATCAAGTACACAGTTGCTATACTAGCCACTTTTCTGAAGGACGCAACATGTGCAACACTTGACTGTGGATGATTGAAGAGGTGTTTGATTGGGCCCCTCCCTTAGGTGTAGCATTGCTAGACAAAGACCTCCTTCATGAGCATTCGCTTGATGGCCTCCGTGTTGTAGATGCTGTGCCTCATACAGTCCTCTTGGAGTAGCTACCCTTGAAAAATGCAAAAAGGAACATTTAAATTGGGGATTTTTCCCCTGAAGCTTCGGGGAGATGAACCCGGCAAGCGTCCCTCAGTAAAACCGCAGCCCGTTTCACTGCTGGGGTTATATATTCATCGGAAGATGCATTGGCTAGCTGTCAAGCCGGCTAATGATTAGGCTGCCAGGGCTTAAATACCTCGGCGGGAAGTTCATGTGACGCCATATTGGGATTTCACAGAACAGCGGGCTGGTGATGGCTAGTGTCCGCCATGAATGCAAAGATTCTAATTGAATTAGGCAACATGGTTGCCGAGGCAACAGGCGGCAAGGTCCCCATTCCGATGGAAATCTCAAAGATTCCCTTATATTCATTCCGCATTTAGTTGACAGTAATGAATTCCCAAATTCATCAGGAAAAGGTGGCCTTTTCTGTTAATATACCAGTGATTTCAGTGACATTTTTAAATGTTTGATCAGTGTACTAGAATGTTTAGCTACTTAAAGATGAAATATTGCTTAGTACATAACAAAAAATCCAATAGAGACTTTAAAAAATTGCTCCCTATATCTACCTGCAGTCAATATCATGGGTGCTCACTTCTACATTGTCAGGATGATTTAATCCCGGCTCTGCATCATATATTTTGCCTTTTCACAGTCATTGGATTTCAGGCAGCCTGTGCAGTTTGTGTAAGAATAGGGGAACCTTTGAAATCATACATGCTTAAAAGGTAAGGAAATATGTGTCCTGCGGCCCGCCTTCAGCCCACCTTCATCTTGCAGAGCCAGAGCACCGTTTTTCACTGAAAAGCCTTTCTAATGAAACCGGCTCAGTGGGAACTGGAGAGATTTACACGTGCAGTTCTGTGTAGTGTCCCGAGATGCACGGCCATTCCGTGGTTGATAGAAAAGCGTTATTATAGCAAGTGTATTCTTTTAAAGCTGGGCAATAAAAGTGTTGCTGGCCAGCAGCACTGTTTGTCAAGAATGTGAATGGACTCCCATGTTTAGAATCGTATCGGGGCTATTTTCCAGGGAAGCATTACAGGAAGTGGTGAAATTCTCCCGGGGGGATGTCAGGGCACCGGGGGCTGACTGATGGCCCCGTTCAGGGAGAGTGATCCTCTCGGTGCACCAAGGATTTATTTTCTTAAAGGGGGACCCTATGCCAAATGCTATGGGTGCAAGGCAGGTCATAACCCAAAACTGGGCACCAACCCTCGCATGCAATATTTAAGTGTGTGGGATGATTCCCATCCTGTGTGTAAATGACTGACGCCTTACAAAGTGATACAGTGTAACATAAGAAAGGAACCATTATTTACAGAATGTGAAAACAGAATTTCAATCAAAATTTTCTGAATGCCATCCAGGGCATACCCTTGCTTTGTACCCGTGTTCTGCCTGGGATTGGCTCCAGGCCGTCCCTGCGAGCCTGACCAGGAGATGCAGCTGGAAGATGGATAAAGAGATGGATGGACAGATGGATGGATCACAATGACTCTGGTCCAATTCCTCAGTGTAGCTACTTTAAAATCCACAGGTCAGCTGCTTCCAACACGATCAGCACCATCCATTTCAGCAGCATATCAGCACACCAAACATAACCTGGATCTGTGTCTGAGATGGTAGCCATTTCCACACAATCCGCATTCCTCTGAATAGTTATATACCCCGCATATACAACAGTACCTCAGCAGACAAAGGTCTGCCATCAAAATTAGATGCTACCATCATGACAGAAAGATGCTGGTGGACATCTCAATCCAGTATGAGAAATAAGGGGCAGAGGGGTTGATAAGTTATTATGAACAGGTACCAGAGCTGTCGTAATTCATTTCTAGCACAGGAACCTGTCTCCCAGGGGATTCTGCTGAATGGTGTGAGATTTTATGACCTTGCGTGTGAGAGAACATGAGAGTGTGATTTGTGCTATGATTGATGCATCAGTCTCACAGTCTCTTGCGTATGAGGCAATGTTAACTTAAAACGTTTTGATTTTACTACTTGGGTTGCTTAGAATCTATTAAACAGCTTTCAGCTTCTGAGGTTCTTGTGGGGAAATCATAATCATTGCAAGAAAACCACAACAAAAAAAAACACGTGGAAACCATGTACACTGGGACTGAGGGCAGGAATCGAACCCACAACCATGGAAGAACAAGGGTGCAATTCCCCCCACGGGCCATCAAATGGCCTGTCAAGGAAAGCGCTCTTAAAAAACAATTAATGTGCATTTCCACTGACAGCTTGCTGAGTGGGGAATTCAGTCCTGCCCTCGTACATCCCCAAAAAGCTTCAAAAATATCAAACAGCGATGATAAATGTCTAAGATACCTGTGGTGGTCTGAGTCAGCGCAACGTGCTTCTGGTATCAAAACTGTACAGCATCATCACGGAACGTGAACGAGCCAAAGATCAAAAATATCTGTAACAGTTCTATTGTCTCGCACTTGTATGGAGTCTGGTTTCAATATTGTACTATTAAACAAATCAATAGTCACAAACTGTTGGGCCACAGTAACTCTTCTTGTATGAGCTTAACTAACACCCATATTACGATGCACCGGAACACACTACTTCCCAAATTATTAGGCGTGCAACTAGGGCACAGCAGACTGGCTCTTTGAAAATCTCTATACATACATGTGAAGCTCAGCTCATGCAAGCACACGCTGTTTTAGCCTCCTCCATAAATGGCATAATTAGCTTATTAGTTGACCATTTTACTTCTCACAAGTATTAAGACAGATACTACATCTGAGAAAAATAAATGGAGCTGTAAACAATATTTAAAAAAAAAATCACAATTAATTATACATATTAAGCACATAGGGGATGGCGTGTGGGCTGGTGGGTTTGGATGCTGTTCTTGTGATCGGAAGGTCACAGGTCCTAATGGCAGAATGATTTCAGCATTGGGTCCTTGAGAAAGGCTCAGCAGTGATAACACACTAATTAGGTTTAGTGGCCAGAGGAGAACGTCAAGTGGAGGATTTGACCGTTAGAGAGCAGATGTGTTTGATATAAGAGCTTTAATGTGACTATAGAAACACAAAGTAATTCAAAACAAACAAGCTAACACTACACCACGTACAGCCAACCTTTCACAGATTGCATCTAATGAAAAAGCTCCACCAGTGACCCTACTAAAAACATCCCAAAAAGACAATTAGACTATCAAGGACCAGCCAGTTTTTAACAAAGGGTAGACCTGTGAGCACAGGGGTCTGGTGATCAAACACCCTGGCAACGTCAACAGTGGCAACAGATCAGAAAACTAGACCCAGGTCATTACTCTACCTCCTGCTGGCTTCGAACGTGTAAGACTGGCAGAACGTACAATACGGTTAGCATTCTGATTGACTTAACATGGCGTAATTGAATTTGCAATCGTGAAATGTGAGAGGTGTGCTTCGCTTCTGCATCCAGATTAATGAATATGCAAATCGAGCTGTTCCCATGAGGACCAGAGAAGTTCCACAGTTACTGTATGCAAATATATGCGCTGAACATAGAAATGGCAACAATGGAATTTTCATGGGGGAGACCCTGATTTACTTTGAACGGGAGAGACAAGCAACCTATTACCCAAGAAGCGAAAAATATTCAAATACAGGAATAAAATGGCAAATAGAGAACTCACCATTCAACAGAATGGGCACCTTCATTAAAACATGCGCCTTGATTGTCAGAGGGAGTCCTGGGAGATGATTTTGGCAACAACACCCCAGTTTATTGAGGTAATTAACAAGTGTAGCACATGTGACATTTAATGCCTGGGAGGAAAAGTGATTACAGAGGAACATACGTTTTTAACAATGGGGCTTCTTTGGCGTAACCTACAATTGTAATCTCAGGTGATGTGTTCCAAAAAACAAACATAACCATGTTAAAATCTACCAGTTTCTATAGCTGCATTCCCAGTACAGGGTCTAGACAGGTCTGGTGGTTATCCCAGGAAACACTCTCGATGGAATACCAGTCCATGTCCTGACACAGACACACACACACATACAGGTTTGTAATCATATCTTTGTGGGGACCCTCCATTCTTTTCTATGGGGAAAACTCTGATCCCAACACAACGACCGTAACCCCAACCCAGCCCTAACCTTAACCATATGTAACTAAACAAAATATGAGACTTTTGGTATTTTTAGTTTTCTTGATTGCCTTCCCAGATCTTTCTGGGGACCTGAAAAATGGTCCCCACAATGTCAAAATAGCAGGTTTTTATTACATTGTGGGGAAAATTTGCTCCCCACAATGTAATATAAACATAATCCACACACACGCATGCACACACACACACATGCAGACACACACACGCACACACACAAACACACACACACTATGGGCAATTCAGAGACATTGTTTCACCGAAATGATTTTGGTGGTAACCCACATGGGGAAACCCACATAACAGAAGGAGCCTGGGAAGAGATTTACCCCACAACCCTGAAGGTGATGAGACAGGGCTCTGCTGAGCCCCCAAGGGGGATTTTTTTTGCTGTGCTGCAGCGTTACAAAAATAGCACTCAGCACAACAGCGCCCCCATCCCCCCAAATAAATAAATAAATGACAAAGTGTACATTTTATAGTACAGTGCAGGTGGTACGACTGAAGCAGAAACATACCTTATAAACATATGCTATTTAGTGCAGGTGGAATAGTATGGTGACTGGTCAAGGAGAGTTGGGTTGATGTCCTTTGACTTGGACGGGGACCTGGAGACTGGAAGCATGGTGTGACTGACGGTGCCCCCCCTACTGTACCAGCTCTTCGTTGACAGGATGGGCCTCGTTCTTTGGAATGAAGTACAGTTTGAACCCCCTTCTTCCCTCTACCACCACCTCCAAGGAGACTCGGGTCTCTGACATTCATAGTTTTCCTCAGAAGTTTGTTCAATCTACCAGCCTTCTTCATTCTCCTCTAGATAAGCAGCCTACTTGCCGCTTTCCTGTAGTCTCCCTCGGTGTTGTCATGCCAGTTTAGACTGTCAGTGGTGAAGGTACTTCCTGCACTGTGCCGTTTCGACCTGTACCTGCTCTCCTGATGCTGACAGCTCTTACTGACTTCCGTCTGGTCCACCTTAAGTCCAAAACCAGCTTCTTTGTCTTTCTGACATTGAGCTGCAGGTAGTTCTTATGCTTCCCAACTAAACACCACTACTCTTTTGTCTTCTCCTCCTTCACCCACAGATCTCACTATTGCAGAAGAACATGAGCCAGCACTGAGGGCCGGTGTCTGGCTCAGTGGGTTAGACCTCTGTATCACTGACTGGAAGGTTGCTGGTTCAAATCCCATCCTTGGTAGTGAAACCACATGTCCATTGGGCCTGAAATGCTTGAGGGGCTCCAGACTCTGAGCCTGGCCTGACTCTGTGCTCCAACCCTGAGCTTCGATGTCAACTGTATACATGTGTGTGTTTATGCCTGAAAGGAGAGCATGATGGGATATGCAAAAGAATTCCAATGTACCTGCACTTTGGCACATGATAAATAAAGCATCACTTCATCCCTGAAGCCTGTCATGTAGAAGGTAAACAGGAATGGTGACAATGTTGTCCCATGGGGTGTCCCTGTACCACATCAGGTATGCAATTACTGATGAACTGTGGCTGGCTATTGAGGTAACTTGTGATCCATGAAATCATGGCTGCCTACTCAACTAACATACTGACTCTAGTGTTGTACAATCTAGAAGTAAATTCCCTAATACAGAAAAAAAAAATGAAATCACATCAAGCATGTGAGCCAGCTGTTGACATTAAAAAACCCTTACCAGGAGAAATGCAGAGGCTGATACAAAATAAAATATGAGGCCTTCTCCATCCACAGCTGGTAATTCTCACCCGATATGGAATAGCAGATGGGAATCATGCGGGAATGGATGACTATCCCCCCGGATCACTGGAGTGCCCCCGCCTGGTCCCGGGCATCCTCCGTAGCTGAGCAATCGCAGGACCCCCGAACGAGATCTTTCTTCAACAAATCAGCCCATATGTTAAGTTGTTTACCGCCGGTGTCATTTGCATAATTACCTTTGGCGAATCACCCGCTAACACTACATCTGCTGCTCGTCCAATGGAACGCGTGTTTTCTGTCCTTTTCGAGGATGTTGGTATAAAATACCGGCATATGCACAACCCCCCAGCAATTGAGCACCACACATAAATTTATGGATACATGGAAATTTGGGGGACAGATCACGTCTGAGAAGGCAAACCTGATACATTTTATCTTTTTACATTAGCATTTTATTTAGGCATCATATTGACACTCGAACCCAGAGCCCCTCACAAATTGAAAATGATCCCAAGCTAATGTAACCGGTATTCTCATTCAAGCAATTAGTGCATGTCTTGAAATTTGCAGGCTAATTTGAAGTGTTGAAGTAGAATCTAATGTAAAGAATTAAGCAGTTTTGCTATTGGAGGGCAATGCTAGAGAATGAAGGGGGTATGGAAAGTCAATGCCAGATGACTAAAGAGACAGCACGTGCTGGGTGAGGCGGTCTAGTGGATCCTGCAATGTAGGAGTGGCATAGTGCCTCAGAGGGCAGTATTGGGAATTCTGGGAGGGCTGGGGGTTTGATTCCTGTCCCCTGGCTTGTGTGTGACATTCATATCTCCCTGTGCTGTATTGGGTACCCTTGCATTAAAGAAACATACTGATAGCTGATAGATAAACCAGTGTCTGTAGATTGCCCATAGTCTGTGTGTGTACACCATGAAAGGGACGGATATCCCACTCAGGGTGTGTCCTCACCTTGTGCTGTCTGCAATAGGCTCCACCCCTCCTGCAACCATGTACTTGATAAGTGGTTGTAAGATGGATAAACCGAAAATGAACAAAGGTAATCTCAAGATAATGAAGTACCACTTCACAGTAAGTACTCATAGCATTCAATGACTTTGTAATTGTTGCTTTAACAGTCATTATGTAATTTTTTCACATTTTTTACAATGTTTATTATAATGTAATTGTCAGGGTCAGCCCCTGCTGTGGTCCTTCTGTGTCTCTTCCCCGTTTGGCCAGCAGGTGTCGCTGGTCATCCTGTTCTTTATGTTAGTCTTTGTTCTTTGAGTTTCTCTAGTTCTTGTGTCTGATCTTGTAGTTGGTTTTTATTTTGTTCCTTGTGCCGCTGCTTGTGTCTTTACCTGTTTATAATTCTCTAGTGTTGGTTTCTGTTTCCCTGTGTCCTTGGTTAGTTCCTAGTTTCCCTGTTTTGTTCCTTTGAGTTATTAGTTTCACCTGTGCCCTGTTTCCCTGGTCTCTGTTAATTAGTCTCACCTGTCCTGTGTTAGTCTTATTACCCAGTTTGGTTTCTGTATTTAAGTCCCTGCTTCTGTTCTGTTCCCTAGTGGTTCGTTGGTTAGTATTGAGATGTTTGGTTAGTATTGAGATGTTTGGTTAGTATTGAGATGTTTGGTTAGTATTGAGATGTTTGGTTAGTATTGAGATGTTTGTGTGGTGTGTATTTTGCTTATTAGCTCAATTTTTGTTATTTAATCTTTGTTAATCCCTTTTTTAGTTTGTGACCCCTTGTGGTCCTTTTGGTTTGTTGCGTTTCTAGTGTTTTCTGTTTTGTTTAAATAAATCCCCATCTGTCTCTGAGCCGCAAGTGGGTCGTCCACCTTTTTCTGTGTGCACTATGCCACGTTCCCGCACCCGAGCCGCCTGGATCCTTGACAGTAATTATGTATCATTCACCTTATGTTGACTTTTTAACCTCTTAACCCAAAGCAACAGTATCTGTATCGACCATCCTGCTGTATGCATGTTATATGCCTTGTGTATCGGAGTGGAGGGCTTGCAGAAAGGTGGGCCTGCTGGCCTGCATTTTGTTAACAAGGCACAAGTGATTAAAGGCCAGCTGGGCTGCTTGGGTTTTGTTGGTTTGCACACGGTCTCACTGTCTTTTGTTACTGATTTCCTGTTTAGCCTTACTTTAGACAGTTTACCCCTTTTTGTTTTCGCTAGACAGAATACCACAGTCACAAACACACAAGTCCATCTAGCACAAGACCACCCATGCAAATGTCAGCAGAAGATGCAAGCTTGACACATGTATAGGCAGAGTGATGCCTGAGTCCACAATCCTGCAGGTGAGGTTACAGCACGATCCACTGAGCCACCACAACCCGTCTTAGAAAAGACTACACAAGCCAATAGCTATATCTAACAAATCTGTTTCCTAGAATCCAAAGTTCTGTCTTTGAGTTCTGTCTACAGTTTCAGATGGCTGAACCCGCTTTCATCAAATCTGTACACCTCAAGCTCTCTCCAACAGAACGGGGGTAAAAATGGATTCCTGCACTCCTTCATTCCGGAATGTGACACCACAACAATCTGCATTCAGCTATTGAAATATCCATGATTTATACTTATTGTCAAAACTGCCACAAAGGAACGGAGAGACTACTGTGATTTATTCCAATAACAATACATCAACACTTTAATTGATGCTGATGCACTCTGTGCATCAAAGACGTGGAAAAATTCTGGGGGAAAAACTGCAGTTAGAAACAGGAAGCTGGGAAGCGGAATGATTGAAAACAGACGGCGGCCAAGTTAAGTTCCTGTTTTTCTTCAGTGGTCCTTTCTCTGCACCATTGTTTCACCTGGTGGTTTGCTACTGTATACATACACAATTACCCATACAGACACATATATACTGCATATATTATAGCATATTCTGCTAATTTGCAAATGAACAGGCCCTGGAGGGAAAGCCAACGTTTTTGTGGCCCGAGAATGTGCTGACTATGTTCATTCACAGTCATGTCTGCTCTCTCCTGCAAAAAAAGCTGAATGGGTGATGTTTCACAGAGGAATCTGGGATATAGATCCCCCTAATCACTGCCTTTTTATCCGCCAGGGTGCCACAGATGTTTTTCTCTTACAGTTTTTTGTAGAGAAAGAACAAGAAGTCGGATTTCATATGGGTATGATACTGTCATGGGATTGGACACGGGCTTGTCAGTCTCATATGGCTGTGATACTGTCATGGGATTGGACACGGGTTTGTCAGTCTCATATGGCTGTGATACTGTCATGGGATTGGACACGGGCTTGTCAGTCTCATATGGCTGTGATACTGTCATGGGATTGGACACGGGCTTGTCAGTCTCATATGGTTGTGATACTGTCTTGGGATTGGACACGGGCTTGTCAGTCTCATATGGCTGTGATACTGTCATGGGATTGGACACGGGCTTGTCAGTCTCATATGGCTGTGATACTGTCATGGGATTGGACACGGGCTTGTCAGTCTCATATGGCCCTCATATTACCCTGTGCTGCCTGGAATAGGCTGCAGGACCCTCATGTTACCCTGTGCTGCCTGGAATAGGCTGCAGGACCCTCATGTTACCCTGTGCTGCCTGGAATAGGCTGCAGGACCCTCATGTGACCCTGTGCCGCATAAGCATGGATGATAGCCCAGTTTCTAGATGGTGGAGCAGCCACCATCCACACCATCCAAAGGTACTTTTCAAGAATGATGCTTTTCTCCCGGAAGACGAGATAAAGCCGTAAAGGATGCAGCCTTGGTTGTACTGCCATATACTTAAGATGCATGTCCTTTGCATGCGTGAATGGAGGGGCCTCATATAGCCGCCAAAATAATTGGCATACTTGATTAATTTGAACATTAATGTATAAATATTAATTATAAATGTAAGTCTCCCTGGGGTTTTAGAGCAAAGAATTTCGCTGAAGATGAGCTAATTAAAATGATGTAATCTCATTCACAATAAATAATGCCTCCCCAGCAACAATGATCTAATTGAAGTATCTCAATAAAAAAAGAAAAAAAGCCCTTCAGAAATTAAATGATAAAATGGCTTCTTGCACAAAGTAAACTGAAGGGCTTCTTCTGTTTCGTTTAAAGCTCCTCTCGCTCGCTGAGATGGTATCTGCTGCACCATAATTAAGACTTAGTTCTACTGAGTGCTTAACATTGTTAGTGGCCCAAAGGATGGAGGGTCACAGATTACAAGCAAGTTAGCATAGTAACAAGGGTCCCAGCCTGTTAAGCGGGACACTGGGGTTTGTCTCCCCAGTGGGGAAAGGGCTGTACCATTTTATAGAGCTTGCTTAGGGGGTAGGGGGTGGGGTGTGGCTCAGGGGGTTAGGCCTCTGTGATTGTGGTCGGTAGGTTGCCGGGTCAATTTCCATCCTCAGAAAAATAGTCACATGTCTGTTGTGCCGTTGAGTAAGGCCCTATACCACAGAAATAATCCAGGGCTGCTGGAAAAATGGCTGATCCTGTGCTCTGACCCACACCCACCTGTGTGTATACATGTGTGGGTATGTCTCACAGCACAGCATGATGGGATATGTCATAGGAAGCATTCTAATGTACCTGTACAGACACTTACATTTTCCTTTGTTAAGGACATTGATGGCTCAGGGTTGGGAAAAGTGAAGTGTGTCTTATTTACCGACAGTATTCCACAGAACCTGCCCTGGCAGAAACGCGTGCTTGTCCATTTGGAGATGAAACACCCCATCTTGCTCTCCTTCAAGACTTCCCCACACACAGAGGAGCATGAGGCTTGGGGTTCTATCATGGGGGCCGCCAACGTGATCCGCCCCTGGAGCTGGGGGTTAAGGGTCTTGCTCAAGGGGCTGAACAGCAGCCTCATTCTGAAGGCCCTGGATCTGAACCAGTGAGCATCCGATCCCAGGCACAGAATCCTAACCCACTGAGGCTCACCCCCCCTGAAAAGCCTGCTGTGATGATGTAATCCCCTAGAAAACAATGTAAATCATTAATCTAAAAGACTGTGTATGGACATAAAACCCCAGTATACAGAGTCATTTATTAATCTGCTGTCTACGAGACTCTGTATAGATATAAAACCACAGAATACAGTATAATTCATTAATCTGCTGTCTATGAGACTCAGAATGAGGTAAATCTAAACCGTAATAAGAAGTGACCAGACCAGCCTTGTGTAATTTCAGTTAGTCTGGCCCTATTTCAGCTCCAGGTTCCTGACCGTCTTCCTAAGGTTAACATCATTTGGCAGGTCATTCTTTTAGCCATTTCGGTCATTAAGTAGTGGATGAAGTTCTTCCCGGAGTGTTGGGGGGGAGGTTAACGTGGCACCCCCCTCCAGCCCCCAAGCAGAGAGAATACTGCGTGTGCTGTGAGTATCCTTGTAGTTAGCACTAGATAAATCCCTGTATCTGGTGTTTATTTTTTTCCGTCCGCCTCCCCCCCCCCACCTGCTTCCGCGACACCGGCGCTGGTGAGACCCAGCACAAGATGGGAAGAGAGGCACATGTTACCGCAAGCAGCTATGCTTATACTCGGAATGTGTGAAGAGAAAAATGGCATCAAAAAGAACAGGACAGCTCCATCTTCTTTCATACTTTATAAAGAATAAACAGAGTTGAGCAATCAACTGGGATTTGGAGTATTCAGCGTTTATTCAACATTAAATTAATTACATGAGCCTTCATGTCATAGGCTCACTTCATCAAAAATTAAACTGCCTACATTTAGACATATTTACACACCAGCATTAAATTAATTTTTGTTAATCTATTCTCTACAGCCTTAGGTCATGTTCAGTATCCTTCAAAACAAATGAAAAACACATGACTGAATACATTCAATCATTAATATATCTTGAAATATTTATAATATTTGCATAATTGTTTTAAGAAGGTATATTTTATCTAATGAATATGAAAAATTATTAACTTACCCCCACTATCTTCTTTCTGTTACGGTTTATCCCATTCGGGGGGATAGAAGACAGGGAAGATCCCAGGATGGGATGCTGGGCCACCACAGTACAGGCAGTTTGGTAACTGCAGTTAACCTCAGCATGGACTGTAGGGGGCGAGCTGGAGCACCTGGAGAAAACCTAAGAAAGACACAGGAAGGCCACGCAAACTCCACACAGAGAGCGCCATGGTGCAGGTCTGAACCGAGGTCCCACACACGAGAGACAGCAGTGTCAACCACTGCAGCACCCTCTTAACCGTCAAAAAAACTAGCTATAATAATTTCATACTTAGGACTGTAAAACGAAACATATCACATGTTGTTTTTAGTCAAATGTACTGACAGTTGTGTTTTTCATTGTGTGCAACTTAAGTAACATATAAAACCCACAATGAGAGATAAAGACCTAAATTTCGTTTCTCTGGCAGGTGAGAACTATGACTTACAACAGTCAGCCCACATCCTCAGTCTCACATCACAGGCAGTGTGCCTGAGAAAAACATTTATAACCATTTCAATTGTATTACTGATTCATTCAGAAATTCTAATCTTTGTACTTTGTATATGAAACAATTAACAAATCATGCAATTCATTGATTGGAATTTAGGAAACTTGAAAGAATTTTGGAATATGAATGGGATTAAGGAACCAAATCAAATTGTTCTATGTTTCGTTTTATGTTTTATATTACGGTTTAGATATTTCACAGTTACGCTTAAGATGCATTGCAACACCGTCCTTTGAAAGGTTTACGTTTTACTCCTCTGTGTGTCTATCGATTGTTTGTATGCGGTCAGGAATGTGGCCCCGTTTGGCCACCCCCCTGTTAAAAATGAACAAATCACCTACTGCTTAATTCTCAGTTCCAGGGGCATTTCTAGTTATTGAAAAAAGTCAAAGGCTAAGTGTACCCGGGGCTTGCCTTTTTTTTTGAAGGAGGATTGGCATCAGGGATAAAATACTTGGGGCTAGACTTAAAATACTCAGGAGTATACTTAAAATACTTGGGGCTAGACTTAAAATACTCAGGGGTATACTTAAAATACTCGGGGCTAGACTTAAAATACTCGGGGCTATAGCCCCGAGTGATTGGACCTAACGATACCCCGGCTTAGTACTAATAATACTAAAATGGTCCATAATACGTTGTAGTGACCTGGAATTAAAAAATTATATCTAATGTATCAGATATAAAAACATGAAACTAACCCTGTCTTGTACATTTAGTAAGTAAAATGTATCTATATAGCTACTTTAACAGACAAACGACAAAGAGCATTTGAAACAGTGGAGATACAGATTTGTCTTGATGGTTCTCCTGAAATGACCTTCCAACCCGAGTACAGGCATTTGGGTTCAGATACATGTGTACCCATGTGTCCATCACCCCCCATCAGGGAGACGACAAACCAAAAATGCTGCGGCAGCATTGCTGTTATACTGGGGTCCGAGGCACACGCTCCTTAAGTGGATAAATGGATGTTCATTCATCATAAAATCTGAAGGGCCACTCCATTCACAATGTGACAGATTACAGTGGCCTCCAAGCGCATTCATATCTTTGATAAATTGCAAGGAAAATGGATTAATAGGGAAAATACAAGCACATAATTATTTTTAACAATCAAGACCATATGCTTAAGAAGGTCCCTTCTGACAAAAGAATAATTCGGACTAGTCCTCATTTTGTTATCTCACTTTTACCATTTAAATGAAATGAAAATTAGTTTCCGCATTTTTATATTAATTTATAGAAATAAGAAGAACTAAGTAGGAAAAGCCTTTTGTTATGTTACAGGGCATGGGCAGTACAGGCGGGGATTGGGAACATCAGTAAATGAAAAAAAAAAAAACAGAAAAATACGATCCATCTCATACTGCTTTTCTCAGACGGGGCCACAGTGGGACCAGGAGCCAATCCTGGGCAGCACAAGGCACATCTTGGCTGGCTGGGGTAGATCCTAGACGGGGAGGGGCTGGTTCATTGTTTTTGCCCTCCAAATGTAGTGACTGTTTGTGGCCAATAGGGGGCTTGAGTGCTGGTAAACATCATCACTTTAGATGGGATGTCAATCCACTGCAAGGCCCAAACATACAATTCTTTATGATATATTTATACAAAGTGGCCTGGAGACCTGTGACAAGTGTTTATATTAGTTGACATTTATGTTTCCATGCCCATCTGTGAATTGTGCCATCTTCACGTGAATGACAAACATTTCTAGGTTAAAGCGTTTCCAAAACTCAATATGGCCACGTGAGCTCAGATGGGGAGCTTCAGCAAAACAACCAATTCTGCAAAATTGTAAAACTATTTTCGCCAAGGAGACTTTCTGATTTAAGCCGTAGCACAGAAAGGACAGTAGGGAGGAGCTCTCTTTTATTACTGTAATTGCAGCGATTTGCTGTGCTAACATTATCAGCAGTGATCATGTCAGCCTTGTAATGAAAAAATACTGTTAACTGAAACTGATAGGTGTAAAATAACCATAATCTTCCACGTCAATTTCAGTGGCTAATTTTCCAGAGAGTGGGTTGAATGGATCATATAATTTCCACAGAGTAGTCTGCCAAAAATAAGACATAATTCACAGAGAGCAAATTGATAAAACAGTGATTATAATGGCCTCACAAAACATAAATTATACCCCTAACGATCTATTCCCAGAAATAAAAAGGGTCACTTCAAAACCCTTCAGTATTATAGACTAGAACGTTTACATTTATTTAACGGACAACTTTTGCCCTAAGAGACATACAAGTGAGGAAGGTCTGGGGTCAGAGAGCAGAATCAGACAGCGTCCTGCACCCTTACAGCAGATGAGAATAAGGTTCTTGCTCGAGGGCTTAACCCGATATGATTTCTCTGCCAACAGTGGGATGTGAACTTATGACATTCTGGCACAGATTCCTAACCCACTAAGCTACATACCACCCCTTGAACTGTAAGCTATTTTTATTAAGTATAAAAAAACAAAAATAATCACTGTAAATGTACTCCGCTATACACATCCTCTATGTACTTACTATGACTCACTTGACAAAATTCCAATCCGGTAATGTACAAGAATCTTGAACATCTGGCCATTCATCACACAACGGAAGCAAAACGATCTGTCACTTTGAAGCTGCTCAGCCGGAATCGACCAGATATCATTCTCCTCAAGAGGCACCATATTGTTTGACACCACTTACGCCTCGTAGGGTAGAAATGAAACTGGATGCTAACAGTACGTGTGCAAAGCTGGAGTGAGTCGCAGCCGTGACCCCCGTCTGAGCTGGGCTGCTCTTTGTGTATTGGGGAGGGACCTCTGAGAATTGAGGTAATTAGCAAATCTATGTTAGGAAATGGGGGATGGAGTGCACACACACACACACACACACAACACTCCTTTAATACAGCCTGCTGGTACAGTACCACTTAAAAGTCTGGGCACACCTAATGAAAATTATTTGTTTTTCACCACATTAATGACCCTAAGCACACCAAGATTATGCAATTACTGCATCATCTTGAGACTGAGGAAACAGATGGAGTGCTGTGACAGGTGACCTGGCCCCCTCAATCCCCCGACCTAAACTCTGGTTTGGGATTAGTTGGATCAAAGAGTCAGAGTAAAGTACGCAATTTGTGCCCAGAACGTCTGGAAACTCCTTCAGGACAGTTGGAAAAGCATTCCAGGTGGCTACATCTGGAAGATGGATAAAAGAGTACCACAAGTTTGCAATGCTGTCATTGAAGCAAAAGGGGGTTATTTTGAAGAGTCTAAAATCTCACATGTTGAAGACTTCACTTGGTCATCCTAGTAATCGATATGTATTACTTCATTGTCTCGAGGCCTTTTACTCTAAGGTGAATAAGATTACTAAAATAGAGACAAATGTAATAAAAACAGGTGTGTCCAGACTTTTGACTGGTACGGTATCTAAACAACAGTCTAAAAAGATTATTTCCAAAAAACAAGGATACTGGTTTTGCAACATTTATTGGTATTAATGTTGTGCACTTGACACTGGGCTCAATAAGTGAATCCATAAGATGACAGGAGTTTGTGAGCCATGCCTGGTGGGATCTCACACTGGATAAGCTGGGGTGCAGAATGAAAGGACAGACAGAATATGATTAAAATTCAGCGCTCCTCCCTACAGAAGCTGAAAGCATAGTATCAGGGGTGCGATATAGGGATTTCATTTTGCTAAGGGTGATGTAATATTTGTTAACTGGTCTTGGCACACAGCAGAGCAGAGTGATGCTTTAATCTGGAACATGTTCTAGCTATTAAACAAAAAGAAAAGGAACAAGAACCGTAAACTGAATTCACTGGCAGCATAGTTATTGCTGACTGAATCTTAAAAACAATCCGAAATTAGGTGAAAAAAATAATTAGTTTGAAAAGAAAGAAAGAAAGAAAGAAAGAAAGAAAGAAAGAAAAGCACCACCATGCAGCATAATTAATATAATGATAGAATTGTACCGAGAAATTTAGCTAGAGGGTAATTTAGGAGAATTTATAGTATTTTTATAAAACCCATCCACCATTGCAAATGCTGTCAGCGTGACATGCATCACTTGTGGCTTTCAGCTGCCCCTGCCGGCAGTCTATTTAACTGAGGCTTTTATCCAAAACAATGTACAATTGAGAAGGCAGGGTCAGGCAGTCCGTGGTGCAATTAGGGGTTAAGGACCTTGCTTAAGGGCCTAAAGGTGAAATCACTCTGATGCCAGTCAGGGGATTTGAACCTGCTATGTACACAATCACAGCATCCTGACCGGCCAGGCCACACACCGCCCTAGAAACAGCAACAAGGCCGCCTGTCATTGGCTCACATCCGTGCCGGAGCGCCCCCCTGATGCCAGACATGCTAATGCGCCTAATTAGCATGCGGGTGCTTCGCCATCTGATAAATCAAGGCGGTGCCTTGGCGACACTTGGCAATGCCCCGTGGTGATATATCGTAACCCGCCCGCCCGCCCGCGTCCTCATTTCCCCTGCCCTGTTGGGAGGCATCTCTGGAGACGGGAACAGTCCATAGCGACGAAGCGTGGATAAGGAAGCTCTCCAGGACGGTGTTAAGGACACATTGCGGTAGTGCCAAACCTCGAGGGGGGGGGGGGGCTTCCTATTTTAGTGGGAATCACTTTTGAGACGCCTAGCCGTCTAGAGAAGGCCTTGAAATTCAAAAGCGTCAGTGTGCAAAATGCAGAAGACATGAACAGCAGTGTGCCCACCTGCTACTGCAGTCTTATATACTGTCATATATTCTTACCTACTATAATGTTTCACTTTAAATATCACACTCTACACCTGGGAACCAATTACCCAGTAGAAATGAAGTCATTTTTTTCCCCATAATCTAGTGCTACAAGGACTTTAGCGCCTGAAACTAAAATCGTGAGTAGAAAACTGTAAAACCCATATCCTTCGTTTTTTTTCCCTCCATTATATTTGCCCTCCATCTGTTCCACTTTTTTTTTTAGTTCTAATTAAGGAGAAATAGTTCATTAGCTTCTCCCCAGCAGATGACATCTGAGATAAAGATACATATAAAAAAAATACCCCAAGCACATCCTCGACCGTAAGATTACTATGTGATACTAAATACGTCAAGCTCACGAAAACATTCAGCTCTGCTTTACCACGATCCTCATGCTTTGCTCTTTCCAGATCTTTATTGCTGGGTATGGGAGCAGGGATGTGGACATATTACAAACAAGAGGAGACCCCTCCCCCAGTCTTTACGTTCCCTGTTCGGGGCTGTGGGCCCCTCCTGCACCTCCCATGTGTGGTAGCTTCAGTCTGGACAGTTGCACCATTTTCGACAGATATGTCGTTAGGGCACGGGTGAAAATTTCTGCGCCTTACCTAATATAAAGGACGCCCGCTCTAAATCACCCGTTCTAAATAAAATTTCCCTGGGTTAATTGAGTAATTAAGCCAATTAGCAAGCAGCTCTTTCTTCAGCAAAGCAAATCTCTCCCATCTGCTGGACCTCGCTCACAGCTGTATGCTAATCCCTCCGGTGCAATAATTAACATAATTAACATTCGAAATTAGAAGGGATGTAAGGTAATGGATGAGATGAATGCCTTGTTTGTTTGACTTTAAGATGATGGCATGCGTTGCAGTAAAAACCCCGTACATAAGTCCCTTTTCGCCAAAACATTATCCTGGCCTTTGAAATGCTGGAAATTTCCATGAGCGTCATGTAGCATTTACACAGTTGAGGTGAGATACCAGTGCCATGCAGCCTCTGTCTGCTACTGGGAATCCAAGCACTGAGTTTAGTGGAAACCTGGAATATTGCTTCTGTTTTCTCCAGCTCTTTGCCTAGAGAGCAGCGAACCGTAGCTAGTGTTGCCCTCATAACAGCTAAGAGATTAGCGAGGAACAAGTTTACCAGGCACAGAAGAGGCCCCTGCACAGCAGGCAGGAAGGAGACCAAGCGAGACGGATATGATCAGCTTATGAATAAATTGTCCAAGCAGGTAGTAAGTTAATAGAGCAAGGGAGCAATAGAGGAACTTTTGGACAATTCAGCTGTTTGACTGAAGCACTCTCATTTATCTATATTTTGACTGCTTATGCTGTATAGGGTTGCTGTGGGGGGGTGGGGCTGGAATCTGTGTATCAGCAGCATGGGGGGGGGGAGATGTGCACAGCCCATGGGCAATTTAGAGACACTGATTCACCTGCCTGCATGTCTGTGGACTGTGGGTGGAAATGACAATTTATTTAACAGATGCTTTTATCCAAAGCAAAGTACAATTGAAAGATGGGTCAGACAGTCCCTGGAGCAATTGGGGATTAGAGTCAGTCAGATTTGTTCAGGAGTTAAGGGTCTTGTTCAATGGCCAAATGGTAAAATCACTCTGCCAACCCCTGGATTTGCACCAGTGACCTTCCACTAACAGGCATAACACGGTAACTCAGTGTTTCTCAAACCAGTCCTTGGGGACCCCTAGACAGGCCGTGATTTTCCTGGGAGTTGGGACGCAGCAAAATGAATGAACGAATGAAAGTTACATTTTTGTAGCACTTTTCGAGACACCCAGGTGTGTTACAGAAGCTATACGGAGCCACTTCAACCACCACCACTGTGCAGCCCCCACCTGGATGAGGCAACAGCAGTCATCCTGCACCAGTACGCTCACCAGACAGTAGCTAAGGTGGCAAAGGGGCAGGAGAGAATTCACCAGTTAGATATAGGGGATGATTAGGAGCCCAGATTTGAAAGGGCCACAGTGGGCAATTTTAGCCAGGACATCGGTGTACCACCCTTACTCTTTCAAAAGATGCCCAGGGATGTTTTATGACCTCAGAGAGTCAGGACCAGGCTTGTACATCTCATCTGAAGGACGACACCATTTTTTCAGCACAGTGTCCCAGTCACTGCATTGGGACATTGGGATTCACACAGACCACAGTATGGGCCAACCTGTTGGCCACAGTGTCCCCGTCACTGCGCCAAGGCTACTGGGATCCACACAGACCACAGGATGGGCCGTCCTGTTGGCCACAGTGTCCCCGTCACTGCGCCAGGGCTACGGGATCCACACAGACCACAGGATGGGCCGACCTGTTGGCCAAAGTGTCCCCGTCACTGCGCCAGGGCTACGGGATCCACACAGACCACAGGATGGGCCGACCTGTTGGCCACAGTGTCCCCGTCACTGCGCCAGGGCTACGGGATCCACACAGACCACAGGATGGGCCGTCCTGTTGGCCACAGTGTCCCCGTCACTGCGCCAAGGCTACTGGGATCCACACAGACCACAGGATGGGCCGACCTGTTGGCCATACCAACGCCTCTTCCAGCAGTAACCCAGCTTTCCTAGCTGGTCTGCCATCCAAGTACTGGCCAGGCCCAAACCTGCTTAGCTTCAGGTGGATTAGGCTGCTGAAAAAAACATGGACCCTCTGGGGGTCCCCAAGGACATATGATCCGCATACCGACTGCAACCAAAGTACCTGGAGAAATCCTCACTGTCAGGGGTAAACATGCAAACCTCCCAGAAACAGGGGAGGGGGGCAGGATTCAAACCCCTGACCCAGCAGGTGGGCAGCAACCATTCTGACTACAGACCCTCTGTGCTGCCGTCTGTCTGGGCAACATAACTATCAGCCAAACGAGGCAGAACATGCATACAAAAAACAAGAAAGTAAATCAGTATAAAATTAACGCGGCAGCTCATTAAGCGTTTCAAACAGATGGCTAAGCTATTCACGCCACAATCTTTGACTATTCGTCATTAGCTCCCCGCGTTCAGCAAAATGAATACGAATGTCACGCGGTGAAGAGCTACTTATTAGTAACAGAATGTTTCCTGGGTTGATTGATGTCAGGTGACTGAGTCCCATGGCCTTATGGGTAAATGAGCAAACAGGATAGAGTGGATAGAAGCCAGCTGTCTAACAGACACAAAAATGACATACAGAAAGCAGGACCCCTATAAAAACTGTGTGTTAAAATTTTCAATTTACAGAGAGAATTAAGCTACACTCACCATATACTAAACTACACTACAAACCACATCTGATTTCAGTCAGAAACCTGTAAATGACAACAATGGAGAAATGTATTGACTCACTTTAAGCTGATACCTAAACCATATTTATACAAAAGCAATATTCACCCTGATGTTGTTCTAGAAATAGGTGCAAGGATGTTTGAGCTGCATTTTGCCTGTTTGAGGGAGGAAATTATTCCCTGCGGGCCAGAAAATGTGACATAAATTTTGAGTGACGGGACAGTGAGCTCAGGGGTGATTCGGCACTACCCTAAAGACATCGATATATGATATACCCTGAAAGACAAAGATACAGTATATAGCTACAGTATCCCTTCCCTTCAAGGTAGAGTTAAGCTTCATGGGTTGTGGTCTTGCAACCTGTCCCATCTGTAACCTATGTCAAGTATGAATCAGCAAAGAGGTCAAAGGTCAAAAGGAGAAAGGTCATAATGGGGATTAAGACAACAGTTTCATGCTGTTAAACATATATTGGAATGAGTGCTTTACAAGCTGTAGATAAATCCATCCCCCTAGTCCCCAGTTAACAGTCCAGTAGAACAGGGCTTGCTGAAGAAACTGGAGAGGGCAACGTATAGGAATGAGTCCCCCAAAGGGCGCCGTGGGACCACAGGCAGTCAGCAATATTCGTTAGAGGTTGTGGTAATAATTTAGAGGATGCGCTCAACATTAGGAGTGCAGGAGAGGCAGGCAAATCACATTGCGACATCAGAGGCAAGGACAAGAAGAGCGTGAGGACAGAGATTCATCATTGGGCGTGGGATCTGCTTGACGGTGCTGGGATGCTGGCTTAGATGGTGGCCGATTTCAGCCTGGATACCAAATGTGCCAAATTCCATCAGATCCTTAGCAGCACGACAGCGTTCACTGCAGACAAAGCTAATCGTCCTTATTTCCTTGCTTACCCGCCTTTGACTCAAAGTGAAAGGCAATGACTGATAATTTCCTTTTCTTAAATGTTCAGTAGCTCTTGACCTGACCTTAAGAAAATATATCGACACATTCCAAAAAGAGGTCACTCGGTACAGAAGCCAGTAAAGGCAACTTGTTTTTCAAAAATGGACGCTAACAGCGTTTTGGACATTCGATTTTTAACCCTGAGATACGCCAACGTCTACCTCTAATTAAGATGAAAAATCCCACCTCTCCCCTCACCCCGCACACTAACTTGGGGCAGCAATCTGACATCATATGGAATTTTCCAGAGATTCAGCTACTCTCAACCTGCCCCTGGGAGGCTCGTGATCGACGACCTGCAGCCTTCGCTCGCCCAGGCAGCATTTCTGCTGATGCACAAGGACCCCGCGGCCTATCTGCAGATTTATATCATCGATTCACAGTGTTTGTCTTAATAAACAAATCCAGGGGAACCACAAGGAAAGGTCATGGGGGGCAGGAAGCTTCCTGAGCTGACCTGTGCATCTCAGAGCTGCTCCAAACATTCCTGAGAGTCTCCCAGGTTCATTTAAATAAACTACGCATTTGTAACTCTTAAATGAAGATGACGTTCTTTCAAAGGGATGTTACAATTCACCTGAGTGAAATGATCCAGCCGGAATAAACTTAGATTGAGACCCAAACATTCCCAAATATCCATTGACATGATTTCGTGGTAAATCAGAAGTTGAGAGGACAGTCTTTTTTAAAATATTAAAACATGTGATATAAAAAATGCATTGAACAAAAAAATGTGTGTGTGTGTGTGTATATACACACACATATATATATATATATATATATATATATATATATATATATATATATATATATATATATATATATATATATATACACACACATTAGGAAACCTTGTCAAACCCTGGGATCTAAACTGATGATCTTCTGATCACTGGCACAGCATCCCAACCCACCAAGCTGCACACCATCCCTGCAACAGACCACGGATTATCTGACACAACCCCGATGCATCTGAAGGTAAATCACCCCGACAGAGCGTCCATTGTTGACATTGTGCGTTTGGCCCATGCGTCATTAAAACTGCATTTGTACCATCAAAGAATCTGCAAGCCATACAGAACATAAATGCACATTCAGCTATTTCTGGATGAGAGTCAAAAAAAAAAACAGGAGAGATTCGCATGGATGTGGATCCTTCCTCAGCTGATACCACCAAACTGATAAATGAAGAGCAAATTCAGTCAGTCTATGGGATACATTTTTGAGATTCTGTGGAGTTAGTAAGGTTTTGAAATTTTCATTGGATTACATGAGGACTGAGTGAGTTTTGGTTCCCAATACCATAACATATCACAAGTTATTGCTGGTCTCCAGGTCTGTAGCCAGCAATAAATTTCGTGGGGGCCTGGCAACCCTACCGACTGGTACCTCTCAGTAGATTTTTTTGACCAGGGGGGATGAAGCAAATTTCGGGTTCAAAATAATATTTTTACTACAAGGCTATGTGCCTGATCAAAATTTCAATTTTTTTTTTTTTGGGGGGGAGGGGGGGCAGCACACGTCATTGCACTATGTGGATTCATGACTGGTGGTCTCATATGACAAACCATAAGAAACTGTGTGAGTTCTGGAAGTTTGCTCTTCGATTACCAACCACCTTTCATCCCATTCTGTGGATCGGGGTTCTTCCGTTCTTGCAGAAGTCTATATTGCTGCTGTTCTTATATATTCCAAGTGAGCCCAACATTAATAACACTATGCTTAATATTCAGAGGTGTCCAATGAAAGAATCACACATGGCAACCAGCCTTTTTCTTAATGCCCACATTTCCAAAACCTCTACTAGATGAACACCATGTTCTCTCATGGAAGGCCAAACATGTAACGTGATTTATTAGGTATATAGAGACAGTCAGACTTTAGCATTTCTTAATAAGTCTTGCGAACTGTCTTGGCATCTCATGGAAAGAGGATCAATAAATCATCACGCACAGGAGATTGTTGGTGGTCATTTTTACCTTCACGCCTTTTTGTCTTTTTGTAAATGTTTTGGTTTAAATAAATGTCCAAGAAACAGAAAACAAGAATGAATAAATATTGTTTTTGAGTGTTCTGCACCATTTGGAGATAACTGTTATAAGTAAATAAAGAATGAAGTGCTTACAATTGTAGCTTCATGTAGGTTCAGTAACAATACTTGTTTTACATTTATTTTTAATGGGAGACTCTCCCACGAAGCAGCAGAACTGAAAACAGCAAAACCACCTCCAATCCACAGTGGCCCTCGAATCATGTGACTTAATCTTGGATGCTAAATTGCGCATTAATTCCGGAATTTTACTGAGTAATAAATGACACCAGAAGTTGGTCCAGTCTCACCATGGTACATTTTTAAAAAATTGATTGTCATTTAGAAGAGAACAAAGCCTAACATGAAGCACAGGGTGTACCTTTCACAGTGTACCTCTGTGAGACAATAACTCCTCAAGGCTGCAGTAAATAAGCAAACTCTTGGGGAAATGAGCAGTGAAGTGAATGCCTCTATACTGTCCATAGTCTCCAAGGTATCACTGTCTGAAATGTATCCACTTGTCATAAAAAATATCCTACCACCCTAGATAGCCTTAAGCCTGTTTTATCTTGTCATTCTACAAAAAAATAAATTGGTCCAGGATCTGTTTATGTAGTCTTTCTGTAGATATGTTTGTATAGTTTCCCTCAGCGATTTCGGATTTTTTGCACAATGAAAGCTAGCGTGACTAAAATTTGTGTGGATAACATCCGTGTTTGATTTTTTTGGTGCTGGTGTGGAGAAAAAGTCAGTGCAGCAATTTTGTGTAGGTTACAGTCAAATCAAAATGTCGATGAGACCACACTAGAAATGTTTAGTTAAAATGTAATGATTGACATTCAGGTGGACATCAATAATCCCAAATTAAGTTAGGGTAATCAATGAAATTGATGATGTCTGCTTTCACAATGTGTTATTGTAGCTGTGTGCAAACACAAAATACACCATGGAGCTAAAATGAGTTTTCAGCAGGGCTGGTGACATCGGCAGCAGCTTAGGGTTCCATCATCTGAGGGGGGCGACTACTTTAGCCAATTTCGCTTCTTCTTGGATGGGGGATGTTGCCAGTGAAGTTTGTATGAAGCTTCACATAGGCTTCAACCAGTATTGGTGATCAACATTCAGTAATGCTAATGAGGAATGGTAAAGGGACAAACATGCTTGTAGGAGTTTTACTTACATGTAAATGTTCTGAGGGCATAATGAAAAAATGATTGATTCAGAGAGATAACCAATCAGATTGTAAAGGAGGTGGGTCCAAGCAACTACAAGAGGCAGGACCAAGACATCTGATTGGCTGGTTCTACCTCCTCTAGTTGCTTGGATCCATCTCATCTACAATCTAATTGGTTATGCTTCTGCACCAATTATTTTTCGTTCTGCCCTCAGAAAATTCTTATGTAAGTAAAACTCCCATGAGTGACAAATGCATAGCTGCTACCATACAGATTAGCTCCCGTCAATAAAGTAATTTCTTAAGGAGCAATTAAGATGATACTAAATATCAACGGCATCATTAGACAGTTTTTTTTTTCATTTTTAATTTAGTGATAATCATTTATATTGTCAAATTTTGGATATTGTACGAGTATTATAAAGATAAAATTCTCATCATTTATTGCTTATGTGGGTTTTTAGTAAAAAGCTGTATACAGAGTTTAAACAGTTTCACAAATGCTCTGCATTAAAATAAAGTCACCTTTAAACTCGACTCCATAAAATCTGGTTGTGGCAAAAATTTTCTGCTGAGAAGTATAAAGGAAAATAGTGTTTTGAGTCGCTGACCACTGCAGCATAGTGCGACAAGAACAACACCTCAGGCATCCAGCGCCAAGCACGGCTCCTTAGAATACATCCTTTATACATCATGCATGGAAAAATATACCTTAGCAAACCGCATCTGCAGATGGCTCCAGTGGTCGTGCTTGACCGACATAGCCACGAGGGCACGGAACTCCACTTACTGCAATGAAAAATGAGTCACCCTTGTGACAAGGTAAACAAAGGCCACAGTACTGCGAGAAATAACAGAGAGCCAGGTGTTTTTATAGGGGAATGATTTAACCTGATCGCCAGTGTCCCCGACCTGAGAAAATACCTCTGTATCAGAAGGTTCATTTCAGGGAAGACACCAGTTGTTATTGCCTGTTAGAAAATGGATCTTATTCTGTATGAGACTCTCACCATTGACATGCAGGGACAATCTGTGTCAGAGTGCTGCAGGAATCTGTCTATGCCTCACAATTCTGTCGCTTCCAGTAATTCGGGGCAATCTTGACTTGGTAACTTCCTCCTGGCTTGACTTAAATGCGAAAACAGGCACAGTTGACTGGTGTATGAATTACCTATGTGTTAGGACAGTATTGGTCTACCTAGTCCCCAGGGAGCCCCAGACAGTCTACAGTGTTGCTCCCTTCCAGCATCCAATAGACCTGAACCCAAGGGTGTATGTTTGGTTTGAACACTGGTAGGGACCAAATCAGCCCCAGTGCCCCCACCCCCCTAGTTTCACATGGTAGTTCCGCACTGTCCTTACAATCTACACACAAATCTATGTCCTTGCCAATCAAGAACACTGAATACCTAGTACAGGTGTGCTGAGAGGTGGGAAGATGTGGACTGTCTGGACTTGGTTGAGAAATACTGGATTAGGATCCCAACTATCCCCTATTGATTTCAGGGAGGCAGATGAGGGACATCTGGGAGGGAAGGGGGGCTGGCCAATGATTAGCTGGTATTACAGTAATAGTGTATATATATTTCCAACTGAGGTGGGGGAGGGGGATAAAATTTGTTGACCTGGACCTGAGAGTGATAGTAAAATTTGGGACGAGGTTGCAGCGGTAAGACCTGCTGGCTATTTTTACCTCCCCTGAATAGCGGAACGACAGATTTCTGAGACATTGCATATCATTTGCGGGTGTCAGAGAGCTGCTGTCAATTTGCAGGAGATTCCCGGAACCTCCAAGAGAGGTGGGAAGTCTAGGATAACCTACTTGTAAGTGTAGCAGAAGTTCAGTCCTTAGAGTCAAGTCATCTCTTGATAAAATTTTATCAAATTAAATATAGAAAGAAGCAAGATAGGCTGGACCAATATTTGTAACAAACAAGGATTCTTTGAAGAATGACTCACTGTCTTTTGACACTAATCCTTTGCTCTAGTATACTGTGATAACACTGTGTAAACATCTATATTCTTCAAAAAAACATCATGTTCAGCACATCAACCAACAGCAGTAAGATTTTGTGTATAAAGTACAAAATGATCCTGCACAGCTGCTACTCTAGAAAAGTACCTTACTCATGTAAACACATAAAACACATCCAGCAAAATTTTAGGGATGTTTTTTTTTGTTTGTGCTTTTTTTGGGAAAGAATGCAGTGGTCATACAGTATATAGTTTTAACCCTTATAGCAAACATTTAAAGCTAATTGAACATCGTAAAACTGGCCACAAAAGATGGTTTGTTGCATTTAATACTCTCTCTCTGGAAGTGCCAGTCGAAGGTCATATGGCACCCATGGGGTGCCCCATGTCCGTGGCAGAGTGAGACTGGCTTGCTGAGCCGTCGCCCCCCCACAGGATGGCACCGTAGGTGGCTGCCTATGTCGCTTAATGGGATGACCGACACGGATTTCTAGTGTCTTCTAGTTTTTTGTAAAAATCCCACCACAGAAGCTCAGGCAAACCCCATGACATGGGCACGGATCCATTTGCTAACTGAGATTAGCGCACCATCATTTTGTAGCTACACACCCAGCCTAATGAACACACTGCAATTCCCATCAGGTTGGGTGCAGATTCTCTGTAGTCAGCACTGCAGGTGTTTTATTTGCATGTTGTGCATGGCACTGGGCGCAGTGAATACCAAACGCCAACCTGGGAGCCTGAGGTAATGCGATACACTGCCAGCGCTTAACGCTATGCCAGACATCTATCGCTTTGCCAGTTCTAATCTTGTTAAAACGGCAATACATAATAGACACAGATGTGTCAAATTAAATTTAAAAATGGCAAAACGTTACCCGGCAAATACGATTATGTAAAACGTCTGACTTGGAACACACTGATGAGATCCATCATGTTTAAATTCAGTAGGAATGTGACTGTATTAAGTATCACGCCTCCAGTTTCACATGTGTGGACACTGTGATGACAAACGGCATTAGTCATTTTTGAAGGACAAAACCCATGTTCCAAAAGAGGACAAAACCAGATTTCATTATTATTTTAAAGCTAACAGTACAACCTCATTGTTATCTGATTTCCTAAATGAAGTCAATTATACAGGATGTCCCGCCTACTGAATCCTAATTGGCTGAGTTTATAAATATGCCAAATGATTAACTAACAGTGCATATCCCTTTTCCTCCTGGGGTAACCAGTTCGTTGGACATTGTCATTTCTTTCCAGGAAAGTGTTTCTATCAGATTTTTGTGTGAATACTGTGACCTGCCATGAAATGCTGGTAAGGGGCATGCAGAAAGTTCCAGAATCAATGCAAACCCAAAATTAAACAGCAATTCACACAACAGCAAACAGCAGATCATTTGCATGTTAACATACGTGGGACAGCAGAAAGATAACTACATATACAGGATTTTTTATTCACATTTTTTCCAACACTCATTTTTCCACCTTCACCATGGTAAACACTTATTAATAATTGGTAACATTTGTTTCTTTTGTGAACGGTTTCACATCAGTATTAATACCAGAGGAGGTGGGTCAATTTCATGTTTTAATTTGTGAAATTCATATTAATTCACTGGACCAATTGACTGCTTATTTTCTTGCTTCTTCAAGTATCTTCTCCTCCAATTCCGCATATCTCTTCAGCAGAGGCCTAAAAATCTGAGAAGGAAGACGAAAAGACCTCACTGAATAGAGCAGTAAAAACACATTTCAACTGCACATTCAAATTACTCACACCTGCAGTTTTGTTCAAGTTAATTAAATTTTATATATGAAACCAAGTATGCACTACATCAGTTTTATGTTACAGTTCCAGTTTAATAGTAAGACTAAATAAGAGATATTAGTTACTTTTTCCCCCTCTAAGAATTAAAGAGCGACAGCTGCATTATTCATGTCCTTTTGCAGTACAGGGTGAATGTGGAGCCTGTCTCAGGAAGCACAAAGCCCATGGGAGGCGATGTCTGGGACAGGATGGCAGTCCATCGAAAGGCCACATAAAACACAGGATCAATGACTGGCCTGAGCACAATTGTCCTTAAGGAATGGAGAATTTGTCCTCAAGCCACCAAAAACCAGAGGAGCATATTTTAACACCATGGACCTCTCTTGGCTCAGAAGAGTGACTCTCACCTGGTAGGAAACCAGCCTAACAGTCAGGTCTGTTCTCAGACAGAAGTGTCCTGGTCTCCTATATATATATATATATATATATAAAAACCTGTCAGTTTGTAGTAAAACAGAACTCAGTTCTCTGACAAAAGATTAATGAAATAGTGAGCCAGGGACAGTAAACTTCATAAGAAGCCGAAATACTTCAAACGCCTGGCTCTAATTTGGCTCAGTCTCAGCCATGCCTTGGTCAACTCATCCATCGGCAAAATCATTATCCCACAGAGGGACGTGGGAAGCCTGAATTGTAAGGTCAGGGGGCACAATGAATGGGATGCCAGTCTGTCGCAGGACACGCACTTATCCACTAGTGCCAATTTACCTAAAGTAATATCCAACAGAGAACACTGATTCTCACATAAGAAATGCAATTACACACCACGTTTCCGAGCAACCTTCTAAACCAATCACCAGCAACCAAAACTACCAATAAGGCAATTGCACACAAAGCCCCAACTGCAGCATCCTATCAGGATACGCCAACCACACGGCCGATTCCCTTTGATCACATGACCACCCTCCAACCCCCTGTTCTCCAAATGGCAGCATGAATTCTGCTTTCTGACTGCATGTCCCCCCCCCCCCTCCTGTAAATAGTCCAAGAGCTAGAGAGAGACTCGAGTTCACACTGGCGGGGGCGGAGTGCTTAACGAAGGGCCGTCGACTCTGTAAAGTGGCCTGTTCTACTTTGAGTCAGCCTCGATCTGAAGATTCAAGTTGCTGAAGCACTAAAGAGGCCTTTATGCGGTTGTGTGAGTTGGGGGGCGGGGGGGGGTTGGGAAGGAGCAGAACTGCGTCATCCATGTGGACATGTGACTTGCGCCTATAGCTCAGTAAAGGCCAGACTAATTATAGTTCAGACAGCTTTCTGTTCAACTCTATAGACGTTCTTACATAGGTGGCTATTCAGCGCTGTGCTGCAGCGTTGGCGAGCCACGACTTATCAGGGAAAAAGAAACATTTAACACCGTCAACGGAGGCACCGGCAACCTCAGCTCTTCTAAGCAGCTTTGTGCAGAAGTACAGCCCTTCACAACAGGTTGGCAAGCTCACTGCTCCTCCCACACGCTCCCACACCTTCATCAGCACACCACATGACTTGCGTCTTCATCACCCACTTCTAGATGGACAGGAACAATTGCTTACGATTTGCGGAACAAATGTGAAAGTAAAATCGAAATTCAAACCTGTTCTGCTCCCGGGCCAGGCGTCGCAACCAGCTTCGGTTCTTGTGCATGTCGAACAGCATCGGCAAAAGACACACCCCTTTTGGCCTCAACTCCTGCCAAACACACAGGCGAAATTAACAAAACATTCTCTAAAAACCAACTGCAGCGCCCCCTACCAAGTGCACTGACAAGACAGTCAGCAGGAGAGCCAATAAGGTTACAGAGACAGTCAACTGTAGAGTCAGGGAGGTTTCAGAGACAGTCAGCAGGGGAGCCAATAAGGTTACAGAGACAGTCAACTATAGAGTCAGGGAGGTTTCAGAGACAGTCAGCAGGGGAGCCAATAAGGTTACAGAGACAGTCAACTATAGAGTCAGGGAGGTTTCAGAGACAGTCAGCAGGGGAGCCAATAAGGTTACAGAGACAGTCAACTGTAGAGTCAGGGAGGTTTCAGAGACAGTCAGCAGGGGAGCCAGTGAGGTACCACTTTAATTGACTGTTAATTAAAAAAAAAATCATACAATATCATTGACCAATAGCCCAACCCCAAATGCATAAAAAATAAGACATACCTAGAAACAACTGGCATGCAGACAGAAATGCAAATAGGTAGAGTACTATTAAATACATATACTATGGTTCACATTAATTACACAAAAGCCAGGATCACAGTGCTAAAGCATGCAGTGCTGTGATATATAAAATAAAAATGATGATCCAATAAGCAAATGAAAAACACTTCACCTGGAATGATTCCCGGGGGCCACAGTGTTGCTTACATAACATATTACAGAGACATTGACCTTTGAGTTGGCCAGGCTGTCAGATTAGTCTTCGTAGGAATGCACCTGGCATTTAAACACAGCAGGACTGGAAATGCGCGACCCAACCTGCCAGCCAGCATCACAAAGAACTGGGATTTCTCCTCAGCATTTACTTCTACTTTAGGCTAAACCATGAAAGAAAATAGATATACCATGGAAAAAAAACAACTGGTTTTGACACTGGCTTAATAATCTACACTTTTATTGGACAGAGGATGCTTCGAGATCACAGAGATCTCCTCCTGCATCAAAGCATCCAAACGCCAAGGCCGATATCTCCCCCCGCATTCTGTCGATAATGGAACGTCCCAACAACCAAGCAGCAGGTCACTTTCCAACACAGGAACCTGGGTGACAGCCTGCCACTGCGAGCCTGTCGTTAAGGGGGTATAGTGCTCATCGAGAGGTGCAGGAATACGCGTCTGTGGCTCAGATCACACCTGGCATGGCAGAACTGGCTGCCTCTGGGCCGGGAGGGTAAATAGGACCCCAAGTGGCTCCTTGGGGAGGCTTTTTGCAGAAAACACACAGGTGACATTCAGTCAATTTATAAATGCAACAGTAGTGTAAGCTGTAATTCAGGGGCATATACAGGGGCGGGATCACAGAGGCACTGACCTCAGCTGAAAGCTGATTGGCCCCTGAAGTTCCCATCCCCTGTCACTCACCAATTCTAAATATATCATAAATATATCATGACGCTTCCTCACAATGAAGGTAATGTGCCTCATTTGGGACTCCTCTAGCAACTGCTTATTCGACACAAAGTCAAACCAGAAGGACCCAAGGCCTGTCTGTATGAATTATGCTCCCACTTATGTACCCCAGATCAGGTCAGGGAGCATGCGCTGATGCACCCACCACACAGCGAAACTCCTCGAGATCCCGACCGGCGATCCCCCAGGCAGATACATGGTCCAGTCCCACTCTCCAGAAATGACCGACTATCTGCCGCAGCCAGGTGTCACGTGGGCGTCCCCTTGGCCTGGTCCAGCCCCTTGGGTCCTCAGCATTGAGGATCCTGCGAGCCGGATCACCCTCAGGGAAACGCGTCACATGGCCATAGGGCCGTAACTGACGCTCCCTCACAACGCAGGTAATGTGCCTCATTTGGGACTCCTCTAGCAACCGCTCATTCCACACAAAGTCAAAGCAGCGGGACTCAAGGATTCTCCAAAGAGAGACAGTACCGAAGCAGTCCAGTCTTTGTCTCAGCTCACTGGATAGCATCCATGTCTCACAGCCATACAGCAAGACAGGGAGCACCAGGACTTTAAAGGTTTGGACTTTCATCCTGTGGCAAAGATATCTGGAGCTCCACACACCCCTTTCCAGCGACCTCATGAACCCCAATGCATGCTATGGCTTGCATGCAATACAATTCATCCATCTTGGAAGTCGGGTGACCCTCTGCATGTCAGTAGATGCACTCAGGTCCCAAAGCCCAACCCTGGACACACTTCTAGCCCCTACCAGACTCTACACATGTACCAGGGTACCTGTGTGCTCCCCCCCCCCCAACCATTCTACCTGTTCACATTCCTTAAAAACCTCATTCCTCCCTCTCATGCCCAGGTCACATGACTTGGTTTCAAACTCCCCAGTCACATGACCAGGTACCGTCCCACCCAGTCACATGACTCAGTTCCCATCCCTTCTCAGAGCAAGTCTTACAGACATATGCTCCATCCAGGCTGATATGATACAATGAAGTGTTTACATTAAACCGTTTTTACTGAGCGTTAATAATAATTCACTCTGCTAATAATTCCTGCTGTCTGAGGAGCTCACACACACACACAGACACATACACACTCACCTACAATGCTTGTGCACATGAGGAGAACATGCAAACTCCCATAATCCTGATTACAAGATAATGCCCAAAAAAATATAAAAAGAGTAATTGCTTACACACATGAACATAACATACTTTTACAAGACTTCAGACAGGCTCTTTGTCTTATGACACATAAGAGGTTATATTCTGGAACACGCCGATCCAAAGCACCTAAATCTCAACAGAAACAAACTGAACAGAGACCTAGTTTTTAGGCATACTGCATCACAGATGAAGCAGAGACGCTAAATCCTTCATTCAGAAACGATTTCCAAAGGGCATGGCGCTGTTTCCTTAGCCTGGAACTTAATTTACTCAAAAGAAATGATTCCCGCAGACAAACAACCAAACCATTTCTGTGTGTTTGTTTTAAGCAGGAGTCATCATTTGTACAGGAGGCGAGTCCTTGCAGCTCCTCGCAATAAACAAAGTCTGATTCCATCTAAAAATCAGGACCTGAGGTGACGCCCTTTTGATTCTTTTGTTTTGTTTTTGTCTTTCCACTGCAAAGAGGGACCATGCTGCTTTGCAGGTTCCAGAAATTGAGGCCAACAGGATTCTGGAAACTGTCCATCAGTTTTGGCTGGGCTTGTCCTCTTTAATCAACCGGGACGCGACTGAAATCTTCATTCCTTCGACAATAAAACGCATCAATATCACATTTGCGCCGGATGCAGCGGACAAGGGCGGCCATGCAACAGGCTGAGGGCCTTTGGTCTCAGCTTCCAAATCCCTTGGCGGATTACTTTGTATTTTGACTAGCAATTAAAACCAAACGATAAAACGTAATGAAAACGGAGACGGTGACGCTCAAGCACGCTGTCTCCACGAGTTAGCGGCGCGCGGGCCTTCTGCTGCAAGACGAAACGGTGGCTTACGTTCTCATTTACGGGATTAAATGGGCTCTTGGCAACATCCCCCCGATGCGGCCTTTTCCCAAGGACTTAGGACAAGATCCAAAGAGGCGTAATGAGCACCAAGGAAGAGCAAAACAATGATCAATATGACACATGCCAAACATCCAAGGATTTGCATTAATAATTCACGCTGCAATTGTCTCGCAGTCTGAGGGTCTCATTAATAACTAATCAACATTTTCATTTTGCTTAACGGTTTATCAGAAAGCTCAATAATGGCATGGCGAACAAAGCCCAACATCCGGCTCCCAAAAAAGTACGGTTTTACTTGCATAACTTTATATTCGGTCCGTATAGCAAGTGAGATCGGCAGCCAGTTAATTCCTAAATTGTTGTCTGAGGTTTAATGTCAAATCATTATAAAGGACGTAATTATAGCCGTTTCCACTGGGTCGTTTCATCGGGCACAGGGCTGCACTCGTTCACTAATTGCATTTCCAATTTGTTTAGCGGTGTTTTCAGAGGAAGGATGGATCGTTACATTGGCGTTTGATTATAAGTGCTAGCTAGCTCATCCACAACGGGCAGTGCATCTAAAGGTCAGACTCATTTTTTTTTTGGCCAAAAAAAAAAAAATCCAGAATTCCACTATTAGTAAGAAATTACACCTGTGCACCCAAGGCTGTTCACTGCTATTGATCCATACATCCACCTATCCATCTAAGAGGGCAAATCAGAATCACAGATTCACGAGAAGCATGAGTTCATATAGGTGAGGAAACTGGATCGTTTACCAATAAGAAACTGAAAAACAAGCAGGCACAGACTTGGGACCAGGTTGAATGCACACACCTGTAAGTGTGACGTGTGGGTTCCAGGTGAGTCTGAGAACTGATCACATAACATGCAGACATAAGGGGGGACTCCAAGCATGGACTCCACAAAACAGCAACAGAGACAAAACAGAACCCTATTTCATTACATGAATATAGTGGCTAATAGAATCCAAAATGTAAGGCTTCCACTACGGCCTGGCCTGGAAACATCGGCAAATGCATGCAGTCGGATTTCAAGTTCTCTTTGTTGTTTTATCATTTGTATCGAAAATAAGCTTTTTCCCAGCTTGGATGTGTGGTTCGAAGGCCATGCAGGTCTAATCATCTGGCCAGCCATTTGACATCATCATGTTTACTACAAGGAGGGCGTGACAGAGACGTCATTTCATTCACACACAAAAAAAATCTATTAACGAAAACAGACACAACACAATGCAAATTTCACATAGCATACACAAACACAGAAAAGGGCTCTTACATAATTATTCAGCAGAAACTTTTACCTAAAGCAACATACAGTTGAGAATGCAGGGTCATCCAGTCACTGTTGCAATTAGGGGTGAAGAGCCGTGCCCAAGTGCCCACTGGTGAAACCTTGGGATTCGAACCAACACCTAACCTGCTGAGCCACGCACTGTCACTAACACCCATCACTGACTAGGCACGTCCCCTCACCCAGGATGCCACACTAACCCTATACATGTGTCAGCAGCCTCACATGAAGGAATGAGCAGGCGTGTATTAATGCGAGCGCCGTGGCATCACCTTCAAACGCCTTTTCTACGATCACACCGGTACATGCTAAACAGGATCAGTGGGGTGAGGGTCCCTGTAAAAGCCAGTCCCTCCCTCCCCAATCCGCCTCACAGGCTGCCGCCCAATCCCACTCTGTGGACCTCCACTCACTGCCTATGGGCACTGCGGCCGCTCCTGTTGCCATAGTGATAACTCCAGATGCATAGAGCGCAATAACCTACTCCTGAAAGCCTTAACGAAACGACACATCACAATCACCTCGCTTTTATTGCCTGCATCTGACAATTGGATATGCAAGGGGAAAAAAAACCTTAAGATTTATTTTAATTTGATTTAGAATAGCCTTGCGAAGAAACCCCACCTTCACGTAAAATCTCCGTTTAAGCACAATACTTTTGTATTGAATCAGGTTTTAGGATACTCAGAAAGCACATTTATTGCTAATTTATCAGGTGAATTTAAAAGAACCAAACAGGTGAAGAAATACTACTCACAGTATTTATATTTATATTATAAAAAATCATTTGATAAAATGAGCATTTATTAACGTTTATTGACAGCTAAAATCAGTTCTGAAAAAAAGATGCAGGTGGGAGGCTGATTTCCACTGAAGTTGACCTCAGGTCTATGAAGCACTGCCTAGGGTCGGCTACAAGTATGGGGCAGGTGTTGTTGTTTCAGGGGCCCTGCTCAGAAGGTCACTTTGGGCCCCCCTTGCCCCTCCTAATGTAGTGACAGCTTGTGAGCAACAGGCGACCAACAAGTCTTTTGGTTTTTTGATTACAGTCACAGATATTTATAAAACTGAATTTCCCCCGGTGGGGAGTGAAAAAAAAAGGTCCCCACAACCTCAAAATAGCAGGTTTTTATCACATTGTGGGGACATTTAGTTCCCACAATGTAATGTGTATTTGACCCAAGCACACACCGTTAAAATGATCACTTTATCTATTTTGGCTGGTCAGGAACCTTGCTGCTGGCTATAAGGAAAGCATGTTACTTGAGGCATTTTCATAATTTATTCAGATAAAGGTTGTTATATAAAAACACTGACAGCCCTATACATTCTGTATTTTACTTGAAGAAGAAACACCCAACTACATAATATAGAAACCATAACCAGCAAGCCAGTCGCAAGGTCACTGAATTACACTGCGATTTAACAACACTGGTTGGTCACCGGTTTCAGCTCTTGCCTGCCAGCTTAATTGGCTGTGCTTTTGAAACCACTCGCTGACTTCATAGGGAGACCTCTGTTGCCTGAAGAAACACTTACAGCACACATCTGCCGTTTCGACACCTCCCACCGACTGCCAAAGACACATTTGAAGATTATTGTACTATTGAACCCAGTGTGCGTGAAACTGTCGGTGGGGAACCCGTTTGCTTGGTTTGTTCGACGTATGCTTTGATCAAAACCACAAAAAATAAAAAAACAGACAACATTTTTAACCTTCTGATCATTTCTAATATTTCTGCTTCTCAAAATACGGGAATAAAAAATGGACTAGCTATTGTATGTTTAATAAATTAGCTAAATTAAAATTAATTGTTGCAATAAACAAAAATGGTAAAATGTGCCAAACAAATGAATCAGTACACACCTCCTGAAAACGGCATTCTGATCACTTTTTGTGACCATAATACAATTCTGCTAGCATATGAAACTCATTTTATGTTTAGATTTCACCTCTTGGGTCCCCTTAAGTAATAGCTAAGAATACGATAGACTCTTTAATGCAAAGCAACGGACAGTTGAGAAAGCAGGGTCAGCCAATCCCTGGAGCATTTGGGGGTTAAGGGCCTCTCTCAAGGGCCCAATGGTAAGATCACTTTACCAACCCTAGGATTTAAACTGGCGACCTTCTGATCACAGGTACAGAGTATTCACACGCTGAGCCGCACACCGCCCCCGAAGGGCTGGAATACCAGGGCTTACCGTGCTTTGCTCTGTAGGCAGAGCCGAGGCAGGCGGAGTTGGCCGTGTCGATGGTGTACACGGGAGCGTTGAACACGTCAGCAAGGACCTGTGAGGTGGGTGGGTAGGGAGGCTGGAATGAGTCCGGGGGGGGCGCGATGGGGGCTTCTTTTCAGAACATGCTAATGCAGATAGAACCTTTGTAATGCATATTAGCCATTATAAGGAAACACATAATAATTATAACCCTCTCTCCACACATCTGTTTCAAGGCTTCCAGGAGCAGAGAGTTCAATCACTGTGACTTCATGTGAAAGTGAAATGTCCATCCACCCCTTTTGCAAAAAAAAAAAACACGGATTGCGGGCAGCCTGGAGACTGCTGGGCAGGAGAGACCTTGTATGAGATGGCAGCACATTAGGGAATGGATGTACACACGCGCATGCACACACGCACACACACACACATACACGCACGCGCATGCACACGCACACACACGCACGCACGCACACACACACACACACGCACGCACACACACACACGCATGCACACACACACGCACGCACGCACACACACACGCACACACACATGCACGCGCATGCACACACACACACGCACGCACACACACACGCACGCACGCACACACACGCACACACACACACACATGCACGCGCATGCACACACACACACGCACGCACACACACACACACGCACACACACATGCACACACACACACACACATACACGCACGCACACACACACACGCACGCACACACACGCACGCACGCACGCATGCACGCACGCGCATGCACACACACACGCACACGCACACACACACACGCGCATGCACGCGCATGCACACACACACACGCACGCACACACACACATGCACACACACGCACACACACACAAACGCATGCATGCACACACACGTATGCACACATGCACACACACACAAACCCGCTCGCTCACACACACACGCTCACACACACACGCTCACACACATACGCACATGTAGGGTAAACATATCCTTATGGGGACCGCTCATTCATTTCAATGGGAAAAATGCTAACGCTAACTATGACAACCTTAACCCCTACCCTGCCCTACCCATAACCATAAGTAACCAAACAAAATACAAGAGTTTTTGCATTTTTAGTTTTTTCACAGCAGTCACCAATTTTTATAAAATAGAGTTTTCCCTTATGGGGACCAGGAAACCGGTCCCCATAAGGGAAAAAAACAGATATTTATCATGTTATGGGGACATTATGTCCCCGTAAGGATAGGTAAACCCGCTCACACACACACACATGCACTAAAATACCAGAAGACACTCATTTTATAAATGGCATGCATGACAAAAAAAAAACTGGCTAAGGACAGGAGAGAAAGAAATTAAAAGGAAAAAAAAAACAGGAACAGATGTTTACAGAAAAGTGATTTATGATTATACTTAGGATTATGCAACACTGTCATTTACATATATTTGTACAATACCACTATGAAAGTATTTCCTTGTACCTACCAAACTACAATTAAAACAAAAACAAATGAAAGCCATGTTTTAAGTGACAAGGTCAACTAACCTGCACAATATCACTGTTGGAAGAAGCCCCCCCGGTGGCCAGGACTTTAGTTCCAGGAACTGGAAGAAAAAAAAATGTATGAGTGATTTTGAAGCAAACCACAAACTATGACAGCAAGTGGCAAAATACAGGGGAATCTGGATGCAATGATTCCCAACCCAGTCCTCAGGGACCCCAGACAGTCCACATTCTTGCTCCCCCCAGGTCTCAGCTCACCTCCACCATGTATTCAGGCTCCTTGTTTGGCTGGGAGCTGGGAGGGACCACAAATGTGGACTGTCTGGGGGCCCCCAAGGATGGTCTTAAGGCATGCCATTCATTAATCAAAACTGCTCTGCAACACCATATGACAATAAGAGACACAAAACACTGTATCTTTCCATCATGCAATTCAGAATTGTTACCAAAAAATCTTTAACATTAAAATACATGGAAATATAGTAATGTAACACTTCGATACTGTACTTTGGAAATGTATTAACTTATTTTTAGGTACACCATTTAGGTACACCATTTTAATTAGCACCGAAAACACCCTTGTAACACCCAACAGGACACCCACCATACAAGACTGACACGGATTTCTAGAAACCAGGTATATTATCAACGGACTCCCTTGCACCTTGAATGTTTACCATGAAAGTGCGATCACTCTCACCGCAATTACAGCCGAGAAGCAGCATCGCGTGTCACCTGACCTCGTGATTCCAAGCGATTAATACTCACTCACGTGCTGCAAAGACCCAACACACTGCCTAGCAGTCTACTCTTCCAGATTTTTGTATTGGTATGTTGGGCAGCAATAGCAGTTCAATACCCAGGCACTTCTAATATCCCTGATGTATAGTGTTTCCATTCTGTGATAGAGCAACATACTGATGTGTGTTTTGATTCCACAGCTTAAAGTTTCTTCACTTCCTCACATTCTTCACCTACATAGAGCGCATATCTCGGTGCTTTTCATTAATATCCAGCCCACACAGTAAATCACTGACGCTTTCCATGCTAATTACGCCTTCTGTTTAAGGTCATTGTGTATTCAAGAACATTCCCATTTTGCACATCAATAAAACTCTCGGAAAAGGGGGAGGGTGACAGTTATGAATAAGACCTTTGTCATTTGCATTTGCTAAATATTAATGGCACTAGCGGGAGCCCTCACGCTCATATACATATGAAATAACCGTGGAGGATTTCACGACGAATTAAACTGCGTTTATGAGCGGCTCGGGGGAAACATCACGATGCGAGTGAGCCGAGTCGGGAAATTCCTCTGATTCTCGCCATTTTGGTCATGCACAGAAGCATATTTAAATATACGAATTTAAAACATGGCCATCCACCCATCCTCTATAACTCCCCATAACTGCTTCTCCAGGACACAATCACGGACAGCATCAAGGAAGTACAAGGCCCGAGATAAGGGACAACCTGGATGTGATGATAGCCCATCGCAGAGTACACACACTATGGGCAACAGTCACCAATTCCCCTAAGAGCAAGCCTGGTCACGTGAGGCTACAATGCTAACCACTGAGCCTCTGTAAACATCCCATTACGTCGGACAATAAATAATTTGTAGCCATTTGAAACACCTATTGAGGGAATATGAACAGAAGGCATATAGTGTAGGTAAGTTCTTGGTATCGGGATGTACATTAGATGGATTAGACCCTTGTAGGGAACATGGCTGCTAGATATCAGTGCTGCTTAAATCCTGTAGCTCAGAAAGTAGACCACTACGCTCACAATATAAAGACCATGGGTTCAAAAGCCATGAAGCACAGCAAAACTATAAGCTTTGCCTCCACTTTAAAGGCACCTGGTAATTAAGCGGATATTCCTACCCATCATCCCAGTACAAAAATCTAGAAAATGGAAGAATAGACTGCCAGACAGTCTTCATTGCATATGAACAGGTATTAATCGGTTGTCGCGGTAAAAGGAATCACACGCAGGGTAAAGTATCACTCCTTCCAGCTGTCAAAAGTGTTTTAATATCCCCTAACTCTCACAGCACTGCTCCGAATCTTAGCGATTTTGGTCATTATGACGTGTGAGGGGAGTTTCTATCAGCCGGTGGGATGCCGGTGTTACTCCGTCTGTCTGACGGCTGATGTCCTCGACCCGCAGCACATCTGCCAAGACGCCAGTGCCAAGGGTCCAGTTACCAGCACTGGCCACGTTTCTTTATCATTTTCCCCAGCCTCACATCAACCCGTCTGCACCAGGGAAGGTTAAGTGCTGGTCTCGAACAGCGGGGCTGAGCTCCCGGTCGCTCCTGGGTACCGTAGGCAACCTCTGTGCAGACAGTCTCCTTCCGGGAGAGATCAAAGGACGACGTGAATAATTTATGCCAAAAACGGTAACGTTTTGAGGTGATCGATGGTGCTCTTGGGGATATGGGGTGATTCAGACGGGCAGCGCATAGCTAAATAAGCCCCCACCCTAAAGACGACACACATTGATGCAATGTTACGACAAGTCGGGCCTTTTCTTTGAAGCTGGAAGCTCAGAACGTAGTTCTGTTACTGGTCCCATGTTTTAAACTGGACCCAAAATTAATTTAGAGCCACTTCATTTTGCGTTTTGCTTTAGGTACATCTCTATCTTAGAACCGTGGGGAATACACACGACTAATATTATTAATGAAAACAATAAATATTTAATACTTTTAATTTATCACCCCCATTCTCCAGTAGATGAAACACAGTTAAAGGATAAATCGGTGCAGTTCACAAACTCGAAATAGTTTAGTGGAAAGCCACTGTGTGAATCATGTGAGCAGAAAGCTTCCTCGCTTCTGTAAAAAATCATCAGTAATAAGGCATAAAGCAGGGAGCCTTTTCGCTTTCCCGCTCGCTTGTATTTTCAGAACTGGGTCACGAACCCCTCTGTTGGTCATGTGACCAGCTTCACAAAGGCGTTGCCGTCGACAGCACCTCAACAGGTGTCGCAGGGTTCCGCCGTGGGACAACAGAGCGCCTCACCTGCCCTAGATTATCGTAGCCTAGCAACCCGCTAGGTTACAGGGACACAGTTATGATGGGATGCTCCTAATGGAAAAGGTGGAGAGGTGAAACTTCTGGCAGATCGGATGAGCTGGTTGGTCTCTGGGGGGAACAGCGTATCTACGCAATAAAGCCGATGGTTCGAATAGTAAGCATGTCTCCTCCTCATCAGACAATTCCCCTCAAGGGTGACGCTCACTCGCTTCTTAAAATCTGGGGGCGTGTGAATTTCCTGAATTCGATCCGGCTCGACTGCAGAAAACATAGAGCTGCAAACAATATCTCCCACTCTGGGTTCCATTTTCCCTTACATGCGTGTGTACATCTTAAAAGAACAATTTCACCCATAATAAAAAATCATATTAAGCTCAGTTTGTGGATCCATGAACATCCAAAAGGAAACTGTATGACAAGCCCTTCGAGCAGGAGGATGGGTCAATTGTTTACTGGAAAATCTAATTTTATCGAGCCATACGTTAGCTTTTCAGACTTGAAGAGATTAGAAGCTAGAGGAGAGAAGATTTACATTCCGTGTCAATTGGGTTTTCTGCTGATCCGAGACCAGTGGCTTCTTCAGCTCAACTTGAATATAAAACCATAAAACTGAGACCTGGGTGAAAAAAAACTTGCCTTTGGGGAACAATTGTTTCCGTTTTTGCACAGCCTCCGGTTGTTGGTCTCTTCTGCATTTTCTTAGCATATTTTTTCCATTGCACTTTGCAGTCGTGTGTATTTGGTACTCATGTAAATTTATTTGTTTTTGTTTCTTTCCACTGTTTCTCATCCCTGTTGTGATCTTTACTAGAAACTGTGCAATCCTACATGGATGAACATGTCCGCAGCAAAATGCTTTGAGTAAGAAAAAAAACTATGCGGGCTACATAATTAAAAAGCATGTCAGAGGTACAAATTTCATTTTGATCAGAATTTCCGTCATAACGCGTCATGCTGTTGACCACTGTCCTTGCTGTTTGTGTATACTGCACAGTGAAGTGTATCTCCTATGTGTTGTGTAATATTGTTTTGTACTTCATGTTTGGCACTGAATCACAGGCAATTCTAGTATGTTTACATGAAGTCTTCTGAGTTTTGAGTTCTGAAACGTGAAGCTTACCGATTTTGTAGCCCAACTTCTCAGCATGCACCCTCTTCGCCATGAACTGGCCCTCCACCAGGGCCCGGATGTCCACCTGCCTCGAGAAGCTTGCAACCTACGTTCCGCACATAGGGGGTACCAGTGCTGAGGAAATCCACAGCGATCCCACAAGCCTGCATATAAGCGACCACATACCTACCCTACTCATCTCTTTGTTGAATCTGTGGACCCCAACAGCCGGTGGCGTTATTTCCATCACATCAAAATAGATGCCTTGAACAGAAAGAATTCCCGTTAACCAAACTGCAACATTGTTAGAACAGAGATGAAGGGAAGAATCCATGGTGGGTGGGGCTATCATCCACTGTCAATCATATGCTTTGGCCTTCCCATTGGCTGGTGATTGGCAGCACACAGAAATCCCGCCCACTGTGGGCTTCATAGACACATGTCTCATCCCTGCTGAAGACACATTTGCACAGAATGGTAATTACTGCATACTGCAGATAAGTCATTTTATAGAACAATCAAGTGAAAATATTTTATTTGAAGTATCCCAGTTACCTATATTTCCATCATTGCCCATGCTGGTAGATCTAAGGGCGTCGCTGAAAGCATCCCACGAGCCACCGGCACTTTCATCCCGGACCCTCTGTCTGGTCAGGGACCCATTCTTGAAGCTGAAGGGTAGTAAAGGCATGGGCGGTTCAGAGGGGACATGGCTACATGCACCAGGCCGAGTAGAACCGTGATTCTGTTACTGCATGAAGAGTAAAACTTTCACACCGAAGTTCTGGAACCTGGTCCCCGGTTAACAAGTCCTTGGGCTGTCTCAACCGGGGACTTTGGAAGCCCCTGACCTCTTTTATGTGTTGCTTTCACACTGCACAACAGAACTGGGACCTTAATGCTAAATAAGCATCAGAGACACGAAAAGCTCATAGGTTAAACTTCCCATATAATTTGAAACTACCGCCACCCCAAAACATTGGAGAATAGCAAATTTGTTTTGTTAAGCTATTTCTTAGTTATTGGGGGTAGCCATTGCAATCAAAACAGGACACAGCCTTTTATTTAAATTTTATTCATACGACTTGCTGTCACGATCGGGCGTAAGGCGAGCCGGGAAGCAGGCGAGAGCAGCCAGGTAGTCAGGCAAACTTGGGTTTATTGCACGAACGGACTGACAGGTACGGACATCCACGGACAATACAACAATGACTGATCTGGGGATGACTGACTCTGACAAGGACTAAATACACTAGACAAGCTGAGGGAAACGAGCAACAGGTGAGATCCATTAGGGAAGAACACGAGGTAATGAGGGGGGCGTGGCACACATCGGGATCGTACGGAGCAGGGTGTGACACTTGCGTCATGTTTATATTAAATTTGGCCGGAAGATTGATTTTTCGGTTTCACAGAATAACAAAAAATGGTGTAACATATTCCTCTAATAAGCGCTGGCTAGTTTCAACACTTGTGACAAAAGAATATTGGTTATTGATCAAATTTTCCAATAAAGAAATATGGAGAAGCAAGCAAACAAAAAGTATTCATTAAACATAATATAATACAAAAATAATTTCATCTACTCAATTTTTGCTCTACTACATCTCTTTCTGCACTTCTGCATAACTTCCAAGTTAGCAGTGGTGCTTGTGGTCAACTAACCAGTAAGCTATCGCTGTAAGTGCCTTCCCAGCAGTTTGTGTTCCAACGAAAAGTACCTAGTATGGAGCAGGTATTAAAAAAAGGGTTCTGGAGCTACCACTGAGGAACTACAATCGGGCCAAGTTCCTGCAACATGAATGCAACAAAAGTTCTTGGATCTGGAGAAAAGTCCTAGTTCCTGAAAAAAAGGTTCCTGCGGTGCACATAATGTGATGGTAGACAACGTTGGAGAGGAGCGTGGGGTGGGGATCTACAACAATGTGCCATTTGATTTTATTCCTTTTAAGGTATCAGAGATGGAGGAGAACTTGCACTGACAGAGGGCAAACAAACCATGTGACACCCGGAAAAATCACACACATCCGTCCGCTGCAACAGTAAGTGTTACGCAGAGCGTAATCCGGCCATTTTGTTCGTTCCATTTATTCAGTTCCTTCAACTCATAAAAGCTACACTTTGGCCATCACCCTCATCTATTTTTTTTGTCTGTATACTGGGAACAAGCCAGACTACACCTGCAAAAGTAAGGTGATTTACAGCAACATACTAATCAGAGGGAGCATTTCTAATTCGGAAACGCAGAATTGGTGATGTGGGTGATCGTTACCAGCCATCTTCACAGCGGTTTGTTTCCAGGACGAGAATGATGGCCTAAGACCACAAAAGTGTCTTGCCGGGGGATGCTGCTCTCCGATCTGACACACCGGCACCATTTACCATATCAAGGCCATGAAGGCACAGCTTTCCACTGGGTTGCAGAAGACGTGGCCTTCGACTGTGGGTTTGGGCTCCTTGATCCACAGGAAGAGCGTGTCACTTGTGCCCAGGCTGACCTTCACAAGAAGGAAAAAGGCTTCATGCCCAAGAGAGAAAAAACGAACCCAGGAACAGACGGCTCCTCCCATGCACACACACACACATACAGACACACACACACACACACATACAAGGTCACTGTGGGGTGCAGAACCAAACTCCAAACCCTAGCGATATGAGACCACAGCATTACCCTCTGAGTCACTCACCTCCCGATTACAGATATAACACATTCACTGTTTCTTCTGAGGAAAAAGTACACGTAAGGAAAAAAGACGATTCCAAGCAGCCAATTATAAATTGACCTCTCAGGAACACTTAACGTTGGCTTTAACTTAACATTACATAACACTCCTTACTTATTCCCATTACTAGCTTGAGCTAATTAGCACGAATCCCACGGCGACCCCCCAAAGTGCTGATTTAAGCTCTCCTTGGATTCTTTGACAGCAGACCCCTCTTATTTTTAGGGCAAAGATTTGTGGCGCCCTCTCCTGACTCCTGGGGCCATATGTGCAGATCTGGCTGATGTAATAACTGAATACTTACAGCCACGTCTCCTTCCTGAAGCCTCATTCCTGCCAAAGAACCTATGATTTAAAAAAAAACACTTTTATAACAATTACATTTATTTAGCAGAGATTTTTTACAAAGCGGTGTACTGTGTTCCTGAAGCAATTCAAGGTTTAGGGCCCTTGCTCAAATCATTCTGCTGACTGCGGGATTAGAACCAGTGGCCTAGAACCAGGCACAGTGGCCTAGAACCAGTCACAGTGTTCTATGTTTTTTTGCCACACACCAACCTATGGCTACTTAATATTTACATATCCAAAGTGATGTGCATTTTTGAGGTCAGCCAGTCTCTGAAGCAACTGGGCTTATTGGTTTTGCTCAAGGGTCCAGTGGCGAAATCACTTTACCGAGCATGGAATATAAGGTACACGAACGCACCTCTGCTCCCCCAAATCCTGCCAACAACGAAGGTAAATTAAATTCTCTCTCAGCCAGCAATCTCACAAAACTCTAGAACAGTGTTTCTCAACCCAGTCCTCAGCAAACCCCAACCAGTCCACGTTTTTGCTCCCTCCCAGCTCCCCTGTACCAGCTATTCGGTGTTCCTGATTGGCTGGGAGCTGGGAGGGCGCAAAAACGTGGACTAGCTGGGGTTCGCTGAGAACTGGGTTGAGAAACACTGCTCTAGAAGGATGTAAGAGATCCCCTCGGTGACCCAATGAGACCAATCAACCCACTTGATTGATTGGCCTAATGGTAGCATGTTCAGGGAGCTGATGACTGGCAGAAAATTTGATTACACCAAAAAGAACATATACGAGTTGTCAGACAAATACCCTTCATTGCATGTCACGTTTAACAGGCCAGTACTTTTTATGGTTGCAACATAGAGGCAGGATCTGAAGTGAGTGCACAAAAATGAAAAACAGTTTAGGATTCGAGCAGGTAAACTTACTCTTTACCAAAGCTATTGAATTTCAGCTCACGCAAAAAAAAAAATATATATATTATAAAATAATAAACTGTGCACTGTGAAATATTACACCAGATCAGATGGGATAATTATACAAGTTGTGTGACATCAAAAGAGTTTTTCTGACAAATACTAGCATGTGTTTTTGCTGATACTTTGCAAATGTAAAAATCTCATGCTGGTGATCAACTGCTCTTGTTTAAGAAATCCGATCAAATCTCTCCCTGACAATGGTGCTCTTGAAGGATATGAAAATGGTGCGATTTTAATTTCATCACCCTCTGAATCATCGGATCTGAGACCATTCCTAATGCAGAGTTAAAAACTTGGATTTGACGATTCACAGTATGGTGCTGGCGAGGTGAACTTGATTACCTAGAAACAATAACATTTTTCATTGCAAATACCCAGCATGCCTATTGGTGTATACGAACCTTTGCATCAAATGAGAATTTTTTTCCCTGTAATGCAATAAAGACGCTTTTCCATCTCCAAATTATAGAAATGTGCTTAATACCCTTGAACTGGGTACTTTTTGAAATGATTTATTAAGTGCAACAGCACCTGACACCGCAAAGCACCTGACATCACGAGCCATGGTCAAGAACACTTTATTATATTTCTCTGATAACTGCCCGTTTTTCCCTCTAATTAACAACAAAACGGTACGGCCCCATCTGTTGCACAGCGACAGTCTGGCACAAAGCCAACGTCACGTTACCTGCATCATTTCCCATCCTTGAAATGGTAACCGTTAATCCACGGTGTTAACTAATCATTTGCGAAGTGCCAGATGAAGGGGGACGAATCGCCCGGCTGCGTAACATTGGCGCCATCTTGTGGCTAGAAAGGTAGCTCACCTGGGTTATCCCCCGTGAAGGCCACCACTTTGCAGTCCGCTGAGAACCCATAACGACTGACAAAGTATGGGCACACTGCACCCTACGGGATGAGGGAGGTAAAATCATTTAGAAGTGGCTCTGAGCTCACAGGGCCATTTTAAAACTTCTCACATAGCTTGGCAGGCAGTAATAGTCCAGTTTCTCAAGAACCTGTTTACTCTAGTATCTCAATATTTTCTTTGCTTCATGATTAGATAAAGGAATCACCTGCACTGCATACAATCTATCTTTGTCTGGCCAGGTGGGTTCTAATTACACCTTTCTGAATTACACAGAGGTAGATGAGAGAACGCAGGCAAATGAATCCTCAGATACACACACACATGCATGCATGGTACCTTTTCATGTATGGATAAAAAGGGACCTGAAATTTACTGACATACTTTACGGATTATTGGTCACAGATATGATACACGCTTACTAAAGAAAAGTTTTCCCTGGTTTGGTGTTCAATTTTAAGAGGATGTATTTAACAATATGTAACACAAATCTGTTTGTATGCAGTTGAAGCAGGTAAAAGCGGCAATCAAAAGACATTCAAGCTGTGCTGGATTTTTGCCGATAACAGTCAACATCTCTGGTGCTTTTCTTTGCACTAATGGCGCCTCGCAAGTTTCCGACGTGGTGACCCGTCGTTACACCGCAAACACAGAATCACGCACCAGCACAGTCGTGGAAGGCACAGGGTTCCCAAGCTTGGCCTGCAGATGGGGGGCTGTGGCAGTCAGGCAGGGCGGGGCCCAGTTCTTCGTTTGGATATCCATCAGGTTCATCCCTGAGCCTACACCGGTGAGATGGGGGGGAGGGTGGGGCTTACAGTCTCCATGGTGATGCTGGAACTGAGCGCTTAACCTCACTTTCATGTGAAATCTCAAACCATTTAGCACTGCATCTATTGCACTTTACCACAGTACTCACAGCGACCCAGTATTTTATTTAGTATTTTATCAGCAATAGGGGATACATTTTAAAGTCGTGTTAATGAAAAAAAATCCATCAATACCAACTAAGCATTGTTTACAAAAAATAAAACTATTGACATTTGCTTAGTTAAAAATGTATATATTTAACTCACACAGTGAGACAATCAAAAAGTACACATTTTATTAAGGAGAAGAAAAGTGTAAAGCAAATGTCAGCCAGAAGGACGCCTGCAACTGACCCGGCAACTGAAGACCGACTGAACAAAAGACAGCTTATCTCCTGGAAGCCAGACTCACATGGATCAGAGCCTGTGTTTAAGCCCACAGGCAAACATTTAAAGGTATCAGAGACACAGCCAGGTTGCCTCATGCCACTTACGATTCATAGAGTATAAAATATATATTTATGTTTATTAATACCATGGATTATAAAGCTCATATTTTGTTGGCTTACCATCACTGTAGTCAACTTCAGCATACCTCCCCAGAAAGAGTGATGCAGCAAAGCTGCTGACCAATGAGATTCTCTGAAAATTGGACATTGCAAGAACAATAATCCAATTGCACACACCACCAGTCCACAGCAGTTCTGTCTATGTCATTATTAAACCAATCAATACTGAATATGAGGACTGTAGGTGGAAAAACTGAAATTTGTGGGTTTATGGGTGTCGGACACTGACAATCTCGGACTCAAACACATTGTTTATTGCACTGCATTGCAAGAAATGAAATTTTATTAGTCAAGCAGCAACCGAGAATAATCAATTTGTAATTCAAAGTTCTCCATCAACTCCAAAAAAGGAAAAATTCAACCTAAAACACAATTACTGGCATTATAGTATGTCCAGCCATGTTGAAAATGTTCTTTGTAGCTAAGGTAAAAGGGAGTGCTAATGGCAAAATTAAAAAAACATAATCACCTCTGTTTCACTGTATTTCACTGGGCTTGTCTGGTAGATCTTGGCTATTTGATTCCCAGTGAAACGCTGAAAGAAGTATAAAGAACAAAGGAAGTTTAGAGAAGCAGTAATCAGCTATAAACTATCTCCCACCATGGCGACCAGGCTCTTACTTCATAGGCCCGTGAGCCGGTGATGTCGGCCAGTCTCTGAGCCCCGCCCACGGCCTCCTCCAGCCTCTGACACTGTTCAGCAGTGCTGGAGTCCATCCAGACGGGGCTATCGGGCACTGCAAAGCAGCCCTGTGGCACAGAGACCAACGCGTGCCATCAAAGCAGGTTGTCGTTTACATGTTTAGAATAACTTCAAGCAGAAAGATCTTCCAGAGATGTCCTGAAGACAACCTGTCATGTTACAACATCAGACAGTACCTAATAAACTTCATACAGTAAAAGTTCTCATATTTGGCAATGTCGGGACCGAAACACTGCCAGATAGCTGGATTTCCCAGATAGTTGAGCAGTACTCCTGAAAAACACTGATTTGTAACATACACTATATGTATACACTGTAAGTATTGGGATGTCTAGCCATTACACCTACAGGAACTTCAACAATATATCATTCTAAATAAATAGGCATCAATATAGAGTTGGGCTCCCTTTGCAAGTATAATGGCCACCACTCTTCTGAGAAAGCTTGGAGTGTGTCTGTGGGAATTTTTGCCCATTTATACAGAAGAGCATTTGTGAGGTCAGGCACTGATGTTGGACATGAAGGTCTGGCTCACATCTCCATTCTAGTTCACCCCAAAGGTGACCGAGGGGTTGAAGTCAGGGCTCTGTGCAGACCAGTCAAGTTCTTCCACGCCAAACTCACCCAAACATGTTTTTATGGATCTTGTTTTGTGCACTGGGGGACAGTCATGCTGGAACAGAAAAAGGTCCTTCCCCAAACTGTTCCCACAAAGTTTGAGGCATAGAATTGTCCAAAATGTCTTGGTATGCTGAAGCATTAAAAGTTTCCTTCATTGGAACTAAGGGGCCTAAACCCAACCCCTGAAAAACACTCCCACACCAGTATCCCTCCCCCATCAAACTTTACAGTTTGTTCAATGTAGTCAGGTACTGTAGGTAAAGTTCTCCGGGCATCCGCCAAACCCGGACTCCATCAGACTGCCAGACAGAGAAGCACGATTTGTCACTCTACAGAACACTTTTCCACTGCTCCTGAGTCCAGTGGCAGTGTGCTTTGTACCATTCCACCTTATGCTTGACATTGTGCTTGGTGATGTGAGCCTTCATGCAGCTGCTCAGCCATGGAAGCCCATTCCATGAAGCTCTCAGTACATAGTTTTTGTGTTGGGGTTAATGCCAGAGGAAGTTTGGAACTCTGCAGTCATTGAGGAAACAGAGCATTGGTGACTTTTACACACTATGCCCCTCAGCACTCAGCGATCCTGCTTACTTTATGTGGTCTGACACTTTGTGGCTGAGTTTCTGTTGTTCCTAAATGGTTCCACTTTGCAATAATACCACTTACAGTTCACAGTGGAATATCTAGCAGGGAGGAAATTTTAAGAATTGATCATCCTATGACAGTACTGTGATTGAATTCAAGGTCAAGCATCTTCAGAACAACCCATTCTATCCCAAATGTTTGTAAACCTGACTGGATGACTAAGTGCTTGATTGTATATACCTGTGGCAAAGGGTCTGAATGAAACACCTGAATTCAATGATTAAGAGGTGTGTCCGAATACTTTTGTCCATGTAATGTATTTCTTATATACGTTTATGCACACACATTAATGATGGTTGTACTGTTTCTTTAAATTGGATGTTTGATACAATACAGGAAATTGCAAGGTGAACAATGGCAGAACAAGTAGTAAGATTAATTTTTTTGAATTTTTAATTCTAATACTGAAATTTAAGAATTAAGCCAGTTACTTTAACGTGTCAGTAATGAAAGTTTTTATCGTAATAAGCTAACAGAAGCTAATGATTAATTGGCTCATTTTTATAAATGGAAGGAGGGACCAGGACGCACTTGGAAGACAGTGGCTTTTCTGATATACCTTTACAAACTCCCTGTAAACTAAAATACGACATCAAAAGCAATGCATTAAAAACAAGCTAAGATCAAAATAAATTAATCACAGGGCCCTGATGGCATCTTATCTATAGTTTTAAAAGAGATGAGGGATATTACGTTTAATTTTACTATTTCAGAAATCCTTATCTGCCTGTGTGGTACATGCTAATATAACATCCATATTCAAAAAAGGGCATAGAAGTAATCCAGCAATCAGTTTAACTTGCATAATTGGAAAAGTAATGGAATCTATAATCCAAGTAAAAATAATAGATTACCTGGATTCAAATAATATTCTGAGGGATAGCCAACATGGATTTAGGAGAGGCAGATCCTGTTTAACTAATCCACTTCAGTTCTTTGAAGAAGCAACAAGAGAAATTGATTTAAAAAGGCCTACGATATAATCTACTAAGATTTCCAGAAGGCCTTTGATGTCCTCCACAAACAGCTCCTGCTTAAGCTCAAAGCTTCAGGGATTTTAGGAACTGTATAAACTTTGATTGAAAACTGGTTAGCAGACAGGAAGCAGCAGGTAGTTATTAGAGTAACAATGTCACAGTGGGCCTGCGTTCTTAGTGGGGTACTGCAGGGTTCAGTTTTAGGACCGCTTTTATTCCTAATTTACATTAATAATATTGACACCAATATATGCAGTAAACTGGTTACATTTTCAGATGACACCAAGGTGGATGGTGTAGCAGATACGGAATCAGCATCACAGAGGCTACAACGGGATCTTGAGTTAATTAGCGACTGGGCTGATACTTGGCAGATGAAATTTAACGTAGATAAATGTAAGGTAATCCATGCAGGGAGCAGAAACATGAAGTACAGATATTTTATGGGTTCCACTGAAATGAAGGTAACTGATTATGAGAAAGACCTCGGTGTGTATGTTGATGTTTCCATGTCCCACTCTCACCAGTGTGGGGAAGCAATTAAAAAGGCCAATAGGATGTTGGGTTACATCTCTAGATGTGTGGAGTTTAAGTCAAGGGAGGTGATGCTAAGATTATACAATTCCTTCGTAAAATCGCACCTAGAATATCACCAAACCTTAAAAAGGACATTGCTGCTTTGGAAAGGGTGCAACAGAGGGCTACAAGAATGATTCCTCATCTTAGAGGAATGTCTTATGAGGAGAGGTTAGCTGAGCTGAATCTGTTTAGCCTCGAGCAAAGGAGACTAAGGGGGGATATGATCCAGGTATATGAGATTCTAACAGGTCAGAATGTTGTTCAGTCAAATAGTTACTTCAATATTAGTTTAAATACTAGAACTTGTGGACATAAGTGGAAATTAGTGGAAATTTGAGAAAAGATTTCAGAAAGCACTTCTTTACACAGCGTGTAGTCAGAGTATGGAATAATCTTCCTGTTAGCGTAGTACAAGCTAAAACCTTGGACTCCTTTAAATCAGAGCTAGATAAGATTTTAACAACTCTGAGCTATTAGTTGAATTCTCCCCAAAGAAGTTTGATGGGCCAAATGGCCTCCTCTCGTTTGTAAATTTCTTATATTCTTTTGTAAAAAATCAATAATAAAAATCAATCCACACACACAAATAAAACACAACTGCTTTCTCTTTCTCTGTCTATTACATTTACTTAATTATTTAGCAAACACTTTTATCTAAACAGACATAAACTTGAGAGAGCAGGGTCAGACAGTCCCCAGAGTGACTGGGCTTTAAGACCTTGCTCTGGGCCCAATGGTAAAATTACTGACCACATGATTTGAACCGTACCGTTATGTCTACTGAGTCTAAACCTTGACCTGGAGTGTCTGACTTAGTTTACAACTCCACAGAGGCATGAAGACATTGAGTGGAGTTGACCATACTTGTGGTAAACAAGGTTCATCATAAGTTTGCCATAGGTACACCCTGCCGACCCCAAAGCCCCCCATTGCTCCACATGTGTTTGTGAGCCTCACCTCCAGAAGCTTGTGTAAGGGCTTCCCTCCATCAAGACCTTCCAGAACCAGACTGGCTCCCCTCTTCCAGTACACACTGCCATGTTGCTGGAGAACAGGGACAGAGCTCAAATCCCCAATTGCTGGATTTCTCTTCCCTTAAATTGATGAATAGGGCCCAGCCCGCTTCTGATTCTCTACCTGTCCACTTCCTGATAGAGCTTCCACACGGGAAAAATCAAACCCATCGCTTCTCATCTTCTCAAGGACAATGTCCAAGGCCTAGCAGACAAAAAAGGACACATTTTATAAACTGCATAAGCCTTCTCACATACCTGTCCTGGATAAGCTGCTGGAAGATGGAGATAAGTGGATATTTTCAACTCTGACAGCGATCACATCAATTTCCACATTAACACAACAGACTGCACAACACCTACACTCATCCTCCAGCGCCTCGTCCTCCCAGTGCACCTCCCATGTCCCCAACCATCAGCAATGACACTGACCACAGTGACTGCACCTCTGTCACATTCATGCATTATATCTACCATCCATACTCATTTATTCCGCGTCCTGCGACACTCCCCAGCATTCCTGGGTCATACATTCTCATATGTACATTTTATGTAATTTTCCCTCTCTGACTCTGTGTTGCTTGTCCTCCATCTCATAATTACACTATTCATCTTGTTATTGCACCGTTGCATGTTTGGTGATGCTGCTGTTCGCCCCTTAATTTCCCCTCAGAGATGAATAAAAGTTTATCTATATACATCATTGGCCAATATCATTAGGCTCTCATTCATTTTCATTGCTATATAATTATAAAGAACCAATCTTCTATATGCCTTATGTTATCACAGTATACGGATGCATTATATCCATCCATCCATCCATACATCCATCAGTCAATCCATCTCCCAGCCATTTATCAAGAACAGGGTGATAAGAATGTGTTTGATGGCAAAATTTAAATGGAAATAAAATGTTCTGACTACCTTGACCCACATCAGCACTGGGGATGTAACTCTCAGGCCGTCACTGTGAATGTGGACGCCATCCTTAGTCCTAGATAATTATGAATTCACTTTTTACCATATGAATGGAAACTACATGTTAATGAGTATCAGTTTTAAGTGATATTAGTTATATGCCCAAATAAAAATTAATTACATGTACAAGGCCACGGTGTAAGATGGATTGCACCTCCTTACCCATACTCTGGAAGTTCACTGTCAAAGTGTACATTGCTCTCGTGGACCGCGTTCAGGGTCTCGTCCACTGCTACCACCTTGAGCTTAAATGGGAAAACTTAAATGAATACCATGCGTGATCAGCAAAGAATATAGAAGCAGCTCGAAAGCGATAGAGGAGCTAACATGGGAAAAGGGGGTGCCGGATGTTTATGGAGTGTGGGGTGTTTTTATTGCTTTATTTACATAACAGTGTAGCTTGGTGAGGTTTTGACTGAAATCGGTCAGCCGGTAGCACAAAGAGATAAGTCACACTTCGGTTTAGGCATTACAATACGCCCCACTTGCTACAGGACTTAAGTACACCGGGTAATTAAAGGGACCATTACCACGGTATTAATGCACTTTTACTTTATATCTCGTTTACGTAATAAAGTAACGTCTCCGCGCTGGGTAGTTTGCAGTTCATGCAATTGTGTCTTATGTCATTAAATATCTTTATTAAGCAGCGACGCCTACGGTACTGCTTTCACACATCGAAGATCTTACCGGTCAAATAATACGTTTAATATGTATATATTGTGGGTCACACTATATTTTATAGGGATTTTAAAAGATTGCCAAATCCGCGATCGAGCGCCATAAAATCTCCGTCGCATTGATTGCGCGCTCAGCTTTTTCTCGCAGCGCGCTCCGTTTACACGGGAGCGCGCAGCGTGCACGCCAGCTGAGCCCTACCTGCTGGGTGCTGAAATCTAGCCCCAGGTAATAAGGCCGACCCGGCGCGGACATCTTCACCCGGGACTTTGGTCAAACGCGCTTACGCGCTGCTTCTGGCCACTGCTGCGGGAGAGAGGAAGGACCCGTATGTCAGGAAATCTCCCTCCTTCTCCTCTCTCTCTCTCTCTCTCTCTCACTCGCACTCAATCTCAACTTTAGCTGAACGCACGTGATCTGATGTTTTCCACTTGTTTTATATATAATGTAACAAATAAGAGTAATCGCAGCTATGATTTCAAAGGTTATATTACACTATCTGCTCGGGTAATATGCTGAGTGCCTGTTCTAATCGTCAATGTAAATACTAATGAAACAAAAGGCAGGAAGCAGCAGTGCTGAAGCCCAGGAATAACAGACATCCGGGACTGTTCTGTGTATCACGAAACATTCCCGTAATTTGGAAGTGTAATAATCTGGTGAAAAGACACAGAAATACCATTATGGTTATGTGAGCTCTACCTATTTAGCTACGGTGCCACCAAGTTAACTAGTTCTACCCATATAAAACAATTTTTTTTCTGCAATTATGCAAACAACCAGCAGAACAAGACAAGTATATAAGTTAATGAAAAGTATAATGAAACCCAGAGTCTGTTGTTTTAAATCATCACATGGAAAATTTCTATATCTGCCATCCGGCCTATATCCGCCTGAATGTTATGTTAAAATATGGAGAGCCGATCCCAAGAAGCACAGGGAATAAGGTAATTAAGAGGACACCCTGGGTGGGATTCAGGTCAATGAAAGGGCCATTCAGAGACACCGACTCACCTAAATGTGTGTTTTGGACTGTGGGAGCAAACCAATATACCTGAATCAAACTTGTATAAACAGGGAAAACAGACAATCCATACACAGAGAGCCAGGGGCAGCGGGAACGAGCCCACAGCGCCACCCCAAATATCTATTCATATTTCAGAAAGGGTTTCCTGTTCAGCGAGAAAAAATGCACTTTTCCACAGCACAGCAAAGTTAACGTTAACCGCACTGAAGCTGTGATTGTTATAGAAACAAAGGTCGACGTTTAAATCGGCGCAGTGCAGCTCCGTCCGTACGGCACTGTTCTATTCCTGGGTGACGTCATTATCTGACCATAAGCCGTGACTCGCCCATTTCACCAACAGCACTGTGTCAATAATCTACAGCTTAAACACAATGAACAAAAAGGTGATGTGAGTGCACAGTGTTACTCTTGGCTGATTTTCTAGTCAATATATTACAGTTCAGGAAATTGGGTCAAGTCTCTACTGTTAAGTGCGAAAATGCAAACTATCTTCAGGTAAAGCTTATTAAACGAAGTGCACTAAATTATACACCTTCTCAGTATATCATAATGTGCCGGTGTTTAATATACTTCCAGTTTTTATTGCATCGGAACATAGGCGGTTCGAAACCCTATTAAGATGGGCTGATTCATACCTGAAAAACAATTATTCTAATTATTCTAAAACGATTTAGCTATTTGTCCTGCTGTTTTGTATACATTTCGTAACCCGTTCGGCAAATTTTATCGTGCGGACCACCCACCAAAACAAAGCTCGCCCGTTTCAGCGTGGGGGACCCGGGGACCGTATTTCTTCAATGGGCTGAAAAGTCCGTAAGAGTCAGATCCTAGAATCGCCCCTACATCAGTTGTTAGGCCTACTGGTAATTAATTTTCCTTCAAAAACAGTGAACATAATAGCTTGTCAATATCATGTTTGGTTAATGGCCACGAAAACCACAGGCTTCAAGCGTCCAGAAAGTCTGTGAGTATGTTTGCGCAGGATTGCAAAACTGCAGAGTCGCAGTCAGTCAACTTTATAAGGAAACAGTAAATCGCATCTTGTAATTTTGCCGCTTGTTCTAGCAATATAACAGCCATCAGAGCGAGCAGGATGTTAAAAGGCTGCTGTTTAAGCGTGACGTGTCTGCGTGAACAGGTGATAACATCTTGGAAATTAAATGAGGAAACAGCAGATCGCAGTCCCCAAACGGAGGTCATTGCCTACCTGACCATGATGGACATCGCGGTTTTAGAAAAGCAATATAACTGGATTAAAGAGAAGCAAAAGCTACAGACTCATGTTGTCTTTTTCAGAAAAGGTAAGTATATTGCACGTAGAGGGAACGTGCATGACGTTATTAATGATTTCCTATTACTATATAATTCGATTGTCTTTTTTTGTCTGCGACGAAAAGTTTTTGATCTTTTTTTTTTTTAATTTTTGTACTTGGTTTTAATTTGGTACGGATTTTTAAATGTATGGCCTGGATGTTATTTTCCTCGATGTCTTCGTTTTTAAATTGGCCACAGGAAGGATTGTGGTTTTGGTACTGAAACAGAACGCCGATTTAGCTACTTCTGTAGCTGGGACAGTTAAGTATAAATAAAGCAGGCCGTAACAGCCAACTAACAATCATTTGACAGTAATTGTAATAAGACGTTTTAGGATATATGTATGGATGATGTAGTTAGTATTTACTTTCATTTAAAAATCGTTATTTTGTCTGAACATTATTTACGTTGCTGTTGCCAGAAGCTGAATGTTGCGATCTTTTATCTGAGCTTTGCAGATGAACATTTTTAATTTGGATCATATATAATGACAAGTGTTCCTTCATGTAAAGCCCAGCTTTGACACTTCGTTAATTTACCTTCTTATATGAAATGGTATATAATTTATTATAGTAAGCAGTCTCATAGACAATGATTTCCTAAAAGTCATTTCCCATTTAGAACTTTGATGTAGTTTCTTTAGTATTTTCTTATAATTTTTCACACTGGAACCCTTAAATAATAAAACGCAAACTCTCAACAAATCAAATAGGTCATATGTAGTTTCCTAAACTTTATTAATTATACTCATCCATATTCCCTAATCATGGGCACGGGATGACGTTTTGAGTTCAGGTTGCTAAAAGAAGGAACGACCCAGAGATCTTACTGAAGTTCTTCTTTATCATCGGTAGCCATCAACAGCTAACAACAGTAGTCTTTCTGGAGAAATAATCGTAAAGTCGCCTCTGTGCCATTGCCAGATAATTAACAGAAGGGTTTGTTTTTGTTTGTCGAACACTGCCGTAGTTTTCTGACACTTCATTACCGCCAACAGCCGGAGGGGGTGCTAAAGCTCCCTCAGCACCCCTACTTCCAGCGCCACTGTCCTAAACCACGTATTTAGCGCCTAGTCATCTGATCCTAGAGTCTATCCGTTGCAAGGCCTATATACCTACCATTCTGGGTATTTAAAGATAGCATTTCATATAAATGTATTTCTTTGGATTGGGGGAGCAATCCAGTGTAATTGGAGGATAATGCGATCCAAATATGCAAACTCCACACAGCCAGGAATGTTTTTTGAACCCCCAACCCAAAGGCCAGTGAGCCACCCAAGTATTTGATAGTTACTTAGCAACCATAATTATTGTTCTTAGCAGTAGTTAAATATTGCTTTTGGAGGCACATTGGACATTTAAGATGGTCTTTAAAAGTTGTTTTCTTTTTTATTCCCTGCAGCAAATGATAGAGAGATCTGTGGTAAATCCCTCATCAGTGTGGTTCCAATCAGCCAGGAAGTGAACACCTCCAAAGCTTTTGATGAGCAGTTGACCGTTCGAGAGATACAGTTTAATTTGCCCGGTGACCTTGACTGCGACAAAACTCCATGGCACGCCCACCTGGGAATGCACCGGATGACCCATGTGCAAAACAGAACCAAAGCTACCGGTGAAGTAAGAACGGACCACTCGGAATATCTCGGGAAGCCGGCTCCTATTGAAACGCACTCTGAATCAGTTTCTCCGGAAACAGTGGCCGAAGAGTCACCTGCAATCCTCGACGTTGAGTTCAGTGGTGGAGAGGCTAGAAAAGAAGGTTCTAGAAAGTTCTCTGCCCCAGCTGTCCTGTCAAGACAGCTGAGTGTGGCTGTCTACCAACCTTCCATGGCTTCCCAGAGCTCCCAGTACTACCCCTTCCCTCAGCGTAAATGTCCGAGGAAGTCTGAGGCGGCCAGGAGACTTGGGATGTATTCATCCTTCTAAATGGACAGAGAGGACAGCCCAAGATAACTCTACCTAAGAAGCCAACAAAAAGTATCTGTATCCAGTAAATCACCTTGCAAAATACAATGATAGGAAGTACACATTATTCAGTAGTTCATATTGACAGATTTTGCACTGTTCATGTAACCTTTGATAATTCCATTGATGTTGGCAAACCTTTAAGAATGGCAACTTCTCCATTGAGCTATTTGCAGATGATGCAGAAGAATTACGAAAGTCTGCTGTTATGAGAATTAACTGATGCGGAAAATATCAAAATTAATGAGGTTTGTTGTAATAGTATTGTTAGCCTTTAGCTGAAAAAATCTATTCATGTAAGAATAGGCTGTAGGTCACTTGACTTTTGTTAGATTTGTATTTTTGGTAATAATTCCTCATAAGATGATTATGATAATATTTATCAGCTTGTGTCAAACATTACCATCCTGTAATAAAGTAACACAGTTACAATGCCTTCATTGTCATAGTATTCTTCATTGTGGAAATGTCCATCCATCTTCCAGCTGCTTGTTTAGTGCAGGGTTATAATGTGCCTGGAAGCACAAACAGGTAATCCTTGGGCAGGATGCCAGTTCATTGCAAGGCCTTTGGTTGTTTTTCTATCAGGAAGTCACCCAGGGTCCGGCCAACTTAGTTAATATATTATTGAACACTACTCATATTTAACTTTGGGTGTGTTCTTTAATAGATTAACCAATCATTTCTATACCACTGATTTCATTCGCTGTAAGCAATGTCATCAAAACTGTCGGCAAATGCTAATTTGTAGGGATCCAACTACTTACTGATCGCCTTTAAACGTAACTGCATATAAAATATACTGTTAAAAATGTGCCATTTAAAAAATGTACAAGCATAGACGTGGTTATAATTCCTGGTACAATCGGCTTGTCCACTGTGAGATTTGACGTCGTAACCTGCACCACACCAGTGACAATGGTTTTTAATTTTTAACATAAGACCCAAAACATTGATTTCGAAAAAACAATTCATTCGATTTAACTTCATATGGTTACATTGACCCTAATGGCTTTCCGTAGTCAGGAAGTCTAGCAAGATAACAACAGCGCACTACGCAGCCGTGAACCCTCAGTAGATGGGACTGTCAGCACTTTATGATTAATTTATTTTTTGTCAGCACTTAAAGGTAAATCACTAACAAAAGTTGTTTTGTGTGTGCTTTGTTTGTTTGTTTTTTGTGAAACGTCGTTTTAACAGCTGTTATGTGAAACGGACGTGGCTTCAGCTAGTCAGATAGCTGCTTGTCATGACAGATGGGTTTCCCCTTGCTGGCGTGATAGTTTCGCTTTTCCTTCATTTCTTTCTCCATTTCCCACAGCAACCACAGCAACGAAAATGGCAGAAGAATATATGCAGTCCAAGCTGAGGGAATATCTGAAAAAGAAGGACATTAAGCTTTGGGAGTCTCCGTATACAAGTAAAGACAAAGAATCCGGACCTCAGGCAATAAAGGTACCGTTTAAGGTGGCTGGACCACTAGTCCAGTACTGTATATGTCAAAGATCCAGTACATAAAAAATACGGTGATCGTATCTTCTTGTTAGGCATTGAATTAACTTGGAAATTCACTGGAAAGTAAACCAAATTACTGGAATATTAACGTTATTATGTTCGTGAATAAATATCATGAAGCCTGGCACTTTGCTGCAGGAACTTGCTACTCAGTGCGCCTCCGCCTTGGGATTCCCCGAGTCTGAGGTCGAAGCGGCGCTGGAGTCCATCAGACGCCAGGCGGTGAAAAGGCTCAGTGGGAACAGCATGTATAAGGAGACCTGTGTCGCTACGCTGGAGCTCATCCTGCCTAAGACTCTGAAGAAGGTACTAATTAAATGACTGTGATGGGACAGGATTCGTACTAAATGACTGTGATGGGACAGGATTCGTACTTAATTACTAATAGATCAGGATTCGTTATTATGGTAAAACGGGATTAGTATATGTAGTCTGATGTCGACGTAGAAAATGCATAGACATCAATATTTTCAATTGGTGCGTTGTTCTTTATAATTATTTTTATTAAATTACCTTTATGATTTATAAAACGATTCAATCCAGTATAACAAATGGGGGACTAGCGATACACGAGCATCTGAAGAGAAAACACACGGGTGCTGTCCTGGATGACGGACCGCCAGAATAGGCATAACTACCTATTTATGTTTATTCAATTTCCATTAGTATGGAGAGCTTTTTAATAACTTTTGTCCTTATAGTTGCTAATTACACTCATTATTAAAGCCATAATGTTTTCTGCCTGCTACATTAGAATCAACACTAGTTAAGTGTTGGAGAAAATGTTTAGGCTACAATCTGGGCTTATTCTACGTTGATAGACAGTACCAGTGTGCGCGGCAGGCTTGCCGTTATCGTAAAATAAAACTGAAAGGAAAACAGAAACTAATTTTAAAAATCGTTAACTGAAATGAAAATGAAAACTATATTTACCAAAAAAAAACTGGTTGGATCAACAAAAAGTACCGCCACCCCGCCAACATCTTTTTACTTAGTTTAACCTCAGTATCTCCTCTTTTAAAAGGTGTTGTAGTTGCAAGCCGTCCCTTTCTTCACCTCGAGATTAGTACTTATTCCTTCCATGATTTACCAATACAATAGCATGTGATGCTCTGCTAACCGAATTTAATAAGCATAAAGATACGTCAAATTTATACAGATTACTAACTTTTGGGCATCACAATACACATCTCATTAATATTTTAGACATACTACTAATCTGCTTATCAAACCTTGGTTGAAAATGATTTTCCTATAGTCCATTGTCAAATAAAATTAACTTAAATGAAATGGTCAATTGTTTAGATTAATCAACCAATCAGTAAAATAATCAATATATGAATCCATTGGAATAGTTATTAGTGGCAGCCCTAGACGGGATTCATGCTATATTTCTGTAATAGGACAGGATTTGTGCTAAATTACCATGATAAGACAGTTTTATACTAAATTAGTGTGATAGAAAATGATTCATTTAGTCGAGTCAGAGTAGTATACTGATATATTTCTAGGTCTGATTTACAGGGGTATCTGAACCGATGTTCCATTTTCCTGCTTTTATTTGTATAGTGATAACCATATTGGCATGTTTGTCTTGTTAAATACATCAAGGAACCTGGGAAAAGGACTTTTTTTGAAACGAAACTGGATGTTACAGCTCAAGAGGTGATGAATAAGTAAGTGACAGCCTGTGTTGTGGGGATTTTATACATTTTGCAATCAAATTTAAGGCAGTTTGATACTGTGGAAGCAAATGTTGGATTCCTGCTTGAGAAAAAATAAGAATGCCAGAAAGATGATATATAAAACCATCATCATGTCCACATTTTGCCTTTTATTTCTCAGGATATCTGAAAAGTATGAAATCAAGTACATCTCCTTGGTTTTTCGTGGAAACATATTGAATCCAGGTATGCATCTGTTTGCCATTATTATCAGAAGTGAGGGTACTTTTCCCCTGCGCCAGGTACCATACCTTTGGTAGGGTACTTTCGGTACTTTACCTTTTCCATTGACTTCTGGGTGAAAACCAGTACCAAATGTTCTAGTACCTAAAGTACCAAACCAGCTGTAGTACTTTTTTGGTACTTTGGTCCTTTGGGGTACAATGGTCCTTTGTCTATTGGTTATGCAAATAGCCTGCCTCTGAAGCAATACAAACAGTCATTTAAAGAAAAGTCACAAACTCAGAAAACAACGATAAACAAAGTAATAATACTGGATGCGTGGACAAATGAAGAGATTGAAGATTTAATTTCGATCTGGCCACTAGAACAAATACAGTACAACAAAATTAGGATGGCACTACAAGAAATAAAAAAACATATTTTATATAATGTACTAGGGAAGCACGGTAGTAGTAGTGGTCACATTGTGGTTTGTTTTATTTTGTATCATTCAGTGCTGGTACCAATTTTTGTCAGTGGAAAACCAACACAAAGAAATTGGTACATCAAAAAAATACCAAAAGTACGGTACCAGGTGCAGTGGAAAAGTGCTCTAAATGATAAAATCATAGAGTGAATGATTCTCAGCCATCCGGCACATGCGATGAATCACTATCCTCCCCGCATCACCACAGATAAGAAACTGAATGAGCATAACATCAAACACAACTCCAAGGTCATGATTCTACAGAAGAGTGAGCCGGAGAAGCAGCAAGAAGTGGTGCAAGAAGAACAGAAGGTCAGGTCTCAGGATGAAAGCCTGAAGAGAACTCAGAAGGGCTTTGAGATTCTGTCTGCCAGAGGTAATAACTTTGGCCCTAGACCCTTTCTTTTGGGGAAGCTTTCCCTACAATGTGATGTCTTTATATCTCTGGCCCTTGGAGAATAATGGTGGATTTCATGTTCCCGTTGGCATCCCACGCATGACCGATGTGTTTCTTACCTGTGTGTTTCTTGTCCTTAGATGGCAGCGAGGACCCAGAGACTACGCCATATTTAGAGATTGCAGACCAGAAAGGAAATCCCCTGAAAATTCCACCCGATGAGAAGAAGGTAATGGTGGAAGCCTTGGACTCTGTAGGCAGCTACTCTTATAGCTGACTGACATGACGCTTGTCCCTGAACTGTTTCTTCAGGCTCTCATCCTGGCTATGGGCTTCCATGAGAAAGGCCGGGCGTTATGTAAGAAGAATGAACACCAGATGGCGCTGTATCATTTACTGGAGGCAGACAGTAACTTTAAGTGAGAATTAAGTCTTACTGGCTTCTTGCTTTGTTATGGCTCATCGTGTAGCTCCTGCTCCAATGCTGCTTACACCTGTACTTGGGTCCTGTATCATGAAGCTGGTTTTTTGGGTTGGCAGGACAACTTGTCGGATCTAAGTTAGTCTGAGGTAAATGTGAGTCAACGAAGATAGTGTATTTAAATTTGGTAATCTAGCTGACCAACAGATCATGCTTTGTGATACAGGCCCCTGGGCATTGATTGGAAGCTCAGCCTAGTTACATATGCCCAGCTGACTCCTTGACAGATGTGTGTTTGAAATATGCCATTTGCCTCACTCATATGTCACGTTGGACAAGAGCATCTGCTACATAAATATATAGTTACCTTATTTATATTATAATTGTAAAGAAAGCATATTGGGTTTGCATGTTCTTCTCGTTTGTGAAGCTTTCCGTCCAATGTCCAAAAATATCACAGTGTCTGAATTTCCCATAGTGCAGGAGTGTTCACATAAGTACTATGGTGGACTGTATTACCTTGCTTTGTACCGCTAAATAACTCTATACTGGGTATTCGGTTACGGAAGATGGGTGTCTGTGTGTGATACGGCCGATCCGCTGTGCTCCTGACGACCTCACTGTTGTCTCTGCCTTCGTGCCCCTCCTCCATGCAGTAAGTGCCGCTCTGCGCTGTTGAACACCGTGGACAACTACGCCGTCCTCCAGCTGGATATTGTGTGGTGCTACCGTATGCTGGAGATGCTCACCTGTCTGGACGAGGCAAAGAGGAGGCTGGAGAAGGCCGAGGAGTACTTCCTCAAATGCTACGGGGAGCAGAAGGAGAGGCTCCTCCAGATTAAGGTGCGCTTGAGAACATCTCACCTGCCGCACATGGGTCTTCCATCTTTGTCCCTTATGGTTGTTTACTACAGTTTATTACAGCCTAGACACTTCCTGCCATGGTTTATGTTTGATATGCTCGATCATGTCTGTATTTGAAGTGACTAAGTTTACCTGTTTATAGAGCTTTATATTATAGATTTATTCTCTTAACTCTGTTTAGATTTACATGTAAGTTCAGGTACCCACCCTATATGGTAGACAGGCCATCAATTTGAAGCCCATTTTCTGTTGCAGTGTCAGTGTAGTTACTGTGTTCTGCCTTTGTTGGGCAGTGTAGCTGGTCAATTTAATGGAAGACCCCTATGGAGTCATGAGTTCATGTCCTTAACCTTTTTTTTAAATGTCACTTTCAGTATAACTATCACTGACAGAGTGACACTGCCATGAGGAGTAGTTTAAGAAATATTCAGTGTTTTTTATGCCACATTAGGTGGTTGAATGGCGGAGCTGGGATTTAGGGGCTTTTCAGAGCACCTGGCTCTCTGCACGCTAATTTGAAGGGCGCTGTGTCGTCGCCAGGGCAACACTGGGCGGGAGGAGGTTCTGTTCCTGAGGCTGTACCTGCTGCAGTGCCTGGTGGCATGGCTGAGCGGGAACGAGCAGCACGCCACAAAGCAACTGGCCAAGGTGATTCATCTGGAACCCTGCCAAGCTCGACTCCCTCCCCGCCTCCCTCGCGCTACCCCTACCTATGGCAGCTGGTCCCGTTGCAGGTGGAGAAGCTGTACAAGGAGCTGCACATGGACCCAAATAAGATCTCGAGGGTGACCGAGCTAGGCTTCACCACCCAGGAGGCTCGCCTGGGCCTGAGGGCCTGCGACGGGGATGTCAGTGCGGCTGCCACCTACCTCACCGACAGGAAGGAGGTTTGACCTTTGACCTCTCCTTTTACGTTCCTGGACACTAAGCAGCCCAGGTAGAAAAGCACTAATCACATCTCAGATAGTCAGTTCATCCATCTGCCTGTCGTTATTTATTAACATCCAATCAGTCGGCTAGATTTCAGAGCCAAAGCCAGAAAATGCAACTTAAGCCAAAACGTCATCTGTTTAAACACTAAGTGTCACTTTTGTAGATGGATGAGTGTCTTTTGCATTCTAGAAAATGATTGTTTTTAAGTAAGCAGAAGTTGCATTGTGATGGTGAATCGGGGAGGGGCCGGGGATGCTAAGGTGTACCTCATCATGCAGGAGAAGCAGAAGATGAAGGCGGAAGAGAGGCAGAAGAGGAGGCGTCGCCTGGAGGCCATCAACACCCTGCAGGAGTTGGGCTACTCCAGGAAGGAGGCGGCCAGGGCGCTCCATCAAGCCGAGGGGGATGTGGACAGGGCTTATAATGTGAGCACTGGGCCGCACCTGGGTGGAGGAATGTAGACATGGCTTTTAATGTGAGCACTGGGCCGCACTTGGGTGGAGGGATGTGCACATGGCTTTTAATGTGAGCACTGGGCCGCACCTGGGTGGAGGGATGTGCACATGGCTTTTAATGTGAGCACTGGGCCGCACCTGGGTGGAGGGATGTGCACATGGCTTTTAATGTGAGCACTGGGCCGCACCTGGGTGGAGGGATGTGCACATGGCTTTTAATGTGAGCACTGGGCCGCACCTAGGTGGAGGGATGTGGACATGGCTTTTAATGTGAGCACTGGGCCGCACCTGGGTGGAGGGATGTGGACATGGCTTTTAATGTGAGCACTGGGCCGCACCTGGGTGGAGGGATGTGCACATGGCTTTTAATGTGAGCACTGGGCCGCACCTAGGTGGAGGGATGTGGACATGGCTTTTAATGTGAGCACTGGGCCGCACCTGGGTGGAGGGATGTGCACATGGCTTTTAATGTGAGCACTGGGCCGCACCTGGGTGGAGGGATGTGCACATGGCTTTTAATGTGAGCACTGGGCCGCACCTAGGTGGAGGGATGTGGACATGGCTTTTAATGTGAGCACTGGGCCGCACTTGGGTGGAGGGATGTGGACATGGCTTTTAATGTGAGCACTGGGCCGCACCTGGGTGGAGGGATGTGCACATGGCTTTTAATGTGAGCACTGGGCCGCACCTAGGTGGAGGGATGTGGACATGGCTTTTAATGTGAGCACTGGGCCGCACCTGGGTGGAGGGATGTGCACATGGCTTTTAATGTGAGCACTGGGCCGCACCTAGGTGGAGGGATGTGGACATGGCTTTTAATGTGAGCACTGGGCCGCACCTGGGTGGACGGATGTGGACATGGCTTTTAATGTGAGCACTGGGCCGTACCTGGGTGGAGGGATGTGGACATGGCTTTTAATGTGAGAACTGGGCCGCACCTGGGTGGAGGGATGTGGACATGGCTTATAATGTGAGCACTGGACTGCACCTGGGTGGAGGGATGTGGGCAGCTGTAACTGGGCTTTGAGTGCGTCTCCATCCTGTGTGCAGATCCTGGAGGAGGCCAATAATAACGCTGGAGAGGAAGATTCAGAGGCCAAGGTACAGAAGGTAAACCAGAATACCGTCATAATACGACCCAGTTTTGTTTCATTTCTGAATGGTCCAACCTGTGCAACAGCACCTCTCAGCCACTAGAGGTCACCTCATGTGTTCTTCCCCCCTACAGCTGATCTACCTGGGATTCGAGCGGGAACAGGTGGAGGCCGCCCTCAGACAGGCGCAGGGTGACATCCAGCAGGCCTCCGAGCTCCTGCTGGCTGACAGAGGCGCAGTGGCCCCTGGTCAGCTGTCCCCCTCCACGCCATCCTCCCCCTCCGAAGAACCGAGCACCTCCTCTGAGTCGACTGGTGAGTATCACGCCTGCTTAGATAGGAGAGACACCCACCTTGGCGCATTCCGTCTGTCACCACACGGTCCTGTGGTGATTTCGGGGCTGTATCACGCATTTCAGGCACTGGAGGGCAGTGGCCGTATACTAATAGATTAAAGTGATGCACACATGCTCTTCTGAAAAATCCACAGTCAATGTAATTTAGTGATGTGGTTCACTTGCATTCCTGTTAAGAGGAACAGGCTTGTGCCAGGGGTGTACACAGGGGTGCAGTCACAGGGGCACTGGTCACAGCTGAAAACCGATTGGCCCTTGGAGTGCGCCCTCTCCCGTCACTCACCACACTCAAAACATATCATTGGCTAATAATGAGGTTGGTCCCTCTGTATGAATTACAGCCCCGATCTTCACCTTTCCCACTGACGTGTTGCGGTCTCACGCAGGCCCCGGGAGCTCTGGGGAGGAACCGATGGATGTCGATCTGGTCAACGAGGTCTTGGATGACATCTCCAGCCACGAGGAAGATTACTTGGATCTCACACTCGAGGATGAGTTGGAGCTGATTAACCAGATGAAGCAGCATCTCAAGCCATATCTCCAAGAGGACAGCATGTCACCCAGCTAAGCAGCCTCTTTGTTTTTTTGCAGTCGGTTGTTCGATTAGGTATGAGGATGTTGTACAGGTTTCTTTTTAGTTTTCGTTAATAACCTATTGCAGGATTCCCAGTTTAATTCCAGTTTATTCAGAATTTTTTATTATTTTTTGATAAAGTCAGTTCGAAAATTCGGTGAATACGCTATATTCACAAGGAATTAAAAAACTTGTATTGTTCAAATGACAAGAAAAAATCGAGGTTGTAGTATTGGGGGATTCCTGGAAAAGTTGGTGCACTTTAGCCCAGATTTTACGTGGTTTGGATCTGAGGATTTAATTTTCACAGGCTGAAGAACTGGCAAATGAAGGAAAAAATGTTGATCTGTATATTTTTGTATCAATTTGTTTTTGGCTTCACCTTAGTGCCGTCACCGAGAAACCATGATATCAGTATTTCTGTTCTTTCATTCATTTAAAAACTAAACATGACATTTATAGAATTTTAATATATGGGCACAGCTGGTGACTATTTTTTCTGCATTTTTACAAAGGGATAATTTTGGTTAGTTTGGAAAATTACTCTGTGACATTGGAAATGATTGTGCTTCCTTCAGATCTCAGATGTTTATATAGAATGATATTTTGTTTGAAATGCAATAAATTTTCTGGGTTTTGTTTCAAGTTCACCGACTGTCTGAAACTGAAACTTAAGTGGCTGATGTATCATTACACATTTTGCACAGCTTGATGATGTCCAGCTATGTTTTTCCTTTTTCTTGGTTGTTTTTGATGCTTAGTGATTTCAAAAAACTTTCAAACGCTATAGGAAAAGCTAGAGAAAAGCATCTTTGTGGAAACGATCATGCCATATCAACAGTATCATGTTTACGCTTTTCCACATTTGTAAATAATGCCAGCTTAGGTTGTGAGTTAAAGGAGTGTAAGGCATTGGTATACTCTGGTATACTCTGTGTGGGCTGCTGGTCCCTCACAATCACACGGTGGGCAATTTAAAGGGGCTGCTCAGCTCCCATGTCTTATCAGCACAGTAGGAATCCTGGACAAACAATCTCCACAGACACTGAGCAGAGGCAGGGTTCCAACCCCCAGTCCTGGGGGTACCACCCACCAGTGCTGTCCAGTGAGCCACTCCATGTGATTTTCAGTTGCATTCATTTGTAAGGGGTTTATGTTTCTAGGTTATTTCGCATATGAACTGTAGGAACTTCTGTTGTGGTCAGCATCCCATAATCTCCTTATAACATTTTATTTTCAACAATACCACCGTCCGTCTTCCAGCTGCTTATCCAGTAAAGCAGTGTGTCCCAGCCCGGTCCTCAAGGGACCCCCCCCCCCACCCAGACAGCACCCATTTCTGCTCCCTCCCAGTTCCCAGCACACCTGCACCAGGTATTTGATGTTCTTCATTTTTCGGTTTTGTCCCTGAGGATGGGGTGCAGGATTGATTGGGGGGGGGGTTGCAATCTATTCCATGAAGCTCAGTGAAAATGGCAGCGTGCACCCTGGGTGGGATGTCAGTCCATCGCACGGCACACACACACACACACACACTTTACTCATCATGAACCTCGCTTAACTTGACTGCATGGTTTTGGACTGCGGAGGGAAACCATTTCAGATCTACCCGCCTTCTGTATTGCTGGATCAACTTCCCATCCAACTTCAAAAACAAACCGAACGCCAGATTTAATTGGAAGAAAAAATGTTGTCCCCTTCTTATAAACACAAACAAAATATATATCAGTGTGATAAAATATAATGTTGGGTTTTATTCATGTCCACTGAAATGATCGATCAACTTGAGCCTACGCTGCTTAAAAGTAGTTGACAACTCGTCGGATGGACTGGATGTGGGGGTTCTGGGCATGCCACTCGCCAAAATCACAGTAATTCCCCCTCTCCACGATGTACATTCGGCCTCGGTAGTTTGGCTCCTCATACAGTACCCATCTGTGCAAGCAGGAGGGAAAACGCAAACAATCAGGCATAAATGGCTCCCTCTTGTGGACAAATGAAAAATCAGACAGTGAGAGGTCTCCAGGTTAAGACCCAGCAGTTCATTTTTGTCCCCTCTAGGGGACAAGAGTTTCTGAAACCTGTTGTACTGGACATCCTGGGATTTTCAGGCTAATACACAGAGTGAATCCTGGAGAAATGTGATCTTTTCAACTCATATTTGTCATTATTAAAGGGCCGGTAGCAAGCAAGTGTCTTTTATATTGATATTGTTGTTTCTAGATAAATTTCAGTTCATTGTGTGATGACTCTCTGAGGCTATTCTGTGATTTATTACCCTGGTATTTCAACCTTTCTCAACACAGTAACATTATGGGGGCAATGTGGCTCAACAGGTTAGGTTAGGACCCTGTGTCCCTTAATCCCTTAATCAAATTTGGGCTCCGAACCTTAAACAATCAGATCTATATGTGTGAACCTGGGTCATTTCAGCTGTGCAGACAGATGGGTTCTAAGCAAGACCGCGAGGATACACAGCCCAGAGGCGGAACCAGGGCAACTTACGCGCCATCGCCATAGACGCGGAGGGAATTGACACAGTCACTGCTGAATCCGCGGCCTTGCAGGAAGGGGCAGTCCTCACAGAACTCCGTGCAGCGGCCGGAGAAATTGTTGCCTTCGTGGAGCTCAATTCTGTAGCGCTCACCATGCTTGGTGTGGCGAGGGGTAGGAAAACAACGGTCATGGAAGGGTGGGCACAGCGATGATGTTAGAGAGACAGTGAACTGTGCCAATTCAGTTAGGGAGTGCCACTAAAATCCAACCCTGCATGAAATCAACATGAAGTCACTATCTGAAGTGCAACCCCCAAGCCTCACCATCCGAACAGTCCTGCAGGAGCCCATGTGGTCATTGTGGGCATTCCAGCGCTGGAATTCTGGGTACTCGCCTCTCTCCAGGATGTACTGCTGTCCTCGGAAGTCTGGGTGGTCGTAACAGATCCAGGCACCGCTCTCCACGCGGATGGAGTTCACGCGGTTCATGAAGCCCCAGTCCTGGAAGTTATCACACTCACCGTATACCTCCAGACACTTCCCCGTGAAGCATCGCCCCTCGTAAAAGACTATCTGCAATCAGAGATGGTTGGAGTTGGACACCATTACTTATGGCTGCTAGCAGGGGGAGTAGGGCATAACAAACTTGACTTGTAGCCAAAAAGGTTGCAGGGTGAAATTTCAGGAAGGTCATTCCTGCAGAATCCCCTAGCTGTGCAATATGACCTATTTCAACGTGCTTTACATAAAGCACCTAGTGAACAACTGAGCTTCAATGACAGCTTTGCAACTTCTTGTATTCCTACAGGTTTCTGACCTTAGATAAAAAGCATGAATTATGGCTTTACCATTATCCACACTCACACACTCATGCCCCCCCCCTCCCCCTGAAAGCCACCCCCCCCCCCCCATGGGTAGCCCTGCACATTGTGTCTATGAAATCGATTTCTCTCTCATCTGTCACAGAAATGTAAGTTAATGCTTTATGGCCACAATTATTCAAATTGATGGTTAAAATGTATAAGTCCTACATTTTTTCTTTAAAATCATTTAAAAATACATTCACTGTAATCTTCCTTGCTGTATGGAGAATGAAACGTGACTCAAACAAAAAAATAAATAAATCCTTGGCATAAATATATGAATAAATAAATCTATAGAATGAATTAATGAATATTTATGTATTCACGCCAAAGATTTAGTTATTGATTGGTTTATTTTCTGATTTGTTTTTTCATTTTTCTTTTACAGATTTATTCGCTTATCCATTTCTTCATTTCTATGTTAATGAGGTGGGCGGCATTAATATTTTTCTAAAGCAGTATTGGTCAGGTGGACGGTGCTGATCTGTGCTCCTTTGCCTAGACCTTCAACCTGTCCGTCTATAAAACTACAGCCGTATACTTCAAACGATGCAGGGATAAAACAAAACTAAACACATTGACGAGAACGATCTGCCATTTGGTTGCAATTTTTCAATGCACCAGACCAATGTACAGAGTGCAAATAAATATATTGTGGGGACTACAAGTCATTTTAATAAAGGAGATGACAGCTCTTTTAAAATGGAAGTTGCTCTGTTTATTAACAGCCACCACTGGTCAATACTAGACTTGACACAGACAGGGAAGCAAACAATTTACACAGCATTACAGCTACATGCTAACAAAACACATGCATTCTGTGGCAAACAAACATGGTTACATTTATTCATCCACCTATTTTACTCGCCTGTCCTAGTTGGGGTCACAGGGGTCTGGAGGCTATCCCAGAAGCTACAGGCACAAGATGGGGAATAACCCAGGACTGGGAGCCAACCCATCGCAGGACACAATCACACTCACACACAGGTTTGTAATTATATCCTTGTGGGGACTCTCCATTCATTTCTATGGGGACAACACTAATCCCAACATGACCTCAACCCCTACCTAGCCTTAACCTTAACCATAAGTAACCAAACAAAATTCGAGACTTTTGGCATTTTTAGTTTTTTGATTGCATTCACAGATCCTTGCGGGGACCTGAAAAGTGGTCCCCACAACGTCAAAATAGCAGGTTCTTATCACATATTGTGGTCCCCACAATGTAACATAAACATAATCCACCCACGCACACCTACAGACAACTTGGTATCTCCAATTCACCTCAGCATGTTTTTTGGCTGTGGGGGGAGGAAACCCCACAATGATAGAGGGAGAACATGCAAACTCCACACACAGGGAGCCATGGCGGAGACACGAACACAGGTCCCAGAGGTGAGGCAACAGTGCTAACAATATTTACTGTTTACAGAATGAATGCATATATTAATTTACACTATTTACGAATATGTGCTGTGCAAAGCATGCTGGTAACCGCATAATTAGTTCTGCTGACCAACCCTGCAGCATCACACTATGAGCCAATCATCGACAGCGGGTGGGATCGGGGCCCCTACACATGCAGAGTGCCGAAACACTGATCAATGCTCATACGACATTGTATTGCTAAAATGAGGTTGATTTCCTCAGTTTCATTTGAAGGATGTGGCCACTTAGCATTCAAGCTATTTCCCTTAGCAGTCCAAATGGAGGTTTCCTTCTGGGAGTCATTGCGTGAAGAGAGACAAGTCAAGATAACTAGTCAATCACATGCTTCTGCCTCGTTTGCCCACCTGGCCAATAGTACTTTACAAAAAGGTTCGGGCTGCCCACCTCATTAACATACAGATGAAGAAATCCGTAAAGCTGGAAATAAATAAATCAATAAATACATCTGGAAATAATTTTTGGCATGAATAAATAAATCTAATTTATCCATTCATTTACTCATTATTTATTAATTCATTTATGCCAAAGATTTATTTATTGATTCATTTATTTATTTGCAAGTCACTTTTCATCCTACGTATAGCTATGCCCCTATTACTCTCGCTTTCGAACCCTAACGATTTCTCGGTTTCTGCAGCAAGTCAGCTGTGTCCGTCGGGGCCAGAGCCAGGGCACGGCCTGGATACTTACTTTTCCCGAGTACTGTGACATTTTCCACCGGAGGCCGTCCAAACTAAAGCGGGCAGCGGGAGAGTGTGACAGCCGAAAAAAGCTGGATGGTCCAATATATACGGCGAGGCCCCTGGGACCCAGCTCTACTCAGCCCACTCCACAATGGGGGGGGCTTAGAGATTGTGCCTCATAGACACTTTCCCTTATGCCAGTCTGTGCTGATTCTGGAGTTTGGCTTCCAGGGAGATGTGTGTTGGCAGGCAGCACAAAGAATTATGCTTGGATTGGAGGATTTGGGAACCGCTTTTGCACTTTCGCCCCTGTCGGCCTGGTTTTAGGGTTAGGGTTAAAGCACTATAACCCTGACTGCATGTATTAAATGTGTAAGAAGGGCCTGTTAGCCCAGTAGGGGGCCTTACAGTTAGAGAGGCCTAGGGTTAAGGCTAACGCTAACCCTGACTGCATGTTTTAAATGTGTAAGAAGGGCCCGTTAGCCCAATAGGGGGCCTTACAGTTAGAGAGGCCTAGGGTTAAGGCTAACGCTAACCCTGACTGCATGTATTAAATGTGTAAGAAGGGCCGGTTAGCCCAGTAGGCGGCCTTACAGTTAGAGAGGCCTAGGGTTAAGGCTAACGCTAACCCTGACTGCATGTATTAAATGAGTAAGAAGGGCCCGTTAGCCCAGTAGGGGGCCTTACAGTTAGAGGGGCCTAGGGTTAAGGCTAACGCTAACCCTGACTGCATGTTTTAAATGTGTAAGAAGGGCCTGTTAGCCCAGTAGGGGGCCATACAGTTAGAGAGGCCTAGGGTTAAGGCTAACGCTAACCCTGACTGCATGTATTAAATATGTAAGAAGGGCCCGTTAGCCCAGTAGGGGGCCTTACAGTTAGAGAGGCCTAGGGTTAAGGCTAACGCTAACCCTGACTGCATGTATTAAATGAGTAAGAAGGGCCCGTTAGCCCAATAGGGGGCCTTACAGTTAGAGGGGCCTAGGGTTAAGGCTAACGCTAACCCTGACTGCATGTATTAAATGAGTAAGAAGGGCCCGTTAGCCCAGTAGGGGGCCTTACAGTTAGAGAGGCCTAGGGTTAAGGCTAACGCTAACCCTGACTGCATGTATTAAATGAGTAAGAAGGGCCTGTTAGCCCAATAGGGGGCCTTACAGTTAGAGAGGCCTAGGGTTAAGGCTAACGCTAACCCTGACTGCATGTATTAAATGAGTAAGAAGGGCCTGTTAGCCCAATAGGGGGCCTTACAGTTAGAGGGGCCTAGGGTTAAGGCCTATATACTTTCACTCAGCACATCAGTGGTGTGTTTTTTCATCTTAATCCAGCCATAGGAACTGGATTCCACACAGCTGGGTTGACTCTGTGATAAAAATGCTGCCACCTTCAGTCTGACAGGTCCCACACATTTGTATCAAAGTAGTGCCACTGCTCCTCAGCATTGAATGGAGCCAGTTGAGATGGTTTGGGCATCTATCTAGGATGCTTCCTGGACGGCTCCCTGGGGAGGTGTTTTGGGCGTGTCCAACCGGGAGGAGGCCCTGGGGCAGATGCTGGAGAGATTATATCTCTCGGCTGGCCTGGGAACGCCTTGGTATTCCGCCGCTGGAGCTGGAGGAGGTGGCTGGTGAGAGGGAGGTCTGGGCATCCCTGCTTAGACTTCTGCCCCCGCAACCCAACCTCAATTAAGCAGCAGAAAATGGATGGATGGATTGATTTATAATGTCCTATGAAAGATTAGCATGTACATGTGACCTTTTTCACTCACTTTTGTCCTTATTGATTGCATCAGCTAATCCCATGAGTTTAGTGTTACCAAATTCAACTATTGACAGACCACACCCTTGTCCCGAGTCTGGGAAACAGATCACCTCTAAGATATGAACCATTCACTCAAATCAAAGGAGGGCTGCATAATATCACATCTCGGTAGGTGACATTTCTGTTAGTAACACTGCGATATTTATGAAACAAAAGAAGATGAAATTATGCAAAATAAACTATAGCCAAATAAGACTTATCTAACAATAAGTGTGTGATATAGGTCGGTGGCGTTTGCCGCGAGGTGTGTCAACACACAAAGCAATAACGACAAATGTGATGTGATTATTATGCATGCGCAAGGTACATTGTGCAGCCCTAAATCAAAGGAAAATATCAAAGATCAAATGTTAGTGCCTTTGGGAATCTATTTGTTTTTATGTTCTTCTGCTGGTATTACATACTGTATGATGAGTTGTCTAAACTAGTCCAAACAGCAGGGCTGTACTATTTTGGACGTCAGTAAAGAAACAAAAGACCACCAGCTCCGTCATCCTGTCTCAAACCTCAGCGGAAAGCAACAAACCTCTTGCAGATGTTCCAGCAGTGTCCAAAACACCCCCATCCCAGCTCAGAAGCTGATCAACCACAGAGCATTTTACTCATTTTTTTACACTAAACCTTAGTTATTTGTTCAGACACACATCTAAACAAATTATGTTCACACGTGCCCCCCCTTAGCGGCGGCCCTGGGTGCGAGTACCTTAGGACATGGCAGGATGTTTGCAGGAGACCATCCTATAACTACATAAGTTTTCTCAGCTTAATGTATTGACCATCTGCACTTGTTTCTAATTTGATCCCCATCATCTGTGTATATATACTCCTGCTCTCCTCTCCAGGTCGGTCATTGTTGTTGTTGCTTTGTCAGTGTATACTGTAGCTCCTGTCAGTACCTTATCTGTTGTTCCTTCCTGTATCTCTGGGTTCTTTCTGATCCCTCTATTAGTTCTCCCTTACCTCTCTTTTGACCCCTTGAGTTCTTTTTGAGTTCCAGTCTTTGTTTGTATCTTTAAGAATAAAACTTCCTTCGTTGAAACCCATGCCGGCGTATGGATCGTCACTCCCTACTGATATCCGGCTGTGACAGATAGCATGAAGGGGAATAGATCTTAGAAAGGAGATGAGGAGCTTGGAGACGCAAAGTCACAGTATGACCTTAAGAGCAGTAATGATTCAAAGAGGCTAGTGGGTACTACTGCTGAGCAGGACAGCAGAGCAAACTTAAAATTATTAGTTAAATTCCCTCCAAGCCAGCTAGATGGGCCAAATGACCTCCTCTCATTTAACTTTATGTTCTTAAACCATTGTAGAAGTGTGGGAAATGCCCAGAGAAGGACACAAGTTCAGTGAAGAATCAATGACATGAGAACTGCAGTATCACCTTTACAGCCTTTACTGGCTAAGTGGCATGGAAGATGGGCAGGTGGATGGTGCTGCATTGTAGAGATGTGGACCTGTTTGCAGATAAAAACATAAATGGCGTGAGAATCATGGAAAATCTCTCTGCCTGTGACATTCATGGGAAAATAGAGATGAAAGGGATTAGCAAACGGCAGATGGTTTAATGTCTCCGTCTCTCACAGGAGGTGGTTTGGTGATCTGAGACACTGCATTGGTCCCTTTGGGGGCATTTGGATGTGGGCCTCCTGAGGTCCCGACCCCCCCTGGCAAACTTGGTAGATGAATTGCACGTATGCATGGATTTCGGGCAGTCAGAAATCTGCACAAATGTTGCGATTTATAAATCCTGAAATTGACTTGGAAATGTTTCCACGCCTAGGTTCCAGATCATAAAGCTTATTAGATTTCCCCTGTGGTTGCCAAACAAAATATTGAATGTGTCTAAGCAAACGCTTCCTTGGTTTTTCCACAGGTGTGACATTTAAAGTGTTTACTAATCAGATTGTAAGCTCTTTAATTCAGACAACTAAATGTGAATACTTAAAAAAAATGAATACATCTTTTCGAATGCTATTAAATAATAACAATTTGTCATAAAATATGTGCCACGAGAATAAGCTATTAATCAGTAAGAAACCATTTTTGCTTTCAACATAAAAATTGTTTCAATGCAAAATAGAATATCACAAACTCGAAAGATGCAGACATCATTGAAACAGGATACGGAAAATGATAAATATGTCATAGAGCATAATTCAGCAAGGTACCACAGGGCAGGAATTCTTAATGAAAGCTATGGTGCATTCCAAGTTTTCTGTTCAGGTCTGATCAAACATTTTTTATGGTATATTAAACCAAGACACCTTATCTAATCAGAGAACTGTTTACTAAAATTTTCTTTGCAGATTCCCAGTGATTTTTCTGCTAATGTAACTGACTTGTCAATTAGCATGTTGACAGCTAACAGCTCAGTGATATGGTTCATGTTACCCCATTGGTAGCTAACACTAAATTGCACAAATGTCAGTGAGCACATAAGACGACAATAATTCAAATTGCAGTAGAACGTTTAGTGTAACGTATCATGCTGATGCTCTTGAAGAGTAATAAAAATAGTTGTTAATAACAGAAATTAGAAACTGTTGAGTCACACAGACATTGGCAGATATATGTATGTATTTGTAAATTGAAGTTGTTTTTTTTTCCCAATACAAGATAAACAAAAGCTAACAATCATCAGTTCAACATCATACAGAGTCTGACAAAAAAACAAAACAAACAAAAAGAAAATGATTGTCATTGAGTGCGCTTCACAAAAACTCTGAATGAATAAATAATCCGCAGGATTTCAGATATTTACAATATAAACAATGTGACAATGACGATCATTTGACTGGACGTGATGCAAGCTGGCGAGTTTTATCGTGTTGGTTATTCCTCCTTCAACACAATGATGTCGGAAGCAGTTACAGCAACGACAACTTAACATTCAGGATGTTGGGGGTCAGGGGTCGGCTTCGGCTATACGGGACATACCGCTGTGCTTCGACGAAGAAAACTAGGATAAGGAAATCGGAAAGAAACATATCGACGTTACGTAAATTGCATTCCCCACGAAAAAGCAGAAATGACACTTCCAGCGAGGATAGAGGCGGAGAACTGGTAAGGCGAGAGCCAGAAAAAGTGAGACTGGGAGAGGTGAGTGGTGAGTATGACGCCACACTCCTGTAGCCGTCCTGCTAGCTAATGCAGATGGACATGTCACTGTGGGGATAGCTATGGGTGGTGCAGTTCTTGCTGTACACGCAGAGCGGGGGGGTGGGTGGGTGGGGGCGTGGCCAGGAGGGCGGCGCCAACACCCAGTCCTGCCGAATCGTGATCCTTCGGCGGGCCCGGGTGCCGTCGCTCAGAGCGACAGACCTCGCCATCTAGACGTAAATTCCAGACATGGAGTCCCAGTCCAGCTAGGTGGGGCTAGACAAGATGGAGCCGATCCGGGCCGACTTATCCAGAACTCAAGTACTCCAGTGCAACTTCATAGCAGAACTTGTACTGATCCTGCAAGAGTACAATTAGACAATGTATGGCACATCAAAAAAATAAAAAACAAAAAGACCCATTTATCTGTATTATGTTTGTCATATCGATTTATACTCATAACAGCCGTAATAAATTGCCTCTCTTCCCCTTAGCAAAGCAAAGTAATTCACATTCATCAGCATGCTTCCTCCAGTATGAAATTATTATTTATATCATCACAACTGCAAATTCAGATACTGATTTAATTTAGCTGACACAAATCCTTGCGTGTTGTTTTGCTGTTTATTATTTAATATTTTATCGTAAATAACTGCTTATTTTGCGCCTGTTCTCCATGGACTTGCAGATTTTAGTTAAAAACTCCTTTAGCAGACACTTTTGTCCAAAGCAAGGTTAGGATCAGAGAGCAGGGCCTGACAGTGTCCCTGCAGCAATTGGGGCTTAAGGGCTTTGTTCAAGGGAGCAAAGGTTGCATCACTCTGCTGGCCAGGGGCTTTGAACCCACAACCTTTCCGGTCGTAATCCGCAGAGGCACACATGGGTGTTTTATTTTATTGTGTTATGTGTACTTATCAATCTAAAATGTTCTCTAATGTCATTACTAGGTGTTTATGGGTAAATGGTTTATGAAGAGCTGTGTGTAATGTGAAGTGAATCTGATTATAGACTATCCACTGTTTTGAAATTCACAATAATAACATGTTTCCATTTTTGCGGAAAGAACAGTCCATCAACCTCAACAGTATAGCGTCTTAGTCTTAGCTGTCCAATATGCTAGTTGGCTGGTTATAGTGGATTGTTAAATTAATTCAGCAGGCTGACAGTATATTTGATTCCTTTTATCCAAAGCGACTTATATTAGAGGGTTTACAATATGTATACATTCCCTGAGATTTGAACGCATGACTGCTGCGTTGTTAGCACAATGGTGCACTTGTAGAGCTACGGGCACTGACACACGTGCAGAAAAAGACACGAGCGTCACTGAGGAAAGCAGAGCAGAAGTAGGGAAGGCCTCCTACCAGCAGGTCCACCATGTTGGGCTTGTTGTTTCTTAGGGTTTTGACGGCGTGGAAGACGTCCACGGCGCGCTGGTGACGCAGCATCTCGCACACGATGCTGATGGCGCAGAAGGTCCCACTGCGACCCCCCCCGTTCCTACATGTGGGGGGGTGAAGATTGAAAAATAAAAACTGGGAGTCATGAACGGGAAGCTCTGCTGTGGGACATGTCTCATCTTGACCAATGAGATCTATACAGTGCAAATTTCACTCTAATTTGGGGACCATGACCAGAGTACGCTGTCCTGTTTAATATGAAACAGTACGATTCATCTTTAAAGAGGCCTGTCGTGATTTAAGAGGATAGTTAAATTATAAAGGCAGATAGAAAATAACATGAATGTTGACATGGGTGTATATATAAATTTTGACCCATATTCCTAATTGCTTTAACTTTGGACATCTCATGCAAAGTGGACCATCTTATTTTCCTTTGATTTGAAGTCGGCTGTCGCTGCAGTGTTCAGGGTTGAACAGTAGATGGTGCTGCTCAGCTTTTTATTCATCAGGGAAACGCAGCGGCACATGTCAGAAGACCGTCCGGAAGCTCATAGTAAACATTATGATTGTGGAACCGCTGTTTGCTGACATTTAGAACATGCTTGTTTGTGCTGCCTATGAACATTAATTATAAGCATTCTGTGCCCTAATTACTGTCCCGTATTCAGCACCAAACCTGCACCCCTTTTAAGAAGGAGATGATTCCAAGGGCCCAAATATTCAGAAAATAATTGAATAGGTCTGGGTTGGGGGCCCGATATAATATGCTTTCATAGCAGCACCCCTGGTTCCAACAGACAGTAAATTTTCACAAGTTTGCTACAGCATGGAAGCCAGATTTACCCAAGAAACACAGCTTCCCCCCCAAATATTCCCCATGAGGAAGAAAAGATAACTGTCACTCTTAGTTCATAAAAGCCCATTTATAGAATCATATCAATTGAACCAGTCAACATCTATACTCAGCATTATAACTATCGAAATTTTTTGTCACAGCTTTCTGAATTAAAAATGGCTTCCGTTATTTAGTTGGCTAATAGTAATGCTCTCCCGGATAATCACGTTAGAACATCGATAAATGTGATTGCTTAGCCCACTCCTTTAGCTAGCTAATTTAGCAAACTATTTCATGCGCTATAGCACCAGCTGAAGAAATTCTAGGGAAAACCTCACCTAGAGGCACGGCAGAGCCTGTCAGGGGCTGGAATCAGCAACCTATTTGTCAGAAGCCTGGTTTTTGAGCACTAGACAGCGGGCCGGTGAGAAAGACGCCAAACTGGCAGGCGATCGACATGAATGAGTGCAGGTCTCTGATGGGCGTGTTTCTGAATAGACTGAATTAGTGTAATAGAACTTTCAAAATAATCGAAATAATGTTCTGGGTCTACCAGTCTTGCAGCAGTACAAATGTAGCGAAAACAAGAACATAATTCATGGCTTAAACAATTCATGAACATTGTGCAATTTTGGACACAGTGAATTCAGGAGACCTGAGACCGACACTGATTTAGGAAGAATCATCACTTAGAGTCTGAGACCCCCCCCCCACCCAACTCACAGGCAGTGCACCACTGTGCGGCCCTCCCCGCCATCGTACTCCTCCTGCCACTTCTCCACCTGCCGGATGAGCTTGAGGAAGGAGCGCTTGGAGACGGGCGTGTCGCGGTACATGGGCCAGCCCAGGAACTGGAACTGCTGCACCATGCGGTAGCCATCCTGGGGCTGAGGAGAGGAACATGGCATCAATCAGGGGGGCGGGGGGGAGAAGGTGGCCCCGTTTGCCGGAGAGGCTGGCAGACTGGGGGCTGTACCCATCTCGGGAGACTGCCATGTGACTATTATAGCTGTGGTTACGCGTCCCACCCGTTTGCCATTCCCTGCATATTAGTGTGAGCCCATATCTAAATATCCATGCCCTGAGGAGCCTACATACTGTCCTTAGGTCCAGCAAGTCATTTCTGATTTCATTCTCTATAGAGGACATTGTGCTTTTCCCCATATCTCTCATACTGTACATTCCACTGAACTGGACACTTCTGGGTTAAAGACCACTTTACATGTGAGGCAGTGTGCTTTTTACCATTCCAAAACTCAATTTCTACATTAAACTTATTTACAAAAATCTAAATTTGTTTTCTTGGGTGTGAGGAGATTATGCAGTGTTAGCCTCTCCCCCCCGACCCCCCCCCCTAAAAAAAGTGGTAATTTTGTGTCCACTCAAAAGGCTGCTTTATCCTGCTTGCTGCCTAAGCCCACCCACCCCTGAAATGGTAACCTCCAAATAATGTTCCGGACCATTCCGGTCCCCCTCAACCACATCACTGTGTTTATCCACCTGCAGGGCAAACTTTCCCACCTTGCCCTAACTGAAGAGCAAATCTCCAGAAGTCACACTTCCCACAGCATATATATCTGTGGACTCTTTTCTGAATCATGGAAAATTTATTGAAAGTTCTTTGCCGGATTATGAGGTAAGTTTAGGTTCCCAATACTGTAACATATGATGGAGAAGCCAGGTGACCGGGGGTCTCATCTCAAAACAACAAAGAAAAAGGGCTGAGCGAGTTCCGGAAATTTGCTTTCGCTACCAGCACACCAGGAAATCCGATAAAACAATGTTGTTTCTTTTTGGGAAGAGGAGTGTTTTCACTTGCCCAGGCGACGGCCAGCCCCTCTTACCCGCGCCGCGTTGTAAATCCGGAATATTCTGCTGATGATGTCCTCCTCCAGGTCAGCGGACACAAACTCCACCTGGATGGGTCCGTGTCTGTGGACCCCGTTTTCTGGCCAGTACTGGGGACAGAGCTGGCAGACAGCGGCGACTTAACAATAAGCTTACGGGACCACAGCACTTCATAAACGCTGGAAGAACTACTGCTAATGGTGACTCTGAAAGATAATGTTTAATTCTTAGCTGTGTCCTGATATATTCTCACACATATTCATCTCACCTAAGGAACACCGTGCTGTTAAAGTTATGGAATCAAATGTGTCATTTTCCTCTTTGCCTTTCTTCTGTCCTGGGGGGGTTTACAGAGACAGGGAAGGACGGCCACTGGCCCCAGCTGAAAGGTTTGCCCCCCTCCATTGATACTCATTGATTCAAAATATGGTAAGAATGGCCCCTCTGCATTAAAATTGCCCCCTCTAGTGCCCCCCACCTTAAAAAAAAAAGAAAACCCAGAATCACCTCTGTCTCTCTGCCCCCTCACCCTGCTTTTGGAGAGGTAGCTCATAGAGGTTGTTCAGTAAAGAAGCAGAATTCTAGCCAACCCCCCCCCCCCCCCAACCCCCCCCCCCCCCTTCCTACTGCCACCAAAACAAGATAACCAGCTGAGCGGACGCTGTAGGCATCTACGATGCACAATTTAACTTCGTCAATAAAAAATACACTCCATTTTTTTTTTGCTGCATCAAACTTGGAAAGAAATTGATATTAGACAGAAATTCTGATAGCAGGACCCCTTTGTGCACTCCTGGGGGTTACAGTCAGAATGTAGGATTATAGACCAGACACGCAGGAGGGGGGGGGGGGGGTGCGGGGGTGGAATTGAAGAAGAAATGCTGTGTGTAATGCTTTGATCCCTGGGTGTTTTGACAGAACTATATGTTCGCACTCCATTCCTTCTAGACTCATAGTGTCTAGGTCATCTAACATGCTTTTGTCCCATGATGCTACACTTTCTCATCCTTATGCTATTCAATTTACATTCTATTTACTGAGTTAGGGGTTAAGGTCATTGCTCAGGGGCCCACCACTGGAATCCCTCTGCCCAGTGTGGGAGCTGCTGGCCTTCTGATCACAGGCCCAGCATCCTAACCTGCTGAGCCACACGCTGCCTCTCCTATTCATATTTTATGTACTCATTCTCTGCCTTGATGTGAGCTTGTTTCATCCTAGACAGAACAATCCCAAAGAATTCCACCTGTATCAGTTGTATTCAAACTTGTTTTTGACACGCCCCCCCCCAGGACTGATATACATTTACATTTACAGCATTTGATAGACGCCCTTAGCCAGAGCGACTTGCGTAAGTGCTTAGAAGTCTCATCAGCGAATACATTCTCATACTGGTTCAATAGAACCCGGCCTAAGAATCCTATCATTCTAAAAAAACTGTTGGCAAGTTTTTTAAAGTGATTGTATTGTTAGCCAGGTTTTATTTGTCCTGCCCCCCCACAAAAAAAAACAAAAAACAAAACCACACACACACGCACATGTAGGGTATACATATCCTTATGGGGACCGCTCATTCATTTCAATGGGAAAAATGCTAATGCTAACTATGACAACCTTAACCCCTACCCTGCCCTAACCATAAGTAACCTAACAAAATACAAGAGTTTTTGCAGTTTTAGTTTTTTCATAGCAGTCACCGATTTTTATAAAATAGAGTTTTCCCTTATGGGGACCAGGAAACCGGTCCCCATAAGAGAAAAAAAACGGATATTTATCACGTTATGGGGACATTATGTCCCCATAAGGATAGGTAAACCTGCTCGCACACACACGCACACACACGCGCGCACACACACGCGCGCACACGCACGCACACACACACACACACAGATCCTTATTTTGTATTATTCTGCGCTAATGATGCTGTGATGTATCGTAACACATCCGCATAAAGCACCTTGGGGTGACTCTGTTGTGAAAGGCGCCGTATGAATATAAATTGAACTGAATTTAATCAAATGTAATCATTTTAATTTGTTAGCATCATATAATGTATTGGCATCTGAACAGTTCAAATGACTTCTAATATTTCTAAAGGTTGCAATTTTGAAAAAGTTCTGCCCCCACCGCCAATCCCACACATAGTTCTCTGTTTTATTTTCGCTCACCTGCCCCCTCACGTTTCCTACATACCCCGCCTGGGGGCCTTGCCCCAAAGCTTGGACACCTCTGGTCGACATGGTGGCCAGCATTTCACATTATTAAGCGCTGTCTCGCCAGTCTTTGCTTGGTACGCTCACCTGGGCTGGATCCACATCGTTAAGCATCACGATGGAGGTACAGTGGTAGTCAAGCACCAGCCTCCAGAAGTCCTTCACCGTGTTTGGCAGCGGGTGCTGGGTGACTATGAACGCCGATGGCTGCTTGTAGCTCTGGGGTAGATAGAATAAAAGCTCACGAATCATGTCTGGTTCCTGGCATTACACTGATTCATTAATCCCCTTAATTTTCCTTTGCGATTAAAATAGTCTGTCTGTCCAAGGCTGTGTTTTGTTTGTAAATAAAGCAGTAAATGTAGCAGTAAGCAGGAAAAAAGTGAATAGTTTGCAGCTATTAATCCTGCTGAGTTTCACAGAATCACGCAACCGCAATTCTCCATCTGACCAAGAAGGTTCTGTGACTATATTCCCATAAATACAGATTTGTTTCCACCCCCCGGTTAAAAGCATTCAGTTTCGGCACAAATGCAGCAATTGAATAAACTGACACGGCATAAAAGCACAGACTTGGTGATTTCAGCAGATGTATCTTTTAGCATTAGACAGAAAACAACAAATCCAACACAAACTGTGACGAAGTAATAATGAGACGTTTCAGTCCTCGGAAGGAGATCTGCATATCACTGCTGTGTGATGAGAAACACATATCTCCGAAAATCCGTTATTTCAGCATAGGGAAAAAAGCATTTCCTCAGAAACTACTTTACAAAACAAACCTGTAATAAACCCAAAACAATGTGCCCTTAGCACTGAGGTGGCCAGTTTTATCTGCAAAGGGCCGGTGTGTATGCAGGCTTTTGGAATAACCTGTAGTTCAGCTGTTCAAAGCCAGGTGTGAGGACTCTTCAACCAATCAGTCCTCCAATTAGTAATCTAATTAGGGAGCTGCATCAAAAATCCGCATACACACCAGCCCTTTCTGGATAAGATTGCCCACCCTTGCCTTAGCACCACAAATACAAACCATATCTAATCTCAAGTACAAACATAAATACGATTTAAATCGATTACTTCATAAAACATCTGGTCAATTAGATATCAGATGCTATCAGTAGACAGAGAATGAGCATATTCCATCTATAGTAAAAAGACACAATCGACAAAAAATGGACAAAGACGGTTTTCATCGGACAGTGATGTGAAAATTTATATTCAGCCTGAAGTCAGTGCTTAAGGTTAGGCAGGCCTCACTAATGATGGGCAGACTGAGGTATAAGCCTGGTTCAGAGAAGCAAGCCAGAGACACTCATAGCTGTGCTGAGCAAGGAACCTCATTCTGTCCGTCTCTCTGTTCCTGCTACTTCAGCAGACGGCTGGACTAGAAAACCGACACGTTAAACGTGACAGGAAAGCGAGAGATTCTGGGGGAAATGACTCTCGCTCCGCTGCCCAATTTTTCCTTCAGATCCCTGTGATAAATGATTCTGTCTAATGGTGAGTGTCACATTACAGCTGCTGCTGCTGGTACCGGATTTCAGGAATTACAGATTGTATATTTACTGCTGCGTGTGGGTCAGAGTGGGCTTCCCCAGTTGTGAGGCTGGAGCAAGTGGTTGCAGACAGTGGGCAGGATTGCTGGGTGGGGCTGTGGACTTGCCCAGTGGATAGGGACATAGGTGGATGGGATTGTGTGCAGGACTAGTGCGTGGGGCCATGGATTGTCTAGTGGAATGGGTTATGGTTGGAACCAGAGGGTGGGGCTAAGGGTTGGCCAGTGGATTGGGAGTTGGTCAGGATTGGTGGGCGGGGCTAATGGTTTGCCAGTGGATTGGGTTATGGTCAGGACTGAGGGGCAGGGCTAAGGGTTGGCCAGTGGTTTGGGTTATGGTCAGGATTGGTGGGTGGGGCTAAGGGTTGGCCAGTGGTTTGGGTGATGGTCAGGATTGGTGGGCGGGGCTAATGGTTTGCCAGTGGATTGGGTTATGGTCAGGACTGAGGGGCAGGACTAAGGGTTGGCCAGTGGTTTGGGTTATGGTCAGGATTGGTGGGTGGGGCTAAGGGTTGGCCAGTGGTTTGGGTGATGGTCAGGATTGGTGGGTGGGGCTAAGGGTTGGCCAGTGGTTTGGGTGATGGTCAGGATTGGTGGGCGGGGGTAAGGGTTGGCCAGTGGTTTGGGTGATGGTCAGGATTGGTGGGTGGGGCTAAGGGTTGGCCAGTGGATTGGGTGATAGTCAGGATTGGTGGGTGGGACTAAGGGTTGGCCAGTGGATTGGGTGATGGTCAGGATTGGTGGGTGGGGCTAAGGGTTGGCCAGTGGATTGGGTGACGGTCAGGATTAGTGGGTAGGGCTAAGGGTTGGCCAGTGGATTGGGTGATGGTCAGGACTGGTGGGTGGGGCTAAGGGTTGGCCAGTGGATTGGGTGATGGTCAGGATTAGTGGGTAGGGCTAAGGGTTGGCCAGTGGATTGGGTGATGGTCAGGATTAGTGGGTAGGGCTAAGGGTTGGCCAGTGGATTGAGTGATTTGTCAGGATTGGTGGGTGGGGCTAAGGGTTGGCCAGTGGATTGGGTGAGGGTCAGGATTGCAAGAGGACTTCATACCTGTTTCCAGCAAAACTAAATCTAGGAAACTGAGACAAAGATGATTTACTAAGAAAATTAAGAAGAAAGTCAGGAGGAAATGGGCTCTGTTCCACAAATGAAAAAATAACTAATGATTTCAAAATAAAGCAGGAGTATCTAAATCTACAGGTTGAGTTAAAAAATAACATTAGACTCCAAGAGGAATGTAGAAAGGAAGATTACATTGGAGGCGAAGGACGACATTGAAAGTTTCTTCCAATATTTTAACTCCAAAAGAGCTCTAAAAGCTGAAATCACTATTTTGCAAGATAGTACGGGCCTTATAATTGAAAATGAAATTGATATAGTAAATGAGTTTAATGATTATTTTACAAAGGTGTTCACAGTAGAGAACACGAGTAACTTACCACCATTTAGTACGAATACAGCGTCGTCTATGACCAATATATGTATAACTCAGGCTGATATGGTACAAGACCTAGCTAAGCTCAAAATAAATAAATCACAGGGCCCTGATGGCATCTTACCTATAGTTTTAAAAGAGAGGGATATTATTAGCCAACCTTTACTATTCCAGAAATCGTTATCTGCGGGTGTGGTACCTTCTGATTGGACGCATGCTAATATAACGCCCATATTCAAAAAAGGGGATAGAAGCAATCCAGCAAACTATAGGTCAATCAGTTTAACTTGCATAAATGGTAATGTAATGGAAGTAATGGAAGCTACAATCTAAGTAAAAATTGTAGATTATCTGGATTCAAATAACATTCTGAGGGACAGCCAACATGGATTTAGAGGTAGATCCTGTTTAACTAACTAACTTCAGTTTTTTGAGGAAGCTATAAGAGAAATTGATCACAAAAAGGCCTACGATGTGATCTACTTAGATTTTCAGAAGGTCTTTGATGTTGTCTCCCACAAACAGCTCCTGCTTAAGCTCAAAGCTGCAGGGATTTTAGAAACTGTAGCAGCTTGGATCGAAAACTGGTTAACAGACAGGAAGCAGTGAGTCGTTATTAGTGGCACAATGTCACAGTGGGCCTGTGTTCATAGTGCGGTACCACAGGGTTCAATATTAGGACCACTAATGTTCCTAATTTACATTAATGATATTGACACCAATAAATACAGTAAACTGGTTAAATTTGGGGACGACACCAAGGTGGGTGGTGTAGCAGATACTGATCTAGCAGCACAGAGGCTACAATGGGATCTTGATTTAATTAGCGACTGGGCTGATACCTGGCAGATGAAATTTAACATAGATAAATGTAAGGTAATCCATGCAGGGAGCAGAAATATAAAGTACAGATATTTTATGGGTTCCACTGAAATAATAGTAACTGATTACGAGAAAGACCTCGGTATGTATGTTGATGCTTCCATGTCCCACTCTCACCAGTGTGGGGAAGCAATTAAAAAGGCCAATAGGATGTTGGGTTACATCTCTAGGTGTGTGGAGTTTAAGTCAAGGGAGGTGATACTATGATTATATAATTCCTTGGTAAGACCCCATCTAGAATATTGTTTGGTCACCATACCTTAAGAAGGACATTGCTGCCTTGGAAAGGGTGCAACATAGTGCTACAAGAATGATTCCTGGTCTTAGAGGAATGTCTTATGAGGAGAGGTTAGCTGAGCTGAATCTGTTTAGCCTCGAGCAAAGGAGATTAAGTGGGGACATGATCCAGGTATATAAGATTCTAACAGGTCTGGATGCAGTTCAGCCAAATGGCTTCTTCACTTTTAGTTTAAATACTAAAACTCATAAGTGGAAATTAGTGGGAGAACATTTTAAAATGAATTTGAGAAGGCACTTCTTTACTCAGTGTGTAGTTAGAGTATGGAATAATCTTCCTGCTAGTGTAGCGCAAGCTAAAACCCTGAGCTTTTAGTTAAGTTCTGCCTCTCATTTGTAAATTTCTTATGTTCTTATGATTGGTGGGTAGGGCTAAGGGTTGGCCAGTGGGTGGGGTCATGGGGCCAATCGGCTGGGCCACCTACATCCATGAGCGCGGCGTTGATGTAGTTGCTGCTCTCGCCGTCGATGGTGATGAGGAAGGGCAGGCAGCGGTCGGGAGGGAGCACATCCATGCAGCGGTTCTTCTCGTGGTTGCGCGGGAGTAGGGCGATGCTGCAGTCCTCCACCCGCAGCGTGGGGGTCACCATGTTCAGAGTCTGGGGGGGGGGGGGGCTACTGGTTAGCACTCTAACTGCTAACTGCTCATGCTTCCTGTCACTGACATAAAAAACAAACTCCCTGCTTATAAACTACAGCAGACAGTATTTTTTTTCTGAAATTAAATCACAAGGCAGGTTGAAACTCCAAGTAATTAGAATCATATTTTACATATGAGAAATTTACTCTGGGGCATCCTGCACAATAATCAAGAACAATCAATATAATCAATTATGTACATAAATACAATAATGTATCTAGTTCAGATAATGTACACAGAATAATTCAGTGTTTCCCATAGTCCTCGGAGTCCCCCAGACATTCTACATTTTTGGTCTTTCCCAGCTCCCAGCACACCTGTGACAGGTATTCGGTGTCCTTGATTGGCTGGGTTGTCGAGAGGGAGCAAAAATGTGGCCTGTCTGGGGGTCCCTGAGGACTGGGTTGGGAAACAATGGATTAATGCATCAATCAAACAAGGCGACTGCCAACGGCTGGGGTTGGGAACTGCATGCTCACCCTGAACTCCTCCTTCATCTGGCTGGAGTTGGTCTGGGGGTCCAGGCGATTCATGTCGTAGTAGACAGAGCGGAGCTGAGAGGCAGGAATGGTGGTGTCTCCGCAGAGGCAGGCCTCTAGGATGGCATCGTGGATGAAGACGTACTGCTCCTGGGGGGGGAAAGGGGTCGCGATATTCCTCACGCAGAAAATGAACAGATGTGAAAAGCAGGATTTTCAGTGTTCGTGAACAACCCCTTTGCCTATGGCTGTTTCATACAGACGGAGGCCGGTGAGTTACTACAAGCAGGGGCAAAAATAAATACGATAGGAGTGGTTAAAAGCACCCTAACCCTAATACTATTTGTGGAAAAAAGTTTAAAAATGGGACTTTATCCCATATGCTACACTAAAGGCATCACGCTATCTGAAGGCCCCCATCTTTTAAACACGCTGTAATGTCGACATTGTAGCAAACGGTGGACTAATTACAACCAAACTGTATGAAGTGGCGCTGGATTTTCAGTTAGGAAGGCCGGATTATTTATATGTCGTGTGTGGGTATACTGAGGTCAAATAAATGTGGATAAGTCTAGCATACCAAATATAATAATGTAAAAAAAACACATTGGAAATCACCCTGTCTAAAATTCACATTTCAACGCAGGTATATATGAAATTAGTCTAAGCTAATGGCCCAAAATTTGATTGTGACGCTGAAATCTGATTACCAACGTGTCCAATTTTAAAATAACAGCAGCCCTCCCTCTTTCGGCCGAACGTAATAAATACGCGTAACGTATATGTATAGCGTTAAATATTGCACTGTGATCCCAGCAGATGGATTACAATGTATATGGATGTTTGTGCTTTCCATTTTCAAGGCTATTAAAAAACTATAAACATTAAAAATTAAAGCTATGAAGTTATTCTCTAATAGCCCAAGGCCTATGGGCTAAGCTATTGTAAATATCTTTAACTTGTTACAGTTTTATTTTTTCCGGGAAGCTTAACGGCATTACTACTATGTTTTTTTCTTTTTATTTTATTTGTTTGGAGGCAGTCCAAGTTTTGTAACCAGAGTATTTTTTGTGCGGGTTCCCCTTTTTGTTACTAATCAGATTTCTTGCCTTGTATGCCCAGATTAGTTCCACCTCACACTTCATTACCGCGTGACTCCTCGGCACGAGTACAGCCTACTGGTGACTCCTCGGCACGAGACCCTGGGGAGTGTGCTGTCTTCTCGTCGCCCATAATATCTGTCATTCGTTCAAGGAGACACCGCTGGGCGCTTGACATAAATCGCTTGCAAAGTGACATTTCCAGAAACGTCTCTCCTTGTCACTTGAAATTCCCCCTGACATTGGGGATTCTGGGTAAGCCTAACGTGACGTCACACACTTGAACTAGTAAGTTAGCCGGGCAAAGAGCGGCCATCGTATTTTTCACACTAAGGTGACACGATGGACAGTCATAGTTTAAAAGGGATCATGGTGATGAGCTAAGTTTGACAAAGATAACTGGGCCCCAGTAGAGACAGGAAAGATGGCAGCACTGTTTAACACCACCCAAACCATGCCCCAAAAATTAAGAATAAAAGCAATAAAAACTAAACTAAAAAAACTAAAAATAAAATAAAGGTGGTAAAAGAATGCTTGGGTTTTTTAGAAATCATCTTCCATACCACAAATTTCAAGATAAAAAACAAATTCAAAATACATTAGAAAAAACAGATAGCATTATGGATCAAAAGTCAGACCATTAAATGTCTGGTAATAAACAAGAAATCCTATTCTGAATTTGATGCGGGTTCTGTACCCATCCCATACCCCCCCGCTGTTTGCACAGTGGAACTTTCCAGTGCCCTACCTCTGTCTGGACCATATTGACTCTTCTGGAACGCAGCTCCCGGACGCAGTTGTAGATATCCACCACCCCCTCCCTTTCCGCCATGTCCAACATGATGTCGATCACGATGAAGCAGCCTGTGCGTCCGGCACCAGCACTGAAAGGGTTAAGAAGCAGAGAGACAGCGAGTTCTCAATACAGCGGGTCGACAAGGGATACATCCTCTCAAGGTGTTTTCAAAGGAGACACTGGGTGTTTCTCAATATCAAGGACATGAAGAACGTACTTGTGGTCTTGGCAAAACTGGTCTTGCTACCTTCCCTCCCAAGAATGAACTTGGGGCGCAGTGAATCATGGGATTGGTCTCGTATGGTGAGGATGCAACCAATGCATCCTTGATATTTGGGGAAAGGCAAGAACGACATCCGGGGATTTTTACTATCTTCTGTACTTCAGTTCTTGAGTATTAGAACTGGACTTTGGCAATGGAAGATGATGTAAAATGGGAATGCGAGAACACAAGTACCATCAAGTACGCATATTGAGAAATACCCAATATTTTTTACAAGACCCTGGTTTTCAAGTAGTCAGGGCACTTTGTATAGATACTCAATGTTACAGATGACACTCAGGAGTCTAGAACTAGGAAGGGGCTCCACACGTACCTGCAGTGGACCACCATGGGCCCGGCGTTGGCGGGGCACTTCGATTTTACCCGCCGCACGAAGCCGAGCAGCCCCGTGGCATGATACGGGACGCCATGGTCTGGCCAGCCGGTGAAGTGGAACTGCCGGATCTCTCTGATCTCATGGGCTCCTCTCTGTAGGCCACACAAGAAGGCAGATGGTCCAATTCCATTTTCCACCCATTAGTGTGGGGCAGTGTAACTAGAATGTAGATACTGGCTTCTGCTGTCAGGCTATTGATCATTTCTCATCGAAGTTCTCATTGAATGTGAGATCAATTCATGGAGACTTATGAAGAACCTCACAGACTTGAGGCCATGACTACTGTCAAAGATCAAGTTCAGTTTAATGCAATTCATCAGTCAGAGACCCTGGTGAAAGATACAAACATCCCAAATTGGTGGAAAATATACAGGTCTTACAGAGCCCAGGGGATTCTGCAAGATGCTCAGCACAGAATTGTATGTGCAAACATGGACCTGTTCCTGTTTGACTCCATTACGAAAACGCGGAGATGATCAACCACAATTTGTTAGAGGAAGTCAGGAATGAGAAATGGAGGGTCAGATACAAAATGTGATAACAAAGAGATATTGAAGGTTCCCTACAGTGTGTAAAATACATAAACTAAACTAAATCTAGAAGCTTAGCACTACACACAAGGTAAGAGCCAAGTACAGGTAAGTTGTGGTTCCTGCAGAGTGGACAACAATGGGGTGTCTCACCTTTTCCACGGCAAAGGTCCGGATAACATACTCGGACAGAAGCTGAGTCTCGATGAGCGTCACCTTCATGTCCCTGTAGATCTCAGTGTCGTCAGGCCAGTACTTACAGCATTTCACCTTCAAAAAGAGGGACAGCACCATCTATGGCCACAAGATCTCATCCAGCCACAAAGCACAAGTGATTCCATCTTTGGTAGCAAGAGCATCATTATGTTCTACAATGAGCCATCAACTATTCAGCTGTAATCAATCAAAATACTGCAGGACAGTTAGAATAAGTTAGAGGTGTCTACGGATTGGTATTCCAGTAATATAAATGTATTCCATTATGGCACCTGGATGCATTATAAAGCTCACACACATTCTCAGCTGGATGACGTATGTAATCTTAGCCGCTGTCATAATCTGTTATACCGCTACAAATGTTTAAGGGGATGATCGATGATGTGATCCATACTGACTATCCTTCTCCAGAATTCTCAATCATGTCAACTCCTTGCGTTAACCGACACGTCAGTCTTATTCGAGAAGAGTCATTCCCAGCTGACGAGTTCAGATCCGTCCCCAGCTGAGAGTTTGCATGACCTCTGCCTGTCCCCATGGGATTTCTGTAGGTTCTCTGCTCTCTTCCCACAATCCAAAGCAAAACGTCTAGACCTGGTGTTTTTAAGCTGCTGTTTGTGTCCTGCATTGGGCTGGTGTCCCATTCTGGGAGTGCCCTCAATAATGATGCGGGTCACCAAAAGACAATAGCATCACAGCATTTCACACATTAATTCTGCATGTGTTTGTTTAACCAGCAGAACGTCATAGAAGGCCAATCAATGTAAACAACACACCCGAGTCAATGCATTGACAAACAACACTTTTCTCATTAATACGTTTTGTCTTTCAGCGACAGAAAAGCACAACCAAGACAAATGAATGAATATGACCATACACAAAATAATGAATATTAAAGTAAATATCAGTCATAATCTGTTACTTTTCAGTTTTTTTTTAGCATTTTATCAATGAAACTTATTTTTGGAATATTGTGAACTTTTGAAACATCGACTGAGCCTAAAAATTTAATATGTGATGAAATGCACTTTTTGCATTTTATTGACCTCCTGTTTATTTCGGCATTTTAGGAGTTCATCTTATCGTGTTTTCCTGAGTCTCCCTGTGTTCTCCATTCCTTATATTTTTCTCTCTCTATCCCATTTCCTCTCTAGTAATTTATTTATCACAAGTAATAGCTTTTAACTTTGCTGATGCAACAGCACATCATTTATACATGAACATGAATTTGAAAACTTTTAAAAATGTAACATATTTTTTTAAATATTATATACTGGACATTCTTTAAAAGAGCTTTACATTTTATCTGTGTGCCACCACTAAGCGCACATAAAACATACATACTTACCCTTACTGCCAACATGCGTTAAAACAAAGTTAATATGAACGCACAACATTTTTATGCTTTGCACATAGCATATAGAGAGATTCATGGGCTGTCATCAGCACGTCTGCCAATAATAGCCTTTGTGAGCATCACCCAGCAGAGCTCTGATGAGCTCAGAGGAAAACGTTTTGTTCTTTTGTAATGTGAATATATTCTTCTGCACAATGGGTCAAAGTGCTTTCATTTTCTAGAAATGTCTGAAAGGACAAGAGGGTAACCCTTAAACAAGGCCAATACCTATAAGCCCTCCTTTTTTAATCTATTTATTTATTTATTTTTACCTCTAAGAAAGAACCTGCAGCAAATAATGTATGATGAATTTTTCACAAGTTCAGATAAGCTTTTTCAATATTGCTTTCTACTCCGTTTCAAGAAATAAGTGTAAATAGTTTTCTCATTTAATAACTTTCGAGGTAATTCTCACATTAATTCTTTTTCATTCTCACATTTGCAACTCGTAAATGATTCCACATCTCTCCAGCCCTGCTCTTTTCTTCTTAACGCATGAGGAGTCAGGGGTCTTAAAAATCCTATTAGTGCAAAAAAGGGTCTTTGCAAAGGGAGCCTGACGACCTGTCTGCATGCCCCATTCCTGGCTGCAGATGAGATGCTGCACACGGTCTAATCCATTGCCGGCAAAAAAGAACGTGTCATTTTGGGCTCTGGTGCAGAATGTATTTTAAGAAGCTAAATCAGCCAAATTGACACCTTGGGAAAAAAAGTCTTATTAGCTACATTTTCAAAAAAGCAATACAGAGGAACACAGATATTTCATTCCTCACATACGTGACCTTATTTATGGAAAAATTTGTTATTCATTAGGCTTGAATCCATCAATATATGCTGTACTGTATATACCGTATTATTCGAGATTTTGATGGAAGTGTCAATGTATGAATCGTAATAAACTAGCCTTGGAAAACGAGCCAGTATCTAATATCTTTCTCATTGCACAGTGCTAACACAGATTAGCGGTATGCTAAGTGAGTGCCAGGCTGCTTTCTGATTACTAACGGCTGATTTTAACCTTTTAAACAGTGAATTATCTTCCACAGAAAGTTTGAGTAAAGCATCCAGTGAGCCATATGTGATTTTTATCTTCATGTCGAACAGGCCAGCCTCACGAGTAAGCTGCTAGTTGAATTAGGTAGCTTATCAGAGGCGCGGAAAGTGGAAGGATTCGTGAGTGGCCATGGATCGTCCCTCAACAGGCTGCATCACATGAGCCTTGAAGACAGACATGGCAGAAAATGGCGCTGGGTGACACATATACAAATAAAGAGGTTGATACAATGCAAACTCAAGCCTCTGACAGACAGTTTTAGGACCGCTGCGGAAAAGCCAAGCTCTGGATTCTGTGCTCAAGGGTTCAGGTATAAAAAGAGCTACATTAGTACTCGTCCAGGTAGTTACAGTGTTTGTTTGTCTACCTGCATGATTACAAACATGTCAGACAATTACCTTTACAGACTCTCCAAGCTTCCTCTCTTCAGCTTCCTCGAACGGCTTGTAACACGTAGAGAAATTAGCTTTTTAGGTGCCGAAGTAGAAAGACGTACAAGTGTCTGTGTATTTAAGGTAAAATGCACACTAGGATGCTTATGTATATTATAATGAAATGCATTTAACTGAGATAGATATGCAAGCAAAAACAAAACGCATCATACAATGCATGAATCTCAAGTGTGTGGATAATTTTTTTGTATACGACTTCATAAAGCCTTGAAAATCTGGTCATTGACTATGTTTATAAAAAAAAACAGAAAAAAACACAATTCGAGTGTACAAATATTTAATAAATAATTTATTTAAAAAAAAAAACAACAGACACATAAATTATACTATAGCTAAACGTCAGTTAAAATTTAATGCATAATGAATAAATTTTCTTACTTCACAAGCCTGATCCGTGACAATCCAAATTTCCACTAGACAGAATTTGCAGAAATGTCACAGGGATTTATCGTTCTGATCAACTACACGTTTTGTAAGTATGCTGCTTGACGTAAAGACTAGATTGAGTACAAATGGGTCCCTTCCATGTCGGGTCCAGGCCCCACTGCGGATCTCTGGCAAAACCAACTGTGCTAGCAAGACCTTTTCCAGGGGTGTGGATGGTGGTGTTGTGTTGAGAGAAAGAGAGAGGTATGTACTGTAGGATGGCCAGTACTTTACCTCCCAGTGCTGGGAATCACAGTGCCAAACACCAGGCAGCCCTGTTAGGCTAACAAGCTAACAGTATCATCTGCACTCCCACCCAAATGACATCCGCATTTAGTTATTCTAAGTCAGCGAGAACCAGCAGTTTCTGATCTGAGCATAAAGGCACTAATTTCTTATTGGGACAAGCAACCTACCAAATCCATTAGTTAAGAATCTTAATGGACTGCTACAGTAATCTTAACAGATCAGTGTAACCAGCAGGAATCGCTAACTTACAAAGGCTTTTATGCTGTAAATCCAACATATGTTGGCTTGTTGCGCTGTAAAGCTAACTTGTGCTCTAGAGAAGAGCACCAGGCTGGCTCTAAATTTAAATCAATATCAATCTCAAGAACAAAAAAGGGTAATAAATAACAAGGTTGTGCTCAAGTAAGCATGTGAAAAGTACTACAAGGTAACGGCTTTGATCATGGCGAACCTACCCTTCCAACTTCCACCAGGTTGGTCACCATGACGATGATCGCCGTGTTCTCCTGCCACACCATCCTCCAGAAGTCATAGACGGTCTCTTGCATGGGGCCTGGCGAGAAAGGGGCGATGCGATGTTAATAACACACGCAGGAAATCATGCCATGACTTCATAACGGTACATAAATTGCTATCTGGTTAGTTGCAAGCAGTACAGGTAAATTTCTCTGCTTCTCATATTCAAGTAATCTTGGACAAAATACATTGCTTACTACCGATTTATGAGTCATTTTGATGCTTAGTGTTACGTTAATTCCACAGCTGATGAAACATTTTAATGGGCTGTCTTGGTATCAACAAACTGAACATGAACAGTTCAAATCAGTTAATTAATTAATGGCATGACACCAGCCCCTTCCTCCTGTAGCACTCCTCGGATTTCATAAAAAAAAAAAAAAAAAACACACTCGAGATTTATTATGTTCAATGTTGACACTCATTTAATGGCTGCGAGAAACTTGACATCCTGCATTTTTAATAAATCCAATAAGATAAGCAACCAGGTCAGTCAGTACAGATTTTCATATTAACATCCCTGGACTTAAGTAAGTCTCATATTTAAGAGCACGCTAAGCAACAATGGCCCATTGATGGGAAAGAAATTGCAAATTTAATTAATTCAAATGAGTATTATTTTTAATCAGTAGGCAAACTCAGAAATTGTGCTTGACAACCAAATTAACGTATGCAAATCCGAGTGCATTCTTGAGAGGCGATGTGCATTACCTAGAGCTGGGGAAAATTACATCCAGCAAAATCGTTCGGAGGCTTACATATTCATGTTCACACAAAACGCCCATGCCCCCCCCCCCCCCCATCTCTCTGCACTTCAAAAACCTAAGATCTCTCGGAAATGACACCACTTTCAGGTTCACTCTTTAGGTAAGCAGTCTATTTTTTTCCAGCCCATGGTGTTTGGTCTCTGCATGGCATGTGCTGCAGTGTCACTGGCAAAAATTCTCTTGCGGTTATAATGCAGAAACATCCCCCCCCACGAACACAAATCTGAGCGTCCACAGAGACTCTCAACTCCCCCAGATGCTGGTAGTTTTTCACCAATCATGGTATGTTCCGTCACAGAATCGGAGGGTTTCAGAATTCGTTTCGGGGGCTGTGATTATTTTTTTTTTCTTTACGTTACAGGGTAGACTGTAAAGACATTCAGACAATGTGATAAGAGAAATATTGGGATTTTGGGCTGACAGGTGAGCGAATCACCATCTCGGATACGTGACAGGATACCCCGAGAGGCCATGTGATGTGTAAGTGGTTACCGAGCGACTCCGTGTCACGTGACCAGGGTGGTAGCCAATGCCTAATGTCCTGGGGTGCTCTGTCTTTGGGGAAAACAGGACAGCAGGAGATGACGTACGGAATAACTGGGAACATCCGGAGCAGCTGCAGAAACGGAGAGCTTAATTGCCGGCGTTCTAAATCAGCGCAGATGACGAGCCTGTCTGAGACGTGATCTCCAGTGGATTCGCAGTGGCTGTCACTGACAACCTCAGCAGCGACACAGGAGGCGTGCTCGACTCTGTAGAGGCAGAGCCCCTCTCTTTCCGAGGCTGAATGTGACAGCTGCACATCAATTGATTTCACCGCAATACAGTAATCAAACCATATATGCCGTTTTCCCGTCCTGTATGAATATTTCATGATTCTGTTTGTAACCACAGATGCACCAACATTTTTTTTCCCCGTAAAATATTCTCTGGAAATATGCAGCCGTGGGGTGGGGTGGTAAGAGTAGCACTTGCAGCCCTTAAAAAGATTTTATGGACACCATACTGCGATAGAAGTCTCTAGAAAGACACCGGACATCTACAGCAGATTCGTCATCACTCCACCCTGCCGACTGTCAGTTCGGGAGGATGTGAGGTGTTAGCGAAGGGGCAGTGCGTGGGTGGAAAGGAAGAGAAAAAAATATATAGCTTATCGGTTGGTGCTCTGTTAGCAGCGGTCACGTGGTGTCATGTGACATTGGAGGGGACAGCCTCTGGCTTTGTATTTCTGTAGGAACGATGTTCTGAGTCACTCCTCGGTATCCATCTACCCTCTCAGAGAATATCTGGTTTATTTTTACTCCCCGGGGAATCCCTGTGATCACCAGTTTTGGTGGTAAACAGCACAACGGTGCAGCGAGGACCCCTCTGCCATTACGCACAGATAAAAAAAACGCAAGCGGTGCACTGTCAGGCACCCATATGCCTTCAGGACGTCTCCCTTTGATCTTTCTGGGCTTTTAATGTTCCATCCCCCTCTGCGGAGACAGGCCTCTTTGAAAGGTAAGGCCTAATTGGATGCTGCTCACAACAGACGTTCGCTAGCTACCGACATTAGCTAAAGTGGTTCTCCAAGGATGCGCAGGCCGGTTCTGGGTTACTGTCGACTCCGGGGTAATCCTTGGGATATCTACGTCCACGGCGGAAAGGATGGAGGGAGCAAACAAAAACAACTATTGATGTGGTATCAGATGAAAGGGCCGTTCTCCTGTTTGTCCTTTTCCTGGCATTTTATCTTCAGAGCCACTTAAACCATAGGATGCCTCCTGCCAGACTGGCTGCTGCTATAGCAGGGCATCGCTCTAATACACAGGTAATTATGCAACTCCCAGCTCCACTAAACCAGATTGTGAGTCTATTACAGACTGATTACATTTGCCTCCCTTTTAGCTGCACAGAGTTACCAGCGTGCCCAGCACAGCGACGTGAGGGAAAAGGGCCGCCGTGAATTTCAACACAATTAACCATCAATCAGACGTAACCCCGGGGGCTTCCGGGAGCGCTCCGCGCACGAGCATCTGTCGGCGAGATTAACCGAGTGACAAAATGCGCCGGGACACGCCGGCTAATCCGCTTATTTACAACTCCGCACTCCAGGTCGTGGAGCTGATTAACAGACCTAACCTGCCGCTTCAGAGGAGTGGACTGGAGGCGAGGTGGGGGGGGGGTGGCTGGTCCGCCCCCTGGACTTATGCCACAACACCAGGCAGAATCCGTGGACACAATTTCCAACATAAACACGACGCCCACCTGCAGCACACATCCGCACCACAGAGCTACTGGTAACCAGAGCCTTCAATGAAGGGGACATGGTATTTACACCTATGACCTGCACTCTGGCACCTTTACAGCGTTAAAATGAAAAATGATGAAAATCAAATCTATCCTCTGAAAAGTGTATTGAATGGAGTGGGAGGTATCTGGGGCTGGCCTGGTTGCTGCGGACAGCAGAATCCGACAAGAGCAGGACAAAAATTTGACAAGAAGTCAGAATGTGGAGAGAAATTGATGTAAACTCGCTCAGATACGTATGTCAATATCCACAGGCATGATCAAAGATAAAGGAAACTTACCTTGCGTAGCGATGTAGTGGTTTGGTCTGTGGTAACCCTGAAAGACACAGTTGAGACACAGATGGTAAGGTGAAAGACAGATGAATGAATCAACAGACAAATCAAGTGAAACCTCTTCACAAAGGAGTTGTGTTTGTTTGTGGTCTCTGCTGGTAATTTAATCACCAAAAACACGGTTGACTATCAAATACATGATAAACATTGCAAAATGTTTCTTTCTGTGGCTCAAACTGCAGACTTTGCTGGTCGCTGTCGTCTTATCCCCTCTGAATGCTATAGTTCCCATCACTGTTTTGAGGAGTCCCAGAAAAACACATTGAATTGTTAAGACGTACATTGCATGGGAAAAGCATACACACACACACACACACACACACACCCTCAACTTTTGCGAGTAATTCCCCCAAAACAGACTTATAGGCACTTATCTCCGCGATAGGCTCAATCTCCCTGGGATTATGTTGATCCCTCAAATTTTATTTGTCAAGCATCCGGCAACCCAGCGCAAGCTACAGTACGTGCGGAGAAACTCAACACTAAAGCTCAATGGCTATTCCCACACGCAAAACTGCCCCATTGTCTCATTTGTTTCGCCTCTGCCTTATCTTAACCCTTTTTAATTTAACTCTACAGTAATTAATGTTTCCCAACCAAAATAAAGGAATGCGCATGAAGGAAAGCTTCCCCTGCTCTGTTCCTCTGCGCTCCGTAAACCATTGAAATAATTTTTAATTTTTAATGACTTCTTTATCTGCCCAGTCCACATAAAGATTTGTTTATTTGTTAATGTGCAGACCATGGACCACTTCTACAGAATAACGATCCACCAGGGGGAGCGTTGACAACAGCAAGCGCGTTTATAACCAGCGTAAATTTCCCGTCGGTGTCAACAGCATCTGAGTCTGACACCACCCATGCTGATTTCATGTACCTGTCCGTGTTTATTATCGCTGCTGAGTTATAAAACATAAATACAGGTTCTGCACCGTTGCTCTGCTGGGGTTGTTCCAGGGAGCATCTCTCTGCCTGGCCTTCAGCCCAATGCTCACAGCCCGCAGGTTCCACAAGCCTGGCTCCTAGTACGCCAAGAACTTTAGCACCCGAAAACCAAAACTAACCCCCCCCCCCACACACACACACACACAGCCAATCAACTCCGGCCCCGCGTGAGCGGCTCCCTGAACACTCCACTTCTTTCTGTTTATAAACAACATTTGGACCAGACTGGTCTTCTTGGGCCTCTGTATGGAGGAGAGATTCTCCAGCAAACTTCGGTTCGCGACGCGGCTCCTAAATACGACATGTGCAGTGCGTCGCAGGCCCGGCTGCCCCGAGAGCCCCCGGGACCCCGCCTGTGTGTTCTGATCGCCAGTGCTGCCTAAACAAAAGCCCCTGCAAAATAAATAAATCTCAGCCGCGGCGAAACTCGTACTGTCCTGACTCCAGAAAGTAGGTTTACCTTCAGGCGCTAAGATGACGGTTAATTTATTATGAAGACCTGTGGGATACGGCAAGTGTTATTTTTGAAACATTCCATTAAGGGGCCAGGTACATCGCCGGAAAAAAGAGTTCCTTTCCAAGTAAGGGCAGGGTGATGGAATTAGTCCGATTAAGCTACAGTAAATTTAACCTATTTTTATAATAACTGCGCTTAAGACCACTAATGGTTAATGCACACTTTAAATCCCAGCAAAACTAATCCCAGAACTATCCAGCAATTTATCAATATTTAATTCCTGTATAGAATCATAGTGTATACGTTGGACACCTATATTGAAATAAATATGTAATAGGATTTACAATCTGGAGTTCTCGGTTGCAGAAATTCTGGAAATTTCTGCTCAAACATACACAGCTAACTAAACCACTCCACTACAAGGCATTAGTTTAATCTATACACTATCACCCTGAAATATTTGTTTTCATAAAAGCAAATAGAGAACTGTTCGCTTGCTTGCTGAGGCAAAATATATTAATTATTCATAATTTTGGCAGTGACTTTGTTTATTACAAAAGAACAGGCAACGTTGAGATCCAGAACTCCCATCTATGCATCTTCTATACCTGTATGTCCTAGTCAGGTTCAGGTGGGAGTCCAGAACCTATCCCGGAGGCTACGGGAGCAAGGAGATGCAGAACACCACACTGATAAAGATGCAGGCTTGAATAAGGCAAGGGTCCTTTTTAAACACGCTGGGTTTGTTTCTTCAGAGTGATGTCTTGCATGCAGATGCAGATTTAAGACAGCAGGCAGTGGTGGGGGCAGCGAGGTGATACAGCCACCTGGGTTGCATTCATTAGTCTGGCATCATTCACTCGCTTCTGAGAAGCTGTCCTCAGCATGTCAATACACACAGACACACGCAGACACACGCAGACACACGCAGACACACGCAGACACACGCAGACACACGCAGACAATATGGCACTTATTATACCTCCCAAGCAAGGCAGCTAAATTTTAGCTGTATTTCTTTAGTGCAGTGTTTCCTAATCTGGTTCTTGGGGTCCCACAGTCATACCATAGTTTTTGCTCCCGCTGAGCTCCCTGCCAGACAGTACACAATTCTGCTCCCCCGGATTGGAAAACACTGCTTTAGCGTTTGTCTGCTGCTGGAGATGCAGGATGCTTGAGATAACTTTTAAATTAGTATATGAAAAGCAGGATTAAAATTGAGCATATTACATAATCGCCACACTCGGCATGAATTCAGTTGCATGAGTAACACAGCCTCAGGTCCCTCTGGGGGCAGCGCCCCCACGCGCATGTGGCTAACGGGGCAGCCTTGGCATAGTCGCTGTGATGTTTACTGCCATGCTGGCATTTGATGAGGCTCTGGTCTGTTCATTTTCCAGATTTCCAAGAATCGAGACATCCAGTCTGTCACCTGAGATGTGACCGCGCAGAGTCGTTTAAGGAGAGCGCTATGATTCGCTGCGGATGTGTTTCTCTTTACTGTTGATTTGATGGTGGCACTTTTGGTGGGGGGGCAGGGGGGGGGGAGTGCTGTCGAGAGGGGTGTGGTGGCTCTGTTCATTTTGTATTCATAAATATGCAACAGGCTGCAAGGGAGAGCAGCGCTGCACCAGGCAGACGGGACGGAAATAACATTTACGCTCTCGACGGCGTCGGCGGGAAACGAGCGTAAACAGCTGGCGGATCCGCTCGGGCGAGCTCCCAGTGCAGGGGCACCGACCCATGGCGACAAGCCCCGCACCCAGGGGGCTGCTCCGGGACTCGGTGCCGCTCCATCCGAAGGAGCTGTATTGCATCCCAAGTCGATACTTCCCAGTTAGTGCCAGCTGCCTGTCGCATGGAATTGCTGTCAGTTTCATCCACTGCATGTTTTTTTAGTTATAAGCAAGTGCATGTAAGTATGCAACAGCCTCATTTTCCTACTAATGCCTTATCCCATCCCACAGTGCATCTGTAATCCGCTCTGCTCGCATCCTCATAATTTCCCCGTGGATCTCTCCGAGCACCTCCGTCACTTAGCTAGCAGGAGATGTCTCCTCCATGCGGAATCAACTGGCACTCGGCGGGCGGCAGAATCGCCGTGGCATTGTGTCCGGCAAAGCTGTGATCTGCTAGCCAGCTGAAACGTCGCGATGGCCACGCGCCGGAAATTCCTGCAACACGAGGGGCCACGTCGTGTTCAGACGGAGAACACGAGGCACATGGGAGCATCTTGCACCCGTCCCCAAGCCTGAAATGGCCATGCGTGTTTGGTCGATTCAGAACCACCCACAACTGTTTATAGGCCAAACGTATGACCATTCTATTGTGTTTAGCATCATTATAGATTGTTTGCTATTCAGAATTCCCTCCATTTGTAAACAAAACTATTATTGTTCTGGGGGGGGGGGGTGGATGAAGTGCTTGCTATTGCTCGAGCACCCGACCGCTAAACAGCACTGCCTGTCTGCAGGGGAGGAGAATCAAAGTCAGATTTGCTGACATGCCGTCTGGAACTCTGGATTGATGGTGTTTCTCTGTAGGTTTAAGGAGGGAAATCGGGGGAGGGTGGGGGGTGATCGTGTGTGTGTGTTTGCGTTGATGACCTTCGCACACCCAAGCCTCACCCGGCCGGTGTTTGTACTTACGTCAACATAATTTGCATTAATGTAATCCGAGTTCTGCTCTCCTTCGAGGGCCTGGAGCCTGACTCGGGAATGGTCGTCTGGGAAAGGAGACAAGTGGGGGAAGAAAACAGATGGTGAAAGCTGGAAAACGAAAGAGAGAGAGAAATCCAGAGAGAGCTGGAATCTCCAATCCCCAAAACATACTAATGGATACAGACTATATTTCAGATGTCACACTGTTTATTTATTGACATAGTGTTGAATGTTGTCCTATGAAGTAAAGCCAAAATTAGTTTAAAATAATAAAGTTTTAATGAGTACTTATATGGTCAGGGTGGGTTTCAGATTATTAATAAAACCGTTCTCATTACCCCTGTTTTTAAGCTAATCTAAAACTCAATGGTCAACAAAGTCAGCACCATTAAGTTAAAATATTTCATGACAGCGGTGTTAATTAAATCTTCCAAGATCAATATTTTTTAATTATCAGTCTAAATTTGCATCCCTCTTTCAAGTGAGGTCATTAAAAAAATAGAGTCATAGAGACTCCTTCTTTTGATGTTGCGTTTTATCTTTTCTCTGCATAATGATGAAAACGCAACGTGAACAGATTATTTCATTATTACATGGGGACCTCTGTGGGATCTGTCCCACAGAAGAAAAGTTTGATGTGTGGCCACCTCAAGTTCTGTGAGCCCTGGAATCTAACGCGGGCCCTGCACAAAACCACAATGGAGACAGAAGTGTGTGTGTGTGGGACATCGCCACCTGCTGGAGGGGAAAGGGACCAGCATTTGGCTTGGGAGGAATGTGAGAAGTGGAGGCCACCTCAGCAACCGGCTCAATAAAGACTGTCTCATCTTCATAATTGCCCGGGAAATTTATGAGAATAAGAGATACGAGAGCATGCAAACAAGCATGTAGGTTTGAGAGGAGACCACAGCTCTGGGCCCAAATTTTCGAAAGGAATGTCATTAAAATGATAATTGTAACTCTCCAGAAACACCCCAGGGAAACAGATGTGCTTGTACAGAAACACCTGACGGAATTAATAACATTCAATGGTTGTTATGGAATTGAGCACTGAGCCGCGTGAGCGAGGGGCCAGGAGAGGCATGGGGGGCAATGGGGCCTTCGGTACACACATGCGATGATATTCCCGTATCGGTTCTTCATCCGGTTCTCGTCCTTCTTCGCTGAATCCCATGGTGCCGACTGTCCTTCGAAGAAGCTCTGTCCAGCAGGGAAAAAAGAGAACAGAATTGGGAGGAAGTGAGTGAGAGGTCAGCTAGACCAGTCGACATCCTTGAGAGGTGGCTGAAGGAGCACAGGCCCTGATGCTTAGAAGGGGGTAAATGTCATGGGGGGGGGGATGTATCCGAACCATTACCAAGTATCAAATGGCGGGAGAATGGCTTTCTCCGAGTCACGTCAAGATGGGGGCCCATTAAGATGCCAAGGCTAACCCTTAGGTGCTGCCACAAAGCGAGCTGCCCCCCCACCCCATATACCTCCCTCCACAACTCACCTCATGACTCAAGGAAAATGTATTCCATCTGTGGACAGATCAAAACCGCTTCCTACACCCTCATACAATATTAATCATGCGTGCCGACTTTGCCCGTTATCCCTCAAACAGAGCTCAATTAGCGCTAATTATGAAAATAAACCTCAACCGGGGAAGCTACTGAGGATTTGGTGGTTTAGTGATTCTCCGGAAGCGGAGATATGGCAGGCGGGGTCTCTGTAGCAAGCCGCTCGCTGTGCTTATCAGATAATGAAGCATCATACCACCTTACAGAGTTCAGGCAGCATCTCCTGCGGTTTCTTCAGAAAGTCGATGTCTATGGTAGTATTTCCCGAACCGGTCCTCAGAGACCCACAGACAGCCCACGTTTTTGCTCCTACCAGGAGCTGGGAGGGTGCAAAAATGTGGACTGTCTGGCGGGGAGCTTGGAGGGAGCAAAAACGCGGGTCGGCTGTGGGTCCCTGAGGACCTGATTGGGAAACACTGATCTATGGCATCGCTAGATCAGAGTCTCTTCTTCTGAACTGTGCCTCTTCTTCAGCTGAAGGAGCCAATTTGGGCCTCAGAAAAACTCACAGGCCATGTCAATCAGCTGGCTTCTTGCTGAAGGGTCTTTGAGAGACACGGTACTCTGGGACGTCAGCATTCCGTGCTGCAACAGCACCGACTCAAAAGAAGGGAACAGAACTTTCCAGGACTCTGGATAACAGACATAACTGGGGGGCGTACAAAATAAAAAAAAAAATAACACAAAGATTATCCCTGAAGAGGAGGCCTTTAGGAGTGAAAGCGTGGATCTTTAATGTATTGAAGAATCTTTTTATCCTGGAGATATTGAGAATAAGCCTTTATAACGAGAATCCGTCACCCTTTCTCGGAGAGGATACGTATGCACCACACAGATTACAAAACACTAGATGACCTCCTCATATGACCTTCTCCACACCTACCATAATTCATGGACCCACTGTGGCACAGAAAGGGATTGGCGTGAACTCTGAATGGCGTTCGTGTTCTTCGACGCCTCTGCCTTGCGGCATGCCTGAAGCCGATCGGGGAGCGTTCCGACTTGCTAGTGAAGCATACCGAGGGTACCACTCCCGCCAGTTCCCGTGCTTCGCAACGACATGGCGGTTCTCCTCATATGACCTGCGAACTGCCGCAGGACCACATGTGACAGCCCACAACTCCTCATGCGTTTCTTTCTGTCATCAGCTAATGATGTGTACACACACAAAAAAAATAAAGCGAGACTGGGAATTAGCATATAGAGTCAATACTCCGAACGTTTTGTAAAACAGATTTTCTTGTCAGGACTAAATTAGATCTGACTTCCTCTTAAATTAATATCCTGCTCTTATTTGCATGATACAACAAGCACAATATTCTGACTGTTTTTCTGTGATTCAATCCTCTTTTTTATCTAACTCCTATCTGGTGCCAAGCACGAATTTTAAGTTTGCTAATTTCATAGGCCACCAAGGCAATGAGATGAATGCAAAAGCGGAGAGGAATGCCATTGGCTCTTCTCACCCTGCGTATTTTACATGTTTCTTAAAAGCTCTCAGATTAGACTGGACTCGCGTATAAACGCACTCCTTCCATAATCCACTTTACCCCACATGGACATATGCTGGTACCACTTTAAATAAATAACAGTAAATATTTACAGGCCGCCGCAACGATGATGAAAAACATTTAGAAAAACAGGCAGCCGGTTATTCTCCCCCGTGTGCTGTTTTATTGACGCCGTAATCGCTGACATCCTTCACTCGTGATGAAGGGGTTGAAGCCATATATGGAGTTATTTGCCTTGGCGAAACGCAGACTTTTCACGTTTGTGGGTGACAGCGTGCAGGCAAGAGCGACAGAGCAGTCAGAGCGTGTCGGTAGTGCAGAGGATGATCCCAATCAACTGACTTCATCTAGTCAGGATTTTGCCGTTTCCAGTTCCCGTCATGATGATGCACTCTCTGTGGCACTCTGCTGCACCTTCTCAACACAGCACTAAACAGTCCAACAGCTACATTAGCAAATATACCTTATTCTGTTTCTGCTGGTGAATCTTACGTTAATATCTCAGGTATGATGCAAAGAACCATTAGCCATCAAATGTAGATGCATGTAATTTCAATTGTCTCTGCATTAGCTTTAAACAACATGGCAGCGTAAATATGGGAGTCACTCCTGAAGTAGCAGGAGGAAGGAAGTAAATGCTACATAGCTAAAAAAAAATGCTACATAGCTAAAAGGATGCTTGAGGCATTTACTATGGCTGCAGCTTGACACCTGTAATGAGTTTCTGGGTGGGATGTGGCCGCTCTGGGACCCCGAGAGAGGAACTTAACTCAGTGAAGAACAGCAAGATCTTCCTCTGTCCTCCCACTGGCAGGAGAACCTACAGCAGCAGAGGCCAGGGTGCACACTCTGACAAAGCCCCCAGAAATATACATAAGGTCTACTTAAAGTCATATTCATTTGTTTGTTGTTCCACTGAACAGAAAGGGAACGCGGACTATTTCTAGCTTTTCACAGAAACCGCCAAGCGGGACGCTTCAGATGCACGAGTCAAAACAGATGCAAAGGCAAGCAAACGCCACCCTCCAGACAGCCCGCTGCCACTCCTGATGAACACGGATGTAGCGCGGCTGCCTTTCAGTCTAAACCCATGTGACTTTGCCTTCAAAATGGCAGGAAGAAGGAGAACAGAACTGGCGGAACTTTAAAAATGCGCTTCCACATGTTGAACCCCAGCCCAGTGGAGCTGAGTAGCCGGCGTTGCCATGTCTAACCCCGCCTGTCGTCCTCTGGCCCTTCTGAAAGCAGGGGCTGCTCTCCGAGTAACACTCAAAAAGCTCGTTCTAGCAATTACTGACATGTAGGGTAACTGATCTGAGCACGGGGTGAGTGTTATGACACCGAAAACAAACTGATAGAGCTTTCATATCCAGAAGAAGAGACATGTTGAAGCTCCCAGACGTGGCCTCAGCTCTAGCCAAGTCCTTGTGGCAAAGCTCCCAGGCGTCCATTAGCTCATGTTCCGGAAGCGTTTCTGCCCTCGTCATCGCGTCCCAGCAAAGGACATACCTCAGAAGGACCTCAAACGAGGCACAGGGACACAGAACCGTGATGAGACCCGAGCAAACTCAACTTGGTGTCAAAGCTAGTTGTGGGAGGAATCCTACACCGAGCAGCCGTACTTAACGGAAAATATCCAGCAGTGGCGCCTGAGATTCCGAAAAGTGGAACTCGTGGTGGGTCGCAATCGGACGCCATCTCAGTGACGGGAAAACTGGGCAGACAGCTGCAAACTTTACAACTCGCACGTGTAAATGACTCTTAATGTCTGCGCCTCGCATCTGTCAGGCCGCACGGCGTGCCAGGAAAGGTGCCAACGACAGAGTGATCGTGAAAGACGCGCGGTAACATCACATCACGCTTAATTATCCGAGTGCTGCAGACACTGTGGCCATGATGACTTTGGGCGGCTCTGTCACAGACTATACAGGGCGAGAGAAAACACAGAAAATCTAGAACATGATTTGCTTTTTTAAAATTCAGAAATGGAGGCATGTTGGCAAGTTGAAGTAGAGGTTTATTGTGCTAAAAAATAATATTAAAGGGCTGAGATTAAAGGCTGAGAGGGTGTGGGAGAATGATGTATTTGCTGTAATTATTTTATGTAATTTTTTTTTAGGTTGTTACATTTCACAGAATATGTACCACTGAGAAGCTGACAGAGAGTACCGTGGCAAGTGCTGTCAACTTCCGCAAAATGGGAAAAGCAGATTTGCTTCACGCTGGTATAACGGGGGCTGAATCCCTTCCTGAAAGATGGGGCTTCATCTCAGATATGATCGGATATGGATCAGCCCGGACCACCGGTGACACTATCCAGGCAGGCGTGCCTTCTAATCTCATTAAGGAAGCAGTGAATAATACTGCTTTATACATCTGGCCTTTTATCAATCGATAAAAAGCAGTATTGTGCATTTCGAGAAATGTCACAGTCACAAAGCACTGTGGAATAATTTGCAGTAATGTTTTTTTTCTAGAAAATTGGAAAAAGTACAAACTCCAAACAGAAAATGATTGCAAAGCTCCCTCAACAAGGCAATCAAGTAATAGTCCCAGAAAATAGTCTCTATAAAGGCACACAGAGAGAATGTAATTGTATTCAGTATATAAAATGATGTAAGCCAGAATCTGGAATAGAGGGTCGGGGGGGGGAGGCTGACAGCAGGCTGATGCAGATGTTCGTTTTGGTACCACACCAACATGTGGAGGCGTCCTCTGGACCACTGTTAGACATTACAGACATAATATTTGACTCAAATTTAAGCAATATTCGCCAAAAGACGACATTGGTGTGTTGGAGTGGTGTATAGCTCAGGGGGTCACTGCGTTGACTGTGATCAGAAGGTTGCCAGTTCAAATCCCAGGGTCGGGTCTTAACCCCCCACCTACTCCGGGGACTATTTAAGGCTGCTTTCTCAATTGTATGATGCTTTTAAATAAAATTAAAAAAAATACTTTACCCCACAAAATATTCTCTGAAAGATGAGGTGTTGCCTTATTATAAACCTCCTCGGAGTACTAGCAGGACAGACACTGAACAAACGATACAGTCGTAATCAGATTTTATACCTCCACCGTGACCCTTTCTGTGTGCTGTTAGCATGAAAAACATACAGCCAATCCACACGCGGTGCAGAGGCACAGACAGCCCAGGTGAAACGGAAGCTTCCAAGCACAAAGCATATTGTTTCCGCTGTCAATATAAAAAGACACATGAAGGTCGAGCCACCAGCAGACGGACAAGGCAGTAAACCCTGAAGGTGACGTTACGGAGCTTAGCGAAGCAGCGCTCCATGCGGGAGGGAGTCGGTCACGCTGGGCACTCATACGCAGACACCACATCTACATCTCGTGGCTTAAAATAATATTTTTCTAAAAAACTTCATACTTTGAAAAGGGGCATCAATGTATTTTTTAAGTGGTGATAATATTGCACTGCAGTTAGCACAAGCTTAAAAATCTTTATCCATAATGAATGAAGCCCTCGGGGAAGCCCCAAACTGTGAGCCTGAGCAAAGGATTCTGGGAGGTTGTTTTTTTTTTAATTCCAGTCCCTCGCCGTGCATACAGACATTAGCAGCTCTTACTGATATCCAACAAGCCAAGCAAACCCTGTGAATAGAGGTGTGGTGGAAGCGATTGCTGGAATTCTTTATCTTTATTTTCCGTTCGCCTGAGCTGTACTCAACAGTGCTAGAGTGTCCCATCTCTCTCATCCATCCATCCTGGAGCCTACTGCAGGAGGCAAAGGGCACACAGTTTGGGATATCCCTGTGCCCTCATTTAAAATGCTGTCTCAAAAAACACTGTCCCTCCTAAAAACAGCAAAGACACTCTCTTCGAGGAAGCAAGGTTCTCTCTAGGGTTCCCAGCATCCGCAGGATCAAGAGGCTCGATTTGCTTAGAACATTTTATGGCTGCTTGCTAGTCAAACACACAGTCAGGAGATAGGGGGTCATTACATTCTAAACGGAGCACAACACTGCAAGCAAACCACAAGGGGGGTTCAGGAGCACAGTGCAAATCTGAGCAGCTACTTGATAGTCGTATCAAGAAGCAGTTTGGATGCTAATGCTAATTCTGATGCTAATTTCTTAATTATCTGATGAGCACCTCAGAATAAATGTTTGAAAATCATTCTAGCTTGTTAATTCCACATATAATACCGAATAATGTAACATAATATTGAATAATAGGAGGAAATAAAATAGGGAACAGGAAATTAAAGTCAGGTGGTGAACAGAATGGGTAGATAATATGGTAAGGAGGGTCTGTAATCTGTTACGACACAGGGGTCAGAGGTCACGCTTGAGTGCTTCCTGAATCCTGCCGGTACCTACCTCGTACTCCTCCTTGAAGCCGTAGCCCTCGGAGCACTTCATCTGCGTGATGTGCTGCAGCAGATCGGCCACGCGGATGGCAGGGTGCAGCTGCCCGGTCTGGTACGGCACGTCCGCCGACTCCCGCGTCTTGTACGTGTGCCCGTGAGACTGCACCAGGCTGCCGGTGTCGCTTGCCGCGGCGTGGCTCTCGTCTGGAATGATAGTGAGAGCAAGGCATTGCTTGGTCAGGGCCAAGCTGCCCGTGGAGCTCAACGAGGCCTGGTTGGACACTACAGCTACCGGGGGCAACGGCTCATTACTGACGGATGGACATGAGACAACAGTGTCATATTAAAACATGAGGAAACATCTATCAATCTATCTATCTATCTATCTATCTATCTAATCATATATGAATTTTAACCTATTTATTATAAGTTTTATAAAACCAATCAAAAATAAAACATTTCATTACACCTTTGTTGAAAAGCATCCAAACTCATTAGAGTTTTGTTGACAGTGGTGTATAAAACATACGTTTTATGCCTGTTGGAGATATAGCACAAGATTATATGTTTCCAGCATATTACCATTTAATATACATGATTATACTTGTTAAATTGTGGCAAATGTCATTACTAAATCCTGAACGACAGCGAGATGGGGATGTCGGAATGCGGCGATGACCACGGACGATGGAGGTGCTCGGAAAACGTGCAAGTCACCGTAGGGACCGTTCACGACGTCTGATGAGGAACATGGCTTAAGAAATAAAACAAAAAAAAAAAAACAAAGCTAAAAACCAGGAAAAAAAAAATGCTAGCCGGAGAAGGACGGGTGCTCGGAAGACGACAAACGGCGTTCTGATGGGTCATTCGCTTTGCCATGCCAGCCAACTGCGTCACGGGAAACACAAAGAGTGGGCGGGGCAAGGCGGAGGGGGTGGAGGGATGTTGCCATGCAAGTCAGCACACACCAGAAGAGGCTCCGTCCATGATAACACACAACCTCTCTTCCCCAAAAAGGGCCCACTGGAGACTTACCATTAATCGGAACTTTACAAGGAGATACATAACAGGTTAAATGTGAAGAAAAAAGGAGGAGAGAAAAGGGAGAAGAAGGATATAAGCAACAATATAGCATGAGCACCTGCACAGTCGTCCTGAATGAATCCAGGGCAGCTCACTCTCCTTCTGGGAGAGCAAACTCAATTCTGTGATAGGCCCGCCTAGCACAAAAGCACGTCTGAATAAACCGATTAATTAATCCGGGCTGCTTGTTTGCTCAAGAGACCTTTCAAATGGTCGCCCAAATAGTCTAATTTGTCGACGAATTAAAACATCTTTCAATCATTATTTTGCATGCCAGAACCTGAAAATTCCCAAATGAAATTTGCCAAATTATCAATTTATTTAAAAGTATTACAATTGTTAATTAAGAAAAGTATTAATTATCAAATGAAGAAACTAAATGAAAACAATTTTTAATTAAATTTGATAGCTCTGTCATAGTTGGTATCTGTCAGTTTTCATTACATCTCAGCACTCAGTTAAATTATTTAATAATTAAGTTGAAAACATCACCTGGTATCTACAGGCTTAAACAAATTTTACTGGTTTAACTAATAATCTTGGATTTCAGCCACTCTTCAGGCAAGAAGTAATTTCTACCTGCTTTTTTTTTTTTAAATAAAAAGAACAATATTGATATTTATTTAATTGAGTACTGGGACGTAACCAAAATGCAGGGCCCCACAGATTACCTGGATCATAATTTTCCACTCCTGCGCTAACTGACTGTCTGTCTGTTAAATGTATTCTCCACTCATGGCTACACGGCATGACAAGGGCAGCTACCACAGGCCTTCAGCTATATATCCAGCACACAAGTCATTTTACAATTAACTTAGTAATAAGTCTCGTTATTTCGGAAAAAAATCGAATGTTTGCATAAGCATACAGTGGTGATCATTTGGAAAACAGATGCTATTTCTAATGTGCTATACAAAACAAAAACCCCCAAAAAGTCTCTCACTAGCAAAAAACGAAACGTAAAAACTGCAAAAGTTCAAACAAAAACCGAACAGACCGCGTCCCTCGTAGTACGCGGCGGACTAATGGGACAAAGCCCTTGTATGACAGCCCAGCCTTCAGTTTTTATATTTATTTGTTGGGTGTGTACTAATGCTAACACGCTAACATGCTAATGCGCTAACGGTCACGGGGGAGGGGGAGGGGGGGAGGGGGAGAGGGGGCGGGTGGCGGGGGCAGAAGTGGGGAAGCTGCTTCGGCACTCGATCACTCCCCATCATCCAGTCCACATCGCCTGTCCATGCACATGAGAGGTCAGAGACATACGTGATGTCGACACGGAAATGTGGATGCGATGGAGTGAAGCCAGCCTGCACTTGGTAGACTCCTAAACTCACAGAAAAAAAATAAAGAAAAAAGCAGGCAGGTATGGAGGTGAAGAAGCCATCCAAAACCAGCCAAACTGAACCAGAAAGCCACCTACCCTCCCCCAGCCCGCTCACAATCCGACAGATAGCTATTAGCCACAGGAGACACACACGCTTAAGTCCGGCTCGCGCGAGTAGGAAGTGTGAAAAGGAGACGGTTGTCCTCACCTAATATCGCGGTTGGCACAAAGGGGTCTGCCCACACCATAAACGAGTGACGAGTGGGAAGTTTATAAAGGAAAAGAACATAGCAGTAAATAAGTGGACGCATCCCCCCCCAAGTAAGAACAACATCAGAGCAGTGCAGTAATTAGTAGGTATGCCAGTTATTAATAAAAAAGATGTTAAAGAAGCAGGCAAATCAGGATTAAATCCCAAAATAAAGACACAATTAAATCACTTATGGCGGAATGATTTTCAGAGTTTCATTTCATGGATTTCGTTCCATGAAATACCGATCGACATCGATACACGTTACACTTTACACTGTAATTAACAGGCTGAATGAGGTTAAAGCGTACACAAGAGAGGGGCTTTGGGGGGTGGGGGGGGGGGTGGGTGGGTGGAGGGGCAAATAGGACAGAGAAAAGATAGGGTAGGTAACTACAGTTAGGGGAACATTTACATATGACTCAGAAGTGTGGGGTTAATTGGGGGGGGGGAGGGACTCCATGTTGGAGGAACTCAAAAGACATGAGACACAGCTCAGGAATTTTTCGATTAAAGTCAAAATTTTGACCCGACCTGGCGCTGAGGACTGAGGTTCATTTTGCCTGCTTAATTCCCAAACCTCCAACTAGAGCAGCAATGGCAGGCAGGCAGGATTGGCGGGGAGGGGGGTAAAAGTGGCCAATCTCATCACCACGGGTCAAAGTTTTGATTAATCCATCTGTGAACTGTGATCACGTTACACCCCAGTGCAGAGAGAAGAGACAAGGTCAGTACCTGGGTAGTAGGAGGTAGGAACGGAGGTGCTGAGGGTGTTAGTCTTCATGGTGAACGACGAGGGTGAAGAGACAGCTTTGTGCAGAAACACGGTAGGCAGAGAACCATTAATGAGCAAGCCAGCAAAGACACTTCATCCTATTCTCTTTCTTAAATGATTCTCTTCCAGTCGTTACGTGCCTCTTGATTTCTAAAATTTATTTAAATCTGCTTCTTTCCTTTTCAAAAGCCAGTTAACAGCCAAATTCCGGGATTTTTGTAAACAGTGCTTTCTGCAGCAAGAGACTGTTTAGCCACAATTAACTGATTAGCGCATTATTTCAAGAAACAAGGCAGAGCAGAGATGGAGGGGGCCGACAGTCTCAGATGAGCTTCCTGAAACATGTCGAGAACGTGCGGCTCCCCATGGGGCCCCGGGGCCCCTCCCAAGCCTTACAAATACCAGCCTCTGAATAAGGGGACGTGTCTCGTTACCTTAATCCAAAAACAGCACTAATGCTAAAATTTCACCCGATAATTTTATAGTCTTGAAATTTCTAAACTGATGAAAATATTAATTAGAGCTTGTACCATATCAAAAACATGTCTAACATTTGAAAGTTCTTTCACTATGTAATAATCCAAAACTAAGACTGACTAGAATATCTAAAGACTGAGTTGTCATATTTGTCACTGCTGTTGCTCACATACTGCAATTAGATTAAATATTAAAACTGATTTTTATACTCACCAGTACAATAGAGCTCAGTTCTTCTTAACACTGAAGCTCGCTGTCACTACAGACTAATGCATTCAGCAACGATACCATAATATGAACAATACAACAACAATAATGTAAATAAATGTATGCCGTTTGTCACATTTATTGGAATCTAACAATGAAACATGAGACAGATTTTAAAATGCGGGTTAGGGCTGTCGTCGAGGATACGAGTCCCAGAGGCGCTATACGACACGACTGTCAGTCTCAGAAATCATTCCGCGAGACAGAGGGATAAGGTCACCTATGAAACCCGTCTGTCACTAGCTAGCGTTCTGTCTGTACGTCTGAAGGCGTCTTGATTTATTCATTCGATGGGGGCGACTTGGCTACACGGGGAAAAAAAAATCACCTTCGTCAACCATGCACCTCTAATATTTATGGTTCATAAAGAAGGCTGTTTGGTCTCCGCAGTGTCTACGGTAATATCTGTGCAGCCCTTTTTACTTATTAATGATAAAATGTAAAAAATAAAACAAATGTGAAAAAAGACCATTAGTTTTAAAAGAAAAAAGACTTTCAAAAATCAGTTTAGAATACAGTTTCAAAAAACCTGCCTTCTATTTGAGAAATTATGAATGCAAAATTTATGGATATTTTCTCACCTGTTTCTTAATAATATTTTAAAACCAGACAAATTGCAGTTCTTTAATTCCTTTAAATAAACTTTCCAGTGATAAGCACTGAACATTATGATTTAAAAAAAAAAAAATTCCACAAAATTCAGCGGCTGCCACTGAATCCTGTTTGTTTTCAAAAGTCAAGCAAAAAGAGAAAAATAAAAAGCAAGGTGGAAAAAAGGCAAGACTTTTAGAGTATTCCTCCGTGACTCGTGGCGATGTTAATGTCTAGCGGCTGGCCGTGTTAATATTTCATGCGCTTGGAGACGGCCCGTTCCCCCACCCCTAAAACCAAATGAGGGCAGGTCCTGCTATCCGAGGACGTCGGCGCACTCCAGGTCACGGTGCCTTTTTCCGAAAACTCTGAAACGTGGGTTAGCCTTTGTCCTGCGCCACTGTTCCGGGGATAAAAGATTCACAGCAGATCAGAGGTGAGCCCTCCTAGAGTGGCTGATCTCCGTCTAGCGGATGCAAAGCAGGAAGAGAGCCCAACATCACTGGGCACATCTAAGGAGTATCACCTCAGAAGGGCTTTTAAACCATTATACCAGCGGCTACGCGTTAAAATGCTAAATAGACGATCCTTTCAGTCCGAGCTCCGTCGCCGACATGGAGCTCGGAAATGAGGCGAATTTCCAGATGATGAAAGACTTCCTCTGCGACGGCTTCAAGTCACAGAAAGGCCAAAGGCCCCCCCCCCCACATCCTCCCCCCAAACGGTTAACTCAGCTACTTGAAATGTGGCACTTTTGACAGCCGTGAGTATGGCTGCCAGACTGAGTTCGGATTACAGAGACAGTGGCTTTCGCCTCCATCTTTGTTGCATCATGAGCGTCGGAAAAACCGCCACAGCGCGACGGCTGCTTCCGTACGGCATTCCACCATAAAGACGCCGGTCTCTTCCCCGTGACCCAAATGTCAACACCACAACCCGCCCATCTGAGAGCAGTGCAGCCCGGCCCAGACACTCACATCTGCCGTTGAGGTTGTGCGTGTCCATGAAGGAGATGGCCTCGTCGCAGTTGGTGCCCTGCTCCGTGTAGCTCTTGTCCATGGAGTTCACCATCACCGTCATCTCCTGCCGTGTGCTGCTCAGCGTCTCTTTCCGCTTCTTCGCCAGTTTCCTTCGGTCGCCACACAAAGACAAGGCAGTAGAGGAACGTCATTCCCGGATGGACGCGCCCACCGACCAACAAAATTCAATCGTATCTTGCATTTGTCGCTAAGTTCATTTTTGATGAAGGAAAGGTAAACAGCAGCATATTACTCAATAGCAGTAAAGATAAGGCTTATGCTAACATAGCAGTAAAGTATAGATATAGATATATATATATATATAGTGTCTATATATATATAACAAACTCTTGTTTGTCGTTGGGGTTGCAGGGATTCAGCATGTGATCATCAGAAGCAGCATGATTAAGCTGAAAGCAGGAACAATGTCAAGGGATAAAGACAATCCGTGAATCGGAATGACGGCTTCAGGCCCGACTAATGTGCTCCCCTGGGGCGACGTGTCAAGGGGAGGAAGAGAAGTCACTACCCACTTCCCCCCTGGTGGCTGGTGGGTGAGGGTGTGAGGGGGTAAGACTGATGAGGCAAAAAAAGGCTCTATATAAAAATTTTCTGCCTGTAGCGACAAGACGGTGCGAGCATCCCAGCAAGCGCGCCAAGCCCGGCCTGCTCTCGTCTGCTCCCAGTCCCAGTTTCCACCGAAGGTCTTTGGTGTGTTTGTGTAGTACGTCTACAGGGGTTGCAATATTACATTCCCGAGGTTAGGAGGGGCCTTTCACAATCCTAATACTTTAATTTAAATTACTTTTATTTCACTGACACTTTTGGCCAAAGTGACATACAAGTGAGGCAAACAGCACATTACAAACATACAGCTGTCAAGGAGTCAGTTGGGCATAAGTGCAGCTCGGCTGAGCTTCCAGTGAATGTCCAGGTTCAAGTGTAAGCAGCAGTAATGGACCAAGAGCTACACAGCAAGTTCAAACAAAGCAAGAACCTAATAAGACTATCCAAAGACCAGAATGTGCAGCATGAACATTCAAGGGCCGTAAAATTTACAACTGGATCTCAAAATATCCAGGTCAGCCTTCATTTCGGTTCACTGTGTCAATTGTTATTTCACTCTCTTTATGGATGCTAATCTCAATTACCGATGGTTATTAAATGAATTCCCAGTCGATCTGACCATTAATGTAGCTGCCAATGGGACTGTGTCTCAGGGCCTGGAACTTCACACAGGTGGCACAGTAAATTTTAGTGCCACCACAACCCCCGTCAGCAGAAAAACGAAGGAGGCCCCCGGGAATTCTCCCGATTAGCCATTCCTGGACTGGAGCTGATGGGAGCGACGAGGTCCTTCATTTATAGATGCCACAAAGGGCGTCTTTTAGCAAGACTGGCACAGGACCCTTTGTTCCAAGGATGCCACCGCTAACACCTCTCCATGACACCTTCCTCTTCCCCAAAACCTGGCCCAAAATGGACTCCTGTGGCTCCCCCCCACCAAACCCTGGCAGCTGCCTACCAGCTCTGCCTGTTTCAAACATAGAGCCCTTTCAACAGCCATGTGAAGAGAAAAAAATAAACACTGTCATTGAACAGGAAAAGAAAACATTCGAGATTAACATGCCATCCACCTTGAGCATAGCAGCTCAGCCCTGTTTCTCCCTGAATAGCCACACATCAGCAAGGCCTAATGACATCTTACCTCCTTCCCCCTTTCCTCCCTCCGAATCGCCTTGGGGCAGAAGAGAAGGGACAGAGGGTGCAAGGAGATGCTCCTTCTAATGTACCCTCCTTGGCTCCTGCTCCAATCTATTCCCCGTAGCACAAAGTGACTTAAAGGCACACATTCAGACTGAGCCTGTACACAGCGGCTGCAAACCGAGCATTAAACATAGATAAGCCAGAATCATCTCCAAAGTCTATCCTTTTCCGTCATCATTTTGGCACTTAAAGATCAAAGTCGACCGAGCTCCCCAGGCCGGAACAAAAAACAGGACTGGAGTTGCAAATATCTAGTCAGATGTTTACCAGGAATCATTCTCCATTTGACATGATATTGCACGATGTCTTCTGTGTGTACGGCTTTTTTAATGGCCATGTGGTGCACATCAGCACGTGTTCACAAGCGTAGTGCAACCTGTGCAGAGGCAGACCAGTGAGTTTGTGCTGGCTCAGACACACACAGCCGTCCCGCGTTGAAAGTCCTCTATTATGCTCCCTGTCCGTATTGGTCGAGATCCTCATCGCAGGCCAGCAGCCTCCATGTATGATACTTCTGCTATTAAATGCTAAGAAACTCGCTCTGTCTTGGTGAACTGCCCCACCAGTTCATGGCGTGTACATGTACACTAGTGGCCAGAATTGTGAAAACACGTAGCATTTTTACACTTTAAAAATTGCTACACAAATATTGGCAATAATGTTTATAAATAATCAAAGAATGGTACAAATATCATACATTGGACAATTAAGTAACTGGAGTAACAGCTGAACAAAGTTCTGCAATCTCTAAAATAAAAAGTGTTTTCACAATTTTGGCCACTAGTGTACATTTAAAGATTCTAAGCTAGATTGCTCCACCTTCTAAACTTGCTTTGTTTTTATTGTTTTTATTAGCAAGTCTACCCAGAAGCCAAATAAAATGCCAACACATATACACTGACATCCTTTCTGTAAATTTGTTAATTTCTATTGTATTGTTTAGTTTTTGCATGTATTGTACTGTGAAGTTGTTAAGATCGCCTAGCGGGCAGGAGGTCAGCAAAGCCGTGAAGTCGGTAATAGGGGTTTATTGGCACAAACGGGGTTGACAGCGACGAACATCAATGACCGATCTGGGGAACACTAACTCAGACGCGGACTAAATACATAAGACACATAGAAAATAACAGGTAACAATCAGGGTAGTACACGTAGGTAATGAGGGGGCGTGGCACACACGAGGATCGGACGAGCAGGTCATGACAGAAGTGTTTCTCCTACGTGTCTTGCAATTTTGTTCTGTACTTCATGTTCGGCACCTAATCACAACCAGTTCTGGTATATTTGCCAAACTGGAAACAAAGTGTTCCGAGTTCTGTCAACCAATAAATAGCTACACCATAATTATGATTTAGCCAGGAATCTGGAATAAGGTAAAACATGACATCGGCTCAGAGAAAATGAAGTGTCCTTTCATTGCAGCTGGAAGAGCAGGGGTACTTGTGTTCCCAGGACATGGTACAGAATTAGTGGGGAAGAACAGATTCAAGAAAACGAGGATGACAAGGCGTGACGCTACAGTATTTAACTGAATGCAGAACAACAGAGCTGCCGCTCCACACGAGATAAATCACGTGGGTCTTTGCGTCGGAGATGCACCGTTTTTCAGGCAAACAGCCTGCCGTTCGCAATTAATAAAATCAGATTACTAAAAGGGATTGCCAAGGTATTAAAACTTCAAAGCGACAGTGTCCCCCTTCAAACGCAACAGAGCCTAATCTTGGCATTTGCAAATACCGGCTTAAGTTTGTAACCACTTGTCATCTCCGGAATCTGTTATTTGTTTTAATCCTCATACAAGCATCCGCTGAGGATTTGCCAGCTGAATTGCTCCCGCCATTCGCATTAAAACGCAAATTAAAGTGTCGGACAAGGCCTTTTAAAAACCGCAGCTCGCGATCAGCGTTGCGCTATACATCTATTCACATTGAGATTCTGAGAAGCCGGACACAAAACTTGACAACAATGACAACAAAGCAACCTTAAAGCTCTTTATCCAGAGCTCAAGACGACTTTAAACTCCACTTTACCCATAACGCCCTATAAATACAATTAAAGAAATTGATTCTATGGATTCTTGCTGGTTCAGAACCAGAAATGGACTGAATTAATGCCCCCCCCCCCCCCCAAAGAATCATCTGAACGCATGCTGCTGTAAGGTCCTAAGCTAACAAAGTTCTCTGTTTGTTGACTTTCCCAAATCAATCTTCTTTATTAAAGTGTGCGGAGCCTCACTGCCATATGGCCACAGGATGCTGCCCACTCCCAGCAGCCTTTTACTCAGGCAGCCCGACAGGGAGCTAATAGTTTAGCTGCTACTGCAAATTTGTTGACAAAAGCGATATTTAACACAGTCCGTCATATTACGAGAAATCTGCAGCAAAGACTGGCAGCAGGGTGAATGACAAGGAACCAGGATGCTGCCCCCTGCTGTTTAAGATCATGCTGAACATCACGGGCCAATCATGAATGTTGGGTGATCTCAAAAACTGGAGATCTGAGGAGAAAATACATGAGTGTGATACTATCTTTTTTTCTGGTTCTTTCCGGGTACTTATCCCAGATGTAAACAATGATTTGGAAAATGCAAATCCAGTTATTTACGTTTGTGACTGTGGGGTTCAACAGAGTGATGTCAATGTCTGATGAGTCTTTGTTCCATCACAGATTAGTCAGCTGGACTCTCCTTCCACAGTGGGCATTTCTCACAAGTCCCATCAAGGAGTAGGAGAAGCAGATGGTGCAAAGCAAGCCGGTTAGCTTGTCACTGCAAACGCAAATCTCACTTATCAAGTCAGCTCTATAACCAGCTCTCCCCAGAAACATTCATTTTTTTTAACTTTTTTAATTTATTAATTCTTTCATTAATGTAAGAACATAAGAAGATAAGAAATTTAGAAACGAGAGTAGGCCATTCAGCTCATCAAGCTCAATTGGGGAGAACTCACCTAATAGCTTAGAGATGTTTAAAATCTTATCTAGCTCTGATTTAAAGGAACCCAAGGTTTTAGCTTGTGCTACACAATTCCATACTCTAAGTACACACTGCATAAAGAAGTGCTGTCTCAAATCCAGTTTAAAATGTTCTCCCACTAATTTCCACTTATGGCCACAAGTTCTTGTATTTGAACTATTACTGAAGTAACTATTTGGCTGAACAGCATCCTGAATAGAATCTTATATACCTGGATCATGCCCCCTCTTAGTCTCCTTTGCTCGAAGCTGAACAGATTTGGCTCAGCTAACCTCTCATCTTAAGACATTCCTCTAAGACCAGGAATCATTCTTGTAGCCCTACGTTGAATCCTCTCTAAGCCAGCAATGCCATTTTTAAGTTAAGGTGACCAAACCTGCACACAATATTCTAGGTGGGGTCTTACCAAGGAATTGTATAATCTTAGCATCACCTCCACACACCTAGAGATGTAACCCAACATCCTATTGGCCTTAAGCCATGTAGCATGGCTTAACTTAATAAGGGTTTATTTGTTTTCCCCCATAAGCGTTTAATACGTTCACAGAAATCCATAGTAACTTGTGAAACGTCCTAGACTGTCAGTGACAAAAGAACTGTGAGGTAGAACGGCCCTTAGGACACGTCCAGTACGCATCACTTTCTGTCCGTCCTCCCAGTGCCTATCATTCTGTTAGCAGGATCGATGCTCCCCGTCAACAGTGGGCAGGCTGCAAATAAAATATATTATTAGTGCTAAATCAGCTTAGTACACAATTTAAATCGCAAAGCACAATCTCTTCTCATTTACTGTTATCACATTTTCACCCCCTCGCTGAATTTATTTGACCGTTTAAAACAAACTTCCAGCACAATCCAAATCCACATATCCACCTTATATACCGAAAGCCTTTTCGATAACTTTAAAAGCTAGGAGCATTTTTTTAGGGATCTGTTCTTTTTTTTCTACCGTTTCACTTTCCAAAGGCCACGCTCGCCGCCCAGCCATCGCCTCTTTTCATTTGCACAGTTTTTTCCACCCCCTTTCAAACCGCATCTCGGCTCCGCCGTATCCACCGGGGAGCGGAGTGACCGAGACCCTTCCTCAAGCGGCGGCGACGGCGAGGAGGATTTCTAAAAGCTGCGGCCAGGCTATTTCCTCGAAAATGTCAAGACTCGGTCAGTTTCTAAGTGCAGCGGGGGTACGGGCACAAAGCAAATGGAAAAATAAATGTGAAAGCATTTTTTATTGCTTCCCGGGGAAGGAAGGGAAGAAAAAGTCACAAAAGGGGAACGCGCCGGAGCCATTGGCAGAGTGAACAGCACACATCCCGGTGTCTGCAGGATGAGCCCTGAGGTGCTGAGACCATAAACGTCTATGCTTTAAATAACTGTGGTTTCTTTAAAGGGCAATAACTACAAGATAAATAAAATAAAATACTACAAGCGTAACCCACAGGAAGTCCACATAGAGTCATTCTATCATTGATTATAGAAATAATGATTAGCTGATTCTAATTTAGTTGTGTGAATCACCTCCGCTCAGCACTTCTACTGGAGACCATGTGAGGTCTAACCAGGTATTTGTTTGAGAACAAGTATTGCATTATGTGCTGACATATTTTACTGCCGGGGGGGGAGGGGTGGGGGGTTGCTGGGGCTTTTTTACGGGGCTTTAGAAAATGTTCTTTGCTATTTTCATTAAAATTACTCCCACCCCCCCAAGAAAGGTTCATACCCGCTTTTCATAAATCCCTAATGACGCCCCTGTTTACTATCCAATAGCTATTGGCAGACATGGGAGTCTGGTGGAATCCGAAATGAGAGAGATTCCTGGTTAAAGACTTAACAGAAGCCAGAGGGACACAAAACAGGGCAAAGCAGAACCCCTCCGTGCTGTTCTGTTACATCGGGGGGATGACACGAGGCAATGTGGATGGACTTCACCATCCGTATTTGCTCTGCACTGATGCCAGGGAATGTTCAAACGAGCGACACCGTCCGCATGATATTTGTGCTTTGTGCAGCTTTGGTGGTGCGAGCCACGGTCCAGAAAAGCTCACAATTATGTTTAAAAATCCCTTGACTGGAGGCTCAGTGGTTAACGTGCTGGTCCAGGCTTTCAAGCCATTTGTCGACTGCTTGCTGTATGCAACAGCTTGGGGCTGCAGTTTCATTTGAGGCGGTTTCTCCAAAAAATAACCTTCTCGCTTTAATCCGCATCATTCCACCGACTCGGGTCAAATTTAGACACAAAGCATGGGGGGCTAGAACTCGGGGATTACGCTCGGAAACATTTAGATTATTTATACCTCAGCCTTGCCTTACCTTGACAAGAGTTACCAGGAAGGTCGATCCAAACCGCACAGCAGTCTGGATTTTTAATTTAGTTTTTATTTTTTATATTACTTTAAATTTGCATCTGAAATCCAGTTTAGTTTGAGTTAATTTTTAGTTTAGCTTCAGTTAATTTCTATTCATTAGCAATTCAAAGATATATTTCTGTTTAGATTTTATATATTTTATTATTAAGTTTTCTTAATTTTATAGAGATATTTGTCTGATATGTCTATGATTTTTAGAGAATCCTACATTAAGGCACGGTGCAAATTATGTACTAATGTCCTCAAAATGGGTAAAACATGTTCATATTCATAATGGTTTAAAAGTAACATTGTGAGACACAAGGAACAAAAAAATGTAGCCAAATAGTAAAACTGGTAACGGTAAATATTTGGTATTTATTCTTATTTTCAGTGTTTTTGAAAGTAATATTCATAGTTTTAATTAAGCTGTAAGTTTTTTTTTTCATTAGCTGTAATTTTTTTATTTGATAAGTATTTATAAAAATACTTTTTTGTAGTTCTAGTTTTTGTTAAAGATAATAACTCACAAGAGGTCAATCGTATCGCAGCTTGGAATACGCTTCCTTCACATAAACACATGCTACCCTGGGAGTCTAGCTAGGGTTCTCAGAAGAACTCTTCCAGAACTTTCTCTCTTAACCCGTTCAAGTTACACTCCTCCATCCTATCCTTCAACGTTCATATTTTTCAGTTAATATTTTCACCAGACCCCTGAAAAAGCAGCAAACTCAGGCCGAAAAGTACAGAGAGAAAGTTTCCCCCCCCCGGCTGGCAGACACACATAAATAATGGCTGGGGGTGTACATACCGAGCCGCTGGGAGCTATGGCCGACGGACCATCCAGAGACAGGCACCATTAATGTGCCCGAGAGTGTAGCTCTCTGTCCAGACGGCTGCTGCATCATAACCCTACTTTATGTATTATTTCCCATATAAATCTTGATGCTTTGCAGGAACCTTTTCTCAGTTACCTGGGGCTAGGGGGCTAAGCTCGACAGTTTAATAATAATAATGAAAAAAAACAAGATTGCAGAAATGTTTTACCCTCTTTGGAAAGAAAGGTAATACCTGACCTTTATATCTGACAGCCACTAGGGTAGAGTTCCAGACTTAACAAATGGACCAGGGAGAACATCCATAGGTTGGTGACATTGGAGAACATCTCCCATCTTAAGTAACTATCACTGGACTGAAGGCCTGTTTCAACAAAATTATTACAAACTGTGGCAAAATACTGTTTTATAACTTTCTTTGTGGCATTCATTCTGCATTGGCAGGGGACGCCCGGGATTGTAGCCTGATCATCATGGAGCAAACGTTCACACAAATGAACAATTGATTCCCCAAAATGTGTTTGGATTAGAATCCCAATGAGGAATAAGTTAAGCCTCAATGGTAGTTCCACAGCACCACTCCCTGAGACCTATCCCAACCTCACTCGACATTACGCCCCCTGCTGTTCCGGCAAAAAGATCTCTGGTGAAATACTGAAGCACAGAAAGGAAACTTTGGAGAAATCATCTGCCAGCAGAAACCAGGCCTGCAAATAACTCACTGGCCCATACCACACACGCCACTTCCTGTGGAAATCGTGACCACTGAAAGCACATAACTGTGAGATCAGTCAGCTGGAAATGAGTGACTGGCATCGATGAGCATGATTGGCTGGTTTGACACAGCTGATCTCCACAGAGGCGGGCAAATGCTAAACACGTCTAGTTCACAATATGAACCAATATGAAGCAATCAATCATCCTTAAAGTGAACATGCCCCAATATCAACGTGCTTTGAGACAATGTAATATTGTGAAAATGCACTATATAAAATAGAATATCAAGATTCCAACTCAATCTCCTAATTAAAACACATTATAAGTGCATGTAATTACTTTTAATCCCCTTTTAAATATCAAATACATTATTAACTCACTTCACACTGACATACGAAGTGAAATATTTTCTATACAAATATATCTCTTTTGTCATTGAATTAGACAAGTTAGCCTTTGCTTTTAAGACCTGAAAAGGCCAGGAAGTGGAAAAATACAAGTCATGTTGCTTTCAGTGGCTCATTAAACGGAAGGCTTCCCATCCATATAAGCGCTGAACAAACATGAAAAGACAGGAACAAAAAGTTATGACAGACATGGGGTCAAAGTATCCGAGTGACGACGACCCTAGATCATGCAGAGATATTAAGCCGCTTTTTTTGGAGCAGCACACACATGACGAACCCCATGCCGCCCCTGATTAATACAGTCTTGCCCCCAAAGGAGCAGCATTAATATGAAATACAGGACACGCACACCTGTGTACTGGGGGGATTTAACTGCACGATTAAGCCCCCTGAGTACAGGAGCCCATAGACTCACAATGTTGTCCCGGCAATGATGTTACCCGCAAAAAAACTGGGAAGGCTTAAAAGAGGCAGATCCAGCAAACACTGGTACTGGATTATTTACACAAGAGTATAATAACACTTGTTACCTGGTGTTGTTTTTCTATTAAATCTATAGAGCGTGATAGTCGGCCACCGTCCTTTGTGTCATGAATCATTGATTCCCCCATATGAAAACGTTACTGTAGACATTTTTAAAAGATCTCTTCTCCACAGGTTGGTCCCAAAGATGACCAGGAGCTCTCCTGCCTGCCTGTGCACATCACATTGGCCCATCGGGAATTCTAAAATATTGGATATAAATATTTAATCTAAGCTGGGTATGTAAGCTTCGGTCCTTTAAATTGGCTTCAAGAGACTCATGCATATCAAATGATGTATCTAATAACTAAATACGTTTGCCAGATCTGGCAGGTTCTGAACTGTCTTGACTGAAGGTTTGGGAGCCTGCCGGGGAGGCGGTGGTCACATTGGAGGACAGGTTAGAGGCAGAGAGAAGAATCATCACACTCCAGTTCAACATCTCTGTGCCCTGTCAATGGTTCTAGCTGTTGGCTCTAGCTGCCCATGGCTCTTGAATTATCTGAATTGGGGAGGAAGTGAAAGAATCATCAATTTTCTTGGTTGGGGGGCCCTCCTGAGTAAAGCTTTGCCTAGGGCCTGTGAAAAGGTGGAGCCTGTGACAGTGACTTGGGCTATTTAATTTGCTGACTTCACAGCTAATGGCTAAACAACCATCCATCTTCCAACTGCTTATCCTGTAAGGGGGCAGGAGGCAGAGCCTATTCCAGGAACTGTAGTGAACAAGGATGAGGTATTTCAATAAACAGGATGCCAGTCTATCATAGGGCAAGGACACCAGTTCACTGCTGGTATTTAGACTACAGGAGGAAGCTGAAGTACCAAAGGAAATGCATACAAACTCCACGCACACAGGGCTGGGTGGGGAATTTGAACCGTCAACCCTGGAGGTGTGAGGTAAGAGTGCTGCTCATTCCTACTGGTAAACAAAAGACAGGGATGAAATAGTGAGCTGATTTATTGACAGTAATTAACAGTTGTGTTTTTAATGACATCACTATGACGCCAGGAAGTAAGCAGGACATCCTTCAGTCTGTCTCAGCCTAAGATGATCGACTAGGCTGGACATTAAGGCTGACAGACGTAAGGCTCAGAAACCTGGTGAGTGCTTTGCCTCATACGTCAACTAGCAATTCTCAAACTAGTTTAAGGTTCAAAAGAACAACCGAAAAGATGACCAAAAAACATTCTAGAAAGTTCTAGGTCCTCTCTTTGTGCAATTTGTAACATTCAGGCTCAATAAACAACTTAACATGTCCTCAACCAAAAACCCAGCCACTACGAAGAGGACAGTGTAGTAAACCCCTTAAAGTAACTGTGAGATGAACAAGGAAACAGGAAACTGTTGAGTGCAAACAGTCTTTGAGGCCAAACACATGGCCCTAGAAGAGAGGCAACCATCTATCCAAATGAGCAGCACAAGCCTGATGGCACTCATCTCTTCCGAAGTCTCCGAAAACCTTAAGCTATCCTCTCCAACTTGCACACATAGAATTATGGTATTTCTGCCACTTTTGGACACACGGATGACATCTGGCCTCAACTGGAGACTCTGCAGGTTCTACAGGATGGACCCAGACAGGAGAGGGAAAAGCACCCTTGAAAAAGCAAAGAAAGGGGAAACCCTGTTAGGGGAACAACCTGGCACAAAAAAACCCAAAGCAAAACTTGAAGCAGTCCTACTACATGTGGTCCGCTGTGGAACAAGCCCCCATGAGGCATGGCCACCCCCTTTCTGCATGTTGTTCATCTCCCCAGCTGTTCTCTGCACAATGGTGTACAACTACTGACTTTGTTGAAACAGTTTCTCACTGTTCTGTAACTAGCATTTTAAAAACATCTCGTTCAAAAGCACTGGTTTCTTTGGTGATTTATGCATTGAAGCACACCTTAAATGGTACCATAAGACACAGCACAGAAATGTTTTCTTCACCAGCCAGATCCTTGCTCCATACAAACAGAATTTGTTGAAACTTGGAAGCACAAATAAAGTGCCCTGAACTTTAGCACTGAATATACAGTAACCCATTTGCGTTTGGGAGGGTTAGGGGTGGCGGATTCCGGCGAATGTGAAAATTCATAAATAATACTTGCGTACCCCTAACCTCAACCCATAACAGGCCACTAGCCTGACCGATAACAAAAAAGTCTATTTATTACCAATTTCTAAACAAACAGTAATGTACTATACACTTTGCATGTCAAATTGCTTTGTCATTAGCTATCGCATTGGGAGCACTTATTAAAACCATTATTAAAAATGCAAAAATTAATGGCACTGAAAAGTTAAAAAGTTTTTGTGAGAAATGCAAGATTCCATGGTCACAATTGCAGGTAACACGTGATTGAGGCTGGTTGCCTAGACAAACATACCCAAGCAAAGACTTTTAATATTAAAGATGTAGTATGCACTTAAAGATATAGTATGCACTTGCACTAGCAAATATTATGTTTCACTAATATTTAGGGATGCATCGATCCCACTTTTTCTGTCCCGATTAAGATACCGATACCTGAGCTTTGGGTATCGGCCAATTGGACCAATCTGATACCAGAGTTTAATTAATGGGCTGTATGCTTTGCCTCACTGAGTGGAACAGACTGTGATCATTCTTTTAAGGCAACATCAGGCTTAACTTAGCGCTTTCCTAGCTTTGTAAAACAAAATGTAACGTATATAACATTTCAGTATAATTAGCCTATATATACAGTGGAAACCGGTTATATGTATGTCTGGGTGATCATTAGCCAGATGATCATTATAACCATTTTTTTTCTTTTTCCTTATGTCTCAGGCAGATTACCACCTAATTAACATTTGTATATTTATTACATGGTTATACGGTAATAAACCAGATAGTCGATATTTACTTTTATTGACTCTTTCAAAAGAATGAGTCTATATTTGACATTGAGAGAAAATGACTCAGACTCTGAGAACTGTGATTGGTCCACTTTTTTTATATATAGGAGCAAAGAAAGCGTACACCTAGGTGTACTTTTATAGGTAATTGATATTTAGGTATCGGTTCTTGGTATCGGACAATTTTTATGAGTACGAGTATGAGTATATGAACACAGTATCGGCCCGATACCCAATGCTGGTATTGGTATCAGAGCATCCCTAATAATATTTATATAATATTTAATATTTATATATAAATATATTTATATATTATGATTTTATGTAATCAAAATCATTGTTAGTGTTGTTTTTGGTTTACTTGTCATCTGTGAGTTTCTGAGATCTTTAGGCAAGGTCCAAAAATATTCCCATTTAATTGTTCACGACCAGTTCATGAATAACCGAAACCACGAATGTCATTTAAAACATCTGGACGAGCGACTGAATTTTCTGTTAATGCTGGAATGCTGACAGATAGCTTAAGAAGATCCCAGGCTAGGAACACCAGCATGTCAGGGGGTAATCCAGTATCTGTGTTTGCTGCGACGTGACCAGCATAGGCTTGTCATTATCAACTGGCCAGTTCCACTATGGTTTGTCAATTCCACTTCATCCGATGGGCGGCTAACAGTAGTAACCTTTTACGACCTGCTTGATGAAAGCACCTGGGCTAACCTTAATTCTGATGCTAACTAATGATACCATTTCCATCCTCAGCAAAATTCACGATATAAAATTCAGCGTGAAAAGTGTTAACTGTGACCAGCTTGCCTTTCACACTTATACCCTTGTTCCGTTCAGCTGGACTAGTCATTATCCCGCAAACAACGCTGTGGAGAACTGTTGGCACGGCAACGAACTGTGACCCCAATGAAAGTTGATCACTCACGTCCCCTGTGTGAAATCACCTTCTATTCCTTCCATTCCACTTTTCCTCAGAGTGCAGTGTTTGTCAGTGAAACAAATCCACATCCCTTGTTGCAATTAATTTGATTCCTGTGTTTTGGTGGGCCTCACTTTAAAGGTTTTAATTAAGCCTTTCACAAGCTCGGCACACTCTTTTAAAAGTTGGGTGTTAAACGGCCTCTTTTTGCCTTCTTTGATGAAAAGAGCCTGAAGATTCTGTCGAAAGGAGAGTAGGGGGGTCCCCTGCATTCTCAGAAGAGTCACCTACTCATGTTTTATTCAGCAGTTGAAGGTCCACCGAAAATTATCTGGGAAAGTAATGAGAAACCTTCTGTAGCCTGAAGGATCATTCATCCATCTCTCAAGCTTCTCGCCAGGACAGGGTCCCAGCAAGCGTGAGGCCTGACCCAGGCACCACTGGACACAAAGCTGAGGGACGCGCCAGTCCATCGTAAGGCGCACAGCTAAGGACTCCAAATAGCCTCTTTTTACAACAAGTGGAAACCAGAACACTTTGGGGGAAACCTGCAGAAAACAGGGAGGACATGCTAACTCCACATGCAGAAAGTGGGGATGGGATTCCAACCCACAACCCTGGAGGTGTGAGGTAAATACCATGTCTTAGTACCAGTTAAAGTTGATGGCAAGCTTCACCACCAGTGCCCCACGTCAAACTGGCTTTCTAAGCCGGTGGCCCATGTCACCTCATGGGTTGACCGGCACTGCCATACCTATTATAATGATTATTATATCGTTACCCAATCTGAGTGGCAATTTCTTTATTTTACACACACCCCTAATGTACACACCCTAAACAGAGACAATTCTGAATGTGATTTCCTTAACCTCAGAAACGGGGAACCTCGATATCACTAACGGATTTATACCTGCAACACCAGGCAAACTCGGATCACTAATAAAAGCAGGTTCTGTTAAGCAATTAAGGGCCGAGGTGGAATAAGAAGCAGCATGTGGTCACATGGTGTTTGATAGACCATTTAAAGGATCTGGCAGCAGGAGGTATCAGGGGTCAAAGGTCACACAAATGTCAGTATTGACAACTGAAAACACTAGCAATGGGTTTGGAAGGTACAGTATGCTCTTTTGTGTTTCAGCTGAACTCTCAGTCAATTAACCTTTTCCGCTCTGACCAATCGGTCGACGGAACAAATCGCACCGTATGAATCGCATTAAACAGCACGCAACGTGACACCGAGCATGGTAACAAAATTTGCGAGTTGCTATGCCGATTTGCAGGTCCATGGGGCAGCACCTCTGCTGGAGAGGAGGAGGCCTTTAACAATAAATACAGAGCTGATGGAGCTTTATTACCTAGTGATGTGCGACATAAGGAGCAGATTAAGATCATATTCAGGGCTGGGCCTGGAAACGTTAGAAGATCCATTGGAGAACAGCTAACAGCAGAGTGCTTTTAGCGCTGCTGTATGGGGCCTCGCATGCTGTCAACAAGAGCATGCAAGACGTAAAATAATAATACTAAAGAAATAAATCCATGAATAAATGAGAGAAGGACACAAACAAGGGTTCTCAGACGAACAGCAGCAAGGTTTGTGTGTGTATGGGGGGGGGGCAATCGATGGGGAGGAGCCTGGTGGTGAGGGGGGGGGGGGGGGGGATGGGGGCAGGGTCACAGGTCCGCATGGATTTCTGGGTATCTGAGCCATGAGGTCAGAAGGCATAAGAGAAAAGGCCACTAGTCAGTGGTCTCTGAAAACAAACTCTGAAGTATTGAACAGTTCCCAGCAAATGCAAGAGATTAGCGTCCACAAACAATCCTGACAGCTCAAATTGAACTAAATCGATAGATGTTTTATTCTCAAAATCATATTAGCAGGAGAAGAAATAAATTACTTATTTTATTGCTTTTTTTGAACTTTTCAGTAATCCAAAAAAAGGGCCAAGCACCTAATCATACTGAGAGTATACTTTTAAACAGCATGCAAGTCTCAATTTCTCTAGCAGAGAGGTGAAACTTGGCGTACACTGGCCGCAGCGTTAAAAAAATGGAGAATGGATCGTTGCATGGACATTTTTTGGCAAAAGAAAATAGAAAATGCAAGTGTACAGTGTTGAGCGAAAGCTGGGATGATGTCATGGCTGCTCTTTAAAAGGGCGAGAGTTGCTAGTCATGCATGGAGAAGGTGCGGGAGAAAGCGTGACGTTGCACAAGGTGGTTACTTACAGGTAGTAAGTGTAGGAGTGATAGGTTCTTCTGCCGGGGGGGTGGAGGTAGGATTTAAGCAGTGGTGGGGGGGAAGGGGAATGGAATGAAGGAAAGAAAAGTAAAATATTAATGTCCGAAAAATATATAAATGAACGAAACCAGATATGGTGGCCTAAGCGAAGGTTATCCGTGAACGTGAGAGCAAGGCGGTTACTGGACTGGACACGAGTCATGTATGAGTGCCTGGGGGCGGGGAGGGGTAGGAGTCCCTCTACCACACAGATCAGCAGGCTGGGAGGGGTGTCGCATTACTAAAGGAGCTGCATTTCGGAATTAGTCATCGCGATGTATTACGGGCATCGACACAAAGGCTGACAGAGGTCCTTCACGGGTCTTAAAAGGGAACCTGGTGAAGGCAGTGGAGTTAAAAAGTGGACTTTAAAAACAGATTATTGCTGTCCACTTTTTTAACATATGTGGCTATTTTGCAAAACCCAGGTGCAGTAAAATGTCTCCTTCAGAGTAAATTCTTGGGGAGGGGGGGTGCAATCACAGAAACTAAGACTCACATTTAAACTCTTTCTTAAGGTCTCCTTTTCAAATTGGCAAATACATATTAAAGATTTATGAAGTATTACCATGTCAACATGTTTTTTGAAGACCACTGTGCATAATAAACATATTTTTTATGGGTACTGTGATATTTTCACGGAACATACACAGAAAACCATGTGTTAATGACTTGCTATTATCACCTTATCAAAGAATTTTTGGTTCAATAGAATGTGGGGAAAAAAAACCACACAGTCAGTTTTGGGCATTAAAGCAGTGTTTGATCTCTTAACAGCGTCCCTCTTTGTATCCGCTTCTCTGAATTATTTTAATTTCGGAAAAGTATACCATAGTAATCTACAGCAAACCAAAGACGAGTCGTCGTGTGTTATTGCAGTATTGAGCGTGTACAAAGCAGCCTGATATTTGAAGAGCGCTGGATCCGGAGAAGGGTGCGGGGAACCGGGCCTTTCCCTGACACGGGAACGCTGCTAAGCTAAACTAGCCTGCAGCCAATCGCCCAAGGCCTCTCCATGAAAAATGCACTTTCATCAATTTTTCTGTCTTATCTCATTTTTTCCCCCCACTCTCTTTCCCCTTCATAACACAAGCCCCCGAAAATAATTTTGTGCTCCTGTTGCCAGGTCATCGAAACTGAGAAGTCTGACAGAATCGTTTCTTTGTTGTGGTGGGTAAATTGGGTTGTTAGGCCCTTTAACGAGGCGTGTCGATGCAAACAAAATTTACTTGATGCTCAGTTCACAATGTGGCAATCCCGTTTCAATATTTTTATTCTTTACTGTTACTACATAGATACCCATAAACACTGATCTTGCAGAAAATGCAAAGGCTAATTGTAGCGACTGTTGATTATCTGGCCTGGATGTAACATATATTTTCCCAATCACCGATAGCGCAAGATTATTACCTTATGTACTCAGAATGACAATAAACTCATTAGCTGATAGTGCTGCAACAACTTCACTAGACAAGTATTTTATTTCTAAACTTGTTTTCGGGAATCTGAAACCCCCTGAGACGATAAACAAAGCATCCACAGATCATCTTTGTTGCCTTCAGCAAGAGGTCGATGAAGCTGAGCCATGTTAATACTGCATTCCCCAGCTCTTACGCCATCTTCTGGAAGACAGCTCTGCGCCGAATCTCAAAGCTGAGACATGCCGCTGCGTGTAAATAATTGGCCCGTTACTACTTTTTACAACTGGATCAGCTCTGGAATGCAAGCAATTATTTACACTGTGTAACTGTGGTAATGATTGGTGGAATTCCGTACACCTGACCCATAGGTATTCAAACAGGCTTTAAGCGAGTCGGCAGGATTTACTTACCTTTTCTTCATTACCAGCACCACACCAAGAAAAATGATGACGAAGAGCAGGGTGCCAGCGATGACCCCAGCTACCTTCACCGTGTGGTCGGTCTGCTTCTCAGGTTCGACGGCATCAGGCTTCCGGGTGGCTGCTCCTGCAACCGACAGGGGTTCAGGTAAAACGAGAAAAGGAATCTCCAAAGAAACTGCGATCACATGGAAATTACCTGAGGGTGACACAAAATATATGCTTGTGGTCAACTGCTTAGCCAAGCTGATTCCTACAAGTTTGACAAACAAGGAGATTTTTGGCCAGGATTTTATCAGAGGGTTTTACCTACTATCACCATAATTACGAACCTCTAATTTACACATACACACACAGACAGACAGACACACACACACACACACACACAAAGGTTTGCAATTATATCTTTGTGGGGACTCTCCATTAATTTTTTTGGGGAAAACTGTAATCCCAACATGAAGACCTTAACCCCTACCCAGCCCTAACCTTAACCATAAGTAACCAACAGATCTTTGTGAGGACCTGAAAAATGGTCATTGATTCCCACAATGTAATATAAACATAATCCACACACGCAAAAAACACACACACACACACAGCAAGTATAATTCCGTTAAGCAAACAGTTTGAGCATTCAGCAGAAATTAATCTGGGCCTGTCATCAAACTGCTCCGTTAAAGTCAGTCTCAACGGTGGTTTTATATCCCCATCTGTTTATGTAATTTCGCAATGTAGAACATTCTGGAAGCTATCAATGCAGATGAGACCTTGCTGGCGCATGCCAGCCAAAGATACCCATTCCAGAGGCACCGCAGTACTGCTGCAGCCAAGTTTCTCCGGCCCGTGAAACTCACGCTCAATCGGTGCCGGTCTCTGCGAGCCAGGATTCCCCCGCGGGCCAGAAGAGGTGCTGCGAATTACTTATTAACCGAAACTCACAGGCGAATCGGACTGGCTTCTGCTCCCTCTGGCCGTTTATAGATTTCCAGCGGCATGTGAGGACAAACAGGCATCTCCTTCCAGAGGGTTACCGAATACCCCACCTGCCATCATACCGACGTCAAGCAAACATCAAGAGCACATTTATCTCATCTCTCCTTTTTGACCTTTAACAAAACATTTTTTCTCCTTCTGTCCCTATAAATTAAGGTGGGACAAAGCACAATTTATTAACTCGCTACGTGGTTCTTTTCAATTTTTATCCCATTGTAAGACAAAATGTATTTCATTTCCTTAAAAATTAAAATCTGGGTCACACACAGAGGGGCAACAGCGAGAGACGCCTCCATCTGAGCATTTATTCACGACGTAGTCAGCAGTGGGGATCGCGTGTCGTAGCGTCTGTTCAAGCGCGATAACCACCATCTAGAGCTTGGCTAAATGCTTCCTTGAAAAGGGCCTCGAACCTCCTGCGTCTGACATAATGTGACGGCATGTCAACGAGCTGGCCAATGAAATATCCACTGCCCCCTCCCCCACGCTAAATGAGCTTTTGATGAAAAATAGTCTGGACACGCTGCTCAATTTGTCCAGCAGAATCTATTGCACCCGCCTGCACGTGACAGCATCCATTGCAATGCCTCTTCCCCGGTATCGTTACCGTGGTGACAGATGTTGCCGGGTACCCATCTCCGTTTCAAAAAAAGTTGCATTTCACTGCTGTTGACACGTGTAAGTGCTGAGGGGTGACCCGCGGGGATATATAAAAGCCCCCTGGTGGGAAATGAATTCAGCCCAGAGTGCTGAACACGCACGCTGGACTTTGACGATCACGGAAAAACAAGCGACCTTCCGACTTTGACTGAGGGTGGGGAACGGGAAAACTGGCAGTGACAACAAAGACCAAATCAACACTTCCTGTCTGGGGGAACATTCTGGATGCTTTGAAAACTATCATCGGATGGTTGGGAGGGATATACTGTGTATCTGGTAGTTTTCTATAATTATACAGAAAGTATGTATGGCATTCTGGATACTTTGTGAAACTTTCATCACAAGGAGTGAATACACCATATATCTGGTACTATTCTAGAATGACAGAGAGTATTTACTATTTTCATTCCTTTTTTAAAAAAAATCAGTCATTACTGGAGAAACGATACCCTGAAATATCATAGGAACATTTCGCTAACCACAGTATTACATTTTTCCTGATTAAAGTGTTATGTAATTATGTGTTATTGTGAAGGGCAGCAAATGCCTGAAGATACATTTAAAAGTAAACTTGAGCTTTTAATTGGATAAGAAAGTTAAGCAGAACAATAATGAGGGTGCAGAAAACAAGATGTGGGAAAAGTCTATGAGTATCATCTGCGTTTTTTTTCTGCTAAGAATGCCGTGTGATGAAATGAAGTTAATTATGAGCATTACTCAACAATGTGGTATCCATAGAAATGAAATTTTATGCACTGCATACTGAATTTGTATGCCTTTCATCCTGTGACATAAGCTAGGAGGCAATTCTGCTGCAGTTTATGCTTGAAGTCCATGCAGAGAGAATTTTATGCACTGAAAATCGCTTTTGTCTTCCTGATATCGATGTCGGTGGCTGCCCTGTGTAATCCTGTTTTCCATCTATCTACTTGCTTAGTGGTGAAGCTGAAGCTGACGCATTGTGATGCTTCTTCTAAGAGGCCAGCTGCCCCCAGAACTCGACAATTTAATTCTGAGCTTCCCCGAGAATTTTTTTTTCTTCCTCACATTTATTTATTTATTTATTTTACATAAAGGTGAACAATAGTCTAGATAATATTACAAATAGTCTAAATACTGACTCAGAATCACCAACCAGTACAAAAACAACATAATTGTTGTTTGGAGTAAATTGCTATTACAGCAAAATAAATAAACAACATAAAAAATAATACAGGTTTTGGCAGCATAATTCCTGTTTATTTTTTTAATTATTTTTGGAATTTCCATTTAATATCACGCTGGGAGAAACAGGGCCTATTTAAAAGCATGTAGGAAGAGATTCGAACCCTTGTAAGTAGGAAGTAGCAGGGATTGAGGTTACTCCCGGGGCCTCCCAGCTGCCATGTGGAGGAGCTCAGCTTCTGCCCCCCCCCCCCCCATATGCACACTCCACTCCTATTTCCTACACAACGGACGCCTCAAGGTGAACAGCGAGAGCTGAACGTGTGCTTGAGTCACAGAGTGTCACATCTGCTGTTTCTGGAGGCCAGATAAGGAGATCCGTCCCGGGTGGCTACAGCTGGCCCTTCGCTTGATAGCTGGGATGCCCATGCTGCTAATCGAATTTAACCGTGCTTTCCGAAAATTTGGGGTGTGTGTGGGGGGGGGGGGGGGGGGGAGGAGGGGTTCCTCGGCTCAGCAGCAGATGCCATGCCAAGAGATGTTGACTACCCTGCGCTGGCCAAGCTCTGAAAGGTCACTAAGAGCCAGCCACGGGGTCCCTGAGACGGCATTCAGCTCATTATTTAAATAACAACCCCCAAACGTGCCTGGAGGTATAAGGAAAGGCAGACGGAACTGGCTTCAGAGGCTGCAGTCGTCTGCTCATTTCCTTATGGTTTGTACAGGTCATTCAAGGAGAGGCGAGGAATTAGGAAATAAATCTGAGGTTTCATTCAGAATTCCTGTCACACTGAAATATAAAGAATCCCCCCACCCCCCTGCCACAACCCACCACCCTGAACATATGATGCACCTAATATTTCCACTCTGTACGGCATTATGGATGGGACTGCCAATAGCCAAATGACAAATGTCTCACATTCAGCAAAGAAGAACAGGTGACAAATCACATGACAAAAATCACATGACAAATCACATGACAAATAAAGGTTAGTAGCCTTATTTAGCTTGAGAGGTGGGAGCTTGAAAGTTTGTGCGGAACTCCAGGTATACTAGTGGCCAAAATTGTGGAAACACTTTCAATTTTTAGAGATGCTGCAACTTTATTCAACTGATAGTTATTTAATCGTCCAATGTATGATATTTGTAACATTCTTTGATTGTTTATAAGCATTACTGTTATGTATTTTTAAAGCGTAATGCCGAAAATTTGGCTACTACGAGATTTTGGCTACTATTGTAGGACTGAGATACACCGAAATGCCCAAACAAACCTGAACAACGCAGGAATTTAGCCTGGGATATAATGTATGTACAGATCACAGATGAGACATAATGTTTAATCATAAACGTTTGCAAGGTGGGATTACGATCGTGTCAAAGTGAAGGTGGGACTCTCACGTGGCTTTAGGTATCTATCAGAGCTTTACGTTAACGGGTGCCCAGCTGCCCCAGCCAGTAAAATTCAGCCTCGGGCAACCTTTCAATTCAAAATGAATGGAGAGACTGTCAGAGTCTGGCAAGCTTGTGTACTGATGAAAGCATTCATTACAAGTGTGTGGGCTTTCATTTGTATTCATTCGGTGCGTGTCAGGAGAACGTGCACTGATAGCCGGCTGACTTTCATAGTTGTCCAAAGGTGGTAACTGGTTGATGGGCAGAAGGAGCGGCGACAGCTCGTTTAAATGGAGCGCAGCGACTTGCAGTAGGTTTAACTCATTATCGTCATCCTGTGATCTTCAGTGTCTTATTCATTTATCCATCAGCACATTCACCGATCTTCTAAATGCTCCTCCATTACAGGGTCATGCTAAGCCTGGACGAAATCACAGGGAGGTAGGGACACCTCAGATGGTCAGCATTAGCTGTTGATAGCTATCAAGAAGGGCCATCTTAGACAACCATTACGTTACAGTGCAATTATTTCAAATACTACTCTATTACGATAGGTACCTTCCAGTTTAGCTTGAACAGATTAATTTCCCCAAATATCAATTAAATCCCCACCTTCTGCATCCTTCCACTGACTGTTATCGCAGCTCTCCTCCATTTTTACCTTCCCGCGCTGCCGGTGCAGGCTGATGATGTCAGCGCATGCGTATAAGCAAAAAGCCACATGAATTCTGATCTGAGCGTCACATTCAGGTCGCATGGCCGCGAATCGGATACGTATGAGATTTAGTACCACATATGAAAGTGGCACAAATCCGATTTGAAAAGATCAGATTTGCGTGTCCACACAGCCCTGAAAAGATCAGATCTGTGTCACATTAAGGCAAAAAATCCGATTTGAGTCACTTCAGCATGGAAGTGAACATAGCCTTAGTGTTGTTTTGTGCTATAGTATAGGCTGAAACCTGTGGTTATCATTAAAAACAAATCGTAGAACTTTAATTTGGGTACGCCAATGAATATTAACAGGAATGTTAAATCTGCATTAGAAGAATGAATTCCTATCTAGAATGTTCCTATCTAGAAAAGGGGGACCCTGCAGAGAAAGTTTAGGAACCACTGGTTTAGTAAGTGAACGCAAAAATTTCACTAACAGCAAACGTCAATGAACGCTTAGCCTTCAGTTGGCTACATGTATTTTCATGGCACAGTAAGTCAGTACCCATACATGCAAGCATAGTCAGAAAGACACTATAAACACACTCACAGGGACACAAAAGCAGATATGCACATTTAAACACGGCAATGAACTCACAGAGCATACAATTATAATTAACTGTAACAGAAATACAGTGAGGAAACGTGAGCCAGGCACACAGTTGACATACCTATACACAGACAAAGATAAAAACAGTTACACATAAATACACAAAAGAGCACAGAGATTCACTCACAGATATATGTAGCATAGAGCCGCAAACAAATCAGGCAGCCGCAGACTCACAACAGGTCACACACACGCTCTGCAGCGCCATCCAAAGGAAGCAGCCTCCCCAACACAGAGACTCGTGGCCGAGGGGGAATGCGGCATAAGGCGGGGGCGTGGGGGAAGGGCGGAGGGTCTGACCTGTGAGCTGGTTGTCGCCGGCCGCCGGGGCGATGCGTATATAGGGTGTGGTGAGCTGAGTCGCGATTATGGCAGCTAATGGCAAAGGGAGAGTTCCCGGTCCGGCATGCAGAAGGAGAAGAGAAGAAAAAGGACAGACTGAAGCCAGAAGTTTGGGCGTAGAAACACAGGATCATTAGTCACAGCGCAAACCAACATTAGGGCAGGTGCCGGAAGACCTCTGTGTGTGGGTGATAGTGTTAGCAGTTCATATCGGGTGTACCGTTACCCGTCAAGCAGCAGGGCACTGACAGTGCGGGGAAGGTCTTGTGTAGCGCAGTGTGGGAACATTATTCTTTAGCTCTCTTTGGGTACTGGAGCAGAATCGCAAATTATCATTGTCACTTTGGCCGTATTTGTCGGGGACAGTCATTTTATGATTGGCGGACGTTTCGACACTCGGCGTTGAGTTTAATAGACGCTCCGACAAAAGTCTGCCATAATTCTAAAATGGGTATCACAGGTTAAAGTCCAGGTTAAAATAAACAGATTATTTTAGTGACTCAGCTGTTAGCTTGCGGAGATTAGCAGCAAATACCACGAAAAAGGAGGGAAAAAAATGAAATGGTTGGAATAAAAAATATCTAATTTGCATAGAACAGCCTGGGTCCCATTAGAAAGATGGCACGCAGTAAGGAAAATAGATTACGTACCATCTGCACACAATTAAATTCAAAACCAGCGCTGCGTGCTATCTGGGAGATGGACCACGTGGAGTTGAGGGTCACCCATGGAAACGTGATGCCCCCCTGTCACCCTGAAGCAAGTCCGCTGCAATTGGCATCTGCCCAGATGTGTAACCTGGACCAACTAACTGAACACCTCCCACAACTTCTGTCTGTCAGCCTGTTTGACGACACACTTGACATCCTCCATAATTCAGATGGGAGACTTGAAGATCAATTCCTATGGAACAATTGTATTGGCAGTGATACTTGATGGTGCTGGTTTGACATGCAGATGCAGGCTAGGCTACAGAGAAACGTGGGGGACGGACACACATTGGAATGCGAGGACTCTGGTTTGTACTTTCTGACTAAATATGACGTGGCCGTAACAGATATCCCATTCAAAGAAGGTCCACTTTAATTTCTGAGCTCGGTTGAGCTGGAGGAAACATGGAGCTGACATTCGAGAAATAACCAAGTGGATTTGGGCAGAAGAACTTGGAGGGAAAAATGCACGCAGAGCATCAGGAAGAAAGATAAACAGACATGCCGGAACATTAGTAGTGTTGTGAAGCGTGTGCTGGACAGATGCCAAATAAACACTCAGCAACACACTGCATTTCAGACACCACTCCGACGGGGACACTCGACTCTCGATTCACGGCGGCGTCAAATCCTACCTTTGGTGGCGACTCGCACGCAATCGATTTTTGTCTCCTGCGTCAAAAGACACAAAAGGGGGGGAGAACGGGGAGGGGGGGGGGGGGGGGGGGAGAAAATCACTACGGAGTCAACAAATACAGCAGCACTGAAAGGGGCAGAGACATCATGGAAACTGCAACTTCCTGGTTAGGGCCGGCTCTTCCCTCCCAAAATGGGAGCTGCAACAATGTAACAGACACAGAACCCTGGGTGACCATTTGCCTTCCAGTTGACAGAGGGGGTGTCTGAAATGCCGGCACCCAGCCTCTAACTGAAGGGAGAGCATGACGACCTTGAGTATCAGCGTCCCCAAATGTCCCTCCCTGCCACCGACAGCCTCCGATCGACAGCCCAATTGCAGAAGCGTGATAGCTGATTGCCCTCTCAGCTGTGTTGGGCATCTCTAAAGCAGCCACAGCGCATTTGGACTTGGCACAGATGGGTCGCTGTGGTATCCAGCCTGTAATAGCTGCTGGCAGAGACGTGCCGTGTGCCGCGACTTGCCGGGGGAGCCAGCGGGGGCCAGCGGGAGAGGAGGATGAGACGGAATGGAGCCCCCAGCTCCCGCCACAGAGGAAACGCAAATAAAACCATAGAAGCTGTCAGTGAGAGACATTCTGTCCGCATGTTTGATTATGTTTTTATGCTGTCTGCATAATTAGCTAGGCAATTATCAGCAAAAATAGATATTTTTTATTAATATATGCTTAAAGTATTTGCTGAACAAAGCATTTATATTCAGCATTTAATATTTTATAAGGAGTTCAACAGCTGGGTGAATATTTATCATCCCTTAAACATATATAGTTAGCTAATCTTTTTAATAGTTCACTCTTAGCATTATGCAGCATTTAGCATAGCATGAATGTGATGGTTTTATGTATGCATTATACTTACTGGTCACTGTGTGGGCAAAGGGGGTAACAGTCTTGAATGGCACTAGTAGAGGGAATGTACATACGAGTGTGAGCTAACGGTCATTTAGAGATGCCAATTAGCCTGAATAGTGTACCTTTAGATCTATGGAAGGTAATCGCAGGAAATCCATGTAAATTAGGCAATGGGATGGGATTTGAACCCACAACCTATAAGCTTCCAAACTACCTATTAAGCCACTTCTGCACCAATTCCTTTTTCCTTCTAAGAAAACGTGGGGGGCGGCCTGGTGGCGCAGCGATTAGCACTGTTGCCTCACACCTCTGGGACCAGGGTTGAAGTGTCTGCCATGGCTGTGTGTGTGGAGTTTGTATGTTCTCCCCACGTCTTTGTGGGGTTTCTTGAAGATACTCAGGTCTCCCCCCTCAAATTGCCCGTAGATGTGCATATGTGAGTGAATGGTGGGTGTGCCCTGTGATGGGTTGGTGCTCCATCCGGGGTTGTTCCCTGCCATGTGTCCATAGGCTCCTTACCCCCATGACCGTGAATAGGACAGGCAGTTACAGAAAATGGATGGATGTCGCAAATACAAGATGACAGCTTACTGAACCCACATAACAAGAGCTGAAATCCTTGTGCTTTTATCATAGTAAATGAAATCCTTCCCTACTCTGCATTATTTAAAATGTAAACCAATTAACATACGAGCCTAGTGAATTATTAACGTTAAACACAGTGGCGTACCTGAGGGTAAAGAGTGGCTCTCGATTCCCATCCGAAAATAAAATGCTGAGCACCGATGTGTACCTTAGTGCATGTGCAAAAAGCAACGAATAAAACGTCTACAGATAGTTGGCGAGGAGGCCAAGAGGTGGACAGGGACCATATACAGTGGTACCTCAGTTCTCAAACTCATTAGAACTGAAATTTCTTAAAAGTCGAACCAACCAGTTCGGAAAAAAATTACAGAGTACTCGATCTGTATCTCAGAAGTCAAATTGTGAATGCCAACCTAAGATAACTTAGGCGCAGGGGAAATGAGTCACGCGGCACGTCTCTCAGAGGAAACAAAGGGTAACGCTTCAGTCTCACTGTGATAGCAACGTGCATGTTTACACAAGCTGAATACATATATTTAGACAGTAAAAATACATTTAGACAATGATAGACAGTAACAGTAATTATTATTATATAATAAAATGCATTTTAAAATAAAGATTTGTTATTAAATATTTTAAGATTAATAATAAACCATGAATACATTTCATTATAATAATATTGTCGTGCCGAGCGAGCAGACGTCAGGGTATCGGGGAATACCGGGTTTAATTACAGGTAAAGCAGGCAAAACGCAGACGGACAATACAATGACCGGACTGGGGAAACAAACTGAAACATGGATGAAATAAAGAGGACTAATAATAATAATAATAATAATAATAATAATAATAATGACAACAACCAGAAACAGCTGATCACACGGGGATTCCACACAGGGTTAACGAGGGAGCATGGCACACGGAAGGAGCGGACGATCGGGGCAGAACACATTGTTTTTTTTATTAACTTTACACATTGGATACATTTATTTTCTTACTTTACAAATTACTGTTTTGATAAATGTCCTTAGATGTGTTTAGTACAGTATATGCTCTTTTTGTTTTATCCGGTTTATTTTGGGTTTACATGCTTAAAAAAACATATTTAGGTTTCATTTTTTGGGGCTGGGAACCAATGAATTGGTTTTCCATTATTTCTTATGGGGAAAATTCGATCAGAAACCGAACTTGTTAGTATGTGATCCGGAGTTCTGAACGGATTAAGTTCGAGTTCTGAGGTACCACTGTACACACCAGCTAAAAGTGTTAGCGCAATAGCTAACATATAACTACTACAGTAGCTAGCAAATAGTTAAAAAAAGACAGATGTAAAACCTTAATTAGTTGTGGATATCCTCACGGTTACTTTAATTTATATTTTAAAATAATTAACATCTGTGCAGTGTTTAATGAGAGATCCAAGTGGAAAAAAGATACAGACCAGTAAAATAATTAAAAGCAAGGCCACAAAATAATTGCAAAATATGACACAGCGATCGTCAGATTTCTAGGACGCATTTATATGAGGTCCACTCACCGTGGGACGCTTGTGCATTATTACATTCTAATTTTGGGCCCGTTCGTCTTTTTATTCCTCTGATAAAATAAAATATGTCTGACCTTTCTGACGTATAATTTTATTCCTTTTCAGAACACCCTGTCGTTTTCCACCACGCAAGGTGACCACCTTTACAGTTTCCCTAATTCATTACTGTAATTACAATGCATCCAGTCCATTAAGGGCCGACCGTGATTCAAAGAGGCAGCCTTTCTTAAAGACCTCGGGTCTGGAGCAGCTTCCGATTTCCCGAGACACTCTTGCTAAGTGCTTTTGACATGAATCTACTCGGTAAGCGACAGGAACCGTCTCCATTTAAAACACCGCATGCATGCAGCCAATCAGGTTTTTTTTATTGCCTCACATGCCATATTTTTGAGTGTGTTTATAGATCTGAGACGTATCGTTCAGCGTGAAACTGCAATGGATTGAGCTCTGAGGGTTTGGCCACAAAGGATTGGGTTCTAGGCCCGTGGCTTTTGATAGAACTCCCCTAAGGTTGGGCAGTCCAATTAGTCACACCGCATTACACAATCTTTTGAACTGTCGTCCTGAAGAAAATAAGTTGACGTGCTTTTCATTAAGGCCAATTTGCATTTAAAAGAGGAGATTAGCGATATTCCCACTTTCCAATTAATCTAACTTTTAATAATGCATTAGTGCACTGACGTGCCTCTGACCAGCGTGTGAACCTCTGCACTCCTGGTGAGGTCCCCGGTTGAAGTCCAAGGCGAGGCAAAGCACCATTTCAGTCACTGAAGAAGGTGGGTCATGAATTTTCAGGGCCTGGCTGGGCTGGCTCTAGCTATAGACAGAACAGGCAGTTGTCTAGGGCCCCCGAATTATCTGTGTTGCCGAGGAAGCGAAATGGTTGTCAGTTTTCTTATAGGATACGTTGGTTTTCAGTATCGCTATTCAGAATCCAATCAGTGACCACAATTCAAGGAACCCCTCCCCATTCATGTCATGTAAGAGATCCGATAGGCTTACAGAGAGCTAGAGCTTCTCTTCCGAAGCGAAAATAAATTTATAGCTTAATGAACTATATTTGCTATCATGACCCCTCCAAATCAAATTTACTTCTCTGAACTCGGGGGGGGGGGGCTTCCAAAGACAGCTTTGTCTAGGGCCCCTAAAAAGATAGAACCTGCCCCCAGTGGCGGTTCTACACGGAGGCCTAGGGAGGCCCGTGCCTCTGTAGACATGTCCCTGGCCACCCCTGTGGCCCCCCAGTGCTGACCAAATAAAAAAGTATGAATTTATTATGATTTTACACACGAGCGCCAAAAGCGGAACTAATGCGACGCATCGTTCTACACGGGTAAATTAGAGCGGCGCACCCAAACACTGTGGTGCTGCTCCGTGAATGAGAGCGCAGCAACAGCTAGAACCACCCTTGGATAGTGGAGCTACGATTAATTTCTTCTGTAGCAAGAGTCGAAGGTAAGCAAAACAATTTCATCTCGTGAGTGACTTGTTGTTCTTGCACATAACCGTGTTACTTTTGTTTTTCACACTGATAATGAAATCAAGTTTGGAAATGGCTGGTCTCGAGATGTTTAAAAACTTGGTGACACTTTTATATTTGTTACTGTATTTGTTCATCTTTGTTAACGTTAGTTAATAAAAATATACAGCTGTTCATTGTTAGTTCATGTTAGTTCACAGTGCATGAACTAATGTTAAGAATTTAATAAAGTATTAGTAAATGTTGAAATTAACATTAACAAAGATTAATAAATGTTGTATACGTGCAGTTCATTATTAGTTCACGTTAACTAATGTAGTTAACTAATGTCACTGTCATTTTTTAATGTGCCCCTCTGGTTAAACACTGGCCCCTTCTTGGCCCCCCTAGTAAAATTTGTCTAGAACCGCCACTGCCTGCCCCCTTCTCTGCACTATCTGGTCGATTCCGAAAACTCCCGTTGCCATTTACGAACGGAGGAGTCTTGAACGACAATGCCCCTGTCTGCAACCTTCAATCAAATTCTGTATCACATTAAAACAATTTTCATTTTGACACCTAATTTGCATTCCAGGCCCACGGATAGAGTAATTTCAGTTTTCGATAATTATTTCTGACTTTGTATTTGCTGTTGTTAAGCTCCACTCTCAGATTCTGAACGTGAATAGCTAATGTCTGGAACAATGCATTCGCCAGCTGCTCCCGCTCGTTCGGATGATTTCCTTTCGGTTGCAAGTGCTCAGGATGTTTCAGAGGGTCCTTTCTTGCAGTAGTTTAAAAGCATGACTGTTGTTTAACAATGAGTGTCATTTTGGGGGGGGGGGGGAAATCCTTCCATCAATTAGCAGCAAAAGTGGCTCACTTCTCTAACGCTAAGTGGTGGTTTGTCTTGATCAAAGGAGAGGTAAATGACTTTGAAATAGGTTTTCAGTACATTTCTAAGGAATATTAAAACTGCCATCAGTTTATTTCTTAAGTGGTATTCCGTAAAAGGTAACAGACTCGCAGAAACCCTTGACGTGTTTTTAGCGTGACGCTAATGCTAATAATAGCTAACGGCCGTTCCGGGCTGTTCCGAGAATACCTACCCAGTTGGCGGTGCTGACGGCCTGGTAGTAGATGCTGTAGCTCTTGTGGGGCAGCAAGGGTGCGTTCCAGTAGCCGCTGTACGTCCTGTTGTCACCGATGCTGAAGCGCTGGGGGGTCTGAATGCCGGTGGCGGGGAACTCCGCAGTGAAGTAGTAAGGCGAGTTGAGCAGAGTGGCATTCTGGAAGTGGATGGGTACGGGGTAGCAGCGCAGGATCTCCGCTGTTCCCCTGGCCCGACGGGGGCGCTCTTCTTCTACCACCACCTGGTACACACTGAAAGGCAAGGGGGGGGGGGTGTCTTTACGTAGGGTTCCCATTTTCAATCTTAAGAGATAAGGGATATAAAAATACAAGACAAATCACTTCCCATGGCATTTAAAAAAATTTTCAGAAGTATTTTCTCATAACCTTTTTATCTTTACTTTTTATATATTTCTATATTTTTGTACACATTTTGATACTTTATATTACTTTTATTTTGTTATCCTTCTACCTTTTTGTCTGGCATAGCTATATACTATTACATTCTTCTTGAATGTGTAACGTCACTTGAAAAACAGGCATCTCCTTGCCGGACTGAATAGCAGTCCATCCAAGCTGCCACCATCTGCCAAATCCCTTTAACAACAGCGTCACAAACACACAGATATAATCTGCATATCAGCAAAACCCAACAATCAAATGAGAGAAATATGAAATACTCGGATTCCTAAAAACGAGTGCAGATTTCATTCTAACATTTCATTTTAATGGAGCTGCATGGGCCGCTGCCACTGCAATCCCAGGAAAACAACACAGTCAGGAATTCTGGAGCAGGATCGGGTTGTCAGAGAGAGAAGAAAAAGCAAGTCTAAATATCCCGAAACAAGACAAAAAGAAAATCTCTTAACTTTAACCCAATAAGCACCTATGTTCGGTTTCTCAACGTAACATTTAGTGGCAGCCCACACGCATGCTAACGTGCATCTCTTGCATATAAACGCAACCTACAAAATGGACCCGGGGGGGACTGAAGCCAAAAGGGTCCAACCCCCCGAGCCAATTTGCACCTGGGTGAAAAGGACAGCATCTTAACAAGCCGGTTCCGTATCGGGGAAGGGTCTCCACTGCCTGGGAAGAGACAGGTTTAATTAACTTGGCAAAGCCCACGGCCAGGTTCTGAGCAGAGCCCCAACAAGCAGGCTGCTATCTAATTTATTGCGAGATAGTGGGCGAGTAATATCCCATCTATCTGGGATTTAAATGCTATGAGGCGGCAGCTGTCTTATGAAATTCCAGGGCTTTTCTCTCCATTCCAGGATATTAGGACTATGAACCCCCAGCCCCCCGGAGAACACGCATTTGTATGTGTGCGACAAATATAATAACAGGGAGAATAAAAAATGCCCTGCATTCTCAGCGTGGCGAAATTAAGTTGAATGGGAAAAAAGAAACCTGCTAGCTGGCTCTTATTAGGAAGTTAGGGCGCGTGACGGATCGCGTTCGAGTCGAATCCCCATTACAACGACAGGTCCATTCCACCAGAAGGAAAGAAAAACTTTTATCTTAAATAGCAGGGGGATATTACTTAAAATGAAAGGCAGGGTAAATCGTGAGAGAATCGGCAGAACTCCATCAGGGTAGCGCTAGAGAAATTAGCGGAAGTAGAATTCAGGCTTTAGCGTTACGCACTAGTTATATAATTTAAACTCCTAATGGTCAAGCAGCTGCTTTCCATCCCCTTTTATTAAAAAAAACAGGTGTGGTGTGTGGCTCTCCAGCTTAGGATACTGTGCCTGTGATCAGAAGGTTGCTGGTTCAAAGCCCAGGGTCAGCAGAGTGATGTCACCACTGGGCCCTTGAGCAAGAGCTCTCTCCCCATTTACTCCAGGGACTGTCTGCTTTTCCAAAAATGTGTCGCTTTGGGTGAAAGCATCTGCTAAAGAAATGTAATAAAATGAAAAATGCAAGAGGCACCCCCCCCCCCAGACAGGCAGTACAGCTGTACTGTTGTTTAGTTTAGCGGTAAAATGGACTGAAATGTGAAGCTTGGTTCCAGGTCCTGAGGAGGTAAGGAGCACACGCTGACTACAGCGCATGACAAACCACCTCAGAGGTGAGACCTGAGTGCGGCCTTGTGGCAGGTGATACCTCAGCACCACATTAGTCCAAATGAACCAGTGTGAGGTTTTTGTTCCTGGCAGCTGGAGTGCCAATCCTGCCACCAATTTATTCCCTGTAAGTCAGAGGACCTCCTTATAAGGCTGGATGTAGATTAACGTCATACCCAAGATGGAGCGACTGCAGGTTAGGGGCCTTGCTCAAGGGCCCAACAGAGTAGAATCAGTCTGGGTTTTCACAGGATTTAAATCAGCAACCTTCCAGTTGCTGGCACAGATCCCTAGTCTCAGATCCACCACTCCATCCAGGTCCTTGGGTGGAGGTTAGAGTTAAATGTTTTCTTGAATGAATGTTTCTTGCACAATGAAATGATTAATAAAATACATGCCTGAAAATTCATCTATGTCAAGTGAAATTAGTGCATCAATGTTTCATGAGAATGGGTATAAACACCCTGCCCCCACGATGCACGAAGCATGTCCTTCAAGTGTAACTGAGCGACGGACTGATGAAGGACCCCCCGACCCCCCCATACCTGTTCATCACCAGCACATTGAAGACTTCAGTCAATAACACTGTAATTCCAGGTATTAATTCAGACGAAATGCTAAGGGTGAAATTATCACCGCCGTGAAAGGAGACCAGCATTCTGGCCCCAATATTCCGTTACTGACATCCCATTTAGGGAGCATAATTGCGGTAATTAGTTCCACATTATCCTTTATTTAATTGAGATTTTATGTCTAACAGTCATGCATCAATTAACAGTATAATATTAATAGGATCTATCAGTATTACGTAAAGCTAATTTGTTAATTTACTTATTAACAGGTAATCATTTTGTATACAAAAATAGTGAATCATCCATTACATGTGACTCAGTAGAAAATATTAACAATAATATTTCAATGTATGTTAACACATTTATTGGTCCTTTACTTATTTTAGATTCGGCATCATTATTCTTTGTCCGCTATCTGAGAGGCATTAGCATTAGCTGCTATAATAACGAGATGCATTTGCACCGCAGTGGTAATGGGCCGTGCTTCTCTCCTATGAAACTAACGAATGAGAGGCCAGAACTTTAACCATGGCCGGGTTACGCTGCACGGGTGCAAGGACAGGCATTCAGGGAAAGGAGAGCTACTGTACCTCTGCAGCTATTTAATTCACCACAGACTGCATCTTATTTAGGCCAAGTTATGATGAAGTTAGCTTAAGATACAACCCAGAAGACAAGGGGTAATCTAATACTTGGACAATATAACGTATTAATATGAATTCCTTAAAAAAGAAATTGAAAGGTATGTTTTTATTATTGAAATGATATCCTCTTGCTGTTCCGTACATGAGTCTTGGAGTTAGACAACCAAGCAGTATTATTATTATTATTATTATTATTATTATTATTATTGTTGTTGTTGTTGTTGTAGTTGTGAAATGAGGGGATGTACCACCCAAGCTATATGGAGAATATTATATGTACAATCTGTGAAGTTTGTTAAATGAATTCTTTTCTTTTCCCTTTCTTTCCAGATTACATCTGTCATAAGCCATTATAGGATATCAGGCTGCTTTCATGAATACATATTGCACTCCCTCAGCCATAACTCATTACGAGTCACTTCCCCGGTACCAATAAGTCCCTTTTGCCCTTTCGGCGCAGCTCAATATCACGCCACGGCGCTATTTAGCGATAAAATCGGACATAATAAAATATTAATTAGCATGGTGGGGCTGGCGCGCAGGATGGAGTTAATCACGGTCCTGCGCCGGAATGAAAGGGCATGGCAGAAAGTGTGCTGATGCGAGAGGGCCCCCGCCATGCAGACAGGGAGAGGGGTGCGGGGCATTTCCGCTAGATTTAGCGCCTATTTAAAGGCCGCCCATAACTTTAAGGACCCGTCAGCAAGCCGACTTACGGCCTCCCCTTTCGCTGGGGGTCACGGGGGCCCCGAGGCGGCCTGGCTCTCAGGCCTGCTACGCACGTCAGACAAGACAGATGGAAGAGGCAAAGGTGAAAAGGGAATAAAACCCTATAAATGCCAACGTTTTGGACAGTTTCACTCCAAGCCTAAAAAAAAGAACGGGAAGGAAGTCTTTCCCGGAAGTTAGGGGTGCATGGCGGGGAATGACCCAGGACAGGACGCAGATTCACCTAGATGCATGTTTTTGGACTGTGGGAGGAGCCTGATGTACCTGTAGCTGCAGGAAACCCGCAGATTACCGCACATCATGGAGAAAGGCATGCAAACTCTACACACAGAGCAGAATCATCCCCGGAGATCTGAGGCGACAGAACTCATGAATGCATACATTAGCACATATGTACCCCGGTCCAGGGGAGGTGGTTGGATAATGGTTGGATGAATGGATGGATTAAAGTACATACAGGTCTTTTTTCCACAGTCTTTTTTGCAGTTATAGGCTAAAGTTCCGAGACTGAATAAAGAAAAGAAAATCTCGTGGCAGTAATTAAACCATATTTAGCCGCAGGATTTACTTCAGAACTATTTCTTTCCCTTCAATAAATAATACAAGCCAACCTCTGATGACTTCTGTTCAGGTGCCAGTAAAGACCGCAGAACCAATAAATCATCAAAACCTGATTTAATTAAACAAACTCCTTTTTCCGAGCGCCTAAAGACAGGGGCTGATGTCCTGGAGAATAGAAGGGCTGCGATAAAGCTGGCAGGAATGGAATCACTCTTTAATTAAATCTACTCTAAAAAGAAACAAAAAAGCATAAAAATACCTATAAATTATTCAATTTCCTGTCTTAGAGCTTAATATTAAACAGTCCTTTCTCCTTACATTTACATTATTTAATAAAAAATTAGCATTATAAAAACAATTCTTATTTTCCCTTCTGGCATTAAAGGAAGACCCAGCAGACGAATAAGGCATTTTTGAGAATAACCTGATCTCCCTTTTTAATGAGTGAAACATGAAAGTAACACTAACTTTCAACATGTCGTCAAATAAAATCGCTACACGTGAGAACAACACATCTGTACACTTAAAAGTTGATGCCAACTTTTTTTTTTCCATATAAAATGGGTTGAAAAGCAAGAAGAATAACACCAGTGAGATTGCTAAGACATCCCCCAGAAGGTTTTCCAGTTTCAGTAGGAACTGTTATCTCTTTCCATTTACAGTGGTACCTCAGAACTCGAACTTAATCAGTTTAGAACTCGGGTTCGAATCCTAAAAAGTTCAAGTTCTGATCGAATTTTCTCCATAAGAAATAATGGAAAACCAATCAATTGGTTCCCGGCCTCAAAAAATTACATTTAAATATGTTTTTTTTAGCATTTCAACACAAAATGAACAGGATAAAACAAGAAGAGCATATATTGTACTAAACACATCTAAGGACATTCATCAAAACAGTAATTTGTAAAGGAGGAAAATAAATGTATCCAAACAATGTGTAAAGTTAAAAAAAATCAACAGTCTTAATTTTTCGTGAACACAACGCCAACACTGTACGGCCAACAACACTAGACTATGCCATGTGGTCTATTGTTTATTGTTATTATTACTCAGTATTTGTTAATTTGTTTGTAAACTGCAAACTTTTAGGTTCTAACATTTGTACAACTATTGGGTAAATTTTTGGTGAGCAATGGCTACCAAAATGGTATAAAGTACAGTGTATCACCTGATATTTTCAAAAAAAAAAAGCACTATCACCAACAAACGTTGCTATCACAGTAAATGTGAGGCTGAGACTGAAGTGTTACCCTTTGTTTCCGCTGAGAGACGTGCCGCGTGACTCATTTCCCCGCGTGTACAATTTATCTTAGGTCGGCGTTCACGGTTCTACTTCTGAGATTCAGATCAAGTTCTAGGTCATTTTTTTTTAACTGGTTGGTTCGACTTTTAAGAAATTTGAGTTCTAATGAGTTTGAGTACTGAGGTACCACTGTACTGAACTGGTGCAGTGAATATCCAGTTATATAAACAGGTAAACAGTAAGATGCAAATACAAAATAAATTAAAAAGACTGTCTTCCCTTCCCTGTACACTATAACATCTTGTCTAATGACACCAAATCCATCCTCTACTGTCCTAAACAGTCATTTCACCACCCAACCAATATGGCATGAGAGCCCTAAATGGACAATGATGTTTATCTTTGCAGCTGTCTTCTTTATAAGCATAACAAGACCACCATCTCAAGTTTACATGTTGTCATGATATAAAGGTTATGGAAAAATATAGACAATATTTCATTATAATTATTACCCTCTGAACAAACTTGAGTCTGATCAGTGTTTGAGGAAATCAAACACAAACACAAGTCTATGAGGTCCAATGTTTGGGGAAATAAAGCACAAATAGGTCTATGAAATCCAAACCACGCTTCTTGTTCCATTTTCGTCTCTTCCAGCAGGTGAGTAAACACTGACAGAAGGTGCTGTGTACACCAGCAGCCCCAGTGTCAGGTGGAAGACCAGCGGAAAATAGCGGATTAGGCTTGCATTTCATTTCACACGTGCTGCTTCCTAGACAGACGGCTGTGCAAGCTCTCACATTATTCACGGAAGAATTCATTATTTTACTCCCCACAAAGTCCACCTTCAGTGAGACCCCAACTTTTTATGAACTGCTGAATCTTTTCTACCCTCCATCCATCCATCCATCCATCCACCCAATCTCAGTCACTCAAGGGTACAAGGGAGAGGAACTTCCTGAATAGGATTCCAAGTAGTCCTCCTGCTGCTTTACAAATTGATTTAAAACTGTAGAATTTTGTCTATAGTGTTGCCAGAAGTTGCCATCAACTTAATGTCCCGTAGCTCAACAAGTAGAGGATCACACTAACAATGCAAAGGTTGTGGGTTCAAAGCCCAGGATGCTCCCAAAAAGTCTCAGTGGGCTAAGCCTCTCTGCCTGAGATCAGAAGGTCACTGGGTCCAGCCTGGCCACAGTATATACTGTGGGTCCTTGAGCAAGGCCCTTAACCCCTTCCTCCCTGGGTGCCACTGTGGGTGGTCACCCTTCACGGCCAGCTTGCTCACAGAGAGCAAGTTGGAGACTTTTTGAAATACCTACAGAGAGCAAGTTTGGGGAGGTGTAAAGAGAATTTCCCCATGGGGATCAATAAAGCATCTATTACTGTTATTGCAAATTGTAACCCTTCGCTTCACTATAAGTTGTTTTGGATAAATGATAAACTATGGACATGGTCATGCTGCTCCTATGTAACCAATCAAGAGTCATCGCAGACAGACATCAGCACAGAGGTCAAATGACAGCAGCCAGTTACCAATGTTAATATGGATGGAATGGAGACCAGCCAAGAAGGTCCACAGAAGGCTAACTTCAAAATCTTCCCATGTTCATCTTCTCATCGGAAAGGTGTGGGGCCATCAATTGTGGGGAGCCCCCATCCCCAGGGAGCCTGGTTTTCGCTCTTCGGCCTTATATTTATGAACCACAACCCCCCAAAATGGGAGAGAAGCAGGAAGTCACCCGCAGCTGGCCTAATCTCCAGGCGCTGCCATGACCTCCGTGCAGTCATGGGTGAAGCCTGAGTGCATGCCGATGACCAGCGACTGTTTCAGGTGGATTGTGATGTCACCTTGTATGGAAGGTCGGGGGAGCGGGGGGAGGGGTCCTCAATTCAGTCTGGTGGCATTTTCATTTAATTTCCTACATTCAGATGAGAACCTGTGGGCCAGGTATTAGGGCCAACCCGAGGTCCCCAATTACCATAATTGCATTTCCAGCATTCTCATTTATCGTCTCCCATGACTGTTGCAATTCCACTCATCTTCAGCGGGGGACAACATCAAAAAGGATTTGCCTCTGTGTGTTTGTAGTTTCAGGGGCGTTCTGGAAAACCCAGATAAACCACCCCCCCCCCCCCTTTTTTTAATTAACCCCCATTTTGAGTGCAAAGATCTTGACGAAGCTCCTTGTTTCATCCCATTTCCAAGTGACGAAAATTCACATGCGAAGGAAAAGCTTCAGCACAGGATTCGGTCCCGAAATTAAAGGTGAATAATTTGAAATAATTGTTTTGTTTGTGTTTTTTTTCCACACAGACCTCAGCTGACACCGACTCCCAGCACATTCTGATAATGGGTCCGTGGTTGACTCCAGGCGGATGGTCATAAGCTGAAGCCGTCGCCACAGACATGTTGCCATGTGGCTCCTGCGACCCCAGACTTTGTCCTCCTACTTATAGGCAAGAGCGCAGCAGGGGCATTGATACCATAGCAACTTCAGAGGGCCCAGCACTCTACAGGGGCCCTTGAATATGCAAAATTATACAATATAATTTCAAATTTCTAGCTACGGCCCCAGCCAGAGGGCATCCAGAGGTGGGCATGAAGCCACCATCCATCGCCAGCTTGAAGCCAAATGCAGAAAGCAAAGTCTGGTAGATGAAGAGGAAGTTATTTGCCAGTGGACATCTTTGCCAGAAGCAGGAGGGGGGTGTATGGCTGCTTCTCTGGAGCAGACTTGACTCTCTTCACAGGTGATAACGCAGAAAGAGAAACTCACTCGATTCACCGGCCGGGAAGAGGGTACGGTACATTGAGTGTCTCGGACATTCTTAGCCCAGAGCTGCTTGCAAACAGTCGTCCCAACATAGAGCGCAAAGAGAGGACAAGCTTTGGGTGGGGGAAGGGGGGGGTTCAAACATTAGTGCGATGCAGCGTGGCTGACAGACGGAACGGTAATCCTGTTAAAGCTACAATGTCCCTCCTGCCCATCGAAGCGTGTGTTTGTCCTGCCAGACAAGACACGCGCTCTGTTACGCAATTTCCCAGAGCAGCTCAGTGCAAACACGAAAAGCTGCGTTTCGTGTCGAGGATACTTGGCAGCCTAGGAAACGTTTTCCTACGATTCTGAGCCTTTTTGTTCCTACATTTCCTAAATTAGAGGCAGATGAAATTTCCACGCGCCGATCCAATCATTTTAATGTCTCCAGTCCCGCTGATGTATCGCAGAAAAACATCTGTTATTTCACATTCGGAATCTAGAGGCCGCATTCCCCCACAAATCCATTGCGACACGTGTCGCATGTTTCATTTTTTAATCGGACCACACGCATTGTTCTTAGTCCAATATCATGTTCACTGCCAGCCAACAGATCGACAGCATTCAGTGTGGCGCCAAAGAGGTCCCCAGATTTGAAATTACGCAGCAGTGGAGGTGAGTACTTTAGCCTACATGGGGAATCGGCACGGGTGCGGAAAACTCACCATGGAATTTAGTGAGAGCCCCGAAAAATTCCGGAATGCTTCAAGTGGCTTGTCAGTCGGCACCGCGGTTACGGGAAACAAGTCACACAGGAGGCAGAATGGGTGCATACCGAACGGGTTTCTGAAACCCTTCTTTTTTAAAATACTGAGGCACTCCGTGCTGCCTTTGCTTAACTGTCATGCTGTCATTTGTAGCTTGAGGGGAAAGACGAGGGGCTTCAAAAAGCTTCCCGTCAGATTGTTCCTCTCCATTTCTGTTCCCCAGCTCCCCCTGCCATCTCTTTATTCTCACCTTCCCAGGTGCAGCATCTCCGCCTCGCTTACCCCGCTTATGAACGAGAAGCGTAATTTTAGTCTCCTAAACCTGCACGACTGCCAACATTCAGGTCTCCTGCTTTCTGCACGCTCGGGTCGAGTTCAGGTGGAAGACAGCAAATTATTTTCATTACGAGTCACGGTTTGGTACCTGAAGTAATTTATTTTGCATATTTATACCGTGTTTTATAATCTAATACACCTAAATAATTCCCTTTTCTGGAACCCGTTAAAACAAAATGAATAAATATTCATGATTTATTTAAAGGGCTGGTTTAATGATATTCTAATTTGGCGGGTACAGCTTTAAATTAAAAGGTGATAATTCCATTATACAGCTGATTTTTAAATGGGGTGAACCAGGCTGAACCGGAGCTAATACAACAAAAACTAGATCCCTCGTCTAATCTGCAATGCAACGAACATGCCTCCCAACTGTAAACAAAAGGCGGACTTATACGGTAATTAAAGGTTGGCTGATTCGTACCTGTTCAGTTAATTTATTTAAGGCTTCAATTATCCTGCTATATTAAAAAAAAATCACAGCATGTATATTACAACTAGTGAACTATAATCGCTGAAGGTTAGAGAAGATCTGACACGTGAAAGAAATGAATCACAGGAAAACATTCAGAATTCTGTAACGGAAAGGATAATCTGACACATTAATTATAGTGACGCTGGATTGTCAAGAAACAAAACCCTAACCACATGATGTGAATCATATAATAAAACTTTAGGAACTTTGAATATCTTCATGCCAGCAGTTGTTTGAAGCCTGTGCAGCATAACCATCCAAGTCAGATTGCAAGAGAGGACTTTGCTTTAGATGGTTGGTATGTGCTTGTTTAGAGCTGTGCATATCTGTGGAGCTGATGTGTAAGCTAACAATTACTAGGGTCATGTCAACTCAAGGAAAGGGAAGACATCTTCACTGAAGGGTAGCAGTGAGCAGACACTCGAGGTCCAGTGACATCAACGCAGTAGCCCAGCCTAAGGTCACCTGCATCTCTATGGTGTTGCTTCCCAGCTACGGAAAGGAAAACCTTTGTGTCCAAGGTGTGCATGTTTTCACTGAGCAGAATATCGAACTTTCCCACCCATGGGCTAAAAAATACACCCAGAGCCCATTCCCACAGACTGTGGGTTTCTGCAGTCCTGTGCCATCCAAACAGAAGAGCACACAATAGAAGGGAACCCCAATGAACTCCTTTAGAATGGTTTGGCCAGAAATACATACTGTAATCGCAGTGGATTACCTGCATGCGGCAGGCAGAACTTCCTAGCTAGCGTCATTATCCAGAGTAAAAATTCACAGCTATCTATTTATACATATGGATTATCCCTGTAAACAATTCAGAAATTAAGTGTCTTTCAGACCGATTGACCACAGATCAGGTGGAGTGGCCTGCTCACTGTGTACTTCTATGTGTCTGCGGTATTGTTGTTGCGATTATATTTCATTGACTGTTTATTACCCTTCACACCTTGCAAAAAGTTCAGAAGTCCCCCTGAACTGCATGCATGTCTACAATGCCCACTGCTTTGCATGTAGAACTCATGAATATTAATCATTGGCTGTTGTTTTATTGGCTAATTCTGTGTGTCTGTAATCTGTGTACTAAGTGGTGGTAGCTATTAGCGACAGTGCTTTATCAGGGATGGCTAGATTTCCACTAAATCATTAATAGGCTTAATCAGTACTTACTGTTTGCCAGTCCCCTTAGAGCAAAAGGAGCTTTATAAATGATTAAACAACCAATAGCCCTATGATTGTTTAACTGTCACTTCAATGCAGTGCTTTCATGACACTGGAACAAAGGGAACAACAGAGTGGTGGCATCTCAGAAAGGAGTCTGCTGTTGTTAGCAGTCTCTCTAGTGTCTGTCCAGGACATCTGCATTGAACACTAACATGGCTTAGACTGTCTGTAGTGATAAAACTGTGTCACATGACTCCAGTGTGTGAAGGTGGGCGGCAATATTCTGAGCTGGCAAGCCTGAGATCTAAAAAATCCAGGTGGTTTTGGAAAACCAGGCCAGTGGTAACTGCTTCTGACACAAGGGGCAATGCATTTGCAGAGAAAACAGTGGTCAGGATTACATTTTGTTAGACACGTGGCCAACTCAGATTTTGGAATAATCAGTGGTGATTCTGGTTGGTGACAATGGCTGCCAGTGCGTGGACTACCTAGGAGATAAAAGGGACCGGAGATGAAGAGCTCCAGACGTGAGCTTGGGCACCTCTCGGCTATCTTCTCATCTTCAAAGGCCAAGTCTCACCTTCTCCAGGATCAAATGTGCAAACAATAAAATCAGGGGGAATAAAAACGCTCAACAGATCAAAACCGGGTGCTGCTTCCCTCCGATATTCCATCGTAATTATAACTAATGTGGAAGCAGGTTTATCGGGGTTCTGGCTGGAAACAGGTGGAAAGAGAGAGGTACTGTAGTAGAGGGTATAGGTACAGCAACAGGCGCCCAGACCCCTACCTGACAGGCGCCCCGCGGCTCTGTGCCGGCTTCAGCATCACTGTCACCGTGCTGTCAGTCTGGTTGAGAGGTGTCTCGTGGTCATACCCGGGCATGTGGGGCGCTGTGGAGGGCACATAGACCACAAGCAGATTCACCAAGGTCAAACACTGATGGCCTAGCAGGTAGACTTTGCTAATGGCAAATGAGCTATTACTGCTAATGGCTAAAAGGCTATACTCATAAGCTAAAAACCAATCAAACCTTGTTGCCTACAGGCTGTAAATACACAGATTTACCCTTTACCCTCATCGAAGGGATCACATTCTCCTAAGTTTCATCATTTCTTGTGATTTGAGTACTATTGCAGTCAGGGGCGCCGCCAGGGGGGGAAAGGTTAGAACAATTCTAGGGGCCCAGCACTGACATGGGGCCCTGTTAGGGGCTTTACATTTTCGCAAAAAGGGGGGGGGGGGGCAAAATTGTAATCTTTCATGGGGCCCAAGATTTCTGGCGGCGCCCCTGATTGCAGTCTTCATATATCCTCCTATATGCGGGCAGCCCAGTACATGCATGAACATTTCTGCCAAGAACCGTCTCCTGCTCCTCACCTGAGATCTTGGTGGTGAACTGTGTGATGGCAGGCGGGCCGAAACCTTTGACGGTGCTCGCCCTGATAGTGAAGGTGTATGTAGAGCCAGGGTAGAGCCCCACGAACAGGTGCGAGGTCTCGTTGCTGTGCTTGAAAACCTTCCCGCTCTGGTTTGACAGGTCAAACTCAGGGTCGAAAGAGCTAACGGCCTTGTATGAAATCTGCCAAAGGGGAGCGATTGTCAAAGTTCACATAAATCTATAATATGTTATTTAAAATATGCTGAAGATAGAGCTTATGTATATCCTTTAGTTTTTACATCCAGCAAAAAGTCACTGGTAGTCCCATAGTAGATATGAGCTCTTTTAAAAGGTAATTTATTTCCAGCCGAGTACATTCCCAGTAGCTAAGGTGTAGCTGTATTAGCTAAAACTACACACCTTTAAATAAAATAATAATAATAGTAATAATAATAGCAGTAGGATAGCAAGGTGCGATGGACCGATATCCCATCTATTTCACGGACTGCCTCATGCCCTATGCTGCCTGGGATAAACTCCAGGCCCCCTCCTCCTTGACCCCGACCAGCATAAGCGGTCAGAAAACAGGGAGATAATAACAGTGATAAAATATCACTTTAAGTGCCTGTCGAGATAAAGGCTAAAAGGCTCCAAGCCCATGCTTTCCTCGGTTGGCCAGGGGCTCCTCCTCTAGCTGCTTTGTTTCACACCTTCCCCACGTCGCTCGAGTGCAAGATCGCAGGTGTGGAATCGTGAAAGCAGAAGGCACACCTGTATCTGCTCTCGAGGAAGATTCATTTAAATACACCAAGTGTCACACTATGGAAAGGATTCCTCATTACTTTGCCCATAGTCTAATTAATGTGCCTCTGCAAACCCCAATGCCCAACAGGTGTGAAAGGCCTTCCCCATCTCTGAGATTTACAAAATGTCATAGGGCCATCTTTCAAGGGCGGGACCTGGGATGTTCGTGACTGGTCTGGTGATTTGTCATCATGAAGGCTGGGAAGATGCAGTGAATCTGGCAGATGGCCGCAGATGCTGGAAGGAAGGGATGTTTCGGGGCAGGGGTGGGTCTCAGCTCACCCATAACGAGGTAATTGAATAAAGCTGAGCACTCATGTAGACTGAGAGCAATGGGTCAATTCTCTTGGGTTTCCAATTTGCTCATTTTTAAGTTAGTGAGCAAAACAGTCATTCTGTACATATTGTTTGATTTCCCTACCCTTTAGATCCGAAGGGTGCAATAAGATTTCTCTGTTTAATCTTCCAGTGCCTGTGTCCTGCATATCTGTTTGCCACCCTGCAGTTCTTTTCCATTATAGCTAATATTAGTTCTGTCTAATTGTCACATGATCAAGTCACATGATCTACAATATCAACTCATTGCAGTAGCTTGAAATTTGTCAGATGTTCCTGTACGTGAACCATCCTTTCACCTAAATTTCATCAGGTGCCAAAAAGGGGGCTAAATAACAGCAGCAGTCGGGCGTCATCCGACGTCGCCGGAAAAAGACAAGCTGCCAAACTGTTCAAACGGTTTATACAGAAGCACACAAATGAGTAAAGATCGAGAAATTTTCAGCAAGAGGCGTGTCGCGGGGAAGCGTGTCATGGGGCCGACACGAACACGCTAGGAAGACAATAGCTGGAGTCGCTCTGCGGCAGCCTAACGAGGCAGAAAATCTTTGATTTGTCCATTCTCTGAGAGACAGCTCAATGGGACTTCAAAGGGGCTACACGATGACAGAATGTAATTTCACAATACGACTCCGTGACAGCTTAATTGGTGAAGTTTTTAATGAATTACTGTCTGTACGGAACTCTGGATCCGCTGCAGCTGACCCTCATTGTCAGAACGTCGAATAGCATCAAATCCTCTGATAAACCAGCGATTTGTTACCGAGTCAAATTGTTATATTTCACTGAAAAGGTACCTACTCTATAGATATTAGCCAACCAAATTAAAGGCAGACTTTGATGCTACTCGGTCTAATGGAACACATAACGTTCATGTCCAGCTTTGAGTTCTTTGGGAACCTTATCTGGGTCATATAAAAGTAATATGTAAAGTAAAATCCATAATCGCTCCTTAAACAAATAATGTGACAAATCACAGTGTCATACATACAGTATGTGCTTCATCTTGGCTTATATTCACTTTTTGATTGTTAATTCTGGGCCCTGCTTAGAAAATTTGCTCTGTGTCGCAGAACAAAAACCCATTCGTTTCTGTGGGGGGGAAAAAAAACGGTTCAGTTTGTCCCACCAAGGCACCTGTAACTGCCATATTATTCTTTGACTATATTTACATATTAGCTATACTAGGATCCATGCAAACACATTCTGTAACTGTGCACTTCTGTAAAGTTCTTATCTTTGCCAAGGTCTATGGCCACCGACTACTCGAAATCACCTCCCGTTTATGTGGTTCACTGGTAATCTATAAAACTTGTGTAAGGCGAGGTCACCTTCATTTCACGAGCCCCTGCTACTGTCAGAATATCTGTATTCCTTTTATCTGATATCATACCCGTGGCAATGCTACTTATGTGCAACATTTATGAAACGGGCAGCGGGGACAAAGCAGAAAAACAAAATGAAAATGAAATGAATTATGAACTATGAATATGAGGCTTCGAAGTCACTTAGTGACGGTCATTTAGTGAGTGGTACAGTGCCACCACTTACCTCATACAGTGTAATTATGCCATATGTCTGGGCCGGCTCCCTCCATTTAAGGGTGATCTTTTCCTCATAGGTGCTTCCCTGAATGGACTCCACTGGAACAGCACCTGGCACTGGAGGGAGAAAGTATTACACCTTTTTAAGCCCAAAAATGGAAAAAGAGCACGGGATCTTATTGCTTTTTAATTCAGCTGCTTTTTAAACTTGCGCAGCTGATAGTATTGGCCTTAATCCATCTCCGTTTCATCTGTGCAGTATGGAGGCGTGGATGCTCTTCTGCTTAGGAAACTAAAACCTTGATTCAAGGGTACAACAGCAAATCCCAGGGAGACTTAAAAAAAAAGCCGTCCTCCCATCACAAAGACTATTTCTCTTCCCAAGAGCACCTGCCACTGCGTGCTGGCTCTAAAAGCAACGGGAGCACAATGCCGCAAACTTGAATGCCACAGTTGAAAGCCAAGTAAATTAAGAGAGAAACACTTCCTCCAAGGCCAGAATGGAGAATTTGTACAATATGTTTTCTTATCTGAAGACTCAGAAGCATTTAAAATGCTGCACTTTTCTTCCCCAAGTCAATGTTTACATCATCTTGGTTTCTGAAAAACAAATTGCCGTACACGGTGGATGTGAGTCGCTTTCATTCTGCTGTTTTAATGCGGAAAAACCTGAACATGGGTCGGACAAAGAGAATATTTGAACCAATGCGGCTCCCCACTCTTCCTCCTCCCGGGATCTTAAATCACACATTCCGCATCTTGGCTTCTTTCAGTGTTCCCCATCAAAATCCCCTCCGTCTGTCTGCTCCGAGATCTCTAGGGTACCGCTGTGAACACCTCACCTAGAACTACCAGGGAGTAATGTAAGGAGTGCAGCCAATAAGCTTAGGAGAACTTCAGAGGCTAATATAGGCCCTTGTCTCCTTAACGATGACAATGAAGAGGTCTGGCTTCAGGTTATTGATGAAATGATGAAGTGTGCAGTTCAGTGGGTTAGGCCTCTGTGATCAGTCGCAGCCTTGGCAGAATAGTCACACTGACGATGGGCCCTTGAGCAAAGCCCTCCCCCCTCCATACCCCCCTCCCCAAAAACAATTCTCCAGGGGCACCAGATAATATATACTTAACACTACGTCCTTAACACTTAACACTAGAGGGTGCATTAGGGTGTTTTTTCAAGGCTCTGGTAATTCGTGAACCATGCCACGTGACATGATGCCCGTGCAAGCGCTCACCATCTTCATCGGTCAGCACATCCACCTCCTGGCTCTCTTGGACGCCCTCAGGGTTGCGCAGCACCAGTCGCACACTGACATTGGTGTAGGGAGGAAGGTTCCGGATGACATGCTGTGGCGCTATGCCGGCTGTGTCGTGGCACACCTCCTCACGTGTCTCTTCCTTGCCGCCGGCCCGGTAGCGGTACTGCACAGTCAGGTTATAGCTGTGGCAACGTGTGACGTTGTAACCGAAGGGCTCCCAGCGCACGGTGATCTGCCTGGAGTTGATGTCCACCACCTCCAGGTTCCTGGGCCCATGCATGGGGTCTGGAAAGAGATGAAAGAGAGGTTCATCAGCGTGTATAAGCATTCCTGAGCATTCATGTGTTCATGAGACTTCATAAACATCCGCAAACATTCATAAGCATTCATGAGGATTCATAAACATCCGCAAACATTCATAAGCATTCATGAGGATCCATAAACATCCGCAAACATTCATAAGCATTCATGAGGATTCATAAACATCCGCAAACATTCATAAGCATTCATGAGGATCCATAAACATCCGCAAACATTCATAAGCATTCATGAGGATTCATAAACATCCGCAAACATTCATAAGCATTCATGAGGATCCATAAACATCCGCAAACATTCATAAGCATCCATGAGGATTCATAAACATCCGCAAACATTCATAAGCATTCATGAGGATCCATAAACATCCGCAAACATTCATAAGCATTCATGAGGATTCATAAACATCCGCAAACATTCATAAGCATTCATGAGGATTCATAAACATCCGCAAACATTCATAAGCATTCATGAGGATTCATAAACATCCGCAAACATTCATAAGCATTCATGAGGATTCATAAACATTCATAAGCATTCAAGAGAATTCATAAAAACCTACGCAAGCATTCATAAAGCATTCATGAGAAATCATTAATATTCATAAGAATTCGAGAGAATTCATAAAAACGTATGCAAACATTCATAAGCATTCATTAGAATTCATAAACATCATGAGCATTCTGGAGCATAAGATTGTCTTTGGCTTGGAGTTGGCTGAAGAGAATCAGTCATTCAAGGTTTTATTTGTCACAAACACAATTATTCTGCCCTACACAGGTAAAACACAGTAACTTTACTGACACTGAAACAAAGATATTTTATCACAACGTAAGAGCCCAATTTCAGTCATAACTTTTTGGTAAAATATGCAGTAAACTGTGCAGTAAAATGCTCTGTTATCTAACTCCATGAAAGGGGACATATATATAGAGACACAACAAGTATAAAGAGACACAACATTAAACAATAATCATAAATAGCCACAAATAGCATTCACTTGGTTACAATGTGACAGGTGTGGTGCAATGAGTCTAATGATAAGACAGTATTTACATTTTGTTGCTGTCGGATGAAAAGAGCCTATGTTCACTCTCGGTTACTATAGATGGAATAAGCCCATTCCAGTCTACTGATAGTGTTTAACATTTAACTGTCCAATGAAAAGATGTTTTATGAAGTAATCTAACCTCTTTGTTTTTCTCTTTAGAGTACTGGCACCTCTATGGTGGTACTGAATAACAAGGCGAGTACCAGCACCTCTTTGTTTTTCTCTGTAGAGCACTGGTACCTCTATGCTGGTACTGAATAACAAGGAGAGTACCAGCACCTCTTTGTTTTTCTCTTTAGAGTACTGGCACCTCTATGGTGGTACTGAATAACAAGGAGAGTACCAGCACCTCTTTGTTTTTCTCTTTAGAGTACTGGCACCTCTATGGTGGTACTGAATAACAAGGAGCGTACCAGCACCTCTTTGTTTTTCTCTTTAGAGTACTGGCACCTCTATGGTGGTACTGAATAACAAGGAGAGTACCAGCACCTCTTTGTTTTTCTCTTTAGAGTACTGGCACCTCTATGGTGGTACTGAATAACAAGGAGAGTACCAGCACCTCTTTGTTTTTCTCTTTAGAGTACTGGCACCTCTATGGTGGTACTGAATAACAAAGTGAGTACCAGCACCTCTTTGTTTTTCTCTTTAGAGTACTGGCACCTCTATGGTGGTACTGAATAACAAGGAGAGTACCAGCACCTCTTTGTTTTTCTCTTTAGAGTACTGGCACCTCTATGGTGGTACTGAATAACAAAGTGAGTACCAGCACCTCTTTGTTTTTCTCTTTAGAGTACTGGCACCTCTATGCTGGTACTGAATAACAAAGTGAGTACCAGCACCTCTTTGTTTTTCTCTTTAGAGTACTGGCACCTCTATGCTGGTACTGAATAACAAGGAGCGTACCAGCACCTCTTTGTTTTTCTCTTTAGAGTACTGGCACCTCTATGGTGGTACTGAATAACAAGGAGAGTACCAGCACTTCTTTGTTTTTCTCTTTAGAGTACTGGCACCTCTATGGTGGTACTGAATAACAAGGAGAGTACCAGCACCTCTTTGTTTTTCTCTTTAGAGTACTGGCACCTCTATGGTGGTACTGAATAACAAGGAGAGTACCAGCACCTCTTTGTTTTTCTCTTTAGAGTACTGGCACCTCTATGCTGGTACTGAATAACAAAGTGAGTACCAGCACCTCTTTGTTTTTCTCTTTAGAGTACTGGCACCTCTATGGTGGTACTGAATAACAAGGAGAGTACCAGCACCTCTTTGTTTTTCTCTTTAGAGTACTGGCACCTCTATGCTGGTACTGAATAACAAAGAGAGTACCAGCACCTCTTTGTTTTTCTCTTTAGAGTACTGGCACCTCTATGGTGGTACTGAATAACAAAGTGAGTACCAGCACCTTTTGTTTTTCTCTTTAGAGTACTGGCACCTCTATGCTGGTACTGAATAACAAAGTGAGTACCAGCACCTCTTTGTTTTTCTCTGTAGAGCACTGGTACCTGTATGCTGGTACTGAATAAGTGCAGGTGAATGCCAGCACCTGTTTTTCCCAACTTGAAGCAGTGCTTTATATCACTAATTTTGACACCTTAAAATTGATAGCTAGATAGCTTGCTAACTAACAGCATTGTTAATTGTGAATACAAAGTGAGATTAGTTTGTATCTTGTTGACACTGACATATTTGCCTCACTGACAACAACGTACCATAATCCATTTAAAATATTAAACCGCTCAGCAACAGCTGTGTAAAGATAGATTTGTATTTGTGGTGCTAAGGGTGTCTCATTATGTTGTTTTAAAGTTATTTTGTGTAGTGGTTTCTGAGAAAATGATTTTTTTTTCATGCTCCTGAAATAATAGATTTTTGGAGATACGTGTTTTCCATCGTAGAGCAATGATATGTGAGCGGCATGGAGGGAGCACATATGGAGCTGGAGATGTACATGTTGACTAGGGTGTTGTAGAACATTGAAGCAAATGAAAGCCCATCAGGCATCTTCATAACCCTGAACCACGCGAGTTAAATCCACAAGACTGTGATAATTCAGTCCTCATCTCATCCCGCTCTCACTGGGCAAGTCAGCAGGAAGGTTTCTGAGCTGGTTGGCTCACCAGCACTCCATGGAAAAACCCAGAAAATGAGGGACAGGTGTGAATAATTATGGGTATGAATGAGATGTGAGTGTTTTTCTCATCCAGCACAAAGCACCCCACCCCCAACGCAGAGCAGAACTGAAGATGCTGAACAGCTATGAATCTTGTATTACAAAAGTGTTAGACTTTTCAACCACTAACAGTCACATGCTACTCAGCGGCCATATTCCACAGGAAATATATCTGACCCTGTTGCCAGGAGCAACTCTGGGATTATTTTAAGATGGGGTGCATTAGAGGAGACAGTTTATATAGAGGGGTCAGCCTTTTCATTAACCAATGTTATGTTTTGAATCGGTGAGTGACAGGGTGCGTGGCACTCTGGGGGCCAATCAGCTTTCAGCTGGGGCCAGTGCCTACTTGTCGCGTAGATAGCCAAGGTGGTCTGCCATGTTTCAAACATCCACTACCATTTCTCTTTCACTCTAAGCTAATTCCGCATCCAATGGCCTTATTTACTGTCACTCATCATTACCACATAAACACTTCAAAACTCTGCAAAAAAAAGTGTCAGGATATCAAACACCCTGAACTGTCAGCTGGATAAAATTAAACAATATTTTATGGATTCCGTCTCTCTTTTTTTTAAAAAACCTCACCGTGAAATCCAAACCATGAAAACAATGTTTTGCCATTGAGTGATTTGCATATTATTTGGAATAATATGTGAGTAAGATTCTTCCCCATCACTTTCCATGGAAAGTGGTATACGTGTTAACCTCACTGGATAAATAAACCGCGATACATTTTGACGTTTACTCACCTCCCCTGTCTCGGCTGCATGTATAATTACACACAAGTATTGTGTTTACATTTTGTCAAGGACAATCAAGGTCCAGTCATCATGTATATTTCTTTGGTAAACAATTCATGTTTATTAGGAGAGAAGGATATTGCATTATACTCAGCCTGTAGTTGCTTTGCAGTAGGCATAACTTAACCAGTAAAATGACTTTAAAAACTCAATTAAATGATACTTTTGAAAAGCATCTTTTTGCATATGTTTGGCTTAAGGCAATAATGGGAAACTGTTATTGAAGAATTAATGCATGCTTATTTGTAAGTATATATAACAGCTATTCAGGGAGTGCAATCTAGAGAGTGTCACGAGGGTTACAGTGTTACACTCTGATATCTGGTGGAAAAAAAACATTCATGAAACGATACCCCTGGCTTGTTCCTCGCCTCCGTTGACAAACGTGGACAAAACATAAAGCAGATGTGTGAGGCGAGAGCAAACAATGGCCTTTCTGTTACCTGTGCCTTTCATGCCACAATGCATCTCCAATTCGGCTGTGGGGGGACTGGTGTCTGAAACCTACAGGATTTACTCCAGATGCATCTGGCTCTTTTGCCCCCCCCCCCCCGGTGGATAAACAACAGACACCTGCCTCTGCTCCTTTACCCCCCACCCCCCGATCAACACAATGGACCTTAAACATGAGCTAAAACCAAAAATTAAACCTTGATGGATGGATGGATGGATGGATGAGGATTACTCTGAGTAGTTAGCTTGTGTTTGTCTTCAGCCAAACTGCACTGAAGAACAGGCACCTGTCTGTTGCTGCAGGCCGCAGGAAACTCCCTCTGGACATCATGAGCAGGGAGAACATGCAGGAGACCTGGAGAAGGTGCACGTCCCCATCTCTCCCAGAGCAGAACAGCCACAGAGTCACTTCCTCCTCAGGAACAGCCTCCCTAGTTCAACCCACAGCTGTCACTGTTATTCTTGTTTATCAATCACTTGTTGATATTGCCGCATTTTCAGTCCCAGTCCTCAGGGCACAGGACTGGGTCGTGTTACTTTGAAAACCCTGTCGGCCCAGCTACCCAACCATGAGATGCTGCCCTGTCATCATGTCCACCAGACCCAGAACCAGCCCAATTCCACTGATCAGCTATGGGCCCTGGTCCATCTGTGACAGCAGGGACACCTTGGCCCAGGAATAATCAGGGACGGTACCGCAGCAGAATTCTCGCAACCTCCAGTTAGGAAACAAAGGAAATCACAGCCCAGCTGGAAAATCTATCACCAGTCATGTGTCGCTTAACCGGACTCCCAAACTGACGAGATCAGCAATTCAGAAAACCAGAGGACGCATCTCATCATTGCCAACATACATGTGCAGGAACTCCTTCGTGTTCGAGATGGTCTCTCACTATCCCGGAGGATTTCTTTATCTCTGAGAGGAAAGAGAGAATACTACCATTTCTAACATCTCTCTAACAGCCCTGGAAAATGCTCAGTTACAGCTGAGAGGCACAGAAATGCCACATTTAATCTCCCCTGAGCTGTAACGGAGATGATTAAATGGCGAGACGGTGGCAAAGGGTTTGAAAGGCCAGGAAGAGGGTTTACCTGCTGAGGGAGAGTGGCATCCCCCCGCCCCCCGCCTGAATTGGACCATATAAGAAACAATGAGGCAGCCCCATGATTCCTGCCCCCCCCACCCCACCTTCACTGCTACACAGACCTTTTCTCTACAGTTAATTTATGAGATAAAGAAAAACTAGCAAGCAAGGCTAGGAATGACAGCTGTGTATCCTCAAAGTTTCCCCTCCGACTGTGAAATGTAGGACATATTTCAAGCGTGTAGAAAATGGATGGATGGATGGATGAATGACATCCCATAACCCTGTAAACAACTCCCAGCTGTACCTCACATCCCATAACCCTGTAAACAACTCCCAGCTGTACCTCACATCCCATAACCCTGTAAACAACTCCCAGCTGTAACTCACATCCCATAACCCTGTAAACAACTCCAAGCTGTAACTCACATCCCATAATCCTGTAAACACCTCCCAGATGTACCTCCCATCCCATAATCCTGTAAACACTTCCCAGCTGTACCTCACATCCCATAACCCTGTAAACAACTCCCAGCTGTAACTCACATCCCATAATCCTGTAAACATCTCCCAGCTGTACCTCACATCCCATAATCCAGTAAACACCTCCCAGCTGTACCTCACATCCCATAACCCTGTAAACACCTCCCAGCTGTACCTCACATCCCATAACCCTGTAAACACCTCCCAGCTGTACCTCACATCCCATAATCCAGTAAACACCTCCCAGCTGAACCTCATATCCCATAATCCTGTAGACATGCCCAGCTGTACCTCACATCCCATAGTCCTGTAAACACCTCCCAGCTGAACCTCATATCCCATAATCCTGTAGACATGCCCAGCTGTACCTCACATCCCATAACCCTGTAAACACCTCCCAGCTGTACCTCACATCCCATAATACTGTAAACACCTCCCAGCTGTACCGCACATCCCATAATCCTGTAGACATGCCCAGCTGTACCGCACATCCCATAATCCTGTAGACATGCCCAGCTGTACCACACATCCCATAATCCTGTAGACATGCCCAGCTGTACCTCTGCGCATGAGTGTGTAGGAAGCCATTGTAACAGGTTCTTGCATCCCTAAGTCACATTCTACAACAATAATCTGAGATCCCTCTTAACCATCACCCCTGTGCATATACGAAGACTGTGTTAATTAACTATATTACTGGTGCTTTTTGATGTTGTCAACAAGATAAAACAGCTGACCTTTAAGGTACCCTCCACCCCCATTGATACTGACTCCATTTAGAGTGCTACCAAGATCCCCCCCCCCCCAGGAGAAACATGCCCTTCAAACGTGTGACGGGCCCATGACACCATTATATAGATGGACACCTGGATTTCATTTCAACAAATTGATTTTCCAGCCCTCCGCCCCAACTCTCCTTAATTCACAAGAAGAAAGTGAAAAGTCCTCTAACAATTTATCGATTAACCTAACCTTAAAAAAAATAATAAACACCTTGGTTGACTAGACAAATAACCGCTGATTTACACAGATAACATGAGGCCGGGTGTTGCGTGGGAAAATGAAACTCACTCCCCGCGATAAACGTGGGCTGGTATAAACCGTCCCGAGGAAGACTGCAGAGAATGAGATAAGGAGGAGAACTTCTTCATTTCATCATTGGCAACAGTCACGGTGTGTGTGTGTTGTTGGCTGGGATATCAAGATAAACGACATGTCTCCGGGTTCCCCCTCCCCAGGTTCCCCCCTCCACCCCCCCTCTTCAGTGGGAACTCCAAGATGCTCAGTATGTCTTTGTGTCTGGATTCCTGTTTACCGACCTCCCCTGCCCTCTCAGCATCGTGTTTTTTGTTCATTTTCTCGGAATCTCATTGCTTTATAATTACGGTAAAGGACCTTTAAAAGATTAAGCCCATAGATGTGGCAGTGCTCAGCTGGGTAATCGGCTCGGTGCTCGGCTAGCAGTGCCTGAAAAAGCGCAGTCAAAGCGAGAGAGTGAGAAGCAGCAGGGATCAACAGAAACACAAATGTAACTTAGTATCTCCTTTACAAAAAAGCTTTTCACAGAAAAAGAATAAAATCGTAAAGATGGGCAAAAGTATAAAGCATTAAGTGTCATCTTCACTCCCTCCTGCCCGCTGCCCGGGACAGTGTTTAGAAAACCCTCAATTTCTGGAACTATCTGTCGGTAGCACTTGGTAAACAACAGACGCACTAAAAGCACCGCGAACCGTAGGGCTGGCCAAGTGCAGAAATCAAATTATAGAGGCTGCTTCTCAAGCAGTGATGGGCCGGCGGGCAGAGATTTAGGTATGTGGTTCAGGGCAGGTCGAAGAGGTCTAAACCAATGGTTCGGCCTCAGACTTTGAGGAAACCAGAAACGCAAGAGCCAAGCAAACACAAGGAGAGCTGAACATTGGGTGGAATCAAACGCATGACCCTAGAGACATGAGACCGCAGTGCCTCCTACAGGGCAAATACTGTATCACGGGCCGGGAAGTTGAACCACTTGTTAAGTTGTTGTTGAGTTGCACTTAAATGGAGGGAAATTAAAATTCATTCTTGAGAGCTGTGGTTCCAAACTGGTTTAGCCTCAGGAATCAACTTTTCCTTGGTCACTAAGCCAGGACCAAAAATGTGAAATTCCGAACCAAACTTATTTAACAAAAAAAGTGCAGTTATAGTCACATACGTGCAAATTGCGGGGGGTGGGGGAGGTGGGGGGAGTTGTTGGCCATACAATTTTCCAACCCACCAGTTCCGAAACGGTACCTCACAGGTCCCATAGGTCGGGTCCAAGTGGTAGCAGGATATAAGGTTCAGTACATCCAGCTCATGATGTGCAGCTTTAAATTTCGGAAAATGCGACACCTTTTATATGCGGACGTTTATCAAACGAGGTAGCGGGGGTCTGTACATCAAGAGGTGATGTGCAGTACATCACGCCATCACACGGGCCGCAGAGTCCAGCAGCGATTTATGGCAGGCCTGGGGGCCACTATTGTGTTTTGTCTGATGCGTAAATCACAGGGGCACGTTGCCAGCCAGGGCCAGGCCCGGATGCCGGCGGGACTTCTCTGATAGCCAGGACCCGGCTCGGAGATAAGGATTCTAGAGGGAAGGGCGAATCCGGCATAGATGAGCGATCGCCTCGGACGGGGTACACATACTCCGGAGATGGACAGCAGATGGATGGCATTGCCGAAGAGAAGATCAGGCAGAGGTGAGTAGGGGGAGGGGCTGATGAATAGGGGGGGGGGGCTTTGGGGCACAGATTTCTTATGGACCAGTCAGATCCTTCTTACACTTTCTACCACCAGCACCATGAGGCGTTTCATGGCCCTTGGTTGTGGTAATTGAGACTCTGACCAAGGCCGTCTCGTAGCGGAAGAAAAATGATTTCCATTACAGCTTAAACACTTTGGTGTGGGGGGGTGCGGGGAGGTTGCATCAAGCTGCCAGGAGACACAGTAAATCCCACTGAACGGGCATGGAGGAAACATGTAATTGACATTTCCGATGACCTCAAAATTGTAAGCTGGACGCCTGAATGCTGCGTAACGTTTGCAGGGCTATTACTCAAAACCGCCGAGACGGTTTATTAATGCCCCTCTTTAAGATCTCGAAATGCTTCCAGGGGATGAAAGCTTGATATCAAAATAAGGGGAAAAAAATGCATCAAGCGTGGAATTTAGCTGCCTTTGAGATGACCTTCAGCTTACTGACTTTTTAAAGAGGAAAAAGGCTATCAATGCACCATCCTCGTCACTGTCCATCTGTCCAATCCCTCCCGAGTCTCTAAGACATTTCATAAGGGGGGCATCACAGGACAGCGCCATCTCTCTGCAGGCCTCATGAACTTCAACTCGGGCTGGTTGACTTGGAATTACCAGTCCCTACAAAAAAAATCCTCTGGATCATGAAAGGAAACTTGGAGTACCTGGAAGAAATACTCAGAAGCATGTACTTGTTCCACAAACACACAATACCAACATTAAGGGAGCCACTCTGGGTTTCCTATGTGTGTGCAACCATCTCTGTGCTGCCAAGGCTGACATGAGGCACTAAGAAGGAGCGGGTCCGTGTTCTGGGTAGAGGGTGAATCACAACATCCCTCATTGCGGTGACATAAAATTTTAATTGACCACTTACATCGAACTGTTGATGGGAATTTATCACTACAACTGACATTCTATTAATGCTTCTCAATTAAAAGCATTATTATCACCCTCTGTTAAATGTAATGGACTTCGGATTCCCAAATGCAGTACATTCTACCACATTTATGACATCATAATGTAGCCCTTACTCACCGTAATGAATGAATACTTTGAGAAACATAAGCAGTTTACGGGTCTGGACGTATTATTTTGTCCTGTCTATCGAGGCCCTGTCTCGGAAAGCGATAGATGGCGAGAGGCATGGTGAGATTACCTGGATCAGTCATACTGGGGGAGGGAGGATAAAGGCATTACTTCCAGATGAGAAGGAACAAATTGACCATGTCTGTGGCAGCCTGGTTCTCTCTGGGAGCGGGAGGGAAAGAGCAGACCCCCCGAGCCGGAGAGGAGGGGGTGATCCCCCTGTAAGCCTGCTCCGGCATGTTGGGACCCAACCGCCCCCCTCCCGCACACACACACGCACACACACACACACACACACACCTGCCTCGAGTCAACACAGTATCATTCCGCTCCACGTCATTCGGCTCCATCTCTCCGCACCTTCCCATCTGCCCCATGTGGCCTTGGGTACCGCCATGAGCAAAAGGCTCAGCTTTCAGCAGCCAGGAATAAAAACATCCCCAACTAACCCTCCAAGAGATCCCACCACGGTGCAATCATCATCATGACAGATCTTGACAACGCCAGTACATGTCCTGGCCTTAGTAATTTTACGAGGAAAAAGCAACTCCAATTCCAAGGACAACTCCCTCAAATCAAGCCAAACTCCCCTCAAAGGCATGTCCTCTGCCATCTACATTAGGTCTGACAAAGATATATAAGCCCCATTTAGCACAAATATTCCACAGCAACAGACATCTTCCATAAGTCAGCCAATTGCACTCATTTCTGTTTCCGCGTCTTTGAAGCCCTTTGACACTAACAGTGAGAACTAGTCAGCCCTAGAAATATGACTAACTAGACAGGACATTCCACTTGACCTCATCACCACCACAATCTAGTAATTCTATATCTATGTCACAATGAATCTGAAGATTGACAAATCTTAGTTCGCCAGAAAAGAACATGACCCATACATTTTTTTTGTTTCAGCTTCTGATTTGAGATGAGGATTTCCATTAGTACTGCACTTTAAAGAGACTCTGATATCCCCAACTTGCATTCTTCAAATGCTAATCTCAGAATGATTTTGAAATGGGATGCAAAACAGAACCACAGCGCTTCAGCCCGAACCAAATAACCGTAATATTTTAGGTTCTGTAACAGACGGAACAAAGAGCGGGGTTTTAGAGCCACTTAGACCCACGTTCCAAGCTGCACAAAGGAAAAGTGATGCGTGCGCTCAGCTGCCCATCAGCGATTCCGCTTCCTGCGCTCCGAGGAACACTTTGCCAAAGTACACACAGGGTCTGCTGCAGCCTGCACAGGCGGCTCCCATTTGCTGCCGCGAATACGAAATACACGTCATACTTTTAAACCGGCGTCTTGGGGCCACCCCCAGCCAGCACCCTCCATGCTCTTACCTCCTCGCACTCCACGCAGGCCGAGATCTCGACACCACACACCTGATTATGCTCTGCTGTAAGTGACTCTAGATCCTATATAGGGGGGCCTTGGCCACACTATTATTTTCTTTGAAAGTGGCAACCTTGCTGGGGGCTGAGTCGCCCTATGGGTCAAATTCTAGAATCGCCACTGGTGGACCTCCCCCCCCCCCCACCCCATATTTTCCATCCAGGCTGCTCACCACCAGCGAAAATTCTGCCTCAGAAAGTGCCGGAACGTTACGCGGCGTCACCGCGCTCATTTGTTCTTGAGACCTCAGGAAAAGGGTTTTTGCAATATCAACACAGCCATCTGCTTAATGAGGGGCCTTTCATCCGTATCAAAGCCTCTTCGCGTCTGACGGAAGCGGCCAATAATGATAGCTTTTGACAACCGACAATCAAAGCTCAATTACTGGCACATGGTGCGCTCCTGTACAATGGATCCCCTCACAAAGACAGCGCCCCACTGCCCCCACCCCTTAAACGCCGCATGCTGCACCCGCTCAGGAGACAGACGAGGAAACCTACGGCAAATCTGCTGGCAAAATGCCTCCACACCCCCCCCACCTGGTGATCTCAGCCTTAGTTCAAGTCCTCAATCTTCCATTGGCTGTCAATCAACTGCCCCAGTGTCGGTAATGGACGACTTTGACACTTGTGGTGTATAACGGCGCCACCCTCATCTGTGTGTGCTGCTAACAGATCCACGCGCTTCCAGAATAATCACTCATAATAGCTGTACTGCATATTTTAACTTACTCCAGAAAAGAACAATTAGAATACACACTGGATGGCTCTTTTTTTTATTGTACCAAGGTATCCATCCATCCATCTATCTCTCTATCTATGGACAAACAGAAAGTATCACAAATACTTGATATATGAGTTACTCATGTGACATTTCGGATGAGATGTTTGATCGATGGCAGCCAGGAGAAGAAGTGACTGCGATGATAATTTCAGGATTTCCTGGGACAGTTACACAGTTTTACGTTAAGATCCAGCTGCTGAAGAGGAGGACTGACAGAAATAAGAGATGTTAAACAAATATGCCCCGACCATAAGTGATAAACATCATTCCCTGTATTCCAAGCACAGTGACAGGAGGCTCAGGAGCGGCAAAGTAAACCGTGTAAAATGGATCATAATATTTGCTCTTCTCGGGTCGCACATGTCCCCCCCCCCCAAGCCCCCCAGGGAGTCCGTGTCTAGTGTGAAGACAAACACAGAAGCTGATAGCTCAGACGGGGACTGAATGACGCCATGCCCAGCCTGCAAACATCATCCGCGCTCCGGCTAATTCAAAAGTAACCAATGGAAATTATATTTTTTATATTGTACAATTAATTTTTATTGTACAGATTTAATATTAACTGACAATGAAACTTAACGGAAACACACTATTTAAACAGCGTACATTTATTTTAGGGGGAAAGGGGGCTAAAGACACCTAAAGCCCCCCTTAGATGGCCCACACGATGCCCGTTGGGCACGTAAGGCCACGCCGACAAACTGTGCCTGCCAACTTTCTCACCGGCTCTCCCAAAGCGAGACTATACTACTGTAAAGAGAAGGGGAAAATAAAAACCAAAAAACGGAAAAGTGAAGATTGAGGCGAGTACAGATTCCGAATAAACGCCACAAGGACAAATGTACGATTCGGCAGCTTTTAGCAGGCGACCAGATGCCTACTCTGAAACGTCTGGGAATCCAAATCCCCACCAGGACGAGGGGTTAAAGCTTTTAAGTAAATGCGTTAACGTTCAATTTTTTGGAAATGATAGCGAGGGTGGTGGTGGGGGCGAATGTACGCACCCCATCCGCAAAGCCGGCGCAATTTCTACGCACCAATTACTGCCTGTCCTGCCTCAGCTGCCGCCTGGGACTCCTGGCTGTTTTTCAGCAAGGTAGGGGAACGCTGGAGTAATGGCCTACTTCAGGGATAAAACGCAGCTTTATTTTATTTACTGGATCCTCATGTATAATAAATTACAGAAATCCATTAAAACGCGCACACGCTAACCAACGTAATGGAGGTCGCTTCTATCCCAGCCCGATTCTTCCCAGCTGTGAAAAGAACAGCGAAAAAAATCAGAGAAACCAGCTCTGTATTTTATTTCGTCAAACACAGCGTGAGTTTGATCTCAAAGTTACCTTGTCATCCTGTTCCTTCCCCATAACAGACAAAGAGTGGAAATCCGTCCCGTCTAACGAATTTAGCAGCAAAGGTATTAAATATAAATACTGTATTCCAGCTACAGGCAGAGGACATTACCACTCTTGGTTTGTTGTATCATTACCGCTACAATGTATTATCTTTGTTTATTATCATAAATTAAGTGGTGACGCCACATAGGTCGTCCTGGAGGAATATCAACGGAGTAACCGAGAAGTAAAATTACAGGCTGCGCAATAAACGTTTAATTGCTCCAGGGACAAAGAATAAATGCCTGAAAGCAGATGGGAATGCAAAAAGAGGCATTCCAATATACCTGTAATCATACTTATGCAAATAGAGAATAAAGCTTCATTTCATTTCATTTTGTTTAATTTTGTTTCATTTAAGTGATTCTTCCCCCATCTCAGAATGACAGGAAATAGTGGGTCATCAGCCCCCACAGTGTTTATCTGTTACTTCCAATTAGTGTAACAGGGAGCTGATCGATTAATAGGCGAAACCCAGCAGCATGAAAGAGAAAGCTGCTCTCTTCTGTTCCAGAGGAGCACGGAAAGAAGGTTGGATGCGTGGCGACCGCAGCAGCGTGGCCCGATTACACCCCGGCCAAGGGAACGTCTGGGCCCACGGGTCTGCAGTCTGCTCCACCAGACCAAACCAGGTGAGAACGTCAGAGAGGAACTGAGCTAGAAATGGCTAACTGGTAATCTTACTTTGGGCTAGAAGCAGGGTCAATTGTACGACTAAACATACGGGGCATAAGAGGGATCATAATTCATACAGAGGGGCCAACCTTGTCATCAGGGGAGGGGGCCAATCAGGTTTGGGGGGGGGGGGACAGTACCCCTGTTGCTCCACCCCTGTATATGCAGGGAAGCTTACACTACATCTCATGTGGTGACAGTGTAACATTTCAGGCATGAGGCAAGGTGACGGGTTCGTCAGCTCACATTCACCTCAGAGTGGCTGGCCTAACCTGGGCTCGCTGGACAAGGGGGGGGGAGGGGGCTGGACAAGCCATCGAGATTCAGCCGAATGAAGATTAACACAGAAATTAAGTTTTGAGCGCGAAGCAGAACCACCCCCCCCCCCCAACAGAGTAAAAAAACGAAACCCCACTGGAACAGTTCCAGTTTCTGCCAGGATATTATGATGGTTAGTGCTGGTGACAGGGGGGCGCGGATCCACGGTACATCACAGGCAATCGATGTGACACGTGGCGGACCCTGAAAGGATTTCATTCTGCGGTAACAGGCGACAGCGCCGATCCGGTAGCCGATCCGGTAGCCGATCCGGCCGCGAGTATGTTTCTGTGCCATTACCAAGACATGGACGCAGATGCACCAGCGGCAGAAGCAGATCGATAGCGGCTTTGAAAGTACGCTGGAAAACAGATGCTTAATATTTTTACTTCCAGCACAACGGGGGGAAAAAAATGAGAAACTAGCATTGGAACAGAAACAGCAGGCAAGAGAAAAAAAATCAATAAATAAATAAAGCAAAAAAAAAAAGGACTCGGCTGAAAATGTTTATGTTCACGAAATTCAAAGCACATCTCAAACCGCATCTCAGTTTCTTGTTTTCGCCCCTTAAATTTAGCCGTTCACCACTTCAAACAGGAAGCCCGCATCAAAAGAGTGATCCTGTTGTCAGTTTTTCCCGTGTTTTTATTTATTTTTTTTGCTGCGGGCACGCTGGTGGACGGCTAAGGCGGCGTGGGAGTGGGAGTGTGGGGTTTGGCCGGTTATTGGGCCCGCCAGAGGGTTATCACTACCCGATACTGTGGATAGTGGATGGTTTTATTTTGCTAGTCTAAATTTGTCTGGTTGAGGAGCGGGAGACAGGGCCCATTTTTGGAAAAGCGGGTCTCGGGTCGCCCAAATCCATGCCGGGAGGCAGAGTCACGTAAGACGTCGGGAGCTGATCAGCCCTAACCTGTCAGATGCTCATCGCCAACGCTGACCGCCGAATCGGGGCCTACCGGCGCTGCTCAAAAATCCTGCTAAAACTCGTTTATGCGCAGAAATAATTAGCAGGGCTATCGCAGAGGGCCATCCTGCAGAGGCGGGATGCAGATGCTGAGACTAGCTGTGCTGTTCAGCTGCTCGGAAACTCGTCTCACTTTACAAAGAAAACTGACAATCTGTGGAAGGGCTAGCTCCACTTCTCTAAGGATGCCAAATTACCTTCTTATTCTGCAAAGGAAGCAAAATGATCTTTAATTTTGCCTAAGGTCCCTGAAAACATAGATCTACGCATGATCTACACATTACAAACTTGCTCTTAAGCGAAGCTAATGACCGCCATCTTAGCTAAGCCCTTTACCTGCAGCCTGACGCTTCTTACATACACAAACCAGGAGAAGAATCTTGGACAAAAACATAAATTACCCTGACATAACAATCTAGCCACTGCCTGCACCTTAATCCTTAAAGATGAATGCTATACCCTACTGATCATACACAGAAGCTGCTTTTTTTTGTCTTCCCCCCGAGACAGACGGATGATACTTCTTACTTCTTAAAGAAATAAAGTTTTCCGCCCTTAGCCAGAAAAATACCAGGTGTTTTTTTTTCTTTTCAGTCTCGGAAATAACAGAGAATAGCTCCGGACCACAGAAGGCAATCTATACATCTTCCTGAGAGAATGGAGCCACTTCCAGCAGGCCAATCCAATTGGCCAGTCACCAGCGTAATCTCCGCCACCGCACACGGATATTAAATGAAATGGATTGTGGGCTGGCACAGGGGGATCATGGGATTGGGGGACGGTCAAGACTGCGGGGCAGGGGGGGGGACTGAAAGCAGTATTTTTGTCTGTAGTCCATTTTTTGTTTGCAATCCAGTCTTATTTATTTGTTGTTTTTTATCATCCATTTCTCTATCTATCTATCTATCTATCTATCTATCTATCTATCTATCTATCTATCTATCTATCTATCTATCTATCTATCTATCTATTCATCCATTTATCTATCCATCCATCCATCTGGGGGGGTTAGGGTTGACACAGCAGGAGAACCACACAGCACCCTGGCCTCGTCCAGATGGGACTGACTGTCACTATCCCATGGACCGGGCAGTCCATCTGGGTTCTGATCAGGGATCAGGACTCTACTAAAAATCCAAAAAAAACCATGACAAAATGTGACCTGCGGGCCTGGATCCAAACTCCTTGAAATTACGAGACCCCATATTTAAGGGTAGGCAAGGTGGTGGTGGTGGTGGTGGGGGGGGGCAGTGTTTATAACCTTCGCTCTGTTTATAGCTACACCTTACACTTGGCGATAACACCCCCGCAGGATAACACCCCCCCCAGCCCCAATGACCGCAATTTACAGCACGTCGACCGCAGGCACTGACAGAGCATCCGTAACGTGCACAGCAACAGAGACTGGCGGCGCTGATAAGGACGCTCAAATCCAGCTATATCATCCCTCCATTACTCCTCTTCTGGAAGATTCTGTGCCTTCAAGGTCACCTTCAAGCTATGAGGCCTGGCCTATGCGAGATTTAGTATTTCATATCCTGTGGGATCATGATTTTTAATTTGTCTGCCAAGGTGTGGAGGCGGGGGGGGGGGGGGGGTGTTGGTTGGGGAGTTACCAGTTACTTAGAGTAACTGGGGGTGAATTCACAAAGAAGGCACCACAGCACACCCCCAGCTCCCACCCCCCTGAGTCTCCATCCTCTTTACTGAGTTTCTTTCTAGGAATTAGTTTGGTGGCACTTCGCTGGGAATGTGTGTGTCGATGTATCCCATGTGTGAGCCTGGCTGGAAATGAGACAACTCCCTATATCAGGGGGGGAGTTGGGGGGGGGTTGCTTTTTGGCTGTAATTCCGCTACAAGAAAAAAAAACAGAACGATGGTAAAGCAATCTTAACAGGCTTGGCACCCCTCGGGGGGGGGGGGGGGGGGGCTTCCCTCCGATGGGTTTGAGGAGGGAAGATGGCAAATGAAAGAGAAACAGTGGAGGAAGGTAGGGATGGAAAAAAATCAGACGTGCAAAGTTAAGAGGGCATGAGGGATGAGAGGAAAAGGACAAAAGCAGTGAGAAAAAAGAAATGTAACTGCAGAACTGTGGAAGGGCAGAGAAGAGAGCAGTGAGAGGGGATACATTAGCAGCCAAGAAACCCAAGAGGATGCAGAAAGTACTGAGGTACAGCTCAGAATAACTGCTTCAATGTTTTCCTTTCATTTTCGTGATTTTATTTTGGTAGCCATTAAATCGTGACTTTCTAAGGGCAGAGTCTTTTTGTCGTTCTTGGGGCCACACTCAGAAAGTCACCTCACCCCCCCCCCCCTCCCTGCACTCCCCAGTGTAGTGACTGTTTGTGGCCACCAGGGGGGCAAACCTTGGGGTGCCCTCACAAATGCATGGCTTCAGAGGTGGTAAACACTGCGGCTGAGAAGAAGGATCGTCTGTCTGCTTAAAAACTTCCACGAAGGTGCAGTCAGCTTAGACGGAACTGGCCAGCATTCACGCCAATTCCAGTCCGTTGGGCTCCGTCCGGCAAGGACACATAAGTGCAGGGAGGTATTAAATGCGCAAAAGGGAGCATTTAATTCTCAAAAGCTCGCAGCCCAGCGCCTGGAACGTTTTGGATCCCTCAGATTTTCTGGTGACTTTCCTGCAAGCGCCGCAATCCTTTCTGGCGGCAATGAGAGGAATATGAATAAGGCTAGGGACGGCATAACGAAGACCACAGAGATGCTGGGATTTCCAGGTTTTTCCACCACACACCTACCATTCGGACAGGGGAATATGTAGGGGTGGGGCCACAGGAGTACTGGCCCCAGCTTAAAGCTGACTGGCTCCTGGAGTCCCCCGTCACCTGTCACTCACTGATGCAAAACATATCATTGGCTAATGATAAGGGTGACCCCCTCTGTGCACCACACCCCTAAAAATTCCTTGAATGGCTCCTGCACCCAGATCAGTCTGCCACTGTGGCCATAATGCAGCACCAAAGCCTGCATGCATACTGACTAAAACACCCGCAGGAAAATGGCGCCAAATATGGGATTAAAAAGCCCAAACCTTTTAACATGCAATGTACTACAATGTACTCATGTTCACATTAGATGCAAGATCCATGGGAGGGTGGGATGGGTGAAGCCATCAGCTCCCAGATATCAATGCTGGGTCCCACCGTAGCGGGTGGGCGGACGGACGAAGGGACAGACAGATAGATACGCTGAGGCACAGTGCATCTGCTGAAGGAATAAGTCGTTTGACCCCAGAGTCACTGACGGACCCACATGTTATTCCAATCCCCCACCAAAAAGCACACTCGTCCACTTTTCCCAAGCTCTGCCCCCCATCTGCAATTCGCCCGGCGATCGGGATGCCGGACACGACTCTGGTGTGGAGGGGGTCTGAAACGTTTACCGCATTCGGCAGGCTGAACGTATTCGGAAGCGACAGGAGCGCAGCAAATAATCCATGAATAATTAATCAAAAGGAAATGGGAATTCCACGAAGTAAACATAAGAAATACGGCGGCTCCTCGCAGATCAGTGTGGGGCTTCCGTGCTGCCCCGTTCGGACGAAGCAAAAGAGGCTCGTTTTTGGCTGCTTAACACCGCTTCTAAAATAAACGTTGGGAAACAGCGAGCACGTGCTGCGTTTTTAAAGCATTTTAGGAGAACTGCGGAACCTTTTTCCGATCTGCCGTTCGATCTCTTCCTCTCTGATTCATCAGAAACTGAACCAAGTGTCACTGAGGCTCGTAAAACACACACAGGCTCATACTCGAGCGCATGCTCTTCGCTCAGCAGACAGACGGCCTTCGTGGGACAAACAATACCCCATTCCAGTCGGGGCTCAAACATGGCTCCACATAACCTTCAAACACAATGGAGGCCTCCGCTCATTCAGAGCCATGCTACTTTATTACTCTGCTGAAGCCATCAGCAGAAAGAGAACACAAAAAAGCAGCGGGATGTCATTGAAATGGCCAGGCCCCTCGGTCCTGATATGGGAACGACAATGGCGCTAATTGGAAAACCAGTAGAGGTGTGGGGTACACCGGGGCTCCCACTCGAGAGCAAAGCCTCTATGGCTCAGCCTTGGGGGGGGGGGCGAGGTGCACCAACGCCCTTTGGGGGCCTTGGGGTGGGGGGGGTGGCACTTGCATTCAATTTGGGCCGGCACGAGAGAGGGCAGTAGACAATGAGGCACTGCCCCTCCACTGAGCGCTTATCTTTCCCAGGGCGCTGTGGCCTGACTCCTTTTGTTGAGAGACCTTCCTGCTCGTACAGTCTGGCGTCGATTCCTCTAGCTCGCCGGGCCTTGGACTCAAACTGGGATGTGTCTCCTGAGGCACGGAGCCATATGATTAGATTACAAGTCACTTATGAGCTCTTATCCAGATTAAACTTTTACACTTCATCCATTCACAGGCCTGGAAAAAAAGCTTGGTTTGGTCAGCTCTCAGAAGGTTCTAGAACTTCTACTCCCCCTTTAGATCTGTTCTGATTACATCTCCTCGTGGTCGGTCCTGACCAGTTCTGGAACTGGTATACCTCCTTTGGGTCAGTTACGGCCAATCCCAAAACCTCTGCACCAGTTTCGGTCAATTTGCTTCAGTTGCAGAACCGCTACGCCCCCTTGTGGTCCTCCTTGATGGTTAAGATATGTCCCTCTCTGCAGCTTCTATCATCAGCATTATGGTGTTGAAACTACATCTGAGACAGTATCCTCCACAAAATCCCAATTCAAATTGGTCAATAAACACATATGTCCACATGTGCTCTGCACCCACGGAGGAGCACTGGATGAGTATATCTTCAACACCTTTTTAAAGCTTTGATATTTTGTTGGACTTCACAAGATGTCTGAGAAAAGGAGTGCGGAACCATATCTGACAGCACTCCGATTTTTTTCAGATTGATCCTTCTCCATCAAGTGAAAAGATTTTTTTTTTCCAGATGCCAACATGATTTTTTTAAAGGAGACAAGCACGGACACACAAGTATCAAGACACGGACCCGCCTCATCAAATCCGACAATTAACGGGCGCTTTGCTTCGTTAAACACAATGTGTCATTACCTCACTCACTCGCCACGCTTTTCCGTGGTGCCAGGAAGGGGGTGGGCCAAACACTTGTGGTGGTGGGTGGCACGGGGGCACGGCCTAATTAGCAGAGCACGGAAAGAGGCCGTTCAGTTTGACACGTTTGAGACCCGGGGCCGAAGCAGAACAGCTGTTCGCAGGCAATAACCCGGTCACCCAAAGGAGCAAGGATAGCTTGCGTAATTAGGTACCGGCATTTCATTACGGACACCGGGCCGTGGTGAGCGAGCGGGGGCGTAATTACCACCACAGTCACACCTGTGGTTAACACTTTGCAGACAAGGGTCAGGAACGGTGGATCTGGAGCAAAAGCTCATTTTTACCAATAGCGCCCCCTACAGGCCACGTGTGTCTTTCTCACTAAGGTACACTCAGGAGAGTGGGAGGGCCGGAGTGGGAAAGAGGGACATGGGGGGAGGGGGGCGTGTTGAAGAGGGATGCTGTTATTGCCCAATATACTGGCAAATTAAAAATGCTGTAATTAATCATACAGCAGCATGAACCCAAACACAAAAATATTAAGGCTCATTAATCCCCACATAGGCGGCAAGAGATTAAGGTTTAAAAAAAAAAAAAAAAAGATTAAAAAGTCTGACGTATTATAAGTGCTGAGAAGGGAGACGTAATATTCAAGACAGGCCTATTATTATTCAGTGGTTGAAATAAAATAAATATGAATTTGCTATACAGCACATATATTAAACTGCTAAGAGGCAGGCTAGTTAACCTCCCAAAACTTAACAGAGACAAATGCAATATTAGCAAAAACTGAGAATGCTTTCCCATCACACTTCAATGACATATCTTTTCAAAGCTTATATGCTGGTAATTTGCGTCACAATATCAAATACATGTATAATAAAAATACTTAGGACCTATTCACACAAAATGTAAGAATGACGAGAAAAGGAAGTCATTTGGAAGGTAATGACATAAATACAGGCAAGTCCAGGGAAGTCACTGGTTCATGTTTCAAAAATAAGTCACCTTTATGTGTTGTGTGAGAACAGCAGAGCGCCTGCACTGTTCACTAATCTAGTGGAATGTGGATTCACCCTGTAAATATGTGGGGGGGGGGGGCGGTGAGAGGCTCAGTGGGCTAAGGCTCTGTGCCTGTGATCAGATGATCAGCAGATCCAACCCTGACCTTGACAGAACTGTCACATGTCTGTGGGCCCTTAACGCCCAGCTCCAGGGGCACTGCACAGTGCACACTGCACTGCACTGCACTGCGCTGTGACCCCCAATCTAAGGAGAGCAAGATGGGGTCAGTGAAGAGAAACATTTCAATATACCTGTACTTGTGCAAATGGTACAGAAAGCATGTTTGTTTGTTAAATACTACAAACCCAGAGCCATAGCTGTGGTTGTGCATGTTAATTTAAAGATAAACATCCCTTTACCGCGGCACAGTTTAATACCTGCCAGCCGCAGCTCCTTTCTGTGTTTTTCGTGTATGAATGACATTCTACAAAAGCATCTGGTTGCACTGCTTGTTTTTGCAGGGAAAAGAAAGAAGTTGTCTCCCCCGGAAAGCTCTGGAGAAGAGATTTGGGAATTTGCATCTCTTTCACGTCACCTCCCACTGGATCTGGCGCTCTCCATCCTCACGCACCTGCTCATGCCGTTCCCATGATTCCCACTCAGGATAGTGATCGTCTGCCAGTGCCAGTACTGAGGAAGACGTATATACCCTGGGTGCTCCCGCACGTCCGCGATCTGTGGTCGTGGCCCTGGGGGAGAAGCCCTTTGGCAGGCTGGCAGACAGACCCACACGGCATGGGAATTCGGCTGGGGATCAGCAGGGCTTTCATTCTACAGATCCTTGGTTCAGGGACAGATGAGCAGGAAATTGACTTTGGGGGGGTGGGGAGTCGCTATTCCCACACACATGAAGGCGCGTCTGGCCTTCACCAAGGGAGGCCCGTGGCCCCCAGGCTGGACAAAGCAAAATAGATACAGACACAGAACATGCAGATATGAGAGGAATGTGCATATGCGTGGAATGTGTCTGTATATACTGAATACACGGACAGGCACAGAACTTGCAGAAATGCACGGAACTCGTTTATATACACGGAACACGTTTGTGTAAATACAACAGACAGGCATACATTGAACATGTTTGTATGTACGGAACAAAGATGTATACATAGAAAATGTCTAAGTACATGAGCACACAGATATGTACGGAACACTTTCTAATTAAAACAGGGACAGAGAACGTCTTCTTCCATCCACGTGTTAATTTTTTGCAAAAAAAAATCGACACCCGCGGCAATATTCCGAAAGCTGACGCTGGCAAAATCCACCGAAATTACCCCTTTATGTGGCAAGAAAGAAAAACAATAATGCCCACCGGCCGTGACTGGGTACAGCAAAGGCAGGGCGGAGCAGTAGCAGTAAAACGCAAGCCGGCGCTGCTGATTGGCCAGGCCGCAGTCACGTGACGGCCCGGCAGCATCACACACCATGCTAATGACCGGATTGGCACGGCGGGGGACACCGGCAGCCTGGTGGTGAGGCAATTAGGCAGTGTGGGAAGCGTGTGGAGGCCGTGCTCGGCGGCACCGGGCGCGCGTAATAACAACCGTCATTTAAAAGAAAAATTATTGCACCTGTTTAATTACTGCGATAATTGCGGCCTGTTTGTTTGCGGCCCAGGGGTCCAGCAGTGTGCTGAGAGCGACAGAAGCCTGCAATAATAGTAATGCCTCTCATCGCCATTAGGAAGACACATTCCTCCCCTCGGGTGGTGTCCACTACAGCGTCTGTCAGGTGTCCCCCCCACCCCCCACCCCCCTCCGGGTTCCTGGCGTAAACAACATGAGAGCCTCGTCATGTTCAGCTACCCAATGAGCCCCACGCACAAATCCGGCACTTTTCCATGAAAAGCGTCTTCAACTTCCACCATCTCATTGTGGAAACAGCCGGATCTTTGCTACCGGACCTTTTTTTACATTTTAATTTCATGCCTTGCAGGACGGGTTACTGATCTTAAGGGCCCTTGACCATCCCACTCAAAGGTGCAATAAATCAATCAGCAAATCGCTAAAGGCCCCAATTACACATAATATGGCGTCTTTTATCTCGGATCGGTCGCATTTCGGAGCCGTTATATTAATACTGTCAAATTTTAAATACACTATACATTTTCTGTGCTGAATACTTGAAAGTAGAGTAGTCCGTAATTTCAAATTCAGCACTGAAAAATATGAAAACTCTGAAAAAGCCGACCCCAGAAATAATGACAGAACCCTTCATAATAACCAAGTCAGCCTGCTATTGTAGGGCTTAATGTATTTCCTTGACTCAGGATCAATCAATTTTCAGAATTTAGGTAACGTAATTACCAGACTTTGCGCCGAACAAAAAAAAAAAAAAAAAAACAAAGAAATATGTTCAAATGAACTAGCCCACTAATTGCTCATTAATAACAGGGCGGAACAATAGGTCCGTCTAATAAAAAGCCGGCAGCGTTTAATGGAGGAGCCCAGACAGTCAGCTTCGCTGTGGAACCCTTAGGGAGAAGCTTTCAGTCACTCTGTGGTCTACGGAGCAAGATTTAAATAGCTAAACAGTTTCCGAGACAAAGGAGCAGGCACAGTTACCGTTTATTACATCCACTGTCATATGAAACTCAAGCTTCCATGATAAAAATCACGGTTAATGTCTGGTTAAACGGCTCTTAAGATCTTATTCTTACTGTCATCAGGCACAGGGTATGTTGCTCTCAGATTATCATGGCAGACATCTATTCCTCCTTTCTAGGGAGCTCAATACTAACGTACCCTGTGTACTTGAGAACTTGGCTAAATAACAGTGTTCTTGGTTGTGTCTGATCACAGGCCTTGCAGATAAACGGAAATGGATTTCGGATTAGCAGTGACATCCCCTGTGGATCCTACGGTACAGACCCAGGGTGAGTACTGAGTACTTAGAGATGTGATCCGTTGCCCCCTTTCCTTGAGGCTGCCGTCAGCACCTTGGAAGATGCCAAAACAAGCTCCAGGTCGAGATCGAAAGCCACTTGACGGTGGGGGGCCCCAAAAAAACAGTTACATTGGTCACCCACTCCCCCAAAAACTTCGAAGGGCCTGCGGCTCCAAAGAATGGGACCTGCTCTGATGTCAAGCAGGAGATACGGACCAACTACATGGACTCTGAACTGTCAGAGCATTCCACCACCAGCATGGGCATGGCACGCTCTCCCGTCCGCCACATCAAGAGAGCCTAGCAACCGAAAGCTTTGGGTTCGGTGGAGGGGCCGTGCTCCGTAAAACTGGACAGCCTTTAAGGCTTTCAGTATTGTCATCAGAGGGCTCCCGGCACCGATGCCAAGTCAGTCAAACGCTGTAAATATACACAGTATCTGGTGATTTCAACACCAGAGGATTCCAATTTCAGGCCCAAATGACCTAAATTCTGGCAAGACTTTCCAGTACACAAAGAAGACCGACCTGTAATTATCACAGTAAGCTGTCCGAGACGGTGGGGGGGCTCTTGACACAACAAGCTGGTCACCATACAACTGCAGTCTCATGCCTGACTGGTTACCTCAAAGGCAGCTTGACTTTAAAAACAAAAAGAGCACCCATCGGTATTTATGAATCACTGGCGGTGCGTGACAGAGTTTATCAAAGTGTCACCGAAATCAGGGGTCAACACTATGGCAAATTCTGATGATACTGTGAATAAAATGCAAATTTTATTACAGACATGGCATTTAAAAATGCAACCTGCATAGTTTTTTTTACAACAGATAGAATTGACGATCGCTGATCAAAATACAGACCCTATTTCTTAAGCAGTGTGCTTGTGGCAGACTTTAACTGTTACTCCTAAATGACAGCACTTAAAATTTAACCAAATATATCATTACTCTTGTGAGGAAACTGTATTGTACTACAGTACCACAAAATCCACTGTTTACATGTATACAATAAAATGCATTATAACGGAATTACCCTGCTAACAAACAATTCTGTTCCACCTGGTTGCTGGTTTTATTGATTTTAATAGTAAATTTTATGCAATAAAAACTTCATTGCCTTGCCATTACAAGTACGGCCATGTTCTCATTGCCCCCTCGTCACCGCGTATACGACAGTGTACCATGTACACTCCTGTATCATTATAATGGAGCTGAAAGCCATCATGACGTCATTATTCACACATTGTTCACATCTGTGGTGATGCTGGTGCAAACAGCCTGCTGTATGGCCATTCATATGAGTATAGCACATACAATTATGTACAGTACATAATACTTTATGAAGATGTTAAACAACTGTTACTGGTTTATGTATTTATTATACTGTATTTAATCATTATTTTAGAGTGTACTCTTCCTACTTATAAAAGTTTACTCTAGAACAACATGCTGTGTTATGCATAGGGTCTGCTTTCTCCATTCATTCATTTTCTCCAAAATTTTTAAAAAACGTATCCCTGTCGTAAACAGAAGACTAGTGTTTTTAAGTTTGTCTCCAATGACTAATATGTTGAAATTTCATATTAGTGATGTGAGCTATAAATGGTTATGTAATGCTGCAGCGTGTGAGGCCCAGTGCTCAGAACCTACCGGCACATTTGGTCTTGGCACGAAGCGGCGGGCCGGGGGCTCCAGTGCCCCCATCCAGGGGCCGCGTCAGCAGGACGCTGATCTCGTACTCGGTGTCAGGATCCAGATGACCGATCTTGTGCGTGGTCTTGTCAACGGGCTGGTTGTCAATGAGACTTCCGGACACGGTGCGGTACTCCACCTCCCGCTCGATAATAGGGCCATCCCCGTTGATAGAGTTGGCGTTTAGCTGGATCCACAGGTAGGTGGCGCCAACCCCTGTCAGTTGGGGGGGTGCGATAGGCACTGGGGGTTCTGGGAAGGGAAAAACATGACGCAAGAGGTACAAAGAAATGCTCTTCATGATGAAACATGGCAAGGCATGTATTTCTGTGATATGTCCTAAAACACCCTAAAATTAAAGGGACTTTCTTGGATTTTTTTCAACATATGCATTTATATTTAAGGGTAACTGCGATGACTAATGATTGATATGTGTACCATTTACAACTTTTTTTGGGACAGTTAGTAGCTCAGTGGGTTGTGGATCTGTGCCGTTATCCAGAAGGTCATGGGTTCGAATCCCATAGCTAGCAGAGTAATCATATCACCATTTGGTACTTGAGCAAGGCCCTTAACCCCAGTTGCTCCAAGGATGCAGGCTAACCCATCTTCTACATTCTCTGTGGCTTTGGACAAAAGCACCAACTAAACAGAGTATATTTTAGTAACTCTTTCAGGCATTTTGCTGGACACCTCTCGCATGGTCTTCTACATGTCATTGCCTTTTCTCCAGTTTTTATTGTAGCCAATAGAGTGGCGACAGGATGTCTGTGCCGTCTAAGGCTGGACCATCTTTCCTGAGCAGTTCCAGCCATGCAGAAAGAGTTAACGATTCCATCGCGAACACCCAAGGGAAAATTTAGCAAAGTCGATATTTTATTTAAATGCAAAGCTATTTAACTGAATTGGGTCATTGTATAATCTGCGTGTGGAGACATTAAATTTGCTCTTGGTGAAATTTAATCACTACCGATTTGTGATTAGCAAAGTCCATTAAACTGCGCTCTTTATGCTATCCGACATCATGCAAGGTGGTCTGGTTTGCCTTCGCATAGGTCTTACCGGTCACCACCCAACAGTTTCTCATGCGTAAATTAACTACTAACATTTCTGCGGTTTCTGTGTCAAAAATCCTGGGGTTTATTTATCAGATGCTGAGTGCTAAATAGCGACGGTTAAACAAATTTAGCCCGGCGACCTTCGCTGATGCGAAATCACTTTGAAATTAACACCCCTTGCTTCCTGGGTCCTGCTGCAATTCTCCAGTGTCCCATTTAAAGCATCCCACAGCAGCAAGGTCTGGAGGAATGTGTGATTAATATTTTTCAGGGCTAGAAGTGCATTACATTCAAACGAGATGTACTGCTTCCCATTGCAAATAAAAGATGATCACTTCAGTCGTTTATATGTAGTTTTTTTTTCTCTCTCTCTTTTTTCTTCCTTTAACCTTAGAATTGTATTTGTGAAAATGAATTGTGCTGGGCTGCGGGGCAGAGATCAGGAGCTAAGTAGGCGATCGGGTCCAGTTTTGGCCGCGGGTCCGAGCGACCGTGCTCTGATCAGCCGTGCTCTGACCGACCGCGCTCATACTACCCCGCTTCTTCATGGTTCAAACAGCTGACTCAGTTGCCCTGTTACCCCCCCCCCCCCCATGTACTATTACGCCCATTATCACACTCTTGTAAATAACTCACAGTATATATGCTATTACTTAATACGTTTTCTCCTTACTCCTTGCCTTAATTTCATTCATTATCCTACACGTCCTTTTCTCTCGTCATCGTTGTGGCCTTCAGTCCACTGATCTCACCTCCTGATCAGGGCGGGCCGGCCGTCCACCCAGTTACTTAGACGTCTCGCACCCAAAGCCCCGCAAGCCTTTTTGTTTATGCCTCTTGAGTTTCCTCCTTTTCTGCCTGACTTTATGAATCCATGCACCTGGCCCTTCTTCTGACTAACGGTGATTCACCATTTGTATTATTTTAAGAAAACGCCGCCAGTAAAACCGCTCTTATCTGTACAAGGCCATGTGGCTAATTTTAGCCACCCGCTAAGAACCACTGTGCGCCACTCTTGACCTTAACTTAATTAATGAGGATGGAGGCGACCTGAGCTGCTGAATGAATGCGATAAACACGTAGCTTGACCTTTATGGTCCTGTTCATCGAGTTTGTTTGCAAGAATGTCGCATGAGAAAGCAGGGGGCAATGAGAACACAAGTGCCTTACACCACAGGAACAGCAGGCCGGCACTATGGCATTGGTTTCACCTGCGATTACTGGCACAGTGCGGGATATCCATCTTACTGACATCTGTGTGCATGCGTGGGTGAAAATTAATTCATAAAATGTATATTCTTTATAAAGATGACCGAATTCGGCATTGATACAACCAGTCCTTTCATTCAGCTAGTTTGGGGGTGATTCCTCATGAATAGTGGTCACATTGGTTATCAGCTACACTGCAACAAACATAAAAATATCTGCACAAGGAGTGTAGAAAATAGATACAATTAACAGACTAAACGCAAAGGCCCCAGGACCCAAACGATGAATCACAACATTGTTGACTTAAAACATCCAGAAATTCACCTGGGCTTAACCTTATTTTAGACGCCCCATCCATTCTCTTCTTTTTTTTATCAAGTAAACGTCCATCACCTCGATCTCCTTTTTCATGTGTAAATTAGCCATCCAAAGCTCCCCTGCCCCGCTGATCTCTGACACGGCAAATTTAAAATTTAAAGCAAAGTTAAACAGAGATGCCGCGATACTGACAGACCATCTATAAGGAACCAAAAGGAGGTTCAGGAAGCTCTGCTTGGAGTTATGTTGCAGCTGTCCTTTTCTCGGGTTGCGGTGGTACCCGAGAGTTGCTGATCGATGCTTTCTCATCTCCCTGTGGTCACTGACTATAACAATTTGGGAACAAAGCCTGTCTGATTGGATCCCAGAACCAGTGAGCTCTCAACTTGGACAAAGTCCAAACATTATCCTGTCAAGCCAATGCTAGAACAGGCAGAACTACATTAGCGTTACGCTAACAACCTTACTACTGACATGTTTGTTAAATTCGTCTTCTATTACAGGCTTAGGAAGATTGCCGCCGGTCTTCTCCTCTTCCTTCTGTCAAGTTCTCTGCTCACAACTAAAACAACGCCTCCTTGAGGATGGGAACTGTCACCATCACAGTCAGACCAGCTAACCACCAGCATGAATGCTAAAACAGCAGTCACTGCTCCGAAGAGTTTCAGGTCCAGAAAGCAAAAATCCAAACCAGGATTTTGTTTCAACCAACTTTGTTTCAAGTACTCTGTGACTGTGTCTCAACTGGTTGGTTGAAACAAAATCCTGCTTGGGATTTTTGCTTTCTGGACCTGAAATGTCCACCTCTGCTGCTCCGTAATGGAGTCCTGCAGCGTGGGAGGAGTCACTAAGGTGTAAAAGGCAGGGCCCTGGAGGGTGTAAATGATTCATCCCACCAATGATCCCTCTGAAGGATAGAGGTCAGTGCTGTTAACCTTACAGGCATGCACCTGGGCACCTAAACGGGTCTTTTTGGGTTCTCTGTCACTGTCTGTACAGTTGACAGGACAAGCCCCACAAACCAAAATAAATAGCTAATGTGTAGTCAAAAGATCATAGCTAGCTAGCAGTTCAGCATAACATGCTGCTTCAGCATTTCTTAAATAAGCAATGTGTTTACTTAATATTTACCGTAGTGACTGTTTGAAGTCAACGAGGGCCCGATACAAATATGTGGTATATCAGATCACGGTCCCACCACGGACACTGCCAGTGGGAATTTTACCCATGTTATGGGCCTGAAAGCGTTAATGCCCGCAGGCAGGTGAGAGCCAGGTTATATTACTGTGACTGACAGGCTTCTATCGGCCAAGACAGGATTAAACCTATCAATCACACTAAGATGTACAGTAAATATAATTTGGAGCACAGTGGGGGAATGGAACAACAGAAATAAGGCAGACCCCACCCCAGCTGGAAAAAGCTTGGGCCCCAGAGGTCAGAGGAAGCAAAACCCGGCTTCTCCAAATTTGGACTCCAGTACCCACATTCATGTGACCTGGAGCTGCTGGATGCCATTTTAAATCCATGTTACTTTACAGGGATTTACAGAAGCCTGATATGAACTGAGAAATATAAACATAAGTCGATTTTGTGCAGAATCTGTGTCAAAGACAAGCCATCGGGACTCCTGGAAACCCCCCACTTACGTTTGACGGTAAGATCCGCGTACGTGGACACCCCAACTCCTTTGTCAGAATGCACTATGCAGCGGTAGCGTCCTGAGTCACCCTTGGTGGTGTTCTCCACGTCGAAGGTTGCGATGAACCGTCTGTCGTTCACAGGTCGCGTGGATCTGCGTGGCGCCTCCCGCCCTCCGATACCCTATTGGGGGGGGGGCAGGAAAAAGCAGGTCACGATGTCATTCACCAGGGCTGCCAACTCTCACATGTCTGCCGAGAAACTCACGATTTCAGACTCTCTTTGACACTCACATGAGAAATCTTACGACAAATCTGTATTATTTCATTATAATCCTAAAATTAGCTACATCGAAATCGTTTGGGTAGTTTGCAAACCCTACATACTATTTACATGATTATAAAATGGTTACATACATGTAAATATGTGTGCATGTGTGTGCAGAATTCAATTGAAAATCTCACTCCAGCCAGCTGACCAAAGTTAGCAGCCCTGTGTCATTTCTTGCAATAATAAACTGCCTGGGGGCTTTCCGAAACTCACACTCTATGGGACATTACATTCTCGCTAAGCAGCAATCCGGAATACTCTTATCACCAGGAAAACAAACAGATGTAGGCGGAGAATCAGTAATCAGAAGTCATCCTTTAAAGGTTACAATTAGATGGAGACAATAGATGAGAAAAGGACGTATGCCTCAATAAAGCAATCTCTAACTCTGGAATATAAACATCTGTGTCTGTCATCTTTGCTTGCTGCGTGTTTACTGTGGAGTTACTGCATTCATGCGTCTCACTGTATTGCGCCAGTGGAAAAGGGGGTACATATTCAGCTTCTGTTGTCCAAAAGCCACAACTGCATTTGCTCGTTAAGAATATTTCTTCCTTACTGGCATCGAGAATGTTGCGTAATGTTCATGTTCTATCTCCTCTGGCTAATGGAAAAATGTTGGCGGAATGAGGAGCTGTCCGGCCGGAGTGACCTTGCTGGACACTGCCAGCAGCCTGAGCACAGGCTTCCGTAGATGGAAAGGCCTATCCTATCGTTTCTTCTCCCGATGCAGGTTCTGAACCAATATTTACACCAGAGACAGGCATCTCCTGTAAAATGACCATCCACCACCAACCCACTCAATTGCTTCATTTTGTCATAAATAAGGGTGGAGAGTCTAAACCTTGACGTCATGGTTGGACTGCCCACCAGGGTCCAGGAGACAGAGGGACTCACCTGCAGCCAGATGCTGTAGATGTCCACAGGCCGGCCGCTGAAGGTGCACTGGAAGGTGGCTGTCTGCCTGGCGTTCACCTCCACGCCCTTGATGTGCAGGAAGTGTGGTGTTTTCACTGCAGGTCCACAGGAAATGAGACAAGTTGTTACATCGACAAGAGCTTCATCATTGACTCCACATAAGTGACAACGGGGTGCAGAATTCCCCCACATTCATACCAAGACTCATTCAACGGACGATGTCCATCCCACTGATATGCAATGAGCCACAGTCCTTAAGCAAGTACATTGGCTTGTCATCCAGGCCCCGGGTCAGGTCATTTACCCAAGGCCCCTGGAGCTTCTCGGGGGGGGGGGGGGTGCCTTACTCAAGGGCCCACGTAGTTATTCCATCAAGGGTGGGATTTTAGCCAGCCACCTTCTGTTTACAGGCCTAACCCACTGTCCGCTGGGCCTCATAGCTCCCCCAGCAATTAAAAGGCTAAGCAGTATATTTTACTGTAAAAAATCCAGCTAAAAAACAAAATGTTGTACTTTTTAAACACAGCAACAGGAATAATTAGACATTTCAACAAAGGACCAGCAGGACACGCTGTGTTGCTACACTATGTTCTGATGCTACATTGCTACGCTACCTTGCTGTGCTACTGTACGTTACACTATGCTAAGTGGCTGCCCCACTACCAGTCTCTCCAGAATGGAAGCAGAGGCGAAGCCAGACATGAATCTAGGTCAATCTGCATTTTTAATAGAAGGTGCGACGGCTGCTTGGGATCAACGTCCGTGCTAATCGAATTATGGGAAGCGTGTTTTAATTAGTTTCCGAGTCTCCTGCAAAAAAAGGAGGCCGCCGTGACCTTGATTCAGATACCCGAGACGAGCTTAGGACATTCCAGCACCGTGTCCTGAGCCTGATCCTTTCTGGCCTGTAGTAAATGTAACTCTGTCAATGTAACACCCAATCAACACTTTGCCGGTCATCAGAATGAAACTAAATCTAATCTCACGTCCAGCGTTGGAAATTAGGCTCGCCCACTAGCCTGAGGCGAGTAATTCAGATGAGGGTAGAGCACGAAATACTGGACACTAGGCCACCGGCTAGTAAAAAATAGTCGTTGGAGTACATTTTTAACGAAATTCTCAAGTTCCATCCGTGTCCATGTCCAACAGACTGTAAAATAGGCTCCTCTACATTAATTTTGCATAAAGTGATGCTGGTTGCTTATTGTTGATGTGTAGAAAGTGTGACTCCCCAGTTCTGCCTGTTAGCACGGTACTGATTTCCCTTTATTGCGTGCTGCATGTTTCCCTGGATATTCTGTGTGTTGGGTTCATGCTAAGAGAGCATGGTAGCTCGCGGGCCTGGACACTAGGCGGGCTTTCCAAAGCCCGTTTCGACCCGAAGCCTGGCCCTGACCACTCTTCTCCACAGCCGCGGGAAGCCCAGACGAACGCCTCGGTCTGAGAAGACCATATCTGGCGAACTTTCCCATGTAAGAAGAGGCTATGAATCTTCCGTAAAAGAGGAGAGCAGGGGGAGGGAGGGAGGGGGAGAGAGAGAGAATGAGAGAGGAATGAGGATTTGATTTAGGCTGCTGTGCCATAGTGGAGCTGGGGAGCCATAAAACAAGTTATCCCGCTCGTTACTGCCGGGGGGGGGGGCATCAGTCTTCCCTCACCGTTGTACATCTCCTCACCTTCTGCTCCCCATCTGCATTAAACGCCCAGAATAAATGAGGCGACAGAGGCAGAGCGGGGGCCACCATCAGAGAAGCGAGAGGGGGTGGTGACATAACCACACAGGTGCATCATGGGAGACCACTGCTAACCTAAACAGGCTGTGTGTTTCTTTCATATCTATGTCATTATAGCAAACAATCATTATTATATATTACAGCAAATTAGTCAGTGGGTTAAGTTTAATTTTTACTTCAGCGATACATTTTATTATAACTGAAAGCAAAATTAATTAAAGAGAGAGTTAAGATTATGCAAGTTTCTGCTATACTCTTACAAACTACGAAGGGAAAAAATTATACAAAACTATGTTAAATAATCGTAATTACCTTTAAACCTGGACACTAACAGTAATCAAACAAGGCAATTAAATATTGTATAACATTCAATTTTAAAATCCAGTATTTATACAGTTTTAATTATTCTTATGTTGTATAATGTATCCTAGGACTTTATATTGTTTTCAAATGTATTCCGCTGAACTACTTTTAATTAACTTACAAGAATGTAAACCAATCTATAATTAAGATGGGGCCACTGTTGTGCTCATGCTAATGCTTTGCTCAGGCGGGGGAGAGATCAGGTCTACAGCAAATCTCAAAGGCTCAGCCACAGATGTGGATTTTTTTGGGAGAAACACTGCATTTACAAAATATAAATTTAAATAAACAAGGAGAAGGTTGCCTGTGGTGGACTGGCATCCCATTCAGGGGGCCCTGTGCTGCCTGAGACAGGCTCCCAGCTCCCTGCCCCCCCCCCCCCCCCACCAGAATAAGCCTTACTGAAACCATCCTGAGTTATAATGTATGAGGTTTTATCATTTTATTTGTGTGTGCGGTTTCTTTTGGAGAAAACAGTTGGCCTGTATAAGACTAACCCGAAATGATCACATGTAAATGGCTTCTCCACACATGACTGGCCAGTTTAGGGAGTGATGGTGCTGAATGAAGCAGATGTGACATGCGGACGTCCTGCTGAATGTGATATTCATGTTCACCTTCAGATGACGGCAGGGTGACTACAGAGAGGCGCTGATCTAGCCATCAATCTATCATCTCATGGTGCTTCTTCCTCAACTCATTATTATCAATTATTGTTGTTGGTATTATTAATTATAATTTTTATTATTATGGGATTCTGGAGCAGATTTCATCTGGCATTGTCCAGATCCTTCAGTGCAAGACACAGCGGAAGGATTCAGGGACGGACAGGACAGAATGGGACAGGACAGAATGGGACAGGTGGGTGTGACTTACTGCACTGGTGTCCCTGGAGGCGGATGTCCTTAATCGCCAGCAGTCCCCTCTGTCCTGAGGTCACGACTTCGAACACGATCTGGGGAGGGACAGAGAGGCGTCGGGGGAGTGAGTGGCGGCGAGGCACGGCCTCAAATTGGGTGTATCTTCAGATTACCCATTCAAGTCAAACAGCCCTGGATCAGGGTTCGAACGAGGAAGGAGGTCTGCTACATTACAGCATCAGCTGGGGTGGGGTCGCGTTACATGCTGGTAAAACCACAGACTACCACAAAACAGCAAAATTCCAGGCACTTCTAGACATAGTTATCAATATTGTCATTGGCTTTTAAATTAAGACAAAGACACTGCAAACAAAACCTGTAGCTCATGTCATCAAAACAAAGACACAAGGATATAAACAAATTTGTAGCGGCATTATTATTAACTACAATTTCAATGAGTGGATCAACAGAAGCACCATTTTCTTTTTTTGATAAATTATTCATAATTATTTTAGATATATTTTCATTGAAAATGATCTCCATGATATATTTGTTGTAGAGAGAAATTTAGTGTCATTATTCTTTAAAAATAATGATATTATTTAAACTTCCTGACCCGATAGGGGTATCTGACACTGAGTTTCCTTGGAATCACAGAGCCCATTTGTCTGCCTCAACTATCAGGAAGCCGGCTGTTATTCTGCGGGGGTCCGTCTCCCACCCAGGCTGCTATTAGCGGAGTGCATAGTGCGTCCAGGCTGCATGGCAGGAAGTGAGGCAGCCGCAGGTTAGCTACAGAAGACAATGAATTTGCCGCAGTTACAGTGGGTCATCTGCCTGGGGGCCATGGAGCTATTGTTACGGAGGAAGGACGAAAACAAGAAAAAACCAACAAAACTCCACGTTCTTCTCTTTCTATGACATTGGGTCACTGCCCAAAAACAGCCAGCTTAGGGTTGTCGAGGCACAGACTTATTGATGGAGTCAGATGAAGAGAAAATTTCCAAGACTCACTCAGTCCAATTTCTCTGGAGTTCAGGGAATTTCACAAAAGTTCTTTTTTGGTTTACCTGAGGATTGAGTGAGTGTTGGTGCCAAATACTGTAACATATGATGAGGAAGTCTGACATTAGGCCATTGCCTCATCTCAACAACAACAACAACAAAAATGGAATAAGGGAATTCTGGAAATTCCTTCTTCAAATATCGTCATTGACAAACAAATATATACATTCAGTCCAAGCTAACTATGAAGGGTATATGCGCAAGAACCATAACCAAAAATTCTTCTACATGCCACATGTGAAATGTGATTCGACCATTTGGCTCCTCCCTCATACATCACTTTCTGTTCGCGCTAACTCATTGAAGTGCCCTCCGAAGACATTTGTGGCTTGCTCATTCTGCCGCCGTGGCAACCACGTGTCTGTTTCCACAGAGTGGCCCTCGTCATTAAAACTGTGTGTGGGGGGGGGGGGGTGCACAGTTGCACGGAGACGCCTTAATTAGAGCATTGAGCTACGTGCTCAGAATCACTCATTTCAAAAAGAGAGAAAAGAAAACAAACGCGGTGGGCACTAATTGCCGTTTCTGTGCCGATCCTGGAAAACGGGCGGCGTGACACTGAGGCGGTTTCCGGTACTGGCTGTTGGGCCAAGTCCAGCAACCCCAGCCTCCGCTCTAATTTGCACGCCATCGCTGACAGATTTTATGTTTTTTTTTCCCTCAACCTACCATTTCATTTTGAGCATCTTCAACACAGCTGGTTTGACAAGGGAAAGGATGCATTAAGGAGGAGGGTTTTTTGTTTACTTTCTCCTCCTTGCCGTCTGTATAAGAGGCCGATATTGCTCTTAGAAAGGCTGGCTGCCCAGGAGTCTTTCTCAGCGGTGACCGCACAGAACAGCGACCTGTGCGGGGACTCCCGCGTACTCATGGTAACCCGAAAGAAACACGAGGAATAGTAAAGGTGGACCATGCAGCTGTGTGATGACCGAATACAGGAGCGGTGTCAGAGAGGCACTGGCCCCAACTGAAAGCTGATTGGTCCCTGGTGTGCCCCATCCCCTGTCACTCATTGATTCAAAGAATAATGATGAGGTTGGCCCCTCTGTATGAATTATGGTCCATCTTAACCTTGCCTGATATCCCAGAATCACCTCTGCACAGCAGGTATGATATACCTTCACTGGCCACTTTATTAGGTACACCTCGATAATACTGGGTTGGACCTCCCTTTTGCCTTCAGATCTGCCTTCATTCTTCGTGACATAGATTCAACAAGGTGCCTGAACATTCCTCAGAGACTTTGCTCCATGTTGACATGACAGCATCAAGCAGCTGCTGCAGATTTGTCGGCTGCACCTTGATGAGGCAAATCTCCCGTTCCACCACATCCCATAGGTGCTCTGTTGGATTGAGATCTGATGACTGTGGAGGCTATTTGAGTACAGTGAGCTCACTGTCGTGTTAAAGAAACCAGTCTGAGATGATATGAGCTTTGTGACATTGTGTGTTATCCTGCAGGAAGTAGCCATTAGAAGCTGGATACACTGTGGTCATAAAGGGATGGACATGGTCAGCAACCATACTCAGGTAGACGGTGGCATTTAAACGATGCTCAGTGGGCACTAAGGGGCCCAAAGTGTGCCAAGAAAATACCCCCCACACCATTACACCACCAGCAGCCTGACTTCTTCATACAAAACAGGATGGATCCATGATTTCATGCTGTTTATGGCAAATTCTGACCATAACATCTGAATGTCACAGCACAAATTGAGATCAATCAACATTCTTCCAATCTTTCACCATCTAGGATCGGTGAGCCTGTGCCCACTGCAGCCTCAGCTTCCTTTTTTAGCTGACAGAAGTGGCACCTGGTGAGATCTGGCTGTGGCAACCATGCCATGTGCAAAGTGACTTGGATCACCTTTCTTCCCCAGTCTGGCGTTTGATGTGAACATTAACAGAAGGTCCTGACCTGTCTCTGCACAATTTTATACACTGTGCTGCAGACATGTGATTGGCTGATCAAATATTTGCTTCAATGAGCACTTGAACCGGTATACTTAATAAAGTGGCCAGCGAGTGAATAATAAATGAAAATACTCCTCAGCCACCCAAAACATGACCAGTGTCTGAGTAACACGAACTTCGGTGCAAGCGACGATGAGAATACCATGAGAATAGCTAAGGTGTCATGTCCAGCTGATTCATCCACAAAGCATAGAAAATGACGCCATTTAAAATTACAAGGTAGAACCAAAGTTTTGTAGGTGTCCTTTTCTCCAGTTCCAGACAGAGAGAGAGAGAGAGAGAGAGAGAGAGAGAGAAAAGAGAGAAAGTACCCTATAATTACAAAATAAAAGACAAGCTAATCTCTAACTGCCAGGTGGTTTAATTTTGACAAACACTAAGAATACAGAGCAATTACAGGCACCTATAATTAGTTCTATACAGCTAATTAGATGTAGTTTTGAAGATATGGCTTCTATTGTTAATCGCAGAGATGTTAAAAAGTCACCAGCGCTGCCTTGGAAAATTATCCCCGGAGCAACAGCACTAAGTGGGCCGTCGAGGCAGATTTAAGCCTCTGGTTTCCGTGGTCTTCTGGGAGTGTTGCGTGTGTGTGTGCAGCCAGTGTAGGGGGAGGGGTGTCTGTCAGTCAAACTGGCAGCTGGAGCAACTGAGAAGCCTCTGTAAGCTCCGCCTTACAGAGATCCCATGGACATCCGCACGCTGGGAAATTAATGCCGAGTTAAATTAGTTAAAATGTTTTGGTTTTTTTTCCACAACATGTGACATCAGCCAGGTAGCTCCTCTCAGCCTAATACTGGGTTTATTAAGCCGACTAATAACTGTGGACTCATAACTCAGTATGTAAATCTATTTATTTACTGTACGATTAAGAAGTAAGTAAAAATTTATTTACAGAGCGCCTTTCACAGACAGATTCAAGATGGGCTGTAAAAAAGAAAACATTAAAACAGACACAGCAAACAAAAGATTAAAAATATAAACACTCCAATGGACAGTAAATGCTAGAAACAACAACAGAAAGAGCCCATGGCTACCCATCTAGACTAAACAAATACATCTTTAGCTGTTGTTTGAAAGCGTAGTCTGCTTCCGGGCCAAACATCCGTACCAAATTAGCATCTTTTCCCACCAATCAGGAGGTCAATATTTATATTTTATTTATTGCTTTTCGTTTGTACTACAAGCAATGAGAACAAAATTTCACCTCAGTATAGGGCTGCTGCGATTAGGCGATGTAGTCGACGACGTCGACACTGAAAATGTGTCGAGATTGAAATTTTAATCATTTTTATGAAATTACCACCTCTAGAAAAATGTCAAAAATGCTTCCATTCATTATAAGAAATGTTTTTTTTTTACAATATCACTGTAATTATGGGAGTAGTTCAAATTATCACAAAACAAAAAGGTGGTTTGTATACTGTGCAAAGTTCGACGGCGTACCACGGCGGCACCAGGGCTATGCACGAGAAAAACAGACATAGGCGCTGCTCTGCTTGATGGCCATAATGCCATAATGTTGTCGGCCTGCTACCTTAGAATTTCCATTGAATAAGTATTTCACAAAATGTTTAGCCTAAAATCTGGGCTTATTCTACGTTGATTGACGATGTCGGTGTGTGTGTGTTTGTGCATGTTGGGACGAGTGTTGTGATTGTAAACTAAGACTGAAAGGAAAACGCACGGTACGTTTAAAAATAAAATTAACCGAAATAAAAATGAAAATTATATTTACCGCAAAAAGGGTCGGACTTTAATCTGCAAAAAGCACCGTCCACACCAGCACCCTCTTTTTACCTAGTTTAACCACAATATCCTCTTTTAAAAGATGCTATGGCTGCTGATCTGTCCCTTCCTCCACATCAGCTCATTGTGCTCATCGCTTCCATGATTTACCAAAACAGTGGCACGTGGCACGATCTGCTAACTGAATCTGATCAGCATAAGGGTATGCTGAATTTATGCAGATTACTAACTTTTGGGCATCACAATGTTCATCGCATTAATATATTATTAAAGGCATTCTAGTGATCTGCTTATGGAATTGTGGCAGTAAGTAACGCAGAGTGTCGAAAAGCAGCCGTCTGTTATCCAAAGCCCTGCATACAGTTTGTTGTTGTCAAAAAAAATTTATTTCAATGAAATGGCCAGTGTGATTTTCTGGAGGAAAATTAATTGTTTAAATTTGTCGACCAATCGGTAAAACAGATTAATCAGTAGAAAACTAGTCATTAGTGGCAGCCCTACCTCAATGCATCATATATTTGAAGCTGACAATAGGTACTCTGGCTGTTAGGTGACAGGAATGCTCTTTCAGGGATCCCAATATGATTACATATGCGACCTGTGACTTATGTCGAATGAATTTAGTTCATTTCACGCAAGCAATAAACCAAAAATAACCAAAAAGGTAATATGCGGGTGTCATTTTTTTTAGGTCTGTTTTTGAGTGTATCAGCCACAGGCATGATTCAAAAGCAATATAAGAGGGATATGGCACAATCCAAGCATATTGTGATGATTGGGAGCACATCAAGATGATGGATGGTCTTTGGAAACAGGGAGCCAATGAGAAACCTCCATTTTCACAGAGCGAGGCGGTAAATAAAAATTTGAGGGGTGAGATTTGGACAGACTCAGATTTGATCATGGCCAGATCTAGTCACACCCAGATTTGGCCACACCCACATTTGACCACGCCCACATTTGACCACACCCAGGGGGAAAGGGTGATCACAAGCAATGCAGGCACATCCCTCAGAGGAGAGCAGCTCCGGACCCGGTCTTACCTGGTAAAAGTTGGGCCAGAAGATGCTGATGGCCAGCTCCAGCGGGCTCCAGCCAGGCGCCGTGGGCACGGAGGTGTTCCATACCGGGACCCCCAGTGGGCTGCTGTTCTCCTTGACGTAGACGCTGAGTTGCCCGGGACTGGTGGCATCCAGGCCCGACACGTAGTACTGAAGCAGCACACAGTGCGTGTCGTTCTCCTTCAGCTGGGGCATGAAGAGCTGGGCCTTCTGGCCTGCGAAACGGCCTGTGCTGTTCACCATCATGAAGGCCGCGCCTGGGGGGAGCAAGGGGTGGGGGGGGGGGGGTGTTAGCCGGTGGTCCTCAACCAGCTTGGTCTCAGGACTCACATTTTCCTTTGGTCATTAAGTCAAAACCCAGAGTTTTAAAAACATCTGAACCAAGAACAAAAAAAATGAAGTCTGACATTAAAATCAAATCTCAAAATGAATACTTTTAACCAGATGCCCTGCAACCTCATGAAAATAGCCGCACGGCCCACACTGGGGTCACAAGGCACCAGGTCTAATGGACACCTTGGAGCTGGAAGCCAGACCAGGGCGGACGTTTACGCCTCTCTGCATTTGTTTGGGTCTGGTACCACATTTACACGGTGTACTTTCCGCTGGATCATCCAGCCAGCCTCGAGATCTACGCATGTGTGCAAACGGCAGTAACAGCATGCAAGGTTTTGCTAGAAGACCATTTTGAACTTTGACGGCGGCTACGTTGGTGCTTCCTTATACCAACTGGGTTGTGGTTTGTTTTCCCCGCCCTCCATATGCTACCATGTTGTGCCCTCCTACAGTTAGGCTAATTGGTGTTTACTAAGTCGCCCATTAAGCGTGCACCCGGCGATGGACCAGCATGCCATCCGGGGTGAACCCCAGCCTTGCGTTGCCTGGGATCGGCTCCAGGCCCCCTGCAGCTCCAACAAGGGTCAGCAGTTGGAATATAGATAGCCTTTAAAAGTTTGTCTTCACGTTTTAAAATATTTATTCATAACTTATATTACGATATATAATAAGTCTACATTTTAAGCAGCCCTCCACTTTGGAGAGGGTCACCACATTCTCCTTTAGCCTCCTCTACACAATGCAGAAAAACGAGGCTGCCCGCTAACATGCCTGATCATAACACACACGACGCAGCCTTCGACACGCTAAGAAGCCCCCGGGTTACCAACAGTAACTGGGGAGACACAGAAAAAAATAAGTAAGGAGGTCTAATGAACAACCCCCAGGAGTGGCGTGAACGAGCACCGACAGGCTGGCAGCAGACGGCAGCAGGCGGCAGCCCGAGGACACTCACTCAACAGCCGCGAGAGTCCAGGGACCGAAACCCACCCCCCACCCCAGACATGCTCACAGCTTCTGCTTCGATACTGGGCCTCTTTTTTCAGCCTAGTTAGAATAAAAAACAAATGTCCATCAATGAGTGTATGGCTCAGTGGGTTATGGCTCTGTGTATGTAACTGGAAGGTTGCCAGTTCGAATCCTGGAGCCAGCAGACTGATGCTGCCGTTGGGCTCCTGAGCAAGGCCCTTAACCCCCAGCTCCAGAGGTGCTGCACGCTGAATGACCCTGTGCTGTGACCCCCCCCCCCCCCCCAAGCTTGCTCTCGCTGGTCTGCGTGTCTCATGGAAAGTGGGATGAGGTAGATGAAAAGAAAATTTCCCCACTGGGATCAATTAACTATTATTCAGTTCATGACCTTTCATTCAGCTCAGGGCTGCATGAGCCTGGATCCTATCATAGGGGGAACAGGTCACATGGCCACAGACAGCCTGGATAAGATGCCATCGCAGAGCACATACACACACAATCACACAGGGACACTTTACAGTGAAAAAACATACAAGAACAGACAAGCCTCATGTGCGGGGAACCAGGGGCAGGAAACAAACCAACAGCAATGGAGGCACTAGCTTGAACTTAGACACGGGACATTAAATCAGTGTAACGATCCTCTGCAAAGCTGCTCTTAATACTACAGCTTCCAAATATTATTTGATCGGATCATAAAGTTGTGGAACAAGCAGAGAAATAGCAATATTACACACAACAGTGCAGAGGAATTAAGAGACTTGGAGACCAGGGATTTCAGCACCCAAAGATAAAATAAAATAGGCCTACTGAGGCTGACTTTAACACAAAATATTCTGATTATTAAAAACTTCTCAGTGATTTGTGTAACTACTCCATGCCTAAACCTGACGTGCTCTTCAGGATGGTTGCAGCCTGTGTGTTTAAGGACTCCGGCTTCGGCATATTAAAGCCACATCCTCGTTTGCTTGGACAGGCATTGGACAGCTGTTCAGACGGGACGTCTCAGGCCCCGGGGGAGCAGCAGGCCCCTCTGTCTGTCCTCCATTCACACACTAAAAGCGTATTTAAAAGCTGATATGTAGGGTTAATAGCTGACATGCCACGACAGCTTTCACACATTTTAAATTATTATTCCACACTTTTAATTTTCCTCTTCATAGTACAGATACTGATGCGTTTTATTTTTATTGTAAAAAGCATCTCATCACACACATGTACAGTGTATGACCCACAGAACTTAAAAAGTATTTTTAAAAGGTAAAAGAGCATTAAAAACCATATTCTTGTTTAACGTATTGAGTTAGTCACTTTCTCTGTGCCTGTGACCCCCCGAGCCCCCACTGACCCCTGCAGAGTGTGTTATTCGCTCCCCCCCCCCATTCCTGTCCTGAGTGTGGCTAAAGCCAGGAGCTCACACGATACTAACAAACCTGTAAAGTTAGATGATGAAGAAATCATTCCTCCTTCGATCCTATTGGTTCTCTGCAATCGCAAGTATTGACCAGTCGACTCGCAGTAGCGGAAGCAGCCTCGGCAGGGGCTGGGTGCCGTGATGCTTTAGTGGAGCGGCAGTGCGGGGGGCTGCCAGCCCGTGCAGGCGCTAATGGGCCTGTGATAAATGGTCCGATCTCAGCTCGGATCATAGACCCTGGCAAACAAGCCGAGTAGCTTTATTTTCCACTAAATCGACACCTTGCAGTCTCCTCCCGGCACCTCCCGTCCTGATGGATCCGAGGCTGCCCTGCACCTCCTCTGACCCGCACAGCCAGCTGCTAACATACCCTGCACCTCCTCTGACCCGCACAGCCAGCTGCTAACATACCCTGCATCTCAGGCTAGCAGCTCGCTTATCCCCGTTAGCCTCTGGCGCTGTTCGCTAATTTGATCATCCATAATACTAACGATGCTTTTTAAGAGCCACCCCAGGATCGATTTAGAGGGTGGATTCCACACATGGGAGGGGCCAGGACCTCTAACACGCTTCACAATGCCACGTACATCTAGCTAACATCGCCCCTCCAGAGTTTGTGGAAATCTTTTTACTATGGTCCTTCTCATCCTTCCAGACCAGTGTTTCTCCACCCAGTCCTCAGGGATCTCCAGACGGTCCTCAGGGATCTCCAGACGGTCCTCAGGGATCTCCAGACCGTCCTCAGGGATCTCCAGACAGTCCTCAGGGATCTCCAGACAGTCCACATTTTTGCTCCCTACCATTTCCCAACTCATCTGAACCAGGTGTTCGCTGTTTGTGATTGGCTGGGAGCAAAGGAGCAAAAATATGGGATGTCTGAGGTTCCCCAAGGACTGGGCTGGGAAACGCTGTTCTAGACATCCATTTAGGAGACCCTCTAGATCTGCAGTTGTTCACCAGTTATGGGCAGCAGGGGCGGGTGGCAGCCAAATACACTAGTTGATAACTGGAAGGTTGTATGTTCTTACTGGCATCCTTAAGGTATAACGCTGTATGTTACAAAACTACAAATCAAACTACATTTAAAAAAAAAAATATAAGTTGGTCTTTGATTTAGCGTCTGAATCAAGGTGCCTCCTCTTATTTTGTTTCTTGTTGAATAAAATGATAATGTAATGGGCATCCCATCCAGGGCACCCCCTGCTGGCTGGGACAAGCTCCAGCCACACTGCGGCCCCAAGTCGGATCAAGCTATAGGAGCATGTGGAACTGAGCCAAACTCTGCACCCGGTCATTCATTCCAAATACGAAACCTCCCATGGATCATTAATTTCGCCCATTCCCTTCTGAAAAGCTGTAGGACTACAGTGAAACCGAGGGTCCTTAACAGCATACGCTCAGTAGGGGGTGCCCTGTGGGCCATCCTAAATGCGGGATCACGTCCTGCTCCTCAGCGGTCCCCCTCAAAGCATCAATTCAAGAACCTTATGAATGTGTCTGTGAACCGAGTCACGGGTACTGTAACAGTGTAAATAACGTAACATTCAAGTGCGTCGCCGGACAAATCAACCGGGCTGTGGAGTGCTGCTCTATTACCGTTACACCCTTACCCTGTTCTCAGTGCGTTCTTATCGTGTTTTTATAACATGAGGGTAGGAGAGCAAACACCTGATGTTGTGTCGCCCTGAATGTAAATCAGCCTTGAAGACGCTCTACCAAAATAATGGCTTCAACATCTCATCAAGTCAACATCTCTCAGAGCTACTCTAAGTGGAACATCGGTATGGCTGCTTCTGCTCAATTAGTTTGTAACAGAGCAGCCTTTTATCCCTTAATGTGCCTCCCCTGCTCTCTGTGTGACGAGTCCTGTCAGAGATACCGTGCATGTGTCACGCTTCCTGTCCACTCTGTTTACTCTCCTCTCCCCCTAATGGAGCTCCTTCCCCCGGCAGAAATTTCCGGCAAACACCAGCAATGTGTGAGGAAGCCTTCACCAGCAACACGGGCGGCTGCAGGTACTTCCACTGTCAAGGAAATCAGGAAGGACCAGTGACATCACTGAGATTCCTCTTTGTCCCCAGAGATTTAAGGATTTCTCCGCACCCCTGGGGGTAGGGTTTGTCTGACTCATTCCAATTGACTGACATACCTATCCTGAAAATGAGATCATTAGTTCTCAAGGGCATCTGCAACACATCTTTCCTGTAAAAGTCTACCCGCCGATTTGAGTCTAATTGGCTTGCAGGTTCATCATGTCATATTTGACGTGACTTAATCAGAATTAAGACGCTGTATTTGATCATTGCTTAAGTTAATTAATTTGTCTCTGTTTAGTTTCTCTTTACCAGCTAATCACGACCTTGCCACTTCTCGGTGATCCTACTACCCCCCCATATCTTTGCCTCTGTGAGACTCCTCTTCTTCCACCAGTTTTTTTATTTTTTACATATTTAAGCACACAAACAAGTATGTCTGTTTTCATTTTTTTTTTTTTACTTCTTCACAGTATTTTTATAATTTATGTAATTTACTGTCTTTGAAACTCTGTATCTGGGGTATCATTTTCCAAATAATGCCCTCATTCATTCTGAAAAACTATCCATCCATCTTCCATACCCTTTTATCCAGGACAGGGTCACACTGAGCCGGGAGCCCATCCCAGAAGCCTATGGCACTAGTGAGGTGACACCCTAGATGGGATACCAGGCAAACACTCACTAACACATTACGGTTAAAAAAAATTCAGGTTACACTTTACTTGATGGGGCACAAATAATATATACTATTACTTATGTATTAATTAACCACAAACTAAGTCTTACTTACATACTGATCTCAAGCTAATTCATCATTAGTGAATCATGATGCATGTTTTATCTCAAGTAGTTAATATATGTTACTTTGTGAACTACTGAAAGAACTACTAAGGAACTAGTCAAGGAACAAGTAATGAATCGTGACATCATTTATCTCAAGTAGCAACTACATTTGTTCATGATTCATATTTCAGTAGTGAGTTAATATTAAGCATTTTTGCCTTGTTGAGTAAAATGGTATCAAAAAGAGATCAATTCATTTAAACCCATGTTTTTGGACCTCAAACAAAGACCCAGGAATGGGAATCGAACCCACAACCCTGGAGGTATGAGGCACAAAACTGACCCAGGTTCCTGAAAACTCTCTTCAACAGGAAATTACATCAGAAAGTGCACATGACTGATTGGTTAACCCATCAAGTGACCTTTGACCTCCACAAGCATCTTCACCAAGCTCAAGCACACCAGAGGAGGGGCCTGCCTGCAGGTGGGCTATAACAGCTAGGCGCCCATGACCCCGTAATGACCCCTGTGTCATTGAGGGATCGCACTTTGAGCATGAACTTGAAACGTAAACTGTGTTGCTAAGCCCCCAGGACCAGAAGCTCAAAACAAGGGAGGCAAAAACTAAAAGGCCTGGACTGGCTAAATAAAGAGCAATTAGCTCCGTATCCGACAAAGCTGGCATCTAAAGTGCATTACGCACCTGGCATGTGACAATTTGCTATTCCATTATGCTAACAGAACCAGCCTTTATCCCCCCGCCCTTGAAATACGAGGAACAATCTGTTTGCGATTTGTCAGCTACGGGTACACCTCCACGCAGCCGAATCCCCGACACACGTCTCTCAGCACAGATGAGGGGTCTCAACCCGACAAAGCTGTCCCACAGTGTTTAGCATGTATATATACAAACACACAGGACACTCTATGAGTAGAAACAGCCAGAAGTGGGACAAAGATTGGAGGGGGAACAACTGTGTAGGGTCAGCGGTCATCTGGTTGCCCTCTCCTGTAGGACAAGCTAACTATACAAGTTCAGCTATGTGTCCAAATATCAGTAGGTAAGTAAGTGATCTTCAGAGGTCCAGTTCTGGTCCAATATCGCAGCTGTCCATCACAGAATGAGGCATAAGATGCGAGTGAATGATCCGCCCGGCTTGGGTATGGTATAAAGGTCTTGTTGGAGCGCTGTCTTGGGACTGTCATGGGGCTGAAGCTTTAGCTGCAGGATGGACGGCAATAATAGAATGACTCCCTCCCACCGTATCACAGTGACACAATGACACCATGAAGAGATTCCCTGTGCTACAAATCACAATGATTAAACATCTCACTGGTTAGCACACGCGGCCCCCCACATCCCCCCTCTGAGCCTCTAATCTCCACATCTCCCTAATTAGTGTGTCCGTATAAGTCAGGACAACATCTAATTTCCGAAATGTTCCGCGTGTACTCGCAAATTCCACGCCACCCCCCCCCTTGTCCACCGCGAGCGGCTCTCACTCGTCACAGATCACACTCCGCTTGCCGCTCGCCATTTAAGCTGGCACGGTCCATCACGAGGTGCAGCTGTGCTGGAGCAGCTCGATAGGCCTGCCGTCCTCCCGACTGTGTCATCCTCAGAAGCTTTTACAGGAAGCCATAGGACTATGAAAAATACACATTGTTAACAGCTGCGAAGTAGAGCTACATTCTCCATCGCATTTTGTTTTATTAAGAAAAACTGGGAATGAACGTCTTTTAAACAGATCATTGGCTCTTTCTTGGCTGTAGGAGACGATGGTGAAGTTTCAGCAAATTTAGACTCTCATGGAAGTTTTGCTCACACAAAAATGTTCTGAGGCCGGAAGGAAAAATGATTGGTTCAGAGAGATGACTAATCAGATTGCAGAGGAGGTAGGTCCAAGCAACTAGAGGACACAGGACCAAGACATCTGATTGGTTGGTCCTGCTTCCTCTAGTTGCATTAACTCACCTCCACTACAATCTGAATGGATATCCAGTCATTTTCTCCTTCTGCCCTCAGAATATTTTTCTGTAAGCAAAACTCCCTGAACAATTTAGGTTGGGTGGTTTGTGGGTTTTTTTTTGTCTGACTTAGAGTAGTGGGTGTTTTAATGCTAAACACAAGCGCCGAGAATAAAAGGTGTCTGATTACAGGCCTGCAGAACCAGCCATCACCCCCCCCGTCTGCTAAGGGGGTGCGGTCTCTCCCTGGATTTTAGGGAAAACCGACTTCACAGCTTGCCCTGCGTTATGCGCCTCAAAAGAGCCCCTTCAGCGGCATAAAGCAGCCCTCTCATCTGCTAAAAAAAAACCTCAAACACTTCAACCAGCAGGCGTCTCTGCTTCGTGTAGTAAAAAAAATATATTAGGGAACCAACTTCTAAAAATATAGTTTTTTTAATATAGGATTTTGTTTGTCCACCTAAATTTGATTCCTATTAACGAAAGAAAACCTCTGACTGCTCCCCAGCTTGCGGGATGTGACCTCAGAACCTGTCTCAGTAATTAGTCCGGCTTCAAAAGCAAATTATAATGGGATTGTTTTAGGGTTATTGCAAAGTGCTCCACATGGAAAATGCCACCGCCCCCCCTCGCCCCCAACAACAACACAGCACCAATTAAGATGAGTGTCTCATTGCCATTAACATAGGGCAGTGCTTTGTGATCACGTAAACTTCTCTGGCAAAAAAAATAGTTTATATGATTCCATTTATATTAAAAAAGTAAAGTAAGGACATAGAAAAGGCCATTCCCAGCCCCTATTGTGGTGGAGCATCGACCTTGGATGTGGCACTTAAATCACGTGGCCCTTTTCACAATGCAGCAAAATAAAAAAAGAAGGATGTAAAGGGCACTGAAAAATAAAAGGAGGAGATCAGGAACAAGGTACAAGCGAGTTTTCAGTGAGGCAACACACTTACGGCTGTAAATTAAACAATGACGCACCAAGAGGAAAAGGGCAGGATGACATCTCCCCACTCCACAGACAAGATGCATTTTTATTTCAATTAAACGCGCTATGTTATTTTTGTGTAGAACTTGCAAAACAATCCCAAAAAAAAGGCATAAAAGCGATTGATAACAGGGATCAGCCTCACAGCGTGAGCACAATCGTTACCATGGCGTCACCGCAGCGATTCAGGCATTCCAGAATGGAATATCAGGATGCTGAGAGCAATGTGAAGGACCTCTTCCACAGACCCATTAGCTGTGTGAACATGGGGTTGGGGGCAGTAAGGGGTAACTAACTGGTAACAATTTAGTTTAGGGTTCGCTACTTAACTACTAAAAAACTATTAAATTATTAATCTAATAATTTTCATGATGTATTAATAGATAAAGAGCTTCATTCACAAACAAATTTGGAAATGTATTACAATCATATTTTGTTCCTGGTATTTACAAAATACCTTATATATAACTTGCAAATATAAAACAATAAATGCAGAGATGAGTTATAGTTGAGCATTTACAAGCTCTTTAATAAATACTTTGTGAGACTGGAGCAAGATATATTTGTGAGACATTTTTAAATTTGATTTCAATGAATCTTTCCAATTACTAATATATTATCAAATGATTAGTAACAGTTTATTCTTAGCTAAAAGGAGCAGACCTTTAAGATATCACCAGTTTCTAAGCATGCTAACTTATCTGTTCTTTTTTGGTTGTAAGTCATTTAAAACTCTTTAGTAAAAGCTTTGTGAGACAGCAGCAAGATAGCTTTCGAATACATTTCTAGACTTGATTGTATGTGAATCTCTTTATTTACTAATATATTATTACATAATTAGTAACCGTTTGGTTAAAGGACAGACCTTAAGCTAAACTGTTACCTTTTAGACAACTTTAAGTTGTTGTGAGGATTGACGCTGATTCAGAAAAGGGGGGGGGGGGGGGGGGGGGAGTATAAAATATGCCATTTTAATTGTTTATTTTTTCCGGCATCGCCATTCACGCCTCCACCACCTACGGAGTGGCACGACGGACGCTGGCATAGATCAAACCACCCGTATCATGGGCAGCAGTGGGCATAACTCCCCCCACCCCCATGCACAGGTGTACTTTCCCACGCTCCTTCCCACGCTACTGGTGTAATGGGAAACCACCTGAACCCTGGCCAGCCTGAGGGGGGGAGGGGGGCAGATAAAAATCATGCATTGCAGGACAGACAGAGGCAGGGAGGCCAAATCTGTCGCCAGCAGAGTGGCACATTTATCAGAGCGCCACCTTCAGGCCTTTTATTAATATCTAAAAGAAAACAAATACAAACGAGTCATTGTCTTCACCGCTATTCAAAATGTCCCCACAAGTATTTATGTCAAGGTTTTTAGCTAAACTAAACTAAGCCACTGAGTTACAGACTCATGTAACCATTCTGGTTCGTCAACCGTAACTTTGTAACAACTGTACGAGTGGTTGGAGAAAATCTGGTGCAACTGGAAGCCGATTGTGAAAGGAAGCTGTAGTTGCTATTTGTAGAGGCATGAAAACAGGTACATTGGAGGTGAGAGCAATGCTTGGGGTCACAGTGCCCCAGGGACATTCTTCTGTACATTAGGAGCCTTATGTGGCTCTACTGAGCACAGGATTTGAACTGGGGACCTTCTGGTCCCACGGACAGAGGCCTAACCCTTAGAGCCAGGCATCACCCCCCAGCTGTGTTTCTGGTGCTTATTGATTAACCTTTGCATGCAAAGTACTTTGGAAATTGATGACAGTTTATTGGAAAGAGGATGATGTCAGACCCACCGATGGATCACAGATGGACACCTGGGGAGAGGAGTGCGGTGTTTGCCTAGACGTGGGTGTGATGTTTGTGTTTATCTTTCACATCTCATGGAGAGCTCCTTTGTAAACAAGGACAGGATGTTACGGGACTCTGGGGAGGCAGGGCTGTGGGCCCGGGACCGCCCAACCCCGTCGACCTTGAGCGGGTCACGGCACCGGACTGCTGAGACCACCGTGTCCGCAGCCGACGAGCAGAAAAAGCCTCTGTTTACTGATTGCTGAAGTGTGACGATGACAGCCTCCCAACACGATCCCTTATTCGCGGCTAACTGCCCGCTGAACGCGTTTCAGAAAAACCAACGTCAGCAAAACGCCCGACACAAAGTTAAGGAGACAGCAGCTATGGGCAGTGGCACTGAATGGTTCACATGTAAGAAAAAAAATATAATCAGCATCATGTGGTTCAGTGACTCAGGGGGCAGCATTGTAGCCTCACATCTCCAGGGGTTCGGGTTTCGAGTCAAACTCCCACTGTGCGCGTGGGGTTTAACGTTTTCTCTGTGTTTCCACATGCAAACTGAAAACACAGGGTTCCTAGCCTGCCCGCAGAGTAAGAGTGGGCGATATGACACAAAATTACCATCACAGTATTTTTCTCTTTTTGGACGGTGATGATATTCCACGGTATTACGTTATTTTTTCCAGTTTTTGAGAGGAGTAGAACATGTTCTGTCCCTTTATGTAAATAAAAGTATTTTGATACCATATTAAGTACACGTATCATTTTCATTTGGGGGACATGGGAGAGGATCCACAGCATTTATTCTGCAAAAAGCCTAAAGATCTTGATATTAACTTTTACGTGCTACAACAAAACTAAAATAATCAGTTCTGCTGTACCAAAAGAAGAACTCTTGTGCTGACATGGTAGCTGTGAGCCAAATTATGTCAGGGAACAGAAAAACACACAAATGAAAGCACCAAGGCACACAGACGCTGAAACGCACAGTGCAGACATCCCTGTTCTCACGGAGGTTCCGCGAGTCTCCTGCATGTCGACAGCAGCTCCATGCCGCCCGCAAATTACATACAATATCGCAGACATTTGTTTTTTTTTAGTGCTAGAGCATGCAAGCGAGAGAAAGCAAAGACCCTCGAGCTTATCTGGGATCTTTGGAGAAGGAGAGTGGGCATCAGGGAGCAAATATCAACATGCGGGAAACTTCCAGAACTTCCGGGAGGGCTGGGATGTCTGCACAGTGAAATATATAAATGATATGCTATCCAGAGTAACTGGATAAGGAGCAGGAGGTAACAATGCATCAGTGCTATCAGGGCTTACATAATACTGAAGTTTGCTCCGTGTCGGATCATTTAAAACCAAACCTGCTCCAAATAACAGAAGTGACCCCTTTTCTGAAACGCGAGTCTCCTCTCCTCAACTGCCTCCGACATTCCACTCATAATATTTTTTATTTCTCTTTCCCAACTTTTCTTAACTTCATTAGCCTATACCTAGCTTAAGTGGCGTCAGAGTATGTTTAACAGAAAATTCACACAACGCAGATACACCAGTTACATGTACCATATAAGGACAAGTATTCAGACTACAAGTGATGCTTTGATAAAAATGCTGTTGGCTGTTGTATATTAGGTTGTTGACCTCTCGTAGTGTTAACGGTATAGTGTAATCCATGATGCGGCACACAATCACACCTGTAATGACTATGGTACCGGTGTACCACCCACCCCAACCACAGAATGTGACTGCTTGCCCCACGATCGACTGGAATTCTGTCTGGGGCGTCCCCTGCACTGTGAATTCTGGGATAGGTCCCATATTGCATAAGTGGTTATGCAAAAAATGGAAAAATAACAGAATCATAACATCCATCCATCACATTCCACATAGACCAAACCTTTCTAAGGTGATGCCTTGGTTATGGTACCTAGACTTACAGCTGTAGACCGAGGCACCACTAAAGATTTTGTGTCCCATAAAAGCATATCATATTGGGCCCCCAAACCAGACCATTCCAACCATGTTCCATTTTCTTAGGGCTCCTGTTACTCAGGGACCCTTGGAATCATCCTAACTTTGTCTCTGTTGACGGCACCCATGCCTGCAGAGCCCAGTTCATGGTAGTCTTGGTGATACGGTGGCAGAACCAACAGTAAAGGCTAGAGTACAGTCATTCAAGTGTCACAACCTACCACAAGCCCCTAGGGATTCTGGGATATCCCCCACGGCTGGATGTCAGGCTGCGATGGGGGCTGCTATGCAAACCTCCAACCAAGGAACATCACACATATGTCAGCTATGCAGGCTATACTGTAGGAATGGGCAGCCGGCACTTTCCGGCACGTTCTCCCAAAGCGAAGTTTGAATCACGTGGGCAGCGTCCCTGGCAATTCAACATGACCATTAAACTCTGAGGCAATGGTAATTCTGAAGACCGTTGTAATGAGGGAAATTATTAATGCAATAAAATAACTAAACTATTTGCCACATTTTATTGGACTTTAATTGTTTCAGCGTTACTAGCCAGGTGCCCAAGAGGAAGAAACGCAAGGAAATGGCCAATAAAGGAATAAAAATTTAAATCTGCAGTGCCTGCAAAGAGCCACAAAAGTGTGGTCCGTCCGTCCATCCATCCATCCATCCTCTAAAACCCATCATCCAGTGCTGGATCCCAGGACACTGAAGGCTCAGTACATCGGACACCCTGGATGGCATGCAGCTCCTACACAGTGTTGACACAAACTACTACACAATCACCCCCTAGGGACACAAAGTCATGTTTCCTTCAAGTCTTTGTGGTGGTTTTATTTTACATGCTAATTACACTTCTCACTTCATAGATTACAGCTGAAATACACACCTGTTTATGTGCTGGAACATCTTACAAGGACAAAAAGATCGAAAGTGATATTTTTCACGTACACCAAACTTAAGTTGACCTGAGGGCTATATTTAATATTCTCACATAGATGTTAAAGTAACACAGATAAACTGTATAAGTGAGAAAGAACTCTTTACTACAATAATTTTGGCTTGACAGTGATGCCTTAGTGATTAAATCTAATTTGGCATTACATGTCGGTCTTGATCTATGCATAGTTACAGATTTTAGCCTTTGGCTTGTTTACAGGCTGGACTAAATGAAAGAATCAGATAATATTCACAACGGGCGAGTTCTGATATCACTGCCCTGAGGCTGAATATGGGACCATGATGACGACAATGTCAGGAAGAAGCGTGTGGCAGCATGTGAGAGGGACGCTGCATCCTGAACGGCACAGCATCTGCAGGGTCGTCGTCTTCTATCACGCTTTGTATCAGTTTGCATAACTCCGGATCTATTTATTTGTTGCACGTTCTGCTTTTTCCATTCAAAACCAATCAGGTGGTTAAATGTATCTTTGTCTTAATGTCTGTGTTTTAAAATGTCATATCAGGTTTATGTCTCCATAATCATACTCTCTTCATTACTTCCTGATTTACACAATGACCAAGACTGACATTTCACCTCAGCATGTGTGACTCCATGCATCATATATCTGAAGCTGACAATAAAAGATACACTGGCTTGACTTTAACGGCGTATAGCGTAGCTTCAGGACGAAACCGCGGAAATATCACACCATTCTCCTCCAAGGCGGCTGATGTGGAGTATAATCAATTCCCGGGACTCCCGTTACTTTTTAATATGCATGCAATAAACATGTCTGACCTCATATATTTAACAAATAGCACATTTTTATTGGTAAAAAAAATCTTTAGCTTTATTATGAAGTGTCAAGTCAATTAGTTCAGAGGGGTGCCATTTTTAGTGCAATGTTTAGCGGTTGTTTTTTGCAGCCCATTAAAAGGACCTTGTTTTGGTCCCGGGTGTTTGAAATCTCTTACATTCCTGGAAATCAGTGTGGGGGGGGGGGGGACATTCTCAACCCTTGAACTTCACCTTAACCCTGAGGAACAAGGTGACAGTTTGGTCACTTTCTGATGGCATCTTAATTAACACTAGGTTTACTGAGCTTTTTATTTTCTGGTGAGAATTCCCTCGGCCCGACCTCGGGTGGAGAGGCCATTAGCTCCATTGTCCTCCTGCTTTTGTTGTGCAAAAACACTAGTTACCTGTGAACCCTGCCACATTTGCATTTCTTTACCGCCACTGCTGCTGGCAAGCTTGCCATATCTATACAAAATATCCCACACTCTGACTGACCCACAAATATGAAAGACACAATTTCACAAAATATAGAAACACAAGTGTTTTATTTGTCAAAAATAGACTGAAAACAGAATCAATAATAATAATAATAATAATAAAAGAAGTAAAAAAAAATTCTCAGTCCCTCTTCATCATCTCCATCATCTCAGTGGTTTCATAGTCAGTGTTTGCAGCGTTTGCAGACCCAGTAACCTCCGTGCCTGCATTTGGCGCAGGTGAATTTGCAACACTTTGCGCAGAGATATCTGCTGCGATTCCTGTTGCAGCTCTCTTGTACCTGGTACTGAGTTGTCTGAACAGTTCCTGGCACAGCAGCAGCAAATGATGCAGCAGCTGCAAAAGCTTCCCTCTCTGCTTCCATTGTCTTTTGCAGCATGAATCGGTTACGGAGTTCCATGGCTAGAAGACTCAGAAATGATCTTCTTTTGCCTTTCCACCCTGTGCATGCCTTGTACAGAACATAGGCATTCACTGCCGCCAGGTCCAGCATGTTATAAAATACGGCTACTGGCCACCTGTGTGTTGCTGTTTGTACTGTATACTTGCGTGCCATCTGGTCCAACACATCTACACCACACTGTAAAAGCAGAGAGAGAGAGAGAGACATGAGTATATTTTTTTCTACCCGATATAGGCCTGTATAGTACATATCAGGAAACATTGTAGCACTGGTATAAAATTATATGCACATTCACATACCTTCATATGGTTGTAGTCTGTTATCGTGTTGGGTTTCCTCTTTATAACATCCCCGATCATCACGTCTCGGTGCAAGGAACTCAGAAGACACACAGTTTTCTTTTTTTTTGGTGCGTAGATTGTCAAGGAGACACTGCCGCTTCTAAACACTAACGTGCAGAATTTCTCTCGGCCTGCAGTGTCCTTTGCCGATGGAGGAAGCTCATGACGAGCTTTATTCATCGTGCCCAGTAGTGTGGTTTTGCGCTGAAGCAGTCTGTGTGACAACGACAGTGAGGTGAAGAAATTGTCTGTTGTGACATTTCTCCCGTCATCCAGAAATGGCTCCATCAGACTCATGACCACGTTCTCTGCCAGCCTCTCCCCCTTCTGACGATTGGGGTCCTTTCCCAAGTAAGGGGATGCATTGCAGACGTATTTGGTCTCCAAATCCGTCGCCATCCAGAACTTGATTCCAAATTTGTCCGGCTTGGATGCGATATACTGTGTGAATGGACAACGAACCTTGGTCGGGAACAGCTGTTCATCTACGGTCATGTGTTGTCCTGGAGTGAAACTCTCAATGCAGTTCCTAGTGAAGCATTTCCAGATGTCCGAGATCGCTGCAAATCTGTCTGTTTTCACCCGTTCTGCCCTCGTGTCCTTGTCGTCAAATCGAAGGTGTTTCATGATGGAAAGGAATCTATCTTGGGACAACATGGCAAGCTTGCCAGCAGCAGTGAGGGTAAAGAAATGCAAATGTGGCAAGGTTCACAGGTAACTAGTGTTTTTGCACAACAAAAGCAGGAGGACAATGGAGCTAATGGCCTCTCAACCCGAGGTCGGGCCGAGGGGATTTTACGTAGATTTGCGTAGGTTTAGGAAACCTAGTGTAGCACAGCCTGACTTGACCTTTTAGGTGTCGACCCACACAGTCTTACCTAACCCCTCCTTATGTTCCCTTTGGCAATTTATTTTAAATACATTTTTTTTTTTGCACAATCAAAAGAGCAACCGGGATTTTCATTTCATTGCAAGATGTATGACTGTAGCCTAGGTGACGAAGAAAAAGCTTGAATCTTCTTGTTATTTTACTGTGAGGCGCTTCACATCGAAATCTAGTCCGTGAGAAAACCCGGAAATACATGGTATCGTTTGTCCGGAAGAAGCTTTTTTTTTTCCAAGGGCGAGTGACTGGAGCGTGCATGTAAACAGCAGAGGAAAACAAGGAGAATCACTCTGAGTGAGACGCGCTGCGGAAAGGACAAGCAAACAGAAACACAAAGAACGGGCTGTGAGGCAGGGATGGGAAATTTGTCTGCGTATCACAGTTTGAGAAAATGATAGAGAGAAATGAAAACAGAGGATAGTGGCTTTGGATCAGCAGTGGTGGGGGGGACAGAGAGAAACAAAACAGGGCTCAGGCCCTGGGAGGGGTTCACATAAATAGCCAGGAATCAAAACAGGAATTCTACATTATCAGCGATTAAGCACAGCTAAATGAATGTGCTGGTCACCTGATTTTTCGGGCAGGGGACTTCGGAAAAGAAAAGCAAAAATGCTAAACAGACACCTTAATTATGATCAAAATGCAAGTGGAAGCACCATATTAAATCAGTTCCATTGATTTTTACATAAATGTCATAATGTATGCAAACTTTTTAAAAATTACTCATGTATTACAGGACTCGCCTGAGTAAATAAAGGCAGTGAGAAACAATCAGAGCACAAGTAATTCACAAGTAATTCACGAGTAATGCCGAGTGTTTACAGTGATACCCCGCGGATCCGGGCCCGCGCGACCCCTCCCCGAACACGGCCGCCATGTGTCCAATGGGACGCAGCCGTGATCCAGGGGAGCAGAGCGCGGGGATGGCGGTGCTCTTCTCCTCCTGCCCCCCCTTCTACACCCACCCCCGCATTCCAGCTGGCTTAGAGCATTTCGCCGTTTATACAGAGAGGAAACAAGATAATAGTTGACCATGAGAATGATACTGCTTGCTTGCAGGGTGGGGGAGGGAGGGAGGGAGGGAGGTAAATTTCCATGGCTTGACTAACTCATATGAGTAGTGCTGTTATTTAACCCCAGTGATTAGGTAAAGCTGTAGGTGTGTGTGTGCCTGCAATTTAACCTAAATTTAACGGAGTACTGTTAGTGCTACGGTGAAGATCCAAAGCCTTCCATAACTACTCATGGAAGACCGTCCATGAGGTCACAAGACTGGGGACACCCTGCAGCAGATGGCAGCGCATTTTCCATTGTTAATTCCAGCATCTTCTCCAAGGCTACCGTAACACTCAAGCCAAAGGACCACATATGTCCCAAAATCCCATAAGCCTTATTTCTGCACCTTCCGGACATTCCCGCCCAAAACATGGATGGTTATCCCAAGCGCCAGGTCACAATCAGCTTCCATTTCCACTTTTAGCTCTGCGCTCCTCTAGACATTCCATCTCGGGGGGGATTTCATTAAAATTATGATTTTATTTTTTTTTTGGTGGTGCTCCGCGTCACTGTAGTCCTGTCCTTGTGTGGCAGAATCCGATTACTCCTGTCCGGTCTTACGGGAATCTGAAAGCAGAATTCCCTGCCACATCTGTTCATCCCTCTAACCCTCGAGGTCCAGTTTATGCAGCAGAAGCCGAATGTCCTCATTCCTTCCTGTTACTCCCGTCTCCCTCTGAATGTTCCCCTCCTCCACATCTTAGGCCACCAACTGTGCCCCCCCCCCCCCCCAGTCATGGAGACTGAGACCTAAAGAAGTTCGGAAAGGATCTTCGCTAAGGGCTGCTCACTATTACGGACAAGATGCTACCTCCCAGACACTGATTTTAGTCTGTGGGAGCCTTGTGATTCCTATGGAACTTGTATCATCTGCGACGTAGCAGAATATGACTGATGCAAGTTATGCAAGTAACAACATTTATTAAATTAAACAATATAGTTACAGAAACAGAAAAAAAAACTTACAATGAAACCAGATCCTACAGTTCCCCACAAGTCACTGAACCCTGAGTAACAAAGGAGCCCCCCGAATTGTTAGCATTTAACCGCTGGGGCACACGGCCCATCCGACCACAGTATAAATGAGTATTTTAGTAACAATACCGTGACTCTGCCCAGGCACCTACCCCTCCTTGGTCTGGCGCTCCGCTACAGGTACTAACCCACGCACCATACAGTACCTACCCTAACACCGAGATACCACCAGCAGGTGGGGGTCGCATGGGCAAAAGGGCGCTGGCAAGCCAAGGGGGGAGGGAAATAAAACAGAAAGCGTACTCCCAATGTTTTTCTAGTCAGCCCTTGTGCTAAATGTTTCGCTTGAGCGACTAAATCAGAGGTCTTTTCCATAAGACACAACTGTGACTAATTATGCACAACTGTCTCCTGCCTGTCTTGTGTCTCCTGGATTCCAGGAAGATGGATGGATGGAGACACAGACCATACATACTTCTGATTAATTCAGGGCAAAAGACTCATGAAGAAAAAAAATCCTCTTCCATACGGCCGTTAACCAGGTGGGGGCCCCAGACAAAACAGAAACATATGGCAGGGGCTTGTGCTGGGGCCCCCAGTGCCCTGGGGGTCTCTCATTACCCCTTTTCTGCTGTAATAACTCCATGTTCATTCGGAACTGGCCAGTCGGCAGTCTTTCATTTTTATGGCCCTCCACAGCACTGGACCACCATGGAAACTTATTAAAAAAAGAAAAGAGGGGAATAACTCGGATTGCTGACATACACACACAGGAAGAGACACATGCACAGACAGAGTCCCTTTCTTAATGATCGTTGTGAATACCTACTAAAGACCTGCAGAGGTTTATGTGGGTCTCACACAGTCTGCCCCCAAATTCACTTCACCTCTTCTTCCAACCCCTTCCAAGATCAAACCAGATCTTTGGCTCGCGGATCATGGTTATTTGAGGTAGCTGCTGTCAATGAACACTTGGTTGCCCGACCACATTTCTTCCATTAACCAGACGGGGGCAGTATGGGATGAGGTGCATGACTCTCTTCTGGTAGGACAGAGACAGTGGGAGACATCACATGCTGACTAGCGGCAGGGAAAATGGAAGCGTAAAATAAACCTGGATTTGACAGGAGGAATGGGCGATGAGTCTGAAATGTGCAGCTATGCGGGGTGGGGGCCCCGAAGCGGCCCCCGCCCCGTCATGCTTGTTTGTTTGTGCGGAATTAGCCAGAATGGTTTTAATTACTGCAGCATATGCGGTGTGATAGGTACTCCTGTAATCAAAGCCGGTCCCTTTGGCAGCTGTGTGAAATAATCTCCACTCCCCACCACCCCCAACAGGCAGCCGGTTTGAGCTTGTTGTCATGGAAATCGCACCCGCGCTCGGGCTCCAGTCTTCGCTTCAAGAACTTTGACGCGTCTCGTAATCGGAAGCTCCACCCACCGGGCCCGTCTACTGGAAGACGGCACCCCTCGACTTCTTTGTGCGAACATCTGCAGGTCCTCCCAGGTCTGACTGTGTTCCAGCGCCACGCGCGCTGCTTTTCAGAGTGCCGGTAATGTGTCCGTAATTACCGCCTCTGCCTCGGCATCACGGGCGGCACGCAGGCTCAGCGGGCAGTGCCGCTGCCACCTCACGCCTGCCAGCTTTTTGGGATCGATCCTCGCTCCCTTCGTCGTGAGCGTGTGCGGTTTGCATGTTCTCATCATGATGGAGCGTGTGTGCCCTGGAAGCCCAGAAGCATGTGGCTGGATGGATTAGGGATTCAACACTGGCCCAGAGGGTGTGTGTGTGTGTGTGTGTGTGTGTGTGTAGATTAGGTTTATATTACATTGTGGGGACCATTTTTTAGGTCCCCACGATGATCTGTCAAGGCAATCAAAAAAGTAAAAATTCCAAAAGTCTCGTATTTGTTTGGTTACTGATGGTTAAGGTTATGGTTGGGTAGAGGCTAAGAGTGTTGTGATTGGGATTAGGGTACTTCCCATAGAAATGAATGGACGGTCCCCATTTAGATAGGAAGACCAACTTCTGTGTATGTGTGTGTGTATGTGTGCGTGTGTGTGTGTGAGCGAGAGAGAGATCCCTGTGCTGTTTAGTCTAGGGGCCCAGTAGAGGTTCCAGGTTCACAATGACCTAATTGGTTACAGACAGACAGACAGATAGAGATGGACAGGTAGTTGAATGGACACTGATGGATGACTGGATGGGTGGATAAAATACATAACACATGAAGACCTAACAGAAAGAGAACACAGCATTGAGGTGATCAATCGACTCAGTTCCACTTAAGCATCATGTGCAGCATCTGGATGGTGGGCGTGGTCAGCAAGCTGAGCGACGCACCGGGTGACACTCTCAGGGGAACGGGGAGCATCGGCGGCTGCCTGCGGGCCAAGGCGGGGCCGGAGCCATCAGACTCGGCTGGCCAACCCGCTAAGTCTCGCATCCATGCGGGCAGCATGCAATCAGCCCGGGGGGGAGGGGGTGGGGGGGACAGTGGAATAGACAAAGGATTCTCATTCTGGTAGGTGGCAATTAAGGCAGTGGGCACTGGGGAAAGGGCATTAGCAAGCGACGGCATATTTACGTCGTTGTGGAATTGTCTACCCCCACCCCCGCCACACACCATTGGCCCGCTTGCCTGCAGGGGGGGCCAGCATCCGCACCCACGCTCATGGTGATTTGAGGCAAATGAGCCCCACTCTCGGCAAGCCAGTGACGCCGAGCAGATGGTCCTCTCCAGTCAACACTGCTGTCCACTTCTGTCGAGATTGCTGCTGTGATCTCCCCACGGTGCGGATCGTCTTCCTTTGGCCAGGCGTGTGGAATGTGCCGGAAAGCGGGCCGGCATTTGCTCTGTTTATGTTTATAATAACGTGAATCATAACACTATCCTAACATAGCTAATGGCGCAGAGTGAACTGACAGAGTAATGATAAAATATTAGATTGATCTGGGCCACATTGATTCAAATCCAGTTCAGTGTTTACTATATTAACTGTTAGAAAGGCCTCCTCTCTGCAGCCCAAGCTAAACTAAGCAAGCAGATGCATGTGCAGCGGCGAGGCCACAAGAGGAAGCTGAAAGCTGATTGGCCCTCGGAGTGTCCCTTCCCTGTAACTCACCAATTCAAAACACATCATTGGCTAATGAAAAGGGTGGCCCCTCTGTTTGAGTTCTGGACCAGCTTATTCCCCCCACGTGAAATCCTAGAATCGCACATGTAAAAAAAAACAAAAAACAGTGTGCACACGGACACAAGGCCATGACCAGCAAATGGGCGAAGGGAAAGCACCTTCGTGTGTCTGTGCATGATCATGTACGAGTAGGGGGACCCTACCCTGGCCAACTGCAACGTAATAGTTGAGCTGCTCACAATTACTGCACTTGCTCCTAAACAGATCTCACATTGTTACTCAGACCCACCCCCCCCGGGAAAACCTCTAATGAGGTGCTTCCTTCCCCCGCCCTCCGTGAACATCCAGAAGCCATGCCGGGGGTGTGATAGCATGTCGACCAGCATGGATGCGGCCAATTAGCCGCCATTGGTTTTGGGCCGTTGGAGAAACAGCAGTGTAGTCTTGCTGGGGGGGGAGGGGGGTTCAACGAAGCTACCTGGCCAGTGAGCAGAGTCTGTTTAAAGGGCATATGGGCATATGGGCACCATGGCACCGGAAAACCTGATTGGGGGAGAAATATGTTGCCGTCGGTAGACGCATCCGTCCGGTTTTGTGTTCTTGCTCGTTTGGTTCCCTTGACAACAGCGCAAACAAAACATGCAAAAAGAGAAAATCATCACAGAGGTCTGACTGACTGCACTTCTGATTCACAGGATACTCTGGATGGTCACATGACCTCGGATGGCTCACGTAGCCATACCGTAGCCTGATTAACCAGGAATGTTTGCACTTGCCCTGATAACGAGGCACAGGGGATGTATTAATAAACTCCGACACAATGACCAAACTTACCATTAAACAGTTTAATAAATATCGCCGTAATGCTTTGATACCTAGCTATGGATATTTACACATCCAGCCTTGGTTCTGATATTTCGCTATCTGAGCAATGCTTGCACAAATATCTATTTGTTAAATGCTGTGGTGAACATTTCGCCAAGTGATTCCTAAAATAACATCACTTTGTTAAAGCTATTAAGTTCGAAAGTTGACTTCTTAACTAGACCTAGGTGAGTAGATAGCACTGTGGCCTCATACCAGTAGAGACATGGGATCGATTCCCTCCCCAGTATTGTGGGTGTGCAGTTTGCATGTGCTCCCTGTGATATATGCATTTTTCCCCAGCTACTCTGGTTACCTCCCACAGTCCAAAGAAATTTTGGCTAAGTAGAATCTATACGGTGCTCCTGAATGTGTGACTGTGTGTGTGTGTGTGTGTGTGTGACCCCCGTGATGGGCTGACATCCCTTCCATGCCCCCTGCCTCATGCCCTGTGCTTTCAGGGATAAGCATCGTATTAATGGTTATGCAGAATGGCTAGCTGGCCTTTTAACTCAACATTATGCACAAAAACTGGGATATAAACACACATTACTTATACAATAATTCTGTACGTATTTGCTATTCATTCTTTAAAGCTTTATAATTGTAATTGAATATAAGAAAAATTGTGTATTGTATTATCATTCTGCACGAATTCTAAGAAAAACAGCATTTTTTCTGTAATAATAATTAACAGAGGGCTTCTCCTTGGTTCGGTTACACATTAATCCTGCCGCCCTATTAAAACTGTTTTCCATAATTACAATGAATCAGATACGGCCACAAACGCAACCAAAAATAATAACATAAAATGGTTGGAATGAACTGTAAATACCCGCGGACGGCATGTCTCTCCCGCATTAATCTCCAGCGTGTGCTTATTGACAGTCCGCCCGTGGCGATGCTGGTAATACTTGTGCCAAGGCTGCGGCCATTTCTGCTGAAAGGGGCTGTTCTTTTTCCCCAGTCTCAGGAAAAGCATTAAACGCGGATTATTGTTTTTCATGGGTTTATGGAGGGGAACAAACTCCCCTACCCATCAGGCAGGCCTGGGCCAATACTGGGCCATACAGCACACAGTGACACTTTTGCACCAAGCCAATCACAGCACAGTGCCCTTTGTGACATCACTGGCCTCCTCAGTCAACCTTCAAGCAAAAACAGTGGATTCCTGCTGTAATGAGATTTAGAACTAAAAAAGGGAACATAACATATTTGCTAAATAACAACACTGTGTCTTGCACAAATTGTGTGACTAACTTTTTTTTTTTTACATATCTACACTGTTTTGACTTGCTGTCACAATCTCTACATTGCTTGTGTTATTCTAATAGCATGTAATCAAAATGCTATAATTATATATAGAGCTAAAAGAAAAAAACCTGTATAATCAACATTCACTCAGTGACAAAAAAAGTTCAACACTCAGAAGTAATGGTGGTATTGGGTACACATGCAGACCAGCGGTGGGTATGTAAATGATTCGATTTGCAAAGACCTGACACGCCTAGTCACCAGACACAGAGGATGCCTCGTGTGACGCATTAGACAGCATTAGACAGCATTACCAGCACTTGACAGAGTTTCATAGGGGATACATTGTGGGTTTGCATGAGGCTGGGTGGCCGTATCGTGCAACTGCCCAACATGTGGGGCATGCAGATGTCACAGTCGCCTGATGTTGGAACCAATGGGCACATGAGGGCACCCACACACGTCGTGAAGGTCGCCCAAGACAGACCACACCAAGGGAGGATCGTCGTATTGTGCGGCCAGCATTACAGAACCCCATGACATCTGCGCCTGCCATCCAGACACAGGTATTGGACACCCCATGCCATCCCACACCGTGTCTCGTCGACTGGCATCAGCCGGACTACGGGTTCACCGTTCCATGCATAGGCTACCATTAACACCAGCGCAGAAACGGCTGGGCTTGGAATGGTGCCGTACCCGGGAGGAATGGACTGATGACGAGTGGCATTGTACCATGTTGAATCTCGTTTCTGCATCACCATGAATGACTGTCGTGTGTCTATGGACTGCCTGCGTCATGTTGAGGTCCTCCCATGGCCAGTCACATCCTCAATCTTTCCCCAATCGAACGTGTGTGCGACCATGTGTCAACCCAGACCCAGTGGCAGTCTGCAGGATCCAACAGCTGTACAACTCCCTTCCGCACCGTATCACAGCATGTATCCAGGCCTGGGGGGGGGGGCATACGCTACTGACATGGGGCCAGCAGTGTGTCCAACTCAAGTCTGTTTGATCTGATATCATAATCATTGCGATACAGTCACATGACCTTTCACGACATACAGAGTCATTTCATTTCCACCACTCCATCTGGGTACTTAACTTTTTTTATCACGGAGTGTTTCACCTCCTGAGACCCAAGGAAAAAAGTGTCCTTCAATTTAGGTTATTTGTCTTTGGAGGAAATAAGACATCTTACTATTTAGATTTTTTCAAATTAATTTTTATTTTTAATTTCACTGCATGTCCTCTTTAGTGTACAACAGGAATAAATACGTTTCCTTACATCAGTGAAAAGATAGATGCAAAAATAAAATGTCCATTACAATGGACATAAATGAATCGGTGGGGTCTCAGGAAGATATAAATAGTGTATACTTCAGATTTTATCATTGAACCCTAAAATCGTGGATATGTCTGCTGTCTGTAATCAACCTATATCCCTCTCTGTGATAACCTTTGTCTACTCACTCTGCTGCCTGTGAATCACTGATCCCAGTTCAGGGATTAATAAAAAAAACACTGCTCTCTTTAAACATTTTGCTTTCATCACTAGTTTTACACAAAACAATAATTCTTCGAAAATAAACTCTAGTGTATTTTTTCCCAAGCTGATACAACGTTAATTAAATTTTAATGAAACTTTTTTTCTATCATCTCTCTTTTCAGCCTCCCCTGCGGTGTGTTTCCTTCCAAGCAAAAGAAAAAAAATGCTCCACGATTTCACAGCAGATCTCTGGGGTGCGGCCCGGGGGGTGTCTAACAGTTCTTTTATATATATATATATAAAAAGATAGAAGACCTCCTATTTGGTCTAAATAGACACTGGAACGAGCAAATTTGGGCCGGAGCCAACAATCAAGCACGAAGCCGAGAGTTTCATTAAAACTGAACACGCTCACATCACATCCACTTGGAAAAAAAAATGCCAGGAGCGCATAAGGTATATTAACGTTTACACACCTCTGGGGCAATACAAACACTGCACTTAAAAAAGGAGGAAAAATCGCAGCTCCTCACCCCTTGTAAAGATTCATTTTTCCTTCAAGGCGACCCTTTTGAGCTCGTCTAGTGGAAGCTACTCCGCTACTTTCATTCACCGGCTATCGCGCCTTCCTTTCGAGTTTAAATGCACCCTTTTTGCCGTCTAAAATCCTTTCAGCGGACCGCAGACATGTCTGATGTTTAAGAGATCGCATCCCCGCGGTTCTTGAGGTGAGTTATTCGGGAGACTCCATCACTCACCGCCGTGTGACAGAAAGCCGCTATCACCGCCATTCGCTTTCCTGTCATTTCGGTAGCATTAGCCCGATAAACGGCGAGTCTAATTGAGGATTAATTACACAGATAAAAGACCCGATGTGCTCTAAATTGTATTATCTAGACAGGGACAATAAATTTTTTTCAGATGTATCTACTCCCCTGGGTTCTTATATAATATTACACTCATATTACATCAAGCTTAGAGTCAACTCCTCACATGAACTGTAGTAAGTAATACAATTTAATTCATATTCCTATTATATCGCTGGTTTTTTGCAATATTGACATTGGCCAGCTTTCTCTCATTAGAAGTACAATTCCAACAGGCCAAGGGAGGGAAATTGCTTCTGAATAATATTTATGGGATATTATCAAACACTTTGCCCTCAAAGCTCGCACCATTTTGCCCCATGAAATTGCCGGTGCCATATCTTAAGATCACCCAGTCTGGTTTAACTTGACTCTGTACCCGGATACTGCAATATTATAGGGTGACGTCATAATATTTACTCACAGCTGTAAAAGAAGATAAATGCAACATTTTTCATGAATTGCTGATCCCCCCCCAACTCCCATAATGCTTCCCATATTTATGGAACCCAAGCATTTCCATCTCTGGGGGCCACGACCTTACAGCCTTATTTGGGAGAAATCCCCATCAGCCATAATGAGTTTGTGTGCTATACGCCCTAATTATGAAATACCAGGGCTGAGCCCCCCTCCCCCATCCCACAAGGGCCATTAAAATCCGATTAGACCCCCCCCCATCTCCCAGCACTTGACAAAGGGCAGAATCAATGCATACATATAAAAATAAAACTGAAAGAATTTTACATCTACACCGCAGCTCCAGGAATCATCGTTAAGTCTGTAACACAAAGCAGGGGGGGGGGCATCAGACAGGAGAAATTGGACAGGTGTTGGCACTATGAACTGGGTGATTTTATATTATTAGAAACAGGAAACGGTAGGCAGCAGGGACTTATCACCTGACCTCACCAATGCCCCAGGACATCCCCCCCCTCCCAATTCTTTGTGCCCTGTTATCTGCCCCCCTCCCTTCCAGTTCATGAGGGCCTGGTCTGATTAATGCCAGGCTAATTATATATCATACAGTTTCTGCCCCCTTATTGGTCCACATTAATAGCATCTGTTTAATAGCATCTGTTTAATACACAAAAGGTTTCTGATACTGACACTCCAGAACGCCAAAATCACATTGACACCAGATTGCTCTTGGAATATCCCTCAGACATAAGTGGTCTTAGGCAGGCTGTCACTTCCTTGTGGTATAGTCTGAAGAGGGGTGGTCAAAGGTCATTTTAAACCAGGACAGACATGTTTAAACTAGGTGCCCACCTCCCATACACACTGTACACGTCCCACATTCTCCAATGGGGCCAATCGCCTGTTAACAGGGTCCCCAGGCAAACTGAGCGTGTTTGTCCCAAGCACCAAGGACATGCAACTGTACGTCTTACTGTGCAAAAAAATTTAAATCAAAAGCTGAATTTGTTTCTCAACGCTTAAAATGCAGGTGCTCCAGGTCGCATGTGTACAAAAACGGTAAACAAATCATTTACTTTATTTAGCATATTTCTAGCATTATCATTCATATTGAGAAGTCTCATTGTGGGGTGGAGGAATCAACTATTGGACTGTTGAAATCTGTATCTTTACGTATCTGGAATCAGCTCTTCTGACTTCTTCTCTGTTTCAGGACTGAACTTGAGGCCGTTTCACTTAGCTGGCCGTTATGTTTTCAGATAAACAGCTGCATTTAGCAAAACATGGGTTTTCCCCCAAATTAAAAGCAATCTCAGACTTCTCTCCCACCCGCTAACATACTCACTTGAGGATTCAGTATTTACTGGGGCGTTTCCCCCTTTCCGAACCCACAGCCTAAAAGCCTGAACAAGCTCCCAGTGTGGGCACTGTATCGCTGTATCTGTGAGCTCTGAACTGTGCTGAGACGTCCGAATTCACAGATCACGACCTCTGGGGGGGGGGCACATTCATTCTGAGGTGTTGCTGGAAAACAACGGACTAACCAGGGATCTCAGAGACAGATCCACAGTTCTGCCAGTGTGGTGGGGGGGGGGGGGGGAAGGGTCAACAGTCAAATGTTGGGAGAATATGGGACTCCAAACACTCACAGAATGATGATGTGAATCAAGCCCTCAGCCCTGAAGGTGTGTGGCCACAATGAGCACTGAGCCACCATGCTCCCAGTAAAATCATCTCCAATTTATTCTGTTGAGCTACAAATCCATAACTGGGTATCAGAATCCCTATCGACCTTCAGCTGCTCACAGGCACAGCGAGTGATCTTGTATTATTATGAATGTACTATTTTTTTTCTTTGACTTTACTGAAAATGTCTCTCTCCAGTTGTTAATGGTCCAATGAACCATGTTACCACTGAGCAAAACCCATCACGTTCCATGGAGATGTTGTTCAGCATCCTCTTCAACAGGAACCAAGAGCATGCCATTCATGTTTGGATGACAAACCTGCAGGCATCAGTGGGTCCAAGGATGGTTTCTCTTTGGTGTTGACCTGCTCCCAGTCCAGGTCATCATCTTTGCCTTGGATGTATCCGCAGGACGTGTAGGGCTTCTCAAAGTTGCAGGCGCCTGTGAGAGATACAGACGTGTCAAAGAATCAACACGCGTCCAAGAAACAGCTAATAGTTATCCATCCATTGTTCGCCCAACCACTTATCCGGGCACAAGGTCTAAGAGCCTATCCCAGGAAGCACAGGGCATGTAGACACCACCGTGAACCATGGACAAATTAGGGCCACTACAACTCCAAACCTCATGTTCTTAGACTGTGGAAGGAATCTGGAATAGCAGGAGAAAATCCATGTTTAGAGCCTGAGCCATAGACTGTAACCTTTTGGTGTCTCAGGTCATTTCAAGCCCCCATTTAGAACTCCATCACCCCCACTCCTCATTCATCAAGCATTTGGCTTCCGTTGCAGCATAAGCCATAAATTAACCAGGTCGCTGGAGAAAACGTGCCTCTCATCATTTTTAGCATTTACGCTAATCCTTCTCCAGTGCTCAGCCATGAACATAGCAGCAGGCAGAAGTGAATGAGCCATCATGGTAACAGGGAAGCAAAATATAATGAAAAAATCTAATGAGAGAGTGCTGTGAAAGAACTAGGGGTTTTAGTTGAGTTCAGACTATCCAACACAGTTTTTCAAGAATTGTTGCATGATAGGTTTCATTGCCTGGTGCCGCGCAAAACTTGCATTTTAGAAGAAGTTTGCCACTGATGTGCCGTAGAAAAATGGACAAAGAGAAGGTCAGGCTTCTCTCTCAGACCGCTGCTTGTTCTCAACCACGGCGGCACCCGCCTGAGCTGCCCGTGTTCCAGCTGTTTCCCTCCACTCTCTCCTCTCCCGCTAAGATCTTGCCCTACAAAATGACCTCTCAGCCAGGGACAAGCATGCAGACCCCTGGTATTCCAGCTCCTGTCGCCATTGACATCAGTCTCTCCCTGGGGACATGTTTTTATGAATGTGATGGGTATTTCCCCAATGCCGGCAAACAGCCCCTTAAGCAAATCGACTCCGGCGACCACCTTGGCTTTCTTGGGCATCACCATGGTGGTGGAAGCGAGGATCCTGCCTTCCTTCAGCTTCAGCACAGCAGTATTTCACGCTTAATATTGCAAGGCCTTTGTATTAGGGGTAGGCATTAAAATGGTGCACTGTAAGGGTGTACTCACACTTGGGCCAGAACTCCTGTACATGTTGACCATTTAATTTTTCTTAATTATTTTTACCTTATTGCACTTTGTTTTGCTTGTTTTATGGGACATACTTGACTACACTGGATTTTGTTTACAGTTCCCAATAAAATATGATAAAATGCTAATTATATTTGCCTTTTTTAATTCATTGAAATGTAAAGGATTGTGTGAAATTTCGACTACTAATCCCAGTCGAATCATATCGTATTGTGGGAATTTCTGAGGTATCAAAAAAAAAATCGAACCGTTGGCTTAAGGAATCGATATTGTATAGTATCACGAGGAAAGCTGTGATTTATACCACTATTTGCTACACTGTGTTTTAAGCAGGTAGACAATCACACATAATGTGCTGCATGGGAAACTTAATGCTTTATTGAGCAGATGAAGAGAAGAAAGCAGAAGAAACTGCTGTAAACTTTATGGGTGCTTATATTATATGTTAGCTTTTTTAAAAATACAGGTACATATAACGAATGTGACGGGTAATCCGGTTTCCCCCCACAGTCCAAAGACATGCTAAGGCTAAATTGCCCATAGGTGTGCATGTGTGAGTGAATGGTGTGTGTGTCCCCTGCGATGGGCTGGCCCCCTGTCCTGGGTTGTTCCCTGCCTCGTGCCCATAGCTTCCAGCATAGGCTCCAGATTCCCTGCAACCCAATAGGATAAGCGGTTTGGAAAATAGATGGATGGATAACGAATCGTATCAACACTGATCCCCGTTTCCCCCCCAGCACCCAATAATCTCTCTACGCACTTCATTTTTTTGCAATTAAGTTTTGCGATATAGATGATGTGATCGGTACAGGCTACCTGATCCCGTTCCTTCCAGGTTCGGTTCATGTGTAGTGTACATGTACACATGCATCAGTGACGTCATACGTCATATGCGTATGTGTTCCATACTTGGGCACGGTTAGCGATCACACTACATCCATACAGTGTCTGAGCCTGATCAATCATGCTCTGGCCCACCTGTCCAAGTGGGCCAGGGCATGGTTAAGTGTACTGAGCCTGGGCATGGTACTGAGCAATCACACTAGTCAAACAAACTGGACTTTGGGGGTCAAACGTGCTTGGGCACAGAAAGAATCGACTGGTGCGAGTACACCTGGACCCACTGGGGTTGGCTCCCCATCCAGGGTCATTCCCTGCCTTGGCCCCGTAACTTCCAAGATAGGCTCCAGACCCCCCACGACCCTGCATAGGACAAGTAGGTATATAAGATGGATGGATGGATGGATGGGGTATGACTACGGTTTGGCAAGGGGTGGGTATTGCCCACCCAAACGGATCCCCCACTACCCCCAGTCAACAAGAACACTGGTGCCCACCCAACATATGTAAAAGCCCACCCTAAGATGACATCTTGGTATTGCAACTGATCAGTGTAAACCTGTAAGAGCAATTTCCACTCTCTCCGTCTCCACAGTGCCCTGAGAGATGGGGGGGGGAAGGGGGGGGTCATCTAGAGCAGGAAGAGAGAGCTTCTTACGGTTTGAAATTCAAATTGGCACTAGCCACAAAGAACACACGTTTCCCCACAGTCCATGAATGTGGGAAAGGCGCTTGATCTTTCTTTCATAAGCACAGCTGTGAAAAGTACGGTGCGGATCCGTGTTGCCGTGCCGACACCGATAGAATCAATTTGCTGTGAAAATAAGGACAAAGAGGCCAGGGACAAGTGGGGGAGAAAGGAAAATGCAGAGGCATGAGGCTGTTGTTCCACACAGATACTATATATCTACAGCTTAAATTTACATATACATTCATTCATTCGCTTTTGTCCAAATGAGGTACAAGCCAAGCTAAGCTCCCAATGGTTGAACAGAAACAAGTACAAGACAGCTGTATAGGAAAAGTTTTATAGGAACCTCACATTTGTGGTCAGAAACGCTATAAACTCATCATTAAGTGGGCAGGTTTGGATACTACATACAGACTCCCAAGTGAGTCCCAAAGTTAGAAACTCTACAGACCTCTAGTAAGTCTAGGTTCACTATTTAATTACTTTACAAAGAGGGTGTTTCAGTTACATTCAGGCATGTGACAAATAGGGAGGGAAACATTATCTACAAATCACATCAGTTTTGTCATGGCTGTTTATCATGCCAAAGTATTTCAACAAGTAGTGAGTTAACACCCAGTGACGGCAGCGCTCAAAGGCATTCTCCACATATCGCAGAGCATCAAAGATTCAGATAATGCCCTCAGCTCTCAGAAGTCTTTTCTTTTGACTGGTTGTGCTTTTTAAATCATCCACCTCATCTTCTGTAACATTTTAGGATGGGAAAAAAAAGGTCCAGCTCCAGATCCAAAACAGGCTGGATGAGACGCTTCCTCCTCGTTCCAGGGCTGGTACCCAGCCCAGAAACGTGGATTAAATGTACAGGACATGGCATTCCTTCAAGAGCGAAAAAGACCGCACTCTTCCTGCAGTAGAGCCATTGTGTTCATGTCACAGGCTCTGAGACGGCGACAGGATCGCTCAGAAAACCATTACGTCAGGAAACCTCAGGCCCATCTTCAGCAAGACATTCGAGACACACAGTCTAGGCCATGCCAAACACCAAAAGATGACGGCAGTATGATTTATGGTAGAAGCGCATGTAATACATTCATTCATGTACCATCTCAGGCTTTAAGGAAAATAAAGCAAACAAAATATGTATATCCATCCATCCATCCATCTTCTGTAACTACTCCTCCCATTCAGGGTCACAGAGGGTCCAGAACATCTCAAAGGCTACAGTTCCAAGAAAGGAAACAACCCAGGATGGGGCGCCAACCCATGTACAGTATGTGTGTGTGTGTGTGTGTGTGTTTATATTTCCATCCATCCATCCATTTTCTAAAACCGCTTATCCTCTTCAGGGTCACGGGGGGGTCCAGAGCCTATCCCAGAGGCTATGGGCACAAGGCAGGGAACAACCCAGGTTTGGGTGCCAACCCATCGCAGAAAATATGTATTTGTGTGTGTTTATATTTCCATCCATCCATTTTCTAAAACCGCTTATCCTCTCCAGGGTCACGGGGTCATCTGTGTTTGTGTGTGTGTTTGTTTGTTTGCTATTTTTTTTCAAATCATCTCTATTTGAAGTTATGCACTAACATATAAGAAACATTTCAAAATATGAATTGTCTGTTGCAGTTATACAGTCAAGTGAATTTTATTCATAAAGCACATTTAAAAGCAGCATTTGTTGCACCAAAGTGCTGTATAATGCGTATATCTACCTATAAGGTCTATGTTGGCATAACAGGGTTAAGGCGCTGATGATGAATATGTTGTAGGCCAGGGGTGTGTATAGGGGTGGGCCCACAAAGCACCGGCCCCAGATGAAAGCTGATTGGCCCTCAAAGTGCCCCCTGCCCTGTCATTCAGCGATTCAAATCATATCACTGACTATTGATAAGGTTGTCCCCTCTGCATGAATTATGGCCTCTCTAATGCCCCCCACCTTAAAAAAATCCTAATACTGTCCCAGTTGTAGGTTCACAACCTCTAACCCTGCCATCGTGTCCTTGAGAAAGGTGTAGGGTTACAAGCCAAATGCTGCTCTTAATGAAAACCAACCTGCACGAGGTGGTCTGAGGGTGCCCTTGCAATCTGCTTTCGCTTCCTCATTCCCGCTCCTCCCCCCTGGGGGAGCCCAGCCCTGTCGACAGTGTTGCCATCTTGAGATCTTTGCCAGAAGCACATCCGCCGATTCCTGCGTGGCTCTCTGTCCTAGTCCCTGTCCTGATGTTTTTTTTAAGATCTACCTACGTTTCCATGACATTGAACACCACTTCAAGACCTTTACCTTGAAAAGGGACCAATGTCCCTCAAAAGTTTAGGATGCAAATCTAGATGACTTAGTAGTGCAGTAGTCAAAAGACACCCAAAGACTCTATAACTAATACAAACATCGACCCCAACAACCCAGCATACTAAATCTTTATAAAGAAAAAGACTTTTATAAAAACTAAATTGAAAATAATTGGATAATATCTGCATTTCACATAATCAAGCCGGCATGAGAATACTAACTGGCGATGCATTTTCTATAATAATCCATGATGCATTAATTTAAATAAGGAACAAACTTCGCAGGGTAATAGATATAAAACATCTGCCACAGGAGTTGAACAATTTATACATTACGTCAGACAATGATTTTACACAATTTAGCGAAATACAATCATTATACTTGAAAAACCCCAGTTGTAAAATATTTTGTAATATTAATTTCAATTTTCTAATATTAACATTTTTATGCTGCTTTTTTTTAATGGATTTTTCCCCAATTGCTTCTAAATTGACTTTTTCCTCCAACAAAGCATCTCACCTCCCCACCATCTGAAGACTACCAGGGCATCCCAGCTCACCGTATCGATATTCAGACGCACGCCTGTGAGACGGCTGGCATCTCCTGGCGGTGAACGTGCCTGTTAGCAACAGGCGCCTTCCGTGAGCATATGGAGACCCAGCGGCGGTCCCCAGAAGGGAGGGATGGCGCGCTGAAGCCAAGCTGGATGACAACCGTGCTCCCACATCTCAGTTTCCTACCAGATAAAGATGGCTTCTCTCCCCAACTTTCCGCGCAAAGTCTCCCGATGGCCCCCACCAGCAGATCTAAGATGGATATATTTACATCTATTTGTTCAGCAAATGCTTTTATCCAAAGCAACGTATTGAGTCTCTGAAGCAGCTGGGGGGGGTTAAGGACCTTGCTCAGGGGCCCAACAGTGACATCACTCCGTAGACTCTGGGATTCAAACCGACGACCTTCTGATCACAGGCACAGCACCCTAACCTGCTGAACCACACACAGCACCAATACTAACTGCCAATCGATCCACTGATCCATCTATCCATCAATCAATCACTCCACCCACCTATCTACCTTCCAACCCTTCATCCAGTATAGGTAATTTAGACTCACTAATTCAGCTAACCCTGGAGATGTCAGCCAACATCCTGATGGTTTATATGACAAATAATAATAGATATTTTAATACCCTAACACATACAGGTCATAGCACCATTTTTTCAGACCCCTGGGGGGGGTCAATAGAGTTACTATAATCGTACTATAATCTCATATATATATATAGCGATAATGCGATTTACACATATAGTAACACTGTAATAATGTGTATCCTTATAGACTATTACTATTATTTACATACATTCAGGACACTATGTATGTACAGCTTTGGGTTCACCCCCTTATCTTGCATTATTCTTCTACGCTGCTGTGAATATCTACCCTTGTCACTTGCTGTCTAGATGCCGCACCGTGATCCTGGGGGAACATTATGTCCTCCTACCGTATTCCTGTTGACGGATGGTGTGACAATACAGCCCACTGGACTTGGCTTTGGTTGACTTGACCAAGCCAGGTGCTTTCTATGAGGCAGCACCGCCTACACACAGAAACACCCCTCCAGTAGAGGCAGAGGGGTGGGCGAACAGCAACAGGAAAGGGAGCGAGTCAGGGGAGGGATTGGAGAAAGGGCTGTGATGAGCCCAAGGAGTGACAGGCTGTAGGCCAAGCGTGGATGTTCTCACTGACGTACCATCCATAGGGCAGCCATGACTCAACAATAAAACATGGTGCATGCGAAGGACTGGGTTTGCAATGCCATATACGGAATATCCATTAGAAGTTAATTACGCATTAATAGGGGAAGAAGCCTTCTAGGCGTACCCACACGCAAAATGACAAATAAATACCTTACAAACACAGATGATTAACGATGCAGATTTAATGCAGAGCCAGATTAAGCTGTGTCTTCAACAGTGTGACTGTTCACATGCTAATTTGAAAATGAACTTCATAACAGCCAATAAAATAGAAGGGAGAGGCAAACTGTAAAAGGTCAAGCCACGCATGTTTAGGAAGGGTGGCTGTCTGATTGAACTTGGTATCTCAGTCTGCAAAATAATGTGTAACGGATTCAAGGGGTGACTAGACATTGATCCAAAACGATTTGGTATTAAAATGCAAACCACATCTAAGTTACCAGATAATACTGTAGTTCACTACCTCTTGGTTTCTTTAAAGAGATCAGATCATTTACTAGAAACACGATAACATCCAGTGTTCAGAGATCTACACATTAAAAGCTAAAACGATGGTGCTGGACATCTGCGGGAACATCTGTAACATCCCATAATTACCACCGACGTAACAGTCCATCTTAGAGCAGGCGTGGTAATTGCTCGTGGCGTCATAATTTAAGCGCTGAGCATATAACCCAGTCAATAAACCGATATTTTCGAGCAATTTGTGGGGTCACATTATACACGGAGATGAAACCTTGTACCTATTATTTTGAACGGAGCTCTTAAAGCTTCACACTTGGCACTCGCCTGGTCCTAAATTCTCCACTTAGAAAACAATCGTCCCACAGAGGCACCCATGCGTGCCTTTGTAATAGGTATCTCAGCAACCCCCCCCCCCCCCCCCAGCGCCCCCTCCCACCATCCTCAAAAGCCAATTCAGCAATTACCAGCCCTCTTACCCCTGCCGCGTCTTCTCAGGCTTGAGAACCGCGAGCGCGGACCTTCCACACCTTCCGCCCCGAAGTTTCCTTGCGGCCTAACGAACGTCTCGTCTCCACCAGTCCCCAAGGGCACTGGACGTGAAGCAATCTCTGCTAATTTAAAACCAATGTCCTGCCGTCTCTCTCTGCGCCGTGCCGAATTTGATCTTAAAATCCTTCCTGCTGAAATAGTCTGGGACCCCCCGCCCCCCATTCCATTTCAGCCCAACCTCATTTCTCTTATTTATCAGTACCACCCCGCCCCCCCCCCCCAGCTCACCTAGTTCTATCAGGGCTTGTCCTGGCCCCCAGATTGCCTGCGTACAGACCATCCACTCGGGGGGCTTTGAACTCTGGTAAGAACTTAAACAGTCAATCTCAATATCATTGTCAAACGTCGCTTCCATCTACCGGAGACGTGAAGCAGATATAGACGCCGAAAGTGGGATTTCCATGGTTAGTTTGTTCCATCAAACGCTCATCTGTATCACACCAGCATGGTTTCTAAGCCGTATCATGTCAGATTGCGACATAACAATAGAGCCCCGTGTTCGGGAAACTTCACTGGATCAGTCCTTTCATGGTTCAGTTTATTTCTGTAAACTGTTAAACAATGGAGAGGACTCAACCGGTGTCACTTCAAATAAATTTATTAGGGCTGTCAGCGATCAACAACTGAAATTAACTGCATGAGTTATCCTAATAATGTTCGTCTTATATAAATTATAAATGGGATCTTATACATCATAGATCTCAATTTATTATATGACAGACTATTCTATATAATTTGTATGTGTGACATCTTGTCAGCATTAACCAATTAAAGCTATAATTATCATTGAATTATGTTCGTGCACCTTCCCGTGATTCCTTGAAGACATCAGCCATGTTTTTGTATACTTAATTTTAAGTATTATTTTTTTTAATAGACTTCAAGGTTTGGAGGCTCTCAACGGTTCTCAGAAAAGGATATAACATAGGCATTAAAGCATTTCCACTCTAATGGGGTGCAGATCATTATCCTAGCAATTCATTGTCGTTCATTCTGATTAAATCTGTGCAACATTTCTGCCAGAGCCCAAAGTACAACATAAGTACTTCAATAAGAAAATTACACACTAGTGGCCAAAATTGTGGAAACACCTAGCATTCCTGGCATTATGTTTTAAAAATTACCACATAGAAATATTGGCCAGTAATATTTATAAACAATCAAAGAATGTCTACAAATATCATACACTGGACGACTAAATAAGTAACTGGAGAAACTGGAATAAAGTTCTGCAATCTCTAAAAATTGTTTCCTTAATTTTGGCCACTTGTGTACTTGTGTGTCTGAGTGTGTGTGTGTCTGTGCATATATACACATACATACATACACACACACACACACACACAAATCTATATATATATTATGTATACACACCCACACAGACAGTTCTTGGGTTGCATAAAACCGTCTTAAATAAATCCAGATTTATGCAAAATATTCAAGAGCTAATGTGAAAAGGTGACACAGGCCTGTCAGCAAATTTATGCTTTTATTCATTTATTTTATATGTGTTATTAAGTACATATTACAAGTATAATTCTGGCTTGTGTTTTTTTACTGAAAGGAATCTTGAATGGTATGGGAAGGTAAATCTGATGTGTAAAATTTGACTTACATTTTTGTGGAACGGATTACTTACGTCACTCAAGAATTGTCTGCATATATAAAAAGTATGTTCATATATAATGACGAATAACAACAATGAATGCTAGTGGCCAGCCTTTCATGGAGTCCTTGGGTTTTCTGGAAGGGTCTGCCTTGCATTTTGCTCAGAACTCCAGATTTACCTGCTCTGATGTTCCTATAAGTACCAGGAGATGGTGGCCACATGGGGCACATGTCATCTGAAGGACCCCCCCCCCCCCTCTCCCACCCTCCCACTGTCTCTCCTGCTGTATTTCACTGTCCCCTTCTCCTCCTTCCATCCAAGAAGATTTGATGAGCAAGCATGACAGGACGGCACAGGGGCTGATGGCCTGCTCGTGTAAACATTACGTGTCACGTGTACTCAGAGCTCAGGAAGGTTTCCGTCGTGTTGGATTTCTGAGCGGTTTCCAATGGTTACGATGCCGCTGTTTTTGAGATGCTCACATCACAGGCTAATGATTTATTTCAGTCTAGGTCACCTCTCATTAATTAACATTCCTCAGTTAATGCAAACAGCAAGATGCCTGATAGTACAAGTCAACTCGGTCCCTAGTGTAATTAAACATACCGGGTGAAGAATCAAGGTAATCCAGAAGTCATTTAGGTGAAAATCCCAAGAATCTAAATGAAAATGTAAGGGAAAAGAGCCATTTCCATCTTAAAATTAGACATTTAAGATATTCCAATATTTCTAAATCTCAATGCCAATCTCAATTTAAAACAAAATATTAAACCTCAATATTAAACCTTTAAACATTAAAGATGTCTTGGTAGAAAAAAAAAATGATTTCTGCAAACGTTGAGTTTAAACTCAGTGGAGCCTCGGCTATCTCCAGTGAGAAAAAGCAATCAGTGTACAGTGTGGAGTGGTGTGCGGATAAAGACTCGGGGCCTGTCATCAGAAGGTCACCAGTTCAAGTCCCATGGTCGGCACAGCTATATCACAGTTGGGCGCCTGAGCAAAGCCCTTAACTCCAGTCGCTCCAGGGAATGACTGAGCCTTGCTTTAAGTTACACATCACTTTGAATAAAAGCATCCGTTAAGTTACATTTAAAAAGTTAGACGTGCACAAAATTATGACAGATAAGATCTAAATGCTGCACAAATTTCAGTCTCCTGTTACCGAAAGGGATGCGCTTAACAATTAAGAAGTGGTTATTGTTTAATACATCATCAGGGACCATAATGCATGTGTCCTAATCCAGATTAGCATCTTTCACACATTCCACTTAAAGACAACAAATGAAGCATTTCAACCTTCACTGAGGAGCATCAAAACAAACAAAATACACAAATAAAAATCCACGCTTTGCACTCAGGCTAGAGAAAGATCAAAGCATCTATGAAACAAATTCCTGCTGACCACTGGTAGATACCTCCAAAAACAACCATAGGAGCCAACAGAAAGGCATTGGAATAGTTAATAAGAGGTTTGTGATGTGCCGTTTGGGCACCCAAAGACCAGACGCGATACATCTAATGCCACTTAAAAAGAGCAGAAGAAAAACATAATCCCCCCCCCCCAAGGCAAGCCAAATGCCTCTACACTCAGTATGACTCAGCATTCTTGGCCCTGCTTTATATTTGGGAGAACCTTACAGAAACACCTAGAAACCTTATACTGATCTCACAGGAACAACTTTAGCAGTAGCAACAGATGGCTTAAGATGACTGGAGATTCTGCATACCTGCCCGTCACTCCCAAATGGCCCCCCAGGCTGCATTAAACCACCAAAAGCCCAGACACAAGCGCTATTGTCACTATTAAATATCACATTCAGCAAGGACCAGAGGGGGCCCATGTTACGAGATTAGCGACAAGGCTAATGTTTTAACAGCTCGTTTCCATTGATCAGGACGGCATAATCAAAGAGGTGCTCTTCCTTTAAGCTGCACTCATTAACACAGCTCAGAGCAAGCTTTTAGCTTTCATTCTATTCTTTTTCCAAGGCAATGGCTTTGGGGCAAATCCTCTGAATGTGAAGTCCACCCTGAGGGCGCGGTGCCAAGATTTGGTAAGACCAAGGGGCTGGGGGTTGGCAGTGCCGCCTTTGAGATGCCCGACTCAGCCGGACCCACGGGGCCGCTGTGCCAGGCCCAGCAGCTGCAATAAAAGACACGACGCTGTGAAAACACTGAGAAATTGGCCCTCGGCCCGGAACAGAAGAAACAGTGTGGCCCCTGTACTCAACGGTGGCAACGCGTTCCTCTTGGTCGTGTGTATTTTCGACGCTAAACAAACGGTCGCTTTAAAGGCGCGCGCCGCCAAACAAAGACGGCCTCAGTGCATCTCCAAAAAAGCCACAGGATTCAGTGACTCACTTCTGGTTTAAAAAAAAAAAAAAAAAGTGTGTTGCCATGACAAACGCCCAGACGGCTCAGTGATCTAATTAAGGTCCCCGCCTTTCCACTGAAGAAGGTAGCGTTATACCTGATGTGTACATTGTGATTACACCCTGCTAATTTCACAGCACTTCCTCTCATTTCTCTCCTGCTTTAGTCGCCACTCATGTACCAAGCCTCCCACTACCTGTCTGGCGTCACCCAACGCTCTCTCAAAGATTATCCTTTTGCTGAGCAAGTTTTCCCTTCCTTCCTCTGAATACTTTTCTCCTCCAACTTTGTGGGTATTTATTTTATTTTATTGTGATAATGTTTTGAGGAATCATCCTGAAAATAGGCAGATTATTCTGTAGGATTATTTTGTGGAAACTGGTCAATTTACTAACTTGTTAATATTGAAATAAACATACTGTTTAGAATACACTTTCTAGGATGTATGCGTAAGGTTTACCTGTGTGATTTTCTAATTTGACTGGATAAAAGGGGCCGAAGCAGGAAGCGTTAGCTGGCTGGTTTGTTTTTGAATGTGGAATGCTGAATAAATGGATCTGAATGAATTTGCCTCCATCCGTCGCTAATTATTTGGAAGATGCCCCCGTCCACGTTTAGGCAAAAAGTGTCTGTCTTGCGATTTTCATCATCTGTGGAGCCATAAAAAAAATGTTTGGGGCAGTGCTGTGTTCCAAGTGCTACGTTACATGAAGTGTAACTCTGAGCCATGTCCTCCCCAAATTTCCTTTCATTTTCCTAGAATAAACCCTTAAATGTGATTCAACCACCTTGACTCTGCCCCTATTCCAGACCTATACCCAACAATAAGTACTAATTAACTGTGATACCCAAGCCTTAGGTTCATAACCAGTTCCACATAAACTCCAAGGCACAAATGGTAAGAAGCTGGTTTCGACAAGGAAATGATTGCTTATAAATGTGAGGTATTGTCTTCCTTAGTGCACTTAATAAGATAATTAATAAACTTTAATACATATACTGAAAAAAACACGGAGCTCTAAAGCATACAGAACAACATGCAAGCAGATAACTCTGTGTTGACAGCAGTCATGAAGCTAATGCTAATGAACGCAGCAACGAGAAAAGAAAAATAAATATGACAGACAAAAAAATATGACAATGCATAAACATTTCACAAATTCACCATGGCGAAACTGGCACCGAGTTTTTAATTCCTGTTCACTTCCCAAGAATTTCCCTGCATATCAACATTTAACGTTGTCTCAGGCGTGAAATCGTAGCAGTAACCATATTGCTAACTATAGCTAACTCTAGCTTATATAGCACATTTCAAACATAAATGACATTCAAAATGCTTTACAGAAAATTTAATAAGAAATAAAATGCATACACTTAAATGGACATAACATATTTATGAAGTATGATTCTTCGCCAGCCCACATCCAGCTATTTTTCGGTCACTCCTGACCATCCAAGGACAGTAGCTTAATAAGTGAAAGGAGGTGGACTTTTGTCTGGCACCGTGGACAAAATCCACAATCCAAAAGGTGCCAGACAGAACCTGAACCCGCAACACGAGTCACACCACGCAGAAGACTCCAGCCCAAGATGTTAGAGCAGACGTAAGGCGCTTCTTAACATGGCTGAGGAGATATGAAGGACGACAAGCTGTCATCCTCTTTAGTGCACTAAATGAAGATTGATGGCCAGCTGGCCGAGTCAGGACTGACTGCGGCGTTTCGGCCGCTCGTTTTGTCTCGCGAAGCACTTCCAGTCAATCATCACGCTCAGGAACTATCTGTTTTGACAGTTTTTTTGACGTCGCGTGATAAAGATGAGTCTAGGTTCTCTGGGAGACGGTGTGGGTGGTCAGTGTGGGTTGGCGAGGAAGACAGGGACGAATGGGCGAGCAATCAGAGGCCACACAATTTGACCCGAAAATTAAATGGGTTTGCAAAACCGTAGATGAGATTGATAAGAGGTACACCTGGTGTGCAGTTTGTCACTGCTGCAAGGTGCATGTATGTATTTCTGGGGGCCACAGAGAGAGCAGTGTTTCCCAATCCGGTCCTCGGGAACCCAAAGTCGGTCCATGTTTTTGCTCCCTCCCAGCTCCCAGTAGAGCATACACTTCAGGAGGGAAGAGCAATCCCCCCCTCGTAGCATGAGATAAAGCGCTTCAGCTGTCCGTAAAGACCGTTATCAAAGCAATGAGGCGTGAGACTGCCCTATTACTCTAATAAAATGATCAGTGCCTCAGACGGTGCTTTTTAATAATGAGAAACGAGTTTAATTAGCTACCACATTCCGTGAGCACAAATAGGCAGTCCTTGCGACAAAGGCCAGGGGCTGTCGACATGCCACGGGCCAGTAGTGACCGCGTTACTAAGAAGCAGGATACCTAGCGTTACAGGTGCTTTTAGCTTAACGACAATAAATAAAATTAAAAAACAATATAATTAATCGTGACAGAGTTGATATGTCTGCTGCTTAACGAGTCTCATATGAGTGGCAGCTCAATTGAGTTTGACAACAGCCATGGCGCCACCTGAGGAAATATTACGGAACAGTGTACAACAGTGAATAGTATCACGTCCGCTCCAGTTTGCCGTTCTCAGCTAGCTGTGTTTACAGTTAGCTACAGGGGGCTGCGAGTACACCAATGAGGAGCTGCAGTCGTGCAGCTCCGCGTTAAAGGATTTATCATGGCAAGGTGATAAGTCATCCACAAAAGTGAGGCAGCCCAGCTGTTGCCACACGAGAGCATGCACACGACGGTGTGTCGGCTCGGCAGACAGGAAGGATAATTTAATATACTGGAAAGGCAGAACGTGGGCATTAAGGCTCCATATTGTCAGTTTATAAAGGAAAGAGGCTATATCTGAGCTACCAGCTGCTGGCAGAGAGAGCTTCATTTCCACGGCAGTAGCAGCACCGAGGAAATAGCAGCTGAGGGGAGACACAGAGAAGTTTCCAGAATCTGAGGGGAAGAAAAGATCCCTTCTCAGGAGTCGCCGCCCACCTAACAGCCATGGAACGCAGCCCCGGTTTTACAGAGAGGCGCTCACAGGCCTCGGAGTAAGAAAACACACAGCAGAGGGTCTCTACACCACCCCCTGGCTGTGGCTGTCAGACGGCCTACTGTAGGAACGACCACGGCTTGTGTGACACGGTACCGTCCCACCACAAGCTCTGTAGCTTAGATAATCCATCCGCGTGGCCAACACAGCCCGGCGACCTCTGACAGCCTAATGTTCTCATCTTTCCAGATGCTATTAAACTAAAAGATGGTGGGGAGGGGGGACATCAGAAGTGGATGCGTCTCCAGCGTGTGGCTTAGCGGACAATATCTGAAGAGTCTCTCTGCCAAAGACTTAAACAATAAGTTCAAATGAATGATGACCCTTGGCCTCTTTGCTGATTGGTTCTCCCTGAGCGTCTCCTCCAACCAGGACTCAGAAATACGGTCTGTTCCACTTCCATCTGCAGCCCAGCATATGGTCACACGAATAATAACTTGCCGACCATCCGGAGAGCAGTAAATTTCCCACAACAATGGAGGGCTCTGCGCTGACAGGAAGTCTGGAAGACCTCTTACTGAAGCACTTTTCAGAGACACCATTTCACAGGCGCTCACCTCACAGAAGATGTGTTTTACAGACTAACTGTAAATTACCGAACTTCGGTTAGTAAAACCAAATAAAAATAGCCTTATTTCCAAAATTATACAAGTGTGTTCACTGAACAGAATCAACAAGCTACATGGGGAATATAATGTCTCTCAGGGAAATGACTTACTGCCAACCTGGAGCGAAACCGATGTTTCTAAATGGTGCATCAAGTCTGCCTGTTTTTATTTGTGCAGTATTCCGCTCCTTCAACAAAAGCCAGGCCTCCTTTCAGTTGGTGGGCTTCCAGAATTCTCTCTTCTCTCTCCACAAGAAGACTGAGAAACTTCAAAGGGCTCCTCTTTCGCCTCTTTCCAACAACCAGGAATTAAACCAACACTTTCCACCCAGACGGCCCACTCTTCCCACGTTGGATCGTGCAACTAGGACGTATGTCAGACTGAAATTCCTGAAGTTTGTCTGCATGTATGTATATATTATACACACACACACACACACACACACACACACACACATAGACTTGTACTAATATCTTTGTAGGGACTCTCCATTCATTTCTATGGGCAATACCCTAATCCCAAATATGACAACCTTAACCATAAGTAACCAAACAAAATACAAGTCTTTTGACGCTCTTAGTTTTTTGATTGCAGGCACAGATTTTAATAAAATTAAATGTCCCCACAATGTCATGTATACCTGGACCACGCACACACACACACACACACACACACAGAAAACTTTTTTTTGTTTTAAAAAAGGAGAAATAAGAGTTCTTTGATGTCTGTATAGTACAGTTCAAATACTAATGAGCGTTAATGATTTGTTCAAAGGAACCCACTCAGCATCAAATCGATAAATGACGATCAGTGTCTGGATTTGAACAGACAGACTGAAAACACTGTGAATGCTGTGTTCATTCTGTTCATTCGCAGACCTCATTCCAGACCAGTGTCCACAGAGAAATGTGTGTGAATCTGAGGTCAGCGCCAGCGTCTGCAAACTTTTATTTCGATATCACACCAACCCAAGTGGGGCTTGAGGGTGACCGAGCATCATGGGAGTGAGGAATCATCTCTCTTGCTTTTCAGATACCTCTTAAATGACTTTGGGGCCTAAGTTCAGTTTAGTTTGAGTTTTTTCTTTTAAAACTCAGAAACACAGACCCAACGGATAAGCACTGAGATAAACTGTAATGGACAACAAGAGCAGCCACTTAGGAACGTGACAATGTTCCATTCTGATGTAGGCGAGACACGGTCTGGCATAACTGGGGAAGATTTGGAGTCCCTCAGCCCCTCCACATAACATGAGAACACACAGCACAGGCATAACCCAGGCACCGCTAAGGGGGGGGAATCATCTCCCACTGCTCCAGCATGCCAGGGCTGTGATAGATGTTTATTTTTGCCCAAATTGATTCGCTACAAGGCAGCGGCTCAATATGGGGGAGGCCCGGAAGATGATTTATTCCTGGCCCGCTCCCATCCGATTAGCCGGGGGCCACTGAGAGGCTCTGGATGAAAAGGAGAGTGGGTGCAGGAGGGCGGGTCGGACTGCGATGAAGCTCCCTGACCACCCCCCCCCCGCTCCTCAGCCTATCAAATAGACAGCGCCAAAGAGGGTGTTGGGACTTTTCAACACCCCCATTTCAAAAAAACAAACAACACACCAGATGAGCCAAAAGAATCCTCCCTCTTCATGGAGATATTCTACCCCATTTCCTCTTTTTCCCACGTTTCAACAAGACCCATTTCTTTATACATCTACAAGGGATTGCGTAGAGGAAGGTTCTACAGGAGATGTGGGACAAGCTTACCCTCATGCTTCCCTCCCAGAATACACCCAAGAGAATTAACATATTCTGTCAAAATCCATATCATGATCAAATTGTTTTTATTTTGGTGTAATGATTTAAGGTCCGACATTCAGCTTTACAGTTCATCGTCTGCTCAGAACATCATCAGTCCAGAAAAAAAAAACACAGGAAGAAGTTAATCCCTCAGAAATAAAACCCATAATTGTGTCAATCATGCGAATTCTATAAAGCCTCAGCACTCTGAACATAGCTAAATCTCATTCGTCCTACACATGGAAAATAGGTTTTACACGCTTCATGACGCAATCCTACAGGCACTGTTGTAGCGGCCACCAGACTAAATTAATGCCATAGGACTAAACTTGGGATTTTATTAGACCCGTGTGCTACAGAAAAGTACAAAGGGGTTCAGGGGGACTTGTGAGCCGAGATAAGAGAGTCTTAGCACGTCCCGTCTGGTGGGCCTATACTGGATCCGACAGATTCCTCCCAAAGAACTGTACAGACCCCCACCCCACCCCCACCCCACCTGCTTGTAAAAGGACCAAGTAAGTTCCTCTGTCGCTCCAAAAGCCTCAGTATCACACTCAAACCATAAAGCGGCTGCAGGGATCTGTAGGGAGCTATTGGAACACAGCACACCAGTAAAGTGAAGAAGCCGTTCAGATGTCGGGAAGCAGACCTTCCACGGAAACACGTTCAGCATGTCATCCATGCAACTGTGCACAGACCCTCAAGCTCACCTACCCTACATTTGGAAACTATGATACAACAGGAGACTTTAATGGTTGGGGGGGGGGGGGGCAACAAGGCTGCGCAGGAGTGCAAGCATCCACCAATAAGACGGGATTCAAACCAACACAAATACAGCTTGATTACTGTCATTCAATAATCAAAAACAACTCCAGAGATCTGTTCACGTCAAGGTAAGGAGAAGACACTGGTATTCAGGGCATGTCCTCCGACAAACCAGATATGTAACCCAAATGACCTGCTGTGGATTTCAGCTGAAAAGATTAAATTTACACTTATTTTTCTTCGCAGATGCCTTATTCCAACGCAGCATGCATTTCTGAGAAAGCAGGGTCAGTCCCCCAGGCAACTGAGGTTAAGGGCCTCGCTCAAGGGCCCAGTAGTTAAATTTATCTGCCAACGCAGGGATTTAAACTGACGATCTTCAGATTACAGGTACAGTATCTTACCTTACTGAGCCACATGCCCACTTATACACCGATATATAAAGGGAAGCCATTCATTTTTATGAAATTAATTGTAAGGTGCTAAAATGTATCCATCCATCTAACCCCATCTGTTCTATAGAGACTAGGAAGCTATGGGCACAAGGCAGGGAATAACCCAGGACAGTTAGGTAACTCCAATTCAGCTCAGTATGTTTTCGGACTGTGGGGGAAACCGGAGTACCAGGAGGAAACCTGAGGACACAGGGAGAACATGCAAACTCCACGCACGGAGCCATGGTGGAGACTCGAACACATGTCCCAGAGGTGTGAGGCAACATCGCTAACCACTGTCACCCCCTAAAATATATCTTAAAATAAATACAATAAAACAAAGTTTTAGAAACAACAGGAACAGATTAAGCGAAAGTCGTAACTGAGTAGTTATTCTGTTGTATATCTAATTTTATATGTAAGATTCAGTGAAATTTTACAACCGTGTCAAATTTCCTGTGTACCGTAGCTTCCAGGGAGTTATCAACCCGTACAACTAACTACCCGGTTTAAATAAAGACTTAGCAGAACCGTGTGGTCAGAATTACTATTAAATGTTGCGCGCGCGCAAACACACACCTAAATACAAATAATATGCGAACAACACTCTTATTAAACAGCATTAATTTGTCTAATTTACAAGAAATATGTATATTTCAAACAGGATTAATATTCTGATTTATTAACGGTGATAACTGCGCGGTGATTGCTGACCCAATTTCCCGCGCCGCGCAAGCTGCACATCCCCGACGAAGCTCCCATATTAAAGCCGCTAGGGCGCCTCTCCACACCGGCCACTTTCGCGGACTCCCCCCCCCCGATCAAATCCCCCTTCCCTTGGCCGGAGTAACGCCTTGCTGGCTCTTCCCCGGGATTATACGCGAGGATTAATGACGGAAAGCCGCTTTCAGCTAAAATATCATTACGGTCCGAGAGCAGTCTTGCAAATTGTCAATTTGACTAAGTTTGATGCCAGTCAGACACTGGGAAATCGGGTTTATTTTAAACAGGGGAAAATACATTAAAATCAGCTGGGAAGGGAAACATTATCAGGGCTTCTTCAAGATGACAACAATTCAGATTAATCCTTTTTTAATCATTTTTGCCTCGTCCGAATCCCGTAAATGGAGGCTGGATAAACAGATCTGTTCAGTCTGCTCAGCACCTTTTCTTAATGGATAATAATATAAAAAAAAACGATTAGGCCCATTAAAGAAGAGAAAGATTTTAAGGCGAAGGCGCGCTGGTGTTGTTTTTATTCTCTGCTGTATATTGGCGGGCTTTTTGGCTCCTAGAGCACGAACGGCTGAGTATCTTCTGCCCCTCCAGGCTTGTGAGTCATTTTCCAGGCCCAAGCTGCCTTAAATCACCCAACACGGAATTCCACACGCAGCCTAATTGAAAGAAATCCGATCGATATCCGCCACAGGCTGTGCAGGCTTCTTTCGGCAAACCAGCCACTGGATTTGTCTCCACTGGGTACTACAACAGACTATTATCCACAAGGTTGTTGATTCAAGTCCCCGGATTTGCCCTATCATTTTGTCCTTTTGAAAAGCACCTAACCTCATTTCTTCCTGTAATATATGGCTCCATGTATATATCCATAGATACAATATACATAATATGTATGCATAAACATAGGACTACATATAAATGAGAGAAAACCCTTTAAGTAAAAGCACATGTTGAACAGCTAAATGTAAATGTTTTAAGTAGCTTACTTGTTCATTTTCTTTGGGTTTAAGTAAATGATATGGTTTTAATACACTGTACCAGTTAACCCATAGGCTCGATTTATCTTGTATATGAACTAATTTTTTTTTAAACAAAAGCCCCTCCCTCCCTCCCGCAACCCCACCATCTTTGTGTTTTGCAGACTTCAGAGTCTCCTCTTTGATCTCCTGGTACTTCATGAATTTGCCCCATCAACACCCAAGCTGTCAGAATGAGGGTTCGAATAGCCGTCACCTGATGCTGCTTCTCAGGCTTTTCTCAGGCTCAAGAATGAAAATTCTGACCTCACAACCCCCCCACCACACACACACACACACACACACTTCCTCAGGGATTTGGGAAGTCAGAATGCCCTACATTCCTCCAAGACCCCGCAGTCAGAAAGATCTGGACTCCATGTGGAAGCGTGGGTCGCCTCTTAAAAGCCCCTCTCTTCCACACAGCCTCTTAACCACCCCCCACTCTCAACCCCAAAGCTCCCTACCCTGCCACGACCTGTCCCTTCGAGGCCAGGTGTAAATTTAGCTCGCGAGAAGCATCGCACTCTTCCCCGGCCTCCATTCACGCCAATTCCCCGGCTGTCCGATCGCTTTCGGATCACTCTGACACCCTGGGTGTTAACTTAGCCCCTCTGTGCAGACTTTAAAATCATTTACAGTCCATGTTCAACCACCGGGGACCGGAGCCTGGAGCAAAACACACACAGCATGGCCAGCCAAGTCCGGCAGGGCAGCCGTTCAAGGTTTCCAGGGAAGGGGAGTGTGATTCCCTGGCTCCTCCCCAACCTGCACCCCCACCACCTTCCGGAAGCACCAACCCAGGCAGGAATGTGCCAGAGCCCCTCTGAAAAAAGCAGATGAATATCTGAATCCGTGTTGGGTCACAAGGGAGAGGCCGGACCGTTAGAGAGACAGGCAACACCATCAGAGAATACAAACAAAATACGTCGCTTCGGTCTTCGGCTAGAAGTCTGGTTCTTCTTAAACTTCGGTAGGGATTGTCTTCCCTCACATGAAGAAACTGGTTTGGCAAAAATATGTTTTAGGTAGCGACATGCCAAGACGGCCACCCAGCCATCCCGGTTCAGCCAATCAACAAGCAGCTTCTTCGAGGTTAAATCTCCGGCTGCCATGACCTAGATGCCTTTTGGCAGGAAGGTCGTTTCTGCTCGTTCTTCCTGAGGTCTCCCATGGGGGCTCCCTTAACCCCCCTAACTGGCCCCTCTTAACTCCCTGTATCCTGCCGATGCTAGTCTGGGGGGCCCCGGGAAGGGGGCCACGATGGAGAGCCTCAAAGCCAGGGGGCGGCTTTTCCGCACGACAACCACGGACACCGCAGGGACTCAAAGTGCCTTATCAGGCGGGATGCCATTTGGTTATAAAGAACAGGGTTTCCCTAAGTAGCAGGGGTAAGGGTCTGGCATAGGAAAAGAAGGGAGAAAATGAAAAAGAAAAAAGTACTGTCGTTTTCAGAGCAGTGCAGCCAGCCAAGGGAATCCGAAAAAAATGAATATGTACGGGCAATGTTTCATGATTAAATCTCACCCCAGCGGAGGCCATTGAATCAGGATTATATCTCACCTATATGGAGATGATCTTTAAGCAAAAGAATAAAATTTAAGTGATTTGTGCTCCTGTCTGACCATCTACAGAACAGCCCCCCCCCCCCCCCCCAAGGGCCCCAGAGATCAGGGCCCGAAAGCCGTTCATTAATGGACCTGGCTAAATCCCACTGTTATACTTAATCCCCATTGCGATTTTATTTTCCACAAGACGAATCTACAGATCTACACCGGTTTCTTCGCAGTGGAAACAAAAGAGGGAGAGGAAGGTGAAGATCACACGCTCACACACACACAGGTTTGTAATTGTATCTTTGTGGGGACTCTCCATTCACTTATTCGGGGAAAACCAATGATTGCATTCACAGATTTTTGTGGGGACCTGAAAAATGGTCCCCACCATGTCTAAATAAGTTTTTTATTATATTATGGGGGACATTTGGTCCCTGCAATGTACTATAAAGCTAATCCACACATATACACACACACATACACACAGAGGACTGAAGTTGGGGCATAGATACCCTGGTAGACCTTACAGGGGCTGTGGAATATGTGAAATTTAAAAATGATATAATGTAAGTTGGATTGCCCAAGGTGAGATTTTGTCAAGGGCCCCAGAACTTCTAGCTACTGTACGCCCCTGCACACATACAGACACACAGTCACTGGCACAAACTTACACACACCAGTGACAATAAGGAGAACTACCAGCCGCTCATACGCGTCCTTTGTGCAGCCCTGGCATGATTCACGGCCGGGTTTAATGTTCATTATTTTATAAACATATTTCAGTGACCTTTCAGTGCCGACACAATTACTGTCACCACGGACGCACCAGGAAAAAGCAATGGCATGTTTTTGGGGAGACCTGGCAGCTGCAACAGCCTGCTTTAATGAGCCGATTGTACTGTACACAGGGGCGTTTCAGGGTCTTCGGCGTCCTGGACCGTGACACCTCGGCGGGCAAAGACCCGGCCGAAATCGCCGTAACGGCCGCAGGCATAATGGATGGGAGCCAGCAGCAGCTGCGGCAGCACGCACTCGCATTCGCGGTCACCCAGATGTCACCCACACGCTGATTTTGGCTTATGTCCACGTGGAAGTTTAGCCAAAATTGGGGAAAGTCTGTAGGGCGAGGTCGGGGAGGAGGGGTGCCAGTAGAAATAGTTAAATCACTGCCCACCCGGGTTCCAGCGTACCAACCAGACTCCTTAAATACATCACAATGTTGGGTCACTACCTGGGGCTGAAGGCCACGGACATAAGTTCAATCAGGCGATTCACCTTACTGTGTCCTCACTGCTCCACCCAAGCTAAATTCACTTTTATATGGTAATGAAATTACGTTTTCAATCATCTAAATCAATGACCGTATTTCCGGCCCCCCGTGACATATCAAGGAATACCATCCTTCAACATATATGGACAAATTAACAGTGAAGGAAGGAAGTTGTCACTGTCAAGAGATCAGAGACTGCACAGTGAGCTGTGGATTAAAGGACATCTATCAAAGCTTCTGACCAGATGTTTGACTCTGCAGATGCTTCACTCAGTCAGTGCGAGATTATCACTCTATGTAAAGGTGATATATGATCTTCATGGGACTCCACACACCAAAATGATCCTTATTTATTACCAGGCACGGATTAAATCACAGGCTAAAAAAACACGTAATGCTTTGGCACCACTTTCCCTTTACTGGGGACTCAGTAAGTTAGGACTCTGTGCCAGTGATCGGAAGGTTGTGGGTTCAAATCCCAGAGCAGTAAGTGTGATTTCACCGTTTGGCCCTTGAGCAAGGCCCTTAACCCCCAATTTCTCCAGGGACTGTGTGACGATGCTTTCTCAAACGTTTTGGGTAAAAGTTCTGCTAAATAAATAAATGTTAACTATTCTGCGCTGTGACTCAGTGAAAAGGTCTGACCAGGGAAAGAGCCTGCTTGATGGGCCATCCCTTACACTCTGTCTGGACCAGCCTGTTCAGAGACAGCACCCCCCCACATTAGTGGTGGTAACCGCCTATTACAGGGGGACTCCAAGTGTCCAGGATGGTCAGATTTGCAGCTCAGAGATTCAGGGTCATCACCCACGGGAATCAAAGTGCTTATTGCTACTCTGTCCGGTCCTCTCAACCGTAAACGGCTGATTCACATTATTTATTCAACAGCCTTACGGCTGCTGCCAAAAATGATCCTGATGAAAACTGGTCTAAAAGACACATCTTAGCTTATTATTTACTCAACAACTAGCTACCAGAAAAAAATAATTATAAAGCTAACCTAGTTTCTACAGGAACGCAACGTCTAAGAACATAATTCGCCAAACAGCCTGACTTTCAATGCCTCGGACAGTTACTAAAGAGACTGACGGGTTTTGCAAGAAAAAAAAAAAAATCAGATGTTGATTGATAAACACCGGAGGGGGGCGCCGGGCATGAGACAGGCCTCCATCAGTACGCCCCATCTCCCACTGTCCGTTTGCTTATTTCAGTCTGAGTACGGAGGGTTACAAACTCCATAAATAAACACTAATTGGTAGCTAATTTTCTTAGTTCTTGCCTCGCTGATTTATTGCCTTCGGGCTACCATGAATAATTTATGGGAGCGGCGTGCGGCTTTATGTGGAAGGCAATGAGACGACGCGTTCATTATGCTATCGCGCAGACTAATTTCTGGGCACTGACGGCTGCTATTAGAATAATATGCAGATGCAGTGCTCTGCCCCCACCCACCCATGTTTGACAGGCTACTTCTTGCTCCAGTTGGCAGAGATGGACACCGTCTCAGCCTGACTCTGACGTGATGCAGCTCTGTGGATGACCCCGTCCACTGGGAGCCTCGAATCCCCCCCCCCCCCTTCTCCAGACCACGAATTCAGCACCCCATGCACATCAAACTCACCGAACTCACACGGGAAAGTCCGGCATTATGCCGACATCGCTCGGCATTCTGGGATATCAACGAAAAAGCTGCATTAGCACTAGACACTGATGGGTGGAGCACATAGACCAGGTGCGTGAATTAGGCTACTACCAGAATACAAAGTGAAGGATAAGCTACTTTAAACAAAAAGTGTATCCATCCAAATCCCTATTCGGTTTGCATCCATAAAAGATTCAACGATCCAGTTTTACCAACTTATGGTCAATTTTCCCATGTTTATGCGTGTTTCACACCGACTCGAGCGGAAAAAAGACTCGCGGCAGCAGACCAACGTCAATGGCGTGTTTGGATAGATGATGCCATGCAAGAAAGGACCAGAAAAGACTGTCGCCTCCCTCTGTGCCCCTGTCAACATCGGCTGAGTGAAATGGGGGGAGGGGATGGTGGACGAGGAGCTGAGGTGACATGGGCAAGGAGACCAGGGAAACAGAAATGTCAGCAGTGACAGGAAGCCACCAAATGACTGGGGGGAGCCTGCTGGGACAGGCTGCTCCATGTGGTCCCTGTTTCCTCAAATCTGTCACCAGCAGAATATGTGTCACCTCACGAGGGCGCACCACGTCCCCCCCCCCCCCCCCAGGGTGTGGTGTGCCCCTACCACCAAGCTACACCATACCTGTCCCTGACCTGTCAGAGTCTAATCCAGTAGCCTCTCCTGTGCCAACACAGGTACCAAAACACACAGAAATTCAACTACAGCATGCAAACTAGACACATATAGAGAGCGGGATTCGAAAGCACAATCCTGCGAGCATGAGGCTGCAGTGTGACCCGCACCCACTACTGTCCAACTGTAATGTCATCTCCTCCTGTAAGAGGATCAGGCTGAATGAGCCCCCCCACGGCAGCTGAGTACCGCGTGCCCGCGGGGAGATAAGAGGCGGGCGTAGCTGACGGAGCCACGGTCCATCTTAATCTCCAAACGAGGGCACCCTTTAAGAATATTTATCATAAATTTAAAAAGCTGCGAGAGGTCCATAAGAACGGCCGAGATGGAGTTCCTCAAATCTCTCTCCCCGATGCAAGATCTTTCCAGAACTATATCTGGCTAAATGGCAAAACGCTAATCCCAGGCCTGCTTAGCCTACTTCCACAGCGGACGCGGTATTCAAACGGAGCCCCCCCCCTTGGCTAAATCCGTCAGTTGCCTCGCTGGCGGTCAATGGAACCCTAAGGCTTCAGCCTACCAGGTGGCCCACCATAGTGATCTCTTATAAAAAGAAAAGTCATTTTTAAAATCGCCATTACGTCCCTGCTGAAAAAACCCACTCGACCAGCTTAGGCTGGTTAAGCTGGTTGACCGATTTAGTTGACCAGCCTAAGGTATGTTTCCACATGATGGTTTGATGGTTTAGCTGGTCATCCATTGCTTATGGTAGTCATTCTAACTAGATTAGCTGTTAATACCAGTCACCAACCCAGCTAAACCACCAAAGAGCAGTAAGAGCTGACACATGACCATCTAAGATCATCTCAGATCATTTTAAACCAACTAAAACCAGATATAAACCAGTATAAGATGGTTTTTAGCAGTTTTTTTCAGCAGGGGTGTCTGTTTGCTGCCACCATTTCGCCTAATATTTGGCACTTGAAGTATCTTTACGTTAAACATTTAAATAACAAGACAAAGCTGCTCTCATTGCCTCAGGAGGGTCGAGATGCTTCTGGATGGGAGGGGTCCTTTTTGACACTGAACTTATCAAGATGAGGTCCTCCAGATGGGGCAGCACGAAGGCCAGCGGGAGCTCAGTGCAGGCAGAGCAGCGATCGTCGCCATTAAGTGTCTCCGTTATTAAAGCTCATTGACAAAAACGGCTAAATTAAGAGAGGTGCAGACGACTGCATAAAGCCTTGGTATTTTCAGCGATGAAGCCCATGGTGGCAGAAGGGGAGCAGGAGTCACCTCTCGGTTCTTCATCTTGAAAAAGTGCAATGGGTCCGTTTCCAACCCCATCCATAATATAAAACTCCCTGGACGGTGACGGATGGTGAATGAGGTACCATGCTTAGAAGAATGCGATCAAGGTTTAATGTTTTATTATATTTACATATTTACACCTTTCCAGGCGTTATGGTCAGAAGTGACGTCACCTTGAGCATGGCATACAGTAAAATCCCGTTATAGTGGACTCGCTTATAACGGAATATCGTCTATAACGGATGAGGTCCGCTGGTCCCGGCCGTGCGTCTTTATGAACCAGCAGAAAAAGCATCGGATATAGCGGACTCGCATATAATGGGAATTTCACTTATAAAGGACAGACAATCTGGTCCCCAGGGCCGCTTTTAGCTGTAGTTTTGTTCGGCTATAACGGACATGCAGCTCCGCCTACAAGGTGCCTGGCGTGCCGGTGATATCCAGCGCAGATACGTAGTCGGGATTATTAATAGTCACGCATCTGATCAGGTAAAGTTGGATTACTACATATATAATAACAATATAATAATCTATACCACAAGTGTGTCTGCTGGGATGTGGCATGAGTAAATGGTGTCCTGTAGTTGTGTTCTGGGCAAACAGCAACTCTGGATATAACGGACTTTGGATATAACGGACTGTTTTGCCAGGTCACTTGAAGTCCGTTATAACTGGATTTTACTGCACCATCCTGCACATTATCCAATAACAGCTGAACCCAAGCTTGATGTTTTTCACCTCCATGGTTCATTTGACCAAACAATCTCACCTGCCTGTTTCTGTTTGGACAGATCTGCGTACCCGGCTTCCCGTCACTGTCCGTGGGCAGTTTCATACTTTCCGGTCGATAGACAATGAGCATGTCAGCCCCCAGATTACCTGTGGGGATGCTGTAGGATGACAGACGACTTTCGTCTACGATTGCTCTCCGGCTGCGCTCGTTCACACCTCACGTATTTCACCAGCTTTCGTTTACAGCTGGGTGTAATGGACTCAAAGGCCAGAGGCACGGGCCTCATTTTTTAACACCTCGGTATACTGTCACTAAATCTCCCAGCCCTAACAGTCCGCCTCCACTCACAGGAGCTGCGGACATCTGGTCACAAAGTTTACAGCTTCCAGAGCTGCAGCAAAAAGACCTTCCCACACTGTAGACGTAAAGCCTGGGAGGAGGCTTCAGTTCCTAAAAATATTTCTCTGGAAACCTTGTGAGAAGGCAGCCAAGACGACTGCAAAAACTCATGCCTGCTGTTAATCAACCCCAGATACAGACAGTACCCAGCTATAGACAGGCCCTGAGCTATAGACAGGCCCTGAGCTATAGACAGGCCCTGAGCTATAGACAGCAACCAGATATCGACAGACCCCAAGATACAGACAGGAACGATGCTACAGACAGTTTCAGAGTTTGTGGTCCTCTGCCTTCCTTCCCCATTGTCAAATCACTAATTACAAAATTGCTACTTTTGCAAACACTTACACCTTTATTGATCTAGTTTTGTACTGCAGGTCAAAATTTAGCATTTTTACCATCCACACCCCCCATGCCCCTGTCCAGCTTGTTCCCATTCAGTGTAAGATCATGGGTAGAAACTTCTCCAAAGCTACTTGAGTTGAGAAGCTATACTTTGGACACACCCCCGTGCCCCCGTCCGCTCATGAACACTGGAGTCATGACACAGGCACTGTCACTGCGGTCCCGTCCCAACACGTCTTATGTCACGTCGCTGCTGTGGCCCGGGGACGCAGCAGCACCATCAGGCTGCCATGATGTCACGGCATCGTGATGTTTAAGGACCGTTCTGATGCGTACTTTCATGCATCTACATGGGAAGGATTTGCATTCCAAGTGATTCAAAAACAAGCAAAAATCATCTTGGTGTATCTTGGAGATTATAAAATTTGGGGTGGGGGGGGGGAGGGGTTAAGCAGTCACTGACATTCATACTGCAAGCACAGTGGGGGAGGGAAAAGGGGGCTAAGTAACAGTTCCAAACATGACCACACAGCTTCCAAAGCCTCCCCCAGAAATGTATCATGAAAGGTCAGGGATGACATCCCAGCATCCCTGACAGGTTCACAAAAGAGCCTGTCCCCCCAATCCCCTCTTTGCTGGGGGAGCGATACTCCCCGTGCTCCGCAGTGAGAAGGTCACAGCTAGCCTCCAGCAGGTGCGTGGCGGGCCCCAAACCACCACCCCACCCCCCCCATCCAAACTGCCCCTGTATTCCAAAGCACTCGTAAAGGTCTCCTCCCCGATGTGTAACACTGCAGGAGTCAGCTCTCTCACCACTGGGCTTCCCCCTTGACGCGGCTGTCGAGCAGCCGGCACCCACGCGGCCACACTCCGGGCCCCGCGGCGTGGGCAAACGCTGCCGGTCCTGCCGCAGTCGTCGGCGGAGAGTGAGCAGCGGATTCTCCACGCGTCAAAAAAGTAAAACAGATCTGACCGCTGGAAGCACATGCAAAGAGGTACCATGGATAACTGAAGGAGGAACAATACATAACAAAAAGATTAGCACACCAGCAAATAGCGAATTGAATTAAAAATGAATAAAAATGTAAAAGAGTCACCAAGCAGAACTGTTCACTGTGTGAGAGGTCAATATGCTCATGTTAATATCCACTGTCTGATTTAGCTAGCTAAAAAAAAAAATGACCCTCCTCCAAGAAGCTACTGGCCATCATTTGAATGATGCAACACATGAAACGGACAAGCCAAAACGGGGGATTCTGCGTGACGTAACGCTGGTCTCTGAGGCTTTCGCAGCCCCGGCAAGATGGTTAATCAAATCAGTACAGACTCGACATTTAGCGCTACCAGGCAGAGTCCCAGTCCGGCGCTATTCTTCACGCCCTGACTCTCCAATAGATTAGGGCTGGCCGGCGTCTGCTTCTTATAGGAGCCTGGGTTATTCAAGCTGTATAAAACTCACAAATCCGCTGGATCGGTTTCAGAGAGAGGTCAAGAGAAGGGAGTGACCGGTAGCTGTTAGCTGAAGTTGACAGAAAAAAAGACGAGATGCTGCAAGACGGTGGCAGATCAGGACTACCGCACTTCCGTCGGTAACCTGCTACAAGCTTAGTCTGGTCGCAGTGGTCACCCGCCTGTGCCAACGCTAAGATAATAGCCAATTAAGAGCAGAAAGCTGGAGCGTGTGAGCTGCAGAAAGGCTCCTGGCAGGCCAGCAGCAATGCCTCGGAGACCCGTCCACCGGTGGCGACGGTGGCGAGTGATAACGAGCAGGAACAGAGCACCGGCTTGTCAGCGTGACAAAACAGGAGATGTAACGTAGCGCGTCCGTTTGTTCTTCTGCTGGCAGTCTGGGCGACACCCCCTTTTAATGCGAGTGCTTATTTAACAGTCAAACGGAACGCTGACTTGGAATTCTGGGAAAACAGAAGATGTTCTTTATAATGGTATGGGGGAGGGGGGGGGCAGACTGATAAACGCATTCTGCCATTGCAGCAACCCAATGCTAATTAAGGGCAGCGTGGTTTCATCAAGCCACATTAATAGGTCGTCAAGCCACGCGCGTGTCCAACATCCTGACCTCCAACGCATGTACAAACACACACACACACAAACAGAGCGTTTCACAAAGGCCTTACGCCCCCACGGAGGCTGCAAGCGAGGTCTGCTACAGAGATCACAATTTCACATCTCAGGTGAGACCGACTATTTACTCTGTGTTCAAATAACAGCTTTAACTATTATAAGACATCCAACACCTCCTCTAGGGATGTCAGGTCACCATTTCCAGGCCATTTGCTACCAACGAAGGACAAAGGCACCCATCTTTTCATCCAGCTTGCCTCATTCAATTTATCATATGAACTCAAGCCGCCATCCAGACAAATGAGTACGGCTATTATTTAGCACGTCTGAACGTGCAAAGACTTAAAAGGTTTGTTGTAGAATGTTGCCAACTGCCTGAACATGAAACCGAGATCTTGCTCCAAGCTGGAATCCAGCTCAAGACCATCAACTGAGCCCTCTAATGACCACTGGATAATGGGGAATGCTGGGATATCATGGTCCCCCCCCCCCCCTTCAACAAAACTGCAGCTTGAGATCAGGATTTGAACCAAGAATAGAGAAGAGATTTCTGCTCTTTCTCGAACAAGAAGAAAAGGATTGCGGTGCTTGGTGGAAGGAGAGGGAATGAACATGGACTCAAAATCCTTGCAGTGGGGGCGGGGGGGGGTTAGCCTCTGTGCTCGACTAAGTGTTTTCAAAGACGCAACTTAGGAGGAGAAGAAGGAGAGAGTCAGCCATGGAAGCAAACAGAGGACAAGGTGCATGCAGTGTTGCGGGGGAGGGATATTTTCCAGAGGGAATTTGGAGTCGGGGGGGGGGGGGGCAGGTTTCTGAGAAACCCTTTGGTGTCGCACCCTAGTGCGCAGGAGCTGTTAAATATCTGTCACATCCAGGCCTTCGGCGGGGCTCTGAATTATTTATCTGGCGGGTGAGCGAGCGCGTGCCCTGGCTCCCAAGGCACCGACAGGGAACCCGGTCGCGACTCCAGCCGTTTGATGTCGCCGCTTCCTCCGGTGACAAAAAGCGTCCGTGAAGCGGCTCCGGCTCAGCCGGGGCGGCCCTATTAGCCAAGGGAGGCCTCCCCCATTCAGGCCCGCTAAGTAAATCCTCCACGGGGGCGCGGCGGGACCGTTCACGCTTGAAAGGAACTGTTAAGAGTTTGACAACAACCAAACTGTTCCAATTTAATCCGTCTCCCTAGGTAAGAAGAATTATAGGTAAACATATGCCTTCATTATTTGCTTTGCTGCATCTCAATACTCCGGCTCAACGCGATATTGCCTGGCAAGGATTACGAGCAATCACCTCTGGATTTCAGCACATGCTGTATGCAAAACAAAGTCGGGATGGGAGGGGAACTAATTGCGCGAGAGAAGTTATGGTTGGCGGGGCCTCGGCCATGAATTTGGCATTCCGGCTGCTCCTGGAACATTCCATTTGTTTAGCGTTGCCCTGCATGTCTTGAGTGGAGACTAGGTTTGGGTCACAGGTGAATGATGCCCATGAGGGGAATGGCACGGCGTCTATGTGCGGTTTATGCCAAAATGATGCGCATATTTAGCTACTGCCGGGTTTCCGACTATCACCCAGCACCGTGGGCCCTGGTCCGAGCCTCCGACGAAGTGGACACCGGCGTCTCGGCTGACTAAGAGTGCTGCGAGGGGCAGCCCCGCTGCAGAGGCTGTTAGCGGAGGACAGCCGCGGCTGTTAGCGCCACGCTGCAGGCGGTCTCCAGGGCCCATCCGCCGTTACCATGGCGCCGACGGTCAAGCCTGGGGCTCCGCTACTCTGTCGCATGACTGCCAGTTAAAGATGGACGGAGACACCCAGCGGTCCCCTAGACAGCAGGATGGGAGGCTCAAGCTATTTTAAGTTAGCAGACATGACATTAGTCCTCTTCCCTATAAAAGCACGACATCCATTCAAAAACACTACACTATATATACATAATATCCATATTTCTGTTATAGATGCTATTTGGTGAGAGGAAAAATCCATTTAATCAGATTACAGTAACATAGAAACAGTGGGAAACATTCGAAAAGATAATAGCATAAGACTCATGAACCCCTGTCACTCTTGACAACTTTGAGGTCCTGGTCCGTTCTTTTTGCGGATTCAGTTCCCTCCATAGCCCCACCACCATGTGGTGAGGACCGTACTGCCTCTCCAGTCATCCCATGCTAGACTGGGGTCTGCCAAAAGAGGGAGTGAGGGACCAGCCCAATAATTTCAGCATATCCGCAAAGGCCGTCACCTGGATGTAAAAAGTGACTGATGAAAGAGTGACATTCTTAAAGGTCTCCCCACAATGTTTGGTGCTCTGGGGCCAGCAGGCGTCTTCAATAGTCTCGTTCCAAAGAGCACTGGGCAACATGCCTGGAGCCCCCTGATTGGCTGGGATATCAGAAGGATACCGCTTCCCTCTTTAAGAGCTCGCTGCCTCCGTCGAGGACACCAACTTCACCCTTCAGTTTTTTTCTGTTCTTTGTGCAGCAACCGGCCCATGACCACCAAAACACCAGCTGGAGATGCAGTCCGAGGGAGTTGGGAAAAATGGCGCGGGTGCGATAATCCCACCGAATGGAAGCCGCGCCGTATCCAAGGGTTCCCTGAGGGGGTGCTTCTCCACGTCCCGAAACCCGCCGTGCTGCAGCATCGCGGAAGGAGCATGTTGCAGAGTGGTGATAAATAAAGCCGGCTCCTAGGGAAAGCCGTGCCCTACATTCGACGCCACCCGCTTCGCCGTTTAACTCACTTACCCCTGAAAAAAGGCCGGCCACTCTAACTTTAAACGTACTTTTAACCTCGCTCGACATTGCAGTCCTCACTGTACTGCACGGGCCTCAGATTCTCCCTAACCCTCTCAGGGTTTTCCCCGCATGCAACTCATCCATCAGCAAGCCCCCCGGTGAAAACTGGGGGGGGGGGGGGAAGGGGACGGGGGGAGTGGGGGGCTTGAGGGGGCAACAGAATGGATCCAGCCTCGGGGTTCTCCATAAATACTTACAGCTAGATGCAGGAGTCCGGTCGGGAACGGTGACCCAAATAAAAAGCAGGGGCTTGTGCGATCACCTTCGCGTGCTGACGTAGTAATCTCCGGACATTCGCCGGATACCAAGGACGGCCATTATGCACTATAACAGCGGGCTGCCATGTCCCCACTAAGTATTATGGGTTTTAAATGCCTAATTATCTTACAACGAGGTATTAAAGGATACTGATCCAGGCCAACGCAACATCCTTTCTGCAACTTTCCCCATAAATTTTATCCTGCTGTATTTTATCTATTGGACATAACTGAGCATAACCACCTCCAATCTGAGGCACGTAATGGATACTGACTTTTGGATTTATGGTACATGCATTGCAGTGGAGTCCTTGACGTGCAGGCAGTGCTTATATATGGAATCATTAGCAGTTAAGTCCGGGTAAGCGGTCGACGTATGGGCCCGGGTCAGTCAGACGAGGAATTGCATTGGAGATAAAATTTAGGCAGCTTAATTAAGCCTTCGTCCAGGTCGTATTTCAGACCAGAGCTCTGTGGCCGCCTCAATGCTCATCTACATCATGCTATTTAATAATCAATTTCCCATAAACCCATTTAGCGTAAATAACACCTAGACACTCACTCACCATTATAAATGTCCACCTATCCATTTGGCACAAGCGCTTATCGATACAAGGTCACAGAACCTATCCCAGAATGCACTGGGCAGAAGGCATTACACATGCTTTGCATTACACAGGTACAGTATATGCAAAACAATATTATGACCACGTTTAAACCACAGGCTAACAAATTTTTAGTGAAGCATGTGAAGACTGTGAATAAAATACGTTTATAGTTGCAATTCCACGTGTTTCCTTCCATGACATATGCAAAGCATTTTCAGAAAAACTAAGTCCTTAGGCAAAAGAAAAAAATAATCGTTTGGAATGCATATCTTTTGCTTTGTAGAGCGTGTAATTAATTTCAGGAGAGCGATTGGTACGGTATGTTTTTGGCACACACTAGTCTAGTAATCCGTGAGTACCTCACGCACACAGACTCTGACATCACCGTCTGGGGCAAGCGGGAAATGACCTATTGGCATGAGAATAGCAAGCGAAACTGGCAGAGGAACCTGGACCTTAAAGTGTTGGTAAAACTGAGGCATTTGAGGGTTGACCGCGTGCCCCTGTTATGCTCCCATGATTTCAAGCGACAGCTCTTCCCTTATGAAAAGAGCCAGCTATCGATCATAATTAAACATCTGCACAGACTTTATTTCAACTTAAGTATTTTGCTTAAACAGAAAGCTTTTAATAGCAAAAGGAACAAACTCCAACAGAAATGTATCAAATAAATGGATATGTTTTATATTTCCCGTAACCAAATTTGCATAAATACACAAAAACTACATTTCGTTTTTTTTATTTATTTTATCATAATGCCACTGATTGTTCAGTATTACTATCCATTTAATGATTTAAAATTTAGCAGCCCAACATTATGCATTTTCATAATACATATGAATGCTGTGTATCTAACATTTTTCAAATGTTAAAAACTGCAAGCGTCGTCGTCCCTGCCAATCGAACACTGGCAGTTTAACAGACCACAGCAGCTCCATCCGCTAATAGGCCAGTAACTACAGGGCAACTGGCCTACGGCGCCTGCGCTGCCACGGTGTGGGGCGACATCACGGAGGGACTATATCTCGGATCCTTTTAACAACGTTTCAGTGTGCTGAAAGTATTAGCGGGTGAAGGGGATGGTCTCCGTCAAAACCGCAGTATAGGGCAGGGGGAGCGACTCAAAAACTGAAAAGCGCCAAAATCATTTTCTGATCTTTCTAATGTTTTATGTATTTCCATTTCAGCATTTACCTCATGTACCTTTCTGGATAAAGCTCCCGGACCGAGCTGTGGTCTCCACAGGAGAACCACGGACTGCTGAACAAGTAACTATAGTCAGACCAACAAGATAACGCGCAGAGGCAAAAACGATTGAAACAGAAGGAGGACACGATAAAGAATCAATTAAATCGAGCACCAAAACATACACAGGACAAATGAACGCAGTTACATACATTCAGTTTTTATTTTAAAATGCGTTATAATAGCACTAACGATCGCTCAGCTCCCACTAGAAAAGGAGAGGGAGACGGCAGACATATGATACGCTGCCTGTACAGTGTGCTGGGCTGTACCACGGCTCTCTGAGTCTTTCATGACCTTAAATGCTGCTTACGCACTTCACTACAACTCAGTTCTTACGGGAGAGTAGGGCGGGCGGGCGCGCATGCGCACACACAAACGCACAGACCTGTACTTGTATCTTTGTGGGGACTGTCCATTCATTTCTATGGGCAAAACCCTAATCCCTCCCCAGCCCTAACCTTAACTAAAAGTAACCAAACAAAATACAGGAATTTGGCATTTTTACTTTTTTGATTGCAGTCACAGATTTTTATAAAAACTGAATTCCACAGTTTTCCTTCACAAAGGAGTGCTGCTGGGGCTATTTTAGCCCCCCTTAAGTGTTCTTTTATCCCCCAAGGTAAATGTACATTAATTACTTTAACTGTGTATTGTTAATTGTAGTTAAAATCAGACTCCCTTAGTAAAGGCTTAACCCTCGTTTTCATAAATCTCCAGCGCCGCTCCGTAATACATACATACATACACACGCAGACGGATGTCAGACGTGCATGGACACCCTGGCAGATTCAGGGGGCCCGGCACCTTCCAAGGGCCCCAGAACCTACTATTGGGGGCCCGCTCAGCAAAATCCGACCTTGGGGGGTTCAGGGCCTGTATTTCTGCAAATAGGAAGTGCCAACACACGCCGCATGGATGCCGCAGGAAAGACGGCTGCCATGTGGGTCCTGGGGGGCACGCGGATCTTATTGTCCCTTTAACATAACGTAAACGATGTCAGCTGACAGATGCCAGTCGGAAAGACAAATGGATAAACAAAACGTAGCAGGAAGGTCCCCCGATGATGTGGGAAAGTGATTTTATTTGTCAAATCAAGGGTCAGCTCTCTCCATGCTGTATTTTCTTTTTGAACATGTAGGTAATCTAGGGATTAAAAAATCTACTTCCAACAAGAGTGAAATTCCCCTTTAGCCAAAGTTATAATGGGCAAAAAATGGTTATTGTGCATATAATGTATTTTTCCAATCCATTAGGAGGTCTATGCCACAAAAATGTGTCAAAAACCTGCCAGTGGAACTTACCAGCTTTGCTCAGCTACACACTTTGTCACGCCAAAAACTACCTATCAACAATATAAGTCATTAAACAGCCTCAATCAGGGTGTCTAATAAAGATTTATTAAAACATTAGTCTCCGCTTGTATCCCAGTAAATATTAACGGTACGAAGAAAGCATGCGCACTGCGTAATTAGACCACCATAAAATTACAATCTGGCAGCTTACGGCACCTGCAACACAGGCAAATACACATCCTGCTATTTAGCGTGAATATTCATACATCAAAGGGATTAACAGCGAGAATCGAAGCTCGGGAAAAGCTTGTTTTTCCACATTCTTTAGAAGAACTTTATTATTAATAAAGCGTTTGTCACAAAGCCTTAAGTGATTGCTAAATTGGTATTTTGTACATGTGAACTGGGATGTCTCAGACATCTGTTATAGTTTGTATGAGTGTGTATGTGTGTGTGTGTGTGTGTGGGGGGGGGGGGGGGGGTTCTAATTTACTGGCAGAATGAGGGCAGGATAGTGGCTTTGCTCACATACAGGCCAAGCAACCAAATCGAAAAGGACCCCAGAATAACTGAAATGAAAGGAGCCCTAATAGACTAATGAGAAAGTGGGGAGGTGAAGGGGGCGGGGCATGTGGCCGCAGCAGATTAGGGGGCGGGGCATGTGGCCGCAGCAGATTAGGGGGCGGGGCATGTGGCCGCAGCAGATTAGTGGGCGGGGCATGTGGCCGCAGCAGATTAGTGGGCGGGGCATGTGGCCACAGCAGATTAGTGGGCGGGGCATGTGGCCGCAGCAGATTAGGGGGCGGGGCATGTGGCCACAGCAGATTAGTGGGCGGGGCCAGGTGGCCCACCTGTCCCCTTTTAACAGGCCTGGGCCAAGAAGGCCAAGCTGGCCAACCTTGAGTGCCCATTAGCCTGAAGGGCAGCGTTCTAATTTCCACGTTTTTTAGAACATCCTCCTGACTGGGAGTCTGTGTGCCGGGGGGGGGGGGGGGGTGCTCATTCAGTCGCGCTCGTTAGCCCAATTTCCTTTCTCCTCAAGCGGCCTGCCCCTGCTTTTATCGCCTCGAACAATGGGGAGATGCACTCAGACAGCACCAATTAGCGATATTACCCCAGTCGCCGGGTCTGGCACATCCACGCAGCCCAACTTTAGGTAAACACTTACAACTGCACCACTAGGGTTTCTTGGTGTTTTTTCCCCTCACTATATTGTTACTGATTGTTTTATATTTTGGTACAGAGAAATAACCAGGCATCACGCGACACTGAAGTCACCGATGGCCACAGACCACAGGGCCCCTCTGCTCCCTCGGCAACCCACTCTCCCGCGTCTAATTACGGTCACTCCACTCACACGCCCCCCCCGGCGATGACACGCGGCGGCCCACAGCACGGCGGCTCAATGAACGTGGGCGTGTCAGCCTGAGAAACGCCATAAACATCCAGTCAAAGTGATTCACGATGGAAAATAAAAAACCCCCTTTCCTCCTGTGGGCAGGAAGAGCGTTTCCTGAACCCAGCGAGAGGGTTTAGCCGTCTAAACAAAGTGCCCGTGTCATGCCGGGAGCCAGGTGGCGTTGCCACGCTGATCCGCAGCCGTCGGCTGTGAAGGACGACCTGAGCGTTTACAGCATACCGTGGCCGGCAGGATGGTGCCCCCCCCCGGAGATATGTGGGTGATTTCCTAACAGCACTCGATGCCAGCAAAGCCGCTAATTAAGCACACGGCTCGATTCCTTACCGGCCATCAGTGCAGCTCCAGCGCTATTGAGTGGTGTTTCACCCGCACGACATCGCCCGAGCTCCCCGGCGTCATGTGACTAATGTTTCACACCGCTCACTGGCTGTGGCTCATTACACACAAAAATCTCCATCTTACCATTTCTAATTTTAATGCCTTTTCATACTTTTTGACTAAAAAGTACATTAAATTGTTCGATATATAATACATACATATATACACACACACACACACTTTCAATTTTTTATCCTGTAACATTGCAGTCTTTTTTCAAGAAGCAACATGATGCTGAAACTCTCAAAAATTATTAATAATAATAATAATTAATACTACATCAGGTATAAAATAATACACTATGTGTTATTTTATAATACAAAACTACTTGGCAAAATTATTTGGGGTGTTTTATGAGAGGCTGTAAAGCAGATGGATTATTCTCATCACAGATTCATAGATCACAGCAAAAAAAATAAGCAAATAGTCTCCTGTAGGGTCAGAAGCCGACAGAAACACTGCTCTGCCTCGAAAGACAGCAGAAAACCTGAACAATATCTGAACAGGAGAAAATGGTTTTGGTTTGTATCAGAACATCTGTTAAAACAATAAAAATGAATCCCTACCCAGGGGGTGGAAACAGCCAATCAGAACACTCTGATAATATCTTGCAGAAAGCAACAATTCTAAAACCTGTCATGCCCCCCCGCTACCTGCATTGCATGATGGGAATGGCGGCAAGTGACCCGGAGCGATCAGACAAGGGAGGTAGATCTACATCACACCTCGATGTCCCCTCACCGCTACCACCAGCCCCTCATCGATCATATGGGAGTTTCTCCCCCCTCAGAGTCGCGACTCTTCATGAAATTGCAGAGATACTTAATTTCATTCTCCGCTGATTCAAGCCACGAATCACCCCTCAAACAGGGAGAAAACTCTCCCCGGACTGTCTGGCGTAGCGAAGCAATGAACTTTGGCACTAAGCAAATATTTCAAATATCCCAGTTAAGATTCTTCGCTGCCGCACAATGGGTTCGGCAGTGTTCGGGTTCAGTCCAGCGCAGCGTAAAGGGGAACAAGACGTGCGAGGTTCACAGAACAGAACAGCACATTCACCACATATATTAAACTCACAACTGGGCGTTTAGATACGGTAAAAAGATTTAGACAGCTATGGTACATTTTCTTCGCCATTAAGGAGGCCTTTGGGTGAATTTTAGAGATTAGACAGTGCTGATCTCCTCAGGGGAGAAGAAACCACACAAAAAACGACAGAGTAAAGGGGCCCAGACTCTCTGTAGCAATACAATACTTTCAATAGAATGAAGAATATGATGGGGGGGGGGGACGTGTGTCATGACGGAAAGGGGGCCTCGATAGATAGCGCTGTACCTTAGAAGCATCAGCGCTAACAGCGCTAACATGCGACATGCTAATGTATTGTCATGCATGTACTGTAGCTTGCAAACATCTTTATCAAAGGTCACTTATGAGGGGTGTACTTTACGCTACAGTTAAACGGGGGGGGGGGGGGGGGGGTAGTGAAATGTACATGGAAATAAAAAAAAAAACACATTCAAAGGAACTCTGTAGTGTGCAGATGCATCAGTCACAACAACCACTAACTCATTTAATTACATATTACATCCATCAAAGGTGGGGGGGACGGTCTCCAGAGTCATGACAGCGTGATGCCAAACAAGGCCAAACTGCCACAGCAACACGGGCTGGTGGAGGCTTAGTGGGTTGTGATGCTGTGCCTGTGATCAGAAGCTCATGGGTTCAAATCCAAGGATTGAGTGATTTCACCTTAAACCTGAGCGAGGCCCTTAACCCCCATTTCCTCCAGGTACTGGGTGAGCCCCGCTTTCTCAAAAACACACGTCACTTTGAATAAAAGTGTCTGCTATATAAATAAAAAATGCGAGAGAGAGACTGGACCTTCAACTTGACACCACTGACAAGGCTTAGATAGATGGGAAGGCAGTCGCAGGAAGTGCAGCCTCAGCAAAGGCTGCAAAGTCGTGACCTTCACAGAGCTGCAACTCATGGCAGTGGAGGCATTTAGGAACTGTTTATGTCCTAGGCTGATTCACCAAGATGCATAACTTGGTGTAAGGAGCCCGGTCCTGAATCTCTAGGCAACTGCGACAAAAAGTAATGCAGTCAGATGAGTCAGGATTCACCCTTTCCCGACACAGAAACAGGTTTACATTTGGGGGGGGGGGGAAGATGTCTCCAACCCACAATGTCTGCTGATATGGGATGCCATCTCATGGGAGCCATTAGGTCTGGCGAATGCCCTGCGTGGTCCTATAACGGCCAAGGAATGAGCCCATTTTGCAGGGCCAGGTGGTCTCTTCGGTGCAGACGCTGCGGTGCAGACGCTGCTCCCGTATTCCAAGGCAACAAAGGCCCACAAACACTGCTAAACAAACTCAAGTGCAGATTCATGGCCACGCGGATGAAGCCAGCGGCATTCCAAGGTCACCAGGTCCAACCATCCCTGAACCTTAATAGAAAGTTCTGAAACATTTTCTTCTTAAAAAATCGTTCGACCTACAGCTATTCATGGTAGTATGACAGCATTCCAAGAAGGACTAAAGATCCTTTTATGACAAAACGTGACCCTAAAATCATTTTACGCCATTCATATATTGATAGATCTTTCCATTTTGTCCACCCCTTACATAGGTATATATATATGCATGAATTCTGATGAAGCCTATATGAATGAGACCTGAGGATTTAAGCAGCTGCACGGTCAACGGCTAACCAGTGAAGTTTGCTGTGTGGAGGATTGCTTAATATGAAAGAATGAAGAATAAAGTAATATTAATGACTGAGATTCGCCACATCACCTTGTAATTCATAGCGATAATAATACTGTTAAATCTGGCGTGAATACGTTCTTTTACTATTATTTCGGAGAGGTTAAACATCGCAAGGCACATGTTTCTCCGATGACAACACTTGCCTATATATGAAGCAATTGATGCTGGTCCCATTGAATGCTGGAGAGGAACCATAAATGAATGAGCATTTCATAAAATAATGCCCGTTTTTATGTGCAATTTCCAGCGCTTTTACAGCCTACTTAGAGGTTAGAGAACAAAACTCCCCGACTCCTTTTTAATTCGTCTTCTCAGTACGTTTTACCGTGTTTATTATGCGCCTGAAAGTAATTTGTTCGGGAGGCAATCAATGATATTTTGGCATATTAAGCGACCTTCTGCGATCCGTGTGTGTATTAATATACGATGATGCCTCCATCGCGGTCTGACAGAGGCAGCGGGTCAGCGCAGCCCGAGAGACGCGGACTCACAGTCCGGTGTCGCTGGCGCACATTACCCGCCAATTTGAAAATACTATAAAATAATTACCGACAAAAACATATTTATACAATGAGGTCGACTTCATTAACAGCGGCTGGAGGCCCGACTGCAACGTGTCTATTGAATTACAATGACTGGGAAAGCGATTTATAAATATTGCGGAGTTTTATATGGCACTGCACAACCGTACAAAGGAAATGAGCGTGAATTTAATTTTATACCGATCATGCCCCTTCAGACGCGGGTCTCTACTGCACAAACGGGAGAAAATGACTCCAGTTTAGCACTAAATCATACAGTTTATGTTCCCTCGGTCTTTGCCAGGCTTGGTCGGACGCGTCCGTGCAAAGTAAATCTTCCCAATGAGTCTATTTATGTCCATGCAGAACACACGTATATTGTAATGCACCCAAACACTTTGTAGATGTTGACTCATAAAATGACTAGAACTCGACTCAAGAAAAATGACACTAGCTTTAAAATAAAAAATAAACGTGAAGATCGCGTGGATAAAGACGAGCAGTCGAGAAATTCGGTCGCGTGTATCAGCAGTGAAAAGGGTCCAATACAAATGCGTACACTGATTTCTGTATTTGCATTTTATCGGCACGCTTTTAAAGCAGTACATGTAGAATAATGAACGGGTACTACTGTCATTTGGTTTTCCAAGTCGTTTGTGTTGTTACAATGACCATTATAAACGTGACAAAGAAATTAATAAGAACCAGCCAAAGTAACAAAAGTAACATATTAACGTTTCTGTTATGTTTCAGTTTAACTTTTAACGTTACACCTAGATAGGCCTATTTAGGAGAAGAAAAAAAACAGCTATGAGCCTGGTAATTATGGGGCTGGATTTGGGTAGGCTATTTAAAATATTTGTGACTCCCCTTGTCACCTTGCAAATAACATTAACAGGCCTAATAATGACACAAATTTACCAAAAACACAGTAAACTTGAAGAACCACAAACTCTACATCACCGATTTCAAAGTTGTAAAGATGTTTTATCGCCTGCCTGTGTTAGCCGTCTAACCAAAGTCATTAAAAGGATGCAATTAAATACCTTGTTATTTAGTGACAAACATTAACAAAAATCACCCAAAACGACAGCGAGACCATACAAGCCTACGGTCGTTTAAAAAGAAAGAAAAAATTCCCTGTAGGAAATATCTGCAGCTAATTACAGATAAATACCAAGACGCGTTATTTTATAATCTGATGCACGTTTCATTTTTACTGCCAGAAGGATTTTGGCAAAACGTAGTATGTTAAAATAAGCGTGAACATCTGTGGCCTTTCTTGAGGGAATATTGTATAACCGATCAGAAGTTCATCCTAACGAAGTAACTGCTCGCCTCGACGTCCGCACAACTACAGCCGCGGGTTACAAAGACTGTCAGTCTGGGTCCTGTAGTAAGTTATCCTGTTAAGATGGTTAACAACTGTATCCCGGAGGTAAAAAGCTTCCCCGACCACATTGTTATTTTAGCCTCGTAATTTTAGAGCAGGCAGATTGAAAATCAGGCGAAGTTGAATAATGATGGAAAAAACAGAAAACATTTTGAAAGCCCTTCAAACCCGTTCTTCTCTAAGTACACAGAGGAAAATGCATCTGCTCTAACTACCGCACACAAACTCACGAGCTGTACTTTTCCATGAAGACCTTATTTTGGGGCAGGATCGCTGCAAATTGCAACGTAGTCGCCTTTCATCCGAGCAGATGCCATCGGTCGGCGCAAAGTAAAAGTTTCTTTTTATACTCGGCTGCAGCGCAAAAGCCAGTTAAGTTTTTTTGTTTCGTTTTTCTGCATGAGACCCACCACGGAATTGCTCCGGGTTTCAAAGTTTATTAACAACGGGATAGTTTCGCCGACAAACCATCTAGGCTGCAACAGAGACAACTGTGTGACTGCAGATCATCACCCTTGTTAACTGGAGCCTCTTTCCGAGCAATTAAAAGATTAATTAACGATACATGGCGGAAACCCTTACCTTTAAATACTTGTCCCCTGACTGAAATCAGAAAACTGACCGCAGCAAAGAAACAAGTTAAAACTCTATCCATTGCGGAAGTGTTGCGGACGTTACACCCCCCAGATCCCGGGGTACAACTCTTCCTCTGGGGTGGATAAATATTCCTATATTTGCGGTCTACATGCGAAACGATGGAGAGGCTTTCTTTCCCTCTTTCCCTACTTTATTGTGCTTGTTACTATGTTCTCCGCTCCCGAAACGGAGCTCAGGAGGCATCTGACGTCACTTGGCTGGGAATAAAACCTGGACCCCGTTAGATCTCCAGCAGAGGGGGCATTATGCGCTAAAATGCCTCCATTCACAGCCATACTTCATCGCACAATTAGGGAATTTATTTAAGAAAATTTGACCGTTTTAGCCGGTGTGTTATTCCCCTCATGTGTGTATTTGGGGTATTTATTATAGGTGAAGGAGGCGCATCTGAATGAATAAATCGTCCGCGGGAATCTTTTGAAAGCAGCCTCTTTTGAGAGCAGATCTCCCAATGATTTCGGGACCCGGGTGCCTTTTTCATTTCTCACCGTGAACCGGGTGCATCTGCAAGTTTGACTTCGCAGTAGCCTGGCGATATACCATGTTCTATGCACTCTCCGAGAATGAAAAGTAAATTGTTTAATGTGGGGGGTTATTTATGTCAGACACTACGTCGGAAGATTCGTAAATACTTTTTAATGTAGCTTAATTCGATGTATAAATCCAAAAAGGACGATCTGTTTTTTAAGTTTTCTACTGTACATCAGCGGGCATAAAATCTCCCAGACAGCAAGACACGTGGAACAGTCGACATGTAGGCTACATCTGGTTTATTTCGAGCAAGACTAATATCTTTCATTAAAAGCACTTCACAGCTAATCCGAAAAGGACAGATGTCACCGTATTTCCAGACTGGTGTGTTGTATGAATGTGGTAATTGATGTAATATCGCATCTAAAAACGAGGCACGTCTTGCGAAACGGACTGCCTACGTTTCCAGGCGATTCTTGTTTTTGCCAAACGCGTCAGTATACAGTACATACACTTACATACTTGCAGAGTAATGGCTATTTTCAGCCTGATAAAATGTGTTTTTATCGTTAGTCAAGACCTCCAGGATTTTAGACTGGATGTAGAAGGAGGAGCGTGTATCTTATAGGCAAGTGAATCGCAATGTGAGACTTCTACTTTCCATGTACCTATCGTGTCATTTTCATATGCGTTGCCGGTCTGTGTAGTTTTCAGTTGTTTTTTTTTTTACTTACTACGGGCAAATTACCGACATGTGTCACAGTTTGTTACTCTGTGTGTCCAGATATCCCGATCGATTCAACCGGGAATTAAATTGCTTTGAAAATGGCACTTACCTCCCGCCTCAGAGTGTCAAACACAGCAACAGATAGTACATTTCTGACACGATCGACTCTATCCAGCTACAAAACACGGCTTGTTAAGTCTCGCCAGCACTTAATTTTGAGCTCGTAGCTCTGTACGTCTCTTATTGCAGCCCTGCTGTTAAGTTTCATTGATTTGTCCTAATACATACACGAGGTGAACGGATGAGCTTCCTACCACAGTATGATAAATACTGTATAGCTATAAGTATATACCGCATGCAACTCTGCGTGAATTTACACGCATTTGTGCAATTCAGCTGAACAATGATCAGAGGTAAGAATACTTGGGTTTTGTACGGTACATGCTGAGCTTCTGGAAAGTTCACATCGGGTGACATTTTTGTTTTGTTTTGCAAAAACTTTCACTCCGCTTTGCCCCTAATGCTGGTGGCTCTCCTGCTGGTTGGTGTGCGTGGGCAACAGGAACGGGCTTCGTGGCCGGGAGCTGCCAGCTGATGTCCCGGGGGGGGGGGAGGTACCAGTGTACCCTATTTAAATGGGAAATGCCAAGGCTGGTGGTGTCTTTCTCTCCGGCAAGGCAGGACACTCCTTCGTGGGGAGCCTGACAGATGCTAATGTTAGCAGCAGGAGGCGGTTTGGGGGAAAAGGGCTTTGCATTCAGAAGGTCGTAGGTTCAACTCCCCAAAGCGGCTCCCCTGTTGTACCTCCAACAAGATGCTAGATACACTGATCATCATTCAACTGCACAACCAAGGTGCTGGAGAATCATTAAAATTATGTTATGATATCACCAATGAATTCTAATGACTCTCACATACCTACCGGAAGGTGTGAGTCGAGTCTCATTTAAACATATTAAGTCATTCTAATGTGTATATAAACAATCATACATTATGGGCAATTTAGAGACACCGGTTCACCACACTGCATGTCTTTGACGTTGGAGAAAACATAACCTAGCACTGGGAAAACATGCAAACTCTTCACATACAGCCAGGGGCCCCACTAGAGTTTTTGGGCCCTGTGAAAGCATGGCTGCAGATATCGGGCCCCCTACCCAGACCAATACAACTATGTTCAAAATTGTTCCCTCTGGGGCCCTTGGAATTATCCTAACACTCCACCACCACAGCCCACCTGCACACAACAGGGCTCATCTATCTATATATTTTCAAACCACACATATATATTATATACTCAAATATTTTGCATGCTTGGTATTGCTGCTGTCTCAGGAAGCCATTTAAATCACAGCGATAACTGGCACTACACTCCCAGCAGGTAATGCTAGCCTCTCAGAACTGTGATATCCATTGATATCCAATAACTGTGATATCCATTGATATCCAATATTGAGGGCACACGCACATGCACAGATAGAGACTTGTAAATTAACAATGAGGCATCAAAATTAAATTAATTAGTGATCACTATAGGAGGTTATGCTTGTGCACAGGGGGTGAGGAGAGCTCGCCATTTTTTTTTGCACGTTTTATTTTTTTAATGAAACATTTTCTTCTACTGTAACTCTTGTAAATGAGAGAAGAAGATTCGGGAGAAACATGGAGCAGTTTACCTTAAGTCATGTATCTGTGACTCAGACCAGCTCAACTTTTCAGACGGCAGAGATTTTGCTGTAGTCAGTATATTTTTTTCTTTCTGTCCTCAAGCTCTGTATAAAACGTTTTTTTTCCCCCCTACCCTCCTTGGCACACATGACAACATTAATTATTTGTCTAATTGGATTTAAAAGGTAGCCTTTGGCACCCCAGATATACAGCCCCCTGGTGCTTTTCAGCATGTGGACAAAAGTACAGCGTAATTCAAATAATATTTTCAGAGAAAATGTAAATTAAGTGTGAATCCAGGCTAGGCAAGGTGTTATACCCTGGGTGCGTATTTTAATTACTTTTTAGTGAGGTCTGCCTCACGGTGATGTGCGTGTATAGTCTGTCGATTTTACGTCATGGGTGTGTTTTTATCAGTCTTAACGCTTCTCTGATGGAAGCCAAGTCGGTAGCTGGACTTACTGCTCTTAGTGGCACAGCCGGAACGCGGCTTGAGATATAAACAAACCCGTCACCCGCCGATAGCGAGGGGTCCACCTAGGACAAGGGGTTGAAGAAAAAGGGACGGATGGATGGATGGATGGATATTGCACAGTCTTTATGCAATGTCAGGCTGACCAGAAGTAATAGCTAATGTCAAATTACCTCCTTTTTTTTACTAAAAGTATTAAAGTATTAAAGTATTAAAATTATGACACTGATTGATTCTTTACCAGAACAAGGTATGAAGTTTGGTGTTGTGGGTCCGTTTAATGCTGAGTTTGTGAACACAGAGACACCCATCAGTGGAAAGTGCGTACATATGCTCTTCAGCCCTGTCGTGGTTGTCAGGGGCAGCAGGAGGACTGGTCACAGATCCTGGAAACTCGGGGCTTAAGAGGTATTGCTATTGATTGCCTAATCGATCCCCTTCAGAACTCTTACATGCTTATTACATCATAAGGTGCCCAAGACTCCCAAGGGATTTCAGGTTCTCATTATTGAAACAAAGTCAGGCTCATAAGGAAAGTTCAACAAGTACCTTGTGGGCAACATTCTTTTGTTGGTTTGGATCCATCCTTGTAGTGGAAAAACAGGTTAAATTTTGCTTGATCGTGATCCACTACCTGGTGGTAGAAGTCTGACGCGTTGAATGCTGAGGATACGATATTGAGTTTAGTTCTTAATGAGTAGATTTATTCATATGATATTTTAACACACAATATACTTAGAGCTGGTTTGTTTGGCGCGACAGGGCCGACATGCAGACACCATCACACACAGCAAATACGGTCAATGACTGTTTCGCGTTGCACCTTCACCCCTGGGCCTCGAAATCTCAGCACCTTTAGTAACAACCATCGCCTCCTACAGGTGGGAATACACTCAGATAATAATAAAAATCACTACATCTCATTACACTTATTACAACAATATATATATATATATTATATTATGAATAAATACAAATAAATATAAACATTAAATAAATCAATTTCAACAATATTCATAAATAAGTCCAGTATAAACACAAGCTAAATTATGTTTAATAAACAATTGAAAGAATGGCTGCTACAATCCTTTAGTGTGTGTGTGAGTGTGTATGTATGTGTGTGTGTGAGTGTGTATGTGTGTGTGAGTGTGTATGTATGTGTGTGTGTGAGTGTGTATGTGTGTGCGTGTGTATATGTGCGCGAGTGGGTGTGTATGTATGCATGTGTGTGAGTGTGTGTGTGTGTATGTGTGTGAGTGGGTGTGTGTGTATGTGTGTGTGAGTGTGTGTGTGTGTGTGAGTGTGTATGTATGTGTGTGTGTGAGTGTGTACAGTATGTGTGTGTGTGTGTGTATGTGTGTGTGTGAGTGTGTATGTGTGTGCGTGTGTATATGTATGCATGTGTGTGAGTGTGTGTGTGTGTATGTGTCTGAGTGTGTGTGTGTTTACCTCATATAGTACAGGTTTCTCTATATATATACACTTGAATATACTCCAATTTTGTCATTCAGTCCATTAATAAACATTAACGCTATTTGGCATTTCAGAATGGCCCATTGTGTGAGTGTGTACCCAGAAATAGACTGCCTTCCCATCCAGGTTGTGCCCTGGGCTTCTTGGCGCAGTCTCCGGGCTCACCACGACCCCCTCCTGGATGAGTGTTTATGGATGTATAGAAACGCTACGCTTGCGTGCTTTAGCTAAGTGTTTTGTTATTCCGCACTGACGTAACTCCTGCTGCTCCTGTTGTCTCAGATTAGTACTGAGTTCTCAGATTATTATGCTCATTAGATGTTGTAGCTGATGTGTAATCATAAAAAAATCAGTTCTACCATTTCTGAGAAACAGAACCTCTATTTCTGTCTATAATATAATAGAAAAATTGAAATCTTGTCTGTGTGTGTGTGTGTGTGTGTGTGTGTGTGTTTGCATAGATCACATTTGAGGACCAAATTGTCCCCAAAGTGTAGTAAAACCTGAAATTTCCCTACTTTTGGGGACATCTTTTGAGGTCCCCATTCGGAGTTTTACAAAAATTCTGTTAATGCAATTACAAAAGTAAAAATGCTAAAAGTCTTGTATTTTGTTTGGTTGCTTATGGTTAAGGTTACGGCTGGGTAGGGGTTAAGGTCGTCATGTTGGGATTAGGGTTTTTCCCATAGAAATGAATGTAAGGTCCCCATTTAGATAGGTACGCCAACACGTGTGTGTGTGGGTGGGTTTGCATAGATCACATTTAAGGACCAAGTCTTGTATTTGGGTTGGTTTCTTATGGTTAAGGTTAAGGTTAGGGATGGGTAGAGGTTAAGGCTGTCGTGATTGGGATTAGGGTTTTTCCCAAAGAAATGAATGGACGGTCCCCATTTAGACAGGAAGACCAACTTACCTCATCTTGTTCTCCATGAGACATACATGCAGGCGAGAGCAAGTTTGGGGGTCACAGCACAGGGTCAGCCAGTGTGCAGCCTACCTGGAAAAACTGGGATCAAGGGCCTCATTCAGGGGCCTAACAGTGACATCACTCTGCTCGCCTGCAGTCTGAGCCGTACACACACACCCATACTTACACATATTGGCACATTAATCCACCATGCTGACTGTGGTGGCTGGAGCAGAAAGAGTTCCTTTAGCTCTACCTTCAGATCACCTGGAGATGCTGGGATATTTTGAAACTCCATCAGCCACTAATAATTGCCGTCTCCACATCTGTGGTGAGACAGGAAAGCACATGAAGGTTAGTTTAAATATAGAAATGTCAACTGACCAGTAAGTTTACTCATAGTCATCCCTCCATCTTCCATCAGTGCTTATCCAGCAAATAATCACACTGAGCTTGCAGCCTATCTCAGGAAATACAGCCCACTGCAGACCATCTGGACTGACATGGCAGAGCTGCAGAACACTTGAGGAAGATGCCGATGGTCCCATTAGAGGGTGTCAGGACAGAGAAACTACACTTCAGAATAATGTCAGGCTTTTGCAGCTTGGTGTTTGGGACTGGAACAGAGTTACAGCTGAAGCTTTGGATAGGAGCTGCTTCAAAGGGCCGAAACTGAGGCTTCAGCCAATCACCTATTAAGTTATGGCTCTCGATTTTTCCTTGCATTTTTATTTTTATTTTTTTCCCTGAAAATGTGTTTTATCACAGCTGTTCCACCCAATGTTTGATGTTTACTAGAGTAAAGAAAAATCCCGGCAATGGACACCATGACTTAGTAGTAATCACTTGCTGTGCTTTCATTGACACCTAGGGGGCATTATTCTTTCTAACATAAAATGCTTCAGCCAGTGCAGAAACAATACAAAATTCTGACAATTAAAACAGCCGTGCATGATAAGCTAAAGGGGGGGTCGTGATAAGGACATGAACATAGCATTTGGCCCGCCAATAAACAGCTGAAAACCAGAATGTCAGGAATTGGACTGGTCAAGCAGCTCTGTGGAATTCACCCAAGCCAGTTGCATTACCAGGGTAATGTCTATGTGGCTTATCTCCTGGGGTTCCGTGGCCAATCGGGGTGGCGTATTGGCCACGGAGGTGACATCAGTGCAACTAGCTTCCTGTCCTCTGTTTGGCAAACTGATCCATGTGACACAGGGATTGGAATAAAGGGCAGTGTTTTTTGTGGGGTTGGGTTTTGCAAAATGGGCCATGAGAATGAAAACATGGGTGAACCGTTCCTACTTCAGCAAAAGGAAAGAGTCTGGGAAAGAGTAACGACTGGGACCAGGTCGTGTGGTCTGGGGAAGCCAATCAGAAGTCTGTTATATTATTGGTTTAATCTGTGGGGTCTCCATGCCCCCATCTTACACCTTCCAAAGACATGTCCATCCATTCATTTTCTATATATCCTATTATTGTCCTATGCAGGGTAGGAAGGTACTGGTGAAAAGGCAAAAAATGGACGGGATGCCAGTCCATCATAGGCCACACGCACACAATTTGGCAACTCCAGTTCACCTTTGGCGTATTTTTGGACTGTGGAGGGAATCCGGAGAACCCAGAGGAAACCCCACAATGACATGAGGAGAACATGCATCCTCCAGAAAAATAAAGCCAGGATGGAGACCAACAAAATGTGACAATGGCCTTACTCATGGCGTGTCTCAGAATAGACACCCTACCACTGAGACTCTGGACAGATGGCAAGAGATACAGAAAGGGCCTAGTTACAAGGCTGTTTGCATCCTAGGAAGAGTTTAAGATAGACCCCTCAGAAAGAATTCATAAACAATGATGCTGCGTAAAGTTGTTTAGGCGAAAAATCCAATAATTGACATAAGTAGAAAGTTATAAACCGAAACCAAACTGTAGTAAGTAAAATGAATAGATTCTTAAAAAAGTCTTAAAATCGGTATCTATGTAGGCATGAGAGCCTGGTATCACTGCAGCACTGTAAACTGAGGTGCTGACACAGTCTAGAAGATGAGCTTGCCCCCGCTCCCCACCTGACTGCCACCCTGGAGATTAAATGCCAAATCCTTGCAGAAGGACCACATGGTAGTAATATTACCAGGAACACAGTGGTATGTGTTTGTTTGTTGAGATGTACACAGGTCTTATCTTTGCTTTGGGTTTGCAGCTGTAGTGTCCAACACGGGGTTAAGGGAGGGTGACAGAATCCACTTAGCACCACCTCCTCATGCCCCAGGGGGTCAGGGATTTACCCATAAGCCTCTCCTCTCTGTTTTGTCTGTCTCCCTTCTCCTTGATTTTGCCCCTGATGGCCCTCGAGTGTCCTGTCGGCGCGCCAGGGAGGTCCGACATGCGATTAGGAGATGTGCTCCCTGCTGCCGCGCTGCGGACAGAGCTGAGAGGGAGGTGGGGGGATACGCCTTGACATTTCCAGATTATAATGCTATACTGAGCTCCGAGGCATGCTTTGTCCCCCTGGCAATCTTGCCGAAAAAGGTAATCGTGTGATGTTTGCGTGTGCGAACACGGGAGAGACGAGTCAATAAACCTGTGATAGACACTGACCGCAAGTGGCCCCGCCCATCACTATCCCAGATGCCAGCACTGTATCCGCCTGCATCTGCCATAGACCCCTACCCTATTCACAACCCCATTCCTATAAAGATATTACAGTGCTAAATCTTAGTAACAATTTTACTGGCAGTGTTTGTTTTCATTTGCTATTGACAACATTTTTTCAGTGGTGAGAAATTCCAGTGTCTGACATTCGACACTGTAATACAGGTTAAACAATGTTAGAATATTCTGAATTACATAATATTGCTCGTAAGGTGTTCTTTTTTGATTCCTGATTAAAATGTACAAATAAATGTACACTAATTAATTTAATAAATCAGTAACACTTAACGTGACAGGGCACAAATATTTAGTAATAACTTAGTTACTACTGAAGTTACCTTTAAAGAGTGCAAATAGTAGTTAAACACCAGGTCCAGGCGACATCCCAGGACGGGTGTTCAAGACCTGCGTCAACCAGCTAGCGCCTGTGTTCACGGTAATATTCAATCAATCTCAGACCCGGTCCACCATACCGACATGTTTTAAAAGATCCACCATTGTACCCATATCTAAGAAGCTGCACCCTAGTCTGAATGATTACCACCCCATTGTACTTCATCCCCAGAGCAATGAAGTGCTTTGAGAGACTGGTGAAGAATCTCGAATGCACTTCACTACCCAACGACCTGCATACTATCCTAACAGATCCACTGATCATGCTACCACCTTTCTACTCCACATGGCACTGGCCCACCTACACCACAGAGGTGGGAACTATGTGAGAATGCTGTGTGTAGAATACAATTCAGCCAACACCATAGTCCTCTCCAGGCTTGTCACCAAGCTCAGGGAACTTGGACTGAACATCAAGCCATGTAACTGGGTGCTCAACTTCCTGTCAGGCAGACCTCAGGTTGTGAGAGTGGGCCATCATATATGATCAAGCCACACCCTCAGCATTGGGTGTGTCCTGAGCTCTCTGCTGCACTCCCTGTACACCCACGACTGCAGGGCCACATTCGACTCCAGTGTCATGGTTAAGTTTACGGATGACAAAGCTGTATTACAGCTGAGCACCAACAACAATGAGCAGGACTGCCTGGAGGAGGTGGAGAACCTGTCACTGCCAGGACAACATCCTCCTCCTCAATGTAAACAAGATGAAGGACATGATTTGGGATTTTGGGAGGAAATGGCAAAGGAACCTCACCCAGATCAGGATCAACGGCACTTTGGTGGAGAAAGTGGACGGCTTCAAGTATCTCGGCCTCCACATAACCGAGGACCTGACCTGAACCCCGCACACGGACTCCTTAGCGATGAAGGTGTACTAGCACCTCTGTTATCTCTGGTGCCTCAGGGACTTCATGCTGCCTGCCCAAATGCCGAGGAACTTTTACATCGCCACCATCAAAAGTATCCTGACCAAAGACCATCACCGCCTGGTTTAGGAACAGCACGCAGGAGGGGTGTGCGGTCAGCAGAATGCACTCCTAAACCTCCTAGACATCTACATCAAATGATGCAGATCCAGGGCCAGAAAGATCAACACGGACCCCAGCCCCAGCCACACACACTCACCTGTGTTATTCTTTACTTGTTCCTTCCTTAGTAGTTCCTTCAGTAGATCACAAAGGTTTACAGAATTAAGAGATACAGTAACGAATACAGTAACTGCTTGGGATAAAAGATGCATGATTCATTAATGATGACCAAATATGAGATCAGTATTTAGCTTGTGTAATTCATGACTTGTTCCTTCAGTAATTCCTTTAATAGTTGATTAAGGATTACAGAGTTAACTGATAAAACATGCATCACAATTAATGATGAATTAATATGAGATCAGTATATAACTAAGCTTGTGGTTAATTAATACATTAGTAATGGCAAAATAGTATATTGTTTGTGCCCCGTCAAGGAAAGTTTTACCAATAAATGTCCAGAGACGTTCCTGAATGTTTTTGAATGTCAACAATGACGCAGGCCAAAAAAGATAACCCTCAAAAACCGTAAAACCCTCAAAGAGAGGGATCCAGAAGATGGACAATATATGAATCGCTAAACCAAAGCAAAGCAGCCAATCAGGCACGTTGTTCCAAACCGCCAATACAAAGCGGTGCTACAGGCAGCTTCTTAATCACATGGTGGCAAGCTATTCAAACTCAACAACTCCATCCACATCACACGCCAGCTCCATCTTACTGTTGTGGTTTACACAAATCCATTGGCACCTTCATGGCACTTTACACTTCATTCGATATGGGACCCGGCTACCACTCCCTGTAAAGGCTCAGCCATGTGCCCCCCCCCCCACCCCCCTACACACACACACACACACACAATCTGCAAACACCCAATAAAAAGCGCAAGGGAGATGGAATCAGACTGGTGGGGCCTCTTCTATTAAATCAATAGCTCAAGATGTGCCCAGACATGTCCTGTATCTGAGGTCTCCTCTTCCATATTGACCCCAAGAGGAGGGTTACATCACTCTAGCTGAGGGGTGCTATGGTAACGGCCACAGTGCAGCCCGGTGGCCATGGATCTTTCTGGAAACGGGAGGTTTTTATTGAAATAAACATTAGGTGGACCTGCAAACATGACCTCCAGCGAGCACCTTTCCCAAGCATAAAATGTGGTGCGAGTTAAAAAAAATAAAAATCAATGTTATATCTAACAATTAAAAACAAATTGCGGAACACAGTGCCAGAGCGGGGGCTAAATGGCTTTTGATTTTTTTTTGGAGATGGGAGTTATGTTGAGAGATGTATGGACATGCTCCTCATGCCAACCCCTCGAGTCATTTTCGGATTCACCGTGTGTCTGGAAAATCAATACTTTTCCTCCTGTCAGTTAGGTCAATCTCTTCGGAAGGCTCTTTGAAAACCAGAGCCGACAGTAATAGAGACACTAAATGTGGCGTAAAGAATCCAGTGGCTGCCTTTTTCTGCCTTAGACTCTCTGTCTGCCGCTACTGGTTTGTGAAAAGTTATTCTTTCAATGATTTCCATTTTTTTCCAGTTCAAACACACACTCATCCGCTTCGGAGGCATACCCCGCCTGAGAGCTGCCTTTTAGTCCGCGAACGCCAAGCTTTCTTCGCCGACAAATTTGTAGCCAAAGATTTGCCTTTTTGTAAGTGTGTGTTTTGTGTTTTGTCTAATGCTCCTCTCAGAGAAAGAAAGCAATTCCCCTAACAACCACCTTCACCATGCTATTGAAGAAAAAAATAAAATAGAATAAATAAATATATATGCGTGCGTGTGTGTTTGTATATATATACACACACAGTGAAAAGTTTTTGCACACACTGAGATTTTCTACATTTGCATATTCCTCACCTAACAGTAACTAAAAATACACCCAATATTCTTTGCTAACAAATACATTTACACTATGTTCACCATTTGAGTACTTTTATTAGCAAGAAAATGTCATATCTTTGATTAATCAAAATAACCTCCTCTAATTTATAACAGCAGAGAAAATATGAGGCATTTTTCTACCACGGACGTTAAGTACTACTCTGTTTCATGGGATGAAACCATTAACTAGTGCATTTACAGTTAAAAGATAGCTTAGAATCTAACTATGCCACATTACACAAGCAGTTAATGGGATGTCAGACATGCACTGTTACATACTCTTCCCATGTTATAAAGGAATCTTGTTTTATTTCACTTATAGTTTATAGTTGTTCACTCAACTTTCCAGTGCTTATATATATATTTCTCTTAGAAACAAAAAACAGGGATGCTGGAAACGTAACTGGGCCTATAGCAGTGCATTCGACAGGGTCTAACATGCGGTAAGGGGGTCACTGCCAGGGCAAGTGGATGGTGGCGTTTGTGTCCAGACACAACACTCAAAGACGCCATTATCAACCTGTCATTGTTTCTATTTTTTTCTATTCCATTGTGTTTTTGGGTTTATTTTTTAATGAGGACTTGAGGATGCTGGCCTCTCCCTTGTCATAGCAGTGCCTTTCGCTCCCATTCGGATCATTCCAGAAGAGATCCCAAGATCCTCATTCATCACAGCTTGAACTTCATAGTCTTTTAGTTCCCCCCCCCCCCCCACCCACATTTCTGACCTGCTCCTGTCCTTTTCCAGCTGAGTGACAAGTCGTGCTAAACCCCTTCCAACCCCACCCCACCCCTGATGAACATCCTCTTCATCTAATTGCTGTCTTAGGTACGTGGGCATATACAGGGGGGGGGCCTAAAATGCCCCCACTACCGTCATTCAAATCATATACTATAGGGACAAAAGTACTGGGACACCTGGCCATTAGACCTACAGGGACTTTTATGCCCCCCCCCCCCCCCATTCTAAATCTATAGGCATCAATATGGAGCTGGTCCCCCCCTTTGCAGCCATAATACCTGCCACTCTTCTGGGGAGGCTTTCCACAAGATTTTGGAGGGTGTCTGGGAATTTATGCCCATTCATCCAGAAGAACATTTGTGAGGTCATACACTGATGCTGGATGTGAAGGCCTCACAAAGGTGTTCGATGGGGTTGAGGTCAGGGCTCTGTGTGGGCCAATCAAGTTCTTCCACACCAAACTCACCCAGCCATGTCTTTATGGATCTTGCTTTGTGCACAGGGGCACAGTCATACTGGAACAGGAACGGGCCTTCCCCAAACTGTTCCCACAAAGCTGGAAGCATAGAATTGTCCAAAATGTCTTGACATGCTGAAACATTAAGAGTTCCATTCACTGTAACTAAGAGGTCTAGCCCAACCCCTGAAAAATAGCCCCACACCATTATCCCTCCTCCACCAAACTTTACACTTGGCACAATGCAGTCAGGCAGGTAACATTCTCTTGGCAACCGCCAAACCCAGACTCGTCCATCAGACTGCCAGACAGAGAAGTGCGATTTCTCACTCTACAGAATATGTTTCCGCTGCTCCAGTTTCCAGTGCCGGCGTGCTTTACACCACTCCATCTTACGCTTGACATTGCACTTAGTGATGTGAGGCTTGCATGCAGCTACTCAGCCATTGAAGCCCATACCATGAAGCTCTCAGCACACAGTTTTTGCGTTGGGGTTAATGCCAGAGGAAGTTTGGAACTCTGCAGTTATTGAGTTAACAGAGCACTGGTAACTTTTATGCACTATGCACCTCAGAACTCGGCGACCCCGTTCTGTTATTTTATGTGGTCTGTCACGTCGTGGCTGAGTTTCTGTTGTTCCTAAACGCTTCCACTTTGCAATAATAACACTTACGGCTGACCGTGGAATATCTAGCAGGAAGGAAATCTAACAAGCTGACTCATTGCATAGGTGGCATCCTATGACAGTACCACACTAGAATTCACTGAGCTCTTCAGAACGACCCATTCTTTCACAAATATTTGTAAACCTGACTGCACAGCTCTGTGCTTGATTTTATAAACCTGTGGTAATGAGTCTGAATGAAACACCTGAATTTAGTGATTCAGAGATGTGTCCCAATACTTTTGTCCATATAGTGTATCATTGAGTAATAATAAGGTTGGTCTCTCTGTATGAATAATGATTCCTCTTATGACCCCCCACCTCAATAAATCCCAGAAACGCCAGCTTGAGTATGAGGTACAGTAAGAGGTGCTGGTTCTGTGTGTCTCTCTCTGCTGGGGAAAACGCAGGCGTCTAGCAGGCTGGTTTGGTGAAATGCCGACTGAATCTCCAACATTTGTCATTCCAGCCATTAAACGAGGGTCCCTGGGAAAGTCTGGCCCTCTTTGAGCTCAGAATGAAATTTCAGGTTAAATAACCCAGGAATAGTTTGCCCTGGAGCGGCAGTTGTGATTTTTATTTAATTTTCGGACATCTTCGAAAACAGCCGCAGGTCATGTGGTCCGTCTGTCTGCAGATGACTGAAGAGCCTCTCCCTTCCGGAAGAAACAAGAGCAGCCCCCAACCTGGAAGTGGGGCCTTGAGGCGCGCCTGTCGAAAACGCCGCATTTCTTCTGCGTACTGTACATTTCCCCAGTCTCAGATTTATATGGCACTGCACTGGAATCAGCACTGGTGCTGATCTTCACAGAATCCTACATGAATACAGTGCACAATCTGTACGTATGTCCTCAAAATGGGCAAAACATGTTTCAGGTGTGATTAATGGTAATTAAAGATAAATATAAAAAAATTATTTGACTTTTCTTTTTATTTTTGTTTCAGTTAGTTTCAGAAGCAATATTTATAGTTTAATTTGTAGTTTTTTCTTTTGTTTTCATATCTGATTTTATTTCACTATAGGAAAATGTTTGTTGTTTTAGTTTTGTTAACCATAATAACCCTGGCTGGTACTTTGGAGCAGACCTTGAATGCATAAAATTATATGTAAAATTAGGCAGGGGGCCCAAGGTGACATTTTGTCAGGGGGCCCACAATTTCTAGATAGCAGTGAGGTACAAGGACAAGGGCCACCGTCAGCACAATCCGGGTCCTAGTAAAGCAGGTATCACCAAGATTAGCCAGTTTAATCGGCAGACCCGGGAAGATCTCCCTCTGCCAGCTCTGCACGCAGGGCACACGCTGATATGCCATCCCCCCTAAGCCATCCCCAACTTTCTTTCCCTCCTGGAGACCATCTCCCTGGCCCACACTGGGGAAACAAGTGTGTGGCCACAGCGAGGACATTGCGCCACACTGCGGAAATCCAGGGCCTTGTGGTCACAGCGATCTGGATTAATAGGCCATTTAACCTGTTAAAGGAAGGGCACAATGAATCTTTTCATCATGGCCCTGCTTGCTGAAGCCAGGAGAAGATAGAAGGAGATAGAGGCAGTGAGAGAGAGCAGGAGAGATGGTTTTGCATGCAAATTCGTTTAGAATTCGTCCACGCTCAGCTTCCCAAATGTCATCCAATCCGTTGATCTAGATCCAGTTTTCAATAGAATCCTACTTGATGCTTCCCAGCTCCTTCCAGAGAAGGACTGTCAGTAATGTTACTGCCAGGACTGCAGGGCTGTGTGCCCGGTGTTCAGATGACCTGAGAACATACCTTGGCCAAGCCAATGAAGCTACAATCCACGCCCGGCCATGAGGGGGAACGTTATAACGTCCATGATCTCCATAGGATGAAAGCAAACTCAGTTGGGCCACCATTAGTCAAACAGGGCTCACACTCTAGCTAAATTTAGTCCTCTAGTAGGGTCATACATGAGCTAATGAACTCAACAGGGGGGCTTAAACTTAACTGCCACATTCTCCTTTTCTTAAATGGACCTGTCTGGATTTTGGCACTACTAAATAGAAATATTCCAAGGTGTTTATCTCTGTAATGACTCTTTGTGACTTTTGTCCCACGCTAGTTCCTCACTGGTTTTATTTAGATGCTGACTTGTCAGTAGAGGTCACTGTGATGTCTTCCAACTAACCCCATGACTGATGTTATACATCTACATTTGGCACAGTAGTTCAGTTGTCATCCACGGTATCGTAACACGTTCAAAGTGCCCAAAAAAACACAGCCACTTGTTCCTGGGATAGAGAGCGCTCTGGGTCAGGTTTATAAGTGGCAATGCCTGGATTTTAAGCTGATGTTTTGGTTGTGCTGCCAGGTGAATTGGACACTAACCTCAGGCGAAAATTTCATGGTTCATACTCATAGACCAAAACTGTTTACTTCCTGTAGCGGTTAGCACTGCGGTCTGCATTGCTGGAAATGTCACGGATACAGGCTCGCATCGCATGAAAATCACAAAGGAGGTTTTTGGACAGAGCTTATAAATCACTGGCAGAGTCTCATGAGTGTAAAAAATCCTTGTGGCCTCTTTATGAGCTGTCCCCAAAGGACCCATTATAGTGTTAAGCCTTCCTTAAATTAATTTAATCTTTATTTAGCCTTAAAGAAGGTGGTGCTGCAGCCCTATCACCTTGGCCGCACCATATGGCCCTTTCTGCAGTCTCTGTTAGAAATGCTAACGCAGAATATGTGCAGTGACAAGCTCATGCGTCCAGGATTGAGAGTATGAATCCTGCTCCAATTCTGTGTGTATGTGCAGTACACTGTGCATCTCCGCCCTGTGCTTGTGTGGGTTTCCTCCGGGTACTCCTGTTTCCCTTCCCTGTCTAAAAAACATGTGTTTGGGTCACCTGGCATCTGTAATTTGCCCACAGGTTGTTTTTTTTTTTTGTGCCCCGTTAGACTGGCATCGTGTTCAGGGTGTATCTCTGTGCTTCCTGGCAATAGGTTCCATGCTCACCTTTACCTTCAATAAATAGTTTCAAAAAATGGTTGGTATGTAAGACCCTGGGCTGTTAATGAAACTGTCTAACCACTTGTTATGAATTTGTGATGGATGGAAAGGAGATGTTTATTACTGGGAATGTGTGCAATTAGTGGTGTGAGTCTGGAAGCCTTTTCCATGACAGAAAGCCTCAAAAATCCCCTAAAATATCATAAGGAACTCAAAGGAAAGTGATGGAAGCCTGAAAACTAAATCTGTAACCAAAGCTTGATGAAAGCTGTGTCTCCTGTAATACTGAAAGCAACCAGAAGGGGGATACAAGAACCTACAGGCAATGCCATTTTTGGACCAGTGGGTCAAGGATTTAAAAAAGAAATACCTGCGGGATGTGACATGCTGTCCCTTCTTCCCAGAAACCACACAGTGAAGGGTCAGGTGGAGATACTGTGCCCATTGGCATTCCCATGATGCACCACTCTTCGTTTGCAGGGGCCGGCTTCCTTCAGGACAAGCTCACTTTATGTGGCCTTTATCCATAGCAGTTGTTTTCATGAGGCTATAACTTCCTGACCACAGGAGAGTGCCATAAATTAAGTAGCATCCATGTTGGAAAAATGCTAGAACATTCTTTCAGAAGTGTTTGGTGCCGCGATGTCACATCTTATCAGGGCCGTGCTGAAAATATATGGAAGGGCAACCACTTCTGCTGCTGCTTCACTGACTTTACACTTGAGGTCTAGTTAAGGGCAACTCGGACATTATTGGCTAAGAACTCTAATAGAAAGTGTCAATAAAGATAAGCACTTTTGCTAAAAACATTTTGCTAAAGACGTTTTTTTTTTGTTTATTGCTTAAGGATTTGACAGATATGAAAATTTGATTATATAATTTAAAAGGCATGATAAGACTTTGTTGATTTTTTTTTTTCTGAGGTAATCTAAGTGTACTTAATCATAAGATGGTACTTGTAACACATTTCAAAAATTGCATATGTCAAGAATCCGGCTTTCATTGTTATATCTGAGCACTGCTCATAAATTTTAGTTAGACACTTCAGTCAATGAAATGTGAGGAGATATGAAGAGTGGGGAGATAAAGATTTTTAACGGTGATGATATTGAACAGGTATCATCTCAGCTCGATGTGAAGCGCTGTCATCCTTCGAAGGAATCTCAACCCGCCAAATCCCTCACTCACTTCATGTGACAGGGGCGGGGGCGGAGGGGGGGGGGGGGGGTTAATTTCCAGCAGCTACATTAAATCAAGCAAGGGTTCGTGCCCAGACAAAAGACCGCAAGAAGCACAAGTGAAAAAAGAGATAACGTATTGAAAAACCGATATTTCATTACTGACGATATTATGTGCATCAGTAATACTTTCTTTCACACCTTGTGAAAGATAAGGTGAAATAAACCCCGTCTCGAGAATTTAATTAGTTCTTCCAGTGACTGAATCGTAACAGAGGACACAATCTCCTTCTGAACTTGTGCATCAAACAAGCATGTAATCACATCAGCCTCCAGTACACACCCATCACAGACTTCACAATCAGACGTCCCTGTCGTTGGACATTGGAGTTACAGGAACTCATTGAATCAAAAAATTATTTTAATATTATACGAGTTCTATGGATGTTCCTTTAGCTAGACAGGATATTGTAGATATGAAAGATGATGCAGTATTATTAGATTTTAAAAGAATTACCATTACCAATGTGGCAAGAAAAAAAAGTTTTCACAGTGACATCTGTCAGAGACTAAGGAAGATTCAACAGCGTTTGTGAAAGACACCTTCTGAGTAGAGGGTCAGCTGACAATCAAAGGACAAATCCGAGGTTAACAAGGTTCACTGATACCATAAAGGAAAACTCTATGTTTATTATATAACGTACATAAACTAAAAGGCCCGATTCTGCATTTTTATGGCACCACCAAAAAAAAAAACATACAGTACAGTATATAAGCAATACAGTACAGAAATAGAATATAAAATTGTGAAATAGATTTTGTAAATATAATTGTCTATAAAAAATTAGTATTTTGATTCCTGGTTCTCGCTTGGTTAGATGAAAGCCTGGTAGAGCCAGCAAAGGTTTTTTTGTGAAGTTAAGGGACTTTCCATGTATCTCATCAGCCACAACATCATTGGTATGAAGACAGGCGCAGACAGGACCTGAACTGCTGCAGGAGACAAATATGCTGTGACATAAATAGGTCTTTAAACATCTAGCCATGTAAATCAAATTCCGAGGAGATGTCTGAAAAGGTGGAGCCTATGACACATGCCAGGCTCATCTAACTGGTACAGTACTTGGCAAACCATTTTGTAGGGAACTGTGCTGTGGGACATTTCATCAGGGTTTATAACAACCCTTGAGTTGGGTTTGATGTTTCTCCCATAGTTTCCATTAGCACACTTGCTAACAACCTTACAGTTGGGTTTAATATGTCTCTCTGATCCTCACCTGTACTGCTGCTACATATGTATAGTTGAAATTGCCTTTCCCACAGCCAACAGGAATGATACTTTATTAATCCCCATGGGGAAATTGTCTTTACACCTCCCTCAACTTGCTCTTTGTAGAGTAAGCTGTCTGGGAAGGGCTGCCAGGGAGCTAGGGGTTAAGGGCCTTGTTCAAGGACCCACAGACGTGCTGAAGCTGGGTTTGAACTGGCAACCTTGTGATTATGGGCATGCAGGCTTAGCCCCCCACACTGCAACTACGCTGAATAACCTCTACACACCAAAACAAGGCAGCATTTTAAAGGATGAGCCCTGGAATTTGTGCTTTCATTTCTGCTATTAAGTCCCTTGGTTCCATACCCTAATAATCCTTTATGTGAACATCTGGAACAAAACTTTATCTTCATTTATCACCACCGCCTTGGTGTTATTATGGTACATGTATTAGCTTTACCATGAAAGCAATTTAGAACTGCCCACATCAGCAAATAATTTAATAAATAATGATGAACGGCGTGGTTATACAGAGCATTCAGTTACATCTAACACAAGCACATAAGCACACACGCTGCATTCAGGTGATATTAAAAAAAACTTTCTGATGGAATACTGGTGTGGGTAATAACAATAATAATAATAATAATAAGCAATTTAACTAATAAGTTAGTAAGTTACATTTCTGAATACTCACTTTGAACCTCTGCTACCATAAGACTCTCTGAAATATTAAAAGATTTCCGGTGTAATTATTTACGAACTGGTCTGCTTAATTACCCTCCAGTAAGATGGAATCTCCTCTAGCAATTTTATTTCCAATCTAATTTTTCTGTCGCATTTTAATTTTTCCCACCTCAGAAGACTCTTCTCTAAAGTGCATTTATAAAAATGAGCGACATCAATTAAATTTGATATTCAATTCTTTCTATGCATAGCAATTAAGTACTTGACCATAAAAAAAATGTTATCATAAAAGCACTTTCTGCAGCTTACGATAGTCCGTAAGGTCACGCCTACGTCTGTAACTCCCAAAGCAGCTTGTGGCTCCTGCAAACATATCACAGCGACTTCAGGTAATTATAGAGAGCATCAAGTCCTCCCTTCAGACTCTCTTTTATTGGTTTTGACAGTGGGTTGTGCATGATGTGCAAACCCTTGTCTACAGGATGGCAGGCCAGTCTCTCCAAGTTCTTCAGAAGGTACATTTCCACTGGGATGTTCTCGATCTTGTTGAAGTCCACATTGAGCAGCTCCAGCGAATCCAAAAAGCAAAGGGATTTGGGAAGGATGCGGATGGAGTTTCCCTCCAGAATGAGGGTCTTGAGGTTGACCAGAACCTGGATCTGGTCGGCGACGTTCTCCAACCGATTGTAGGCCAGGTGCAAGAAGACCAGGTCCTGCATCCCGTAGACGCAGCAGGGGATGTAGACGATGCAGTTGTGGCTGAGGTTGAGCTTCCTCAGCCGCGTCAAGCCGGCCAGGCTCCCAGGAAGGCTCGATATCTGGTTGTCTTCCAGGCTGAGCACCTCCAGCTTGGTGCATTCGGCCAGCTCCTCCGGGACCTCTGTCAGCCGGTTGTAGGAGACGAAGAGGACGCGCAGGTTGGCCAGGCGCCCAATCTCAGGGGGAAGGCTGTCCAGCTGGTTCCCCCACAGGTTCAGTACAACCAGGCTCTGCAGGCGGCTGATGGCGGGGGGTAGGGAACGCAGCCGATTCAGGGATAGGTTCAGCTTCTCCAGCTTGGACAGCTCCCACAGCTCGTCGGGGACTTTAGGCAGACGGCGCGTTGCCATGCTGAGGACGGTGGCATTCCTGCGGATCCTGTCCAATGATGAAGGCGCCTCCTCCAGATCCTCATTTCTCCTCGATTCCCTCGACCCCTTTGCTCCCATGTTTCTCACGGTAGCTTCCCAGAATCCCAGTCTGCAGCGGTTCAGCCTTGGCAGTGGCAGAGTCAGCTAGGGGAGCTTTTCTGGCCGCTACCCTGGCCGCCCCTACCAGAGAAACCTGTGGGAGGCCTGCAGGAGATCCCGCCTGAGCCGTAGCCAGAGGAGCTGGAGCGGGTGTCACTGCCGCCACCTGTCACTGTCACTTCGGGCCGTATCCGCGGCAGCGCCTAACCCCAGGTCGCGGGCGATAAGGGCGCCAGAAGTTTCCACTGCAGCTGCTGGGCGATCAAACACTCTTAAATCTCCCACGGCTTTGGTAATTTAATCCCGTAATAAGCGTATATTTTCAAATTATTAATTAAATAATTTGCGGGGAAAATGAAACGTATACGAGACACGTTCAAAGTTATTGTACTTTATGTGTATAATTTTAGCACGGAGTGTAATAAGGAAAAACAAATGTCAAGCTCTGAATTTAATTAAAAGTGCATTAAGGCTTAAGTCTTACATGATGCGGGTAGCAACTTAAAATGTTTGTTAGAGAAGCGCTTTTTTATTTAGTTACTGCAGCTGACAAGTGTTGAACCCTGTTTTAAACTTAGAATATCAAGCGCATTTTAAAAGAAACTTTACTCTTGCACGTTTGCTCGGTTTTCAGTCGTTATTTCACACATCTGTCCAGCGGGAAAATACACTCATCCAAACCTAAAACGATTCTCAGGTTTGGGGAAAAGGTGCCTGGAAAAAAAGAGATGAAGTGGCTTCAAGTAGCTTGCTGTCGGACAGGGAAAGCATCGGGCAGCTCGGGTCCCCCATCAAGCCGCGGGCGGACTGCAAACGCAGCTGACGCGACAAAAGCCGTAAAAACCCTAATTAGCTCCGTTAACATTGATTTCTGATAGGCAATTAAATGGTAAATGAGGGTGCTGTGAAGGCCTTTAAAATATGCAACAGAATAAACAAAGCGCACTTTTAATGTGTGTGCAGGGATCTTAAAATATGTTCATAGTGCAAAAAACCAATTAAAAAATTACACATAATAAACGTAATGAATTACCCCATGAAACAAAATACATAAATCCCAGGAGTAGTATTTCTGTAGAACACTGCAAAAAAATATTTGACTACTAACCAATGGAAAAAAAATCAAGACAAAAATAATCACCTCATATTGAATACATAGCCCCACTTTGTGTTTCTGTACATTTTTGTTCACCATTACAAGTTATTCACTAAAAACAAGTAAATGATGACATGGAAATGTGAAAATGCATTTCAGGAAATTGCTTTTCCCCTTGAGCTAAATGAAGAACAGCATCTCACTGAGGCAGTAGATATCCGTACAAGGACTCTGGTAAGGTGATCCAACTGGCCAGGATATTAACCGACTCCAAACCTGGTCAGGAGCAGCACCGTCTATCCCGGAGGTATTTATAACTAACTGCCCCCTTTTTACTAAATGACCCACTGAAGCTTTTTAGAGCATATTCAGACTGTGTGTTATTATCTGTACAGAACGAAATAGCTTGCTAGCTGCATACAACACAAAGCTGCGTGTGAATGCGAATTAAGGCCAAAGAACTTCTGTGTCTATCTCATGAAGCAATGAGACATGTGCAGGACCAGCATCACAGATATATATATAAAAACCAACTGCTTTAAAACCATTGAGAAGGAGCCATTTGTCGAAGGTCCAGCTATCTGGCTGGGAAGCAGGATTGGATGTTAAGGTGTATATTTTAATCAGTCCAGTCTGAGATTTATGTACATGCTTACTAACCCCCCCCCCAACCCCCCCCCACCCCCACCATGTGTGTCAGCTGAAAGGTTTAGCGCCTCTAAAAATGTTCTTCTGGGAGAATGAGTTTGTGCACATCCCAGCCCTGCCGGCGATTTATCGCTGTGCTTAGAAACGGCCTTTGGCATCTGCATTCCAGCCTGGACGTCAGGCCCCTGTCTCTACCCCTTCCAGTTCCTGGTGTGCTCCACACGCTTGGGCACCAGCCTTCCACCCTCACATCCCGCCATCCAACCAGCTTCCATCATTCTGTGTTCACCTGCGTTCAGAGAGTGAGATTTTCGCAGCATAGTGTAGCTCTTTATATGTAATGTATTTAACAGATGCTTTTATGCAAAGCAACATACATTTTTTTATTTGAAAGCAGGGTCACTCTGTCCATGGGGGAATTAGGGGTTACAGGCTGTGTTTAAGGGCACAACAGTGACATCACTCTGCAGACCCTGGGATCTGATCTAACTACTTTCTATTCGCAGGCACAACATCCCCATCCATATGCATATGAGCATCTGACAATGAACTCTTGAATGCTGATGAATATCCAGGATGTCAGAAATTCATCCGGAATCCACACAGTCAATGGCAAATACTTGACTCTTCGTTGTACTTTGAATCTCCCTCCCTGTGACCTACCGTCGACAGCACGGAGAGGACCTGGACTGCAGCTTAAGTTCTAGTAATGTGTGTATATAGACGGTTTTATAGGTTTACATTCCTATTCTGGGAGAAGCTTAGCTGTAATACCTAGCTAGGATTTTTACCTGAATATCTTCAGTAAATCTGTAGCTTTAAAAATGTATAATATTAACAACGAGAAAAAAAAAACTTTAGGCTAAGGGATTGATCCGAATTAAGAATTTAATATCTCAGAAGATAATATTGAGCTTTTCGAGTCAGCTATCGCAGATTACCACCAGATTCTTATTCAACTTTAAAAACCTCAATGAGTGTATTACTTTTAAGCATGTGTACTCTTTGGTTGATGTTCTCACCAAATATAGTATCTAAAGTATCATTTTTTGCTCTGAGACTTCACCCTGGCTGACTCGGCCAGTCTGGGACTTGCTCTGTTAGACGGCTATGATGTTCCCAGTGGAAAATGACTCCTGTTCATCTCTTCCAGTTTTTGGACTAAGCCAGTGAGGTACAAGATCCAGGTTGGTGTCTCAAGGTGACTTCAGCCTTTAATTCCAAAGGGCATGTTTGCAACGTTGTACCTAGAGATAATGGCCACAGGAGGAAGGAAAATGTTTTTTTGTTATTTTTTGATAGGTCACCATTCAGATTCTAGAGGGAAATTCTGTTTTGCTCTTAATGAAGATAATGCTTCTCCCCTTTTCAGTTTTAGAGATGTCCTCCCTCTCTCTGCCATTGTGGGGCAGCACTGAGTCTGGGCCTCCTGGCTGTAAAAACACATCACTAATTTGCTGTGTCTGGAATATACCAGCAATAAGTCCAGGATGCTCCGCTCTATAAATACCATCCAGTGAAACGAGGAAACAGAAAGGGATTATCCTGAGGTCTTGGGATCACAGACAGCACCTCATCCTAGGGGGGAATAGATGGGGGCAGAAGAAAGGCTATAATTCATGCATAAAGGCCAGCCTTTTTGTTAGCCAATGATATGTTTTGGTGCGATGACTGGCAGGGGAGGAGGGAATCCTTGGGCCAATCAGCTTTGACATGGAGCCAGTGCTCCGGGGCCTCACCCCTGTATATACCCTTGCCACATCCCCAGCCTCGATCTGGGCAGAGAGACGGAAATGAAGACACGGCCATCAGCTGCCTCTTCAGCGCTTCATTTTGCCATTGTGCTCATCTGTAGGTTTCATTTCTGCCTCGTGCTGGGATACTCAGCGACTGCCGGCAGTTAATCACGGAACGTTCCAGTCTGCCATCCATGGAAAGAGATAAAAGGAGAGAGGGAGCTGAGGATTAGGCGGCCGCCAGCTCTCTACTCCTTGCAAGGCACAAATGCAGGCCACCGATCTCAGATATCGGCAGGCGCTAGCACCCTGAGCATTTGTGTGCTTGGTGGGGATCTGGAAATTTCTTTTCGGCCTGGAGAACTGCATTATGGGTAGACGAATTCTCTCACAAAAGGTGTGGTGGTGAGATGAGCGTGCTGGGCTCATCCCGGCTGAGTGGCCTTGCGAAGCGTTATGCTAATTCAGCATCTGCTCATGCATCAGCATTCTTAGGACCTTGATATGAAAGTGTTTTTTCTCATAAAAATGTATTTCATATTGTGGTTATCTGTTAAACTGTAGCAGCATATTAACCCATTTATCCATCTACAGGCAGCACCGGGCTTGAGGTAGGGGACAGGGACATCACAGGACACACACAGTCACACACTGAAGGTGTCCACACACACAGGAGGTGGGACTCAAATCCAAACCCTAGAGGTGTGAGACAGATGTCACACTGTAACTATGCAAAAACTTCCCGCATTTACTACAGATTCACCTTAATAATAACCACATAAATGAACTTTTCTGGAACTCCATCAGGAGTGAAATATCATTATTCGCTTCTATTTAAGATGGATGCTTTTGAGCTTTTCAGTTTATATAATGGGTTATTTTTTCTTTTAACATATACAGTATAGAATTTTATTTCATGTAAATTCAATAAGTGAAAAGTAAAAAGTGAGCATTCTCCATCTTAATTGCACTCATACATATTTTCATGATAATAAAATCAATCTTGCTACTGTGATCACATTATATTTCAATTGACTCACAGGGCAAATGTTTAAAGAAAAACACAGATAATCTGGTTTTGCCCCAGCAAATGTATCCCTATGGTCTGGTTTTAGGCACTGGAACAGCCCTCTAAAGCATGGCCAGGTCTAAGGGTAAACTGAGGAGGACACGCCCCCCCCCCCCCCAAGATTTTCCTTTTGCCCCTTCGTGGAGTTTTCAGCCAATCACAAACACTTCCTTCCTGTCAATTCAGTTCTGATTGACCAGGTTGGCTGTATAAAATCAATACTATTAATAACAAACTATAAAACAAACAGGTCCCAGGTCAAGCCTGCCTTTTACTAGGCTTTCTGGAAATATTACAGCCTAACAGCACTACAGGTCTAAGACTGGCAGATTAAGCTTGGGCCTGAGAACCCACAGAGTGTTAAAACAATTGTGTCCCGGACAGCAACAGGCTAAGTGGTGAAGATAACGAGGTCCCACGTGAGATGTGCAAGACACTGGCAAGATAAACACAAGTAATGCAGCACTAGGAAAAGACTCCAGTATTGGCCGTCAGGTTTCCACACTGGCCCAGATGTTTCATTGCCCGCGTTCATCTGTGTGGGCCATGTGGGAGGCACCAGGAAGGTGCTGGTTTGAATCCCAGCCGTCTTGTACTCCCACCTGCGCATAACTCAGCTCAAGGGAACTTGACTTTAACTCCCACATCATATACTTTCAGCATCAGAGAAAACCTGTGCAGATGGAAAACAAACACAGAGGAAGGAGACCTTAACGGCAAGTTTTTCAGAGAACGAGGGAAATACACTTCCTCAGACTGTTCACTTGAGTTCTCAATGTGGTCGATTCGGTCCTGTTTAGGATCACGAGCTGGTAGTTACAGAGCAGAAAAGTTTGTGGAAAGATCACATCAAACAAAGGTGAGGAGGACTCCACATCCGCAGGAAGAGTGGAACACGATTTATCTGTTTATTTGTCGTAAATATTGTCTTTCCAGTGATTTGCGATGTTACTTCTTCAGGTCAGCAGCACATTCGTGAGACAGATCATTAAGGGTCACCTTCGACTGGAAATAAAAATGGCCCGGTTTAATCACTGCTACGTGACACCTTTTAAGAAGGAGAGTCTGGAGTAGTTATTAATGCTTAAAGAACATTTCTACACACCCACATCTATAAGCATTTATATACCTAGGCTTAAGATTAATACATCCTTTCTCACCAGTAACGCGTTATTTATGTAAGACTTATCGGCATATGCAAGTGATTGGCCCGTGTTTTAGGTGTTGGCCCTAATAGCTCAATGCAGCGTTTTTATTGGGCTGTGCGTTAACCATTAACTGTATTGAAGGCCACCACTAGGTGGCAGGGCTGACAAGAATACAGCATCTCAATGGCAGACGAAGAAAAAATAATGCTTGTATAATTAATCATAACTTGGGGACATCATTAGGAATGGGCAAACAGACAAGATGGTTCCGAGAAAGGAAAGTATCTGTTGAAATTGAATCCCCTTCAGTCTAGTGGAAGAGGCAGCCAGTCCTAAGGAATATTTTCAGTGCCAGAAGTGGCAAAAAACTGTATTGTCTCATTAAAACTTATTTTAAATCACTTTAAGTGGATGTCTGTGAGCCACTCTTTCCGGTAGCGCTGTACCGGGAATCAGTCCGAGGCAGGGAAACAGGTGTCATGATGGAAACTCAAAGAAAGGCACTTAATAGCCTCGCTGTTTCTGCCCCAGCTTGGATCACCCGAGATCATCTGCCCCGGCTTACAGTGCGCTCTCCTGCTTCGTTTTGAGTCGTATCTCCAGGGCCGATAATTCATTTTGTACTGTCTATATGAAATTTTAATGGACAAACAGGAAACGAAAAGTGGGACACGAATGAAATGCATGTGTAAATGACAGTTTTCAAGTGTCGTACTTCCATAGTCCAGGCACTTTGCATTCCGATGACAGTGATGTAATCATTATATCTATATTACAGAATATGGTTGTTCAGATTTGTAAGAACACGTAGACCTACGATGAGATGTGTTTGGTTAAGATCAGACCCAGCTCAATGAGAGATGAAAATGTTCTGGAAATTACACGTAATTCATTTTGCTACAGCATCACCTCTTGGGCATCTGAAAAAACAGAAGCGGTGATTAACTAAACAAATCATGTCAATAAAGCGATTAGGGTAGATTAAAGGCAAATTAAAGTAGCCTGTTTGTGGATTTCAAGACTGACCTTCGATAGTTCTATGTTATTGTTATTGTATTGTTAATGATGTGTAAGTTTGTGTATGTTTCTCTGCATGTTTCACCACTAGAGGGCACAGGCCTAATATTGCCAAATAATGACTGAAACGTCTACACAGCCAAACTAATCAGCCTCAAAAGAGCATATCCAAGAGCTGCACAGTTACAGTTTACCTTATAACGATTTCATTGGGTAGTTTGTTACGTTTGCTCAGAGTTAATTTCTTCTACTGCCTAAACAGCAAGTTAGTTGGAGGACATATTGGAGTACAATGTATATTAGTCCTATACATGGTAAAGCCCATGTCTGAATAACACTTCTGTGTGTGTGTGTGTATGTGTGTGTGTGTGTGTGTGTGTGTGTGCATGTATGGACAGTAGATTAGAACTGTTTATAAGATGAAGGATATAAATAAATTCTGTTAGAGCCATAGATAAAAAAAATATTTTATATATGTCATTTATTGTACATAATCCAATAATTTAACATTTTTATTTTTACAGTCTTATTTTGTTATATTTATTGAATATTTTATTGAAGTTATGATAGTATCTGTTTTTGTTAGCAATACTGTATAAATTGAGACCCCTACTGAATGTCGACAGGTTTGGTATGACTCCGTCTTTGTGGAAAGACCCATAGTCACGTGTAGTTTTGGTTGCAATAAGTAAGTTTGGTGTAAGGAAGGATTTTGAAAGTGTGGAGCAACACAGTTTTTTGATCTCAAGCGGGATCTCAGTATATTCTCCTCAATAACGGTTATCTTAAACACATCTTGAACCACTCACTATGTTATCAGTTGGTGCAGGATTTTCAGAGCAATCTTTCTGTATGTTTTGCTGTCATCTAAGCTGTCATGTGAAGAAGAAGCTATAGGAAGAGATACTGGGTAGTAGCTTGTGTTATTAGTAATACTTACCGGTCTTCCGTAACCACTTATCCAATGTAGGGTTACAGTAAGATATCCCAGCAATGACCCCAGATGAGATGTCAGTCCATCCCAAGGAATGCAGTGTCACACCATGGGGAAATTAGACACACGTAACTGCCTGTCTGCTGCAGAGGAATCCCACATAAACACATGGAGAACATGCAAACTCCACAACAGGTGGAGGTAAGACTCGAACCCCCACGCCTGGAGGTGAGAGACCACAGCACCATGCACTGAGCCACTGTGCAGTCCGTGTGTGACCTCCTGTTTTAACATCTTAATTTTTTAAAAAAGTGAAAAAAATGTTGTGCTTATACAAAAATTGTCATGCCTTTCAAAGACAACATTAAGACCTGACTTAGGGATTCTGAAGGATAAAAAATACATGGCATCTGTCATGTCCTGTATCCCTGACCCTCCTGTCTCCTCCCTCCCGTGGCCCCGATGAGCCTCGCCTGGTGCGTGTTGCCCCTCATTAGTCTTTGTATATAAGTCCCTGTTTGCTTCGTCAACCTCAGTCCGGTCATTGATGTCGGCCTTTCTGGTGCCTGTGCCCTCCCTTGTTCCAGTCCTCCCTTTTTGATCCCTCGCGATCCTGTTTGTTTCCAGCTTCCAGCTATTCATTTAGTTCAATAAACCCCCGTGTGTCTCATCACAATGCCTGCCCTTGAGTCCTTCGTTCCTCGAGATGCGACATTATCATCTTTAGGTCCAGGTAAAAATAGGATGATGTAATATGGATGTGAAAGGAACATCCAGTCCATCATCTTACTGTTCATATCTAATCATACTTTTGAGGATTTTTTTTCCAGCACTGAAGTGACTGAGTCTAATGTGTCGGTACCATGATGTTTATCCAACATTATTGCCTACTTCTGATTTGAGTATCAAGAGAATGAATTCCATCAGAGCAGAATTTACCTATAACCCATAACTGTAACTCAGAGTCCTGTGTACAACGAACAATACTATTTGGCAAATTTGTCCTGTCCCTAGAAACAGTCATATACTGTAACACAAGTAGGCCTAATGCAAAATAACATTATTATTGTGATTATTATTACTATGACTATTATGATTTATTACTGTAGCACTGGTAGGGCGCATGTCCCAGCATGCCCCACGTGCAGTTGTAAACAGCCCTTGTTGTCTTGTTGTTAATGTTAATGGTTACATTCCTTATTGTTGCGCACGTGTTTACCGGTGTCTTGTGTGTACCCCGTCAGATCCCCGTGTCTATTTAGCTTACGTAAATCTCCCTCAGTGTGTGTATCTTGCAGTTCGGCGTCTGACAACCTTGTGTTTCCTTTGTGTTATTGGTTCCGTGCTTGTTGGGTGCCTTATATAACCCTTTTCAGGACCGTGTAAATTAAAGACACGCTTGCTACATGATCTGGAATCAACCCTGACAAACTTATTAGTAGCACACAAAATATCCTCCTGATACCCCACCCATTCATTTATGTCCATTGTAATGGACATTTTGTTTTTGCATCTATCTTTTCACTGATGTAAGGAAACGTATTTATTCCTGTTGTACACTAAAGAGGACATGCTGTGAAATTAAAAATAAAAAAAAAATTGAAAAAATCTAAATTGTAAGATGTATTATTTCCTCCAAAGACAAATAACCTAAAATTGAAAGACACTTTTTTCCTTGGGTCTCAGGAGGATATAGTAGGATTTCAGGTACAGAAGTAACGCATTTAATATAAAGAACCGTTACGTTCTGACCGTATTCTAAACTAGACATACTGCATACTCGAGTCTTGTAACTAACTCAGCACTTTTAATACTGTAAATCACCACACATAGTTTCTTAAAATATTTGTTTTATTGTTAATATTGATTGGTGCTCCCCAAAGTAATATACTGCGATACATTTTGAAATCGCTGAACAGAGGTGGAGATCAAGGCAGTTTTTAGCTATTGAAAAAAAATCTGTGGCTAAGTCAAGTTTACCTGGGCCTTGACTTTTTTTTAATTGAAAATAATTGGCATCGGGGATAAAATACTCGGGGCCCCGAGTGATCGGACCTAACGACGCCCATGGCGGGATTAATCCTTGCGTATTATGTTTCGGGAACCTTTTCCTTACGGTATAGGCTAATAAAGGTTTCACAGAGGTAGCATAGGTTAAGTAGTCTAAATGTGAATCGATCAGAGACTTGAAGGAAAAAATTAATATATATCAATTTACAAACAAGAATAACTATTTTTGTGCTTGCCAGCTGATGTAACACCAATAAACAGGCCCCCGACAGTCGAATCCTCCACCCGCAAGGGAGGGGTCCTAGCTGTTTGTAGACTTTACAACGGCACTTTAACTTAGAGCTGAGCTCACGTTAATGAAGCAACAGAAAACAAATTAGAAACGATAATAAGAAAAAAAACAAAGCGAATTACTATGTTCCCGTATAGTTCTCGTTGCGTATATGATCATATTCTTAAAGTTTACTTTGCAGTGCTGCTGTTTTGCGCATCCTCTGTGGAAAGTCAACAAAGAGGTGAGTTTTCTTATAACTATCATAAGTTTTGGTGTATTATTATGTATTGTGTACATAAAAAGTGGTATAATGTACCATGTCATGATGTGTAACGTTACATTATGACAGGAACTGACTGAAAAGCTCTAGACAAGCAATTTGCGTAGTAATCTATCCCCATTTAAATTATTGTTTCACATGGTTTTTTATTGTATTTGGTTGTTCGCATTTTATTTAATAATTTGATATATGCCATTATTTCTAAATGAAAAAAATGCATCAATCCCGGTCTTCAAAGTATTTAATGCTTCCGGAACATTGTTAAATTACTGAGCAAAACGTTATACCACGCAGATTTCGGAGACCTGGTGTTTTTATCAGTCACATAATTTCAGTGCGCAAATCGTTTTAAAGTCTATTTTTTTTATCTTGTTCAGTCCATTGAGCCGACTGCAACAGTGAGCCCGGACCTTTGTTTTCTTCTGTTACTTTGTATCCACTTACAGTAAGCTCGCGGTCTAATTAAGCAATTGTTTTAAGAGATGCATTTAATGGTTCAAGAGAAAAAACTCCTCCGGGACTTTTTTCCAGCACACGTTTGTGGTGACCTGCCAAGCGACGGTGCAAAATTAATATCAGGACCTGCTGTCTCCTGATAACAAGGAAAAGGAAATTAGCGAAGTAAACTTTACAACTTGCAATATGAAACATTGTTTAACGGTTATACTAGCAGACTGGGAACCGAACCCAGGATTGTTGTAAACTGGTTACTTTCAAATGGCACCTTTATTACTTGTGTATATAATAGGTGGCAGGCACAATTACACTATAAGAGATTTTTCACAATAAATTACATTCTTTCAAAACGTTGTTTTCTGTAGGTATCGCCGTTGTGCCGCACAGCGGCAGGCAATAAGCCTACACAATCTAATTACCGGGAGGCAATTTGGCATCTGAAGGGTCGCTGCTGTTTTGATCCCTGTCTGTTATGTCTAATCTTCTCTAAATTGGTAGCAGCAATTTCCCTTTTGAAATTTCGGTTCATAACATTACGGCGCCTGACACTACAGAACATCATGTTGTGTCTGTATCTGCATCCACAGTGCGAAATTGCAACGTGTAATCCAGGGGTTAACCTGCCTTGTGAGGCGGCCTTTCAGAGCTGCCACGGTCATAAACGGTACACGGCGCTACTCTGCACCATGACGCTCTCAGAAAACTGGACCCCTGGGGTCTGTTAAGCAAGAAACACGACAAAGGAACCGAAGGAGTTGAAAATTAGCTAGATGTTCTTCCCACAGTCACCTTTTCATTTAAAGCTGAAACCGTATAGTTACTTACGTAACTTTTATTCAGTAAAGTTAATGGACAAGTTCGTAAATTCTTTCGAAAGACCAGGCATGGTTAGCATTAATTAACACATTTTGCTTGTGATTTTCTTTAACTTATAATGTAAATAAGCAGAGGGTAGGCTATCTAACATGTTAATCCCGATGTTATGTTTAAAAGACTAACATGCCCAACAACATAAAGTTATATTTGTTTGTTTTTAATGTAGCTCTTGGTGTCAGAGCCAAAAAGCATGTCAAACAGATTCACACTAAATCCAGGAATCCATTTTAAAAGTAACATATGCTAATGAGGTTTCGGCGCAACAACCCACTAAATAATTCATTTTTTGTCTTTCCCAAATTAACCCAGACAACATACAGTAGTAGCCCCTTCATACTGTCAGATTTTTAATTTTTTTTTACTTCTGAACATGTAAAACCAGGCACTCATCTAAGTTTTCCAGCACAAGACAGGAGCAGACCATGGGGGTGTAATTGAAGGGAGCTCGGGGTGTCCCAGAAGGTGTCAAGGAAGTGGGCCATGTCCTCTTCCGTCCTTGTACACTTGATCTGCAGGTTATCCCCAACCAGCCACATTAGTAATAGCCGTGGGAATCCAGTTTCCCCATTACCTCTGCCTGCTGCTAATGGAAAGTTTAGCAGCTTAGACGATGGTTATATTCAATGCATCTCAAATATTTTTTCCATTCATCCATACTGTAACTGTATAAATAGCAGGACCCTGTCTGAGGCAGCACAGGACCAATGAAGGGGAAAACCCTGAATGGGACATCAGTCCATTACAGGGCACATACACGATCACACACTACAGGCCAGGTAGAGACACAAGATTGCATATCTGCATGTCCTTTGACTGAGCAGGAAACCCCAAAATGCAGAGGAAACTTGTAAAATGTGGGGAGCATAACCTTACACTGAGCCTGGGCTGGCGTTGGTATTTTTTCCCTTAAACCCTTGGATACCCAACCTGCTTAATAGGCACTAGGAGAAGGTCCATCCTGAGATGGCCATTTGGGACAGCAATCCTTGTTCCTTATCGATTTTGCTTCATCCAGTGGTCTGGTGACTAGAGAAGAGGAAGCTAGCAAACGAGACACCTACACTGGCTCACCGAACCAAAACAACCACCATGAAGGAACATGAAGAAGACCTCGTAAGCAATGCAACATTCAAGACTTTTCAATGCTCCACACTTCAATGCTACTGACACAGGTGCTCCTGTGGATATAGAGTTCAGTCTTTATGAACCCAACTAATGGTGTCAGACAGGAGCGCAGGGGACCAGTTAATATTAGAAGCTGAATTATGTGCAGTACCCCACAGCTGAATACGGTGGCAAACCGATGCCGTGTCCTTCAAAGTCAATTTTAAAGTCCTTCTTTTAACATCTGGCTCCTTTCCTCAAGACGTCCTCCTCACTCTGACCTCAATGCATTCGCAAGATCTCTGCCAGTAGGAATTAATGCCTTGTCACTTTTGCTGGCTTTTAAAAATGGATAGAAAGATCTTCATATGCTCTTACACAGTCCTTACTGTGGTGTTAAGCCTACCCAGTCTCTGCAGGTTTAGAAGAACTGAAGATTTTGAAGCTGTGATGGCTTTGGTTATTTGGCTTTTTCGTGGTTATTGCTTTTTATCTTTAAAATATGGGCCCCATCATTGTCCAATGACCCATTTCTCTGCATGAAGCAATTAGGGGCAGCTGGGTGTGTCTTCAGCTTCTGCTTTAACTCCTGGCCCTTCAAGTGGCTTCTCAAGCATGGCTCATCTGACAGTCAGTTAACATTGAGTTTCAGGCTAAAGAAATGTATGTGATGCCCCCCCCCCCTGTTCGGTGCTGAATGTCTCAGTGTGAAGAGTTCAACGATTCTTTTAGACTAGGAAATGCTTGTTTCTTTAATTAGTAGTGCCTTTCTCGAGTGGTTTGCTTTAAGATACGGAAGGGAGGACAGGAAGAAGACGAAGACTGTTTACTGTGGGGTTATGGCTTGGCCTCAGAGGAGGCTGTGTGAGATGTGGTTGGTTTAACCATCAGAGGTGTGATACTAATGTAGCAATGGAGCAGAGTAAGGAGGTGAACCAAAGATTCCCAGCCAGTGAATGAGAGACCCAGGTCAAGCACATCAGTTTTCTCGACCACAGAGAATGGACTTTTAGGGTATTACCAGGGGGGGGATTCCTTCAAGGATATTCGAGCCACCAGCTCACCTTCATTCATGTTCCCTTAGGGCTCTTCCCGTCCATCTTCAACCTCGCCAGCATCTCCCAGATATCCACCAATGCCACCTGCGGTGACCTGGTCCCTGAGACGTACTGCAAGCTAGTGGAGCATGTTCCAACACGACAGATCCTCGCCCGGCAGTGTGGGATCTGTGACCTACACAGCACCAACTCAGAAGGTACCAGCCCTGATGTAAACACCTTCGATTGCCAACTGAATTCTGATATGGTCTTAACTGATTCTTGCCAGTAGCAGGAAGCTTTAATACTGATATTATATATGTTACATAGTTCATTACATAAATTGTCTCCGATGAGAACTCCTGTTCTGTTGGATGTGTTTGGCTTGTTACCGCTCCCAGCCAATATACTTAACTCAGAATTACTTTCACAAGCACCCAGCTGTCTAAAACTGACTAAAAGCACCTTGTGCGTTAACTGAATTACAAGTCTGGAATGAAATGGTCTCCCCGATGGGCAAAAACTCTTCGAGCTGAAATTATAGCCACTCCGTATGGGGTTTTGTCCAAAGCAAATTACCTGCATTTTACATTTCAGAATTTATACATTGTCAGAAGTGTTGTTAGGCAACACCTGTCGACTAATTAAAACAGCAGGGCTCAGCCTGGGACTTTCACTCATAATCTTTTAGCTACAATCCTGTGTCGTTTTCTACTACATAATCCGCCGTCCTGATGATAAGCTATAAAGCAGTCAGACGATGTGCTTGGAATTATGCTCTGACCAATGTGTTGCTATGGGAGACAGAGAGGCATCCCATTACCAACGCCATCGACGGGACTAACGCTTGGTGGCAAAGTCCCAGTATCAAGAACGGCAATCAGTTCCACTGGGTGACCATCACTCTGGACTTGCGACAGGTAAGACACGGTGCAATATACACATACGAGTTACAGCAGATGGTTTAGCTACTCTCATACTGCTCACTGTTCAATGGCGCCATCTTGGGGTGGCATAGAGCCATCTTCAGTCAGCCTTCTTAGAGTGAAGTATGGCTCATTAATAGGCAGTCTAGTGGGTAGCACAGTGACCTCACACCCCCATGGAATTAGGTTTAGTTTCATCTCCTGGCTCTGTGCCAGTGGTCTTTGCAGGTTCTCCATGCGCCTGTGGATTTCTGGGAATTTGAGTTTCCTTCCACAGTCCCAAAGCATCATAGTTAGTTGAAATGGTATGAGTGTATGCCCTACAATGGTCAGGCATCCCATCCAGGGTGTCCTCTACCTCGTACCCTGTGCCTGCTGGGGTCAGCCCATGCTCACTGAGACCATGGATAAGAAAAGTAGTTATGGAAATTAGGAATAATACACCTTATCTTCTCATTCTCATTCCCATTCAAATTCAAATAAATTCTATACAATTTGGTATTGTGTTGTATTTCTTTAAAAAGCTTTACTGATGTCTACTTGTGATTCCTGTTACTTGTGAAAAGGAGAGCATAAGTTCTGCATTCGTGTGTAGATTTATATGATATCATTTTGAAATGGCTAGTTTAAAACAGTCTATTGTGCCGTCCTCCTTCCAGAGGTCGCTTGCGCTCATTAGGAAAAGGGGCTGTCTGTAATGCTGAACCTTCTCTGAGCTGAAGCCAGTGGCATCGACTTTGAATTCAGATCGAATTGCTTGTTAGAGGCGAGAGGGACACAGGACCCGCATTTCTTCATCTTGCCACCGAGACTATTAGCTGAACAGGAACGGCGAGCCGGTCGGATGGTCACGCGGACTCTAGCCCACTGAGGTGTTCAGGTTTAACACGACGATAAACAATGTGCTTTAGAACATCACAGATAAGCTTTGGCAGAAGTCGCAGTCTGAATCTGGAGGAGCCTCGAGTGAAGTTAGAGCAGGTCAGTGACGTGTCTCATCCAGAGGAAGTGCCAAAAACCCAGAAGTAGCTGCCAGGATGTGCTTCACAGGCGGTGAGATACAGGATTGTGAGCCTCAGGCGACAGGAGACTCATCCGGGAGGAAGGACGGCGCAGGGAGAGTGTATGACCTCCAGCTGCCACCAGTCTGAAGGTCTTCATCTAGCTCTTTCTGTCACCACTCATCCTCGGTGACTACGACGTGGCCCCCCTTCTGGGGGAAGCGGTGAAATGAACCAGGAAGAGATGGGAAGGAGTTAAACAGGGGCCTGATTAAATCAACCCCCCCCCCCCCAACCCAGTCTGCCACTGACAAATTAGAAACCCAGACGTGACCGTCGTTTCCGTGGTGATTTCGATGTCGCGGCTCTCATTTCGGAATCTGGCACGGATCAGCGGCTCGGCCGCTTGAGATGAGAGGATGGCTTCGCGTGCCGGATCCGACGGGAGAAGGTGGGTGACCTTTTCGGGAGAACTTGGCGTTAATGACCGCGGACGTGGAGGCAGGGTGGGCCGTAGCTGCCAGGAGCTCCTCTGCTGGGGAGAGACACACTACCACTCTGAGTGACTCCTCCAAATGACTGTTCAGGCTGTTCCCAGTGGGGAGGTGCGAGACCCCGAAGAGTCGCTGAGGAGTCATGCATCATAGGACACCAGCCCCTGATCCACTGGATGGAGTGACTTAAAATTCCATGTGACAAGTACCTCTCTACATTGCTAGCCGAGCACGGCATGACTCAAAGCACTTACAAAGCCAACCAGAATGATCTGTAAAGCAAAAGAGAGCAGAGTTCTAGAATGACCTCGCACTTTCACTGATATGGGTTTGATTCCCACCCACCAAAATTTGAGGAATGTGCATGTTCCCCCCCATCCAAAAACATGGCTTGCTATCCCAGTCCCAGCCTTGAACCCTTTACTATCAAGGATAGGTTCCAGGTGATGCTGTACTAGATATGTGGTTATGTAAAATGTAAAATGCTTTGAAAATAGATGGACATGTCTGTATTCCTTTTTGGTTTAGTTAACCCCTAATGTATAATGCGGAAATATTACCCTTTGCATCACCTACACCTATATGACATCAAGGAAAAATCCTTCTGATTTTCTTCAGAATAAGAATCAGATTCATTGGCCAAGTGTGTTAAGGTAACACTTTTCTTAGCAAGTCCTGTTTCTGAGATGCTGAGTATCTCAGTTAATAAGATGTTTATTATCTGGCTGCAGGCCAAAGCCTTCCCAGTAACCAGTGTCCGTAAATCCAACCTTTATCCAGGAAAAGTCTCATTTAACGGCTGAATTACATTTATGGAAAAAAAATGCTTATTGATGCTTTTTGTACAGAATGATATACAGTACTGTGTGCGAGTCTTAGGCAGTCAAAGAAAACAATGTTTAAATGATCTTCATGCTGGTGTAAAACTATGACATGTCTGTAAAACAACATCAGTTTAGCCGTTTTAAAACAACTCCAAAAGTCACCCTTGGATTTGCAGCAACCATCCAACACATCCACCTATTTCTTAGCTTGACTGCTAGCACACCTCGTGCGGCTAATCAATGCCTCACTGACTTTTTTAACGAATTAAATTAATTACTGACGTGAGCTGGTGGTGAAATTTAATGAATACCTGGAATGTCTGTGTTGCCCGTGAGGAGAGGTTTGGGAGCTGAAGCGATGTTCATCTAGCCATCCAATAATATATTAGTAAATTTTAGGAGAACAGGTTAAATTTTTGTTCGTTTTTATTGTGTTATTCTTAATTTGTATCTGTTCTAATGCTAAACTGTGTTTTTGTTCTGAGCAAATTTACATTTACTACCCAGATAAATAGCTTTAAACATTTCCGTTGTCTTCCTAAAACTTTTACATCACACTGTATATACAGATATTTTGTCACTGCCTTTGGATTAAACACGGTTTGCATAGTTTGCATGGAATAAAACGTGATTCGTTTATGTTCATTGATACAGGTTGTGCACTTGGATGTCCTAATTCCCAGTTAAGTTCGACCTGAATGGAAATAATTCTTTTGACATCAATCAAACGGAAATCAGGCTTGTGTGGGATCTGCAAAGACATCCTACTGAAAGCACATGCAGATATATATTAGATAGGTGTCATATAAATAATTAAAATATTACAGAATATTGGCCATCTCCTCAAGTGTTGGACACCAGAGCTTGCTGCAGCCTCACATGGGGGGGGGGGGGGGGGGGTGGGCGTGTGGGAGGGCAGCAGGGAGTCCCAACCACCCCCTGATGAATTCTGCCTTGAGCTTGCTCCTGCTGACCCTTCCCAGAGGCGTGGGAAGAGGTATCTCTTAGACTTGCTGGAATCTGTATTTCTCATTTGGGGTCTTTGGGGCAAAGCAAGCATGCAATGAGGCTCTGTACTGCAGTGAGCCCTGGTGTGAAGGGATTCCCTGTACGACTCCGTGTGGATGAGTTATTTAGCACTCAAGATGCTCCCCTCTATTTTCATAGCATTCTTGCTGGAATTCTTGCCTTTCGTTTCACAAAATCATTGCGTATGTTGCAATGAAAATGGAGGGTAACTTTTGCAGCATTTACCCATTGGCAAAGCCTGCACGGCACGTTGATCTGAACAGAACTTTGCGCAGACGTACCACCCTTTGAGATTATGGTTAGAAATACACAGGTTCCCAGCACGAAATTCTTATCTCTACAGTGTTTTTTGCTTGTTTGTTTTGTTTTGGTGCCAGTGCTGCTAGCCAAAGCTTCCAGTGGTTGACCAGAAACAAGTATGAGATATTAGTGGGGAAATAAAACCTCACATCATTTAATATCCCTCCAATAATCTAGTATGTGAAATACAAGAACACAGAAGAGCACATAATAGTGTCAAGCAAGCCATCATTTTTAGCGATTGATTAGACCAGGGATCCCTGGACAGTGGAAGTCTGGGCAGTTTCTCTGCATAATGTGTCTAATGACCACCTTCCCGTTTCAGCTTTTTGCAAAGAACGCAGCCTGTTAGCAGCTTAAAGGAAGCTGCAGCTCTTACTGATGAGGACTGTCACCACTCCTCATAAATTAGACTGTGGAACTCTTGTATTCTGTAAAAATTAGGTCAGTCACTGTCTCCATTACTTCAACGTTAATTGTCGCAGAGAATTTCTTTCTATTTCAAGGTTAGAGGGCATTTTCCCGGTCATGGAAGAAGCGTGCGGCAGATATGTTTGACTTTCTCAGCGGTTTGTGCATTTGTGGGCAGTGGAAATGGGTGAATAATATATCTTTCAAACAATATCATTCAACCTTAGCTGTCCCTGATGTGCTGCACAGCACATTCTGAAAGAATATCACAAAACAAGTAATTCAAACATTTGTATCATTTGTATTTGTAATTTTTTCATTCTGAAAACCTTGCATTTATGTGAATGTGTGTAGAATTAGACATGATCACCTGACCAAACACCAGGCAACAAAATGGAGATTTAGTGGAAAACCTTTTATGATTGTGTCTTGACTCCTGTATTTGTCCAGGTCTTTCAAGTGGCCTATGTTATTGTCAAGGCCGCTAACTCACCGCGACCTGGAAACTGGATCCTGGAGCGATCTCTGGATGACATTGAGTATCATCCCTGGCAATACTACGCCATAAGTGATGCAGAGTGTCTGACTCGCTACAACATCACCCCTAACACTGGGCCTCCTGCCTACCAGCAGGATGACGAAGTCTCCTGCACCTCTGAATACTCGCGGCTCGTCCCCCTGGAGCACGGAGAGGTATGTTTGGGCCGGCACCGTGGCTCATTTTCCCAAACATCCTTGCTTGAACGTTGGTTGTCTTGAGTCTTGGGAGACTTTACTGTAATACACCCTCAAGATGCATTGGTGGGCCAGCCAAGCTGACATACATGGAGCCGTTTTGCACTTGAACTTGCACTTGTCTCCCAAAAGCCCTAAAATACTCTCCATGTCTGACAATGATACAAAAACACTCGAAGCTAACAAATAAGTTGCAGGACATCCATGCTACCTCAATCCTTTATAAAAAACCTGGTGAAACTCTGTTTCCAGGTTAGTGTCTAGGGATGCATATTACTGGTACACAAGTACGCATTCACCTTTAACAGCGCAAACGCATACATATTTTATGTGCAATTGTGCTGCTATGACGAGAACTGACAAGGCATTTTAACCTTTATGATGTACGAATTAGCGTATATAAAGGTTAAAATGCACGGTAATTTTTTGCTCTGTTACAACAATCGATCTCTGTACGTATCGCTTTTAAGGTGAAATGCGTACTTGTGTATCAGTTATGCGCATCCCTGACCGTATCTTTTGCTAAGTGGACCAGACTTTTGGCATCTAGTCATGGACACCCCTTGGGAAACAACTGAATGTTATGTCAGTCCTTTAAATTTTAAGATTCTCCCCATTTTATAAAAACTGCATAATCCTTTGAAAGTAAGGGAGCCGTGTTTCTTTACCTGTGCTCCTTGCATTTGGCTTATCCATCAGATTCACACCTCCCTGATCAATGGGAGACCCAGTGCAGACAACCCCACCCCCGAGCTCCTCAAGTTCACCACCGCCCGCTACATTCGCCTGCGGCTGCAGAGAATCCGTACCCTCAACGCTGACCTCATGACCATCGCCCACCAGGACCCCAGTGAGGTGGATCCCATCGTCACACGGCGGGTGGGTGCGGCCGAATTGCAACCACCAATCATGCTTGGGGAGTATATAGTCCGCGTCTTTCAGGCTACAGCAATTGTTTCTCATTATATTTTTTGTGTCTGATGTTATGCTTTTTCAAGCAACTAATTAATTAGGCTTGTTAAGATGGTTGTTAATTAAATCCTCACCATTAATTGTCAGGGTATAAGAGCATGTTTTTTTACAGGTTTAAAGCAATTTTTATTTTTTGTTACAAATATGTTGAAATACGTGAGTAGGTGAATTGATGTCTCTCAATTGCCCTTTGCCTGTGGTTGTGTGTGTGTGTGTCTGTGTGTGTGTGTGTGTGTGTGCGAGCGGGTTTACCTATCCTTATGGGGACACAATGTCCCCATAACGTGATAAATATCTGTTTTTTTCTCCTATGGGGACCGGTTTCCTGGTCCCCATAAGGGAAAACTCTATTTTATAAAAATCGGTGACTGTTATGAAAAAACTAAAAATGCAAAAACTCTTGTATTTTGTTAGGTTACTTATGGTTATGGTTAGGGCAGGGTAGGGGTTAAGGTTGTCATAGTTAGCGTTAGCATTTTTCCCATTGAAATGAATGAGCGGTCCCCATAAGGATATGTTTACCCTACATATGCATGTGTGTGTGTGTGTGTGTGTGTGTGTGTGCCCTGCTAAAGACTGGCATCTGGATAGGCTGCAGGCTCCTGGCGACTAAAGACTGGTTATAGAAAAAGTACAGGGACTGATTAACTTCTCTGGGGGCTCTAGGCTGACATGGGTAGGGGGGGCCTTCAGCAGGCCATAAGAGAAATGAGGGGGAATTAATAACGATGGAGCATCAATAATTTACTAATCAAAGCGTGGAGTGTCAACAGTAAAACTCCGATCGGGGGGGGGGCCGGAGTGTCAGCTGTAAAACTCCGATCGGGGGGGGGGGGGGCGGAGTGTCAGCTGTAAAACTCCGATCGGGGGGGGGGGGGGCGGAGTGTCAGCGGTAAAACTCCGATCAGGGTGGGGGCCGGAGTGTCAGCGGTAAAACTCCGATCAGGGTGGGGGCCGGAGTGTCAGCGGTAAAATTTGCCAGTAGGGGGATGGGTTTCACACTGGCAGATCAATTGGCCAAATCTAGGATATATTGTATTGTTGTATATTATGCTTTAGCAATAATTGTTGCTTTAAAAAAAAGGGGGACAGGGGGCCCCTAGACTAGAGTGCGAGGCCCATAGTAGTTACCCCCCCCAAGTTCTGCCCCTGAAAAAGTACATTAAGTGACTTCTTTCAGTAAATTTATTGACTACTTTAAGTGGCTTGTTCTTCCTGTAGGTATATCCTGAAACGTTTATGCTTTAGCTGTGATATTAAATTAACAAAATGTGTATTTGGCTTCAATTTCAAATAATATATATTTTTATGGCATAATACTCCTAAATTTAAAGCTGGTATTATGAAAATCCTTTGGGGTGTTAACACTCTAGAATCATTGCAAAGTTGAATCATAGCATAAAGAGAATTGTTCTGTCTAGATTTAATGTGACAGCTGCTGTCATTGAAAGAATTCATTTCACATCTCAGTTTAAATGTGTATGAATTAAAAGCTTCGAATGGCTTCTTATTTATAAATGTGGAAATATAAGGAAATAACAATGATTTATGATGCATCTCAAGTCGAAGAGAAAGGATATTTATCAGAATATTCCATTCACAGGCATTCACCCAACACGTAGACATATTTTCACAGTCTCTCTCTTGGGAAGACTGCCATATGTTGAAAGTGCCTTTGCAACACACGCTGTAATCTGCATGTTTACAGTCATGACCGGCGGTGATTTGTGGCCGTCGCTGAACACACGGAAGTCCGCCGTAAATTTCAGCTCTTCGCGTCTGAAGACGACCAATTAGCGTCGGCAGCGAGATGAATCATAATGATGCATCACCCGCAGGCGTTGGGTGGCTTGCGTCGACGTGCAGCTGTAATTTGCCTGTCAGCTTAAAGTCTTCCTGAAACCAGAGTTTGGGCTTTGACTGTAATACAGTACCAGTCAAAACTCTGGACACACCAAGCCACCTATAACGGACATATGTCATTTTACAGTTTTGATGTCTTTATTGTCCCACTGGGAGGAGGCCCCAGGGAAGACCCAGGACACGCTGGAGAGAATATGTCTCCCGGCTGGCCTGGGAATGCCTCGGGATTCCCCCAGAGGAGCTGGAGGAAGTGGCCAGGGAGAGGGAAGTCTGGGTTTCCCTGATTAGACTGCTGCCCCCACGACCCGACCCGGAAAAGCTGTAGATGATGGATGGATGGATGGATGGATGGATGTCTTTATTGTAAAATGTAGAAAATAGTACAAATCAACGTATAAATCTATAAGTAGGTTCTGTCCAGACTATTGACTGGTGCTGCATAAGGGGACCCGTGTCACTAACAATGTCCCCCTGTGTCTCTCCTCCACAGTACTACTACTCCATCAAGGACATATCAGTGGGTGGTATGTGTATCTGCTACGGCCATGCCCGCACCTGCCCCTGGGACCCCGTCACCAAGGTACCCCCCACACCACCTTCTCCCAAAAGCTCTCAAACATATAATACTGTAGCAAAATAACCTGTAACCCTAATCAGGATTGGATGCATGGATGGATGGATGGATGGATGGATGGAAGGCGGCAGGATCACCATTAATCTAAGCAGCCTCCATTTTAAATGACATTTCATGCCATCTTTAAATTGAAAACATTTATTTCATTTTTGTATCACATCACCAGAAGGTCAACCTACATCACGATTCTTTTTCCTCCCAAAGAGACGATCTGCTGATTTACCAGATCTGTGAGACAAGTCGAGTTGTTAAAGAACGCGCCAGCGAGTATCCGCTATCGGCAGTTATTGCCCCCCGTAGCAGGAAGGGAACAACTTAATCTTTCCTGCTTCCGATTGTCTGGCATGTGCTTTGACAGCAGCTGAGGACCATCAACGTTTGCAGAAAATGCAATTTCAAAATCAGCATGTCTTGCAAAACCGCAGCTCAGGACGCTTCTGTCCTCCCATAATCTGAGACAGTAAAAAAAAAAAAAAAAAAAAAACGACCCCCAGCTGCATCCTGCACGGTTCAGGCAGCTCGTTGTTCTTTTTATTGCCTCTATTTATTTTATTCGTGATTGATGAGAAACTGGGGAACAAGGCAGGAAGAGGGCAGAGCCCGGCTGTCGCGGCAAGGGACGTCAGCTGGACGCTCGTGAACGTCACACGCAGAGGAACGGGTCAGGGGAGATGGAGACGCCGGCACGGCTGTCGTGACTTTGGTGTGCTGCCATGCAGATGCTCCGGTGCGAGTGTGAGCACAACACGTGCGGGGAAAACTGCAAGGAGTGCTGCCCGGGACACCACCAGAAGCCGTGGAGGCCGGGAACAGCACTGAGCGGCAACATGTGTGAAAGTAAGCGGAGGCGAGCGCCGCCGGAACCCAGGCCGCGTCACACACTGCCATATATATATATATATATACACACACACACACACACACACATACATTATATTGCCCAAAGTATTGGGACACCTGCCTTTACACACACATGAGCTTTAATATGCAGTTGGCAATAACAGCTGCCACTCTTCTGGGAAGGCGGTCCACAAGCTTTAGGAGTGTGTCTATGGGAATTTTTGACCATTCTTCCAGGAGAGCATTTGTGAGGTCAGGCACTGATGTTGGACGAGAAGGCCTGGCTCGCAGACTCCGCTCTAATTCATCCCAAAGGTGTTCTGTCAGGTTGAGGTCAGGGCTCTGTGCTGGATAGTCAAGTTCCTCCACACCAGACTCGCTCATCCATGTCCTTATGGACCTTGCTTTGTGCACTGGTGCGCAGTCATGTTGGAACAGGAAGGGGCCATCCCCAAACTGTTCCCACAAAGTTGGGAGCGTGAAATTGTCCAAAATGGCTTTGAAATCTGCAACATTAAGAGTTCCTTTCACTGGAACTAAGGGGCCAAACCCAAACCCTGAAAAAAGCCCTACACCATAATCCCATGATTTGGGTGATTGGGGTGTCCCAATACTATTCTGCTACTTTGTGGCTCAGTTTCTGTTATTCCTAAATGCTTACATTTTGCAATAATACCTCTTAATACCAGATGACTGTGGAATATCTAACAGGGAAGAAATTTCACAAACTGACTTATTGCAAAGGTGGCATCCTATGATAGCACCATGCTTGAATTCACTGAGCTCTTCAGAACAACCCATTCTTTTAGAAATGTTTGTAAACCTGACTTCATGGGAGAGGTCTGCAATGGGGCGGGACACCCGCGGGACTCACGGGACGTGGTGCAAAAGCATGCGACGCGGGTCTACATTTGAGTGTTTCTTGCGGGAGCGGGCGGGAGCAGGACAGAAACTTGAAAAATCAGTCCCGCGCAGACCTCTATGTGGGACGCCGGCAGAATGGAAGCGCAATGAGCGCACTGACTGAGGTTGGAATAAACGCAGAGCCACGCCACAAATTTCAATGTTTCCCTATATTCCTCTCATTTTGACTGTGAAATGTTTCTATTGAGACTGTTTAGATATTTTTAATTCAGGTCTGTAGCCTAGTTAGAAACGTTGTTGGCTGTATTTTTTTGTGGAAAACTGGTTAGCCAAATGTACCCTTATATAAAAGACATCTTTAATTCGCAGCCGGAGTCGTGCCCACATAATATAGCCTACGTTTCATAAATTCCTGTATGTCAGTTAGACAACAAATAAATTTGGTACCTTATTTAATTTTTATAAGCCAAGATATTATAGCATTTAAAATTTTTGGCCCACCCTATACTCCACCAGCCTTGCTTGCGGGATTCAGCAGGCGGGAGCGGGACAAACCATAACAGATGTGGGCAGGAGCGGGTCGAAATATCACACATTTCTGCAGGAGCGGGACAGAAAATCAGTCCCGTGCAGACCTCTACTGCATGGCTAGGTGCTTGATTTTATACACTTGTGGCAGTGGGTCTGAATTAAACGCCTAAATTCAATAATTAAGAGGTGTGTCCCAATACCTTTATACATATAGTGTATAAATGTAAATGTAGATGTAGGTAGGACCCTTGATCTGATCTGACTCTTTAAATTGAAACGCCAAGCCTGGCATCGACCTGGTTATTTTCTCGTGGCATGGCGCATACACCCTGTGGGCATGGCGCATACACCCTGTGGGCATGGCGCATACACCCTGTGGGCATCTGTCGACTCGCTCCTCCGCTGTACAAACTCACTGCCGTCTGCATCCGTAGGGTGCAACTGCCACAACAAATCGGACGACTGCTTCCACAGCCGGACAGTAGCTGAACTCGAGCTGAGCCTCAACTCATACGGTCAGCGCTCTGGCGGGGGCGTCTGCATCAGCTGCACTCAGAACACCGCCGGTGTCAACTGCGAGAGCTGCGCAGATGGCTTCTTCAGACGCAAGGAGGTACAGTAGGAGCTCTGTTGGCTGCGGCCGGGGGCTTGGGACCCGAAATCTTCAATGCTGCATTCTGTACCTGGAAGCGATTCATTTTTTAATTATAATGCAATTATGAGATGTTATTTAAAGAAGCGTCAGCTGACTTATTAAAGGTGTCACACTGCACTTATTTTTCTTGATTTCTGGTTCATTTAGAACCATTTGACTTATGTGTAATTAAAGTAAAATTTTACAGTGAACAGCTAGCTAGGGTGGACTAAGCTTTCTAAATTTCCTTTGGAATTAATAAAAGTATCTGTCTATCTATAAAATGTCATTTTCAGAGTACATTAGTCCCTCCAAATTCACAGGTGATACGTTCCAAGACCTACCACAGATAGTCGAAACCATGGATATAACAGCGAACCATGTGCAATTAACCACAGAAAGACATTACTAACATTAAATACAGTAATAATAAAGTCCATTGTACATTATTATACAGTTACTACACAGTACTGTACTCTCAAATAAAATGGCTCCTGATGTTTTAGTGTAATTATCAAGAGATGATAAAGTATTAAAAAAATATCATGTATCAAGAGATGACAGAGCAATGAAAATCATACTTTTTATGCTCTTCAAAGGACGATGGAACAATCAAAAAACATTTTACAGTGACAGTTTTTTGACTGCAGTAAACTGCAGATAACAGAAACCAGGGTAATGAAATTGCAGATAGAGGGGGACTGTTGTATATTGCTGTGTCATAAGCATGATAAAAATCAGGGAGGAACAGACAAGTGTGAACCGTCTTGGCTGAACGGAAACCCAGCGTAACCGCAGCTGACTCTTTTCGCCCTTTCCCAATACTCGAGGTGTCCCCATACGATGACCACCCGTGCGTGCAGTGTGAGTGCAGCTCCATCGGATCCCTGAGTCAGGTCTGCGTTAAGGACATGGAGCACGCCAGGCCGGACGAAGGTGCTCAGGACTCCTTTTCCCGCTCCTCCTCTTGTTTCGGCATCATCGCTGTGCTCTAGGAGTAAACTAGCAGTTTTCTCCTCTTAATCAGGAAAGAAACTGTAATTACTGCTACCAGGGGGGCACAGTTTGAAATTTTGGGTCCCCTGGTACATTTTGCCAAGGGGGGGGGGGGGATTTTGTCAATTGGGCCCCCAAACACATATTTTTGGGGCCCCTATGAAGTTCTGGGCCCCCAAATGTGCCAGAGTATCCATACCCCTCCGACCCCTCTGACTGCTGCCGATATAAATATCTCTGAGGTAGCGGTATGTTAGGAACAAAGCATAAAAAAACAGCCAGATACGATGCTGTTATATGAGTTTGTTCTAGGTCTTTGGAGGCATTGAAGTTACCGGGCATCATTGAATGCAACGATATTTTGCATTTCCACCAGGGGTTGATGGTGGGTAAAACTGTGTCGCTCAGGTGTGCTGCCTGGACAGTGCCCCTGCAAAATGGGCTTTGCCAGCTGGCGCTGTGATCACTGCGCCGCCGGTTACCGGGACTTCCCCTCATGCACGCCCTGCAGCTGCAAGCTGGACGGCAGCCTCGGCGTCGACCCCTGTGCACAGTGCGCATGCAAGGTACAGCACGGCCTCGCTCTCCTCGTATTCACGATTCACAGACGTCACTTGACCACGACCTTCTCGAACATCCCGCCCAGGCCAACGTCATGGGGCAGAACTGCGACCGGTGCAAAGAGGGATTCTACAACCTGCAAGTGGCCAACCAGCAGGGCTGCACAGAGTGCTTCTGCTTTGGGGTGTCCCAAGACTGCAAGAGCAGCCCCTGGTTCAGGGGTCAGGTCAGCCAATAAGGACATAGACAAATGTTATCAGGCAATATTAATGATACCCAACAACCAAAACACTCAATGCAACCAAAGGGGTTGAAATTACCCAGAGTGCACCCTATTTAGGTTTGCCAAACAAGGAAACCTAATTAAAAAGTGTATCACAAAGCCTACAGTGTTTATCACGGAGGTACACTTTATTGTTATTGAGCATATTACACAAAATTGTCTTCTTTCTGTAAAAACTGTCATACCTGAAACATGATTGAGGGGGCATTTATGTGTCAGTGACACATAAATGTGTGACAGAGGCTGCGTCTGACAGAGGCTGCGTCCGCAGGTGATGCACCGTGGTGCTTTGATGCTTCCGGCCCCCCTAACCATCCCTATGGCCTCCCCCCTCGGAGCCGCAGAGCTCCTGTTCTCCTGGGCTGCTCCCAGATCATTTTTGGGGAACAAGGTGAGTTATTGGTCCTGGCAGGATGGTGAACAGAAAAATGTGACAGTGAAGAAGGAAAAGGGATGTCATTTGAAGAGAGGAGAGGAGAGGAGGGCCGGGGAGGGGAGAGGAAGCCAGGGGAGAGAAGAGGAGGGCAGAGGAGAGGAGGGCAGGGGAGGGGAGAGGAGAGCCGGGGAGAGAAGAGGAGGGCCGGGGAGAGAAGAGGAGAGGAGGGCAGGGGAGGGGAGAGGAGGGCCGGGGAGAGAAGAGGAGGGCAGGAGAGAGAAGAGGAGGGCAGAGGAGAGGAGGGGAAGGGAGAGGAGGGCCGGCGAGAGAAGAGGAGGGCAGGGGAGAGAAGCGGAAGGGAGGGGAGAGGAGGGCCGGGGAGAGAAGAGGAGGGCAGAGGAGAGGAGGGTAGGGGAGGGGAGAGGAGGGCCGGGGAGAGAAGAGGAAGGGAGGGGAGAGGAGACTGGTTTAGAAAATGATGGGGATGAACAATAAGAGCAGTTGAGGGTAGAATGGGATGTAGCAGGGTTATAATTGTTTTAATGAAAACTAAAACTATAAGAGGACTTTTTCATAAACTGAAATGAATAAGTAACAAAAATACAATACAAATTAAAACAAAATGAAAACTGTAAATATTGCTTCCAAAACTTAAATAAAAACAAACATCAAATACTTTCCATTACAATGTTTTAATACTATTTATCTAAATGAATGGTTTATTTATCATCCCTCCTTGAAACGCAATTTACTATATTGGCTTTAGATGACCTGGAGCATGTTTTGCCCATTTTGAGGACATTAGTACACTACAGTACATACCACTGCATTGTGCATTCATCTAAAGATCAGACACATAAAATAGCTCTACAACTTTCAGTATACCCCTAGTAATAAAATTATTAAAAATGAAACTTAAAATAGAATGCATAAAAACTAAATAGAAATATATATTTAAAATAATAATAAAAAACCACACTGAAAACTAATTAAAACTGAACTGAATTTCAAATGAAAAATGAATTAAAATCAAAGTATATTAGACTGGTGTCTAAGGTCCAAGACCCTAAATCTGGGTTCCTTGAGTGATCGGCCTTTGTCCTCCCCCAGGTCTGCAAGCCCCCCCCCAGTACCCAAATACATGTCCCTATCATGTAATGCCCCGACTTGTTCCTCTCTAGAGTAGCTAGCTCTTGTTATGGAGCACGTAGTAAAAGTCAAGTCAATTGGACTGCGCCGACTGCCTTCCCCGGGGGGTGCGCGGCATATTTTGCCGTACTGTCTCTGGGCATCGTTTTGGGCTGGGGTGGGGTGCAGGGGTAATGAACTGCGAGTGTTGCAGAGACAAAATTGATTTGAACAAGCTTGTAGGATTGGGGAAAGATCTCTCGGTGTCCCTCAGGGACCTCGTCTATTACTGCGCACCATCCAATTTAAATTCTTCTGCCCCCCCCCCCCCCAAAGTTAATGGATCATGGCCTGTAATTACATTCGAACGGAGCTGGGCAAATTATGAAACCTAGGAATAATTAGGTTACACTCTTTACTAATACACGTACCCATTAGCCCCCCGTGTGATTAAGCGAATTTGAATTCGTAATTATCCATGACATTTACTTCACATTTTGAGGGAGGGAGAGATAGGGCAAGTAATTATCTGCCTCTCTGATATCTCCTAGATACTTGGGGAAGATGTAACGTGTGTAAAAGTGTTACGTCAATTTACTCGGGTTGGAGGTTGGTCACATGGTTCGCATCGAGGCAGCAGGTCATTGAAACGGACGTTGTCTGTTGATGTTGGCGTTACAAAGTTGTGCTAACGCGTCCTCCGCATTTTCCTCTTTCTCTGAAGCTCACGTCGTATGGTGGCTTTCTGAGTTATGCCATTATGCTGAATGGTTCCGTGACGGGCAGGAGTCGACCCCCCTCCTCACACTTCTGTATCGTTATTCAGGTAAGTAGTTCTAGCCTGTGGGCGTCAGGCATTTAGTCATAGGAGTAAATCCGCCATGAAAGGTTTTCGCTGGGCTATTACTGTCAATGGAAATGGGACGAAGAGAAATTACCCCGCTCTAATCAATCCCACCATGGATTTTGCCGCTGTGCCGTTTTCACGGTGGCCCATAAAACATTCAAACATAGCATCTTGATGTGCCTTTAATAAACCCAGGAATATCAAACGTCAAGCTCATCCTTGCATCAATTTCAGAGCCATAACTTTTGTAAGTACTCAATAAGTTGAATACACCCAGTGCTCATTTGGAAGCTAGGTCATTACAGAGGCGGTCTTATATCGATCTGTAGACATGTTTTACACAGCTCCTTCAGCTAAACTTCTTTATTTAAAAAAGGATGTATTTAACTGTGAATTAAAAGTGCATAATATTATTTTACATGCTGAGTGCGATTTTCAACGCTTATTTTAAATCTCATCCTATGAGAAGTGCAAAAACACTTTTTTATCTATATATGTCAGCTTGGTGTGAAACATAAACATAACGATGTCAGGTCAATCAAAAGAAATGATCTCCTTAATTTTCTCTGGCGCCCCCAGGGGAATGGGAGGACCCTTCGGCAGGCAATGTCTGAGGAGCTTCAGCTGGTCCCAGGGAAGGAGTACCATGTCGATGTGAAAATCGAGCCAGGAAACTTTGTGAACCTGGACACGAGTGTAGTGGCCAAGCGGGCCGAGCTGATGACCATTCTGGCTGACATGGCACACCTTTGGATCCAGGCAAAATCCATCAAGAACTTGGATGGAGAGCTGTGGTGAGGCAGGGTGACCTTCAGGACCGTGATTGCCGATATGACCTGAGATACAAAAATGTTTCACAACTAAATTCTCATTTTAATTTTTAGAGAATATGAACTTAGTGGAAAGGCCTAAAATCCCATACAATAGTTGGAGAAAATTCTAACTCTGTTATTTTTGTGGGCTTGGCTATGGCTTCAGCTGGTCATGGCCTCATTCTCTGATGCCTCTTTCTTCGTGTCTGCCAGGTTGAGCTCTGTGGCTATGGACATAGCCGACCCCAACGGCACCAGCTACACCCGGGCCTTGGAGGTGGAGAGCTGCGAGTGTCCCAGGGGCTACGCCGGGATGTCCTGCGAGGTAGGGTGGCCCGGCCCGTTCCCCTGGCGTAGGAGTGACTCTGCTTCACATAGCATTGATTTTACTTCACTGGATGCTGACCTCCTACCAATATCTAATGAAGCAGGACTAATGGGGTGGAGGAAACTAGGGACCAGAGAAGCAGCAGACAGGAAACCTCTATTTCCAAGTTCACCACATGGGGGGGCTCTCCGTCCACAGCTCTGCCTACCTGGGTTTTACCGTGTCAACGGGACTCTCCATGGCACCTCCTGCCTCGAGTGCCAGTGCAACGGCCATGCCTCACGGTGCGATACCAGCGGCGTCTGTCTGGTGAGCCCCTCTCGCTGTTTACCTCTCGATATAGAACAACCTTTCAGGGGTCACGTCCAGCACTGATGAATAAGCAGCTTCAACCAATCATTCTCTGGCTGTTCTGCTTTTTCAATCTTTGACATTTACTCACTGCTGTATCAAGCTACCAATTTTATAACATTCATCTCATTAATATAGATTTTAATGTAGATTATACTATGATCGATTAGAATGCACTTTAATCCCAGACGGAACACAACTGAGTGTCATTTTTATCACTGTGTGATTTTTGTATTGCTGTAAATGCACATGGGACTCATGTTAGCATGCGCTTCTCGCTCAAGGGCACACATTAGTGCTCCAGGCAAGAGCACGACCTGCAACCTCCTGCTCGTAAAGCCATTTCCATAATGGCTGGAGCTTGGCGTGCCCCGATTGGCTGAGATGGATCACGGGGGGTGGAAAATCGTGCACAAGCACAGCGCTGTCTGCGATACCATGGAAGACCATGGCAAAAGTAGCATTTCTGGAGATGGTTGCTTGAATGTGTCATGGGCAACCTGTGCGATGCTGTTTCCACCCCAGGGGTGTGAGCACAATACCACCGGCCCACACTGCCAGTGGTGTCAGCCTGGTTTCTATGGTGACCCCACAGCGGGAACCCCAGAGGACTGCCAACAATGTAGCTGCCCGCTACCCACCATGGACACCAAGTGAGTTAAGCTGCCAGCATCAAAGCTAATCAATAAGTTAGCCGTCATATTAGAGAAGAATGACAATAACGCTGTTAAAAAGAGCGATGTCCCAATATTGAATGAAATTGATCCAATTTATACCTAACAAATACTCCTAATGGCATGTTTACATTTCTTCCTCAGACTTGTTCATTTTAAGCCACAAGTGGAGGAATGTGTGGGTTTATGGTGAGATAATTTCTCATATGATCCCTAAGACAGAGTGCAGTACTTAGCACTAGACAGGGGTGTTGTTTTCCATTGCTGATAGGATAAAATAGGTGTAAGAGTGCTTATACTCTGTATAAATAAATTGCCACAGAACTACAGTCCCAGTCAAAAGTTTGGACACATGAAGCTACTTATAAAGGATAGTGATAGTGTTGTATCACATGACCAGGCCACCTGACCTAAACACAGTAAAAATTGCTTTAGAGGACTTTGACTAGAGGGTGAAGGAAAAGCAGTCAATGAGTGCTCAGCATATATGTAGAACCTCCTTCAGGACAGCCGGAAAAGGGTCCCAGGAGGCCACATCATGAAACTGGTGTAGAGGAGACAGTATGGGCAGCCGGTCCCTGGGGTTAAGGGCCTTGTTCTAGGGCCCAATGGTGGGATCACTCTGCCGACCACGGGATATGAACCAGCAATTTCCCAAGCCACAGAGCTGAACCCTTTCTAAGGGTTTCCAAACTTTTGATTGGTACTATATTTATACTGTATTTTCCAGTGTTCAGATAATACAGAAGGATTTGTCTTTCTTAAGTTCATGTTTAAATGCGTTTTTACCAATTAGCTTATTTCCCAAAACACTAAGACAAAACAAAACAGAACACACTACGAGATTTGAGGAGGCCTGCTTTTAACGGCTAGCTGTTTCAGTTTTAGTCCCACTTGCCACCTTGACGATGAGGGACAGATGATGTGTGACCAGTGCCAGCTGGGCCACACAGGCTCCCGGTGCGAGAGGTGAGTCACCCGTGTGGTTCAGCCACAGGGGACATCACGACACGACAGCCATACAACAAATCGGAATGCAAACATACAAGTGGACTTGTGCCTGAATGAAGGGCCAGTAAAGACATGCCTTGATTATGTATAGAGGAGAAAAAACTATGTCTCACAACAGAAATGATCAGTCAGCAGGTAGTAAGTCTGACATGTTACCAAAACGTGGCAACTCCTGCACAAGACCTCGAGTCCATGACAGGGAGTGCAATGTCAGTGCATGGACAAGCACATCTGTGGTGAGACTCACCTGTTTCGGTGGCAAAATGTTTTGAGTGAGAAAAAAAACTATGTATGTCCTTAGCAAAAATTTTAATTTTGATCAAAATGTCTGTCAGAATTCATTATGGGGCTGCCCCCTGATCCATGGAGACCTGGAACTGCATGTGATGCCTTACAAATAGAATTGCTCTTATACACCATAGCTTATGGCTGGCAACCTTCAGTCAAGCCAGTCATGTGACTATCACACAACAGCTGGCACCACACCAGCTAACATTCTCCCTCTCAGCTAATTACATTCCATACCTAAACGCAAATTAAAATAGTTTATGGAGTTAATAAGACCATATATTCTGGCATAACCCTTGGCCAATACCACGATATTTACACTCCAGCAAGAAAATTAAGATCTGCTATGCCGCACGTCATTCTGGACCAGGGCAACGCAGCAGGAATCCTTGCCATGTTTAGCTGGTTAAATGGCCGATCATAATATAAGGTTTTTGTAAATATAGTGTTGCAGAAGAGGCACATTTGAGCTAGAAAGGATGATGGGGACACGATGTTGAAAATGTATCCTGTCTGATATTTTTGGACTGCTCCCATTGCACAGAAAGTAAAGCGTCGTATGAACAATGCAAAGGTCATTGGTTCAAATGCCAAGGAGCACATAAATTGTAACCCTTCCCTCTAATGTAAGTCACTTTGGATAAGAACGTCAGCTAAATGAATAAAATGTAATTGTGTGAGATGGGGAGCAAAAACGGTGGCCTTACAAGTGCGAGGCTACGTAGGTAAGGGAAGCGCTAATGAAAAACAGTAATGGAAAAGTAGTCATTGACATTTAAGGTAGCTATGCAGGGTTTATGGATTTGACATCTGTGATTCGCTGTCATTAACTCCGCCTTAATTCTTCAAGGTGTTCTGACGGTTACTACGGAGACCCCATGGCCCTGGGTGGAGGCTGCCTTCCATGCGACTGCAGTGGTAATGTGGATCCAGAAGACCTTGTCAAATGTGACCCGATCAGTGGAGAGTGCCTGAAGTGTACAGGCCACACGGCGGGCTGGCGCTGTGAGAGGTGCCGGGACGGCTACTTTGGGGATGCCATAGTTGCCAAGAACTGTCAGGGTAAGGGTGGGTCCCCTTACGTTTCCTACTCCAGAGTTGTGGTAGTTCCTCCGAAAGTAATTTCAAAAGCCATAAAAGCAGGATTTTGTCCCAGTTTAAGGGAGGTTCTCCCTCCGAACTGCCCCTGAATATACACAATATAGACAAAAGTACTGAGACACCTGGCCATTATGCTTACAGGAGCTTTCATGACATTCTATTCTAAATCCATAGGCGTCAATATGGAGTTGGTCCCCCTTTTGCAGCTGTAACAGCTGCCATTCTACTGGGAAGGCTTTCCGTAACATCTTGGAGTGTGTCTATGGGAGCTTTTGCCAATTCATCCAGAAGAGCATCTGTGAGGTCAGGCACTGATGTTGGACATGAAGGCCTGGCTCACAATCTCCGTTCTAGTTTATGGCAAAGGTGTTCGATGGAGTTGAGGTTAGGGCTCTGTGCAGGGCAGTCAAGTTCTTCCACACCAAACTCACCCAACCATGTCTTTATGGAACTTGCTTTGGGCACTGGGGTATAGTCATGCTGGAACAGAAAAGGTCCTTCCCCAAACTGTTCCCACAAAATTGGAAGCATAGAATTGTCCAAAATGTCTGCTGAAGCTTTAAGAATACCCTTCAGTGGATCTAAGAAGCCTAGCCCAACTCCTGAAAAACCCCATACCATTATCTCTCCTCCACCAAACTTCACAGTTGGCACAATGCAGCCAGGCAGGTAACATTCTCCTGGCATCCACCAAAACCAGACTCGTCCATCAGGCTGCCAGACAGAGAAGTGTGATTTGTCACTCCACAGAAAATGTTTCTACTGCTCCAGAGGCCAGTGGAACACCATTCCATCCAACGGTTGGCATTGTGCTTGGTGATGTGAGCCTTGCATGCAGCTGTTCAACCATGGAAGCCCATTCCATGAAGCTCCCGGCACACAGTTTTGTGCTTACAGTTGACCGTGGAAAATCTAGCAAGGAAGAAATTTCACAAACTGACTTATTGCAAAGATGGCATCCTGTCAGAACCACACTTGAATTCAATAAGCTCTTCACAAGGACCCATTCTTTCACAAATGTTTGTAAAACTGACTGCATACAGCTGTGGCAATGGGTCTGAATGAAACACCTGAATTCAATGACTGAGAAGTGTGTCCCAATGCTTTTGTTCATATAGTGTATATGCATCCGATCACAGAATGCACTGGGAACCAGTCACCCCATCACAGGGCACACACATGCATGCACTCATTTACACAAACAGTCACAACCGCAGCAGTTTAGAAGCACCGGTTCAATAAGCATCCCAACTGTGGCAGGAATCAGGGAGTGTGAGGACAAAGAATCTGTACAAACACATGGACACCGATGTAAACACAAGGAAAGCACATGGACACAAAGAAACAATGCAAACATCCGGAGGCAGGCGTAAGAACCAGGAACCAACACAAACACTAAGAAACTGTACAAACACCTGGAGACCGGTTTAAACACGAGGAAAGCACGTGCACACAAAGAAGCACTACAAATACAAGGTGATCTGAGTAAACATGAAGAACTCAGACAAACACGAAGAAACTGTTGGAAGACAGGGAGACTTGTGTAAGCACATGGAAACCATACAAACATATGGTAATCTGTGTTGACACAAGGAAACCATATAAAACAGGGGGAAGACGCTGGAAACAGACCTGGGGGGGCATGTTATAGCTGACATATGATCATCATCACATAATTAGTACATAATTATACGTAGGTGTATGTGATACACTTGGGCTGTCAGCGCTACCATGTTTAATGTGTTACACAAGGTGATTAATTGCATGCGTTAGCTTGTTAACGGCTCTCGCAGATTATGTATCGCCTGCTGAGATGCAGCGCTCCGGCACAGAGCCTGGACCTGCTGACAAAGCCTTTCATTCTCTGACTAGCAGGCATCTCCATTTCGATTTATTTCCACTCCCCGGACACAGCACAAAGCATTACATTTAGATTTATTACATTTCTTTATTTAGCAGGTGCCTTTGTCTGAAGTCGACGGACAAGTGAGGCAGATAATTCATCACAGGCTTACAGCTGTCAAGGAGCCACTGAGTGACCAGTAACAAGTGGAAGATAAGGGACTAAGCTATAAAAACCACTGCTTAGAGCCTAACGTCAGGAAAACTATACGAATAAATAACACCAGGGCAATTTGGAACGAGCTGTAATTAAAATATAATAACGGAGCATCTAGCAGTGGTAGTACGGTAGATGGTAGAGTTCCCGCATTTATCCTGCCCTCACGTGGTCCCACGGTCACCCTACTGAATGGCAGGAATCCCCGAACCTAGTACTTTCTTCGTTTCTCTCTTCCCTTTTCAAATGGGAAACTTTAAGGATTTCCGAGCATTGTGGATGCCTTCCTCAGGTTACTGCTGAGCGGAGAATTGGTTTATCACTGTTTTCCAGCATGTCTCTGACCACAGCAACGGAAGGCGAGTTCGATCCTGTGTGGGCATGAGGCTGGATCAGTTGCATTTAAGTGCTGATACGCCGTATTAAAGTGCCCATAGCGACATCTAGCGGGGGCAATCCTGCATGGCTCCTATTCTGTCTACCAGCATACTGAGAATCAAATCGAAGCCTTAGAAAATTAATATTTGAAACATGGCACACTGCTGTAATTGTCAAGCAGTTATTTATGTATTATTCCCATGTTGGATAAGCTTTGGTAACAAACTTACAGGTGCATTTTGAATAGCTTTCGGAGTGCCGGCGGTTTTGAGTGCACTTCTGGCGAGAGCAGCCGCGATGAAGCATCCTGCCGCGTTACTAACAGAGCCTGTCGTTATCAACTATCTTTTTTGTAGCTCATTAAAATAACTTTCTCGATGTCTCATGGAGCAACCGACGCTTCCCTGGGGGATAATAAGGCGCTGTTACCCAATGCTCTTCGGCTTGTGTGTTTGTGTCTATCTAGCGTGTGGGTGCCATGTAAACGGCTCCTACTCCGGCGTCTGCGACCTGACAACGGGACAGTGCGCCTGCAAGCCCAACGTAGCGGGACGGAAGTGCAACCGGTGCGAGGTACGGGACAGCTCACCCTGCTGACCGTGTCCACCCCTCCGCCCCCCAGGGCTGCAAACATATGCACACCCAGTTACGGGGTTGCCAGCTCTCACGCTTTCTGACTTTCAAACTCACGCAAGAAATCCCACGGTAAATCGATATTATTCCATTATAAACCTAAAACTAGCTACAACAAAAGCTTTGGGGTAGTTTGCAAACCCTACAGACTATTAACAAGGTAAAAAAAAAAAAAAAAAACTCTTACATACTTGTAAATGCGTGTTCAGACTTTTCAAATTGAAAATATCACGCCAGGCAGCTGACCAAAGTTGACAACCCTGCATCTACACGTATGTAACACTTCTGTTACCTTGTAAATAGTCTGTATGGTTTGCAGACTACTGCTTTTGATGTAGGTAAGTTTATGTTTATAATGGAATAATATAAATTTGCCGTAAGATTTCTTGCGTGAGCGTGAGAGTCTGAAACAATGAGTGTCACGCCAGATTCCTGAGAGCTGTCAACCCTGCGTTCCCCTCACCATTTTAATATTTGTGTTGTGCTCTGTTGCTACCTCCCCCCAATCCTTCCCGGATTCAGAACTGGGGCAAAAAAGCTGGCACGGGCGGGGGGAGCCAGGTTTCTTCTCTTCGCTCCAGCAGGCTCCAGGTGGTCCGGGACCGCAGGCGAATGTTTTCATAATTCATTATGCATATCAGATTGTCTTTTCACACTCGGGCAGAGGGGGAAATGACTGATTAGTTAGAGCGGGGGGCTGTCTGTCTGTGGCGCTTTGGAGGGAAGGAGCGCCAGTGGGCGAAGAGCAGATGTTCGTCAGGCCGAAGTCCAGATGTGAGGATACGGGCGACTCCAGGCCTCGGTGGGCCGTGGCGGACCCCCGCCAAGCCCTCGCCTAACCGCCGGCCAGCTCATTTCACATGCTGGCCCGGGAACCTTATCATACGTGCCCAAAATGGCATTTATAAATGCTGGGTAGTCGGGGCAATGCTGCCTCACGGTGCCAGCAGGCTGGACAGGATTTCCAGGCTGGCGTCGCCTTGATAAGTGGCCCTGCCCTCCCAGGGTTCTCTCCTGGGCTCCCAAAAGTTTCCGAAACATTGCGGATTTGGCAGCATGTGGCCCCTCCGTGTCGCCATTTTGGCGGCGTGCAGATAGAGCCCCGCCCGACGACCGCCAACGTGACATTGACTCACAGATTTAATTACACCCCAATTTGTGTGTGTGCCCTTGACTTTGGTGGCATTTCTGTGTCTTCCTCACCAGAGTAGTGAAGTCCACACTGAAGAGAACCTGGCATTGGGGGAGGGGGGGGGGTTGCAATTGATGGCGGAAGGATGGAAGGAGAATCTGAAATTGATGTGTGTGTTTAAGGTAGGATACTACAGCCTGCTCAGCGGGACGGGCTGTGTGACGTGTAACTGCAGCCAGGTGGGGTCGCTGTCTGACCGCTGCAACAGAGAAGGAGCGTGCCTCTGCATCCAGGGCGTGGCAGGGGTCAAGTGCGATCACTGTGCCCCCAACCACTATGGGACCGTGGAAACCGGCTGCAAAGGTGAGTCTCGCATGTCCTCGGTCCCCATAACCACCCCCCCGTTCTGACATCCACATCATCATCACACCTCACTACTGACGTCTCTCTCGCCGACCAGAGTGCATCTGCGCACACACGCATGGCCACTGCCTGCCGGACACAGGGCAGTGCGTCTGTCCACCCAACACACGGGGGCAGGCGTGCGGACTGTGTGAGGATCTTCACTGGGACCACAGCTTGGAGACGGGTTGCAAGGTAACCTCAGAGGGGATACGATCTGTCTATGAGCACTTGTCACCCTTTAACAATTCAGCATCTTCTATCACATAAGATACTCTTCCATATGTAGGCTGAGGCCATCCAGATCATTACAGTTAAGTCACATGCTTGCTATACAAAAAATAATACAGAGAAAGTTTCATTAGTAAACCTGGAGGGCGTTCCATGAAGCAGGATTTTTCTTCTAGCTTAAATTAACCCAGCTAACTGAGACATCCTGCTTTGTGGAAATCCCCCCTAGGTCTCAGTTATGAAACATTGCCTGCGTTGTCATTGGCTGTGTACATTGATTGACAGCTGTGAAACCCCCACATTGCTGTACTTGCAAGGGGTGGCCTATCTTACGATTGACAGCTATGAAATTTCACGAAGGGGTGTCCTGTTTTTCTGGTCACAACGGGTTTTAGACACTAAATTTAAACTGGCTTGCGGTTCAGATTTTCAAAGCCAGAAAAAACTATAATGATAAAAAATGATCTTTTGCAGGAGGCTGAGTGTTCTTAACCATTGTGGTGTTAAATGGAGTGACAGGTATAGGTACACTGAGCTTCGGTACAGGCCGGCCAAGTGAATCCAGATGTGATCCCTACTTTATTTGACTTGTTCAGCCCACTTAGATCAGCAGAGATAAAGGAGAAGGATGTTGGAATGGATATATGTGCTGTTTGTTGGAGGTCTAAGAGCAGGGGCTAGGGTTGCCGATTTGGTTGTGCCAAACCAAATTTGGTTGTGCCAAACTGTGCATGCAGTCGGGTTTCCAAGCTCAACAGTGTCTGCTGTGGGGGTGTGTGGGGGCTGGTCCACCCCCAAGAGACATCCGGCTGTGGGAAGCCTTAGAGTCAGTGTTTGCTAGCATCGCCAATCCCTGTAGAAAGGTGGCTCTCAGTGTAGCGCGTGACACAGCAAATGGTACTAATTCATCCCACCTGACTTGCTCGCTGTGCTCCTCCCCAGCCATGTGACTGCAGTGCCGTCGGCGCCCTGATGCCCCACTGCGACCTTTCTAGCGGCCAGTGCCTGTGCCGGCGTGGCTTCGATGGGCCCAGGTGCGACCGGTGCGCCCCAGGTTTCAGCGGCTACCCGAAGTGTGCCCCCTGCAGGTGCAACATGCGCGGCACGCGGGAGGAATTCTGCAATAAGGACATGGCTGCCTGCATCTGCCGCGACCGCGGCATCTGTGTCTGCAAGGTACAGATATAGTTGCCCAGACGTGGCTACGGTCAGCCGGTCTCTGGCTGTGTGACGGATGGTCAACGTCCCCTGTTTAACTGATTGGCTTTCTGTAATGTTATTACATAATGGGGTCCTGGCTATTATAAGGACATTTGGAATTTGGACTATCTGTAAGTGATGCTACAAAACCGGCCTCGTTCCGGCAGCTTAAATATCCCACAATCCTCTTTGGTTTCACAGTTTGATTTCAAGCCAAATGCAGTGCGTCGGAAAGAAGCTCACGATTTTACACTGAGCGCTTCAAGTTAACATGCTTTGCTCGCATGCTCAGATCTGCCTTTGTGAAAAAGGCAGCAGCCTTCTGATCCCAAGTGCCATTAATCAGCCGAAGGGGTCGTGATGAGGTCACGTCGGAGACCCACACCTGTGACGGCATGTCCTCCCCCCTGCCCTCTCTGGTCTGCCAGGACAATGTGCACGGTGTCTCCTGTAACAAGTGCAAGCGGGGGGCCTTCGGATTGGCGGCGGCGCTCCCCGAGGGCTGCAGTCCTTGCTTCTGCTCTGGGGTCTCCTCAGACTGCGTGGAGGCCACCAATCTGCTCAGAGCTTCCGTAAGCAGCGCCGTCCGAATGCTCGTAGACCGCGGGGAACCATGGCAATGGGCATCAATCAAACACTCTTAAACTGAATTTGTTTGTACTTAAGTATTTTAAACAAGGTATGTATGTCCTAACGCAGAAAATGGTTTAAGTCAGTGTTTCCCAATCTGGGACTCGGGGACCCCCAGACAGTCCACGTTACCGGGAGCTGTGAGGGAGCAAAAATGTGGACCTTCAAGGGGGCCTTGAGGACCGGATTGGGATTCACTGGTTTGAATAAACAGGAAGTGACATCATTAGGTGCAGGATATAGAATATCTACCCTAAGCTGAGCTCACTACTCCCCACACATTGTGCAGAGATGATGTGGTGATTAGGAACATCGAAATAAGTGGATCCTTATTAGCCTTGGAAGTTCAATTAATGCCCCAGTTAGCTTGCATTTAATTGGATCCGACAGAGAAGTAACGGGAAGAACAAACAGCTGCCGTAGCCCGGGTTCCATGGGACACCCATTTGCTGCAGGCCGACAGCGAGGCAGGGCCAAGGCCGCGTGCGTTTGTCACAGCCCGTGCTCCACTATACAGGATCTGTTGGGGAAGCGTAGGTGTGTTTGCACGCGTCTGTGGGTAGCTGGTGTTTGCGGAAGGCGGCGTGCATGTTTTGTTGCTGTTTGAACAAGGAAGTTGGAAATACAAGCCAATTTACAGCAGCCAAGGAATACTGGACAATGTACGCGATGCCATCGGGAGCAAGCAAGGCTTCCAATCCCAGAGTGAGCAGGATTACTGCTCACCGTCCAAGCACTGCTTGAACTTCTGCAGGAAAACCGGGATATGAGTTCAGATGGTTATCCCGCCTGCCCTGGGTTTCGTTCTCCAAACCTAGATCACGCTGGGCGAGTCCGACCAGCTGGCCATGGTCAGCAAAAAGGATGGGATAGGCGCTATGGACAGCGTCGTCTCCGATGAGAACATTGTAGGTCTGGACCCCAGCCCGGCCCAGAGCTCCTGGTGGCACACTGGTCCTTACTACTGGCAGCTCCCCCCCAAATTCAAGGGAAACAAGGTAATGCTGGTCACTAATTTAGGAACAGTCATATAAACTCCCTCCTACGGTAACTTATCTGTTAGTGTCAATATTTAAATGCATATCATTTATCTTTACTAGGGATTTTTATGGTTGTTTGAGATTATCCAGTGTAATAAGGCTTTGATTTATTTATTTTAACTAGCATAACAGGGCAGGAGTGTCCTGCCGCTAAGTGGTAATATCTTAAAATGACGGCTTCCCTTGACGTGGCATCAGGACATTAATGGACGTGAAGAATGGTGATTCCCTGAACCCAATTTTAAGCCACATCTTGGCATGTATAAGAATGGAGGGTTGATGCTTTTTTCTTTATGAATAGCTGATGTCTTATGGAGGTAAGCTCCGCTATGCCGTGACCTTCCACGCCCTGGGCGACACACCCCAAGTCCTCATGGGGGGAGGACACCAAAATAAAGCGGTCATCTACCTGGACGTTCCCGTTCTGGATAGCAGGATGAAGACCGAACACGAGATCTGGATGACAGAGGTGAGCATTTTGAGACCAACGGGGAGAAATTATGTTATTTAACAAGATAACATGGGATCAGCTGGGATAGTTCCTACAGGACGGTGTTGCCGACGTGGGAAAGGGTGGTCTGAGGATTCTGTCAGATTGTGTTTGTTAATTAGGACCAAGGCAAACTTGAACTGTGTCTCTGCGGGAAACTTCATTACAACTTTCCCTAAACTCTCTCGGCAGCACAAGTGGAAGTATTTCGGCTCCAGCCACGGCGTCACGCGTGCAGACTTCATGTCCGTCCTGGGCAATGTGGAATTCATCTTAGTCAAAGCCTCACAAAGCAGCGAAACGAATTGGAACAGGTTGGAGCGTGTTTGTTTCCTGTGTCTCTGTCACCATATATCTGATGGCTAGGCGATCCTCACCGTTGGTGCTCGTGTGTTCCAGGCTGACTAACTTCTCTATGGAGACCGCGGTGGAGGCTGGGGAAGGTCCGATGGGCGGGGAGGTGGCTCGATTCATCGAGAAGTGCAGGTGTCCATCAGGGTATGCTGGACTCTCCTGCCAGGTGTGAAGTGCCACCCTTTACCCTAAACTGTGTGTGCAAACAAATGGATACTGACCTGACATCTAAATGCTACACACTATGGATTCTGTGATATCAAGTTTAGATGAAGCTTTGAGTCATACTGTGTTCTGTGGGCCAGTTCAAAGCCCGAGTGCTAAACCCAGTTCCTCCTTCATTGCTTTAACTGTCTGGTGCCACCTTGACCATGTGCCATCTTCCCCACCTGGGGTGTCAGGATTGTGCCCCCGGCTACTTCAGAAAGGCCAAATCAGCACTGAGCCCTGGAAGCGAGGATCTGTCTGTCCAGCCCTGCCTCCCCTGCCAGTGCAACAACCACAGCTTGGCCTGCGATGTGCTCACTGGAATCTGCCAGGTATACCTCTCGTCCTGTCCCCACCTCGCCCATCACTGGATCTCACCTGAAATGCTGTTTGTCCCCACCTCGCCCATCACTGGATCTCACCTGAAATGCTGTTTGTGCCCAGCTCACACCTTTTACATTAGTGACCAAAATTGTGGAAACACTTCCAGTTTTTAGAGATTGCAGAACTTTATTCCAGTTACTCCAGTTACTTATTTAATCGTCCAATGTAAGATATTTGTAACATTACCGCCAGTGTAGTAATTTTTATAGCGTAATGCCAAAAATGCTAGGTGTTTCCACAATTTTGGCCACTAGTGCACATTAATTAGGTAATAATAGCAAGCATTGCTTATTTTGCAGCTTTAACGATAACATTTTTCTCTTGACAAGGACTGTCAGCACAATACCATAGGGGACCACTGCGAACTCTGTGCCCCAGGGTATTATGGGAAAGTGGAGGGCTCTGTCAGTGATTGCTCCATGTGTTCCTGTCCTCCTGGAAATAAAAAGAGGTACACTCCCTTCACACACTTCCATCTAGCACTGCCCGAGCATTAGCTTCATTTCTCCAGCAGATGGCAGAAAAGTTTCAGCAGCCTAAGTATTTGCGTGGGTGGGAACAATAGATCCGTCAACAGGCTTACATGTGGGGGCGTGCTTACGTGACTCCGCTCCTGCTACTGTGTGCTTAGTTCCTCCACCTCATCTGTTGCAGCTTTAGCCCCACCTGTCATCTGGAAGGCATGAATGACTATCGCTGCGATGCTTGTGAAAAAGGCTACAAGGGGCAGTACTGTGAACGGTGAGAACGCCGCAACGCTATATCCTTCGAACCTTGGCAAGCAAGGAAAAGCCAAGTTAGACCTGCATCAGGGTCCAGATGTATATACAGCACCATGCAGAATCTTTAAAGCTGCTCATATCAAGTGTATATGTGCTCAGAACAAGAAACACAACTTAACTTTAGAACATGTGCAAACTATGAGAAACACAACAACAGCTAATAAGAATTTCCTCCATTCTCCAAAAAGTTACTGGTGGACGGCTAGATGAACACCGCTTTGGTTCCGAAACCTCTCCTTAGGGGCACCCCAGCCAGTCCATATGTTTGTGACATTTCACATCCAAATTATCTAATTAATTAATAATGAAGCAAGTAAGAAAGTAAGTTTTAAAAAGTCAATGAGGTATTACTTAGCCAAAAAGGGGGGGTAGTGGTCGAGACAAAGAATGCATGTCAACTTTTGCTCAGTATTGTGTATGTATGCGTCTATATATGGATATATATATATATATATAAGCTGGAACGTAGGGGGCGCTGTTACATAACTAACATTCTTCATTGCTGTTTTGTGATTCAGAACAGAGCAATGGCCTTTGGGGTCGTGAGGTCCTCACCCTCTGTGGTCGCTAAAGACCTCCTGGTGCTGATGGAATCCAATAACGCTAGCCTCATTCAAAGACTGATTAAAAGGCTTTACCTTACCCAGTATTTACATTTTGCTTACTCATCTTCATGCCCACTATGTGGGCTCCCTGGGATTTAAACCCAAGACCTTTGCATTGTTTCCAAAACTTTGCAATATTGCACTTGCTGAGCTACATGAGCGGTATTGTGAGGATTGTAATGGGGGGGGGGGGGTGAAATATGACCAGGGTGAGTTACCCTCCGTCACACTAAATGTATAATCTTACAGCGAAGAGCAGGCTTTGCAATTGGGTGGTGTGTAGCTTAAAAAGCCCCCCCCCCCTTCCAGGTGGTCCATGTTCAGTGTGTGTGCAGGTGTTCCCCAGGTTACACGGGGACCCCCACCGAGGCTGACGGCCGCTGTGAGCCATGCCAGTGCAGTTCCAGCGGGGCCCTGCACCACCGCTGCCACCAGCTGACGGCGCAGTGCGAGTGCAGGCCGGGCATCCGCGGGCTCCGCTGCGACGAGTGCGAGGAAAGACACGCCCTGTCCGGGGAGCGGTGTATCGGTGAGTGCCGTAGAGACTCCCGCTGCCACTGACAGCCCCCGTCCACCACTCATAAGGCCAGTCAACTTGCACTTCCTCTCTCGTGTTTTATTTAACCACCCTCTGGATCAGTGGTCACTGCAAAAAAGGCTGGAGACCTTTTCCCTACATCGGTGTTTCCCAATCGGGTCTTCCAGAATCCACGGACAGTCAACGTTTTTGCTCCCTCCCAGCTCCCTTCCGGAGGGAGGAGAACCATGTTCCGACTGTGGGTGCACGAGCACCAGATTGGGAAACAACACCCAAGATAATTTAACGTTCATTATATATCAGCAAATTAACTCTTAAATTCCCATTCAGAATTTTATGCTTTATGTAATATATCTGTGGAGTTATGTAACTCCAAAGGCAGTTTGCGTTCCAGCACGGCTAAGCCTCTCTGTCATCTGAGAGTGATGCTTTTGAAAGAGCCAAGTACAGGGGCCAGAAAGTTTTCTTTAGTTCTGTGGTTGCTATACATGTAACAAAATCCAATATCCCCCTTGAAATCTGCACATTCAGACATTTCTGTCTTGAATTTAGCCAATGAATTTGCAAAATTTCCTCACTTCACAGAACAGGACAATGTGAGAGAGGTGTGTCTGTGAGTGTGTGGCACGTTTCCCTTCCAAAGAAAGATGTTAAAGAGGTGGTTCCCAGTCCAGTCCTTGGGGACCCACAGCCAGTCCACATTTTTTCTCCTCCCTAGCTGCTAGTGTGACTGCCTGTGGGTCTCCGAGGACCGGGTTGGGAAACACTGTGCTAAAGTCATTCTGGCTGGACGTGATGATGAACGTGCATGCCTCTCCATCTGCAGCATGTGATGATGAGTGTACCGGAGTGATCCTGGACGAATCTGAAGGATTGGATCAGTCAGTGAAGGCTGCTAACCAGGTCCTAGTCCCATACAGCCTTCTGTGGTCCATGGAGAGCAGCACAGAAGAGCTGAAGGTCGGGTGCTCCTCATATTTGGCTTTGTGTCTTGCAGGAATGCCTTTGTAGCTACAGCTCTGGCCGCTGTGGTGTTTTTGTGTTTCACCACAGGGACACTAGTAGCACATGGCCATCTGAACACTCAACTTCATAAGCACTACTTCCTACATGAGAAGCATGTATCTGCCCCCGGATTCTGTTATGTGTTCTCAGGGCCAGTTTTACTTTGCCTTTCCACACGCAGACCCTCCTGTCTCCTGAGACGCTCCCAATCAGTTTGTCACTCCAAGCCCAACAGCAGCTGACAGAACTTTCCAAAGACATTTCAGCACTGCAGATGAAGGTGAGCCACCAGGCCTGCTTCTCACTCTGAGACCATTGCAGCCTCATGAAATAAGGGCCACTCATTCGACCTATACCCACCGTTTGCCTCTTTTGTTAGGCAAACAAGCTCTTGGATGAAGGAGACGTTCTGGATGAGGACACCAAACAGACGCTGACCATGAGCCAAGAACTACTGGCGCTGGTTGCTAACATCCACTCGGAAAGTTGTGGTACCTTTTCACAGTACTTACTCTCAAACCTCCCTCCAGTAATCTTCCTGTATTCCAAAAACCTTCTAATTAGAGTTGTACATATACATTGTGTAATTTTAGGAGCGCAATAATCAAAAAGAAATCATTTGTCAGTACGCCCAGAAAACACACTCTGGATATACAGTTGTGTTCAGAATAATAGCAGTGTGTCTAAAAAAGTGAATAAAGCTGAAAATCTTTATAATAGTTTTTATTTCCACACATGCAAATGCGTCGGGAACACTACACATTCTATTCCACATCAAAACAAGAAGAGAAATTCATCACATTTGTGTTACTCCTTTACAGAAAGTGAAGGAAAGGGAATATTAGGCTGTTCAAAAAAATAGCAGTGTCCACATTCTTCTTTACAAACTCAAAGATTCACACTATGAACTGAAAAATGTTTTAAGATTTTACTTTCCTTTGAATCACTGAACTAATATTTAATTGTATAACCACTGTTTCTGATAAATGCTGTACATCTGTGTTGTATGGAGTCGACCAACTTCTGACACCTGTGAACAGGCATTCCAGCCTGATTGGACTACATTTCTTGGTTTTGCCTCAGAAACTGCATTTTTGATGTCACCCCACAAGTTTTCTATTGGATTAAGGTCCGGGGATTGGGCTGGCCACTCCATAAAGTCAATCCTGTTGGTCTGGAACCAAGATGTTGCTCATGTGTTCAGGGTCGTTTTCTTGTTGAAATACCCATTTCAAGGGCATTTCCTCTTCAGCATAAGGCAACATGACCTCTTTAAGTATTTTGAGGTATTCAAACTGATCCGTGATCCCTGGTATGCGATAAATAGGCCCGCCACCGTAGTATGAGAAACATCCCCATATCATGATGCTTGCACCACCATGCTTCACTGTCTTCACAGTGTACTGTGGCTTGAATTCAGTGTTTGAGGGTCATTTGACAAACTGTCTGGGGCCCCTAGACCCAAAAAGAACAGTCTTGCTTCCATCTGTCCACAAAATGTTGCAGCGTTTCTCTTTAGGCCAGTCAATGTGTTCTTTGGCAAATTGAAACCTCTTCAGCACGTGTCTTTTTTTCAGCAGTGGGACTTTGCGGGGGCTTTTTGCAGATAGTTTGGCTTCATATAGGCATCATCTGATTGTAACAGAACTCACAGGTAACTTTAGACCTTCTTTGATTTTCCTGGAGCTGATCATTGCCTGAGTCTTTGCCATTTTGGCTATTCTTCGATCCATTCGAATGATAGTTTTTCGTTTTCTTCCACGTCTTTTAGATTTTGGTTGCCGTTTTAAAGCATTTGCAATCATTTTAGCTGAGCAGCCTATTATTTTCTGCACTTCTTTATATGTTTTCCCCAATCAACTTTTAAATCAAGGTACGCTGTTCTTCAGTCTGGAATGACCCATTTTACTCAGAATTTCAGAGAGAAATGCACTATAACCAGCATGTACAACATTTGCTGCCTTCCTTCCTTAAATAAGGCCCATAATTGGCACCTACTTTTTCACAGAATGAATGACCTCACAAATTGAACTTCACACTGCTATTATTTTGAACACACCCCTTTCAGGTAATGATTCTGTTACACATAATCAGCAGCATTCATGTCATGACTGTTGGGTCTGTTGGTTTTCCATTACTCTGCTACACCTACTAGTAAATTATTTGCCATGTAGTAATATAATTTCTACCAAAAACGGTGATTGATCAGGTTAGTCATGTCGGACTGCTATTATTTTGAACACAACTGTAAAGTGTGCGCAGCAGAATTGTTCTGATATACTAAACTGCAAATTATAAATCAATCTGAAATCAGTTAAAATCTTGATGTAACAAACTGGAATAACAGTTAAATGTAAACAAGCAAGAACATTACTTGTTAGGCAGCCATTTTGTGCCAGGTGATGGAGCTTGGTGCACTCTAGGTTGCAATGAGCAGTGCAGACAGAATGACTATAAGCAGGAAAGTTTTTTGTAGGGTTAAAGCACACGCGTCTGCACATGTGTCAGCTGTGGCAGAAGCTAAGTGCACCAAAATATTACTGTGTGCATCAGCTTTAGAGGAAACAGTCAGCAGTCTGAACAAAACCCTGCAAGATGTCAACACCACCCAGCTGATGGAGCTGATACCACCCATGCTGGGGGCCATGAGCCAGGTCAACATGAGCCCTGGCCGGACCACGGCCTCCGACGCACTCGGGTCAGTTTCAAGGTTCCGTATCTGGATGTCCGACGGCCAGCCCGTACAGATGGTGAAATGCACTGCGAGAAGAATATTGCATGAGCAGTGTCCAGGCCAAAGAGAAACGTAGCAACCCATCTAAAAAAATGTGTCTGAACCCTGCGCAGGGCCGCAATTGGGCTCCATTGGATGGTTCAGAGGGATTTCCACACACCCTGGCAGGAAATGGAAGCACTGGTCAAGTCGGTCAGCTTCAAACTATCACAGAAGGATGTACAGCTGCAGAGCGCACAGGAGCAGCTGCTGCTTATCCGCTCCAAGATAAGCCACACCCTCCGGCTGCTGGTCCCCGCCCCTGCCAACCTGGACAAGTTCCATGTCAGTCTTCTGTCCCACGCTCTCCGTCTCTCCAGTTCCTATTGTGGTGCTGATTTGTTTATCAGTTCACACTCATACCAGTGCGATTTCATAGCTGCTCCCTCCTGATTTGTATTCGCTGGAGGCTTAAGGTCCGGCTTTTGGCCTACAGAAGCTCCTTTCCTTTGTCATTTAGGCTCTGCATATTGTATCAGCGTGCAGCACCTCACTGGATTGCAAGTGAGCGCCAGCCTTCACACTGTGTTTAATCGTGTCTCTCCCGATGTCAGGAGCGGAAACAGAGCGTTGGCGTCCTGGTAGAGGCGGCCAAGATGCAGCTGGTGGAGGCCTGGGATCTCCTAGCTGATATTAACAACACGTTGGACAATACAGGCACTGCTCCAGTTGTAAGTTGGGCCTGTCGTGCAAATGTAGATGCTTAAAAAAGAAAATAATTATCACTAAGTCAAAAAGTCGAAGTTATGGCATATTACTGTGCAATCCAAACCACATGTCCAGTCTAATCTCCATCTAAGGTCACACACACACACACATAAACACACTCACTTTAGAGACACCAACTGATGTCCTTGAACTGTGGGGGGGGGGGGCTTTTACATTTTTACATAGCTTGATATATACTCCTTATGTACCTTAAATGTGGGTCTGAGAGCAGGTTCCCTGCATGGGGTTGCCCCTTCAGGGTGCAGGTTACTTGAGGTATTGAGGTTTATTATGGGGTTTTGCTGTATAAATGCTTCAGTTCCCCTTGAGGCAGTAGCTGAACTGGGATAGTATTTACCGGTAAGTTCTGGTGCTGGTGTGTCCTGGCAGCTTTCGGACATCCACGGTCAGCTCGGGGCTGAGAGCACAGCTTTAAAAGAGCGAGTGGACACACTGGGGACTCGCTTGGAGAATGTTTCAGAATTGATGTCTGAAGTGGAGGATCACACACAGCTGCTGCAGGACAAGGCCCTCGTGCTGCACACGTATGTGCTCCATCCCCAGATCATACGCTCCGGGGTTTTATTATTTGATCAATAACAGCACTGGATTGACTTTTTCATTCATTTATGTTTTTCAATGAACATACTTGATCATCAACCAAAATGGAACTGAAAAGTAAACAAACAATGAATATTTAGTGTAATATAAACATTTTAAAAAGCATAGCCAGTCGCTGTAACGTGTTAACACATTCATTCATTCCAGAGTTATACTGGCCGCAAAGAATTCTTCCCTGAAAGCAATCAACGCCCTCTTTGTTAACTTCAAAATCTTCCTGGACATTCAGGAAGCAGAGTACTTGGCAGAGCTGGCCGACATGATGGTGAGCCACCACCTTTCTTTTCTGCAGTCTCCCACAGACCATCTTGTATAGCTGCTTGTCTGGGGCAGGATCTCCGTGATGCTGAGTGTATCCCAGGATGGCCCCAAGTCCATTACAGCGTACACACTCATCCCGTGTGGATAATTCAGAGACTGAATCCATTCATTTAAAGTGCTGGTAATGCTTTACAGTAACTGTACCTTTATGAAGGTGCACTTAATGTTCTATGAATGCATAATGAATGCATTATGAAGGTGCAGTTAGTGTGAAGTGTTACCAGAGTGCCTTTATACTGTATGAGGAAAACTGAGAACATCTAATAAGTGCATGCAAATACAAGGAGAAATGCCCAACTCAACACACAAATAAGAGAGGCTGGGAATCAGCGATACTCAAGTGGAGGATGACCATGCATAGAGAGCATTTGCTTTGGAATGCAGCCCCCATCTCCTAGACCTGTGGGGGATGAACGGTTCTAATTAAGTGAACTTATCTCTGCTGTGTCCAGTCATCCCACAGGAGCAAGTGGGAGTGGGAAAAACAGTAAGTTGATTAGCAGGCTGGAGTGTAGGAGGAGTGTTACTTCATCTGGATGATCTTCGATTTATCATAGTTTAGTCTAGCAACAAAAATGATATTGCACACATCGATTCCAATTACTTATCTGTTCTTAAGCTGACATACTGACTAATTTTGCCTACCCTAGGATGTGTTTTTCACCATCCTACGTTTTGTGGAAGTTTGTTCTCTGTGGTACACCACCGTTGGGGAAGGTGGTTTATTTACGACATCATCGTTTTCCAGGCTCCCGTAGTGGACGACTCTGTGAGAAACCAGAGCGTTGAGGCTATGCAGCACAGTCACATGATCTGGGCAGAGGGTGCGGCACTCAACAGTCCTGTTGTCGGTGAGTCGTGGGACATGGTGTCATGATGAATGTTGCTTGACTAATGGTAGCCTGATGGCATGACTGTTAAGGACATGGACCAGAAGTATAGAGGCTCCATTATCAGTCTTGCTGTTGTACCTTTGAACCTGAATTGACCATGTTGGTAAAAGCTCAGTGGTCCAACGTACAAACCTGTTTTCTGCCTAGACCTCTCTATGAATGTCACTGAAAGGAGTCAGGAGCTCAACTCAATCCGAGAACGGATCCACAGCATCCCCAGCCAGCTGCCCAAGTCCTTGACCATCAGCGAGGCTAAGAGTATGTATCCATGGTACCCTCGAGAGGAGCCATTACTGAGCACCTTCAATGTGATCAGAGTGAATGGATGCCGGAAAGGCACATGCCAGGACAGGAGGCTGTATAACCTGTGATCACTATGGCTCACTGGGTACAAGTCTGAGTTCTGGTGTTGGCTCCGTGTCCAAATGGAGCTTTCAGGTTTAAGTACTGCCTGTTTACCTTAATTTTCCCTTGAGGATCAATGGAGTCATCTGGATGATGACTTTGTAATCTCAGTCCCAAGGGGATATGACCCCATCTTTAATAATGTTGTCCACGGTTCAAAGAGTATTATGTTTAGATACAGAATTAGAAACCACTTTTAAAAATACCATAGTATATAGTATGGCATTTGAGGTTATTCATGCAATACACCGGTCATCATGTGTGCTACTTCTAATGGGATGTAAACTTTTTGGTTAAGGGGTTCTCACCCTAGTTGCACTCTCTACTGATCTGCTGTCTCCCTAGCGACCAGTCAAAAGATCCTTGAGTCCAAGGAGCTGGTGTCTATGGCTAATGCCTCCCTGCAGTCCACGCTGCAGCTGCTCCAGAACCTCAGCCAGAAGCTGGAGGAGTCCTCCATCTTGGCAGCTCAGGTCAATAAGGACACAGAGGCCACAGAAAGCTTGCTCAGCATTTCCCAAGAGGCTGGTGAGCCGGGTAGCTCTACCTCGTCTATGGGCTGACGTGTCATGGATGCTGTTCATGCTAAGAGTCTCATCTTCTCAAAGTGAAGGCCATGGAGTCTGTGTTTGGGGAGGTGGAGGCCCGGGTTCAGCATCTTTCGGATCGCCTCGGGCCCCTCAGGACCCTGGGCGAGCATCTGAGCCGGAACCTGTCTGAAATCCGAGAATTAATCAAGCAGGCACGCAAGCAGGCCAGCTCGGTCAGTGTAACCCCCCCCCTACTCCCACACCCCTGAAAAAACAAATGAATTCTCAGCCATCTTCAAAGTTTACAGTTGGACAGTTTCACTATCGAGTGAGTCCCATCAAATATTACAAAGAACCCATCCTGGGTCTTGAACCTGCAGGATTTAAAGCCTCGGCCAAAATGTTGTTTAGTGTTAAGATTAGCGAAAGTTTTTGTGAAACATGAAACAAAAAAACACAAGCATGAAACTTTCCATTTGGTAACTGGATCAACGGCTGTAGTTACATGTGAGCCATCTCCTGACCCTTGGTGTAGGCCTAACTCTGACCTTCGGAGACCATACTTCAGTAGTGAGAATGGTTCAGAGTCATATATATACTTGTGATTTAATTACCAGTAGTGTAGAATTTGTATAAATAACCAGATAGATTCTTGCCACCTTCAAATCCATAGCTCTTGGTTGTGTCTTGCTGCTGTTATTATTTTTCTTATTTTATAATATTGCCACAAAATATTTCAAATTAGTCATCCTGTAAATTGGGCATTTAAACAAACAGCTGAAACTCACCTGGGACTTGACATGGGAAATGTTGGCCTTCCCACAATGCAGCAGTCCCCTGCCTTTCCTTGTGCAGATTAAAGTGGCCGTGTTGGCAGACCAAGACTGCGTGCGCGCCTACAAGCCTGAGCTGTCCTCCAGCAACCTGAACACCCTGACCCTGACCGTGAAGACCAGTGAGGCAGACAACCTTCTCTTCTACATGGGCAGCAACTCCAGTGTGAGTGAGGAAAATGTTAGGGCTGCTGCTTAATCTCTGACTGGTGCAGAGATTGCAGTGTGTGTCAACAAAGAGCCAGTGGTCTGGTGGTGAGGCGGGTGTTTGCCAGGTCTCAGACAAGCAACATGAACTGTTGGCATCCTTTAATATTTAATTTTCATAAAAGGGAGAACAAATAAGGTTCCATGGATGGTGGTTCAAATTCCATCCCACACTACCTGTAATGTACAATTTGCATGTTCTCCCCATGTTGTGTGGATTTCCTCTCACAGTACAAACACATACAGTTTTGCTAACTTTTGTCTCCAAGTTGTCTGTAGTGTGTGCATCTGTGGACCTGGTAATGGACTAGTAAGCCCCCCAGGCTGTACCCCCATATTGTGCCCTGTGTTGCCTGGGTTAGGCTCCAGCCCTCCCCCCACGACAATGTACGTGCTAATTCTATAGTCAGTCCTGGATCAAATCTTCTTTAACTTGATAGCTGTGATCCCTTTAAAACGACTAGCTCCCTACCAAGAAAGAAATATGGTTTAAACTTGCAGTAAACGGTGTCGATTTTCCTAAATGGTTCACAATTCTGAGGTCCGTTTCCCGAATCAATACAACTCTGGCCGGCTTTCAGCATTCGCCATGTGAATGAGAAATTGCAGAATGTACGTGTGCCGCTGCTGCAGACAGATGCAGTCGTAGCAAACTGAGAGTGACATGTTACCCAGGATGACTTCCTGGCCGTGGAGACGCTCGGTGGGATGGTCTCCTTCCTCTGGGATGTGGGCTCTGGACATGGTAAACTGGAGTATCCTGACCTCCAAATTGACAACGACAGGTGGTACCGGATACATGCGAGAAGGTCAGAATTTAACATTTAGCCACATTTTAATGATCTTCTTTTATTTTTACATGGTATGTCAGGATTTTCATCAAAACCTAAAATGCTAAGTGTGGCTAATCTCTCCAAATGATCATATTAATGAAGCATATTAATGACTCCTGGCAGTCTACAGGGGCTTTGAAAAAGGACCGTATGATTTTTCCTGCTTGACTGGGTGGAGGGCTTCCTTCCACATGAGCATGTAAACACTGTTAAATATTTCCCTGATTTGAAAGAATTAAGCCTTCAGTCTTATTTGTTAGCTATTTACAAACCTGTGTTTCATTCAGAAATGAGGTTGTGACCCATACACTTAATAAACGCATGACATCCTGCTACATTAAGGTTAACACGTATTCACTCAACAATACAAAGTGGTTAATAAAATGTGTGTGCAGTGTTTGACGGTGCATTGCACGCGTCATCTGCAGGTTCGGACGACGTGGCTCCCTGAACGTTTGGGACCTGCAGTCGAACCCGAGACCCACTGTGGAGGCCTCTTCTCCTGGCCTCTCCGTGGTGCTGGACGTGGATGAGTCCACCCTGATATTTGTCGGGGGACTTGGCAGACAGATCAAGGTACACTGGGCCTCTGCAATGCCTCTGAGGGACAGGGACACCATTCAGAAGGTTCTCATTGCTCATTGTTTTTTTGTTCCCCGCTGAACAGAAATCTGAGGCTGTGGAGGCCACTGACTTCAGTGGCTGTATGGCTGAGCCCTGGCTCAACGGCAAGAACATCGGGCTGTGGAGCTACGTGGAGAGACACGGGAAATGCCAGGGCTGTTTCACAAGGTACTTTTAGCGGAAAAAAATCCGCATCCGCCTGTCTGTCGCTGTCATTTTCTGTATGGATAGGAGAGTGAAGCCCTCTAACTCAAGCGGGAATCATCTATCACCTCCAGGTTCATGGACCATGTTTGTATTTGTTAAACGGTCAAATTCGATCCTCAAACATCCCAAAGCCTGGGTGCCCAAAGCAAGATGCTTCATGTGTCTGTTTTGAAAAACCGTACAAACGTCTTAGGCAGTCATGGAAAATGATGCTTAAATGATCTTCATGCAGGTGTAAAACGTTCCTATCATGTCTGTCAAAATGTGTTCATTTCCTAAAATGACCCCAGTATTTACGGCAACCATCCAATACACCCATTTATTTTTTAATTTGACCACCAGCACACCTTGTACGCTAGTAGTCAAATCACTGACTTTTTAAACTATTTAAATTAATTAATTGAGTGAACTTGTGATAAAATGTAACAAACACATAGAATGGCTGAGGTGCCCCTGAGCAGAGGTTTGGGAACTGAAGTGGTGTTCATCTAACCATCTAACTGTTTGGAGGACAGAAGAAATTACTGTTAGTTTTTATAATGTTACTCTTCATATGCATATATTCTAAGGTTCACTTGTGTTTTTTGTTCTGAGCAAATATATATTTACTACTCAGATGAATAGCATCAAACATTTCCTTTGACTGCCTGAGACTTTTGCACAGTGCTGTATATCTTTGGATTGCAGTGATCTGCAGTTTGTCCAGGGCAGTACAGGGCTTAAGGCAGGCTATCAAAGCCACTGTTCTCTCTATGTCTGGGTTCCAGAATCATGCCCCGGGGGTGTGAACAGTGGGCAGCGCCTCGATAAAGATGCTTCTTAGATCCGTGCATGTTGATACACCTCTCAGGGCACTGGTGTCAATGGTGACCCTTTAAAAACAGCAGAAGACCTGTCGCCTGACAGAAATGTGTTGCACTGTAGCGCTAACATACCGCTGGTGTCCCCTTTCTCCGTATGATGTGTCAGTCTGCATGAAGAAGAAGAAGAAGAAGCCTCTTTTCAGTTTGACGGCAGCGCGTACGCGGTGGTGCAAAAAGCCCTTCGCTCTTCAGCAACCCACATAGTCATGCACTTCAAGACCTTCTCTCCGAACGGCCTGCTTATTTACATGGCCTCTGACACCATGGTGCGTCCCCAAGTTGTCACACGAAAAACGATGTTTTTTTAGATCCCGTTCTGTATTGCATTTACTAGTTTAAAGAACCTGTCATTTTAGTGGTAATGGTTGTTTGAGTCTTACACATGAAAACCTTACATTTTGTTGATATTGCTGTTCAATATGTATTGCCAGTTTCCATAATGCTTTCTCTCGTTTTTTAGAAAGACTTTTTGGCCATTGAGCTTGTGGATGGAAGAGTACAATTGACCATTGAGCTTGGAGAAGGGCCGCTCGTCCTCAGCACCACCGAGCCCTACAACACTGGGAAATGGCACCAAGTCACCCTTCATAGGGATAAACATAACGGTGCGCCTTTTGTTTTTGTTTCTTTTCTTCACAGTCCTCCTTGCCACATTACCTGGAATGATACTCCCTACAAAACGTGATCTTCACAAACATATCTTTGAGGTGGTCCCTAACTTGAGGTAGACTTGAGTTTGAAAAGCACTGAGAGTTTTAGGGTAGTCCAAGAGAATGTTGTCTTTAAACATGTCATCATCTCCATTAGAGCTGGACGATTTATCAATTTCAAGTCGGAATCAACGGGATTAGCAAATCGCAAAGGCTGCGATTTAGGATATACATTATATACAGCACGTCGGACCCAGGATTTAAAACTGTTGTGAGAATAGTTTTACAACTTCATGCCATGCTCCCTGTGTGACAGTCATTCTCACCAATCACAAGTGCCGTGCTTCTTGCGTGCCAGTCATGCTCACCAATCAGAAGTGGCCTAAGAAGGCGTATAGGCCCACAAACAGCAAACACGTGAAACCCAAGGAAAATGTTACATTCGCGGTGCGGAAAAATACTGATTCCGCTACTGAGCTACAGTATAAGTGAATTGCCCTCCTATTTCATGGTCCGAGATTGTTTCAGAAAGGTCCTTTTAGAACCGGAGACCTCTTTTTAAACACCAGCAGCAACATATTTCAGCATGTCAAACCTTTTGTTTGTGATAATGGGCAATAGCATTAGCATACTGCTAATCCATCAAAAGAACAATGAGACAGTCAGTAATCCTCACAGCAAAAAAAGCCGTAAAACCCATAATACAGTTGTGTTTATGTCATATGTTTTTGTGCTTATGAATTTAAGTATTTCCAAATATTAATCTTGTGAAATTAATCTTAATCTCACAATAGTAATAAAATAAAAGTCTTGCTTTAAAATAAATACTAAAAGAACAGATCGCGTTAATCGCTATTACAGTTGGGTATGGGCACATGGTCTTATTATTTAGAAAAGATACAAAAAGAGATGCATATAATATTCATTCGTTTTGTATTTGCCCGAATAACAAAGCAGAGGAATGATAAGCTGCTTCAGTCGAAAACTGCATTTTACTTCTCATTTAAAATAAAACGCAGGGTTGGCAACTTTGGTCAGCTGGATGGAGTGAGATTTTCTGTTTTCCGTATGCAGTTGTTAAAAGACGTGAAACCAACATGAAATCACCAATAAACTACTTATTTTTATTCAACATTTTTTAAAATGCATACTACTTTTAAAAATTTCCAGCTTTGCAGTTTCAGGACAGAACACCCACTCTGTTATGAACATTACGGCTTTTTGGTTGAGAGTGTTAGATTCGCTGCTGTTATTAACACTAACACATTAGTGCAGACAAAAGGGCCGCATACACCAAAGTAGTTCTTGCTTTTTCATTGGCGTGGGAAAAGGCGGTTCTAGTGTTATTAGAGGGGTAATTAGGGTTACCTGCAAGATCGCTATTGTTTTTCTTTTTGCCGCAATTGTTTTCATTATTACTTTATTTAACTTAACACACCACATCTTTAAATTCTCATCCTTGCATTAGAATATTGACCAGTTAATATCTTGTTATTGGTATCTCATGTAATGCTGTGTCATGTTTTAAATTTACTACACACTTAATATTGAACTGAAGCTTGATATAAAAAATTATATCGCAAATCAAATCGTAATCGCAATGTCTGTCAGAAAAATCGCGATTAGATATTTTCCGCCAAATCGTTCAGCCCAAATCTCCATGCATATCTTTGCCTCCTTTAGGTCTGCTGACGGTAATAGACACCAGTGACCCTAGCAATAAAGAGGAATTGGAGGGCCAGTCTCTTGGCACGGATTCTGACCTGAACCGCTCAGAACATGACCCCATCTACATTGGCGGGCTTCCTGAAATCAGATCAGCCTTGTAAGCATTGTCCTGGCTACAGGTTTGAAGCAGACCACAGTGTCTAGTGAACCAGAGCTACATTTAGTTTCATGTTCCTCACTAGTTTCATGAAGACATTTTGGCAGTGTTCCCACTATATACAGCAATGCTGCTGTATATATTTACCATTTCCCAGATGATATTCAGCGTGGCTACCAAGAAGGGGTCTTCACTGGAGGGTATATACTGTATGAATTTGCTAAGCCCCCTAAAACATATCACTGCAGCTTCCAGTGAAACTTCTATCTGTCTGTTTTCAAGATTGCTGCCCAGTACAAGGTCATTCACTGGATGCATCAAAGACGTGGAGATCAGTCGTACGAACTTCGACCTGCTAGATAATGCTCACGGTGTGACAAAAGGATGTGTTTTAGAGGTAGACCATCTGTTTTATTTTGCATTTGGGGGAAGAACATCTCCTGAACAAAAGTCTGGGTGAAGTAGGTTAGGTTACCCAATGTAATGGCAGGTCCCTCTGTTCTTTAGCCTATCCACAGTGTCACAGTCCGAAGGGGGGGCTTTCTGGAGCTTCCCGCCTTGACGCTGCTCCCACAGGCTGAAGTAATGGCCACCTTCTCCACACACAGTGGTAATGGTCTCATTCTGGCGGGCTTCACTGAGGCCGAGCGGCGAAAGCGCTGGCAGAACAACCAGGTACGTTATAACTTCGGCAACCCCAACCTTCGTTATTACGTCACTGTGATCACATGACCTTCGGAAGAAGAATGGCACCTCTTTGTGTCTGCGTCGCAGCCTTTCCTCGCTGTCGCACTGGTGTCCGGCCAGCTGGAGGCGCACGTGAGTGCGGGTGAGGGAGACACACGTAAGGTTGTGCTACAGTCGAGGACCGGGACCTTCAGCGATGGGCAGAAACACTCCCTCATCCTCCAGTGGCAAAACAGGTTCGTGGGAGAGATCTCATCCCGTGAAAGCTGCTGCCGTTGCTGAAACACGGAGATTCACCAGATCACCCTGGCAGGAAGTGGACATCATGTACTTCCTGTTTCTTTGCCTTGTTGACCACATCGAATTAACATTTATTTATGACACTTCTGTCCAAAGGCAGATAGTATGTCACGGCAGAAATGCATTGTGGGGGTTTATCATAGCTCACCCTATTGTGTGTTTGTGTGCAGGACAGTGACGTTGCTTGTGGATGAGGACAGTCAGGACACTGTGACCTTGGGCCCATCATCCGAGGATGAAACCCTGAGCCAGTCCGTCTTTTACGTGGGTGGGCTTCCTCCGGGGATGGCTGCTGGGGCCCTTGGGATCCTCGACTCCTTCCACGGCTGCATCAGCGACTTGGCCGTGGACTCCGTGTAAGGCACTTGTGGCTGTGTTCGGTTCTGGACGGAGGTTGAGGTGGAGGGATGGCATAACAGTTAAAGAAATCACGACCGTATTGTTTCTGGCCCTGAAGATAACCATGCTGTTGTTTTCAGGCAGCTGAACTTCAGCCAATATCCATATTTCCAGCCATTAAATTCAAATAACATGGTTTTAATAAGTGAAATATTCACTAGAATTAGAGTATTTTACAACCTGTTTCGCAGTTTAACTTGACATTTCGATGGCTCCCATTTATGCAATATCAGGAATTGGTTTGACGAGGTGTTTGGTCATGATTCTGCTGCTTATTCGTGCTCCTCTGTTCTTTCCATCGAAGGCTCCTGAACTTCTCCAGTGCGGTGCAGCATCAGGGCATAGAGATGGCCTGCATGCTGGTCCTGCCGGAAGAGACGACGGCTGGGCCCACCCAGACCCCACCTGCTTCTGTCACCTCCCCCCCAGCCACCCTGAGCCATGCCACAGTAAGCCCTCCAGTCTCTCGGAAAACCAGGCCTGCTGTGACTGGTTTCAACCTCAAGTTCTCCATCATGCTCTATCACAGTAATTAGAGTCAGCTGAGTCATTGCCAGTGTTGGCAATTTCACTCTAATTGCATCCTAATTATGTCAAAGTTCTTTGTCTTAAGCCTTCCTACATCAGTGACTCGACAACCCTCTTCTGCGGCTTTATGATGATGCTTAAAAATCCAGTTATACGCATTTGCTGCAAAGCTATCGCCAAATATGAGTATAAATCACCCCCCCCCCCCCCCCCCAATACACTGGGGCGGAAATACTGCCATGCGCCGGAAAACGCCAGGGGAGTGAAAGGGAGACGCTGTGTGTTACATGATGGCGAGAGCTTCCTGTGGTCCGGAGCAATTTTAAATGAGGCTTCAAAAGATGCCCCCCCACCACCCCAGATCAAAGCAGGGCTGTGAAGAAGGGTCCCCCCCCCCCAAATCAAAGTGAAGGGCCATATCAAAGTTGGCAGCTCTGTCTTTTCTTGTCGCCCTTACCAGTGTGCCGCAGCAGATCAGACAGAAAGTATCCCCGGCGCCTACCAGTTCGGCATATTGAGGCACAGTCACATGACCCTCAACATTAGCGAGCAAGCCGTTCGGGCCGGGTCAGTTCGCCGCCTTCCGTCGGGAACATGCTGGAACACGCCTGCTCCAATTATGAAAGTTTGGAACACATTATTATTATTATTATTATTATTATTATTATTATTATTATCATCACAAAAAGGCCCTCCACTGCATAAGTAGTTATGGAGGATGGATGGATGGCTAGTATCATTCATTTTACTTTGGCTATATGAAATATATTCAAGGACTAACATTACTGGTACTCAAGTAAGCATTTGTGGTATAAATATCTAAATATGCTTTAATTTCCTGTCATAACTGTGTAAATGCATACTTATTTTATGCACAACTGCATAAAAAAATTAGCACGCATTTCATCCTTTATATCATGAAAATGAACTCAGGTACCAGTTATGTCAATCACAGAATATATTTTAATTTATCAATATTCCCTAAAAAAGGTGTTTTATAAGGTACAATACTGGAGAATTTTAGCAGCATTCAGAGATCTATAGTTACACACGGGAGACATTCTAAGACAAGCGCAGTGCTGAGAAACAAGGAATTGTCGTGGTTCAGGAGAACCAAGGAGGTAACATTGTGAACGTCCCTACAGCTTCTCTTTGGAGCTCTCCCTGCGCACCTTCGCTTCCAGCGGCCTGCTCTTCCACATGGCGGCCCCCACCCAGACAGACTACGCCACGCTGCAGCTGTGGGGGGGGCAGCTCTTCTTCACCTGCAACCTCGGCAGGAATGCGGCCACCGCCAGCCTTGCCGAGCACGTCGATGACGGCCAGTGGCACGCGGTGAGTGGCCTTCTCCAGAAGAATTCCAGATAAAGGCAGCTGAATCTCTTTGTGGCTGTTTTCATGTCTATGAACCCAAGAACGCTGAAAGTGAAGCACCCCCTCTGGCTGTTGGTGGTAATTCTGTAGAATTACCTGTAGAATTGCCTACAGTTTTCATCAAAAAAAAAAAAAAAACAGAGGCAACATTATTATATTATACCACGACACTGTTGAATTCTTGAACCTCAGTGGTCAGAGGGGTGTTTAGTAATGATGCCAATGAACTTTTGTTGGTTGTTACACCTTTCAGCCCTCTGAGCTCAAAACATCTTCCCATGCCTCTGCGTTAACCCCCCTGGTTACAGATCAAAGCAGACTTTGGGAAGAGGAGTCTGAAGATCAGTGTTGACGGCCAGGAGTCCACCACAGTGCAGGCCAAGGGGAAGACCAACAATTTGGATGTGAGGGGCATACTGTACCTGGGAGGCTTGCCATCAAACTACAAAGCCAAGAGCATCGGAAATGTAAGAGTGATCTCTCAGCTCTCTGTGATGCATTCTTGCTGAAAAGAAGGAGCCTGATTTTCATCCATATTTTGTCTGGTTTCAGTAAGTTCTTTCTAAGTCAGGGTTGCCATGGTCCTGCATCTGTCTCGGAGCAACCCGAACACAAAATGAGCTCACCACTGTCAGTCACACACACGCACTATTTTTATAGCTCGTTTAGAGTGCACATCTTTGGACTGTGGGAGGAAACTGCAGAAAAATATGCACAAGACATGAATGTTCCACACAGATATTCAGGCACTGGAAGCTGGAGCTGATTTTGCTAAATAAACGAGTTAATTTTGGCAGGTGACCCCCGCCCCCCAGAACTGAAATACAGCTGGGGATGGTTCATTTTATGACAAGGGACGCTCTTGCGTTGACATCCATCTGTGGGTGGTTAACTTTGTGACAGGTGACCCACAGCATCGCTGGCTGTGTGAGAGGAGTGACCCTGAACGGGGTCCCCCTGGACATGGAAAACCCCATCGCGTCCTATTCCACCTCAGGGTGCTTCTCTCTTGTCCAGAAGGGAACCTTCTTGGGTGGTAGTGGATTTGCAGCTTTCGGTAAGACCCAGAAAACCTGACTTTCACGGGGGCTTTAATGGTAGCAAGTGGCACATTGATGGATGGGGTACTCCCTGTCGTGTACCTCCCCAGCTAAGGAAGGCTACAAGGTGGGCATGAATGTCAAGGTGGACCTGGAGTTCCGCACCACGGCCCTCAACGGCGTTCTGCTCGGAGTCAGCAGCACCAAGGCGGATGGGATTGGGCTGGAGCTGATCAATGGACAGGTGAGAGTCAGGGCAGAGTCACAGTAGCGTCACGGCAGACGCATGGGAACCGTGTCCATCACAGACGGCACCACCACAATCACCATGACCGTCCCGTGTAGCACCAGGCATACAGAGATATGAATTTTGCATTTATACATTTAAAACAAGGGATCCTGGTAAATGCATCCTGAAATGTTAATGTGACAGATCCATCAGTCTTCCAGCCACTTACCCTAGTCAGGTGGCCGAGGGACACTGAGCCCAACCCAGGATGCCAGTCCATCAGAGGGCACATATGAGGGCGACACGCCGGCTGGGACGCCAGTCCATCAGAGGGCACATACACATTATATTTACTTTTATCCAAAGTTTGAGAAATTGAGAAAGCAGGGTCAGCCAGTCCCAGAATTTGGGGGCGTGATGCAAAAATCACACACACACACACACACACGTACAGGTTTGTATTCATATCTTCGTGGGGACCATCCATTCATTTCTATGGGCAATACCCTAATCCCAACAATGACAACCTGAACTCCTACCTCGGCCATAACCTTAACCATAAGTAACCAAACAAAATACCGGTCTTTTGGCATTTTTAGTTTTGAACGCAGTCACAGATTTTTTATAAAACTAAATTTCACTGTTTATGGAACCGATAAAATGGTCCCCCCAATGTCAAAATAACAGGTTTTTATCACGTTGTGATATGTAATGTAATGTAATGTAATGTAATGACCCACGCACACACAGTGATGTAGGAGGTATACTAAAAAAAAATCTTGGAACCCCCCCCCCTCCCGAAATGCACCCCCCACCATGTTGGCACCTGCAGGTGTGGTTCCACGTGAATAACGGGGCGGGCCTCATCTCCGCCGCCTACGACCTGGAGCAGCACGGCCAGCTGTGCGACGGCCTTTGGCACACGGTGACGGCCAATAAGACCAAGCATGGCGTGAGTCTGACGGTGGACGGGGTCACCGTGCGCAGCGAGAACCCGCATCCCCGGGCCTCCTCAGTGGACTCCAACAACCCCGTCTACGTGGGGGGCTTTCCTGGTATGCAGATCCCCTCCTCCTCCTCCTCCTCCTCCTCCTCCTCCTCCTTCTCACTATGCTTACTCACTTTCCAGGTGCAACTTCCCTGTCTTATTCAATACCCTCCTGAGATCCAGCAGTCCATTTTTGTCCCCTGTAGAAGACATCATGTTTTTGCCCCTATCTCATAATATTCATGCCACCATATTAAGTCCTATAGTTCCTTTAAAGAGGACAGTCGGGGCTTAAAGATGACATCACATAAGGATGTGTTTTCTACCATGCCCATTAAATAGTGACCATACCTAATGCTTTCTGGCAAATTCACAAACATTGCCATCGGTAGGGGACAACTTTTGCTTTACATATTGGGGCATGCTGGTGGGCTGTAGGCTGAATGTCTGTACATCGTCATGGTTACCTGGGGACATTATTTTACCTGCCGGCTGCAGTAAATTACACAGGGACATTTTAAGGGTCTCTCCCGATGTGCCCCCCCCCCCAGCTGGAGTGACGCAGAGCTGCCTGACCACCAGGGCTCCCTTCAGCGGCTGCATGGCTAACGTCCGTCTCGCTAAGGGCGCCCAGGTCCGAAAGCTGGACTTCAGCAAGGCCTTCGTTCTCCGTGGGATCGTCCCGTATTCCTGTCCCGGAGCGCCGGCATCACCCCCTCAGTGAAGCCCCCCCATGAAGATATCAAGGCAGGAAGAGGCCCCCAAAAATACCTGTGCCTTCTTAAACCTTGCGTCCATTATATACAGTTTATTTGTTCATAAACACATGAAATGATAAAAACCGAGTTTGGCAGAAAATATATCATCTTTTGAGGGAAAAGATTCACTGAAGGTAATATTAGTGCCAAAATTACATTGTAACACATCAGCAAACAAACAAAAAAATGGTACATTTAGGTATGGAGGAGAAAAATTAAATAAAAAATAAATATAAAATCTTCTTCCGGAGTCTGTATGTTCTTTGTACATTTCGATGAGTCATCTTTAGCTAATCATCATCACCCTACTTCCTCTCCCCTATGAGGTAAGGAAAATATACACCTGTCAATCAAAGAATCAGATCGCTGGGTGTGATGTCAGTGGCCAGCCATATACTAACTAGTGATAGATTATGAAATTACTCATGCTGTTATTCATATCCTTCATCTTAGGCAACAGTGACTGCTCTCCATTTATGCAATAAGCAACGCGGAGGATTGTGAGCCCTGTCAATTATTTACTTAAATTGCTACTGTGGGTAAAATCCCTGATCCCATGTGCTGCAGCTGTTAACATGGAAAGCAGCTCCTTGTCCACATTGAGAGTCTCAGTGTTGCACATCTGTACTAAAAAAAAGTGCAAGATGTCAGGAAATAACAGCCATGTTCCAAAATCAGCCAATGTTCACATTGGTCAAGTAGTTTTCTCTTCTCGTTGTGTCAATAATACAGATTATGGAGGTGCATCAGGCAAAATCTGAACTGGCCAGTGTCAATAACGTGGAAATAAAGTTAATATATTTCATAAAAAAGTCATGCCAAGAGAAACAAATTTTCTTTCCAGTGTTAAACAGTAATTAATCAAAACAGAAACATATACAAAACAATGGAGAACAGACATTCAGTGTTTCTGTATACGTGCATATAAGTGTTTGACAGGAAGTGGATCTTTCCTTTGACATGGAGACAGGAAGTGGACCTTTCCTCATTAAACAGCAGTATGTTTCGAAACCCAATGCCATACATCCAGCATTTTCGGTCCCAGGAGCACTGATGGACTACAGCCAGGTGGGAAATACACCATTGCAGTGGAGTTTGTGGTGAATGCTAGCCAACACCCCAGTAACGTCTTTCACATCCGGGGGGCTGCCTGTCACTGCCGAGTCCTCTTCGGATGTGGCTTTCGTCGCTACCAGAGCCACCGTCGGCGGGGCACTGACCATCGGGCCTTCAGTCAGAGGCACCTCTGCCTGCAAGGGAGAAACTCACTAGGCTTCCGGGCCTCGGAGCATAAGCAGCTCCAGCTGCCGACGTCGGATATATCCTACCGGGTTCACCTAAAGCAGGCCTGCTAAACACCTTCGGGGAAACCTTAAGGCTCGCCCCAAGACTTCATAGTGTTTATGCATCATCAAACTGTACAAAAGGTGGGATAAATTAATCATATAAATATTTTTATACACATAAATTACAGTCCAGCTATATTTCCATTGGCAAAAAGTTTCCAGACCTGTAAAGTCTTTACAGAAGTGTCCTTCTTGTGAGACATATAGCTGAAATTTCACAAGCTGAGCATTCTGGCAGATGGCTTGTATTTTTCTGGCAAAAAATTTTTAAGTTCATTATCAAAATGCTTTGAATTTATCTCAAGTTTATCCTGCACTTGAGTCCATGAGACAATGCCTGTAGAAATATGGAGGTCTGCAGGTCAGTGGCTTCCGCCTAGATTTTTTCCCCCAATAGCTGCAGCTCATCTTTCAGCTCCAGGCTGTCGTGTCCGAGCTGCAGCCCACTCGCCTCACATCTGCGTACCACCAGCTGAAACCTAAGTCACCCTGACTCGTAGTCCTGAGAATGTCCAGCAGGGGGCAAAAGAGGGCTTCCCCCCCCCCCCATTGTTATAATTTCCCGCAGCAACACGCTGTCACGCTGTCCGAGGCTTTAATATCCACTCGCAGTTGGGATTCACATGGTGCAAGTCGAGGAGATATGTCTCAGGATCCAAGCAGCGCTCACCTGGAAAAAATGATAAAACACTCAGCCTGGGAACGGATGACAAAGTGCTAATCAGTTGCAGCGCTAATGAATTCATTCCCGAAGCATCAAAAATCAAAAATGCTTATTCATTTCATACCTATATTTCCTCCAACTTCAAACAAATGGGCTCTATGTCTCCGGCTGGCGCTTCGTGAACCTCTGCTGGAGAGAAGATGAAGGAAATTTCAGGAGAGAACCTGAGGTGACACCTGGAAGCGAGAGGGCCCGATGACGGTGTCTCAGGCGGCCCGTCTCCTGACCTGGTTTCAGAGTGAAAGCGGGCGACGACGTCCCTCGCCTTCGTCTCGCTGTCCAGCCGTATCGCCATGGACACCTTTGCGTGCTGGGGTGCGTGTACCCGAATCACCCCATCCCGAAAGTCGGTGAGCTGTGCACACAAGCCAGAGTAATTCTTCAGTGTTTTGGGCCGTGACTCCATTCAGGATCACACACTAGCCTTTTGGTGTTAAACACTATCAAGTTATGTGTGGGCGGGACTAACGGCATTTAGAAATTCGCCAGCTCCATACTTCGCTTCTGTCTCCTTTGTTACGCTCCGGCTGCCTTCTTCTGAGAAGCTTCTTCTTGCACTTCTCAGAGGACATGGTCTTCCTGTTCATAGAAGCTTCATTCATCTGTCTTATATGACCAATTAAAAAGCAGGGGACCTGGGAAGAGAAAACCACCACTCGATTTTTATGATTTTTTTTTTTGGTTTAAAAGAATATTCAGGAAAAATGGATTTGGCCCTTTTATGGTTCTTTGTGTCACGTTGCTTGGGAGATTCGGTTGGATCTGAGGGGACGGCTTACCCTCCAGAGGAGGTCCTGGTGAGTAATGAGGAGTCGCACCAGGTAGGCCTCCTTAGCTGCCGCCTGGATCTCCTCCGGCCTGCCCGTCTTCCCCCGGGAGATGAAGAGGTTGGGTGCCACGATCATGGAGACGTTACACAGGCTCATGCGGTTCCTCTCCTCATGCGCCACCACCTTCCTCAGGAACTCCAGTAAAGCCTTAGGGAACAGAAACAGGATCGACCTTCATCTCCACTCCGACACCAACAGGCTGCCAACATTATTTTCCCGGTGGATGAGAGAGCAGGAGCAATATTATGAAGTAAATCATGCGAGAACAATCTCATCTAAAGTTATGGTAAAACCAAATAATAAATTTAAACACACGTGACACGCTTTTCCAAGCATAACCAGAACTATAGCAAAGCTATACAAAATGGAAGCAAGAAGAAAATTAAACCAAACTTCAAGCATAATCATGAACTAGTGTACATACCCAGTGGTTATAAGGGATAAATGTAGCTAAACAGCAGATCAACAGAATGATGAATATAGATTAACAGTGGATCATCAGATGGCTACACCACATTTTAATTTTAAAGCCCTTAATATACTGTTGATATTTCTGTTCTAGATGCCAATGATATTAATGGTATGGTAATTATAAATGTTGCCTTCTTTGCATGAAGCGTTTCTTTATACAGCTCTGCGTCTGTGACACCAATTCTGACACCAAGCCATGAGTGGCAACCAATTACTTTGTGTTTCTATACGACACAGAGACTGGTGCAGTTACCACTGAATAATACTGTACGTCTAACCAGGGAAAAACGCATTGTCATCTTTCCAGATTTTCACAATGTGGAAGATTTGCTGGTCAGACTTGTTTTTCCAACCTCCTGAAGCTCGTTCATTTTCAAATAGCCTATGCTGAGTGTTTAAATGCTTTAAATAAGAATTGAACATTTTGGGTTCTTGGGCTTTTCCCGGAACTTAAACGTACAGTCAGACCACAGACATTCGCGAGGTTAGGTTCCAGAACCCATCGTGAATGAGGAGGATTCGCGGATGTTTGGTAGAGTCACTAAAAATGGTAATATGTGCTTATTTCTATTGTTTAAACCCTAAATACGACCCCAATCATGCTCCCAAAACACTTTAATTTCATTTAAAAGTTAGCTTAATACATTACCTTTAAAAAAACAAATGTTTGATGTAAAAATAGAGTACAGTATCGCCTAACGGATATTTGTCACACTAGCACATTTACAGTACAGTAAACTAATGTTACCCCTACTAATTCATAGAACACGGCATTGGCTGCCGTTTTCTTTTGCATTCACAGTAAGGTAAAATGAGTAAATGAATGGGACTGTAAACTTATTGACAGACAGAAGTCATATACATAACCAAGGTACAATTCAATAAAATACGTAAAGGAAACATGTACATGTAATTTTCGTGGATCTGTGAATTCACGAATCACGAAGCGTGAATGCACTAGGGCTGACTGTATTCCACAGCCAAGTGAAGGTCCTTCAGGAATTCAGAGTGTGATAAATATTCACTGTCAATTGACAACAGGGACTGGAGATGCTGGACTGCGAGTCCCGCCAGTTTAGCAGAACGTTACCTTCAAGGTGTCTCGGTGGGGTTCGGGCAGCAGCATGATGAGCAGGTGTAGGGCTTGAATTTGATGCCTCTGCGATGAGATACCTGACAACCAGAGCGACAGGTAGAAAGTCCAGTCAATGTTACATTCAGCACAAGTCAACAGGCTTTTAGAAGATTACCAAGGTTTTTATGCACCTAACAAGACTGGCACCCTTGAGGTGAGGTTAAGAGGGAGAAGAGGCATACAGAACTATAGGGTAGAGCGTTTCACAGGACCACAGAACCAGGACTCACTCAGCACGGAGGTGAAGGTCGGCAGGTACCGCTGGGTGAGCAGGGGGCTTGGAAGCTCCCGGATGAATGTCTTGAGCAGGCCCGCAGCGTCGTTTTGGCGCACCTGCTCCCAGTCAAAGCGATCCTCGTAGAAACTGGCCTCCAGTTGTTGCCTCAGGTGCTGCCAACAGTCGAATGGGAAGAGTGAGTCACCGTGGCGATAGACTATGGACAGGAACCGCCACAAAAGCCAAATCCGCTGCATGTCTTTGACGGGCATGCTCTAAAAGGTAGGAGGCGAACTGTGCAACCGCTCTTCAAAAAGAGCAGATCGAGCTGGGACACATGGACGTCCTGGCTTGACCCCGGATTGAGGATTCCGGTCTGTCCCATGAAGGGAGTAGGCGGATATCTGTGGAACCTTTGGAACCTTTAGCACCTGGAGTCCCCAAGACCCAGGTGGGGATTTTATGTACTGTAGCCTGCCACTGCATTTCAGTGTTAGCCTGGCAAGGCTAACCGGACCAAAGGCATGCGGCTAAGGCTAATGCTGAGAAATGGTGTCACGTTGCGACACTTGACACCTAGGCTAAATTAGAGCAGCGCTCAGCCAGCCATCGTGAAATCATCTGTCTGTACTTGTAATATAAAGTACAGTGTTTCTGAAGTGAGAATAGACTTCATCTGATCTTGTAAACTCTTTTATATGGGGGGTTTGAACGCATTAACACATTATGGTATTGGTCGAGAAGGGTCTTGAGGAACTCGCATGCGTCAGAATGCTGATCTGCAGAGTCGGGTGAACGGCATCTCTGCTGTTGGGTTAGTCAGCTGCCACCGTCACGCCCGGTCTTACCTTTACCCTAGAAACAGACCCCGGGATTCTCAAGATGCCCTCCGTCTGCAGTCCGGTCTGCTCCAGTTTGGACAGCAGCTGTGCAAAGACATAACACGTACAATGGAGCATGCATACACTCTCTGGGACATTGTTTTCTTACCATTTTCACCACACAGCATAACATAATGCTAGTAGCAGTGGCGTGCCACAGAATATTTGAAAATCTAATTACAGACCTTGTTTTAGTTCATTGTGTTATAAAGAAACGCTACATGCTTCTTAAGAGAAACACTCTTTTAAAAATAATTTGAAATTCACTGAGATCTCATAGCATACTAAAGAATAATGAAAAATGGACTGAAATAGCCCCAAACCCTTGAAATGCCTACAAATACAGGCAATATGGTTTTGTAATATTCTTACTGGTATCCCAGAGATAAGAGCTCGGGGATTTATTATGAACTACAGTGTCTGCAGACACCTCAAGGACAGGTTTCCTGCGTCCTGATAGCACTGAGACTCTAAGTCCCTCATTCAGATGCAGAGACAAAACAAGACTGCAGCCCGTCTCAGCTCCCTGGCTCCTCCCACTCTTCTCAGTCGCTTCCTCTCTGCTCCCTTTACCCTTTAGCTCCCATTTTGGGCAAATCATGAGGGGCACGAATCTGCCAAGGTCGGGAGGAGCCTCTCGCCAAGCAGCTGTGAGCACTCGTCTGACATGTTCCCCTTTAGGGGCTTTCATCCACAAACCACATACGGTGTCAAAAGGACACTCCCAGGGCAAAATGCTAGACCGCCACACAGGCTGCAGAAACAGCAACTTAACATGTTATCCCACCCTGAAGTGTAGTACCAGTCCGCAGAACCCATTTCAGCTAACATTAACCACAGGAATGGTTATTTGTTGATACAATGTATATTTTTACTCTTATAGTACCGACCAAAAGTATGGACACACCTACTGAAAATCATTTGTTTTTTTAACAAGATAACGACGGTAAGCAAACTCAAGGTTATGTAAAAAGTATTATCTTGTGAACAAGGAACGAGATGGAGCGCTGAGGAAGGTGACCTGACCCCCACAATCCCCCAACGTAAACTCAATAGAGCTGGTTTGGGATGAGCTTAATCGAAGGGTAAGAGTAAGGCAGCTCATTCGTGCCCTGAACTTGAGGAAACTCCTTCAGGACTATTGGAGAAATATTCCAGGTGGCAAAGCTGTCATCGAAGCAAAATATGAAACATTTTTGAGATGTTGAACACTTCTCTTGGTCATTACAATATTTGATGCATTAATTGATTGCCTCATCATAAGCTGAATAACATACCTAAATCAGAGACAAATGCATCAACAGCAGGTGTGTCCAGACTTTCAACTGATACTATATTTAACAAAAAGCTCTCCAGAAAAGCCAGAATAACAAAACCGTAAGTAGGTATGCAGAGATGCATGTATGTCTGCTTAGTAATGAATTACCATGATTATCAGCAAACCCATGCAGCTCTATCCAGGAAATTTCCATATTATACCAAGGAATGACTTGTTTGGCCAGACGGCATCTGGATGTACTGACTCACATCACGACCCCAAGGATGAAAGTACTCATCCTTCTTGTTTCACCCATCTGGCAAAACCAACAGCAATCACTTCTGGACCATGTCCAAGGTTGCTAAAGACTGTTTGGGGGGGGGGGGGGGTGGTAGCTAGTATCTGTGGGTTTCAGCCTTTCTGGGAGACAGGAATACCATGAATCACAAGTCTCCTCCAGGAAGGACGAGATTAGCTGTCATCAGGTCTGACGAACTGACCCGTGACGTGAGGTACATCGAGACAGCGATGGCCAACCCCTCTGAAAGACCTGAAAATACCCACCCAACCAGAGACTTGTTTCCCGTTGCCGGACACCCTGGTGTACAGCTAAATCACAGCATTGAATCACTCAGAATGGCTAATGTTCCACATCAGAGATCATACATTTCAAGAATAAATAACTACAAACACACAAACAAGCTCAAACTCTGAGAGCCACTTTTGGTAAATGTTGTTCTTTATGGAATTTGACAACAACATGCTGCAGGCAGTGTGTCCTAATAAGGGAAATGTACTTTTTAGACTTAAATTGTCTTACCTTTCTGAAAACAAGTGGAACCCTGGAACCGGGTAAAATCTTTCGGTCATTTTCCAGTAGTGTTACAAGGGAAACTCCGAAAATTCCACTTTCTGCAGAGAAACAAGTAAGAACGGTAAGTTCAGAAACACTGATGGTGGAGACAGAGCAGCCTGACCCAAGAGAAGAGGAAGGAAAAAGAATTTCTGCCCAACCTCGACCGGCCTTGTGGCGAATCAACGTGCGGTTCTGCTTTAGCTCGATGCCCAGGCAGTCGTAGAAGGTCGTGAGCTCGATCAAAGCGATGCACCCGATTTTCGCCATGTCCTCCGACGACAGGTCCTGCACGTCCGTCAGGCCCAGCTTAGGTCTGGGGGGCTGAAACTTCTTCAGCGCAGACAGAGACGAGAGAAGCGTTTGAGTGCGGCCATTTCCGAAACACTACAAAGTGGATCTTCTGAAGGAGGCTACGCTGGTTTTGGCGGAACGAGTGAAACAAGCTCGGAGAAGGGGACGCACCAGCATCTCTCCGCCGACATTCCTGAGCGCCCGACACTCCCGGCACTCCCCGTCTCTCTTATGCGCGGCAGCTGCTTCAGAGTACGGCTGCTCGAACGAAAGGGTCTCCGTTCTCTGCTGGGTAATGGACGCCCGGCCTTCCCCTGCGGTAGAAGGTGGACGAAAGGAAGTATCAGGATCAGAATCCCATGTTATTCACCATGCAGAAACAGCACACGCCAGTGGTTATGACTGTGGCACGGCTATGCAATTTGTACATCGTCAAGGCAAAAACAAGCAAAACAACACAAAGACGAAAACAGAGAATGTACTATTAATAAATGAACAAATAAAATATACAGACATAGATATGCATGAGACAAGATGTGGAGTACAAACCGTTTGGGATACGTGTAAATGAAATATATACAAGTATATTGTACATAGAATCAGAGCCAGCGGGAGTATAAAATACAGTGGTTGACTAAGTATGGACAGGATCCCCTCCCACAAAATAAGATCTACAAAAAAATGCAAAATAATACTTGTGGGGTGGGGGGGAGCAATGAAATCGAATGGAACAGACCTTGGGCATTTGGTTGGGGAGAAAGTTTATATATACTACCATGATCATGCAAGGTACAGGATTACAGTACTGTAAGCAGCACCGTAGAAAGCTGTCACTGAAATCTCAAGCTTTAACCCTATTGCTGTCATATACTGTATTCAAAATTGTGGAAACACCCAGTATTTTTGGCGTTTCGCTTTAAAAATTACTGCAAGAATACTGGCAGTAATGTTTATAAACGATCATAGAATGTTTACAAATATCGTACAATGGACGATTACATAAGTAACTGGAGTAACTGGAATAAAGTTCTGCAATCTCTAAAAACTGGATGTGTTTCCACACCTTTGGCCATTAGTATATATTTCTTTTTACTGTTTATCATTGGCTGTATTGCTGCCGTCTTCAGTATCGGTGTCTGTGTAAGAGGTGATGACCAAGAATACTTTTCCCTCCCCTGTGGGAGAGGTGGTCAGACTGGGAGACTCACCACCTCGGACGGGCATCCAAACAGGATGTTTGGGCGGGACTTGTGGTTTGGGGGAGGGGACCTCGCCAACCCCGGGGTCGTGTCCAGGCTGCAAAGAGCAAATAGGTTTCAGATTAAAGGGAGGCGCAGTGGCTCAGGGCGTGCCTCTTTAATTACAAACCTCATGGTATAAAGTAATCTTCTTTGTGAATGAAAATGAGTTAATAAATTCATCTGCAACCTTGCCATCAGCGAGCAAGCCGTCAGGAACGGAATCCGCATAATGAGAAGTTTAATAAGAATGAACGCAGAGCTGAACTCCCAATATTGAGTCATTAACATAAACAGTAAGGCATCTCTTATAGCCTCTAGAGCGTAATCACGGGGCAGCCCGGGTGTCGTAAGAGGGATATTTTTAACCTTGCGCTGAGTAAAGGCAGTATTATTATAGTTTTAGTGTGTAATAATGTGGTTGTAGGACAAGGTTCACGGGCATCTTAAGGTGGGGCGAGGTCAGGTGACCAGCTCATTCATGTACCGCAGTCTCAGTGGCAATAAATTAAACGTATCTTCCGTCTCTTCCTGATGACACAAGCAGCTCAGCTGACGGACACCCTGCCCATCCGCCGCTCAGGAATCCAGCACCGGAACAGAGATGGCTGGCTCTGCCGTTCGCTTTTCCTCTCTGCCATTTTGTCAAGCCCATCTCCACTTCTGTTCCCCAAATAAAATCTCCCAGTCTATCTTCCCAGCCCATTGCCACATGATACCAGTCACCACTGCAACTGGATCCAGTCTTACAGCAACTGGATCCAGTCTTACAGCAACTGGATCCAGTCTTACAGCAACTGGATCCAGTCTTACAGCAACTGGATCCAGTCTTACAGCAACTGGATCCAGTCTTACAGCAACCTTTCAGAAAGATCGGCGACATGTCAGCACTGTATGGGACTGAAAATCCGTGCACCCAGGTTATGGAGTACAGCAGGGCCAGATTTGAATGTGTGTGTGTGTGTGTGTGTGTGTGTGTGTGTGTGTGTATGTGTGTGTGTTACAGTAAGACTGGGGGCTCTCCCTCGGATCATAAGGCAGGGACACCGAGGACATGGTGTCCCCCCATCCTGGGGTAAGATAAAAAAAAATTAATAATAAATTAAAGACTTCAAAGAGGATCAGTTTGGAGACTCCAAAAAAATCCCCCAATCCAGATAACAAAAGTGTTTGGTCAGCTGTTTACTGGAAAGTAGAACAAAGCCGACACGGCGAGCAGGCGTCTGAGGTGAGAGCGGGTCACTGGCAGAGGCCTGCCAATTGGCCAGCAGTCCATGGCCAACACACTTTGGCAGGGGGGGGGGGGGGTCTTCCAAGGAACTTTATCTCAGTTACACACACGACGACGTCTCCCCGCTTCTTAAGCCACGCTTTACCTTTCTGACCCAGAAACTCGACAGCCGCTTCTCTTCCTCGTCTATCTCCCTCTAAAATTCATCAGCACGGCCCATGAAGCGAATCCCCACGTGAAGGTGCGAAAAGTGGCTTTCGAATAGGCCGGTGTCACTCTCCCGCAACGGGCCTAAGCTATCACACTTCCTGGGGACAAAGCTCGCGGAAACTTCCAGACCTGGAAAGTCTGTTTCTTTGTCGGTGGAGATAAATTCATAACCGGACTCTCGGCTTGAGGGTATGCCAGGTGTCACTAATCTCGGTTCTTCGGTCGAGTGGGCTGGCACTGTGATGGTGACGTGACGGTGGTGTCACGGGCACTGCAGAGGGGTGTGGCAGCCATTTTTATTAACTGATAACGGGACTAGGGGAAACTGACACACAAGCAGCGACACACGCCGCGGGCAGGAAGCAGCTGATAGGATGGATGTGCGCCCTGCGTAAAATCGCCCAGCACCCTCGTAATATTTGCTTTCCCCTTCACTAGGCTCAAAGCCCATCAGCTATCTAGCTAATTTAGCCGGCCTTCTAAGCTGCGATAGGTAATTTGGCAGTACATGCTTGAGGGCTGTAAACAATGGCTCATAGCTTGATGAAGTAATCATTACCTTAGGCAAGACGTTCTGTTACCATGCATGTGTACCAAGGTGATTTCCCATGAAAGGGCAAACGGCAGCCAACAGAGGCATTCTACTGTAACTTTTATGAGCGGGACCTTGACCTGTGTCATAATACTTATTTAATGCCCACTATGTGTTACCTTTTACAGCTGCATTTCCACAGATCTGTTACTGATTAATCAATTTGCCTTTATGCCCTTGATATTAATATAGCTATGGCTAAAGACATCTGAGGGTCTCATGGGACGACTACTTCAGCGCAGCCTGGGGGGAAGGAGGGGGAGGGACTTAACAGTCATTTACTGGCACAGAGGAGAGATTAAGTACTTTTATTATCCAGCTCGTCGTTATATTAGATGTCGAAGATTCCCAAAGTGCTCCCCATTTCAGGATGTTCAGAATGCGTCACTGGTTTAGTCACTCATCTCAGTGTGGGGGGGGGGGGAGGGGCTACATGACTCCCAGTGAAGCTAAATGTCCAGCAGGCAGCCTGGGATGTCGTCACCACACACCACGTGACATCACAGCCAGGGATCCTACATGACATTTCACCCTCGGCGACAAAGGTCTGGTCTGATTGGACACGGCTATAACAGGCCAAGCCCCCCGAAGCCCTTGCTGTCATTTGCAAGCTCGTCACCATCCCTCCGGCCTCCAGTGGACCCTTACTCCTTTCCCATGAAGGTGACCTCGGAGCTGCAGTGCAGAACTATGTAACGGAATCGCAGACAGGGAGGCCAGGGGGCTGAGGAGACCGGCAGGAGGATGAGATTGCAGCGTTATCACCTAATCGAGCATCAGCGAGCACCACTGAGCATCGACGAGCATCACTGAGCATCGGCGAGCACCACTGAGCATCGGCGAGCACCACTGAGCATCGGCGAGCACCACTGAGCATCGGCGAGCATCACTGAGCATCGGCGAGCACCACTATCTCAAGCCAAACCATGTTGCCATTCTGCCATGTGCTCAGACGGGATCAGATGGTTCCATCCACTGCATACAGCTAAATATCTCTCTAGTGGAAACCATCCCTGTTTGAAAGCCACAGAGTGGATGTCCAACTGTGCTCAGTGCCTCCATCGATTTATCAAAGTCTTTATCTTTACACTCCCAGGCACATTAGACAAACTGAAATACAAGAGAAGCTGTTTATATTTACCTCTATAATTCATTCTCTTACCCCTCCTTAGATCAGTGGTGCTTAACTGGCTTAGCCTGAAGACCCGCATTACGTCATAGTCATTGGGGGTGCTCAAAATGGCAAAAGGATCCTTTTTTAAAACCACACACTTGGTGTCCCATTGAGAATGATCCTGCGATCCACCAGCTGAGAAACGCCACCTTAAGTCGTACAATAAGCACGAACCCAGATGAGATGACATCATTGAATTCCATCCATCCAGCCACCCATCCCCCGGCAGCTCATCCGATACAAGATCATGGGGGGCCGAGAGCCGATCCCAGGCGGCAGAGGATACGGAGTAGGGGGAATGTTTTGGACAGGATGCCAGTCCATCACAGGACTCACACACAAGCTCAAACCACTGATGATTTAGAGATGCCTCCTGATTCAATTCAATTCATTTCTAAATAGCACCCCAAGGGTCTTTACATGGGTGTATTGGGATAATCCATCCAGTGCCTTCTATGGAAGCATAGTTATGGTCGAGGCTCCGCCCAGCCCACTTACCACACCAGGAAAGACGTCCCGCACGTGCCGCACACACTGCCTGTTGCGGTTGCGCAAAGTCTGCGTGTAGTTATCCATGCGCTTCCTGACGAGGGCGGCCTGCGAGCGCGTCAGCGTGGACAGCAGCGCCTCCGCGGGCACTTGCGGGTCCCCGGGGGTGTCGGACACCAGTGTGGACAGCCCCGCGTCCTTCAGCCACGCCTCCTCCATCTCAGCCTCTGAAAGCAAGCCGAAAGAGAGGACCCTCCCATCACTCACGGCATAGGTGTCCGTGAAAAAGCCTGTTCTAAAATTCTAATTTAAATCAACCAAAGACTTATAATGGTCAGTAAAAAAAAGTCACACTGCACTGTGCACTGGTACAGCTTACTGACATGTCAGTCATCACTGGCTCATGCATTAGATAGTAGCACATAGTATTTTATAGTTTTCCCCTGTATGCTTGGTACTTGGCTCTGGATAACAGCCTCAGCTAAATGCCAATATAAGTAGTAGCTGTTTGTACAGGGGAAGGAACACTGGGGCAGTGCCCCCAGCTGAAAGCTGATTGGCTCCCTGAGTGCCCCCTCCCCTGTCACTCACCAATTCAAATTATATTATTAGGTAATAATAAGGTTGGCCTCACTGTAGTGAGTGATAGAAGACATGACTGGCTTGCCCTCCCCAGCCCTGGCCCCCCCAGGCTCGTTTCCCCCGCTGATACCCTACGTACGTACCATCCATGCTCCGCCTCTCCAATGGTGACACGTTCCCTCCCTGACTGCCCTCCTCCTCGATGCTCTTCCTCTCGCTCCAGTAGTCCTCCATCGAGCAGCACTCCATAGGAGGCGGGGCTTCCTGTGAGGAGGCGGAGCACCTCCGAGGGGACGCATGTGTCGCCTCCTCAGAATTCATCCTCGCCGTACCCAGGCAGCACACCTTCCTGGGGAGCACAGCAGTACCGGGGTCAGGGGGCCAGCCCTCATCCAACATTCAGGAAATTTCTGGACATCGTGTTTGTTTCTGTGCCCGACAGCCGCTTCGGTCAGTAAGAACACGGACACGACAGAGGAACTTCAGCACCAGGGTGAAGATACAGGAATACAAAATGGACGTCACATTTGGGGCCACATGGCTGGGTCTATCGCAGTTGAGAAGAATGAGGAGAATGTTTCATATCATCGGAAACTGGCGTCAGGTGAAGGAAAGAGCTTGTCGGATGACTTCAGCCCTGCCCAGAACTTCCACAACCCTCCACATCTTACACAAACCCTTCAGCAAATACAAAAGTCCTACTGAGCTTCTGTGTAGTGCGGTTTCCAAGCACGTAATCCTTCGACACGGCGAGCAGTTACCGCTCCTACTAATCTCCCTCACGCCGGAGCTTTTATCAGGCCGATGAAGGAGCGTTTAGATCTATGACGGCAAACGAAAAAAAAAAAAAAACACAAAAGAAAAACTCTAGCCTGTGTTCCTGACGAACCTCGACTTAGCCGTCAAAGCGCTTTCTGAAAACAACTCCACAGAAAGCGGCAGTGAGATGAAAGGGGATTCTCAGAGTTCTTGCCTTTAAACAAAGGTGCACACACACAGAATTACCGCACAATAAGGGGCCCAAGCATTAGGCCAGAGATCTCACTGTGCAAACCAATTGATCCTGCAAAGCACAACTGTGATCCCACTTCAAAGTGACACCAATAATCCATTAATCCACATTCCTGCACAGTGACTAATATCTCTCTACTCAACAGTAATCTAACATCTATATTTGTGGCAGCCTGGATGATATTTTAAAAATGCTCCATTGTAATTAAAAATAATTGCAGATATATTTACTTATACTTCATACAAAACATCAGATCCATGCTTTTTCCAACCACTTATCCTCGTCAGAGTTTGTGAGTGATTCCGCTACTTGTATAATTAAACAGAGCCGGTGTCAGACAATCCCTGGAGCAGCTGGGGATTAAGGGTCTTGCTCAAGGGCCCAAAGGGAAAAAAAAAGTCACCCCGGGATTTGAACCAGCGACCTACTGATTAGAGGCACAAGAGAGCCACACACCACCCCCATACACACACAGAGAATCACACCCCACACACACTGTGAGACCATGCCATGCCCGGGAATTATTAAATTTGCCTTTTCATGATGTAAACAGATATCATGTCCTGGTTTCTAGGTCATTTAGCTGATGTCCAGTGTTGAAGGGACCCTCGAAACGCGAACGCCACGCCTCCTGTTTTTGGACAGCTGACCGTCACAGGACAGCGGGAAGCTGCTTGCACTTTACAGCATGGGGCCTACAGGCCGCTCCGCCCATGTCCATTTGGACTGAACCCAGCAGATACCTTTAGCAGCTTTCCACTTTTTAATGGGACCTCTAACAGGAGGTGAGGAACAGCCGATTCCTACAGCATTACCTCCTACCCCTCTTCATGCAGAGACTCCATGCTGACCGACTACCAGGTCACCCAGAAGAGCAACTACAAACTTCTAATTTTAACCGAAAATCAAAGTACGAAAGTAATAAAGTGAAGTTTATTGTCAGCGTTCTTCATAAACCTGTTAAAATGTCAAATCAATTCAGAACTGACCATCATCAGACTGCAATTCTGCATCGGTGTTAACTAGCCACTGAAGACCAGTGTCTTTTACTCCAAAAGAAAACTCCATTAAACGGAGCAGCTGTGCTTTCTTTGCATAACCCTCTATCACCACCGGGAAGCATCTCCGCTTGTGTTTTTACTGGCCATGTCAGAAGACTGGAGTTGTGTTCCTGATTATGTAGCAGTATTTAAATATACTTGTACTCAAAAACACACCAGAAAATAAGATTAAATATTTGTATTACAGTAAACAATATATGTGTTGATTATGCTGAATTTCCATCAAACTACCCTTTAAATTCTGATTAAAGGGGAGCTCTCCTGCTCGCTTCTGAAAGATGACTTATTTCCCTCTTGTTGAAATGTGAAGTGCCCATTAAAGGCCTTCTACTACTTAGGGGGGACACTGGTGGGAACGACGAGAGGAATTCCTTTCTGTGCGAGTCAGATTGATCCACCGCGCACCCCAGGTCACGTGACCACCGCATTCATGAATAAACACGCCCCTCTCGAATCTTGCCCCCAGCTAAAAAAAAAGCAGAGATCACTGGTTCCAGAAGGATGCATCAATCTTTTTGTGTCTTCAGCCCGTAATTTATGTGTTTTTCTCTTTCGCTTTTTATCCTGCTTCCCAGAATCAGGACACGCTGCCGACACAGGTGACCAATATACAGTACAGTGACCATTAAGCAAACAAACTCTGCCTTACGAGAAAAGATAAGACAACAAATGAAAAACGAAAGAGAGAGACATCTCCACATGCTGATCCAGCCAGAACGACACCGTCATGGCGTACACGTTTGGGCAATGCTATTTATGACAGCAGCATTGTTGCATTATAGCACATTCCTGCTCCATTCAAGATAAACCTAAGGAGGAAGGCTCTCTACTGTCATGAGGTTGGCTGACACCTGCCATCTGTTGCTAAAATGCATGGGGGGGGGGGGGTGGTTGTGGTAGTTTCAGTTCCGAAAAACAAATTTGCTCCATAAAGGTATGCACAACACACTTCCTCAAATTCACTCTCCCTGAGAACTGGTTCTGAAATGAAGAACTCTGAGAGACACTTGTGGAAGGACAAGCTTGTCCAGTTTGATGCATTGGGCAGATGAGTCCACCTCTGGTGGGGCACTAACTACCAACACACTCTTCCACCCAGCTTTCCGTGTGGCACTATGCTAATGGGTAATGCGTGCCAGAGCTTCCCCTGAGTTTAAAAGGAGACAAGTCAGCTGACTGGACCCATACAGCTGATTAAATATCTGCTTGTCTTAAAGATGCCATCATGGTTCATAGGTAAGACTGAACTCTGTTAAGATATGTAAGAATACTAACTCATGTTTGACTCTAATGCATAGGGAACATTTAATCAGATTATTCTTTCAGTTCATTTATGCGTCCTCCAGCCACTTATCCAGTACAGAATCTCGAAGGAGTGCACTGTAGTCTGTCTCAAGCAGGCTTCTGGAGTTTGCATTTGGTCCATCATCCTGCAAATAGGATAGAGTTCAAAGACAAGGAGAGTAATGGCGCTTTTCCACTGCTATCAAGAACCAAGCCGTGCCCAAGCTGTGCCCGAGCCGACATGGCCTTCCTTACCAGCAGTGTCAATAGCGGGACTAAACCAAGGTGTTGCGCCCACACCATCTGATTGGTCGAGTTGCAGGGAGATACCGGTGATATGCATCGATATGCATGGAATATAATTCATTACTAGTAGAATCACACTTTGCCATGTATCAATGCATTCCCAGATCTCAGAAATTTCAGAACTTGAAAATTTCCAACCATCTCGTTAAAAAAGTATTATAGAACAGCTGAGCAGAATGAATTCGTAATGCAAATTTCTGCAAACTAATGCTAATTCCACTAATGTAAAGTAAGACAGCGATTCTCACTGACTTGCTAGCGGAAATTAGCACATAGTAAATCATGATGTACACCATGTGAACAGTAAACAAGCATCTCTTCGGGTCGACATCATTGTCGCCCTCCGAACCCAGCAACATGTTTACCCAGTTGACCCTCCTGCGCTGGAAAATCAAAGCAAGCTGGAACCGAGTTGGAACTAGTCTGTCTTTGTGTTATGGTTCAGGTACGACTCCAGTTCCTGTATGGCACTGGAAAAGCGCCATAAGTTATAAGGCATTCACAGGCACAACTAAGCAACACACTCAGACTGCGACCTGACACCAAAATCACAGCATGACCTAACACCAAAATCACAGCATGACCTAAACACCAAAATCACAGCATGACCTAAACACCACACCCACAGCAGGATACAACAACATGCTGACAACTCACGTTAAAGTCACAGTGTGGGGACAGCAGACCCTGGGTGGCATATGGTATAGTCATTTGTGCAAAAACAATATGAAAACTAAAAATAAAGCTAAAAGCTTTATACAGAGTGTTTATTTTACAGCAGCACTAGTCAGGAAAAGGTGTCCCCACTCCCCTGAGGAACCAAATATCAAGAAAACTTTAAGAAAACTGAAGAGTGTAACTTGACGAACATTAAAAACCAACTAATTTGAATACCGCCCCATTGGTAAGCAAAGTTAATTAATGTCAAAAGCCAAAAGAAGATCTCAAGGAGTTACCCTTCACCCGGGATTCCAGCGATGCCAAGTGACACGACTCAGACGGTACCCAGACGCTCCTTCTACGCCTCACATCGTCAGCGCCGCGTGAGAACCAGAGAGAAGTTCTGCTTCACCTCTGACACAGCCAGGACCTTTCCCGAAACTGGGCATCCTGCCCTGTTGCACAAATCCACCAGCCCGTAGGCTCTGAGGATCAGATCTCCTGTGTAAGGCTTTTTCTCTCTCCCTCCCTCTCTCTTTCTACACTCCTCCCATTTTTATTTGTTCCCTCCTTCTCCATTCCTTGAGCATAACTACGCACCATTTCTAACGCTTCAAGAAATCTTTTAAAAGTCTTGGTACTGATGCTGGATTAGCTAATTAAATATAGATCATATTAATGAATAAGTGATGGTTATACATTTGTTGATATTAGAAGGAAGGAAGTAACATGGCAGGGATTTAAATTCTGTGCTAGAAGATCTGGAATTTTTCATTAAAAACGTATAACCAGCATCAGTCACATGTTGCAGTAAAATCATATACATGTCAGCATTCTGAAAACATCACTGAAATGTAAGGGGTTTACCCTCAGGGGCTGACTATTCTCAGCCTGGGGGGCACAGGGGCCAGCACAGCACTGCTGAGGAGGGGGTTTGAGTTTGGCATGTTCTAGTTACACTAATTGTTGTCTCCAAATGCCGTGTAGTGTGTGTGATGGAGTGGTATCTCACCCAGAGACGCGCTTCGGGTCTCCCCATGACCCTCATCACAAGGGGTTGGACGGTGGATGAATGGAAGTTTAAAGCTTGAGGACTGTGCAGCAGTAAGATAAAAATCCATGAAGCAAATTTCACAATCCAAGTGAAGGGAAATAAATCCAACACTATGTCTGTTTCTGCTCAATAGCAGGCAGAGAGCTATTTGACAGAGGATTCCAAACAATCCATAGTGAAAATCCACCATAAAACCCTGGAATTAGCAGTGGCCTAAGAAAATACAAAATACAAATCCACAGCTACACCAAAAAAGGTTGTTATATAACAAAGCATTAACCCCCATATCTGATTAGTCAATTGAAGCAATGGGTCTTCTGGTACAAGGCTTTTACTGTGACAAGAGTGTTTAATCCAAAAAGATTAGGAGGCCATTTCTGACATGCCAAACATTTCCTAGCAACAAAGCTAACAATGTAGGAACAGGTTCCACAGCTGGGAAAACGTCGGCTCGAAACTATAAACAGAATGCGACGGAAGCCTTCTGAATTTAGCACAAATTCCGAGTGTATTTATAGGAAAGACGCATCACGCACGGTTCTGATTTACGTTGGTGTTTATGTTGACAAATGGTTAAGAATGTTCTGGTGTAGTTTTTTTATGCACCAGCAGTATTTGTGTAGAGAAAGAGAGAGAGAGTGAGCGAGAGAGCGAGAGAGCCCCTGGCACTGATGTGCCAAATCAAGCCCCCCGTTGCCCCCAAATGGGAGACGGCTAACAGCAGACGGGAAATCCTCATTCCAACTTGGGAATTCCGGCAATCCTGACATAGTGCCCTGTCAGCACATCAGGCCACTGTGGGACCATCCTTGGATAAATGGACCTAAGAGCAAACTGAGGGGTCAGCAGCATCCGGATTTTACCCCCCAGAGGGCTCAGAGGAGCCGGAGGCCATTGGCCGGCATCCAAACTCGGCCTTCTACACGACCGCACCCAACCCTTTGGTATTTTTCCAAAAAAAAAATTTTTTTTTTTAAATACTCCTTAATGTAGATGGCACCAAGAAAAATCTTTCAAATTAATAGTCCTGCATGTAATTTAAATATGTCAGCCATCTGCAAGGTGACTTCACCTTCTCAAAATCAAAGCGATCCTCATAGGCAGCCTTTCCAACACAAAGCACTTATTAAACCACTTACCGTCTTCAGGCCTAAAAATAGGCACGTGAACGGAAATTAAAGGCTACTCTGCCGCTTCTCTTGCATCCTTAAAACAGGAGGCGATGCATTTCGTTTGCCCTCAACATACTGCTACAACTCCTCATGTTAAACACTCCTAACCGCATTTGTTCAGAGACGTAACACCGGCTACAAGGGCCAGGGGCCCAATGTGTCCACCGATGTGTCCCCTCTGCCAACAGCACCATGCTGAAGGATCTCAAAGGACTGATTCCAATGTGAGAACCATAGAAGCTGCCACACTGGTATGAGGGAAAGTAATAAACTAAGCGCTAAGACTTCTATAGTTTTGAGGTGGACTATTGTTCAATAAGGGATTAAAAGTCCATTGGTAACCGATTTATTAGTCATAGTCCAGAGAGAAAATAATATTGCCTGGATTTTCCCTCTAATAATAATCAGCTAACTGGAATGGAGTCCAAAATAACTTGCCTGCAACACATGGTGGTTGTTAATTCCTGTCCCAGTAATGAATTTTAATTAATCAGCTGACATCTAACTGCACGCTAGCGGACAGAAGGGAAACGCCAAGCAGTCACAGCCCTCTGCAGGCCTGGCTGGCTTTCTGTCTCTCTCTTCCACATCTTAAATTAAATCACTTTAATTGTCATCACTTGACACTTGGGAAGTACAGGTGAATGAAACACTTTGCGTGCAAGTCTCACAACCGCAGTGACGAAGCACTGCAAAAAAACAATAGAGCAAAATAGAAAGTGTACCCAAAAAAATTGTAATAGACACCATTGTAATAAATAGTGTACAAATTAAAACTAATAAACACAATAAACAACCATATGAATAATAATGTTTTTGTAGAATATGGATGATAGAATGTGTTCAGAGTTCAGCTTTCTGATGGTTCCACTTCCGCAGGGTTTCTGCACATACTTTGTTGAAAATTTCTCCACCAGCAGCTTATGGAGATCAGTCACATCTCCGCTCCAGCTCACCAAAGCTATCCTGACGACAGATTAGGTTTGCCACTGAGTATGTAGTTGGGACATATGCGTCAAGTAGGAGAGTACTTATCCATAACAGGAACATGCTTGGAAATGACGTCTGCGAATACAGATACTTAGGACAGAGAAATGCGTTCATCCCCGAGGAAGGGAGTCACTCAGCCCTTATCTCCCATCAGGATAAAACAGGATTTTAATCTCTGATAATAAGAAACACCAGTGAAACCAGAAGGCGATAAAAAGAATTAAAGGTTCTCTCCAAAGGCCCGTCCCTTCATACAAATATCATGAGCACCTTGGTGGCGATTTGAGAGTCAGTTGGCTCATTAGAACTTCAGATTTCTTTAATAGCTGTTCAGTATGATCGAGAATCTACTGTTATTAAGCCATTTGGAGAATGGCGGTAACCGAAAAAGCTTCCAACAAAAAAGTAAATGAGTAGGTTTCTGCTTATCGATCAAGAAAAACACCTCAGTGACAGCCAGATTAACCATTTTTTGCATAAATGGTTCAATAATCTGTTCGGTAGCACGCTGCAAGGGTTGTTTGTTTACAAAAACAGGGCCTATTGTCATTGAGATAGACAAGCCCATTAGGCTAAATGGAGCTGAGTAATGAGGACAGAGGAGGCTTTTAGCAGTTTTACTTCTCAAGGAGGCCATTTTAGGCCCCCAGGCAAGCATCTCCAGGAAATAGCAAGTCATGGACGGTAAATGACAAACAGGTTAGCATTAGCATGTCATGGACAAACAGGTTAGCATTAGCATGTCATGGACAAACAGGTTAGCATTAGCAAGTCATGGACAATAAATGGGGAGCAGGTTAGGTTTTTGAGTAATATTACACATCATCGGTCTTAAATGAGAAACGTAATGTTATTAACATGGTGCCAGGGAGGAATCCCAAAAACAGAAAAATAAAATTTAAGATTTATCACTTGAAAAGAGTTTGCATTGAAAGGTAAGATGTAACAATTAAGCTCCATAAAGATCCACCCATCCAGCCACAAAAATCACTTACCTGATTAAGTTCTTATCCCATCACAGACTTCAGAGAGGAAATACAATTAGCAACTCATTAGGAATCAATAATTCATTAAGGGTCCTTTTCATAAAAAGCACTTTCCTGGTTAGCAGCATTTTAAGACCAGCTGCCCTCGGCCAGGTGAGTAAATTTAGTGTTTATTTTATAAACCCGAGTCACTTTACTATCAGTCCATATCTCCTCCTCGCTTTGTGTCACTCCCCATCTCCACCGTAACATGTCAGAAAGCAGCTCATCTTGCCTCAATGAAAGTCGCTGTGATTTCTGCTTTTGAAGCGCATACAAGGACATAAGAGTGTTTGACTTTAAATGGAAAGGTTTTCTTGTTTTTGGGGGGGGGGGGGGTGAATGAGGCCAAATTAAAACACTGGGGGGGTACGTGTCCCCCCCAATTCTTATGTCCCCAATTGCACCATACCATCAGCTAATTTATTATAATTTTTTCTTAATATTTATCTCATTTATATTCCATTATATTTTGTATTTCAGGATTCCACTTGTGTTCTGTGCACTTTTTAATATATTCGCACTATGTATTCGCACTATGTTTATCCGGCTGCATTGTGCGTGCTGTCTTTGCACCATGCGTCTTGTTTTGCACTAAATGCTTACGCGTCGCTGTTCCACGCTCCTTGCTGCTGTCTGCACAAGAAATTCCCTCTGGGATCGATAACGTTCATCTGATCTAAACTAATCTATGGCTTAAAGCATTTCTGGGGTTAAAGTTTCAGGCATAAGCTAGCAAGGTAAACAAACCCTCGTTAAAGCGAGTAAAAACGGCCTGATCGCCAGGCATGGGTAAGGACATTCTCCGCATCACATTGATCCATCGTGGCAGTCAATCTACATAGCATGGCACCTCCAGAGCCCCCTCTCCGCTGAACGACATCCACAGGAACTTCAGGAACAAGTGTCAGAAAAGCAAGACAACAACGGTCACACCTCCCGGGCGGAAATCCACCTGGAATGCTGATGGGCGGCATTGCTGGATAGCAAACAAGGAAGTCACCCTAGGTGCTCCTTCAGCTGACGTCATCGCCACATTTAGCTCTGCCGATCGACTGCTCTGGTGCCGGAATGCAGCTTGGGCTACATAATCACCACCATTACTGGCTTTCAGTCTCGTCAGAGTGATTTAAAGACTTAAATATGTGTAAATGTATTACAAGCGTATAATCCAATGAACATAGTGTGTCAGTCTGCATAGGATATGCACGGTTAGCTCCAGCTCCCCTATGAACTTCCCCCACCAAGACCTTCTCAGCTGCTGAGACTTTTTGTTAAGTTGTTAAGGTTCATGTTTCCTCCACATGCTGAACTCTTCTCGCATGTTTCTGTGTTGGTACAGCTTCACTCTGGTTCCGTTTCGATCCAGCTGCCTGACAACGTGACACAATACAAGGGCCCCGACGCCTCCTAGTGGTCGACATCACAGCACGCCTTCAACCAACCTCTGCCAGTCTGCCAAGCTGTGCAGCAAACATGTCATCTGCCATGCAAGCAGCATGGTGCACACCCATTCCACAGTCTGTTTGGAAGTTTCCGGAGCATCCAAATGGTCATTGCCAGACACCAACAGCTTCTTCTTACACTTGAACATTCTTCAATTACACCACTCTGCACATTTGCACTACACTGTACACATGCACAAAATCAAACAGTTTTCTACACGTTTTATATTGTATTGTGCTGTTGATGTTATACATTTACTTGCTGTATTTGTATTTATGTCTAGCAACAGAGGGGGCCCAAGGACAATGGAAAAACTCTTCGGTGTTGAGTCTTGAAATCGCCGTTTCCGAGTCCCGCTAATGGATGTGCTGGTGCGTCCCACCGCTGACAGTAACAAAGCTGCATCTCGCCACTGCCGATCTCCGAGTGCCGTGGAGACAGCAGACGTGGCTACACTCATCTGACAGCACCTGTCACTACCAGAGTTTGGCCACAGCTTAGAGACGGGCTGGCTTCTGTTCCTGGCGTCCACAGCTAGATCACTATAGAAAATCAAGTTCTCTGACCTGATGATCCAGCTGATCAGCATAACTAAAACCCCCAGCATTGCGCTATATGAGTCTGACACCACTAGGGGGCGCTGTGTGGCTCAGCCTTTTAGGATGCTGTGCCTGTGATTGGAAGGTCTCACACAGGCCTGCAGTTAGGTGACTAAAGGTGGTTAAACGTCCATTTGTGTGTGCCTTGCGGCAGGTGTTCCCTGCCTTTGTCCCTGTGGTGGCTACGAGAGGCTCCCATAAGCCTCTGCAGGATTCACAGTTAGAAGATCAATAGCCTTCAGTAAACTAACCTAGATTCCTCCAGTAACACTTCCATTTATAGGTGAGCCGATGAGTTATTGTAAACAAAGCTGCATATCAGTGAATTAACAAAAGCATTCCGTAAGCACGATCTTTAAATAGTCAAACAGCTACAATAGGAACCAGTTCTAGCTGTTAATATCTGAATTGTTAAAGCCCTCTACAATGACCATTGACATCTAACAATAAGTGTGAATTTTCAAACATATCAACCATGTAACCATCAACGTACTGGACTATGGCTCCTCACACATTACATAATGTCCTTCCGGTTGAGTGTTTGTGTGATGCCAATCTTCTGGACCATAATGTCACTGTGAGTCAGGCATCACACCACGTTCCTGTGCCAAGATGTACATCAGAGCTCAAGCAAGAGCTACATTCCACCTTATCTAACGTTACATAATTATCTACGACATAATGTTTCCATGTCGCTTACCAGCTACACATTTTTATGTATTATCAATCTATTAAAAGGGAATGATTTTAAGGACAATACACTAAAATATAACATATTATAGTCCTTATTCAGCTTTATAATAAAAGTCTTCCAAACTATTGACTTGTCTGAAGAGCACTGTGGGTGTAGATGACCATTCAGCTAAGCAAATGAATTTTAACAAATTCCCCGAATATGTTTCACTAACCGCAAGATGCTACAGAGCAAAACCCAGGTGTACGAGCAGCATGACATGTGGCCTCAGAGCGCGAATCACTGCCGGCACGCGCCTGGCAAACACACCTCACGTGAGAGGCCGGCCAAACACAACCATCCTGCGGGCCCCTTACACATAGAGATCTCGGTTTTTAAGGGAATCCAAAACAGATCAGAAGCAGAAATTAGAGCTTACAAAACAGGAAACTACATTCTCATGGTAATGAAAGTTCTCTACCAAAGAAAAGCTTCAAACAGTCCCATATTCATGGACACACAGGCACGCTACTATCTTAAAGCCGATGCAAAGGAAAATTTGGTTTGCAAACTCAAAGTCAGTTTGACACTTCCTATTTCCAGTTCCACCGGTAAGTGCTGAAGCAGTCAATGCATTGCTACCTATTGTCATGTTATCAGAGAACAAATCTTTTACTGACAAATGTGAAATAGCGTAGAATGCAACAAAAAATTACAACCATGAGCCATAAACAATAATATTAATCTGTCAGAAAGAGGCAATTTTATACCACGGTATATGATATAAAACCTGAAATACAAGGAAATATGTAGACATATTTCTGACAATACTTGGGCGTTCAGCGGAAAGGGGGCTCTGGAGGTGCCATACTATGTAGATTGACTGCCATGATGGATCAAGGCTTGGCTATTAATAAAACCGTAAAGGCAGTATTTATTTTAACCTATGACAATATCACAGTGTTTTTATAATTGCCCAAGATTGTTCAATCAGCCTCGCAAAAAATACCCATGAGTCCCCAAATCCTTCTTTATCAGCCATTGCAGAATGACTCAGTCTGTTCTTGTGATCTTGAGTAGGCATGCGAAATGAAATCAGACTTTATTTGCGTGAGGTGCAAGCTGTGTTTACACAGTTTAGTGCACAGAGATTTTATAGTTTGTTCCAAACGTGTGTAAGATACTACTTTCTTTTTTTCACTTACTTTTTTCTGTAAATAAGTGCACACAAGAGTCATCGTGGTAAACAAAGAAACCCAGAGCCATAGCGCTCTAGAATTTGAACTGATACCAAAAAGACACAAAGAATCCCTTAGATACGTTTTAAAGGCAATACCCTGTATAAAAATCTCACGATTGCTTTGCTTATTTTTCATTATTGTTAACACTGATTTTTAATTAACTGGTGACCTGGAGTCTGTATCAGGCAGCATAGGGTACAGGGCAGAACGCACCCTGGAGGGGGGGCCGGGACACATGCACACACTCATACTATGGGCAATTTAAGATGACAATTTACTTAACTGTATGTCTTTGGACTGTTAACAGTAGGACACCAGAGTCGCTGGAAAATAATAATTATAATAATAATAATAATAATAATAATAATAATAATAATAATAATAATAATAATAATAATAATAATAATAATAATAATAAAGTACACATTGATACCGGATGCCCTGTTTCCTTTAAACACTCTTTGTAATAAATGAAAAGATCTGCTGATAGCTTCCTAGCCAGATTTTACCCGCCCTCACATGATCCTTTCCTGTGCTTCTGCCCGCAGCTGCTGAGTGACCCTTGACTGAACGGACTCCTACGTGACACAGGAGACAACTGTCTAAACAATGCACGCGAGAAAGGAGGGCAGATCGGCCTGCTTGCATACCACAGATAACCTACACTTGAGTCGCCTTGTCAGAGGAGCCAAACACGAGTCTGTTCATTATAGATAGAAATACCTGGGCTGAGCAAAGGAAAGTGCGACGCGTAAAGGTTTGGACGGGAATCAAAGGATCAGTCACGTGACGCAAACACATCGCAGTAAAGGATGTAACTTTGGATGGGCAAGAGGAGAGAGAGAAGGGATCACAGTCAAAGTGAATACAATGATCAGATCATGATTTCACTGCATCTAAATTAATGTTGCACAGTTCATCTAAGCAGTATTTGAACCTGGTACAATAGATCTGGATAACTTTTGCACCCCGATAATGACATGACTCAGCTAACTGAACAGCAAACTTGCTGATGCTACCCCCCTCCGAGCAACTGCAGTGAAGTGTCCCATTGCATTCGGAGACAGCTGGCTGAATGTGAGGCATATATCTGTGCGAGAAAAACAAGTCTGTGGAGATTTATTTTCGCATGCCTGTCCGTTCTGGCTTGACATAGGTATTCATGACGGCTTCATAAAAGGTATACGTATGAACCCCTTAAAAGTCACCAGATGTTAAAATCCGCACTCCGGTTTACCGGCAAGCAGAAACTTTATTCCGATACAGAGTAACTGTACTGCGCTGTCAAAATCCTTACCGATCAAGTTTTTCAGTGCCGATCGTCACTAAAAACATCCCGAAACTCGCTTTTCATAGCCACAGAAGCCAAACAACAGGTGCGGGATCAAATAAATTAATTATTTATTTGCTTAAACGGTGAAGGTTAACCACCCGATCGACTCTGAAACAAAACATTACGGGAAAAAAACAAGCATTTAAATACCCCACTCACTTGTTAATAGATGAGTGTCCGTGGGACACAGCAGAGGAGAAAGTGTCCTCTGCCAAGTATATCCTAGATGGGCCATATGAGAGGTACGACTTCAGAATGACGCTTCCCGAGTCTTTCAGCTCCATGCTGAGACACGCATCACCTTCCAGCAGCTGCCGGATCGGAGCGAAGGTCTTCATCCACTTACTCGGTTCCCCTCTTTCATAAATACATGCAGCGAGGCTTTTGCCAGCTTTGTGCCCCGCTACACCGCAACCCGATACTGCCTCCATCGCCCAGCCAAGCCATTTCAGCTTCTCATTTGCATTGCCAGCCCTCGGCGTAGCGCTGGACACGCCTGCCTTTACTCAGCTCAGACACCGACACGCATGCAAACCGCCTGGGAAGCAGTAACCTTTCGGCTGCATGATATGCCGCTTTATATATCCGGGAGCGGCCAGGGTGGCGGGTAGGCCTCACACCCCCCGGTGTTGTGGGATCGCATCCTAGCCCCTGTGCTGTGTGTTTAGTTTGAATTTAATCCCTGTGCTGCACCAGCTTTCCCTTACACTGCAAAGACATGCAGCTATGCTGCTGGGTGTGTCAAGCACACAAATCTGTGTTTTAAAGAGTGAAACAAGACCCATTAAACACTTAAAAAATTATCAGCCTCCAAACAGGAAAATAATATGCAATGTACTGATTTTAAGATAGAAGATTTACTCCTAATTAATTGCATTTTAATTACTTTTGATGAGAATTACTAAGATTTTTCGGAGGTTTGGCGAGTGGTTTGGTTAGTTTAGTAAATAACTGGATTCTTCTAAGCATTTGGTGTCTGTGTTGGTGTGTAGAAGGACAATAAAAAGAGATAAAGATCATCATGCAGTGCAATCGGAGCTTCATGTTGCACTCTGGGAATATATTGAATTATTCCCACCTGAATAACCTTCATTTAATAAACCTTTCATTTACAGTATCTGCAGGGAGGCTCTTGGGATGATCATTGGCTGTCTCTGAAATGATAAGTGACTTGTGACTTTTTTTTTTCTTTGGCTCGGCTGCTAGGCTCTGCATTTTCCAGTGAGGCGTTGACGTTCTGACCTCTGCTGCCCACCAATCTTGAGGTGTTTCAGGGCCTGACAGCCATAAATCATCCAGGAGACTGACCCAGGTAAACAACAGCAGACACGCACCCCCTCACCTGTGCCTGAGCAAATATTAGGCTCTAGGAGGTGTGAGAATGTCTGGTATGTTACAGAAAATAACAGGTTGTAGAGAAGTATAAGCATGTAACTTAGCAGCAAGTAACTATGCCTCCTTTATGGTGTGTTTATTAAATAACTAACCCAAACAAGTAGCTTTGATTTTTAAAAATGAATTAGCATTAGGAAGTCACCTATTAGTTACAATAGAGTCTTCGTAAAGTTTACTATTCCCTAAGTAACATTTTCAAAGTCTGGCCAACTTAAACCGAAGGATAATTTGGCTTAAGTTACATGTTTTGTCCCAGCTGCTTTGGGCCCGAATCTCTCCCATTCCGGATGAACAAAAGAGGGCGAAACGTCTCACTGCCGAAGCGGATCTGCGTGTTTCTCAATTTCCCAGTGACACAGGGTCTGGTGAGGCTTTTCCGCCCACAATCCCGAAAGACGGCCTGTAGGCATGTAACGGGAGAGAGCAGTGTTTGGGGCTACGTGAGCCTTGGGGCAAAGAGGAACAATTTGTGCTAAGCTGAATGCTCCATTGCAACTCCTCCTAATCAGTATGTTTATGTCCATAAAATCATTGTTTTTCAGGTCTGCAGAAAATACGATAAAGTTCCTTAACTCCCTGTGTCCGCAGTGGGTCTGCAGTTAGTGTGATATGTGAGCACCATACTATATACATACACACACACACATACATATATACGTATATCGATAGATAGATAGATAGATAGATAGATGATTGATTGATTGATTGATTTATTGATTGATTTAATTGATATTTTATTAATCCCAAAGGAAATTGCAGGTTTACAGTAACACAACACAGACATTTACACAGTGAAAATGCATTTATATATTGATAGACAGTAGCAATAAATAAATTGACAACAGTAAACCGTAACCATGCAAAGCTACTATAAAGGCAGGACACTGGCGTTTTGGCAGGGAGTGATGGATAAGATCATTCTCACAATAGACCCTTATCTGTCCCTTAGCATTTCGAATTTCTTGTTCATAGGGAAAAAAGAGGTGGAAGTGAGGGTCAAATAAACAACAGAAGGACAAATAAACACAGAAGAAGATTAGCGGAGGGTCGAAGCCGTGAGATATCGGCGAGGGTAGATGCAGTGTCTTCAGGTCGTGACCCTCTTCCTGACTTTAGCAGCAAAGGTTGGTGCTGTGCTGTTTCCTTTAACTCTTAACTGGAAGAAAGTTTCAGACTGAGTAACGCGTGGCTCGAGTCGAGCCAACATGCTATTACTGCTTAATATGAAACTGTTCTGCCCTAAACCACGTGCAGAGTTCCATTCATACTTTCTATTCATACTTTAACTAACCAAACATGAGCTAGAAAAAGTACTTGGCTAACCAGTCATGCATTTTGATACAATTAGACCAGCTACCCTAAGGAATCCTGTTAAGACCAGAATACTGTTTTCACTTAATGACTAAGTTAGTCATACTGCGCTTCACCAGACCATATTTGGTGTTCTGTACCTCGTCTCCTCCACATGGTGGAATGTGAGGATGCAATACGACTCTCTCCAGGGGGAATTTGGCTTTATCTTAGGTTTAGCAGGAGAAACGGTGAACTCACGGTGACTTAACGCTGTCCAGCTTGGTACAGCAAACTCCTAACCACCAGTATCAACAAAAAATGTCTTTGATCAGCAGAAATTAGTACCCAGAAAATACATTATACCCAGGCAATAGTCACTACGGATGAGTTTGTGATATCTGTAGGTAGTATGTGGTTGCGTGACTTAGGACTCTGTGCCCGTGACTGCAAGGTTGCTGCTTAAAATCCTCTGATTGGCAGGGTGGTGTCACCATTGGGCCCATGATCAGGGCCCTTAATTATAATTGTTCCAGCAACTGACTGACTTCACTTAGATGTTGCTTAACTGCATATGGTAATACATGTATGTAAGGTTTGTATCTTTTGTATTTTATTACATAAAGCGAATGAGCCTGGGGAGGCCTTAATGTAAATTGTGACTATCAGGTTTCCGTCCGCTTCCTCTCGCTCATTCTTACAAGCTGGGCTGTCCTATCAGAGTGCTCGTATTGTCGTCGAGGAATGGAAAACAGCAGCGGACCGTCGTGGGAACATACAGGCCGTAAAGTGTAAGGATCCAAGCCCAAAGTGGAGAAGATGGTCATGAGAGAGACGCCTAAAGTCTTCATTAGAGCAGTGCGGTGCTTCAGAGAGGAGCCACAGCACTTTGAAAGAGAGAACACAGGGCTAAAATAGCCTTATATGGGAATGTAGGGTAATCCCGTCCTGGGTGTACCATGGCCTTGGGTCCTGTGCTGTCTGGGATAAGCTCCAGCCCCCCCCCCCCCCCACCCCCCACCAAAGCTAGGATAAGTGCTTGGAAGATGGATGGGTGGAAACTGGTCTTAATTTTGAGACTTTCACATCAGTCAGCCGAAGCCTGAGATAAACAGGAGGAAACATACTCTGTGAGAATTCATCTGCAGATGTCCTCAAGGCAAATAAACCTGTTAGAAAACACTCCCATGATCCTGAGGATAAACAGTTAGAAGATGGATGGATGGATGGATGGATGGATGGAGCTAGAAAACAAGAACACATCATGTTTCCTCATTAATCTGGTTTCCCGGCAGATGCAAAGTGATTCCTTTTTTTCTGAGAAAACTATCTATAAAAAGAGGAGTATTTTTGTTATACTTGGTATAGTCATCTCCCTTTGCCATTGACTGTCTTCAATCAGAAAATCAGTAAATTAATGTGGCAAGAAGCTGAAAACATGATGTCTAGAATGAAGAGATAAGCTACCTCAATTATCAGATCATATCATCTTTACAGTGTTGATTCATCTGTTTCTTAAATCAGTTATCGTGTCAAGTTGCATTAAGAAACTGAATATCTACTTAATTATTGAGTTATAACATTGCTGAGATTTAAACAAAACTGTATATGAATATTATTTGCTATCAATTATAAAATATATCACATAAAAATTCAATTAAACATGATACACACCACTGCATCACCCAAAACAGAAAATACTAGTCAGTTACAGTCAATATCAATCAGAGACCTTTCAGGTTAAATTCTTGATTAGTTAGGATTTTTTTCTGTTAGGTCCAGTCTCTGAAATTACAGTTTTGAGGAAAAAGGTTGCAAGCTTAATCAGTTCTGGCAACCCGCTGGTTAACTGATAAGTTGCTACGTGTGCTGATCAAAAGTGATACGCCTGTAAAAGAAACGTTTGTGAACCCTCTTAGAGTTATCTAGATTTCTGCATGAATGACTCGTAAAATGTCTTTTGATCTGCATCATGATAGTCTTAACAGCCCACACAGACAATTAACACTGTCATATCTTTTCTGAGAAAATGGTTTAAACAATCGGGGTCATTGATGAGAAAAGCATGTGAACCCATATTTTTAGTTGCTAGGGGGAACCTCCTTCATTGGCAATAACCTCAATGAAATACTTCCTGCGGGTGCTGGTCAAACCTGCAATTAGGAGGTATATTAGGCACTTTCACACCACCAGAACTTTTTTCTGGAACCAGGAACTCAGGTTTTTTTTTTCTGATGCAGGAACTCAGCCTGATTGTAGCTCCTCAGAGGCAGTTCCAGAACCCTTTTTTAGTCCCTACTCTAGACTAGGTGTTTTTTTTTTTAAACACAAACTACTGGGGAGATGCTTACAGCGACAGCTTGCTGATTGGTTGACCACAAGCACCAGTGCTATCATGGAAGTTACACAGAAGTACAGCAAAAAGAGACGTTGCAGAGCAAATACTGGAAAAGGGTGGATTGCCCTCTCCTGGGAGGGGATGAGTTACTGCCTCAAGTGGAGGAGTGTAAGTATCTCGGGGTCTTGTTCAGGAGTGAGGGAGGAAGGGAGCGGGAGATCGACAGGCGGATCGGTACAGCATCAGCAGTAATGTGGAGGCTGTATCATTCTGTCATGGTAAATAGGGAGCTCAGCCAGGAGGCGAAGCTTTCAATTTACAGTTGATAAAACAGGGACATTCAGGAGAGGCTCAAAGTAGAGCCGCTGTGTCATGGATCCGGGCGGCTCGGGCACGGGAACGAGGCATGGTGCACAAAAAGGGCGGACGACCCACTGGCGGCTCCGAGAACAAAAGGGGTTTATTACATAAGACAGAAAAACTACAAACACAAAACCAAAAGGACCACGGGGGGTCAAAACTAAAGGGAATAAACTAAGACTAAATCACAAAACCGAATACACATAAAATACTGAAAATAGCAGAACCATCAAAGAACAACAACGCATCATAAACACATCATAGACAATCATAGACAATGAACCAACGGGGAACTGAACAGAAGCAGGAACTAAAATACTAAGGGGTAACGAGACTAACACAGGACAGGTGAGGCTAATTAACAAAGACCAGGGAAACAGGGCACAGGTGAAACTAATGAACTCAAAAGGAACTGAAAACAGGGAAACTAAGAACTAACCAAGGAAACAGAAACCAACACTAGGGAATTAATCAGGTAAAGACACAAGCAGGGGCACAAGGAACAAAACCAAAACCAACTACAAAATCAGACACAAGAACTAGAGAAACTCAAATGAAACACTAGGGAGCAAAAATACAAAAACAGAGGATGTAGGATTCAAACACAGGACAGAAGGGTACTCAGGACAGAAGGTACACAGACAACCACATGCTCAACACATTGAGCCACATGACCAGACAGGTAACAGGGGAGAACAAAGACTAACATACAGAACGGGATGACCAGCGACACCTGCTGGTCAAACAGGGAAGGGACACGGAAGGACCACAGCAGGGGCTGACCCTGACACGCTGCTCCACTGCATTGAAAGGAGCCAGTTGAGGTGGTTCGGGCATCTATGGAGGCCTCCTGTGGAGGTGTTTCCAGCATGTCCAACCTGGAGGAGACTGTGGGGTAGGACAGTAGGACATGCTGGAGTGATTATATCTCTGGGCTGGCCTGGGAACGCCTTGGTACTCCCCTGGAGGAGCCAGAGGAGGTGGCTGGTGAGAGGGAGGTCTGGGCATCCCTGCTCAGATTTCAGCCCCTGCAACCCCTCCCCGAATAAGCAGCAGAAAATAGTTGGTTGGATGGATGGATGCATTAAAGAGGCAAGGAGCTACAAAAGTTCCAAGTCAGGCCAGCCCAGGAACTTGTAAACTTTGGTGTGAAAGCAACTATTGATCCACATTGTGTCTTAGTTCATGTATTTCACAGATTTTCACAATCCATCTCTCACAACTGTATGAGCATGTGATTTTATGTGATCACGATCAGAAGGTCACTGATTCAAATTTCGTGACTGGCAGAGTGATGCTACCGGATTGGGAAACACTGATATAAATTGTTAGCCTTTTATGTAGTACATGTATGTACTGTGACCGAAGAGCAAATTTCCCAAAATCACTCTGTACATGGTATACATTTTCCAGGAAGTTTCTGCAGAGTTTTGGAAATTTAACGAGTGAAAGGTCTTTTTGTATATGAGGACTGAATAAGTTTTGGTTCCCAATAATGTAACATATGATGGGGAAGCCTGACTTTAGGTCATTGCTGATATAATCTCAAAAACAACAAAAAATGGACTGAGTGAGTTTCAGAAATTTTCTTTTCAATTCTGCAGACTTGTCAGTGGCAGTTGGGGTATAAAGGGGGAAAGACAAGGTCCCCCCCTCACACTCAACCAAGACCCCCAGTAGAGACACTGCGACACTGAGAATGACACAAATACTAATTTTCACTAAGTCTGCTGCCTCAGTTTTTATGATTTTTTTATGAGTTTTTATGCAATTTGCATATTCTCCAGAAAGTTATGAAGAGTGATCAGATGAACTGCAATTAATTATAAAATTCCTCGTTGCCATGAATATGAACTTAATCCCAAAAAAACCACTTCCACTGCATTTCAGCTCTGCCATAAAGAACCTGCTGACATCATTTCAGTGATTTTCTGGTTAACACCGGTGACAGTGTTGATGAGGACAAGGCTGGAGATCACATGCTGACATAGAGAGTTCTGATTGGTTACAGCCCCATCAGCCTCATACGGTGGCATTATAGCTATGCTCAATTATGATGTCAGTTTTCGGCATTTTGCTAATTGAAACTAATAGATCAACAGCCTCTTGATCCTCCTGCCGACCCTTAGTGGGGGCCCCTGAATTCTGTGGGCCCCAGTGTGGTTGCACTCGCTGCACTGCCTATAGTTCCGCTATTGGCCCCACACAAATGCTTTATCAACATGCGTGAGCGATCATCAGTACCAGGCAAAATGGGCAGCACCTTCTACAAACGTGAGAGTTCATCTTTCTAAATCTAAGGTGACGTCTTTCAGCAGCACGAATTCAGTGCTCCGCTCATAAAACAACAGACTAGGAACAGAAAGTAGGAAGCTGGAATGAGTGCAGCTCTGTGGAATGGGGAAGGAGCGTCACCGGGTTCCCAGTCCTGTTCAATGAGTAATGCCCTGCAAGAATAACTACCATCACTGGCAATTCGCCCCTTTTTATGCCAGAAGTCGTGTTTTTTGTATGTTTCTGGGCATGTTCGCTTAGTCTTTCTAGCTGGAATGTAACTGTAATAAGCTATGCATCCATACAGCTTACAGAGAGCCTGTAGCCTATCCAGGCAGCAGAGAGCATGTTTAATAATTGTACTAATTGTAATAATAATAAGATTTGTGATTGTAGTGGCCAATTGTGGAAACATTTCCAGTTTTTAGAGATTCCAGAACTTTATTCCACTTACTCCAGTTACTTATTTAATTGTCCAGTGTATGATATTTGTAACATACATTTGTAACTTTGGTTGTGTATAAACATTACGCCAATAATGGTGTAGCAATTTTTAAAGCGTAATCTCAAAAATACTAGATGTTTCCCCAATTTTGGTACTAATGTACTAATAAAACTTGGTGACGGATTATAAACAACTGCTACACATGAAATTGGCCAGACCACCGATCCTTACAAATACTCAGCGGTGTGGTGTGTGGGTCAGTCTTTTAAGGTGTTGTGCCTGCGATTAGAAGATGGCAGGTTCAGATCTCATGGTCAGCAGGGCCCTAATCCTGAGCCTATCTGACCCTGCTTCCTCAAGCCAAAACAAAAAAAATACATTGCTTTGGACAAAAGCATCTGCTAAATAAATAGAATGTAAATGTTCATTATCCCTGCAGTACTTTGTCATAGATTCTAAGGTTTTATTTGTCACGTGGAAGATTTACAGTCAGACTATAACCAGCAGTGAAATGCTAGGTGATCATCTGCTTTAACAAAAATAGTGGATGGCAATAAACCAAAAAGGTTACAACATAATAAATAAGGAACAAACTGGGAAGAAAGACCATAGATACCCGGCACAGATAATGCATCAACTATTTGGTCTTTGTTTTTTAGTTCTCTGCTGAGAATTCGTAAGTCTGAGGCTTTTATGTGTCCTGGAGAGGCAGGCAGGTCTAGTAAAAGGCTCCTGCATAAATGAGTGAAATGTAAGTGAGGCGAGTCGCCCAGGAAGAGGGAGACCCGCCAGCTGTAACATAACGCAGCCAGAAGCCGGCGATCCCCTACTGGCCAGGTCACCCTGCTCGCGGTAAAACTGCGCTGCCCTGCATGTTTGGAATCTTCCTGTCTATCGTCATTTGCTTTAGCATTTACATACAGGCTAACACAAGCCTTCCTCGCTACATGATTTGGCTGCGGTTTACGCGATGGGAGCGAAAAAAACTAATGCGGTCCCCTACAGTTAATGGCGGACGGTGAAGAGTTGGGTGTTACGGTGAGGTGGACGTCCAGGCTCCGCCGTTCGCAGCGCTGTGCTGCCAGGCTGACCCCCAGCCCCCTTTAGGGCACAATGAAAACGCCCCCGGGTGCCATACACTGCCAAGTCCAGACACAATTAGCGGGTAAGGAGAGGATTCCTGTGTGTCTCCTACTCTGTGCTATAAGCCCAGGAGAAAGGAGACCTTTGTGTCTGCATGCAACCAACCCCAACAGCAAATGAGCTGAAAAAATAACAAGGTAAACATCTCGCTTATTTCCTCACACATAAACACATATAAATACTCATAAAGCTCTGGCCTGGCCCTGTTACATCCAAAACAAAAGCATTCCAGTAAGTTGTGTGTTGATTGTGTTAGACTGTCAGCAGTGGTATGACACAGAAAGAATGAGGAACATCATTCACATGAAAACGCGTCTATCGAACTCAGAACAACAATACTGACATCAGACGTTCAAGACATCTGTTAGACTTGTGATTTCCTATTAGCAGAGACACTTAATATAAAAGGAAGGAAACAATGCAGCACATTAAACAGTACTATTTAAGATACATGAAACCACTTAGTGGGAGGAACAGCAGTGAAGGTGCATAAAAAGACATTTACTTGAAGCACCAATCACGTTAGAGACCTTCCTCCTCCATCCTCTGATTGGCTGCCATTTCCAGCTGGGCCTGAGGTGTGCCCCAGTACTGTAGCCTTCATTGGATGGATTACGGTCTCAGTATTTCATCTCTTAATTAAAGTTTCAGTTTAGTCCATTTATAAGAATCTGTCAGTTTGGTTTGTGGGCCACAGGATTCCCTAGAGGGGCTTAGCGGCATTTTGGGGGGTAAGAGGTTGGATGGTCCATCGTTACAAACTTGGCTTAATCCTATTTAGAACAATTAAAAAAATGTTGCCATTGGGTGGCATTTTCAACTCATTCATGGGGGGGTGGTTGTAATTGGGGGGGGGAGGGGGGGCAGGGTGGCCATTCCAGTATTTGCGCAAATGTTTTTTTAACAAGACCCTTTACGAAATGGAAGATCAGTAGATACAACAGTTGACAAAAAATGTCTGACACTTAGAATCTCTTGCAGGCTGGCACCTTGTTTTTCCTTCTCTAAAGGAAACTACATCACAGTTTCAGAGAAAGCGTGTGCATAGCGTAGATACCCTAGGAGTCTTAGTAAGGGTCTCTGGTATTGTATGGGACCCAGGTGCTGAAATTTCATGAGACACCACATGTGGCAGCCCTACAAGTGCTAAGCCCAATCCACGTGGTTTTCCCAGTTTGCAAACCCCTGTTAAAAGCTATTCTGGAAGGTCTGATGCAAGACGGATGCAAGGGTTTATCGTGGGCGGTGTAGCCTTGCTGATTGGCCTCCCGGACTTTGGGGCTAGGGTCACCACACCCTGAGGGACAGGCCGCGGTTTGGGTCTCACCTCGGCTGCTTCTGGATAAAAGCTGCATACCGGAATTTGATGTCAGTATTGTTAAATGCATACAGGGTGTCCCTGCAGACCATCTGTCAATGGAGCCCCAACTGACTTAACCGACTAACACAAAAGCTCTTACTTTGTCGTTAGATTCGATCAAATTTATTGTGGTTGTACAAGATCCAGAAGTGCAACATAAACAGAAAAAATACATCTATACAGTGGTATACATGGAGTGGTATAAGTAACAGGTATATAAAGTACCTATGATTGCAACAATGGGTTGGCACCCGGTCCTGGGTTATTCCTTACTTTGTGCCTGTAGCTTCTGGGATAGGCTCTGGATTCCTGAGACCCTGCATGGGACAGGCAAGTATAAATGATGGATGGATGGATGAATGGATGGATGATTGTAGTTAACTGAGAATGAGAGTTTTGTAGAGTATCTATAGATAGATAGATAGATTGTGGAACTCATTCTTTTATTGCAGTCATATACATGGAGCAATCATAGCTTATGAACTTGGTTTACAGATCAAAAGTATTTTTTATTTCATAATTTTTTTATTTTTTCTCGAGTTATTCTCACAGATACTGTAGAAACAATCAGCGGAAAGTGACGTAGCTGTTACTGCGGGCGTCAATCTGCACAAGATCAAGCTCACGAGGTTGAAGAGCTGAAAAAATATTGCTGCGCTCTCAGCAAACCATGCTGTGCCCCCTAGGCCACTATCAGCGAGCAGCTGTGCTCTCTCTCTTATAAATGCCATAGCCGTCCCGCGGCGGCGTAAACAGTGGCGATCATCACGTGTATGTTAGCTATGCGATTCACTAGCCCACCAACTTAGAATTTAATGATTAGTGGTCATTATTGACACACCACACAACAACGATTGTGTCCTCTGCATTTAAGCCATATGTGACATCGTAACAGGGGGCAGCTAATTCAGCGTCCGGGGGCAGTACCTTGTTCAGGGTACCTCAGTGGTACCTTACTGGTCGGGGATTCAAACCTGCAATCTTTCAATTACAAGTGCACTTCCCTAACCATTAAGCCACCACTGCCCACAATGAAGACCAAATGTGCATTTCCTTTACTGTACAGATTATTTCAAAAGTCAGGTGGATAAATAAACCAATCACAATGAAATATAGATATGCTCGTCCTGTGAGATATCTCCTAAATTTTTCTCGTTTATGATTTGACCCCATGTGACCCCTAAGACAAGTAGGTACAGAAAATGAATGGATGAAGCAGTTCCTGCCCTATCCCAATAAACCAAGAAAATCCTGCCCTCCCCCCCCCCCCCAATAACCCTCCGGTCCTGCTTGCATTATCAAGTCATTTTCACAGCATATAGCCATAAATGTATATTATTAAACAATGTATAGCAATTTTCAAAAAGCCATCATAAATTACATTTCCATGTTAAGTAAATACGTTACCAGCTGACTTTTCCATGATTTATAAGAATTAAATGTGCAAATAATTAATTCTAATCCCAGATACCTAATTTGGCATGTAATTGGATGCCCATTAAGCCCCATTTGAATATGCAGATCTACAGGCAGTTTCTCGGTAAGCACGGCAGGACCTGTATTGCTGTGTGTCCATTGCGCCTTATAAATTTCTCTGACTATGGTTTTTACTTTGCCTTAAAAATTCTGGTAGGTACCAGTCTGTACTAATGTCTCATACTGTCAGGGATAGAGATTTGACCCCCAGCCGGCTTTCTGCGTGGGCTTCCTCCCAGCAGTTAGGCGAATTAGCATCTAATTCTAGGATCCATCTACCCAGGATGTGTTCCCACTTCACCAGGTATCGACCGCTCGGCACATCAAAACAGTATGAAAGTCAGCAGTACTCCTTGTGTTCGTTCTGCACAGGCATGGAAGACGGGCACCAGCGCAGAATAACATTACCTTCAGAATACACCCCCCCCCCCCCCACACTGCCAATAAAAAGATGGATTTCTTTTGAAAATAAAGTTTTTGTTTTTTCCTTTGATTTTCTTTCCTCCTTTTTGTGTCTCTTTTTATCTTTCACAGTCAATCAAAGTGAAAAGCAGCCGTTCCCCCCCTCATTTCAACTGCATGTGTTTAGGGGCAGGTGTTTCTCCCGCTCAGACACAAAACAGATAGCTACACTACTACTGCCACCTACTGGCCATACACTGTATAACCAGCAGATGTAGAAGATGAAGCACGTGCCGAAGTGACATATATACACAAGAAATTACGGTGCAGTCCGCAAAATTTTTCCAGTAATTACAAATGATTCAATCTGTGATTAATTGGTCCCACTAGATATTATTATAGGTTTAATCTCTGGAATATAGCTATTTTCCTGTCCAGTAGGCAGTCAGGGTCTGTATGTAGGATTGATTATTTGTGACTATTTAGAAAGCTGGCACCTGGGTGTGTTACTGTACCAACACTAGCAGGGGACATTGTATTCTGCTGGATGATGGTGGTTAAAGAACCTGTGTGGGCGGGGGGGGGGGGGGGGGATTAGGCTGCATGAGGGGGTGCTGCGACCCTTCCTGTTCCTGAAAAATACCCCTGCGAGTGAAACAAATCCTCCCCAGCCCTTGGGTAGTCGCCCGCCTTTATCTGCAGCAAGGCTGCTGTTGTCCCCTCTTGCTGAAAAGCAAATAATCCTTTGGGCTCCTGGCACCAGAAGCGATCAGATAAGTCATAGCTGGCAAGCCTGAGTAAATAACCGGGCCGGGGTGCAGTGGGGGGGAAATCCCGGATCGATGCTGAAGGCTGGCTATCACACAAAGTTTCAGAGGGCGAGTTAGACGGTGTCATGCCTGAAGCACACTGACAATGCCTTTGCATTTTACAATTGCAAATACCTCTGAACACCTACAGGGCTGTAAGAAAGCAGGATATAGGCATGACTTCATCCATCCATCCATCATTCCATCTTCCACCTTAATCAGTATAGCATCATGGTGATCCCTACAGGCTCAGGTAGTTTATCCTCCCCTATACTTAAGATCCCCTCAAACATGCTTGAAGCCATTGCAGCAAAGGCGTAGGTTTGGTTCCAGCATCGGTACCAATAAAAAACCCCCAGCCCAATAAAAACACAGAGAACTCCCACAATGTTGTTAGGGACACGCCCCCACCATCCACACCCAAATCTACACCCTTGCATTGCAGTGTTCATTTCCCATGCAGAACAATGAAGTATTATTAACATGGGTGAGGTGCAAAGCCATAAAAACCTGTAGATCTACATGGTACCTCAGAAAGCTAGTAGGATATAAAAATACTTATTACAAACCTCAGTATGTGTTTTATTTGTTGTGTATACTTCTTATAGGTAATGCTATCTTTCCTCAGCATACTGTTGTCCACAGAGACCAATATGACGTTATATAACTATGTAAACATATTTAGAATGGGAATCTATGTACATCTATTTTAGAGTCTCTATAGATGTAAATGCAAGTACTTACAGTAGAAAGTTTTTTACAGTTGTATAAGTTTTTAAGTAGAACTGTATAGGGTTTTTTGACTTGTTAATGAAGAACCCTCCTTGCTAGAACCTCATTGATCCCAAAAAAATCCTTTTGGAACCCTTGTTGGTAAGACAGGAATATATATTTATGTCTCCATTTTCCCATGTTGCTACAGTCTAACGTACTGAAATACCACTGACCATCGACCGTGCCTCTTAATGTTTTCTTAGGCTTCATTTTAATGTTATTGAAAAGGGTCATTTGCTCCTCCTGTCCGTCCCTGATTCCCGAGTTCTCAGGCTAGATGAAATGAGATTAGTGTGAGGTAGTATTAGCCAGCTGCTGATTCCAGCCACTACCATTTTCAACTGGTCCGCTAAGAGTTCCATCTCAATGACTGGTTATTATAGAGCAGGGATCCCCAACAGGGGGCCTGCACGCTAAATCTGGCCTGTTAGTCAAATGTTTGGCCCATACGAAACACATCACTCCCAGCAGTGTGTGTATATATACGATCCTGTCCTAGCAGTGCACTTCACACCTGCACTTAATGTTTCCCATTCCTGTTGAAGGTCACTTGATGTCATCCTATGATTCATGAGAAACTGTTGGATAAGTTGTCGGTCATCTCTGGCATCAGAACGTTGCTTCTGCCCTTTGTCTGGCTGGTTTCTGGTCATTCCCAGTGTCTCCTGCTCCACCTTATGTGCTGTTGTCTTGAACCTGGAAACATCCTGCTGCTCAGTGTAGCCTTCTGCCAGCAGAACTATGATTAAGCCAGGATTTAAAAATGTAGATTTGCTTAACAATATAGAGTGGTCTCTTAATTTTTTCCATGGCTGTCCATATATGTTTGAGGGGACTCTCCATTACTTTCTATGGGGAAAACGTGATCCCAACATCATAACCTTAACCATAAGTAACCAAACAAATTACAATTAAGACTATTGGCATTTTTAGTTTTTTCATTGCATTCACAGATCTTCTTGGGGACCTGAAAAATAACAGGATTTTATGACATTGTGGGGAACACCTGGTCCCCACAATGTAATATAAGCATAATCCACAGACACACACACAAACTGACCACTTTATTAGGTACATTTGTTCAACTGCACTTTAAAGCAAATATCTAATCAGCCAATTATATGTCAGCAGCACAATATATAAAATCATGCAGATAGAGCTCAGGAGCTTCAGTTAATGTTCACAACAAACACCAGAATATGGAAGAAAGGTCATTCAAGTGACTTTGAATGTGACATGGCTGTTGGTGCCAGATGGGCTGGTATGAGTATTTCAGAAACTCCCGATCTACTGGGATTTTTTACACAGAACTCTAGGGATCTCTTTACAGACAATGGGCCGAAAAAGAAAAAACATCCAGTGAGTGCTGGTTTGCTGGGCAAAATGCCTTGTTGATGACAGAGGTCAGAGAAGAATGGCCAGACTCATTCAAGCTGATAGAGAGGCAACAGTAACTCAAATAACCACTCGTTACAACCCAGGTATTCAGAAGAGCATCCCTGAATGCACAACACATCAAACCTTGAAGATGGGCTATAGCAGCAGAAGATCACACCAGGTGCCACTTATGTCAGCTAAAAAAGGAAGCTGAGGCAACAGTGGACATGGGCTCACCAAAATTGGACAATAGAAGATTGGAAAAACGTTGCCTGACTAGAAGAGTCTCAATTCTGCTGCAACATTCAGATGTTATGGTCAGAATTTGCCATAAACAGCATGAAATCATGGATCCATCCTGTTTTGTATGAAGAAGTCAGGCTGCTGGTGGTGTAATGGTGTGGGGGGTATTTTCTTGGCACACTTTGGGCCCCTTAGTACCCACTGAGCATCGTTTAAATGCCACCGTCTACCTGAGTATGGTTGCTGACCATGTCCATCCCTTTATGACCACAGTATATCCAGCTTCTAATGGCTACTTCCTGCAGGATAACACACAATGTCACAAAGCTCATATCATCTCAGACTGGTTTGTTTAAGTGAGCTCACTGTACTCAAATAGCCTCCACAGTCATCAGATCTCAATCCAGCAGAGCACCTATGGGATGTGGTGGAACGGGAGATTTGCATCATCAAGGTGCAGCCGACAAATCTGCAGCAGCTGCGTGATGCCATCATGTCAACATGGAGCAAAGTCTCCGAAGAATGTTCAGGCACCTTGTTGAATCTATGTCATGAAGAATTAAGGCAGATCTGAAGGCAAAAGGGGGTCCAAACCAGTACTAGCAAGGTGTACCTATTAAAGTGGCCAGTGAGTATGTAAACATACATTTATATATTTTTATTATAGCAGAGTGACCACCTTTTTTCACTGCAGGTAATATCCTGACTGTACACCTTGTAAGTGAAAATAACCCTTGAGACCTTGAATCACCATCAGACAAAATCAGGAAAACTGGACGATCGATCTGCCAGCCAGCTTGGCAAATTTTATTTTCTGCACCCCCCAACCCCCACCCCAGTAAATTTTATCGACTTAAACCAGTATAACAGAACAATATTGGGGGCGGTGACCCTTGGCTTTGTGTCATTAATAGAATTTGGCCCACAGGGAAAAATAATTGGGGACCCCCAGTGTAGAGAATGTTCTGGAAGCCCTGGCTCCAGTTACCCTCTCTGCAAGACTCCTCCCCCGGCTCTCCTGGTTCCTCTGCAGAAAATCGTGAACCTCTTCCCTTGACAGACTGCTTGTGAAAGAGCAATGAAGTCGTGCCAAGCGGAGAGCCAACCGGGCGGTGGTGCATCTCCACCCCCTCCTCAGGGAACACAGCCTCTGTGGGGCCTGACAGCAACGCTGACAGAATACCTATTATTTCTCTGCCATTAAAAGTCTGGGCTCAGCACTTTCGCGCCAGTCCCGGAGCCCGGTGTGGGAGTGTTTTCTCCTCTTCTGTTCATTAGCTCCATGAGGGCAGAGCGTCGTGACAGGCGACGAGAATGAAACATTCGTCCAAAATGGGTACAATTTCGACACAGGCAGGGGAGGACACCGAAAAGAAAAGACTAAGGTATTCCATTAATAAAACTGCATCTTTCTCAAACGGCGCGTCCTCCTTGATATGTTGCCGAAAAAACACCAGCTCTCAAGATGGCTGGGATTTCTGAAGAGAAGTTTGAGATGGGCAGGGCTGTGTGCTCTTACCCTAGGACTGGACGATATGGCAAAAAATTATATCACGATATATTTCTTAATTTTGGTCGATACGATATAATTCCGATATCGATATGGACAATATTAAAAAGCCTCAGGAAAAAACTGCCGAGGACACACACAATGGATGTCTGCAAACTGAATTTACAAAGTCTATAATACCTCCAGGCTCCTCCTATTAAAATGATATATATTTTTTTTAAATAAAAACAGTACAAAAAAAATAAGGTTCACTTTTTATTTGTATTTAGCCTTTACAAACAAGAAATGTGAAATAAACTATCAAATAAATAAAACTCTCAGACTCAGCTTATTAACAATAATATATTTCCATTTAAACTAGAACAGGTTGATTGTTCATATACAATCGAACCCGGTTATGTTGCTGGCCTAGGGGGTTGCCAAAAAGTGTTGAGATAACCGATATAACTGAAAACCAATATGGCAGCAATATATTAACATGTGCTTGAAATTTATTTATGTGCGTTAATAACTGAGAATGTACATGTACGGGTTTTTGGTGTTTTTGGCATTGCCGCGATTTGTTTGACGCGATCGGCATGCTATAAATATGTACATACATCAGGGCGGGTTCTAGACATGCATATATGAGGGGGCAGACAGAAATGTGAAGGGGGCACATGGTGGTGACAAAGGCGGGAAAGGGTTGGGGTGGTGCTCTGGATAACTGTTTTTGTCATGTAATTGGATTGCACTTTGTCAGGCCTCTACCCTAAAACCTGTCCAACTTGGGTGTCCCACCTGAAGGCTAAGCTTCTGCTGGTGTAGCTCTTAGGGTCACTGAGGCACGCAAACCCCCTGACCACATAAGGTGGCAATCCCTCAGGGGGAAAACTGAAAAGTAAAACAACAAAAAATAAAATAAAATATTCCTCATCAGATTAAAACAAGTAAAAACATGACATTTACCTTAATTGGATGACCTATATCAAACATATTTGAACCCAACAAAACACTTTTCACTATTGCCAATATTACCAAAACTAAAAAGGGTATTCTAAGTTATGAAAAAGAAAAAATCAATTCACAGAGTCTTGAAATATAAAACTGAAAAATAGGATCGGTCAGGGTTCATTTCACTACATTTTGTACTTGTTATAACTATGTATGTGACAAATAAAGAATCTTGAAATCTTGAAATCACAACGAACAAGTCGCTCAATGAGAATGAATGACGTAACCGTCTGGCTAAGCTGCTTCTAGCGCCGAGGTGGTTAAAATGGTACGGTCCACACTAGGGGTGTCTGAAATCGTTTCACATAAAATTTTCCTACAAGGTGAGTTTTTTTTTTTTTTAAAGAAAAATGTTAAGACCCCCCCCCCAAACTGCTATTTTTGTCTATTTGGGAGGGGGTCTTGATCGGGGGGTACTGGGGGGTACAGTACCCCCCGATCAAGACCCCCCCAAATAGACAAAAATAATTCGAACCATGATCTCACGAGTCGCTATGATTGTGACGAGAGAGATTGCTGCTTCCTCTAAACCTCCCGCAATCACGCGGCTCATTTCGCTCTGCCCTGCCTACTGAGAAACTGTCTCATTTGCATACTAACAGTGATTGGATGTTTAGCTGGGGGGAGGGTGAATGGGGGATCTCTGCCGAGTGCCGCGTGAGCCCGCGCACAAATAGAACGCGGTGGGAAAGAGCGAACAAGAAGTGAAACTTATCATCTCGTTTGTGCCTTTTTCAGTGGATTTTTCAGCTACTGTAGTAAATCTTGTCCATATTCAGTTTGTGGGTAATTATTATTTTCTTCCTCAACTTCTAAAAGTTTGATTTAAGGGGGCAGGACGTTTGCTTAAGGGGGTGTTGCCCCCTCTTGCCCCAGCGTACAGCCGGCCCCGACATACATGTTGGCTAACAAAAGGCATATGTGCACCAACTAACAGCAGAGATTTACCAGTATACAATAAAAACCACCGTCGTTTCTCGATACAAACCTTTAATTATATTCTCCAACATTGATTGAAAACACAAAGATCGCTCACAAAATCACAAAAAACCTGCGGGGTGTAACAAAATTAAATTCACGAGTCATTTCGCTCTGACACAGCTCTGAAAAGTATCATACACGCGGTTACTATGGTTTCTTTACAAAGTCTAAAATGCTTTGTTGCTTTTGCCTTTGACAGTCTGCTTGAAAACAAATGCTTCAATATTATTTATGCTGTCTAAAAAAGTTTTACCTGGATCGCGTTTCACAGCTGCGTTGTTCAGCAAATTACCATGCGAATGCGATTTGAATACGCGCTGTTTAGCACTTGTGATACATTTTTAAAAGCCAGCGAATCGTCACGGGGATCGAGATAATCGATGTTAAGTGGCGATTTTGGCCCTCTTTTGTGCTCGAGATATTAGAGTTCGGTGACATAAAAGAATCGACATAACCGATGAGGAAATGCTAAGACAAAGAGGGAATTTGGCGGTTCCACTTCAAAAACGTCGACTTAATAGGGTTGGCGAGTTAACCGAGGATGAGATAAGTGGGTTTGAGTGTATGTGTATGTATATATATATATATATATATATATATATATATATATATATATATATATATATTCAAATGTATATCGAAATATCGGAAATGTGTTTAAAAATCATATCACCGTTATTGAAAAAAATTCTATCGCGATATATATTGATATCGAATTATTGTCCAGCCCTATCTTACCCCGGTCGAAACAGGCATCTAAGTAAAAACCCAAACATCTCAAAGAGCCTCTGAAGCGTTTGTGGTCAGACAGCAGAGGAGCCCTTGGTGCCAGTAGCATAGGAACCAGGGGGGGCATGGTACCACCCAGTATTACATTTGGAATCATTCATCCCCAAATTAAATTATTAAGTTGTGCCCTCCGCAATATCAAACTGTGTCCTATGCTGATGCTTGGTGTATTCCTCTCTGATGCTATCCTGTTACTGCTGTATTTAGAAGAAAATGGACCCTAGAACGCATCTGAATAAGTGGAGGCGGGGCATAAATGTAGAACGCATCTGGAGGCGGGGCATAAATCGAATAGAATAGTGATTCGTTATTAATCCCTGTTGGGAAATTTACTTTTCCCCGTACAGGTCAGAGCAAGCTCAGGGGTCAGAGCAAAGGGGCAGCCACCTTGTGGCACCCAGGGAAGGGGGTTTAAGGGCTTCGCTCAAGGCCCCCAGGCATGTGACTATTCTGCCAATACCGTGCTTGGACTGCTGCAGTTCCAATCAAAGGAAGAGAGGCTTAGCCCCTTGAGCCACACAGCAACCCCCAAGGTTAGCAGAGGGTGGTTTGATCCTTCGACATCGAGGTCGTGTGCCCAGCACACGTCTGTGCCGCTCCCCTCAGCAATGACTATGTCCTCTTGTCTGTCTGCTTTTTGAAAAACTCAGCCTTTTGATTTAAAAAATCACACACATAATTCTGGCCTTCATTACAGTTTGCATTAAATTATTTGTAGGGGAATCCCGAAGGTTTCTGAGGAAGAGGACCCTGAGGAAAACACGAGGCAGACCGAAGTGTCATAAAACGCAAAATGCTGCCTTTGTGCCAACTGCTACCGTCCAAAAGGCAGCAGGACAGCTGCAGGGTGACAGACAGCTCAGGTTCAGCAGCAGAGCCTCAGCACCCAGTGCAGCAATCCTGCATGAGGGTTAGTCAGACCTCTGACACAGGCTGCACTGCTTCCTGTAATAACACACCCAACAGAGGATGGTGCAGTGGTGCAGTGGTGCAGTAACACTGCTACCTCACACTTGCAGTGCTGGCTGTTGGAATCCTGTCCTGCTCTGCATTTCCTCACCCATTAGGTATATTTTCAACTTTTCCATTATCCCCTTAGTGCTTTTTCTGCAGATGTTCAGTCTGAGCAAATGGCTTTGCTAATTATAATGAATCATTTATGCACTGTGTTGAATTATAGTACAAAAAATGCTGCTCTGCTGTGATGTATCAGTATTGCAGGCCTTTTTAGCAAGGCTATATTCCTCAGATTAGCAAAATGGGCGGTATATTTACGGTAGCGGAGAAGAATTCAATTCAGAGCGTATTATCATATTACTAAGGTCTGCAAATACTATTATGTGGCAGTTCTCGTGCATATAATGCGAAAATGTTGCTGATGGCAAATCAGTATGTTTTCATAGCAGATGTGATATGATCAGAAATGGAGCAATATCTGAAGTGCAAACCAAAGCAAAACACTCAGGCTGGGAAATGCTATCAGAGGTTCCCGGGCGATGGGAGTTCACTCGAGTTCACCATCGTTACATCTCCGTTTGAAAGTGCTCACTGCCCAGAACTGTCCATCTCACCAACCACAGGTAGCATAATCTGAACCTTTTCCATGTCCTAGAAGCCAAGCATATGTTGGAACCTGTTACACTAATTCAAATTCGGGCAGTAAAAAAATAGTCCTTGTGACATCCAAGCTTGGATTCAATGTACCTTACAGTATCTAAATTTATTTCTCATGCATAAAGAGAGTGAAGAGTAATGGACTGATTTTCTGACCCAATCCAGGCAGATTTGGAGATCATTATTCAACAGGCAAGAAAGTGTGGGGTGATGTTCCAGAGCAGAGAATTCTGGTAGAATGTCTATAGTTCAGATTGATTTATATTTGGAGGCGAATCCTTTCTTTAGGACCCGTATCCCGAAAGGCTTCTGTATACGGTTTAAACACTATTTGATTAATTAGACGCCCAGTCAAACCTACAGAGGACTCCATAAGATCTGTCCTCTCAATCCTTTGAGGACTCCTTAGGGAAGCTGATCCACCAGTCAGGTCAAGTGGATCGAGAGTCATGCTGTACTCTTCCAGCAACTGGGGAACATGTGGGGGACACGAGAGCCATAAAACACAAGGAGCTGCCTTTGTGCCAACCGCCATTAATGTCCATCGCCAAAAAGCAGCAGGACAGCTGCAAGGTGACGTGGGAAAGGGGACAGACCACCCTGGAATCTGCATGGGATTAAACGGCAAACAGCTTAATCACCTGCAGGCAGCTTAATCAGATTGCTAATGTATTATTTTATACTGTTATGCTGCTTTGTGTAGCACCACAGCAAACAGAGGGTGGCGTAGTGGGATCCAGTGCTGCTTCACACTTCCAGGGATGGGGGCTTGAATCTTATTCCATGATCTCCTTGTACTGCATGGGCTTCCCCCTGCCTGGACGCTATCCTGTATAGGATAAGCTCCAGACCCACTACTATGGAAAAGATTTAGGCATTACAAAAAAAGTATGTTTAAATTATCATCATCTTGGTGTAAAACTATGTAATTATGTCTGTCAAAGTGCGCCAGCAAAGCCACTCTGAAAGCTGCCCTAAAGTCACCCCAGCACTTGCAGCAGCCGCCCCATAAGCCCACGTGTTTTTTACTGGACCACTAGCACACCTTATATGGCTAATCAGTATCTCACTGAGACATTTAACCAATTTAATTCATTAATTACAGTTTTCCTCAATTTTATTGGCACATTTCTTCTCAAGACTAAAAGAGCATTTCTCAAAATGAATATAACACAACACTATGGTTTTGCTACAAAATCCTGTAACTTACCCAAGACAATTAACTCATGTCTCAAGAATTCCACCAATGAATTCAGTCAGCATCGTTTTATCCATGAGAGTCAAAATGCTCTGATATATTGTCAAAATGTCAGTGTGAGTACGCTCCTGAGCTCCACAGTTCTGAATGATAGTCGGATCCCACTTTGTCTCATTATCACTGACCGATCATTCTTCTTTAGCAAACTCATACTTATTCATGTGAAAAACACCCGTCTCAACTTTGCAAAGCTCCATATTACAGTATGTAACCTGCACTGTTGAGAGGGAGCACTCGCACGTATTTTTCAGATCTCAAGACAAAGTACAATAGCAAACAAAAAAGTCACACGTAGCACTGTATAACACAAAACAGCAAAATGGCAACACGAGAACAACCACATCATGTTCCGTGCACAGAAAAACACAACAATGCTGTATCGCTGCAATTTATGGAAGATGTTTTAAAATCATTTTGAAAGCTTGGTTAGCTGTTTTGCATGTGGTGGCTAACAGTGATCACATACATAAATGGTTTTGGGTGTAAAATTATTACAATCCAGTAAGAGCGTGTTGTGTGGACAGAGGAGAACTGGTCCAAAGCTAATTTCAGTGATGAAAGAAAATTGAATTTAATCGGTTAAGATGAGAAACATTATCAGTGGCACTGAATCGAGGAAAGAATCCACCAAGAATGTGTGAAGAAGTGAGAAAAGGTGGGAGGGGTAAGAGTCATGGTGTGGGTACGTCACTGGAAGAGTAGTCGGGCCGCTCATACGGCTACATGCTAAGGTGAATGCTAACGAGCATCAGAACCTCCTACAGCAGCATGCAGTTCCTTCCCCATGAGCGTCACCCAGTCAGCCAGTCATATTTATCCAAGACGATGCCCCTCACCGCACTGCCAAAGGGGTGAAGCGTTTCCTCAAAGCTGAGAACATCAAGGTGATAAAATGGCCAGACCCAGAGTCCTGATCTGAACCCTATCAAGAATCCCTGAAAGGTTACTGGCGACAAAATTATGGCAAACAAACCCGCTACAGTTACCAAATTATGGAAGAAACTGGAAGATGAGTGGAACAAAATCAAGTCAGAGCAGTGTGAGAAATGTCTCGTGGGCGTCGACGTGCCAGGCAGTGAACGCAAGGGCCTCTAAGCTACTTATTCATTTCTCAAAGTTGTAATCATCAAAAAAGTTGACAGAATTGATTTGTAGGCTTCTTCTACAAAAAATAATGTAACCGTTGTCTAATTTTGATCGCATTTATTGTTATTATTGGATCATTTATTTTGTGATGTGGCATTGCTTTCACTGGTGAAATATGATTAAAATGCATCTCTTCTATTCATGTTAGAATAACTTTGAATTTGGTATATTACAAAAACGTCTCTTGTTCTCTAATTTTGATTGTCGCTGTATATGTGTGTGTGTGTGTGTGTGTGTGTGTGTGTGACATGCTGTTGTTCTTCTAAATAGAGAATTGTTCTATGGAAAAATAAAGACCTCATTGTTTAATTAGAGGGTTATGTGTTTTCATTTTCTTTTTAAATACAGTTATCGAAACCGAACCGTTACTGTGGTCCACAAACCGTGACACACACCAAATTGTAGAGACACCCCTAATAAACACACACACACACACACACACACACACACACACACACCCCATCTCACCCCAGGCAGCTGTACGATTGCTCTGGGGGGAAACTAAACCAGAGCACAGAATGACTCAGAGGATGGGCTGTAATCCTGACACTCACTCTCTGCTGCATGGTCTCTGTTTTACTCTAAAAGCAATTTGCTATAGAGCTTCAAGGGAGCAACAACAATCAGGAAAAAAAGTATTCAAAGTTCTGGTGGCATTTCTTTGTACGGTACGCGCATAAAAAGAAATTACCACATAAAACCTGCAGGATAAATCAGAGAGAGAATTTCTAATAATCACGGTTTAGGTTGTGATGCATTTGGCTTTATTTCATTACCCCTTTGTTATCTGCTTGTCTCACTGTAGCCTAAACCGTGCGCTATTATGTGGATTCTGCCCAGACGTGGGGGGGGGCGGTTATTACATTAGAAAAACACGCTTGGCTGGAAGCGCCGCGGGCATCTCGCACCGTCCCTCGTCCCCTTTCTGTCCGCTTAAGATCACACACGAGAGTGAAGGGGCAGAAAATTACACGTTGTGAGCAGAGGACGGCCGGCGGGGGGGCGGGGGGCGGTTGCTCGGTTAACCGTGGACCGGCGTTTGAAGGAGCGCCCAGTGGATCACCGGAGAGAGCAGCTGTAATCAGAACCACCATGGGGATGGTCCGGTCAGCGTCAGGGGGAACCGGGGACAGGGCGGGGGGTGGCCAGCAGCCATTCGGAGGGTGGGAAGAAGCAGGGGGTGTTATCAACCGGTGGAGAGCATTCAACCACGTCAGCTAATCGGGCTGGGTGGCATTTAGTCGGTGCGAACACGCCCAGTATGGACACGATAGGAATGCTGCTGTAGTACTGCATAGCAATAGGTTGTTTACTGTGTTTATGGGCCACAGTGTGGCTCAGCGGGTTTGGCCTCTGATCGGAAGGTCGCTGGTTCAAATCCCAGCCTCAGCAGTATGGTCTTATTGCCGCTGGGCCCTTGAGCGCGGCCCTTAACCCCCACTCTCCCTAAAAAATGCTCCGGGGCACCAGATAAATGCTTGACCCTACGGTCAGACCCCAAGCATCACTCTCGGCTGTATATATATGTGAGGTTATGTCTCAAAGGAGAGCAAGGTGCAATATGTGAAAAGAATCATTCCAATGTGCCTGTGCCAATGGCAGTAAAAGGTTCATTCCAGTGAGTCCTGTCTACTGACACAATGGAGGATTAAACCCTGAATCCCAGCGATGCTGCACATCGTATAACGACATGCGCTACTGGAATCATCCATTTTTCCCGAATCCAGAACACGGTCACACTGCGCCTGAAGCGTCGTCCAGGAAGTGCGAGGTTGGGGACACTCAGTACAAATACAATCATTCGGGGACACCAATTCACTCGACTGCATGCTTTCGGACAGCAGCGGGAAAGCAGAGCACCCTGGGAGCACAGAGGGAGGATGCAGCCTCCACACGCACCAAGTGGGGGAGGAAGCAGACCCCGAAAACCTGGAAGGATGAGGCCCCACCTGCCCACTGAGCCTCTGTGCTCCACTGACAGAGGCATGAAAAGCCAAAATGAGTTACATAATAACCACATTAACATGCACTGCGTGCCATTCAGTCCCAAGGCTAAGCCTATGTTAATCTCATGTTCTTTATGATTACAATGTAAAAACACGTTTTGGATAGGCTTTAGTGGCTGGATTCTAATCTCGAGAGGCACCTATCTGACTAAATTACCCAATGACACCTGGGAGCCCAGTTCTTTACAGGTTGGGACCCTTGAATACAAAAAGGCATGAATTTTATTGGGTACGGGTGCCCAAGGAGGCATTTCATCAGAGGGCCCAGAATTTCTCGCTACGCGCCCATGTATGACCATTTCAATCATTCCAGAACAATAATTACACATTTCAGATAAAAAGGTAAATATGTGAGTGTTGAGACCAAGAGAAAATACCTTTGGGATAAATGATTAATGGTGCAGAACATGGACGCTGACTTTACTGTCAAGTTCTGTACTGGTCATTAACGTTAGGGAGGGATTGTGTGATGCCTGTACTGAGTAACCCTGTACTGAGTAACCCTGTACTGAGTAACCCTGTACTGAGTAACCCTGTACTGAGTAACCCTGTGTGACATGCTGCACGCCCTGTTCAAGCCACTTATAGCTGCAGGGGGCTGAAGCCTGTCCCAGGTGACAAAGGGGCCAAGACAGGGGACACTCTGGACAGGTCACCAATTCTCTGCAGGACACATTCACCAATCAGCCATAACATTAAACCTAATACTGTACGTTGTAGGTCCCCTTTGTGCTGACAAAACAGCCCTGACCAGTCAAGTCATGGATGCCACAAGACCTCTGAAGATGTCCTACGGTACTGGCTCCAAGACGTTAGCGGCAGATCCATTAAAGCCTGTAGGTTTTGGCTTCCATGGATTTGACTTGTTTGTCCAGCACGTCCTACAGATGCTCAATCGGATTGAGATCTGGGGAATTTGGAAGCCAAGTCAACACCTTGAACTCTTTTATCATGTTCCTCAAACCATTTCTGAACATTTTTTGTAGTGTGACAAGACACATTATGCTGCTGATGAAGGCCACTGCCATTGCGAAATACCATTGCCATGAAGGGGTGTATTTACTCTGTAACACTGCTTAGGTAGGCAGTATGTGTCACGTCAGCAAAAATGCCAGGACACAAGGTCTCCCAGTAGAACATTACCCGGAATATCACACTGCCTTTGCCAGCTTGCCTTCTTTCCATAGTGCGTCGGACCAGATGGGGGGTCTCTGCTCCCCCCGTGCATCAGTAAGCTTTGGGCGCCCATGACCCCGTCGCCTGTTCACTGGGTGGCCTCCCAATGGACCCCATTTGTTAGGTAACGACCACTGCAAACTGGGAACACTGCAAAAGTCCTGTTGTTTTGGAGACGCTCTGACTAGCCATCACAATCTGACACTAAGCAAAGTCACTGCGATCCATATAATTCACCATAGTTATATTGCTATTGCTTCAAATCGGGGCAAATTTTTTTGGGGGGGGGCTGGGGGAGCCAGTGTCCCCCGCCCCTGCCATGGCCCACCTAGGTATGTATGCTGCTAGGGTCTGAAATAAATACATTGTCATTATTACAATTATTATTATTTACAGTTATATATGTGGGCTAAAATTTAGTGCACTGGGAACAGGCGAAACAAGCGTAAGCAGATTTGACGGACTCTTAACGTGGCTGCGCCGGGTGGTCGAGTCGCTGCAGTTGGTGAAAAGCAAAGTTAAATGACAGAAAAAAATAATCAAGCTTGTGGAAGCAAGAGAGTAAAATCAAGAAATCAGAGTGAGTTACATATTTGTAGAAACTGTAAAATGTGACTGCAAATCATCGAATAAATAACATCGATTTTCAAAATTGTCTTTTGCTTCTTAATGCTGGCAATCAAGTAATACTTGGAGGACATTAAGGTCAAATGCATCTGCCCCCCCTAATAGAACAACTGACCCCAGTCTGGCTCTCCCCCCCCAATTGAAAAGGTTTATAAGCTTCATTGCTTCCATCACGTCAACTTCAGGAACTGACTCTTCACTTGTCTAATACATAATGGCAGCCTTGTTTTAATGTTATGGCTGATCAGTGTACATAGACATACTATAAGCAATTTAGGGATAGCAATCTGCTAACTTTGAGGGGGGACACAAAACTTGGAGGGAGCATGTAAACTGCACACACAACGCAGGGGCAGGACTCAAACCTGCATCCCCTGACAGCGCGAGGCAACACTGCTAACCAATGAACTGCTGTGCCACCCATATGGCATACAGATAATCCCAATTCAGTCACTTGTCCTCACTCTCTCACCTTTTCTTGCACATTCACAGATCTGTTTGCTCTGCCAAAATGAGGAAACTATGCAACAGCCATAGACTCTTCCTGTCATCTACAGCTAGACCTATCTGACTGAAATCTCTGAAACAAAACCAAATATTTAGGACTGTACACCCCAGTCTCACTGAAAACCAATGTTACGCATCACTGTGCACTTATTCAAATACATCCTGATGTTTGTACAACAAAAACGGCTGAAACATAACGCAACTTGAAAGGGGTGTTTAAATATTTGCAGTAATACTTGGGATTTTAATCTTCTAAGATTTTCGTAAACTGCAGAAACATCAACCTGAGCCCATTTCTCATGGCATTCCGAGGTTAATAGTTGAACACCAGGCTAAACACAGATAATAACAAAACAGAAAGTAAAGTCTACCTCCATATATCAATACTAATGATTTTTAAGACACCGATTACCCCAGTAAGAGCTTCTTTCGGACATTTGTTGGTTTTCAAGATGCTTCTGATGCGGGTAATTAGTTAATCCTTATACCTGTTAGAGGGCGGCGGAGCGGCGGCGGCCGCCTCCGGCAGAGGGCTGCGCGGCGCATGCGCAGAGGCGCACGGACGGAGTCCGAGTCCCCCCTCCCGTCACGGCGCTGAAAACGGGGGCGAGCCGACTGGCGTGCGGGTAAGAAATTAATAATTTCGTACAGCGGCAGGGATGGGAGCCACCTTTTTTCCTTTCTTTCCTAAGTTTGATAAGGCGAGTCGCAGTTTTCTCGATGTTGCAGTTCAGAAATAGCTCGAGAGAGAAAGGTGCTGGGGGCTTCCTATGACGATCGGATCCGCATTGAGATGGTCTCATGTGTCCACATTAAGATCGCACATGATAAGGTGCCTTTAACGGGCCACGATAGCCCATCACAAATACCGGAGGGGGGGTCATATAATATCATTTCCTCCCCCTTCCCCGATTCTCGTTTGCAAGCATGTGACACAATGTAAACACCGAGGCAGCCTCCTCCAGCCAAGTGAAACTGTTCTTTTTCTCTTCTCGGAAATGTTTCCTCTCTTATTTTTCTGTCATTCTTAAAATATTTCATTTATAAGCACGCAGAGTGTCTCTTCCTGGAGTGTGCCAGCACCCTTTATTAGGGCCAGATCCCCACACCCTCCGTCCCTGGATACTGTAAAGTAGTGAAAAGGCACGAAGTGCGACTCATTTTTGTTTAATTTCGCGCAGCTCCTGTCGGCGTCGGGGCTGCTCTCCGCTCGCTTACTGTGTCAATTTCCTCTTACAATTTACCCCAATTTGTCTCTCGATCTTCGTTTTGAATACTTCCGCCATTTTGGTTTTAAACCTATTTTCATTTACATGCAGCTGTCATTTATGGCTGTTTTCAGTTCAGGTGTACGCTGTAAGTATGATATAAATGCGTTTTACTTTTTTATTGTTAACAGAGGCCTTCCGATTAAATTACACAGGGCCGACACTTGTTTGCTGTGTACTGTGCGTTAGTGGTTGCTTTTTACAAAGACTACTTTATATTAACCTTTATGCAATTTATATCGTTCCGTCATACTGTCCTGAAGTTTTTAAAGTTTTTAAAAAATATTTATTTGTTTAAAATAATTGCACCTTTGGCTCAGTACAATGTGTTATATTTGAGAATGAAACAGATCTCCAAACGCGGGCACCTTCTCTTAGGTACCATCACCATAACTGCGTATGTTAAATTATTACGACACCGACGCGGTGGCGTTTAATTGCGGCTACGGCGCCCCGTCGGACTGATGCGAAGTCGGGAAACAGCCCCAACTCGTTGCAGGATAAACAATGAAACAGATGGTTTACGTGTGTCTATTAAATATTATGATGTGAATATGCATTTTATAGCAATTCACTTGTTTTTGCCAAAAGTTTTACGCTTTATTGCACGTCGACTCTACATATTCCTGTATTCTTCATATAATACTATTATAATGTGGTGTATTCTGCTTTTTGCCAATACAAAACTCTATTGATAAATGGGTAGATAGATAGGCTTTATTCTTTCTTTGTTATTTACTTTTAAATGCCGTGACATGTGACTCAGTGCCCCGGCAAACAAGCAAATGTAAACCCATGCGGGTAATGCTTTTCTTGGTTGCTGGAACAGCAGCGTGTCTCTTTAACCTTTGGGAGGGGGGATTTGCCTGTAATAGCCACTGCCCAGGTGTGCAGACACCAACAATTAAAAGATTTTCAGTGACTTACTTTGGTGGTGTCTCTTCTGGGCTGGAGATCCAGCAGGAGCTCCTAATTTAAGCAAAGTTGGCCGGGGTTCTGTTCAAGTTCTGCTTAAAGAGCATGACATGGCATCATGTTTGTGTTTATCTTTAGTGATGTATACGTAAGTGTTGAAGACAATGACGTTTGTCAGAGGTATGTGGTTTGCCCTGATATTGGAATTGACCAATCAAATGTAATATTGCAAGACCCTGTAGTGCCGTGCTTCCTCATTGGACTCACCTCTTGATGCCTGATTTGTATGAGCTGTACCTGAAAGTTGCTCATACAAAAGGTGCCTAATACAGTATAGGTGTTAAGTACATGTTTTCAAAGCAAACGAGAAATATAGCTTTAAAACAACCCTGCGATGATGATGATGAAGATGATGATGATAGCTATTTGTGGGAGCATTTGATGCTCATTTGCCGGCTTGACCTGGCATTCTCGATTTGAATCTCTTTCCACAATAATCACCATCGTTTAACAAGTGGCACAGTATTATCCCAACCCTTATTCTAATTAGTAATATTATTCCTTCCATTATAATGATAAATATTAGAATGCACCCATAATAGTGTAACAGATTTCTTTTATTTGACCAGTCTTGGGAAAATCTCTGTAGGCTAAAATAGGCCTGTTTTTAGTCCTCATGTTCTATTGACACTCTGGTCAGTGCAGTATGAGAGAGCAGCTATATTGAACACATGTGACTGCGCCCTAACTGTCAGTAAGTGTGAACTTGCCGTTTTGAGATGGAAGTCTTCGTCCATCACATACCCACATTTAGCTTGACTGTCGTTTGATGCGAGCAGACAGCTTGTAGACCAGCTAGCCGGCCGCCAGCGTGATCCTGACTGGAATCGTCGTGACCTACAGGCCAGGAGGTGTTTATTTGCAGAGCATGAGTGCCTCAAGATGATGGCGAATGTTTGGCTTCTCTGAGCTGCAGACTTTTCTCTCGCTCACCCTTATTTCACCTTCGGCCCGCTCTCGACTGATTGTACGTGGCAGCTGGCTGCTTGGTGCTTGCTTTTTGGTGATTTGGGTTTGGATTGGATGTTGCTGGTGCTTGATGGTCCTCTGTGATGCATGTTTGAACTTCTGGTGCATTCTGGTTTGGTGGTCGTGCTTTATCAGTCATTTTCATAAACAGCACTAACTTAAACCACATGCATTTCCACTTATTGATAGGTGCTTCCATCCTTGTTCTGATCATTTATCCTGGTCAGGCTCGCAGGGGAGGCCTGGAGCCAATCCTGGGTGGCACAGGGCATGGGGCTGCCCTACAGCCCTGGACAGGATGGCAGTTTAATGGAATCAGACGTCTGTTAACCTGTTCTCCTTCACTGTACCCTGACTAAGTACAATGGTAACATAGATAAAAGTGAAAACTGGTTGAACATAAAGACCTGAAATCCAAAGGTGAAAGGGGAAATGTGTTAAAATGATTTGTTGTAAAATTTACTGTATTGAAAATGAAGTTATTTCAGTTGACAAGGGTGATATAGATGGAGGCATTACGGTAACTAGTACAGGTATCCAACGACTTGCGTCAGCTTGTTAATTTGACTTCCTCTGCCGACCCAAAGTGGATGGGCTCCCCCTTTGAGTCTGGTTCCTACCAAGGTTTCTTCCTTCTAGGGAGTTTTTCCTTTGCACTGTCACCTCTGGCTTGCTCACTGGGGGCTTCGGAGAGGGATAATGTAATGCACTTTGAGGCAATACAGTGTTGTGAAAATGTGCTATGCAAATAAATTTGAACAGAGTTGAATTTGGGACCTGGACCACTGGATTCAAGTCAATTTCAGCATATTTCCATAGTTAGCCCGCATTGCTTAGTCTCCTCTAACGTCCTACCGTGTTCACTTTCTGCCATCTCGGGCGTAAATGCTGTTGGATATTACTCGATAGGATGTAGCACGATGAATACCTTTATTTCTTGTATACATTTCAGAGGAAATTTGAATTTATTGGATGTAATCAGATAAAAATTCTGTTCAAACATTATTAATTAGGGACACTGTGTGACTTAGCAGGTCAGCATGCAGTACCTAGGATCAGAAGGTTGCCGGTTCAAATCCCAGCATCAGCAGAGTGATTTTACTGTTGGGCCCTTGTGCGAGGCCCTGAACCCCCATTTGCACCAGGGACCCTCTGACCCTGTTTTCTCAATTGTATAAAATCTAAAGTAAAATGTGAATATTGAATCTTTTTCTGTAATATGGTTCAGTTGGAGGCAGGCATGGTAATAGTCTCCTTTAAGCAGCTGAGTATTTTGAATGAAAGGCCTCGTTGTTTGATCCGTCGAAGCTTATAGGTTTAATTGGTCGTCCAATTAACTGTCTGACAAGTTTCTGAGGGTTCTTCTACCTTCAGCTCTGCAGAGATTCAGCCATATTTACCCTCCACTCTCCTTTCCTGTCATGGCTGCGGTCTCCATTTCCGATGCATTTTCAGTTTGCTTGATGAATAACCTTCGCAGTTCTGGAAACTTCCTGAATGTAAAAATACCTTGAGACATGGTATATTGTAGTTTGGCGCATAGCAATTTACCTCCGTGCGCGCGTGAAGTTTAATTTATGGGCGATAGACTCCACACGGCTCTAGGCATGTGGAATTTGCGTGTTGTCCCTGTGTCGTTGTGGAGTTTCCTTCGAGGATCTCCAACGTGCCCCGTGCTGGGTTGGCGCCCCATCCTGGGTTATTCCCTGCCTTGATCCCATAGCTTCCAGGTCAGGCTCCGGACCTCCACAGCCCTGCATGGGACAAGCGGGTACAGAAAATGGGGGGCTGGTAGTCTGATAATCTATGAAGTTCTGCTTTTATTTAGTAAAACTGGAGGCTGCAGGTTAAAGAATTAAAAGAGTATCAATATTTCAGTTCATAACTGGTAATTATAATGTGGTGTGATAAGCTGATTATCCATCTTTTTCCAAACGCAGCTCGCTGGTTATATCCGTGTATATATGCTGAGCGGTATACTTACACAGGTCTGCCGGCTCAGGAAATGGAGTCAGAGTCAGTACCTGTGGAGTCACCTGTAGGGAGAGTAGGGGATTCAGTGTGTGGGTTGGCGTGTGCTCATTGGGTTAAGACTCTGTGCCTGTGGCGGGAAGGTCACTGGTTCAAATCCCAAGATATGACAGAGTGATGTTACCATTGGGCCCTTGAGCAAGACCCTAAATCTCCAAATGCACCAGCGACTGTCTGGTCCTGCTTTTGTATGTTGCTTCGGATAAAAGAGTCTGCTAAAAATGCCATGTAATAATGGGGGTCGAGGATAGATAAATAGATACGTTTTATTAATAATTGAGGGGAAATTATGGATGTAGAGTTAAAGGAGAGACATGACAGCGGCTAAGAAAAGAGCAGAATGTTTTGAAAGAGACAGCAGAAATCAGTTCATGAGCATGGACTCAGATTTGTGCCACAGAGATGTTAAATTTAGGAAATGTACTTGACTTTTCCTGCATTAAATGCTGCAGTTGTCCTTTGGCTGGCGTTTTAGCATTTTTTTTATATACAGTACTGAGCAAAAGTCTTAGTCATTCAAAGAAAATGTTTAAGTGATGTTCTTGCTGGTGTAAAAGTATGATTTTCTGTCTGTCAAATTGTGTCAAATTTCAAAACCTCTCCTAAAGTCGTCCGCCTATTTGTAGAAACCATCCATGTATTTTTTTAACTCATCCACTGCAGTCCTATTTTGGCATTCAGCACCATGCTGAGTTATTTAACTAATTAGGTTAATCAATAAAGTGAGCTGGTGAAGAAACTTATTTACGTGGAATGTCTGTGGTGCCCCTGAGGAGAGGTTTGGGAACCAAAGCGGTGTTCATCTAGCCATCCAACGAGATATCAGCAACTTTTTGGAGAACAAGAGAAATAGTTGCTAGCTTTTATTATGTTACTTGAATATGTTGTTATGTTAAATTTGTGGTTTTTTTTTTTGCTGAGCAAATGTACACTTAATACCCAGATACTTAGCTTTAAACATTTACTTTGACTGCCTGAGACTTTTGCACAGTGCTGTATAATCGATTTCGGTGCGATTTTGGGTTCCGGCTAATTTTCTCAAGTTGGCCGTGACCGACGCGCCTCATCACACGCGTGCAGCAAACTGCTCCGTCTAGATCCCCCTTCGCCAGCTCTTTTCAGTTTGCTGCTAAAACGCAGATTCATCCTCCCTGTCCCCTGTCCATTAGCGTAATGGAAGTTGTTAATCAAACATCGATGGGAAGGTGCAACATGTCCTTGCGAAGTCCCGTGTGTGTTATCCTGAGCGTCCTTCATCACAAGTGTCTTAACACGTTTGTAATCCTTTTTTGTTTAATTATCCCATCAGTCAGTAATAAATGGGGGTGTGTTAATGTGGATTCTCTAAACAGTCACAAAACTGATAATTAACTGGGTGTTAAAGTTAATTTGTGATAAATACACTATTCTGGTGAACTACATTATACAGATAATAACACACCAACTGTAACGGTGCTGCATCAAATCACTGTGACTTTTTCAGGAGATGTCACTCTGTAATGTCACAGTCATGACTTCATTTTTTATTTCATTATTTTGTCTGATGCTTCAGTCCAAAGCAACTTATAGTTGAGGGAAGAGTAACAATTTTCGAATGCTCCCTGGGATTTGAACCCACAACCTTTGCTGTCGGAGTGCATTTCTGTACTTGCTGAGCTCCAGGGTTGCCTTCAGGTGGTGTAATTTCAGGTTTAGTCAGACTAATATTATAATAGAAATAGAAAGTTCTGTGTTCTTACCTCCAAAATATTCAGGGCAGTATCATCTGTCAAACATTACTTATGCCTTTTAGACTCATGTCATGTTTTACTTTATTGAACCTTCAGCAGTTTCTAAAGCAGCTATTTCATGATAGTAAAGTTTCCATCTGTAAACATTTGTAAGGCAAAGGCAACTCTTTTTTTTTCTCTCCAATATCTTTCTGTGAAAAGCCTTGATCTTCCAGATGATAAACAGCCCCAGAGCAGATGGATTGGAGGATGGACCAAGGCAGGTTTATTATTGGGGGGTGGTGTGGTTCAGCGGGTTAGTGCCTGGGATCGGAAAGTCGCCGGTTCAAATCCCGTCCACGGCAGAACAGTCACATCTACGCTGGACCCTCGAGAAAGACACTTATCCCCCCCATAATGCACCAGGGGCTCCAGATAAATGGCCTGATCATGTGCTTAGACCCCAAGCGTTACTCTCAGCTGTGTGTGTCTCAGCGGAGAGCATGATGGGATACGTGAAAAGAAGCATTGCATTATACCTGCACGTGTGCAAATGGCAAATAAAGCATCATCATTAGTATGATTGAAGCTGAAATAAGCAGGCAGACTGAGAAACATACAAAATATCCATTTTACTCTCTAAATCTAGCAGAAGGTGTCCATGAAGGCTGAACCATCACTCCCTGACGTTTCCCCTCTAACACACAGACATCTTGCTTTACACTCTGACTGTTAATTACAGAAGAGTAAAGGGACTTGTCCACCAACCAAAACAAACATCTACCCTGCATCCTACCTTTTTAGGCTTTCTGATGGCTTCTACAGAAGCATCTAAAGGTATTCACTCACCCTAATTTGTGCCTAAACAGACAGCCCTTCTGCTTTAAAATAATGGCCCTTATTAAAGGCAAAGGTAGTATTCCTTCTGCTGAAGTGTTCGAATTGTGCTTTGTTATTGCCTGTGCTGAATGCTATTATGAGACTCATTCTTTAGGGTGATGTAGAAGCTCTTTATATTACACACTAGCAGAGGGGGCTAATATAGCTTTCAATCCCCAGAGCTGAAGGAATATGTAAGAATGTGAGTATGTTGATTAGTTTTTGGAAGTTTTTGTTGTCATCTAAGCTGCAGAAGGTAATGTCCCATTGATGATGTCATTCTTGTCTCATTGGGGAATTCCCAGTCAATGTTTACACTGTTTTTTCCTCTTTTTTTTAGGTATGGTCTTGGATAGTTTGGCTGGAAAATGAGAAGGTGATGGTCCTGAAATGAAAGGTGGGTGATGGTGTAGGACATTGGTTCCCAAACCGTGGGTTGTGACCCCCCATGAGGACGATAGATAATTGGGATGGTTCGCAAGAAGATTTTTTGAATATGCTTAAAAAAGGTTTTTAATCTAAAATCTTAATCGTCATTTGGCAAATTTTATTACACCCCCTGGAGTTTGGCTTTGTGTCACTGATGAAATTTGGACCTCGGGGAAAATAGTGAGTGTCCCTGAAATAGAACATGGGGATTGGGAGCGAAAGGGGTCGCAAGACTTATGCAGTGTTCTTTTCTTGTTTGGGGGTGGGAGTGGTGTAGAAAGGTCATTTCTATTGGCCGAAAATGTTGTCAATAAACACCATCTCAAAAACAGACAGGCCATGGGTTGCACAAGTTCAGTTGTAAGGTTGGGTGTAAAGTGTACCTTAAATCATACGTTGAAACTAGCTAGTTTGAAACTAGCGCCGCGTTCTTTGTCTGTTGCACCACTGCTACTTATGTTACGTCGTAGTTAGCAGCTAGTAAATAATAATACTGTCACACAGAATGACGTTTTTGCCGTGGACAACCAATCAGTATCATTGTCTGGTATTACCAGAACCAATTCCTGTTCCATGTGCTTCCATGTGTGGATAGCAAAGATTTTGGAATCCTGTGTGATGTAAATAAGTGCATTTGTCGTCTAGCCTCAGTATCGTCCACCCACAGTCTTTGCTTGTTTGTTTGGTATGTTTGTTGAGTTTGGGTTATACAAAGCTTCCGATTTGTTTTCTCTGTATTCTTCTGTATACTTCAAGAAGTATTTCAGCCACAGCTGTACTGGTAACCCTTAATGTGCCATGTACAGTGCAATGTAAGAAGTGTGTTAGCTAAGTAGCTTGCTGGGTATGCTTTAGGGGTGCAACAGATCGTAAAATTCATGGTTCGGCTCGTATCACAGTGTTTGTGTCGTAGATCGGATCATTTTTCAGATCAGCAAAAAATACTTAGAGTACTTAAAGAAAATTTAAATGCAACTGACTGGACTAAGGCTGACATATCAAGCTGGCGACCTTGGTGAATCGTAAATTAGTGGAAAAGGTAACAAATTATTAAAATGATCTGTGAAAACGTTATACTACTGCATGAAACATTTGTTAGGTTAGTGCCATTTTCACTGCTTTTAAATGTCTTTTTTTTACAATGGACCTTACCCCTAATGATAAGGAAGTGTAAAATTACTAACACTAATAACTTAGTGTCATGTTGAAACTGTTTGCGTGGGGCAACCGATTTTTTTTTTTTTTAGTAGTTAATAAACTTGAACATGGGGCAGTTTACATCCACCATAGGCTACGATTGAACTTAACTGTTGCAACCCACTATAGACATTCAACAGACATACAGGTCAGGCAATGACTTATTGATTAAATGCCTGTTTCTTATTTGTTCATATAGTTTAAGGCAGTTCCTGTGCTTATTTACACTTACTGGTATATTTCCAGAAAGCACAAAGGAAAATACATGTCTGGTTCCTATTCCTATTCCCATCCTATTCCTGCCAACACGCCCACTACTCCACCCTGCAGAGACCTATGCTTGGGTCAGGGGCCAAGGATGGGATTCGAACCGACAACCTTCTGATTACAGGCCACACACTGCCACCCCCCTTATTACTGTACCTGATCATGCTGAACACCATCTTCCCACCTTGCAGAATCCATCGATCCTTTGATGATGCAGGGAGAGGAGCGGAAGAAGAGGAAGCTGACCGTGAACCTCAAGTCCCCTCCGGACGAGTACCATCTCCGGGTACGTGCATGAGGTCTATACAGGGGCGGGGCACTGGCCACAGCTGAAATCTGATTGGCCCCCAGACTGCCCCCTCCCCTTTCTCTCACCAAATCAAAGCATATCATTGGCTAATGGTAAGGTTGGCTTCTCTGTATAAATTATGCCCCCTCGTATGCCTTCTACCTTAAAAATTCCTAGAATTGCCCCTGCTGATGCCTGCTCTTCATTTCAGGAGCGACCTAGAGAAGATGAGGCAAAGGCGAGAAACAAAGTGTCCATTTCGCACAGTGAGTTATTACTTGTGTTCGTGCTGCCTGATCCCGGCTGTTCACCTCTGAAACAAGTGCCCCCTGGTGACAAGCTGCAGCATTACTGTCTAATACTTTGGGGTGTGATTAGCAAAATGCTGTTGCAGCTTCACTGCATCAAGGTGCTAAACATAATTTACACGTCGTGCAACGAAACGGCAGTGTGTTTAACAACACTGTTAACGTAAAAAAAAATAGTGCATGTCCATCTTTAACCATTTCCCCAGACGTGCTTTGAGGCCTAGATGTTTCAGTTCTCCACTACCCGCTGACAGTTGACTGAGAGATACCATAATGTTTTCATAAAGTTATTTGTTTAGGATTTAGTCATTTTTGCTCTTTTTTTTGTATGTTACAAATCACTGATTTAGATTCCAAGGCCAGATGAGTCATTCCCGCTGCATTTAGAAAGGCTGGGAGGAATGTCCTGTAACACACTTTGTATATAATGCTTTCTGACATTAAGCTCACCATTTTTCTAACGTCTAATTGCACTGTTCTTCCGAAGAACAGCTGGCCCTCTTAATATTAGCTACATCGGCTTGTAGCGTTGTTAGTGAGATGCGTGTGACATTTTAGCCGAAGTTGCCATTGCGTGGCTCGAACGAGGCCTGAGTTCATCAGTCACCTGCCGGCTTGTCCCGTATTTTCAGCGGGTTTCCGAGAACCCGAATATAATCCCACCTTTGACCTCAATTGGAGGATGATGGGGTGCGGCAGGGAGAGAAACACGGGGCTGTTGCTGCTTCCCTGCATAGCAGTGGCGGAATTCCCAGTACGGCTTCTGGTCTTATTGTAGCAGGACTGTTGTTAACTATTTATTAACCATGCTTTGCCTTATTTTTATTTATTGTACTGGTGATAAATAATAATTGTACCCTATGGACTATATATTGCTTTAAGGAACCTTTAAAGATGTTTGGTTGCGGTTCCAGGGTGGTGTTTGGACGTATGCGAGTAACGTGCTGCTTCCTTGTTTGGCTGCAACCGCAGATTCACGCTGTGAGGTCAGACTGGCTCAGCTGGACCTTAGCTATGAGCAAATACCCGAAGATGCTAGTTTCGTTTATTTAACAGAAGCGGTGTATGGCTCAGTGGGTTAGGACATTCAGTACGTTTACATGCACGGCTAAGTCAAGCTACGGTTATAGCTTAACTACGCCGCTTAATCGGACTACTGTCCTTGTCCTAGTATACATGCATTGGAGGGGAATCGATTCATTGACCGAAGTATGTCCGACTGCTACAATAGGTGGCGATATGGGTCCTTTCAGCTTGTTAGTATTGCGCTTTTTCTGGTTGACCTGTTACATCACAAATGTAAATAATAATAATAAATAATAAAATTGACAGGCTTTAATTGTGATCTGGTCGGAAGAACAGATACGAGATCAGGATGGCATGACAAGGAATAAAGTGTTTAATATACTTTGACAGCCTGCTATTTACTGGAAATTTCTCACATATTGCAATGTGATTTTGTTGTAATAAATATTGGGGCATTTATGAAAAAAAAAGAAATTCAACATAAATTTCTCATGAACCCATCTAGGAGTGATTTAAACAGCAATTAAGGATGAAAATGATTATTATTGTCTGGGAGAACACATGCAGCGCTCAGGCAAAAGCAGTGGAGGTAAATAATAATCATTAAAATTGTAAAACTTGTAAAGCTAGGTTTTTTTCCTATGGCAGTAAAAATGTTTTTGTGTGACTTAAACTCCATGTGCTATAATCTTCATACCAAACTGAAGGTAAGAAAAAGCCTAATCTTAATCTAGCTGACTAGTGATGTAAGAATTGGATGTGCAAAATATGCGATGTGAGATAATATCCCACGTTGTCCAGTCCTGCTACAGCCATTTTTCGATTCATTACAAAATACGCCACCTTGCGTTGTGATGTCATTCAGTGGGGCTACCGGTTTTTACGCCAGTGGAAAACAAACATGTTGGAGTACCGTACTTTTGGTATCTTCTTGAAGTACCAAAAGATTCAAGAGATTTATTTGTCACATACTGTACAGTACAACATGCAGTGAAATGTATCTCTGGGTCGCCCTTTTTTGGCTGAGTAAAAATAAGAAGTAGTAAAGCTAAGAAGTAAAGTAGGAGTAAAAAAGGAAAAATTACAATATATAAATACAATCTATCAAATCAAGTATATAATCTAATGTACAATCCAAATATACAATCTAAAAGCTAAAATACAGTGGTACCTCAGAACTCGAATTTAATCCGTTCAGAACTCCGGATCGAATCATAAAAAGTTCGAGTTGTGATAGAATTTTCCCCATAAGAAATAATGGAAAACCAATTAATTGGTTCCTGGCCACCAAAAAATTACACCTAAATATGTTTTTTAGTATTTAAACACAAAATGAACTGGATAAAACAAGAAGAGCATATACTGTACTAAACACATCTAAGCAGATTTATCAAAACAGTAATTTGTAAAGTAAGAAAATAAATGTATCCAAACAATGTGTCCTGCCTCAATCGTCCGCTCTTTCCGTGTGCCACGCCCCCTCGTTAACCCCGTGTGGAATCACTATGTGATCAGCTGTTTCTGGTTGTTTTCATTAGCCCTCTGTATTTCATCTGCGTTTCAGTTTGTTTCCCCAGTCCGGTCATTGCGTCTGCGTTTTGCCTGCGTTTTGCCTGCCTTACCTGTAATTAAACCCTGTATTCCCCGATACCCTGACATCTGCGCCTTTATCTCCGTTCCGTCCCCACTGGGCACAACAATATTATTATAATTAAACGTATTAATGGTTTATTATTAATATTAAAATAATGAATAAGAAATCTTTATTTTTTAATGTATTTTATTATATAATAATAATTACTATTGTTATTGTTACTGTCTATCATTGTCTACATGTATTTTTAATGTCTAAATATATGTATTCAGTTAGTGTAAACATGCACGGTGCTATCACAGCGAATGCGAGGCTGAGACTGAAGCTTTACCCTTTGTTTCCGCTGAGAGACGTGCTGCGTGACTCATTTCCCCTCACGTACAAGTTATCTTAGGTCGGTGTTCAAGGTTTGACTTCTGAGATTCAGATTGAGTCCTAGGTAATTTTTTTTCGAACTGGTTGGTTCGACTTTTAAGAAATTCGAGTTCTAATGAGTTCGAGAACTGAGGTACCACTGTATAGTGCAATGGCGAGTGCAATGGCTAGGATGTACAGACTAAAGTTAGTACAGTAAAGTGAACATGTGCAGTATATGTGCATTCCAGTACAAACGTACATAGTGTACAGAAGGACCAGAATAAGTTTGAGTTGAGAAGCCTTATGGCCTGGGGGAAAAAACTCTGCCTGAGTCTCTCTGTCCTCGACATTAGGCAACGGAACAGTCTATCGGAGCTCAGCCTGTGGAACAGACAGTTTGCGGGGTGTAAGGAGTCCTTAATTATCTTAATACCTCTGGACCTGCGGCGTTTTTTGTATGCTAGCTGATGCGGTGGAAAAGCGCCCTTTAGTTGAGAGGTGAATTGGACAGCTTTACTGTGCTGCACATTTCGTATGCGCTGTACGTCCTCCGCTATGCCCTGTGCTTGTTCTTTGTACTGGCCTCTTCTCTGCCTTCCAGAGCATGCACAGAGCGCCTCCGCCAGTTTGAGTCCGATTGAACGTATACATGCAGGAGTAAATCGACTCCCAATCACACTATCTGGGTGTCTTAGTCCGACTAACAGAAATTCAAGTCAGTACGATTTCAGTCAGACTAACATGTTTACATGTACTTTAAAAGTCTGGTTATAGTTAGACTAATGCAATAATTTGATTTTCTTAGTGTGCACGTAAAAGTAGTGATTGTCATCAGAAGGTTGCTGGTTCAAATCCCAGTGGTAGGCAGAGTGGTTTCATCGTTGGGCTGCTCAGCAAGGCCTTTAACCCCTAATTGCCCCAAGGACTGTCTGCTGTCTGACCCTGCTTTCTGAAGAACATGTCCATCACTTTGTGTAAAAGTGCCTGTTAAATAAGTTAAAAGTAGAAAGGCCTTAGTCATTCTGTATGCACAGTGTTGAGGGAGCACTAACTCTGTGTTCTCTTCCTCACTTCATCTGGAGCAGTTAACAGTAAGAAGAGACCCTGGTCATGGGACAGGTACCTGGACGAGGAGGGCGCGGTGGCGGCACCGGTCAGGGTCTTCACAGAGGTATCCGTTCGCCGAATTCCCCCTTTGTGGGCAGCTCAAGGCAGGCGGCTAGATAAGAACGCAGCTGGCCATTATTCCCTGGCCTGCGCGAGAGAGACTCGGTACAACTCAGTTTGATTCATTCAATTAGTGTAAAATGATTAACGGGTTGTCGGGGGAAGGAATGTGTCGTGATCATCAAAATCGTGTTTCTGGACAGATTGGAAGAGCTTGAAATGTTTAAGGTTTTCTTTGAGTGATCAGACATTATATTGTATAAATTTCTTACACCAGACAGACTGAAAGGGTAGCAGCGTGGCCTCACACCTCCAGGGTTGTGGGTTTCATTCAGGGCCCTGATCTGCTGTCTATGGCCTTTTCAAGTTCTCCCCAAGTCCTTTGCTTCCATCCCACAATCCAAAAACGTGAGGGGATTGGAGTGCTTGATTCAGTGTGAGAGTGCCCTGCAGTGGCCTCTTCCCCAGGCTACCTACCTCCGCCTCCCTGCTTTCTTCCATATTCCAGAACATTCTAAACTCGCCCTGTACATGCATCGCCTGGATGAATTTTCTTGTGACAGGATCCGAGGAGACACGTATTAAAAAAAACAAAACAAAATTGCAGTCACTATGGCAACCTAGCCACAGAGATACTTCGGGGGAACACCATAAGAAATCACAAACACAAATAGAGAGAAGGTGTGTGTGTGTGAGTGTGTGAGGACCTGCTTTTGGGGGTGCAGCCAACAGCCTGTCATCCCGTCGGCCAATTAACCCCTCCTTTCTTCTCCTCCTCTTCAGCGCCAGTCAATTCCATCCAATAGGAATGGCTTCAAGGTGGGAATGCGTTTGGAGGGCGTCGACCCGCTCCACCCATCCATGTTCTGCGTGCTCTCTGTGGCAGAGGTGAGCTCCGCCCACTAGGGACCCTGATTCTGTTCTGTGATTCGCTGCACTGGCTCCTGGTTGAGAAGACGGGGGTGTGTGAGTGTGGGAGGGGTGCTCTAAAAGTAAACCCCCTTCTTTTGAGTAAAATGCTGACGTGATCTTGCCCTCCTTCCACCCAAAGGTGATTGGCTACCGATTACGGCTACACATTGATGGCTACTCCGACTGCTATGACTTCTGGGTAAACGCAGACTCCCCTGATATAAGGCCTGCAGGTTGGTGCGAGACGACGGAACATAAACTCCATCCGCCAAAGGGTGAGTGGCTCCTTCCCTATAGCTTTCGTGACATCACTTCCTGCAGTAGCACCAGTAAATGAACAGTAATTTGAAATTTGGTTCAAAGCATAGCCTGTAAATATACTCGATTTCATTAATTCCTCTCGTGTTTCTCAGCTAACATACTGCATGTAAAAACTGCTCATAAAATACAATCCATAACCTGAAAGCGAGTGGAATTTCGGGTAACCAAACAATTTTCCGACTAATGAATATGCCATTGAGAGCCTTGCAGTCCCAGACAGAAGACAGAACATTCTGGAAGAACGCAGTCCATATGGCTGCCGACAGTAATAAATTGCTGCCTTGTTATTTTAGGTTATAAAGAAGATGAGTTTACCTGGACAGCGCACCAAGAGACCTGTAAAGGCCAGACTGCACCAAAGAATTTGTTCAAGACACATAATAGTGTAAGTATTCAACCCCCGGTGCCCCCCGCCCCTGCAGTGAGTGGTACAACCTGAAAATGGTTTCACAGCAGCAGCAAATAACGATCGCATTGAGCGCGAGGGTGCGTTTAGCTGAGGAAGTGGCTATGGGCTGCTCCCCATTTACAGATTGTGTGGGCAGTGGTTATAAAACGAGTGTAGAGTTTAAGGCCCGGTCAAACTGAGCGCGCTCCGTCTGCAAGCAGGCGCCGGGCGGCCCGGAGGTGAAGATGGGCATGAAGCTGGAGGCTGTAGACCAGAAGAACCCCTGTCTGGTGTGCGTGGCCACCGTGGCTGACATCGTGGATGGCCGGTTCCTGGTCCACTTTGACAACTGGGACGACACGTACGACTACTGGTGAGATCCCGCCCACTCAAGTGTTTCCTCAGCTTCTGACCCCTTGCTTGATTTACGTAAAAACCTCTTCTTTAAAGATGGGTATTTTAATTAAAAATCACTGGGTAACTCAGGGGTCCCCAACTCCGGTCCTGGAGAGCTACCATCCAGTAGGTTTTCTGTCCCACTTGGATTCTGATGAGCCACGCCTGCTCCGGGTATTTACCTGAGAACAGGTGTGGTTCATCAGAAGCCAGGTATGATAGAAAACCTACTGGTTAGTAGCTCTCCAGGACCGGAGTTGGAGACCCCTGGGGTAACTATTGTCTCACACCTCCACTGTTGGGGGTTTGAATCCCACTCCCCACCATGTTTGTGGAGTTTCTGTGAATATTCTGTTTCCGTGTAATTGGATGGATGGAAAATAAAAAATCACAGCTCAAAGCTCTTTCTGGTTTGCAAAGAGCATGCAGCCATGACATTAACATCGAAAGGTTACACTAATCAGTGACAAGGCTGCGAGTGATACCTCACATTCAGTTATACCTCTGGCTGATTTTTTTTTATTTTGTTTGGCAGCAAATCCATTTCAAGCAGTAATTTACTGCTGAGGTGCGATGATACTGATTTAGTTTACATAATTCTAGTGTTTCCGTTGTGGACCTTCACTGGTAATTGGTTTTTCTTTTATGGGTTTTACGTAGTTTCAGTTTCTGTCAGCTGTGTGATAAAAATCAATTTGAGGTATGACGGCCGGTCTGACAGCCCGGTGTGGAAACTCCCAGGATACGTTATGTGTAGTTTTCTCTTTTGAAATGCATCCTAACCATCAGAGCCCAACTGCGGCCTCCATCAGAACCGAAAGTGAAACTGAAAGTGATTCATTCACCGATTCCGAAGTCTTTATTGTCAGTCATGGGGGAGGTGTTTGACGGGATATGTTGTACACCCTATTGAATTTAGATTTGTGTGGCAGAGTGGGAGCGTCAGGCTCTCTCTTAGAAGAGTGGAATTGTAGATTGGCTACATTTCCTGAAACTGGGCTCCAGACTAACTTTTCCAGTGGTTGCACTGGTGTTACCAACTTTCTCAGCTTATCGCACCAGCACATGATTCGGTCACGTCCTGTTTTTTTGGTGCAGCATGGTATTAATTAGTGACCTTGCATGCTGCTGAATAGTTGTCCTAATTTGCATACCTAGATTTTGTACTGATAATAGATTGACAGTGATTGAAGACTTGATAGTGTAACCCCTTCACACTCGAGAGGGTTAGGGGTGGCAGATCCCCGCGAATGTGAAAATTTGCAAAGGATAGGCAGCGCTAACCTCAACCCATAACAGTCTGCTAGTCTGAACGGTAACAGCAACAATAACAAAGTCTGTTTATTACCAATTTCTAAACAAACAGGACTGTATTGAGCACTTTGCTTTGTTTTCTTTCTGATTCGTATGAAGATCTTATATAATATAAAAACCACCTGGATTATGCCCCAGTAGGTACAGAGTTACTACTCTGCGCACTGGGAGCACTATGCTTTGGATTCATTATTAAAAATGCTAAATTAACGGCACTGAAAAGTTTAAAAGTTTAAAAGAAACGTGAGATTCCACAGTCAGAAAGGCGGCTGACGTGAGTCATGCATGGCGCAGCCAAGCCAAAACTTTTAATATTAAAGATATAATATGCATTTACATTATTATATTATGTATTACTAATATTTATATATTACATGGTTTTATGTGATCCAAATCATTTCCAGTATTGTTTTTGTCGGCAGTTTGTTTTGTTTGTCTGTGAGTTTCTGCAATCTTTTGTCAAGCTTCCTGTTTAATTGTTGGCCAACTTGCGAATGACCGAAACCGCGAATATGTAATGCAGGAATGTGAAGGGTTTACTGTATTTGCAGAATATTATAATCTGAACATTAACTTGAATAACTTCACTCTCACCTTCACTTATGTCTGTCTTGGGGTTTCTCCTTGGCTCTCCCTCTCCACCAGTCTCCTCCTCGTTCCTCTCATTTTGCTTTTTAAAATAATCAAATATAGACTGCTTTATTTTTGGAACATATTAACATCACAGATAAAGGGATTGTTTTGCACGTCCTATCATCAGATTGGTGTATACATATATATATACTCCGGCATGCAGGTAAGGAGACACTAACTTAGCAAAAAGAAAGAGACACACTGAACCAGGGAAGAAGGAAAAATAATCTTTCAATCACATTTTGTTATGCAGTACCCATGCCAGAGCGAAACACCTGATGATTATCATACACTTGCACATATACGACCACATGAAATTTTAACTCGTACACTATCAATAAACAGCCACATATGCGACCGTTTTGGTGTCGGTGTGAAAGGCCCTCGGGTTCCTCATTTTATTGCAGCCTGTCTTATTTGGTAATGTCTCTTTAACAGAGACGACCCTATTAGAACCCATTCGTTTTTAGTCTTTTCCCCGTTTGTTCAGCTGGTGTCTTCGGTCGGGGTGATGATCCTCTAATTAGCGGCGGAGGAGCGGTTTGTTTTGTTTTCTCTTGTTTGTTTGGCTTCTGACATTTCTCATCGCTTAAAGGCACGGGCCTCAGACCAAGTATAATTGGCCGGCTAGCATTAGGTCCCATATTTAACCTCCCGCCCTGAGGAGAATGACCGGTGCAGCAGTGATTGTTAAGCTGGGCGCTAGGAGGACACGCAGTGGGCGTCCATCGCCTTCACCTTCTGACTTCTCCACTGCTGTCGCCGATTCAACTGTTTCGCTTTTGGCTGGACAGCAACCTGGAAAATGAAAGAGTGGAGAGAGGAATTTCTGAGCAGCTGGACTTTTATCCTGCGCTGCGCTTGCTCCCTTTTCCTGTTCTGTGTTATTAGCAGCTGAGCTTTGCATCCGTGTGTGTGTGTGTGTGTGTGTGTGTGTGTGTGTGTGTGTGTGTGTGTGTGTGTGTGTGTGTGTCTTGCATTTGCATGTTCGCTCTGTACCGCTGGGCTTTCCTCCGTTTCCTCTGGTTTTCTCTCCCCTGTTCCTAAAATGTACAGTTATGTGACTCAGTGTCCCTGAGCTGCCCATTGTCTATGTCTGTGGGGACCATCCGGAATGTTCTGGGCTTCTGGCTTGAGTCGACCCCCTACTGGATAATGGGTGGAATAACAGCTGGACAAATGCCAGTTTATCAATTCCACCCCCCCCTCCCCCCATCCGTCTTCCATAAACACTTACGCGGGACGGGGGTCGCAGTGAGTTTTTTAATCATCTTTTTCATCCAGCAAGGTTGCGAGATGTTGGTTATCAGCCCCCGTCCGCCGGGAAGGCTGTGGGCGTGGTCGGACCTGACAGGAAGCCCAAACTCACGGCAAAGACACCTTAATCAACACGTTCCACATTTCCGTGAAAAGCTGTTTAATCTTTTTCATGCGTCCGAAGTTCGAGCCACTTCATCGCCATGTGTACATAGTTTGATGGAATGTGTACTAGCCTCACTTCCTGATTAACAAAGTGCCGAATAAATATAGACAATAAACTCAAAACAATAAGCACTTCACTGACCCCTGCCAGGTGCCCTGTGCATTCTGGGATAGACTCCAAGCACACCGCGACCCCATACTGCATGCACACTCATGGCTGTTTTAATGAATGTGTAATAATAGAACCTTTAGAATTCCAGTTATGCAATTCCCCTATTCCACGTTTCTCAAACCCCTCCAATCATGACCCCCCTACTCTGTCATTAACCATTTAAGCATGATTGAAATATAGAAAGACGTAGTAAAGCTATCATCCTTCCATCGCCCATACTGCTTATCCAGCACGGAAGTGATAGTAACCGTGATCATAACAGAATTAATCAGCACACTTTTTATTTCAGCTGCTTGGAGTCCTCGCTTTTCTCTGGGCTACGTTAATCACGGCCCACAATTTGGAATTAACCGTGATTCATGAATTAATTGCTATGTTCTGTATAGATCCCGTACTTTTCTTATTAAGGAGTGCTACAAACCACCAGCATTTACAGCCCAGTTTACAGCCCTACAAAACACAAAAGAAGGAGGCTCAAAACAGAACAGCACCATTATCATCAGAGGTAGGGCAGAGAATTAGCTGTGCGCTCACGCTTTGTGTCTAATGCCCTGGCGTCAGGCTGTACAGCCGACACGTTTCGTCCCGGCTTGATGAGTAATTAGCTTGAATACATTAGCACTGGCTTTTTTGTCACAACCTTCACGGGGTCTAATCCAAAGCTTGCCGCATTTAGTGTTTTTTTTTTTTTTCTTTCTTTCTTTCTTTAGTGATTATTATTTTTTTCTCCAGTGAGTCGCAAAGTTCCGGTGCTTAATGTGTCCCCAGGGCACCGCTTCCTATCGAATGAAACCGAGTGAGTCTGGGCTCACCCTGAAAGTCGAAACAAAGCTCCCAAGGTTCCAGAATGCTGTAGAATTACCACGCTCTCTGTGCTCTGACAGGAAGTGTGCCATCACCGGCTCTCTGTGCTTTTCTTAAAAGTAATTGTTTCCCCATGTTTACTTTTGGTCGGAGTCAATCTGCCCCTTGCTGACTGTTGTTTTTGTACTGATGCATTTGGGTCATTTGGGACTTTTCGAAATGGATCACCGTGAATCATGACAGATTTTGAAGTTTGGAAGAGAGTTTTCTTTTCTTATCGTACATTTGGGTGATTCCGTGGGAAATTTGGGACGATTGATATTATGACAATAATGCCCAACTACGTTACCCAGCTGGCCAGGTAGATATCTAGGGGCAGATTGTATTGAACAGTGGCCTTTGTCTGCAGGCATATAAAATCTTACATTGGTTTATATTTGGTTTATGTTTCCAAATCTCTGGGCAATGCTGACGCAGTAGAGGTCAGAATGGGAAGTTCTAGCTGCTTCAGTCTGTATCAGATAAACAGCAAGCCCACGTTCGGAAATGAGTGTGTATCGAAAAGAGGGTTTCAGAAGCGGACCCACAGTAACCAGATCTTTCCACTGTCACCTCCACTCTGTGGTACATTTTTGGGACTCTTGGAGATGATACAAGAAGTCTTAGAGGAAATACCTTAAGCCTGTAGGCCCTTACTGAGTGGGGCTTTCAACACTGACATACATCCTTATCGTACCATGCATCCTTGTGACAGGAGAGATGTGATCCCTGAGCTTTGCGAGGGAGTGAGAATGGTCTGCAGATCCTGGGTTGGTCCTGGTAGAGTTCTTTCTGGAATGTTCTACCAGTTACTCATGGAGAGTTTGGTGAGGTGGTCAGTCCTGGGAAGATCTGCTACCGTCCCAAACACTGATGGTGGTCCGTCGGAGCTGCAAAGTCACAAAGCCTTAGAAATAAGTGGCCCAGATCAGATGTTACTGTTTACCAAAGTTTCAATTATTTCATTATTTGCTTTTAATAGGGAGAGCAGTTACTTTTTCACATTGAAGAAAGTTGATTGCCTTGCACACCTAACAGACGAAAGATTTTAGTGTCATGTTCTGCCCTCTCAGACTGTCTAAATACTTCTACAAGAATGTTAAATCATGCAGGGAGCACTAATCTTTTTTTGTAATGCTATTTTATGTTCCATCTGCATTTCTCAGCATGCAACCTGGGAGGTTGAAAAATCAGGTTTGCTATGTTTGGGCCTGATCAGACTTTGATGGCTCTCACACAGAGACTTTCAGTAACCTCCTGAGATCCACTATTTCATTTTCTCCTGTGTAGAGGACATTTATGTTTTCTCTCATTCTGTACGCTATTCTATTCAGTCCTATTGTTCCTTAAAGAGGACAGTTAGGGCTTTAAGATGATATCACACCTGTGGGGGTGTGACCTTGCCAACTTCCTCTTCTTGTCAAATAAAAACTGTGAACAATATTAACAAACCAACCAAACATGCTGATAGACAGGAGCTGCATGATGTGTACAGCCAGGCAGTATCAAATAACTGATTTTGGAAAGCAGGAGATGTGACCTTAGTGACTTTCGCATGATGTTCTGTCTGTTCCTCCCTTTCGTTTGCAGAGTGTTACCTTTGTAACATATGTAGAACGTTATTGATCATTACGGGATGCACTGGTGGATTACAGACAGGCAGCATTCCTGGCAGGGAATTATGGGAATTATGTCCTCTGTTTGTATAGTTACTACAATTATTCTTTCGTAAATGTTTTATGTGTCTATGTCCAGTTTTGCCTTTATTGTGTTAGGTTAAAATCAGTATTATCAGTATGTTTCCACTTCTGTTTTGGGAGTTTCCCTCGTCCTGGATTTGCTGCGGTTGTCCTGAACCTTTCTGCTGTGCTTCCTGTTGCAGGTGTGATGCCAGCAGCCCATACATCCACCCTGTGGGGTGGTGCCAGGAGCACGGGCGACCTCTCACGGCCCCTCAGGGTGAGTGCCAGCCAATCATGCGTGCACACGTGTAGCTGTTTGTCAGCCAACCAATGGCACATGGCCCCTGTCTTTTGGGTTTGGTCCACCGGCTATCAGATACATCACTTGCGTTTCAGACACAACCGCTATGCTACCCTCTAGTTAGCCCTGCCCTCTCTGTGCTCCTATTGGGCAGATATCAGCAAGAAATTTCTACAAGTTGGCCAATTACATGATGCTGCAGATATTCAGTGTGGTACCTCTATTTTTATTTGTATGACCTATACAGAGACATTGGTAGGAACTGGTACTGTAATCATAATCTTGTGCTTCTTTTCTTTTAGTTTACAGCTTGCTGTTTTATTTATGATCCTCGTCTCAGCATCATATGACAGTAAAAGCCAAGAATTATGGACTTTGTACTTTACCCTGCATTTATGAAAAAAATTTAATCTGAAACCATATTAATTACTTGAACAGTTTATGTTATATAGAGGAGGGCTTCGGAGCTGGCCTTTTACAGTATTACACCTATAACGGCGATCCACTGAAGGAACTTAAACAAAGAAAATGAAAATTAAGACTGCTGTCTCCCCCCCCCCCCAAAAAGCAAGTTATTAGATCATAAATCATCAGAATAGCAGTGGAATAGTCTAATTTTTATTGTGGGAAATGTTCCTGTATAATAACAGATAGCCATTGAAGACAGTCTTGAGCTAATCAATTAAACAACATCAGCTTTAGTTCTGTTTTGCTCTATTTATTTATTATCTTGCTTACAAATGCTCCAAATCAGCTTCAGCCATCTTCACACATGTGCTCCAAACCCACTTCTACATGTAGCCTTCATCTTCAACCATCTTCAAACCTATGCTGTAAACCCACCTTTACATGTAGCCTTCAGCTTCAGCCATCCTCACACTCGTGCTCTAAACCCACCGTTACGTGTCACTTAGTTTCAGCCATCTTTACACGTGTTCGAAAATCGACTCTTACATGTAGCCTTCAGCTTCAGCCCTCCTCACACCTGTGCTCTAAACCCACCATTACATGTAGCCTTCAGCTTCAACCATCGTCAAACTTGTGCTCCAAACCGACCTTTACATGTATAATTAAGCTTCATCCATCGTCAAATTTGTACTCCAATCCCACCTTTACATGTAGAATTCAGCTTCAGCCATCCTCAAACTTGTGCTCCAAACCAACCTTTACATGTAGAACTCAGCTTCAGCCATCCTCAAACTTATGCTCCAAACCCACCTTTACTTGTAGAATTCAGCTTCATCCATCCTCAAACTTATGCTCCAAACCCACCTTTACATATAGAATTAAGCTTCAGCCATCCTCAAATTTGTGGTCCAAACCCAGCTTTACATGTTGCCTTCAGCTGCAGCTGTCTTGTCCTGCACATTTCTCCACACAAGCCTCTCACAGATATATTATTTAGAGAATAACAATGAGCTGGAATGTATCCATTAGGCATTTCTCTAATTGCCTCACTCATCAAACTTCAGGGCGGCACTCTGATGGGTGCAGATCTTCCCCTCCTCCTCCTCAGGCAGACTGTGCGTCCTCTCTCTCTGCGGGAGATTTCTGCGAAAGTGCCTTTGTCATCAGTTTGCAGACTAAAATGAATATTGTAGCGGAGTCATTATGTGCCAGATAATTTGCTGCAAGGCATAAAAAAAGAAACACTTTTGTGTTCTGTTATACGAGCTGTTCATTTGGAATAATGTTACGCCTTGTACGAAGTGCGTAATCGATCCTGGGCAATAATGCAGATAGAGGTTGATGCAGCTGGGGTTACAAACCCACGGTGTAGCAGATGGATCTGTGCCCTGCTAGGTGATGGGTGGTGTGTGGTTCACTGGCTTAGGACGCCATGCTTGTGATTGGAAAATCACTGGTTCAAATCCTACAATTTGCAGAATGGTTTCATCACTGGGCCCTTGAGCAAGGCCCTTAGCCCAGAGTTGCATCAGGGTCTGGTAGACCTTGCTTCTCCTTTGTACGTCACTTTGGATAACAGTACCTGCTAAATAAATAAAATGTAATATAGAGTCAGAACCGTGGCAGAAATGAAGACCAACCAATAAAACGACCCCTTCGTACACTTTCATGCATCTCAATTCTTCAGAAATTACACTTATTGTTTTTTCCTTAAACTAAATGGCAATGTTTATGGTGACTTGTCTTGAATTACCATTCTGGATCCTTCCACCACTTCAATAGAAAATGATCTTGCCGCATCTGTCTAGTTTAATGAGCCGGTGAAAATGCTAAATGTTATAAACACGGTTTATGGGTGTAAATTGCGTGTGAAGAGTATCGGACTGGTAGGAAATCCATTACCTGACCAAAAGTGGCTCAGACATTGGTATGTGGGATCTTTATTGGAGTGGAAAACCGTGACATTGTTCAAAATGGAATAAAGGTCAAAGGTAAACCTCCTCACTTTGGAGTGGCCAATTTGATGCGGATTTTCTTCTCGAGTTACCAGTCCGCTGGACGTTCAAAACGCCAGTAAATGGCACCTCAAAAGCTGGGTGATCACAAGCGGAAAAGCCAGGCAGTGGAATTAATCCACTTTGTGTACCCACATGTGTGATCCTGACCTAGCAGAAAAGCAAACACACATCTCCCATCTGCAACAAAAAAGAACATAATTAACAAACTGTTTTTTTTCTTCTTGCTCACCGTTCCGTTTATGATACCGACGTTCCATCTCCATCTGCATGACGCTTACGTGCCTCATACAATAGATCTGTTAAGAGCTCCTGGCTTCCTGTTTGGTTAGAGTAGCAGGTGGTGTTGCTGTGTTCTGAAGATCAGAGACGATAACCCTTCTTCTCGCCCTGGGTGGAGCGGTGTGCATGGTAACCAGACCTGGTAGTTTCAGTCCGTGTACTATCAATGTTTAGAAGAAAAGGTTCATGGGCTACTGGATGTGAAATAAAGACCTTGGGTAGATATTTCTGCTTGTCTTCTCCTTTCATTGTCTTATAATGAGATCAGTAACGATTGGCCTGATTTGGGTTGTGTTCCAGGACATCCAAATCCGGAAAATTTTGTATGGGAGGAGTACTTAGCAGACACACGTTCCTCAGCTGTTCCAAGTGAGGTTTTTTGTTTGGTAAGTCCTTCCAGTCTTTTGTATGCAGTTATTTTTATTTTCACTCCAAAATGCTGGTATCCTCTATTGGCTGGTGCAATGTTTCAACGTAATGCTCATGATAAGCAGCCATAGAACTGACCTGTGACCTCTGACCTTTGACTTCAGAGGGCACCTCATCGGTTCCAGATGAACATGAAGCTGGAGACGGTGGACCGGCGGAACCCCAGGCTGATCAGGGTGGCTACCATTGTGGACGCCGAAGACTACAGAGTGAAGGTGAGGAAGGGGATTCCACTACAATGTATTTCTTTGAGAACCTTCTGGAAATTGTTTATCTGCTGAACAGGTGACTTGGTAAATAAAAATACACCTCTGTGCAGGTTCAGTGTGCAGTCTGTCCCCCAACATCTTGCGACCCCACGTGTCTAGGGGGGTCCGGCTTGATCTCCTGCTGGACTGTCTTCATCTGATATGTTGGCCGGGGAATCTATAACGATTCAAATAATTTGGACGCTGACAACAACTCTACCCCCCGAGCAACCTATATCAGGATTGTTTACTTGGATTTTATTGGTTTATTTTTAATTCTTTATGAAGTAAAGACTGGGCTGCTTAGGTTTTACTTTTTATTTTTATTTACAATATATATAAGTGTTCCCTCCTGTTCCCTGTGTTCCTCCTGTTCTCCGGTGAGCCTGCAGTTTTATTGAGTAACGCATCTACTATTTCCTCATCGCTTTTAGCGGTAACTGCAATTTGCTCGTCCTGCCCGCTGATGCACGTCATTGTCCAGGGAGCAGGAGGAGGAGGAGGAGGAGGAGGAGGAGCTGTCTGTATAGCCTCCAGCTGTCTGTTGGCATGATTCACTTCCGGCTACTGGCTTGGGGATGGCTTTCAGGGGGCATGCCGAGGAGAGCCATAGGATTGACATTTTTTTATATATACTTATACATGCATTTTTAGGCTTGGGTGGTGGCGGGACCCAATTTATAGGACAGCAGGAATGAGTTTGAAATGTAACGTACATGCATGCATCCAAAGGTATATCGCATAGATAGATAGATAGATAGATAGATAGATAGATAGATAGATAGATAGATAGATAGATAGATAGATAGATAGATAGATAGATAGATAGATAGATAGATAGAGAGAGAGAGAGAGAGAGAGAGAGAGAGAGAGAGAGTGAGTTCTGGATTTATTGACTTGTCATTTCTGCACAATACAATATCTATGCGCAGAACTGCAAGAACTCTGTTTTGCTGGGTCCAGCATGACATTAGCATTCAGTCTATTTTTGGGACAACTGCATTTTTGTCTTCAGAGTTACACACAGATTATAGATTTCCCATTCTTCGTATTTTTGGTCCGATTTTTAATTTCTTCTATACGGATATCAGTGTTGGCAGATCCTCGGTAGTCGTAGGTTCTGCTTGGCCTACTGACCCGGCTGTCAGCACTGCTAATGAAGTAGTTTCCCGCTCTTTCCTGTATGAGCTACACTGTCAGCCCTGTGTGGGCCGGATGTGCTTTATCAGCCGTGGATTGTCCAGTATGCGGGTTGTCTAACGCCCGCGTGATGTTTTTCTCTCTGCCGTCTTTGTCTTCTCCTGAAGGTTGTTCAGGTGTCCCTAACCTCCGGGATTATTTCTAGCACCATATTGCGACCCTTGAATACCATAAAGGCAGATTCTGATTTATGAAGTTCATTATAATACACTTGTAAGGTTTTTAACCATCCATTCAACAGAGAGACTCACCAAACGAGCTCAAACACGCCATTTGACAAATTACATCTGATCTGACCATATGAAGATGCTTTAATGGGTGCAGAAATATTAAATGCATGTGTCGTGAGTGTCAAGAGTACTTCAGAGTATTAACATGCTTTGTGGCTGACTTTAAGTAAAGTGCTCTGATTTATGGCAGATAGACGTTTGAATTGTATTAGTGGCATCCTGAAGGTACCTCTTTTGTTTCCATCATTCAAGTAAATATTATGGATTTCCATTTTTTACACATTTTATTTATATAGCAGGCACTTTTTTGATGAGCAACTGAGGTTTAAGAGTCGTGCTCAGGGTCAAAATGGTGAAATTACTCTGCTGACCCTGGAATTTGACCATGCAATCAGAGATGCAGTGTCCTAATCTACTGAGGTGCACAACACCCCAGTCATTTGTGTTATGTGGTTATTTGGGACTTTCCTATAACTGGAATAAGCAGATGGATGGCAATGAAGTGGCAGTAACACATACGGTAATAATGCAGTGCCTAACATGCAGTAATAATGCAGTGCCTAACACATGCAGTAATAATGGTTTGTATGTGACAGTAGGAAAAGTGTGAGCTGAAACGCTAAATGATGCACCTGTGTCCTGAAAACAGGTCCACTTTGACAGCTGGCATGAAAAGTTTGACTTCTGGGTGGACTCCGACCTGCCAGACCTGCACCCCGCCGGCTGGTGTGCCAGGACGGGCCACCCCCTGGAGCCCCCATTCCGTGAGTCCCCAACCCGATCGCAGGACGGCCGTGACATACGATACAAGCGCATTGATGCTGAATCAGAACGCGTCTGGCTCTCCTGTCATTTTTCATGGAGTCTCATGACTGGCATCACACACAGGGTGTGAATATGCAGTGAATATGCTGGCAGGGGACACCCAGGGTGGGATGTCAGTCCGTCACGGGACACGAGGCAGGGGACACCCTGGGTGGGATGCCAGTCCGTCACGGGGCACGAGGCAGGGGACACCCTGGGTGGGATGCCAGTCCGTCACGGGGTACGAGGCAGGGGACACCCTGGGTGGGATGCCAGTCCGTCACGGGGCACGAGGCAGGGGACACCCTGGGTGGGATGCCAGTCCGTCACGGGGCACGAGGCAGGGGACACCCTGGGTGGGATGCCAGTCCGTCACGGGGCACGAGGCAGGGGACACCCTGGGTGGGATGCCAGTCCGTCACGGGGCACGAGGCAGGGGACACCCTGGGTGGGATGCCAGTCCGTCACGGGGCACGAGGCAGGGGACACCCTGGGTGGGATGCCAGTCGGTCACGGGACACGAGGCAGGGGACACCCTGGGTGGGATGCCAGTCCGTCACGGGACACGAGGCAGGGGACACCCTGGGTGGGATGTAGAGTCACAGATTCACCTAACTGCATGTCTTTGGACTGTGAGAGGAAATCAGTGCACCCAGAAGAAACCATTGCAGAACACGCAGAACCCACACCAATCCACCTTCAGGGCGGAAATCGAACCTCCAAATCTGAAGGTGCAGTGCCATACCAACACCTGTGAAAATACATATTTTACATGTGCAACAAACAGACAACAGGTAACTGGGGGAGGGTTTTCACAGTACAGAAAGGGCAAACCGCAGGACAGTACAAAGCGGAGGAACTGGACACAAATTTATATACATAGTGCAAAGCGTATGCTAAAAATTAGTAAGGCAGCTGCATCATAATGGGGTGGAATTAATATGGTTGATTGAATAAACAGAGAAAGAATAATAATAATAATAATAAGTTAAATCGTAGAAGTTTGCGATGGAAAGCGATGGTGCTGCATTTTCAGTCAGCTCCAGTGTTTAATCTTCGACGATGCATTTAAACACCCCCGGCTGTTGACGGTGGTCCCCCCATTTAGGAGAACGGACACCTCGGCTCTTTGTTTGACGTGACAGGGATGGATTTGGAAGGTGGCCTCATGAGTTAGTCCGGCTCTGGGGGGTGGAATCATAAAATACTTACGGTGCGGAGACCTGGGTCACCTGCATGCAGAGCCCGAGATGGAAAGTGAATAATCGGCAGTGAGAACACACGTCTGCCGTTAAAGGGAGGCCGGGTGACGCTGATGGATGGGAGTAATTACAGGGTAGCGGCGGCACTCAGGAATGCCACGCTCCGGGTGGGGTAAAGGCGTAATCCATCTGTCAAGCAGCACGGATCTTTCCGGAGTCACTCGGACCGACAAGCCTTGTCCTTTTCTTTTGCGGCGGCAATTTGTGCTGAAACCTTGTAAATGTTTAGGATTTATTGCTACTAATTTTAATTAAAGTCTTAGTTTACTTTAACTTGTTTATGCTGTTATTTATCGTATTGGTGCTGTCTTACCCACGAGCCTGAATAGGATAAGCGGTTACAGAAGTTCGATGGATGGATGGATGGTGCTATCTTAATTTTAAGGGTTTGTGTTGTTACTCAGTAAATGTTTAAGAATTATTGATTCTTAATTTAATTCCATTCTTATTTTAATTTATTGATAGTGATATTGTTATTGCATTGATACTGTGCAAATGTTCAGAATTTGTTTAAAAAAAAATTCTGTAACGATTTTTAGAGAGGGAATGAAAAAACGTCAGTGATTTAGAACCCCGAAAGTGTTTTTTTAACTCCGTAGTAATTATAGGTTGTGGATTGTAAAAGATATCATCATCCTGATATTACAGGATCATTTGCCGAACTGTGGCCGGATTTCAGCCGTGAGCGGACTTGGTTATTTTTCACTTTCAGCAGTTTTTAAACTGGTTTAAATGATATCACGTAAATATGCAGACTGTAAGGAATCTCGCTGAATATGACAATATCAATTAAACTGCATCGATTCCAGAGAATTTTTAAGCTGCAGTTTAACAAAATATTGGCATAAACTGCAGACGTGATGATTTATGTGATTTATTTGTCTATATTATCTAGGTAATGTATAATAAAAATAAACAATGTGATAAAACATAAGGATGATTTAAAACAAGGATTTGCTGTTACTTGTCATACGATTGTTAAACAAAAATTGGTATTGACTTACTAACTAGCTCTATAATAACTTTATAATCTTCAGTTTAAAGCAGACATGGTGAAATAAAATTTTGTTTAATGAACCAATAAACTGAGAAGGCTGAGTCTACCGCAGCACGATTGGCTGAAGGCACTTGGGGGCGGGGTTGCAGAGCAGGAAGACCAGGTTTTGGGCATATCGACCAATAATGTTTATTTGTGCTTCCAGGGCCTTCAGACCTCAAGACTTCAACCACCCAGGGAGTGTGTCCAACCCCAGGGTGCAAGGGGGTGGGCCACATCAAGGGGGCACGATACACAGGACACCACAGGTGAGTGGCCGACGGACGGCATATCAGAAGGACCAAAAAGGGCATTGGGCCTCCTTTTATGAAAAAAAGCACTTGTTTTAAGAAGTACTGGTATTTTAATAATAATAATAATAATAATCATCACTTTATTAATCCCCATGTGGAAATAGTTTTTTTTACACCTCCCTCAACTTGCTCTTTGTGGAGTAAGTTGTGCGTGAAGGGCAGCTACCCGTAGCAGCGCCCAGGGAGCTGGGGGTTAAGGGTCAAGGACCCGCAGACGTGCTGAGGCTGGGTTTGAACCGGCAACCTTCTGATTACAGGCACACATGCTTCCCCATTTTATGGGGTATCGATGTCACATCAGAGAACCAGAACCATGCAGGCATGTTACTAATTTATATATCCAGTATTTCTGACTGCATGCACTATATGGACAAAAGTATTGGGACACCGGAGCATTACACCTACAGGAACTTTTATGGCATCCCATTCTAAATCCATAGGCATCAATATGGAGTTGCCCCCCCCCCCCTTTGCAGCTATAACAGCTGCCAATCTACTGGGAAGACTTTCCACAAGTTTATGGAGTGTGTCTGTGGGAGGTTTTGCCCATTTATCCAGAATAGCATTTGTGAGGTCAGGCACTGATGTTGGATATGAAGGTCTGGCTTGCAATCTCTGGGCTAGTTCATCCCAAAGGTGTTCAGGGAAGTTCAGGTCAGGGCTCTGTGCAGGCCAGTCAAGTTCCTCCACACCATACTCACCCAACAATGTCTTTATGGACCTTGCTTTGTGCACTGGGGCACAATCATGCTGGAACAGAAAAGGTCCTTCCCCAAACTGTTCCCACAAAGTTAGAAGCATAGAATTGTCCAAAACGCCTTGGTATGCTGAAGCATTAAGAGTTCCCTTCACTGGAACTAAGAGGTCTAGCCCAACCCCTGAAAAACCCCATACCAGTATCCCTCCTCCAAAAAACTTAACAGTTGGCCCAATGCAGTTAGGCCGGTAATGTTATGGCATTTGCCAAATCCAGACTCATCCATCAGATGCGTGATTTGTCACACTTCAAAAACACATTTCCTCCAGAGTCCAGTGGCAGTGTGCTTTACATCACTGCATCCGACACTTGGCATTGTGCTTGGTGATGTGAGCCTTCATGCAGCTGCTCGGCCATGGAAGCCCATTCCATGAAGCTCTCAGTGCACAGTTTTTGTGTTGGGGTTAATGCCAGAGGAAGTTTGGAACTCTGCTGTCTTTGAGTCAACAGAACACTGGTGACTTTTACACACTATGCCCCTCAGCACTCTGCGACCCCGTTCTGTTGCTTTACATGGTTTGCCGCTTTGTGACTGTGCTTCTGTTGTTCCTAAACACTTTCACTTTGCAGTAATACCACTTTCAGTTGACCATGGAATTTCTAACAGGGAAGAAATTTTATAAACTGACTTATTGCAAAGGTGGCATCCCATGACAGAACCATGCCTGAAATCACTAAGCTCTTCAGAATGACCCATTCTTTCATAAAATGCTTGTAAACCTGACTGCATGGCTCGGTGCTTGATTTTATACACCTGTGGCAATGGGTCTGAATGAAACACCTGAGTAAAAAGGGTGTCCCAGTACTTCTGTCCTTGTGGTGTATCTTTCTCTCAAGTACAGCAGCTTTTCCACAGAGCTTCCTAAACAGCAAGCCAATCACTGTTCCCGTGGTCAGCGGCATTGGTTAGCACCACTCAGAATACACATGTCCATGCCCCCACCCCCGAAGTTTGGGGGCCATCCTAGAGGGGGCTTGTGGCCCCAAAGTTACTTTTTGCATGGGGTCCCACAAATAGCTCATGGGAATTTTACTTACACAGAAATGTTTTTTTTTGGAGGTGGGACCAACCAATGAGTTATCTTGGTCCTGCCTCCTCTAGTTGCTTGATTGGTTATCTCTCTGTACCAAGTATCTTTCCTTCTGTGCTCAGAACATTTTTGGTTATGTATTTGGTGCGGCAAATTTTTTTGATGATGATGGAAAAGGTTGTTTGGTTCAGCAAGAATTTTTAAGCCTCTATCTGAAGAATGCAAAGCCTGCCATCCGTCCCAGATTCCACCGTTTCAGTTAACGAGCACACTCATGTGGAACCGAATTAATTGGTCACCATCGCCAGCACTTTAAATGAAAGTGCATTCGCGGCGTGTCTCATGCATGACAGAACTGCATTTTTCTCATCTACCTTGCTTTACCTTCCAGATTCTCAAAGCATTCCTCAGTCTGCCTCTGTTTATACGTTGCATTTCAATGTTATCTCTCTGATCCGGAGACTATGGCTTGATTGACATTTCAGAAAACATCCTTAGTAGTACTTGTTATGTGCTGTGTGCCCTCTCTTTGTAAGAGCCGTCGCTTGAGCTCGGGGCATAATTGCCATGCCGCATCCACAGTGGTGATAGCAGCCAGCTCCCCCGTCACTTGCCCTGATTTGAATTTTTCACCTTTGTTTGCACTGCCTGGCTCTCAGCATTCAGAGTCGAAACCCAGAGTCTGAACTTTTAATAAGGCAGACGTGTTTGTTTTTGAAGCGTATGTTCTGCAGACTTAGGATGAAATCTGAAACTGTAGCTGATTTTATGGATTTGTATCGGGGTGCTGTGTGTGGCTCAGCAGATTAGGACGTGGTAGCCATCACCGGGAGGTTGTTAGTTTAAATCCCAAGGTCAACAGAGTGATTTAACTGTTAAGTGATTTAACCCCCGTTGCTGTGAGGATTGTTCAACCCAGGCTTCCTAGTTGTCTGTTACTTTGGGTAAAAGTATCTTTAATTTAACTGACTAATTAATGGGTTTCTGTTAAATCCAAATGTCTGTAAAACAGCATCGATATGAAAGTAAAGGTCTGTTAAGTAACCAGTTACATTTGCAAAGCACAGCACTCCTCATTTTTTGCATGAAGGATGAACTCTGTCTTACATTGAGTGCATTAAGAATAATAACCAAATACTGAACCACATACCCGCCTCCAACAAGGACAAAACTGAACATGATGTAATGTGTTTACAGCCAGGCCTGCTGAAAGATTAACACACTTTCCTACGGTTCCACTCCCCATTTTTAATTTAAGCTCCATTCTAACTACTGCTTTGCATCCCATTTTGTCATTTAGTATTTAAACTACCCATAGTTTGTGTGTGTGGGCCATAAATATATTAGTGTGGGGACCAAATGTTCTCACAATGTGATAAAAACCTGTTATTTTAATGACCATTTTTTTCTGTCCCCACAAGGGGAAACTCAGTTTTATAAAAATCTGTGACTGCAATAAAAAAACTAAATGACAAAAGTTTTGTATTTTGTTTAGTTACTTATAGTTAAGGTGTGCCCTGCGATGGGTTGGGCCCCCAACCCGGGTTGTTCCCTGCCTTGCACCCGTAGCCTCCAGTTTAGGTTCTGGACCCCTGCGACCCCGAATAGGATGAGCAGTTACAGTGGATAGATGGATGGTTAAGGTTAGGGCTGGCAAGGGGTTAAGGTTGTCATTGTGATTAGGGCTTTCCCCATAGAAATGAATGGATGGTCCCTACAAAGATATTAATCTAAATGTGTGTGTGTGTGTGTGTGTGTGTGTGTCTTGTGATCGACTGGCGTCCCTGCATGACTGCTCCCTGTAATAGGCTCCATGTTTGGCATGACCCTGTATTAGATAAGTGGTGATGGATGGATGGATGGATGGATCAGAGAAGGCAGAGCGCCATGGCCTTCATCCACATTAAACGCCACATTTCCAGAGTCTGTGGCCTGACCTTCATGTGTGTGTATGTTTTTTATGAGTTTTATAGTCTCCCTCCATCAGCTCCCAGCATAAACGCTTCCGGCCAACAGTGGAGAGATTCCCGACAGCTTTCTGTAAGCCCTTAATCTCCCGATGACCGGCCGGTCAGCTGTGGCGTATCTATGAGCTCTCCACCTCCAGTGGGGAGGAGGAACCCATGGCATGGAGCCCGCATGCGCAGCCCAATCGACCCACGTGCCCCCCTTGGGGTTCCAGCTCATTTGGGTCGGAGAGCCCGCCCTAACATGGCTGAGATCCCTTCATCTTTCTGCATTCTGTCCCGATTGACTGCCCCTGTGCCCACTGCACCGTGACAGAGACGGGCATGGCTATCCGCAGGCCTGACTGTGTATGGGTGCGGCTCTCCATTGGCGAGACTCTCTGTAGAAATATCCAGCTAATGGTGGGCCATCCTTATGCCTTTGCATATTTGGGTGCTTTCGTAGCTCTTGTCTATTAAGTAAGATTTGCTTTACGCTTCTTATTGTAGCAGATATTATCATATTAATGGCTTATGATTGGCTCTGGTTCCCGGAGTCTAATATGTTGTCCTAATGAATGTTTATTCAGGCCCGTCACACCGTGGCTTTGGGTTCTCTCGAGCTGAGCAGCCCCCTAACCTTAAAGTTACAACAGAAAGGGATGTTAACTATACCGATAAAGGAAAATTAACGCCACCCCCTTTTTTCCATCTCTAACGGCCTCAGGATCACACGATTATTAACTCAAATTTCAGGCTACAAATGATTTTCCAATACTGTTGCAGGTGCTTTCCACATAAATTTCCCATCTAAAATATTCCCTTAACGGTGCTGTTCTGGGGAACAACCTACCACTGGGGGCTCCACTGAGTAGCCTTTATCACTACAGTTACTTCACAATTATATTACTGTACATTATTTTTACACATAATTACAGATTAACAAGCAAGGCTGACTTGTGCGTCAATTTGCTTTTGTCTTGTGGCAATTATTTTTGTTCAAACCGTTGTGTTTGTTCAAAAGTACCACAAGTCTGTTTTTTCCTGCAATGCACGCTGCAGATTGCGTGGAAGGTATAACTGGCAATCATGGAGGTCTGTTTCAGTTCGATTTCTATTTACAAGCCACCACATCACCGAAAACCACAATGAAGAACGTTAACTTGTAGAAAATCTTTATTGTTTATCTCAGTTGAGATGAGCCTCTGCGGATGGCAAACATTTTCCTAGGTGACTTTTGGGCCACCAGTGACACCAGACGCTGGCAGATGATCTGTGATCTCCTTTCGCGCATAGTTGATTAACGCTACAGCATGTCGATCGTGTAGCTATCTTTGAACTTATGAATGTATTTCGCTGCTGCCAGCCGTAAAATCGGGTTTTTATTTACCGCAACGACATGCCAAAAGTGCGTCGCTTCGTGTGTAGCTAACATCAAGCGTAAAAGCCAGCGGATGTGAAGCAGATTTCCAGCCGGATGGAGTTTGGTTATGCTTCGACTGACATTTGGCCCTGGGACCAAGTATTCATTATTGATTATGTAACTTAAATAAGAGCGGAGTGGGCCAGCCTGCTGCACAGGAAACACTGAGTAAGCATTTTAAGAATCGCGGCTCGCTAATCGCTAGCATGATCGATCTGTGACGTGTTCTTCGTGGATGATTCCGCAGGTTGAGCCGAAAATGTCCTTTTGAACAAAGACCCTGACTTGTTTCATCCTCTCAAATGGCATCCTGTAATTTTGTTTGCCAAACCAGTTTGTGAGCCATGAATATTTAGCAGAGTTCATCTGGGGATCTTTAAATAGTAGAGCACCCTTGACTCTCTTGTGCTAACAGTTTTTTTGCCATCTAATGTTTGCCCTGGGTACAGACTCTCATAAATAATTGCAGTATCTGCCTGCCTACCTCAGTATAAGGAGGCCGTCAGATTGTATTTAATGCCTACACTGGAGTCTTATGTAATTCTGGAAATTCAAAGGGTTCATCCGTGTTAACTCTGAAACGGCATCTTCCCGCAAGGCAGATCACACACGACAGTGAGCCATTATATTCGCCGGTGGACTCAAAAATGGGGCCGTTTCTTAAAACTCGCATAATTTCACCCTGCGGGTGGATGATTTTCATTTTAAAACCCCAGAAGGAGTGAGGCATTGATCGCCGTTCCCTTGAGTAGTCAGATCCACTCTGTGTCTCGGAAAAAGGCGAGCACTGGCTTTCTGTAAGAGAACGAGGTGGTAATTAATCTAGATTTATCTATGTTTTTTTCCTTAATGTGCAACCAGCAAGGATGTGGCTTTGGTTCCAGCCTTGCCCCCTGGCGTGTGGCCTCTATCATCTCCCCCCTGGTCCGTCCATCATTGCACAAGAGGCTTTTTATGCCCACAGAATCCCAACCAAGCTGGGATGACTGCGGGTGTCGGGTTACCATTTCCGACACAGACTCAGTGTTTGGCCAGCCAATCGTGTTGTAGTGGGGGCGGAGCATGAGAGACACTAACCTCAATACATGGGGTTGCGCTATATATATGACAAAGTGTACCTGTCTGGACGAGAAACCATATTAAAATTCTGATTCTTCCGCTCAAACATTAACTTTTAATACAATCTCTACGCTTGGCCTTTTAAGCATTGAAGTGAACAAAAAAAAAAAAACACTGAGGGTGATTATGGTTTAATGAACACGTAACGCAGACTCTGTGGAATCGTTTTGGAGCTGCTGGGGTTGAAGTCGGGGTTTAAAAAGCATGGCTATGCAAAATTCAGTAGGACCCTAACGGCATGCCTGCTTGCTGCTTTTCATGCTGGTCAGTAATGATCTCAAGACATTCATCAGTTGACCGAAGAGGTCATTCTGTCCAAAAAAGACAAATTAATTTCATTCTTTGTTAGATGGTCTTCTAAAGTTCCAAAGCTTGTCATGCCAATCAGAATGTTCTGAGATGTTTCAGTCTCTGGAATCAAGATGTTTCTTTTTTCATATGGAAGCTTTTACACTGTACAGCTTCTAAAATCAGTTCTCTGTGCAGATTCCCGATCACAGTAGGCACAAGGAACCATACACTGCACGGAGTGCCCCCCCACCCCCAGTATGTTACCTCTCAGTGAACATCTTTCTCATTCTTAAACTGCAGTCCCCCGTTGAAAAGTAACAGCCATTTCTTTGAGTAGCATATGTTCACTTTGACTGAGTGAGCTGTGCAATTAAAGGGGTGAAGGTAGGATGTCTTTCCAGAAGAGAGACATGGAGACCATATGGTCTGTCGGCTGCGATTGAGTGAATTTGCTAAATGGATGGCTGTCTGTCATCTGGGGAGGTGGGGGGTCACCATCCGGTTTCTCCCCAAAATAGGCTGGGAAGGAGACCCACAGTTCATCATCGGTCACATGTCACCTGAGACGGTCTCCTGGGCTGAAGCACAGCACTCACTAATCCCATAACTTTAATCAACTTGTTTCTTTAGCACAGGCTTTGACCGAAAGGGGTGTACAGTTGAGGATGTCGCGCCAGACAGTCCCTAGAGAAAGTGGGCATTAAGGGCCTCATTCAAGGGCCTGACAATGACATCCAGTGAACTTCTGAACACAGGCACAGAATCCTCACCCGCAGAACCACACTCTGCCCCCCCCCCCCCCCCGCCCGATGATCAAATCACAATGATCTCTGAAAAAGAAACAGATGTTGCCAAGGCGACCTCTCAGCTCATGCTCGGGAACGGAGCATCCCATGCCGTCTCGCATTCTGCAGCGCCGGAAGACCACAGAAACGGAAAAAAGTCCTTGCAGGGCAGCATCAAGGTGAAGGATCTGTTCACAAATCAGATCCTTTGTCTTCATCTGTGGGTGAAGCTCGGGAGGCTCTGATATCTTTCATGTATGAGTGAATTGATGTGACTCAGCTCCTCTCTCACTGAACAAAACAAGCCCTTGCCGTAATAAAGACCTCAGATCCGTTCTGCAGGTTGAATATCGTACCCTGGCCTCTGCTTCGGCATAACTTCAGGAATTCAGGTCCTGAGAATGGTTTATGATGCAAAACTGTCAAATAAAAAGCACTTTTCTCTCTGTACACTGCAGCCACTGCAGCGCAGTTCCCAGCATCCATAGTTCACACCTAAACTCCTGTTTATCCAGCAGTGTCTCTTCATAAGCCTTTAACATGATGCTATTAAACTTCCAATTTCACCTTCTTAAAAGGGGCCATCCTTTCTGCAGTGCTGTTAATGTGGCCTGTGCCTCGGCGACTCCATGGCCAGCCAGGTTGTCTTTTAATAGGATAAGTAAAAATGATAAGTCTTAATAGTAAAAATTCTATATAGAAAGAATACAAATTCAGGACATCTATAAATTAATTTTGATTAGTACAAATGATCATTTTTACTAATAAGAACTGCATTGGTACTAGTAAAAAACCATATTATAGATAACTATAACTCAGTTTTTACTAGTAATGTATTTCCCCTGACTTCCATTGAATTTTTGCTTCATATCCAGAATTTAATGTTTACTAGTAAGAAGTCATATGGTAGATATGACATAATTCAGTTGTTATTACTATTGTTACCTTAAATGTCAATTTCTACAAGTATGTGTTATTTCCAGTCTCTAAAATGTAACTGCAGATATCAAGTGAATTATAGATATCTGCAATATAACTTCTTAGTAGTAAAAATGGAATTTTGGGTATGAGAGGCAAAAATTCAGTGTAAGTTTCTACTAATAAAAATTGAGTTATTGATATCTATAATTCATATTCTTACTAGTAAAAACTGAATTCTTACTAGTTAGAATTTTATTTTCACTAGTATAAATTAAGATATGATGACTAAGTCTTATACTATTGAAAGACAACTGCGTTTGCGGTATTGGCTCTGCATTGAAGTGAGCCTTTTCTGCCGCACGCTGAACCTTTCTGAGTGTGTTGTATCACTGTTTAATGAGAACATATGTATGCTAATGCACAGATGAATAGACATACCAGTATAGTGCAAAACACTATAGTGCAAAGGTGGTACACATTCTGCAGACAAATGGAAGTGGTGCAAATAAAAAGTGCACAGTACACAAATATCCTAAAAACGAAATATTGTAGCATTACAGAAATATTTACAGATGATAATAATAATAATAATGTCATTTGTTTTAGACTTGATGTCATTGTCAGGCTTCGCTTAGTGTGGTCAGCTTTTTAAGACTAGGGTAATACAGTGACCTGCATTAAGTGATCAGGTCCTGACCATCTTCTTGTATCTCGTGGCTCCTGCCTCGTCCCCCAGTGCCTTCGGCTGTCCATACTCAGACATCAACATGAAGAAGGACGTGATCTTACCGGATCGCCTTGGCGGGGAGAAGCAGATCACCTTCGTTCCCGTCCGCTTTGTGCAGAAGACCAAGAGGCTCGACCCCAGCGAGGAAAACCAGGACGAGGAGGCCGACGGCGGCCAAGTGGAGAGCAGGTGAGGGGGGGGGGGGGGGTCACTTGGAGTACGTTACTGGGAAAGATCATGGAAAGGGTGTGATACTGGGGAGCCAGCTGGGTTTGTGTTTGTGTCCTACTTGGGATCTCCATACTGCTGAGACTCTAGAGCAGGGGTCTCCAACTCCAGTCCTGGAGAGCTACCGTCCAGTAGGTTTTCTATCATACCCGACTTCTGTTGAGCCACACCTGTTCTCAGGTAAATACCAGGAGCAGCTGTGGCTCATCAGAAGCCAAGTAGGATAGAAAACCTACTGGAGAGTAGCTCTCCAGGAGCGGAGTTGGAGACCCCTGATCCTTCCTCTTCCCTGGATCTGCCTGTACTCTTACCGGGCCCCATCCTGCCCCTTTCTGGGCCCTGCCGCCAATTAAATACACCTTATTTACATTGTTTATTTATTTGTTTGTTTGTTTTCGTTTGATACCCCGCCTGATGGGGCCCCTGCCTCTACAGATGGGGGTGGGGGTTACTATCCCCCGCGCTCTTAACGAGGCGAGCCAATTAAGACGCCGCTCCATTCAGAAACTGATCAAATCCATGGTGCGCCAGCCAGGGGGGATCGAGAGGCACGAGTCTGGCTGCACGCTGAGTGCCACCAGGTGGCGTTACCGCGGTAATGTCGCCACAGAGATGAAGAGGGATCATGTTGTGCATTTTTCATTCTCTGCGAAAAATGGACTGGATCAAACTCGGAGGCGTGTGCAGGTTACACAGCCACGATTCCCTGCAATCACACAGCGGGTTGGCCGGTCAGGAATGAAAACCAGTAAGATCAAATTCCAGGTTTTTCTGCTCCACTAACAGACCGGCGATGAATTATTCAGATGGATAGGGGTAGAGTGGGGTTCAGAATGGAGAAATACAACTGAGCCCCAGAAACTCAGATTTGAGTCCTTGAGCGCCAAAGGTATTTTTTTCGAGACCCTCATTCCCAGGGAAAGATCCTGTGGCAATTTCACAATCCAGCCTGTCGACAGCGTTAATGTGATCTGGCTTGATGTAATTACAGTGTGATCATGTGTCAAGGTCCTGCCGTGCCTCCTCAGTTTATCATGACCATCACCTTTCAAAACCTCAAGGCTGAGAGTGTAAAAAAAAGTGACATTTTTATTTTAACAAATCACTTTTCATGTAAATAGCCCCTTTAACCTCCCGCAGGCATGTGATGTGAATTAAAAAAAAAGCAGCCCGTTGCTTTTTTGGCAGATGTAGTGAAAAGGTCGTGTTTTATAGTGCTGTGTGACAGAGGGACATGCGGTGGACAGCCAATCATGTCTGACATTCTCCTGACAGACAAATAAAAATCTGAAACCCAAATCCATGCCCTGAGATGAAGGCAGCAAGGAGAAGCCGTAGTTAGTACTTATGAGTTTGCACCATGTTGGCTCAGCATGTTGGCCGTTTTCTATATTTTGTTTTTTAATTAGAAAAAAACTTCTTATTTACTTGATCATTGGTCAGATCCTCCAATAGCAATATGCCACGTCATCCTCATTAGCCAATCCTAGAGGAGAAAGGCGGTGCCAGCAGCACAAGTTCAGCTGGAAGGCGAGAACTCAAACGCGTGGCAAACAGGACCACAGGTGGCGATGTGGCCAGACCAATGTGGCAGGTTAATCTCGGGTTCGAATACTGGTCCGTGCAGGTTGCCAAGAAGGAGGCGTGTGTGACTTGGCAGGATAGGACACTATGCTTGTAATCAAAAGGTCATCGGTTCAGGTCCCAGCAGTGACAGGGTGATTTCGGTGTTGGGCCCTTGAGCAAAGCCCTGAACCCCCATTTACCTTTTTTGTGTAATTTTGCGTACAGTGTTAAATCCTTATCTGGAGAGAGGTTGACCTGGTCGTTACGATCATTAGCTCTCAGCCGGCTGATGACTTATATTGGATAGTCGCCTGCAGAGGGGAGGGCGCGGGCAGATGCTCCATCTTTCTTACACCCCCACAGAGATTTGCCTCCTTTGTGTCATTTCTCCCCTGGACCTAAAGGGCACCTTTGTGGCGTACAAGGTACAAGAGAAGATCCAGTGGCAGGTTTTTTGGTTTCTGGGGCCCAACTCTAAAATAGCTAGCAGATATAGTCAGAAGATTGTAGCTTGCTAGCTGGTTAGCAGAACATGGTGCTTCAGCATTGTAGCTAGCTAGCTGGCTAGCTTTTCACTTCAGGAGATATTTCACAGCTCGTCACTTCCTTTTCCCCCTATTTAAATAGTTACCCCCACCCCCACTTGGCTAAAATAGGCGAAAAGCTTTCACAGTGGAGGATTGAAGCCTTACGCACTTCATGGCGCTTTGTGAAAGCCTGCAGTTTGCGCGGGTAAAGCCTTACGCACTTCATGGCGCTTTGTGAAAGCCTGCAGTTTGCGCGGGTAAAGCCTTACGCACTTCATGGCGCTTTGTGAAAGCCTGCAGTTTGCGCGGGTAAAGCCTTACGCACTTCATGGCGCTTTGTGAAAGCCTGCAGTTTGCGCGTGTAAAGCCTTACGCACTTCATGGCGCTTTGTGAAAGCCTGCAGTTTGCGCGGTAATGATTATGCAAGAAAGGAGGTCAGGAACTCCGGGCACTTAACGCTGCCGATAAGAGCAGCTACGACCCATTCAGCCCTAAAACTCACCCGCTAATAGTGAAAATTAATCATCTGCCATTTACAGCGCAATTAAAACTCACTCTGCCTGTCCTTTGTTTTTAATTGCTAATGAATGTATAAACTGCAAAGGATTAATTAAGTCCAAATTAGTATTAAGCAAGTTTGTAACGTTATTGTTTTTTTTGTGAAAGTTGCTGATGCAGTTGTCATTTGCAACGGCGCCCCCTATTGTCTATTGGCACAGTAAGCCTTGCCATACTGTGGCAGGACAGGTACAGATTTAAAATGTGCTGCCAAATTTTACTTTTGACAGCACTGCGCTGAGCTGTGTGCTAGTTCTACTCACTGGCTCTGTGTAACACTCCTATTAGACCTTCTCTCCTGGGCAAAAATATTCACTTCACCCTACTAACTGGTAGCAGTTGGTGACCTGAAGTTCAGTGTCTCCTGTGAGTCCTATGAACTGTCTACCACTGCCCAGTTGGGTGGGTTCTAGTGACAGTTGAGGTGTCATTTGAAGTTTGACTGACTCCATCTACAAAAGATCAGGAAGCAGAATTGGAGGCCTTCCAACGACGTTCTGGCTCATTGGGCCCAAAAACCCCTCCACTGTCTGAAGAAGAGGTGTATGCATGGATTTGCAGGGCAAGGAGAGGAAAGCCCAAGGACCGAGATTTTGGTATGTAGGGACATGTCCCTAGCAGTATTGTGGGAGTACCGTGTGTTCGGGAGGCAGGGAGTTAAGAGCTGATTTGTTGCCTACCAATGTTGAGATCTATGCCTTTGGGAAAAGCGCTAAATGGCAAGCAAGAGAAACACTGAGGCTCTGGTGCTGGGATGTTTGTACTTCAGTACTTTATAACATTCGATTTATGACCTGATTGCCAGATTTGAACCCCATCATCAGCTCAGCAGTATCTGTGTCGGAATTGACACTTACTCCGGTTCTACAGGGAGGACCAGGAATTAGAGTCATGGTTTGATGGGAGCACAGTTGTCTCTGGCAGAAGGGGGGTTGTCAACCCAACAAGAGATGCCAACAGGTCTCCCCAACCTGATATCCCAAGAGCTGACCCCAACAAGACACCCCAACACAGAACCCCATCACGATACCTTAACAAGACATCTCAAAGAACCACAGCATATGGAAGAGTTTTCTGGGATGTTGATAGAGTTACCAGTAGCAGTTACCTGGTGGGGGGTTAGAGTTTTCATGTGTGATGTCCATTCATATTCTGCAAACCCATGGCAGGGGATCAGGTGGCACGACGTCTCCATGTGAGGTTTTGGTAAATAATAATAATTGATACTTTATTGTCTCCGTGGGGAAATTGTTTTTTACGCCTCCCTCAGCTTGCTCTTTGCAGAGTAAGCTGTCTGCGAAGGGGAGCCACCCGTAGCGGCACCCAGGGAGCTGGGGGTTAAGGGCTTTTCTCAAGGACCCACAGACATGCAGAGGCTGGGTTTGAACCAGTGACCTTCTGATTACAGTCACACAGGCTTAGCCCACTGAGCCACACATTGCCCAAACGCGCAGTGGTGGGTGGCAGGGTCCAGTACCAGGGTGGGAACATCATTACTGGGAAGGTATGTGTAGGCCAGTAAGACCCCAGCTGTGGGTGCTGCATGTTGAAGGCTGAGGCGTAGGAAGGCTGCCTGTATCCAACGCCCTGCGTGATGATAGGCTGCCTGTTTCCGCCTGTATCCCACGCCCTGCGTGATGATAGGCTGCCTGTTCCCGCCTGTATCCCACGCACTGCGTGATGATTGGCTGCCTGTTTCCGCCTGTATCCCACGCCCTGCGTGATGATTGGCTGCCCTAGCCTTGAGTGCTCTGTACTGGGCTTTAGTCCCATGTCACAGGATGATCATTTTGCGCCCTCCCCCCCCTTCTTTGCCTAGGCTTGCACCGTCAACAAGATATCTCAAAATCAAAGAGGAAGAGGAGGAGGAAGAGGAGATTGACTTGCACGCCGTATTCAAAGGTATTTCATACTCAACAACTTTTCCCTTCCTCGTATTTGCCATTGCAGCATCTCGCAGATGGAAGCGAATGCGGTCTTCATGAACTTTCCAGAACTTTCTTTTTCCCCAGAGTTGTTGAGGCGGCCCTCCTTTGCCGTCACGATCATTGTCTATTGATGGATTACTGGCTCCCGAGATTGCCCCAAATTGGTTTTTGGTAGCGTGAGAATTCAGATAACTTCCCGAGATATGTCAGTATGTGTTTTGAGGCCTACCTACAGTGAAATGAACAACGTGTAGATTTAAATTGGAAATCAATGTTCTAATGATGATAAGGAGGATGGAATCTCCAGTAATTGCCAGTTTTTGATTCTAGAATCCTGTGTTTGCAAAAGTGAAGCTACACTAATAAATGCTGTACTGCTTTCCTTATTCCATTCATCCGTCTTTCCTACTGCTTATTCAGTATGGGGTCACCGTGAGACTGGAGTCTCTCTCAAAGAGCAGGGGGCATAAGGCAGGGGACGTCCTGGCAGTGGGATGCCAGTTCTATACATGTATAATTAATTATGCACTATTACCATAATAATTAGAAACTTTACATACTGAGACTCCTCTGTGATGCATCGAGTAATTGAGTGTTAAACAGTAGTATCTAAAATTCCGGTGATGTATTTTCTTTGCATTATTGGCTCCTCAATTTCCTCATTAATGGCACATGAGACCCTCTGGTCGGGTCCAGTGTAACCTTCAGACACCTGGCAGAACACAGCTCCCAGTCGGCCAAAACCGCTCGGCGCGGCTGCTGGAACGAGTGACACTGAAGTATCACTTCATCACTAGCAAACAGCTTTTGCTGAAAAAGTACACATTTTTGCGCCGTTTGAGTGTCACGACCGTCTTGGTTTCCTCGTTTTCAGCTCGGCTGACGGCGTCGTTCGCTCTGGCTCATCACCGAATAATTAAATCCCAGAACATATGGAGGAAACCGGCAGCCTGACAACTTGTCATTTTTCCCTCCTTTAACTAAGTGATTGATTTGTTTGGGGTTGTTTGTTGTGAAACCTTTGCAGAATTAAGCGGGAGACACGACCTCAAACAACAGTCGCTTGTTTCGAGACTGACTGAGTGCCCTGCCTTGTCTTGCCATGAACGTATTGTGAGGTTCGCCCATTGTGAAAGCCGACCCCAGCTTTAAGGGAGCACAGCGAAAGTGGAGTGCATCTCTTTAAGCTGACAAACCCTGGATGTCTGCCATTTTGATTTCAAGGCAGCTGCACGTGTTCTGTTATTAATGATGCACGTCTCGCCCTGGGAAAAATTTCTGTAACTTGGCACAGTGACGTAATGGGGGTAAAGGATAGAGTAATGAGGTTGGGTGCGCATCATTTATAAAAGCGTTATAAAACCGTCCACTTGGTGCACACTTAGGACTGATTATTATTAACCATCCGCTGTAGTAAATCCATGTGAGTCTGGCCTGGCTGTACTGGCTGTACTCCGCCACCGATAACCTCTCCTCGTACTAAGGAGTTACTCAACGGGTACAACTTGGCAACCGTTTCCATGGATACCAGAGTCTTATCCAGCTGTCAGCTTGTGCAGAAAGTCCTGAGCTTGCTTAAAACTTTCATCACCCTCCCCAAGAAAAACAAAACGACTGTCCTGTGTGTACATGTGTGTATATATATTTATACATTTTTTTTTTTTAAAATTCTCCCCAGAAATTAGCATCTGAAATGGGTGCCATTTGAACACCAGCACCCCCCAACCTTCCAGGATGATATGACAAGGACACATTACTTCCGTCACCTGACCAGCCAAGCGATTCACCTCGGGGCTCTGGGTGTGACCTCAGCGGCTCCTTTATTCCATATCTTCGTGTATGAAAGGGGGGGCCGAGATTAGAGCCTGACTTATTGTCATGGAGATTCGGTTCCTTTTCATTTTGGGGGAGGAATGATTTACGGCGTGTCTGTGCTGGAATCTCCACATCCTTCATTTTGACCCTGATTCTCCCGCAGACCAGAGATGAGGAAAGAAGCCGTTCGGCAGAATATGTGAACATATGTGAGACAACCATATGGCATCACCTTCATTTTATATGGTAGAAAAGAGCATTATTAGCATTTTTATTCAGATTTTTTTTAATGAAATGATGCTTTATTTGCCAGTTGTAGGAGGTACTTGTTTTTTCACCCCATCTCACTGTCCTTTGACACACATATTCACACACGGTTGAGAGCAAAGCTTGGAATCTGAGAGCAGAGCCTGCTATTTATCCTGCATTTTGGGAGGGGCTAAAGGCCTTGCTCAAGGACCCAATGACCATGTAACTAATTCTACCAAGGCCAGGGCTCGAACCACCAACTTTCCGATCATGGTGCAGAGGCCTATACCACTGAGCCACACACTGCTGCCTTAGACTGGCATGGGGAAGCAGGTTTAATTGCACTCATGCCTTATCCGTAGCGATAACACCACCATCTCCACTTTCATGATTGTGAGGCGGGTGCCGGCACGTTGGGAACGAGGACCCAGGATGTCCACAGATCGTGCTGCATGACACTTATCCTGCAGGCAGATGGAGGGGCAGCCTCAGCAGGAGGATTCAGGACCCGGGCTCCCGTGGATCATTTCGTCCTTCGTCTCAGACAGGACACCCCAGCCTGTCCTGTAAAGCAAAAGTCGAACCTGTTCTCCGGGGGGTCTGCAAGGCCTCACCCTGGGTTAAAATAACTCCATCCAGTAATGCAAGTTATTCTTTTTCCATCTTTCAGTGATGACCTTCATAAGGACTCTGTAAGATGTACACCGAGTCCCCGTTTAATGAGTCTCTCACGCATCAATGAGACCTTTTTTTAATATGCTTTGTAGTCATTTTTTCCATTAAACATTCAACACATTTCACCTTGTACCCCCCCTGTGTTGTATGGCTGCCAGTCATACAACAGAAAAAAAAATCATTTTTTTGTGTATGTGTGTGTGGGGGGGTCAGGTTTTTAAATCATGTTGCAGTTGACATTGTTTCCACATCGCAAGTGGAGCACAAGCCTTGTGCATGGCAGGAAATTCCAGGGCCTTTTCCACTGTTCACGGCGGTCAGAAACTCAGCGGCCCTGCCGTGGGATTTATCTCAACATGAGACACCCAAAGGAAATTTCCAGCACTTTGAATGGAATAATAAGGAGCGAAATGGGGTACTTTTGACAGACCGCTGTGTTTTTTTATGGAAATATATGCCTGCATTGACACAATCCTCAATTGTGGCAATCCTGTGATAATTTAACTTTCCATCTAGCAGAAGCTACTGTACCTAACTCACGTCTCTTACTATACCTTGATTTTCCAGCTTTTTTTTTTTTTGACGTGACAGGCAAAGACGTAGCTGAATCAGTGTCCATCTCGCATTTAGTTGCAAGTTTTATTTTTAAAAGAATTTTGTGATTTACCTCAACACTTTTAAAATAAAAAATGGCATAAATGTGCTATTCTCCTTGTAAATTTAAAATGATTCGCTCTAGTCTTTCCAGTGAAAGAAGAGCATTTTCAGCCAGTTTAATGTTACAAAAAGCTTCTCGAATCAGGCAAATATGGCGAAGCCTCCAGGGGGTTCGATATTAATCAGCAGGCGGGTTGTTCGTTTTCTCTAGCGTTCCTAGCGCTGAATCACTCTCTCCTCTCCCTCTCCCCGGCACAGAAAAGCAGATGGCTGCTTGCAGACATTCGTTCGACAGAAAAACAGCCCATATACTGTTATATTAAACATAGAAGACAGCCATCTGGTCCTCAGAGTTTACACATTGGCTTGTACTAGACATTTGACCAAAGGAAAAAAATTCATTCCCATTTTCTCCACTACTAGTTGCTCAGAATTTAAATCCTGTATAAATTTTGACATTTTCCCTCCATTTTTCAGCCTCTGTTTAGGCGGTTCTGTCCTCTTGGTGGTCGACACAGTGTCGTCTGTCAGGGCAGGTATTTATGGACTAAAAATGATCTGTTTAAATCAATTGGACACTGCTGATTTGGACGCTTTGTGTTTGTGGTAGCAACTGTCCTTCTGGGTATAATCAGTCTGTTGCCATAGCAGCTGACAGAAGCCCCCCTTTTTCTGACCAGCTGGTATCTTTGAAAACCAAAATTCTCTGTTTGAAGAAAGTTCTTCATCGCCTTTATGTGCTGCTCTGCATGTCATAATTTCATGCTGGGAGGATCATATTTAGTTTGTCTCCATCTTGTAAACCATCCTATTTATGGTCCGAATAAAGTTACTGATACTTAGTGATACTTAGTAATCTAAGCCAACCAGTAACCTTTAAGAGAAATGGTCTGAATCATCTTTAGGTTCTCTTAGACTAGCTTGATGGTAAATTCCGGAGGTATGTTTGTTCCCAAGTGATTCTCAGTTTTCTTTGTGTTTTGAAAGTCTGAAATTTCAAATAGAATCAATATAACAGGAATATAAAGGGAACCAAAAAAATTGTTTCTTACTTAAATTGGAATTAGTATTGGAATTGCTATCTTATGTTAGGAGCGTAATGGATGTATTGCATCCAAAAATAAGCTTTTTTTAATCATAAAACACTGGGGGCCGTGTGTGGCTCAGTGGCTTAGGATGCTGTACCTTTGATCGGAAGGTCACTGGTTCAGATCCCTGGGTCTGCAGAGTGATGTCACCGTTGGACCCTCATGCATGCCCCAGAGATTGGCTACCCTCCTTTCTGAGCGGTGAAAAGCTTTTTAAAAGCACCTGCTGAATAAATAAAATGTGTAAATCAATGAAATACAAGAAAGCATTGAAACAAAGTCAGGTCAGACATCTAGCTGTTCACAGGTACGTTGGAACTCATTTTCTAACATTTTATTATTAGTTCAGCTCTTTATGTGTTTTGCAATATTTTGCTTGCAATTATTTTTTTTTAAAATACATTTTCCTACATCCACTGTAAGGGGACTTCATGGAAATTAACTTTTAAATTTGACTTGAATCAAATAAAATTATTAACGATGGCTCCAACAAATGGAAGCTTCAAAATGGAATCATATAAATATTTTCAGGGTTTGATTAATAAGGATTTTCCACAGCCATTGTGCCAATCTTTGTAAGTTCAAAAAAATGGAATCTGCAAGAACAAAATTATCTCTGCAGCCCTTTCACGATGAAATGTGAAGTAAATTGATTACATTGTAATGGAATTTAATACAATGAGGTTTTTCCAGTAAAAGCTATCTTCAGAAACAGTTCTGTCTGGAAGAAGAAGGATTAGCTAAACAACTGGAACAGAGTAGAATTAGAAAAAAAAAAACACACTCCATTGTATACAAATGCAGAGCTCCTCAGTCCATAAACTCGTCTCTCTGAAGATTATATAAACATTGTTTTTGTGATTTGCTCTGTTACCTTATTAACACTGAAGTGTCCATCCATCCATCCATCCATCTCATCCTGCACAGGGCCTGGAGAATATTCTTCTGGGTTTGCTGGGAGGAGAGTGGCTGAAACTGGTTTAAACACATTTAAGTGAGCACACAATACAGTTCATGGCATTCTCCGCGTAGGGGACATCGATCGGTTGCCATATACAGGTATGCGTGTTTTAATTTCAACCTGACACCGTCTCTGCTGTAGAGAATCAGTTTTAGCTCCCTAAATGTAGGAGGCCACATGGGAGAGGCATGAGAGAACCTCTGCAGGCAGGCGATTCAGACGAACGTAAAGTTCAGCGTAAAAGCAGGTAGTGTGGAGAACAGTAGCCCAGAAAGCAGGACCAGAATGACCACGATACAGAAGTAAACACTGTATACCGGCATAAAATGACTGTTACGCTGAGGATCACTAACCTGCAGAAATTAAAATATCCTATGGTCTAATTACCATTTTTTAATGCTAGCTATAGTCTTTATTGTTACAGGAAACAGCATATTGGCAGATATCAGATTCAAGTCCATAAGATACTGAAATATTTACGCGGCACATAACATGATATTTACGTACGGTAGCTGCGTAAGAAGGACTCGATTTGAGTGGTTAGTCATCTCCTAGTTATGCATATTAAGACTAGATAATTTCATGATAAAGTTCAGTGATTTTTATGTGTTTCAATAGGGTAGCAGCAGTCTAACATGGACACACTGCAGTAGAACTTTCGGCACCTTTTACGTTTGTTTCGGCAAAGGTATTGTACAACATATAAATTTACATGGGAGTCTGGGGCATACCAACTGGACTCGGCTATACCAATGCCAGGCTTTTAGTGGGGGGAGGCACATCTGCTAGAAGAGGGAGTAACACACCTGTGGATGTTCTGTAAATTAAGATGTCTCCCCCTTGGCAGATGGGAGCTCATGAATGTAGCATTCTAGCGTGTTATTCCTGACAAAAGCAGTGTCACTGGCACCAGTAATAAAAATGAAAATACCGCCGGTAATTCATTTAAGTCTCAGCTGATCAAACTCCATCTGCGGTAAACAGAATTGCAGCTATATGATGTAATTCTAATACAGTTTCTCTCTGTAACTCATACATTTTGTTTACAGTGTTGCAGACCAAAGTATGGTCGATCTGCATTGAACTTTCCAGATATCTCCAGCATGATTATTAGCTTTGAAGGTTTTTGTTTTCTGCCTCCTGATGACCTTTCCATGGATATGCAGTCAGTCAGGAATATGCTGTGAGTGATCTTAATATTTCTGTACTGGCCCTGTATGTCAGCCCTCCCCCCCACACCCGGGCAATGTCAGAGCCCAGCCACTAAAACCACTCATGTTCTTCCAGTCCTCATGAATACATTATGTTAATCTATGCAGCAGAGCTTCAGTGTGGGGGGGAAAACATGAGACCCCAGAATAGAGGCACCAGGACAAGATGGGAATCGTTTATAAACTACTTGTGAGGGTGGGGCTTTTGAGGACGAGGGTGGGGCTATTATGGGTTTTATATCATTAAGGAAATATACAGGGATGGGGCCACATGGGCATTGGCTGTCCACCGCAGTGCCCCCCTCCATTGTTACTCACCGATTCAAATCATACCATTGGCTAATAATACGGTTGCCCCCCCCTTAAAAAAATCCTTGAATTGCCCCTGAATTCAAAAGCTTTTTTGTCATTTGTACAAGTAAAATAAAATATTTGTTGTATACATCCCTGCAGACACGACATATAATGATCAAGAATTATAAATAGCAGTAATAGAATAGTGAATGATAAAATCAGTTATCAGTGTGTATTTAACATTCTTTTTACTATCAGGAAGGTGTTTGAGTCTTGAAATACGGGTCCTGATGGACTGGCAGCATCTTTGTCTATCCTTCCTCTAGCAGATAAAAGCGTAAGTTAAAGATTAAGTTGGAAGCACAGTGAATATGGATGTTTGGGGGCAGCGTGTGGCTCAGTGGGCTAAGCCTGTGTGACTGTAATCAGAAGGTCGTCAGTTCAAACCCAGCCTCAACATGTCTGCGGCTCCTTGAGCAAAGCCCTTAACCCCCAGCTCCCTGGGCGCCGCTACGGGTGGCTGCTCTTTGTGGACAACTTACTCTACAAAGAGCAAGTTGAGGGAGGCATAAAAAAAAAACAACAATTTCCCCATGGGGATGATTAAATGATTGATTAAAAACAAGGTGCTGTGTTGGACAATTCGCAGAGACAAAGAGTGAACCGCAGTAATATCATGCCTCAGTGCCACTTTGAACAGCGCCAGCTTGCGTCTTTCATCAAGGTTCAGTTTTGGCTCTATTAAGACTCATAACACATAAGAGGAGCGCATGCAGACAGCTGCTTAGAGAAATCCTGTCGCTAATCATGACTCGGAAAATCCCCCAGACCCATATTCCAAAAGCACCTAGCATGACAGTTAATGGCCCTTCGGAAACACCCCCGGGTTTGTAGCGGGTTGCACGCAGATTCTTAGGTCCAGCAGACTACGATTCGGGAGGTAACCAGCAGTATTTAGCATCATATATCAATAAAAAGGTGAAGGTTGTAGTTTTTCTACTTTCTTTATTTATGGACATTTTGATTTTGATATGACAACTGCTTCTGGCATGTTTTTGCTGCACCCCCCAGGTCTGGTCATTTTATATCAATATCCAAAAATAACTTGCCAGAAAAAATATTGTGGCTACATGAGGCCAAAACGACAGCTCAATAAGTTGTTGAGTGAATTGTGTTACTCAGGATAACTGCCAAGCTATATAATTTGCAGGAGTCATTCATCCTAAGTGCTTCCCTTGGGTCACATCCAGCAAGCCACTGACGCCATGACCTTTAACCTTATCGCAGGTGAAGAGAGCTTTATCGGAAAGCGGTTGGAAAGACATTAAAATTGTAATCATAATGAAGGGGGGGAAATTGTAATACCTAGCTTCCTTGAACAGTGTGTCTGTGTTTTCTCTCTCTGAGCTTTTCCGAACGTATAACTATGCAAGGTAACCTTTGGAGTGGCCTTTTACAGAAGCATTTACGCCGCTTCTGTAGAAACGTTATCTCGCCAAAAGCGATTACAGTGCTAAACTGCAGTGTGTCTGCCTTTAGAAATGCAGGTAGGAAAGAGCAGGTCCCGTGCAGAACCTCCCGCGTCATTCTGAGCCGCAGCAACTCACTGGCATCCGAACACTGCGAGGTTATTAAAAATTCAGAAGCTGACCTTCCAAGTACTGGTGTGTTTTAAAGGGAACGTGTGATCCTTTGCGCCGTTTCATTGTTTAGCATAGGTGACGCCGTTCCCTTTATCCGGCCAGTGAGGCGGAGAATCGCGCTCCCAGTGTCCTTCACTGGAGTGGTATTAATAAGCTGTTAGCAGGGGAAGCACCCAAAGTTTGTAAATGTTAGCCGTCACGCTGTTTATTCTGGTGCCGCAGTCGGGATACTGTTCTGCTTACCTTTTGGTTCTGTTTGTTTTTCCTTCTAATGCATATGCAATACCTGATTTTTTTTTTTAAAGAAACAGAGCATACATTCAGAGATTTATGTATGCTGTACTGGTAGGTAGCTGCATTGTACTTTGGCATTTTAAATCAGCATTTTTACTGTGTGCATCAGTTTTGGTGAGCGGTGTGAGCAGTTTAGGTGTCAGATCGCTGAAGTCTTTCGTATTTTGTTTTTTTGTTCCGTTTCAGCCTGGGGGGGGGGTCATTTTCTGAAAATAGGCATGCAGCCAGAGAACAATAGGCACATCCATAAGAATCTGTGTGTAGGCCCATAACCTCTTGAGACGTTTCTCATAAATACCCGAGCAGAACGAGGCCCAAATGCGAGCACAGACTAGCAGAGGCTCTTTTAAAAATAGATTGACTTATTGCTGGGTTCTCACGTGGCGAAGCAGGATTTGGTGCCGGAAAGGCGGGCCGGATGTGTAGTGATAGCTCTACACGCCGCCAGTCTCTGATCTTAGCATAACGAGAGGCTATCAGACATGCAGGTATTGGAGAAAGAGCCTCAAGTCATGGCAGAATTCAGTGTGCTGGGTGGGGTTGGTTTCTCAATTCTGTCACCCTTCATCCAATAGCAATTCAAGCCACTTGGGTCACTCCTCCTTATTGGTCAATAATGTAATAAGCCCCTCCCCCCTCTAGCAGGGTCGTCCTACTGTGCCTCGCTACAGTCGGCCCACAGATTAAGCTCGATTGCGGCTGCAGCTAACTCTATCAGCGCAGGCCATCCTCTGCTCAATCGAGTCTCCATCCCATTGATGATAAATGCTGTTTGTAACATATCAGTCGTCTTAAAATGTTCGGTGGGAGTGAATTCGCCCGCCTGCTTATTTCGGCCCACAGGCACAAGAAATCAATCCCACCCCCTAGCTCCTCCACTACATGATGTGATTTTTTCGGAGTCGTTATTAAAGGAGAGAGAGAAAGGGGGAATATTGGGGGCATGGCGCCCATGCATCACTGCCTGCCCTGATTAGCTTGTCGAACATGGAGGGCTGGGTCTTACTCTCAGCCTGAGAGGACCAGAAATGCACCGTGACGGACAGCATGGAGGAGCTTTAAGAACTTGCATGGGATTTCCCTCTGAGAGCAGATTTACAGCCAACAGGGCGCCCCACAGTCTTAGGTCTGGTTGTCCCTCTGGGGGGATGGACAGACTCCTAGGGATGGTGGTCCCCTTCTGGGAGATCTCACAGTATCCACATTAGTGCCCTTGCTAGTGCCCTCGCTAGTGCTCTGACTAATGGTTCAGTGCGAGGCCTGATTTCATTTGAACATATGCCTTAATTCTCTAATTATTATTTAAGAGGCTTGAAGTGGTTCTGTAGTGCAGTGTCAATACAAGAATGTTGCCCCGTATATTCTGTTGATTTCATAGTACTGTCATTGATTCTGTATTATGGTCTCAGGTGTTTTGGTTGGATGTTAGCACAACTTTACAGCTGATTCAATCTGTATCAGTGCCATGTTGGGTCCAAGGTACAGTCCTCAGCCTGCTCAAATATACAAGCATGGCCATGGAGGAGAGAAGCACAAACCTGCTTACATGGAATCCTGTCATGTGATAGAATGTGTCCAATCTGATAGGACGTCCCCCATAGCTGTCCCAGGCATACAGCAAATCATTAGGACAATAGGAATCTCAGCCAGTATGAATGCCCTGGGAGGCCGGATCTGTCGCAGTAAATTCTGACTCCGTGTATTGTTGGGAGTTATAGCTTATACCGGTGCTATTTTGTTTTTGCATGTGAGAGTAATTTGATTATTTTATAGAAACACGATTTCGCCATCGTTTGAGCAGAGGTGCAGACAGGAGACATTAATGGACGTGTATTCTCAGATTCATCTGCTGCGTTTTGATGTGTCCCCTCTGCATGCTACAACAGCTTGCCTTCTTGAAACATCAAATGTTTCTCCTGTCACTTGTTTATTTCTCTCGCTCCCCCCTCGTCCTGATGATGCGGCCTGGTTTGCATGAAGGAAGTGCCACTTGCCTTCCGTGTTGGTTTTTATAGTGCAAAAAATGTGAGACCAGACGATCAGTTTCTCTCCAAATCATTTATTATGGAGTTTAGTCCCTTAAAATCTCTGGTGATCCCCAGCTAAGTGAACGCAGAGTGCCACAGGACTCACACAGCACAGACTCCATGGAGAGGACCGTTTGAATTACACCCTGTCCCACTCAATCTCCACATGGGAAATTGCCTTACATTGTCAGTTTGCCATTTTCAGCGTGCACAAAATTCTCTCTATATAGTATTTTTGGCTTTTTTCCAGTAGTGTCTCCAGAGTTCTGTTGTGTATGTACATGCATTTCCAGGTCATATTCTGTGTGCATATGCATTTCCACGCAGCATACTGTGTGCATATGCATCTGCATCTCTAAATGCATCTACACAGAGAATACTACCTGGAAATGCATATGCAGACAGAAAACTATTTGGAAATGTATGTGCACACAGAATAGTACTTGAAAACTACAGTACAGTAGAATACTACCAGGAAATGCATGTGCGCACAGTATATTACCTGAGATTGCATGGGCACAGAGAATACTATCTAGAAATATATGTGCTCACAAAATACTACCTGGAAATGCATATGCACAGAGAATACTACCTGAAAACATATATGCACATACGTTGTATTCTATACTGTGTGCATGTGCATTTCCTAGTAGTATTCTATGTGCACAAACGTTTCCAGGTAGTAAGTATTCTGTCTGCACATGCACTTCCCAGGTGTTGCTACGCTTTTGTGAAGAGCCGTTTTGATGCAATCTCTCCCACGCTTTTGTAACACCACTCCGGCAAGAAAACAATGACAAGTGAACGCAAATGGTTTCAAAGGTTCCCCCTGCTCCTCGCCCCCACCCGAGGTGTCTTTGAGGAAGTCACTAGCTATTAAATGTACTGCATGGTGAGTCTGGCTGTACTTCCTGAACCTGTTCAAGTCCTCGGGAGCAATTCTGCCACCCGGTCGTCTTATTGGTAAATGAACAGTGATTATAATGCCTGGATGTGATTAACTGAGAGTGTGATCTCAGCCTGTGGATCTTCACTTTGGTAAATCATTATTCCCAGAGCAGAGATGCAGTCAGTCTGTAACTACCAATGCCCTTGAAGACCCTCCCAGGTGGAGACCACCTATGATAATTAGCATTAAAAGGACGTCTCTGATAGGAAGAACACCATTGTCTGGTTACATGTTAATATTATAGATATTAAGATTATGCCCTACCACTGTCACTCACTGGCTCACTGTCTACTGGATGACGAGTATCTCTAAAGTATGTCACTCCTGGATGCTGTGTTCCTCTATATCGCACTTTGACTTCGACTTAGACCTTGTCTCCTTACTGGACTCCCTCCTGGGTGATATTTGTGTGTGTAGCATTCCTGACACGAGGTTTCTAAGTAGTCTTCCAGTAGCTTTTTCTCCCCAGATACCTTGTACTTGTCTCGGGTCAGTCACTGGAAGTTCAGGCCAGCAGTACTGGTGCAGCTGACTCCTTGACAGCTGTAGTCTTGTTATTCCTGCGGAGGGAGTTTGACCTCGAAATGTGCAAGAGAGCAGCATCAGCGATCTGCGGGGCCGGTGATGTTTTGGTGGTTCACGGTCATGGTGGGTATTTGACAGAAGCGTGGCTGGCTGTGCAGTGCTGGGCTGGAGCTGACAGATGGTCCCCAGGCTCTCCCCAGGGCTGGGCTGGAGCTGACAGGCGGTCCCCAGGCTCTCCCCAGGGCTGGGCTGGAGCTGACAGGTGGTCCCCAGGCTCTCCCCAGGGCTGGGCTGGAGCTGACAGGCGGTTCCCAGGCTCTCCCCAGGGCTGGGCTGGAGCTGACAGGCGGTTCCCAGGCTCTCCCCAGGGCTGGGCTGGAGCTGACAGGTGGTCCCCAGGCTCTCCCCAGGGCTGGGTGGCCGTCTGCTCTGACCGCAGAGGCTTTACTGGGTATTTCAGACTCACCCCAGAATATCCAGAGGGACTTGATATCTCGGCTATGCCTGCTTTGTTCTCCCCAGTGTGAGGTTTAACATGCGGGGGGTGGATGTTTCTTTCTGTATCTCCAGGGGGGGGAAATAAATAAATAAATTCTGTCATGACTTGATGAATTGTTCCTGAAGTGGATTTGGGAATAAAACATACTGAATAGCCGTGCAATCTGAAGGAGTTTCTACTCCCAAGCGAATTCATTCAGTTCAGATTTTAAAAGAACAACACCAAAATAAACATCCTGTTATGAAATCCAGCCACACATACTGCCTGTATATAGATTATTATTATTATTATTATTATTATTATTATTATTATTATTATTATTGTTGTTGTTGTTTTATCATTGTAGTTGTTTGTTGTGTCCATGCAATATACAGCCACGCTCCCTGGAATCCTGGCACTGCACGTCACCCCACCCTGGTAACCTTGCCAACGCTGCAGCCCTATTGGCTTATCCCTAGCCTTGCTGGCCATCGCAGAGCCTCTTTTCCATAGCATCCGAGCACGCTGCCCACCAACACCCACCAGGCCGTCTTGCTGGCAGCGTCGTGAGCCATAAACCAACTTAGAAAGCATGGCATCGTGCCCCCCTTTGCGTCGACATTGCAGCCGTCCCGGAAACGATTGCCACGGTAACGTCTTCATTTGAAGACGGGAAGGAGAAACATAGACCCTGCTTGTTTATTAATCCGTATTGTTCCCTGGTACAAAAAATCACACCTTGTTCCAAAGACTAATACGGAGAGTGTAGAATTACTTAAATGTAAATGAGACTTATTGTTCTTCCAAATTGTAAAGGAAATCGGTAACGATGAAAAGGGGAGATTTATTTAAAGGGTTTATAATTGCAGGGCTGACACCATTGTCTCCATTTCCTCCATCATTGTGTAGCATAAATGATCAAAGATCAGTGATCAAAGCCGTTGGCCTTTAGTATTCTTATAAAGGGGTTTCATACTGTTTTAGAAACCTGTGAGGATTTCTGCAAGGATGATCAGGCTCCTTTGAGCTCCTCATCACAGTGTCCTCGCTGCCTGGAAACGGGCGTCACGGCGATGGAAGCTCAAAAAGGTGGGGAGCCATAGCAAGGTGACATCATTGAAAGGTGCCTCGAAATAGTGTCAGAGTAACAGTGGAGGGCTATGTGATCTTAGACCTTCGCGGCCGAGGGCGTGTAGTTAGCAATTAGCAGTGCTCTTCAGTTTGGTCTTCACCTATACGGCCAAAGTCCAGAGAGATTTATGCTTTTCTGTTGGACCCTGTGGCCAGCAGAGTGGCTTCGTGGTTATAGCGCCATTGCCTCACACCTCCAGGTTTGTGCCTTTGAATCCCGCCCCCAAGGTTCCCCCTGCAGTGTGTGGGTTTTCTCCAGGAAGTTGGGAATCCTTTTGCAGTGTAACTGGCCACTGTAAATGGTTTGACTGTGACATGGCCTGCAGAAAGAGAGAGAGTGTGAGATGGCACTTTTCCACTGGCATACAGGAACCGAGCCGTACTTGTCTTGTACCATGAACGGAGACTAGTTCCAGCGCGGTTCCAGCTCGCTTTGGTTTTCCACTGCACTTGGTCGGCTTGGCAAAGGCGTTGTCAGGTTTGCAGAGCGCCAATAACGTAAACCCAAAGAGACGTTTAGTTACTGTTTACATGGTGTAAACTCACTCCTGTGAGAATCACCGTCATGTTAGCATGAAACGTAGGGGAATTGGCATTTATTTGCTTGTGTAAATTTGCATTACAAATCCATTCCGTTCAGATGTTCTATAGTACTTTAAGTAGAGGGTTGGAAATTTCCAAGTATGCATTAATGAATTCCGATGTGCGACACTGCTAATAATTAATAATATGTAGAATATGCAGTTTTTGCCTTCAGATAATCCATGGATATCGATGCAGATCACTGGTACCTCCATACATTTCGAACAATCAGATGTTGGATGCAACCATCTGGGATTTGGCACACTGTAGGAAGGCTGAGTCAGCAGGGGAAGGGACAGGTTCGGGCACGGCTCACAGACTGCAATAGAAAATTGTAAGTTTGTGGTATGGCTTGGTTCCTGGTGGCAGTGGAAATGTGGCCAGATGGATGGATGGATGGATGGATGGATGAATGGATGGATAGATAGATGGATATGCAACTCCACTTTCTAAACAGGCAGGTCATGATTTAACCCGTTTAAATGGCTCATTAATCTTTAACCTAATTAATCTGAATTGTTTGACATTGGAAAATAAAATGCCTAATTACATAATTAGCTCAACTGAGGTGGACTGAAAATATCTGTGTCTCTGCATGTCTGTGCATCTGTGATTTCCCACACATTGAGAAGCCATATAGTTGGTTATATATGTGGTTGGGTTTCTTTTCAGGGGAAATGTCCTTTTCTGGGTATAACCTCCATAGACAGTCAAGGATCTTTATGACCAGTAGCATAATTATGGGATTAAATGAAGTTAATTAGAACTTTAAGGCTTTTTCAGTTTGTTTAAATTTTTGCATTTAAGGGTGACAGTTAATGACCCGGCAAGCTATAAATTGTATGCTGGCATTAGTCACGCATGTAGGACTCACGGGGGAGAGTCGAGCTTTATTCTTAATACCCCAGCAGCCAGACCTGTGGATGAGAGCCTGACACGCGCGTCACTCTCTATCATGCCGACGGCAACATCCAGCAGCGGCTGGGGACCGGGTCGCTCCTCTGTACCACAAATCCTGGATCACTGACTCCTCCCCTCCCCTGAAGGAGCTTTCTGCACTGTTAACTCTGCAGTAGGTTCTTGTGAACTAGAGGACCTCCCCCAGGATCAGCACTTAATCTGATAGGAGTGATCTTATGTCTTTGAACATTTTCCTCTTGGACCATAATACACATACAAACATGACCCATCCAACCTCGGTGAAATATTCCTCTGGGGTAAATTATCTGTGTTTTAAATGTTTTTGTCCAGGGTTTACAGCAGAGCTAAACAATCCCACGATGCATTGCTCTTCCTGCACTGATTAACCTTGGTTTTATGCATCTTGATGTTTTTTTTATCCTTTGTTTTATGCAGTTTACAGTAATGTGCTCAAGGCTATTGCAGCAGGATGCACGTGGTATCCATGTTGCAGTCATCATTAGTCGTGTCTTTTATTGGCCTTGTTAACATACATTAATTGGATCCGAGTCGGGTGATCTCCGTGCATCAGTGTGTCTGGACGCCACCTGTCACGAGCAAGGCGTGATTAACAGGGTGCGTGGATCAGGCCAATCCAGTAGGTTTCCTGACCCCACCCCCCATGTGTCGTCCGTCCCCCCAGCTGAGCGAGACCCTGACAGCATGGAGCAGGCCCTGCACCAGTCCGTCTTCCTGTCAGCGATGTCGCCACACCCCGGCCGCGAGCTGCCCCTCTGCTGGGAGCAGCACTGCAAACTCCTGCCTGGGGTGGTGGGAGTTCCAGCCAGCAGCGTGGCCCAGTGGACCGTGGAGGAGGTAGGCGAGGACCCGCGGGGCGCTTGGAGGGGGGCACTTGGAGGGGGGCGGGAGGGTGTATCGAAGGCCTGCCACCAGCTCAGGAATCACTTAGGGAGATGTAGATATGGCCACAGGCAAAATGCAAAATCCTCACGTGCTGATAGTCAACTGAGGACTTAAGCAGCTACATAGAATGTTTACAGGTGGGCGGATCAGTAAATGGATGGATTGAATCGATGATATGAGTAGGTGGATGATGGATGGATGATTAGTTGGATGCACTGATAGATGGATGGATGATGGATTAATGAATGGGTCAGTGAATCGGTGGATGCATGTGACAGTTTCCTACAAGACCCTCAGCTGTAGGATGAATGTGGGCGACGCAGCTTATGCTACATGCTAAGAATTTCATTGCACACATTTGACTATAAATTTCTTGAATGCCAAGGCCCGTGGCCCCATATCCTTAATGATAATAATGGGGTTAAAATCCCACTCCATCACAGAGCAGCAAAAAGCTTCCAAAGTGCCATCGTGCCACTGATCATTACTGATTGTTCAAGCTGCAGTCAGAATGTTCCCAGTTAATACTTACGATCACTTTATCTCTCTGAGATTTTGTTTCTTTTTCATTTAATTTCTTAGCCGAGGAGATCATACATCTCATGGAGAGGAAGCTGTTAAACCATTTCTTTCTCAGCAGATTCTGTCTGGATAAATATAGGCCAGAGTATCATTGTGATACTGGAATCTCTAATTGTGTTACTCGTACATTTCCTTTGTATTTATAATACTGCTCTTCCACTTCCTCTGTCTGTCCTCCCATGACACTGTCTGCCCTCCTCACAGCCCGACAATGACAGATGAAAATCCCTCAGCTTGAATATTTTGTCGTTTTTCCTCTAAATCGGATCTCGCGAGCTGTGATGTCGGGGATACGTCTGATCTCCATGGCAATGCGCAGAATGCCAGTGGATCTACAGGAGCGAGTCAATGTCAAGGGTAGTGATGTGATAACGCCCCCTAGGGGTCGTGCAGCTCAGACGGGGGCTCGCCGGACGATTGTCAGAGGGAAACTTGGGGTCCTGCAGTCCCACAGAACCTTCTGGAACAGTCCCAGCTGTCAGCTGTAGCCTGTCCAGTAGTATCCCGACATCTTTATACACAAAATAAACAAAATAAGCGGTAGCTACAGATCGCAGATCACAGAAAACAGCCAAATGGGAGATCATGTAACCGCAGAATGACGATATGAGAAATTAATGTGCATCACAGTTTTTTCTCTTGGCTTAATATTAATGGCATATGACATTATATGTGTAAAACTTTAATGTTATAGGTGTTTCACCCTTTTGCTGATCTGGGTCATGCAATATCAGGATTTTCTCAGGATAGTTGTTTAGACTAAGTATTGTCTGCTAGTGCCAGACATTCACTGAACGACAGACTCAGGCCACACCGCAATCATCTGATGGATCCTGCTCTCCGTTTATCTGCAGATCTTATAACTGCTTCTCACTCGAGGTAAAGCCAGCGCTCAACGCTCAAGAGCCGGCCAACCTCTACAGCCAAAGATCTGTATTAAATCACTGTATAATGCAGCATCTGTGTATATTCCTACAGGAAGGTCCCTTCGTTTATGTGAAAGTCACACCCTTACGTCAGCGTTTCTGAAAGTAAGAGTCAGTGTCGTGGCTCAAGGTCGCAGCCGCGCGTGCCTCATGGTGCGTTTCATAAGCGTTTAATAATAACGAAAGGCACTATATTATGATGATGTGGTTTGGTTAGTGGAGAGTTTTCTTTGCACTTCCAATAAGCAGCTTCAGCTGTTCCTCCGAGAGTTTCAGCGCCGCAAAAAGGACGATTAGGATGGGAGTTTCCATCTGATCGAGGTTCTGATTTTTGACCTTGACCTTTGATGAGGTTTTCCCGCGGTTTGACTCCTCAGCAGCCAAATATGAAGACACCCACCATCCCCCCCCCCCCAATACCGCCTTAGCGGTTCGGGTTTATTTTAAGCCACCGCCTCCCCTGGGGAGGAGGAGGTCATTTGGAGGTTCATGCCGGACGGCTAGAACCCGTCGGGTCCATAATGTCACATCGTGTTGCATTAAGCTAGTTCCACTAAAATCACCAGTAAACCACAGTGACTTCCCTGTCACCGTGATACAAACACAACTGTCACCTTCATCGGCAGATTTTACCATATATTTAGGTGACTGGCTAAGATTTTGTGTGTGTGGTTCTACTGAGTCTTATTAGAACTATTCTGGTATCTATACATAGATCTATATATCTATATCTATAGATCTATAGATATAGGTACAGATCAGGGGTACTCAACTGACAAAACACAATTTAATCCAGACCATGCTATCAATCTGCCCCTCCCCAACAACCTTGTTCTGCAAAATCTACGGGGGTCCCTGGAAGTGAACCTTGGCTTTATATTGCTAATGGAATTTGAACCTTGGGGAAAAATACTTGAGCACCCCAGGTATAAATCATATAATATATAATTGAAATTTTTTATAATACATTAGTATCAAGCTTTACTTTGTGTAATTAAGATGCAGTTTTTTTGTAATTATTATTAAATCATAATTACAGTTCTTAAAACTGTATTTTTGTGCAATTAACTTATGGATTAAAGCAAACCTTATGGCGTAGAAGCTGTGTTTATTGTTAATTGGAACATCTGGCCACTGATTGGATGGATCTCACACCAGACACACCAATGGCAGCGTTTGTTTACAGTTCTGTGGGAGATGATGGGTGCAACAGTGTCATAATTTGCATATGAACATAAACAGCACTTCAGTCTGGTGCACCAGACCAAAAAATTAGGTAATAAGACTTTTTCAGAACTACTAATGAACCGTCCAAATGATGCTCCTTGTAAAGGGTCTAGTTTATTACCTTTTTGACTGTGTTGCACTGGAAATAGTGGACAATGTAGAATCGAGAGGCCATATCTGCATTGATGATAATTATATGTTTATGGGGGCAGTGTGTAGCTCATTGGGTTAGGACGCTATGCCTGTGATCGGAAGGTTGCCAGTTCAAATCCCAGGGGACGGCAGACTGATGTCACCATTAGGCCCTTGAGCACCACCCAGATCCTTCAGTAACTTCAAGGATTGTCTGACCCTGCTTTTGTGGGGGGGGGGGACATACATTGCTTTGGATAAAATATCTATTTAAATAAATTAACTGTTGCAAGCCAGATATTTGACATTTTCCTAGCTATGTATCTGAGTGACTGCAGAGCAAAACAGTTATTTTGCTGACTTTTACAGTCGCTTGAAAGTTGCTGTATTTTTTTTTTATTTAAAAATCACAGTTTATCGTCACTGTTGTGTTTTTCAGTATAAACTCAGGTTATCAAGTCATAGCCGTAATCTACATTATTATCGGAAAACATTACAGATATAACTGTGTCTGTCAGGCACTTTATCTGGCTTTTTCTGCAGGGCAGCGCTGTCCAGCTCCCTGCCTAGACCAAGAATAACATAGAAGAGTAAGTCCACATTTACCCATTTGCCACCGGATAGTGGGCTGCCATTTTCGGAGGGTTTTGTGCCATTTCCAGGCAGCAGAGATCAAAAACGAGGCAGAGTAAGGAAAGCACCCATTATGCAGACATTTAACTGTGAGTGTTTAGTCCAACAGTCACTCCTGGCCTTGCTACTGAGATATATGAACATTCATGCAGGATCGTTTACTTATTTAGACACTTTTATCTGAAGTGATGAACACTTTTTCGGGAAAGCAGGGTCAGCCAGACCCTAGAGCAACTGGGAATTAAGGGAGCTCAAGGGCCCGATGGTGACATCACTCCCCCAGTTATGGGATTCAAAGCAGCAAACTTCCAATCACAGGCACAGCGTGTAAACCTGCTGAGCCGCACACTGAAGATCACATTTGTAAATTGAAGGTGTTGATACTTTATAATTCAGAAATATATAAATGATTCTGTTGACGTTTAGGTAACACCGTGTTCTATATGCAGCCCAAATCCGCCCTGTTTTCTGTTTATTTCTTCTTTTTTATGATAAAACAGCAACTGTTTTTCCATCGTATTTACGCAGTATACCAAGTTAAATTGGAGGCCAACTGTAATCCGCATTGCCATATTCTGATATTAAGAAAGTAACTTCATCTAGCAGATATTTTACTTAATAATGATACATGTAACTAACTAAATATGTACTGGTACCAGTGGTAACTACTTCATCATATAGAAATCCATTTGTGAGCTTGTAGAGTCCATGATTATAAATTCTGAAATCTTGAGTTCACGACAATTTATTTGGGAGGGGGGATGGATTCCAGCACAGAAAGTACCAGAAAAACAGGTGGGGAGTCCCTGTAGGTGGCTGCTTGCGTAAGGGATTAGCGGGTAACCGTTGATCCTATTTGGGAAGCTGAGCTGGAGGCATCCTGCGATTCTGCAGGCCCTCGTCCTGAGAGCCTTCTGATCCGCAGGGTGGAATAATTCTTTTAACCCCTAGGATGATTTAATGCTCCTTCAGGCTGTGATTTGACTGTAGATGCCCATAGGGTCGTCCATGCAGTGTCTGGGTTCTTTCTTCGAGGTTCCTCCAGGGAAACGGGTACTCCAAGGTGAACATGCTGCCACCAGTATAGCCGCTGGGGCTATCTTTGGAGCCAGGATGCAGCATAGCAACAGGAATGCCAGCCATTTTATTGACCACACCGTGGATACTTAGTTTTGTGATTGGCTGGATGCTGCAGCATAACCTTCTCCCAAATGGTTCTCAAACCTGTAGCTGTCATTAACATAGAAGCTCCACCCCCTTTGAGATGATCCCATCCAATCGGTGTCCGCTTCTTTTTCGTCTAGGTGTCCGAGTTCATCCAATCGCTGCCCGGCTGTGAGGAGCAAGCCAAGCAGTTTAAGCAGGAGGTAAGGAGGCCGGAGTGTCCCTGGTGCCCTTCATGCAGAGGAGGAAGATGCACCATAAACAATAAGTAATATGTGATGTTAGCACTCTGCTCGTGATGCAGTGGCTACACTGCCAGGAAGGAGGGGCAAACTGCTGCAAAAAACATGCAGAGTTTGTAAGGATGTACTCAGTCTGAACGGCATGCAGTTTCTGCCAGAGATGCTTTTGCCAAAAGCTGAGTTCATGGTGATACATGAATCTATCAGGAGGCTGGAGTCTGAATTAAAAATTAGTCAAGGTGATGTAGCGATTGTACTGGAGACTGGGGCACATCAAAGACTGGAGTCTCTGGCAGCCCACTGTCACTGACAATATAATAGTTTAAAAAGAGAGAACGTAACAACCACTCACAATAGTTAGCATCAATCGCTAAATATTTTACTGGTTTTTATTGTTTTTACTGTCTTCCCCCATTATGGGGATCTGAATTGAATGAGCATGGTTGGTCCATCTTTTGTCCAGCAAATAGACGGGAAAGCCTTTTTACTGCTGACACAACGTGACATTGTGAAAATCATGGGAATGAAACTGGGGCCGGCTTTGAAGATCTACAACTCCATCCTGATGTTCAAGCACGCTGAGGACACCCGGCCAGCAGGGGGCGACGCCGACATTGACACCTGAAGCCAAAGTGACTCCACCGTGCACGCACACCTCTCCGAATCCGAGAGCAGCGGCACACAGATTGAGGTGGAAATAAAACAATAAACACCTGGTTTATACTAAATTATTTACGTGATTGTCCCGGTGGCCTTTTTCACCGCGACATGGCCTCTAAGCCGAGGTTTTGCCTTCGCAGCAGAATATTTGAGTGCAGCTCCAGAGCACATGTGTTTGTTTATATGTTTATAGATTTTTGCTTGCTGTAATGTTCCACAATAGGCTGCAGAACTGACAATCGCCATGTGTAGGGATGGAATCTCACTGAGGCTGTTATCTGCTGGGTCACAATGGTGCTACCATCATTCCTAAATATAAACGGGAGACCAGATTGACTTCTCATGCATCGTCTTCTTTTACCTACTGAATCCAATCCAGAAGCAACCTGCTAATTTTGCGGACTTTTATTTAATTACATTTTGTTCAAATGCTATATAATTTCACTGTACCAAACTACTGATTCATTCATATTTATTGTGAGCTCTTTGCAAGTATTTGCAAGTGAAGGAATTTAATATATTGTGTACCTCTGGAACATCAAAAGAGTTTAAGTTGTTACAGATTTTATTTAATATTCTATTACACATTTCAGAGTTTTTAACAGGGAATTGGATAGTTAGAAACAATAGTTGTGTAGGAATATAATACTTAGTTCTTAAAAAGCAGTACTTTATATCTTTTCAGTAGCTAAAGCATCATATTGACTGATGGTTTCATTGCAGACAGTCTATATTTTCCCTTTTATTACATCCTGGCATGCAGAAGTTCTTTTGTTCCATGGGGATTTAGGCAGATGTACGAACAGGTATGACAGCAAACATACTTCAGGAAATTAATGAACTGGTTACAGCTCATTTCAGCCTTGCCTTTTTTAAAAAACAAAAGAACCTATGAAAACACAAAACTTGTAGTTTGTCGTTTATAGCCAAGTAAGATACAAAAATAAATAAATCTATATTTGCTATGTATTGTAAGAAATGGTGCAACGCCGAGGACTGGAGCACTCGCTCTTCGCGGTAACCCACTGGATTTTGGTAGCTTAATCAACAGGACAGCAACAAACCTTCAGGAATGTGAATCTGTTTAATGTCAAAGATCTTTTCCAGAGGTCTTCTATCTAAACATTTAGAGTATTCAGATATATATATATTTTTTTCTTTCCGTGCTTTTACTTCTGTGTTCAGAGAACGAATTCTCTGTTTTCCTTAGTGCATGACATGTACCAGAGTAAGCAGGCATAAGCTCTGGCCACTGGAAGTGACAGTCTTATCATAAAGTTTACTATACCTGTTTGTAATGTACTGTACATGTTTATTGTACTACGTTCTTAACTTTGAATTTCCACTTTATACAATAAAAAGACTATCAAACCTCATGATTAGCCCCTTATCATTGAAGAAAACAATGGATAAGTCACGCTCGCTGCTTTAATTTTGTGGTTTTTCTAAGCTTCCTTTTAAGGGGCATCTTTGTAACAATCACCCAAATAGTTAGATAAGGAGCCTTGTGATTTTCAAAGTGCAGACGTAACTGTGCAGATGTACGATGGCTCAGATTCAATGCAGCCTGGAAATTTCTTATGGCTGCAGAACAAACAGAATGATGTGTTCAGATGATTGAGCTTCTGTCTCTTGTGATAGATGGACAATTACTCGTGCATATTTGAACGACTTGTAAGAAGTTCTTCACAAAAAGAAGTTCCAGTGAGTTCTCATTTATGAAGCCATAGAAAGCAAATTGTTCCTTAATGTTTTGCCGAATTAAACTTAACACAAACAGTAACGACCAAATGGACTGATTAATTTAAACAGTCAAGAGTGATTTCAGGGTCTTGTTATTTTAATGCCAACAGTCACTTAACATGTTGTATAACATCTTGGTATACTGCCCTCTGGATTGTTTACATGCTTATGTGAACCATCATTCCAGTGTAGCACTTGTAGAAGATGCACATTATTATATTGGCATCTCTTATTTGACCACTTCCATAAAAATGGGGGCTGTGCAGTAATTACGGCCTAGTTAATGAAGTTGCACCTATAGAAGTTCTTCAGAGAAGTGCTTTGGAAATCAGGTGGTTTAAAACTGGTCTTAACATACAGCCTCACGTTCTATCCCTCAGAGAACAGCGGTACTTTTGAAAACAAGTACATTTTTAAAGTAAACAGCGGTGGAGATGTGTTGTTTTAACCACTGGTGAACGGGGATGGGCAGAGCTCAGTGGGTGACGGAGACATTGCTCCGGAACCGAGTGAAGCCGTAAGCCTTGGGGTGGAGGAAAGGAGCGCGATCCAAAAATTCAGAGACGGACGGTCTCTGCAGCACGGTAATAACTGAGCCGAAATTAATCTGAGGAACAGGTGGCAGAGAAGGCGTGGAGGAAAAGCGTGTGAGGAAGCGTTCCATAAGCACAGTGAGAGCATGAGGGGGACTGGGTGACAGGCCGTGTGTCACAGAGATAAGCACCCATACTGGCTGATTCCAGAGGATTGGGGTCAGAGAGACCCCGCCTTCTTCGAACCCTGTAAACATGCCCTTGACAACGTTAATTACAAACGTTAGGAAATTAGACTAGGAATCATATTTGTTTAAAGATAGACCAGCAAATACATTTTTTTTCTGACTGAAGCAATTAAGTAACAATTTACGCGGTAAAATGTAAGTCTGTGAGCAGCAACTGCAATAATGTTCTATGACATTTGATGGTGGAGCTGAGATTCGTGGCAAACTATGAGCAGATCTGGTTTTAAACACCTACAGCTTACCTATACAGGGCTATTCGTCCAAAACCTGAATGATGTTAGCTGGTTAATTCGGACTACGGTTTATCAGTGAAATTAACTTAAAGGAGAGGTTTCATAGCAGTGTATAGCAATACATCAATATACATTCATTAAACTGTTCTTTGGAAATAAAATATGAATCTTTAAATTTAGATAGGAACCTAATTTTCCTAAAAGCCTCAGGGATATGATTTTTTTTCTTGCAGTTTAATGAAATCATTTATGCTGCTGGCTGAAGGAGAGGTCTCATCGAAAGGGACGGAGCACTGGGTGATGAGCCGCCTTCATAGGGCTGCTCTTCGCCTTTCCACTTACGAGGCGTTTATGTGACGCTGAAAACGTCCTTCTTCAACTAAAGGTCTTTGAATTGTGTGCTATTTTTACCTGATTTGCATTCACGAATAAGTGTCATATGTTGCATTTGGTGGTGTTGATTTACATAAACTCTTTGAAGCGTTACCTTGCTGAAAAAAATAACCTAAAAAGAATACATTAATATTGTTGTTGTTGTCGAGAATTTTACTCGACGTTTAAGGTATATCTTTAAAAAATTAGTAGTTAATATCATTCCACTTTGCCTTAAGGACGCAGAGGATATGTGGAAACGGATTATTTAAGGGTCATTATTTTAACAATAAGGGTGAGAATTATTTTATAGCAAGTCTAATAATTACTAAATGTAACAGCAGTTGCTTAAGGAGTATTTAAGTAACGCCCTCTTGCAAGATTTCCTGACACACGCGTTCCTACTCCACACCCCCACCCAAATACTCTCAGCCTCCATACAATGAACAGTTTTTCCTGTTACACTTCCATGATCCTCATAGGAAATTTCGATTTACTTGAGGTGTTTCGGCTGCAATAAAGTAGTTGTAGTAATATATGCAAATTAACTTCATTTTAGGCACTTCCGATTAATCAGCAATGGAAAACCATGTGCGGTTTACTGGAATATACGTTCTTACCACAGCGAGCTTTTATTATTTTATTATTTATAACCACCTTTGTCATTGAAAGCGCTGGATATATTTTAAAGGAGCGACTTGCATCATCATTCTACGCTGTGGCATCAATGCAAAGACAGTGTGATGAGGTTATAAACGCAATTAGATTGTGCATTTATGGGGTTTCTTGGCCTTGTTCCTAGTGTTGTCCGCATATCGCGATATGCTGAAGAGGTAGACGCACCTGCTCCGGTGCAGTTAGCCGACTCATTCTCCAGTTAGCTGGGCACCGCGTCTCCAGCGGAGTGTTTAGGGAGGTGACTACTTTAGTCCTGCTGCAGATTCATGTTAATCGCCGCTGTGGTATCGTAGCAACGACGCTGTATATCCACTGTAGCATCAGCATCATCGTCGCCAGTGGCTGGCAGCGCAAAAACTCACCATTAGTAACTCAGCGGAGCTCTCCGACTGACGTTCCTGGGAGGACTGCGCCGGTATGCGGCGGGATTTCAATGGGGGCTACAGCGCCATGCTTGGAGAAGGCGTCCATCCCTTATCTAATGGAGTTACGTGGAGTATCTGACCTTTCCTTCAAATGCATAAGGCACACACACCCGGAGAAACTTTGTCTTGGCGATAACAACTAAGGGATGGCTTTCTGTCCCTTCACTGGCTTCTTTGGTGAGTGAAGTCGATGCTTTGGAAGTCATTTCATGAATTTCAGAAATGTTGTGGTTCACCCCTTATTGATAAATTGTAAATAGAGAAGTAGAATAGCCTTTGTGTGATTTTATCTTTTAATAACTGCTATCTTGTTGCTACGAGGTCTTGTGTGGCTTGTCATTAACTGGTTAATGACTTATCTGCAGATTATATAGTACGTTATTAAGCATACCGAAACGTTATCATCATTGAGTACTTGGTTCGTATATACAGTATGCTGATGCATGCGTCTTCCACTCATTTCACTTTTCTGGTATTTTATTAAATCAAACCTGCGTTTTACATCATTGAACTTACTGGACGATGTATACTGTATGATGTAACTGAAAACAACTGAGCACATGGTATTGTATCAAATAATGCGACGTGCAGGTGTTTTTCACATAGAAATCAACTGAACTTTCTTTAATTCTTCTTGAGCTTCTTTATTCCTCATTATAGGTGTTAAAGTAGCGTGCGGGACTGCGCACAACGCAGGGACCGCGATTGGTACAGTATATGTTTTTTTGTATTCACATAGCCTGTATTAGACTGGGGTTTGCGTGGTTCAGTAACGTTTGGAAACCACATTTCAGTTACTATCGATCCATATTTTGATATTCGTTGACAAATAGTAAACCAGCTGGAATTTTACTGCGTGTTTTGTGGTCTCCGTATTCGCGCTACTGTTTAGAAGCCGACTCCCAGATGTATTACAGTATTTTGTAATGCTGGAAATGCGGGCTTTGGATTTTCGGCGAGATGAATTTACATAGCCCGACACTTGCAGGTAAATTGCAAAATAAAATCATTATGTGTTTTCATCGTTGTTATAGGAATAGCTGCCCTTTTTATATTTAAGTTTTAACAATATCAAAAGCCGTGTTGGCTACTGTAAACCGCGCTTTGCTCCGGAGAACTCAGCGCTGACCGCACCCGGAGCCAATCCGTCAGTGTTTGGAGGTCAGATCACTGTAGTTGATATAAATGCGTTGTATCTGCATGGACTCAGATTATAGTATACAGTATAGACATTGAGATGACATTGTTATTGCTTATAAAGTTGAGGGCCGTAATTATAACTAAACAAAGAATATTTTCTCAAATAGTAATTGCAAAATAGTTTCATGGCAATACAAAAAAAATCAACTGCACTAAATAGCAGTAGGCTTACAGTAGCTTAGATGGTGCCATTTGGTTTGTGTTGCTTATTTATGATGGTTTTCTGGTTTTTGCCAATTTATTCAAATAGTGTGATGCCAACAAAGTTCTGCAGCTGTCCATTAAAAGCATAAAATGATAAAAGTGTATTGTAAGGTCCTCACTGAAAGTTTATCTGACTTTTTATCCGAATTTTGCTTTATTTGAATTTTGATACGTAACCTGTGTGTCACCCGGTCTGGTGCGTTTATAATCCTGGATATACATTCATGTTTCCTAAATCAATTAGGATAATGCGCTATCTTTATTACATCTCATGTTGATCTCATAATCTCAATGCTTTTTGTTCGTGGTCATTCATCTGCATTGCTAATGGAGGGTTGGGGAATGGCGCTAAGTGCCCTAAGCTTTAAGGTGATCCGTAGAACCCCAACAAACCTTTCAGTCTAATTTAGATTTAAAAGCCCATATCGCAGTAAATGGGCGTCTCAACTATTCCATTGTCTTCTGTGATTGGTATTGGGGAAAACCCCGGAAGGGAATATGGCTGTCTCAGGACCGCAGCGCTTCACTGTACTGAGATTTATGTTCTGCTGGAGATACCATGTGAACAAAGCTGGGACTTAAAAAAGCAAATCCTTCGCAATATTCGATTGCTTGAAGATATGGGGGGCTACATTTTACAGTCAAAATGTAGACCACTAATGGAGTCTTCACGTTTTATGGTCATCTTAGTTTAATTGCGACTTACTGCTTAAGACCCTTAAGAGATAGAGAAATCATTCTTATTGCCTAATTATTCCGCACATAAGTAAGATGATTAATACTAGGCCATATTCATTACATAGGCATAGTAGTTAAAAATATGGCCTTGGAAGTAGATTTACGTATAAGTAGTGCCGGTGTTTCCGTGGGAAAAGTCTTTCAGATGAAATCAGGTTAAATACTTTTCACCATGAATTCCAACCATAATTTTCCGTCCGAACAGCGAAACCAAGCATTTAATTTTGATTTTCATGGTGCGGCCGAAGTCCCCTGAAACTAGTTAGGTTTAGCGAATAAGTCTGTGCTGAGTTAAAGCGGAAGTTTGGGCTGGGGGTGGCGTGGGGATTACTGACGCGCGCTTATATTCATTTCCAATCCGTTTTAGCCGGAACAATTTTCCTGCCAATCAGTAGTTAAGACTGTTTCCTTTACACTTTGCGATGGCCGCCTCTTCCCAATATTTGTATTTGGAAGGATCTTTAGTTTTTTATTCTAGATTTTCCATTGCATCATGTCATGCGTTTCATTGCAATTACTCTAGTTAATTACGTCGGTTTTAAAACGCCGACTATTATTAGGCTCTTACACTTTGGCAGGGGATTAGGTGCCATTTTATTGTGACAAATTTCTCATCTGGTCGTTTAAACTTGTAATAAACACGTTACGCTTTTTACAGGAAGTCCTGTGCTGCAATCGGCCCGTTTGTGTGAAAATCCTGCGTGATTAAGCGTTCAAAATGTATTTAAGTACAGAAACGGTTCAAGTGAGGTTAACAGTAATTTCGTAATTGTTACAGGTAAACGTTTTTGTTTAATTTCATCATTACAACTATGTCTGTACAGGGTAGGCTATGTATTTTGGTTTATATTGTAGCCAAGCGTCACGATATTGTGTATGCAGAATAGTAACACATTAATCCTGCTTCAATATTATTAACAAAGCAGCACTGGGTGGTCTGACTGACAGATTCCTCTATATAATTTTGACTGCATAGCCTCTTCCACAAATTGGCAAACATCCTCACTGTAGATGTCAAGCATTTGTTTTAAGGGGCTTGTCCATTAAAGTTGCTTGGAAGGGGAGATCCGTCCTGCTGTTATCTTTATCGGTTTTTGTGGGGCCAAAATAAGATACGCAGGGGGCCTTTGACAAACGAGGGCTGCTTCGTGATGAAGCAGGGATGGGATGTAACCTGTACAGCAGAGAGTAAATGGCTGCGAGTAACATTTATGGTAATGAGAGGCATTAATCAAAGGTTACCGCAGCCTGGAGATACCGAGCACACAGCAGAAGAGCCTCCGTTGGGTGTCCTTGGAGAGCTGCGCGCTGGAAGCTGCAGGATAAGGCCCCCCGCCGGCCCCGTGTAGCGCTTCATAAGACTTCCAGCGCCGACCTGGCGCCTCCATGCAATTTTTCATCTTCCCTTACAGTTAAGGGGCATTTCGTTAAGCGGAGTCAGTGTGGTGTCCCGTAATTTTAAACACAGCGAGAGGTAGGCCTGCTCATATCTCGCTATAGCTATTACCCTAGACGGTCATTTTAAAGTTGAGATTAGGGTGCTGATGCTGCTAATAATGTAATGAGATGAATCAAAGTTTTAAAAATAAGCGTCTGATTAATTCATCTTAACACATTTATGTAAAACATCGGAGGTTCTTTTAATATTCATTTGAGTTAGCTGTGGTCCCTTATTGTCAGAGTACGTTATTCTGGATGTACTAATTCCAGTTCGTACACTTTATATCCTGTTTGGCTTTTTAGCTGCCATCTGTATCACTACTTTGCCTTAAGAAAATTTTATATTCTTCCGGTTAAAAGACTTAAGCGTTTTACCTCCCTGTTTTTCCAACATATGTCATTGATACTCATGTGAAAACGTTGTATTGAGGCTTACAGGTGTGTAGTAGTTAAGGAAATTAACTGGGGGCAAAATGTGGTGCCTTTATATCTAGATGAGACTGCTGTTATACCCTAGAGCGTGGAATCAAGCTTCTGATGCATAATGTAACAGTACGCAAATGTTTAAGAGTAAAAAAACATCCTTAGTAACTGCATTAGGGCTACCAGAAAAAAAAATTGAATTACAATCCCAGTTAGCCAAACTAGGTGTTTGAGACTGTTGTAGAACAGATGTGCGTTTCAGTTCTGCATTGTAACTGTCACAATAGCCGCATATGCTGGCTCATGTAGATGCTGAACTCTTTAAATGCCTGTTTGTTCTCATACTTCCATTGCATTCCGGTTCCATTATTATGCAAGAAAACAACAGAAGCTATTTTCCATTGCAGCTTATCAACTTAATCTTATGACGGGGATTCAACGGCGGCGCTCAAAATTGAAATTAAACTTAATCTCGCAGACAACATAAACATCAAAAACGGTGCTTACTTTTCTCTCTCCTCATTATCTTCACACTAACTATGACCAGCATGCTCATTAATTCAGCGTCAGCTGCACCATCGCGAAACTGATCTTGCCATTGACACGCGTATCCGTCCGTTGATGTTTGACGTCCTTCGGCTGGTAAAACACATAAACAAATTCCTTCTCACGTAATGCAGGGTTCTGTAAGTTTTCACAAAGTTTGAGAAATTCAATTAAAATTTAACCCATTATTTTTTTATGTTTTTTAACAGTGTGGTGAAGTTCTCACATAGCCAAAGAGCAAATGCACATATAAAAAAATCCCCATATAGGCCTAATGTTTGGACAAAAGTAATCTCAGTGCATTTCTTATTACTATATTAGAGTATATTTTGTGTTGGTTTTCCTTGCATTGCAGTAAGGTTCAGTACCCTCCCTTCCATTTTAACAGTGAAGGAAAGGAATCAATTAGGACTCAATTAATGTGGACGCTTAAGCCGGGAAGGCGTAAGGCTGGAGACGAGGGGAGGCTCTAAGGTGTTAGACACTGACAGCCATACCTCCCAAATGCACGATAGCCTGCCTACGATCCGAGGCGCAATCAGCGCAGTTTACAAAGCTCACTTTCCAGTTCCCGTCCATCTGAGAAAGGGAAGCTAATGAGCCTTTTCCCTTCTGGCCGAATGCTATTAGGGGGGTCGCTCCTGCGCCACAGTCATATTCCGCGGCAGAGCACGTCAACGCAAATAGAGAAAAATGATCGCAATGTCAACGACTTACGGCTCTATCCTCTTACTACTGCATTGCCGATTAACGGTGTTCAGCCCTTGCAAGATTCACAACCTCCTGCGTCTCTATATTCCTCCCAACCAGTGCAGCTATCTACAGATTAGTGGCTTGTACGTATATTTAAATTTACTCTACACGTAATTTTAGCAAATTACAAAGTCTGGAATAATCTAACAAGCTATGTGGTTAAAAACATGGAGATGAACCGTAGTTTTAAACTTAGGCTATGTGCGCCCGCGAGCGTTCAGTGGCCGCAGATGCTCGTTAATGCAGACAACCTACATCCACCAAACACGGAATCGTATTTTATATCTTATATTAAGTTTATTTACTGTGTGGTTAACTATTGGTGCAGCTAAGACGTCTGATATAAGTGGTTTTCAAAAGCGGTGTGATTGTTGATGCCATGCAGCCATGGCGGTTTTAGCATTTCCTGGGATTTTCACTTCCTACAGTGTCTACATAAAAACACATGCATTGAGTGGCAGTTCTCTTGCCGAAAAGAGAACTTAATGAGAGGTCAGAGAATGGGCAGACTCGTTAAAGCTAGCAGGAAGAGCAGAAGTACAAAAAAGCTCAGTAAGAAACATCTCTCTTTGAAATGCTTCTGGAGGTGAAAGCGAGTCCTACCTGGATCTATATGTAAAAAGTGGCCATTAGTGTAAAGCAAACCAGCAGCAGCAGTTGATTGGCTTAAGGAGAAAACTGATCCCGTAAAGACTTTTCCCAGAACAGAATAGTAGCAATTTAGACAATAGCTGCAATGGCAGTACAAAGTGATAATATTTCCCCCTCCCCCCGCACCATGACTTTAAAAACAAATTCATTGGGCGTTGCATATAAAATCCAGCTCGAAAAAAAGTGGATGACATGAAAAGGCAGGTTTTGTTTACTCTTCATTGAATTGTTACACAATTTAACCGTATAGATTATTTATAAAGCCCCACCGACTATCAGCCATAATTAGCCATACTTAATAAAATTACATAGGCCTACCTACGGGTCTAGATGCTAGTAAAACAATCCCCTTTTCGTGTTATTTTTGTGCTTTAGTCCGATTTCTGTCCTTTTTAAGTCCTATAGCAGGGGTGCCCAACTCCAGTCCTGGAGGGCCAGAGCCCTGCACATTTTTGGGTTTCCCCTCATTTTCAACTCCTTGTGCTAATTACCACACAGTTCTTGAGCTGAATAATTTATGGTGGAACAGGGAAAGAACTAAGCTACACAGGGCTCCGGCCCTGCAGGACTGGAGTTGAGCACCCCTGTCCTATAGGCTAGCTACCTGACGCTGTACTTACATATCTATATCTATATGTCATAGAACAGGAGCCGTCCTTGACAGCTTGTTTTTAACAGGCCTATTAGTTAACCTAATTATCCGACTTGGCAACGTACTGCGCGATCTCGTAACAACATATGGGTAATTAACTTCATTAATGATTTACTGATTTAAGACAGCACAGGTCCGTGCAAGATCGCTGAGAGAGAAATGAAAAATGCTGCGATTGGTTGGTTAATAATTCAGTCCAAAATATTCGACTAGTACAGGATTTTACTAAAACGTTTTGTCCGTCTGCACTTTTAGTACAGTAATTGCGAGTACTACCAGTTATCTGCAGTAATAACCGATATCTCCGTAACTTAAGTTCTATAACGCTAAACAGATAACACGTCTCTAATTACGATGTATTTTATTTTTATTCTAATTTATTTTTACTGAAGCAGTTTGCCCCACTAGACAGCAATACTGATTTGCAATTCACTTCATTATACATGCATGTTATTCAGCCTGAAATTACGGTTAATGTCTATACACAGAAGTACACGTTACATTTTTGTAGTAATTTGCGGGAAATTGTGTCATGACAATTAACTAGCTCCTTTTCTCGAGGCTTCAATCTAAATCTATTTTGATTGTTACTCTGTCTTTGTTATCGGTAAGGAAACCTAGTTTCAGCATGTGATTTCAGATCAGCGGAAGATCATTTATGTTCATTAGGTTGTTTGTGACAGGCTGCTGGCTGGAAATTGATTTTGCCTTAAAAAAGGTTTCAGAAAGCATCAATAGACGTGTGACAGAATTTGTTGATTCGTAAATCGGAGTACCAGTGAAATAAATAAATTACTTTTAAAAAAAAGGTTTGGTTAAACATCTTCACAGTCAGATGTTTAATGTAAAATGCATATAGTTCATTCGGTTTAATTCTATTAATCAATAAATCTATAAAGCTTAAACAGTTATAATTACACAGGAGTTTCTCTTTCTCTGTCAGGTGATTCATTTCATAGACCAGTGGCCAAGTAAGAATGAGAGAGGACTGTTTGATTCTCTGTCCTTTAACATCTGGGGGTGTGCTACAAAGCAGGATTTCTGTTAGCTGGGTTACATAAGCCAGAAGTGATAATTGTCCTATAGGAAGAGAGATAAGTGACATTCCTATTCGATAATCCTTACATTTGGCTTCAGTTATCTGACTAATTTCCCTAACTATTATTAACATCAGGAGCGATTATAGGATTTGACCCATGGATCAGATTTTCTGAGCGGTCCCCTGCGATTAAATCTATATGAAATGTGTATGAAAATACAGAACAAATTGCTAAATGGGTTTAGAAAAATATGTTTTTCAGAGAGGCTCAGACAAAAAATAGGGCAGCTGTATCCCCCTAAATAGGGTCTATAATAGCCATGCATAACATCTAGCCATCTTTCATAACAGCTTATCCAGAACAGGGTCACTGTGCCATATTAAAAAGGCATGCAAAACAATTTAGATTGACAGAACCTTTAAAAATAAATAAGACTGTTTTATGACTCTGGACTGACTGTCCAGTAACCGGAAAGTAACAGTAATGGAAGGAATGGATGTTGAAATCGTGGTGAGGGCCGGGAATAAAAGTGTCAATTTCTTGTCTTCCCAGGATGACTGACAGCTCCGCCATCCAATCTGGATCATGATAGCCACAGGAGGTCTCTTGCGGATCTCAGCCAGGCGTCAGGACTCCCTGCATTCCAAGAACCAGTTGGAGAAGAAGCGCAAGAAGAAGGCCAAGAAGAAGAGGAAGAACGATGTGGTTGTAGTCAGGGGCAAGCTGAAGTTGTGTTCCATCTCGGGTTTGGTCGCTGCCCTGGGGATATTGGTCCTGCTGGTGGGGGTTGCAATGGCTGTTCTGGGCTATTGGCCCAAGGACTACCCGCTTTATCAGACACCCAAAGTCTCAATGAAAACTGAGGAGGTATATGACAAAACACTGTCCAACTGGACAGGCAGTAATTCAGTCTTAAATCAAATGTACAGTGAATTCCCCAGCAGCAATTTATCCAACAGCACCTCAACCGTTGCACCCCCTGCTGTTGGCTTCTTCAGGGAGTTCTTAGCCACGTACCTGCATTCAGACAAGCTGAAGGTTTTTGGGCCCCTAATCATGGGAATTGGGATATTCATCTTCATATGTGCCAACGCAGTGCTGCACGAGAACAGGGACAAGAAAACCAAAATCATCAACCTCCGGGATATCTACTCCACTGTCATTGACATGCACAGCCTTCGGGCCAAGGAGTGCACGCCGCACAATGGCTTTGTGAGTCACGCCCAGCCGCAGGCCGCCGAGGGCCAGCCGCGGCGCAACTGCAGCGCCGCCCTGCTGGCCAGGAGCTCCTGGCCCTCGACGTTCTCCAACAGGCAGCAGGAGCTCTGGTTTGAGAACCTATCGAAGGGTAGCTTGGCTCAGGACAGGGAAACGTTCATTGATGCAGTCTACAGCATATATAAGGAGCAGAACAGGACGGCAGAAGTGATGCTGCTGCCCAGGCAGAGAGAGGCTGAGTGCACAGCCACCTCCTCCATGACTGCATCCACTCTGCCAGCGATAAAACTGAACCCCAGTGTTGAGGAGAGCCAGCCTCCAGCGCCGATGGATTCAGAGAAGGCCCATAAGGACGGGGGAGAGCCTGGTCATGAGCCAGAGAGCAATCTGGCAGGCTGTAGTGGCCCCACATCCCCGCAGGCTGACACATACACCCCCCCGGGCCCCACAGATGTCTATAAGAGCTCCGGTAGCCTGCGGGGGGCGCCAGAGGGCTCACAGGCGCAACTGCTGCCCCCATCCCCTCGACAGAGGCTGAAGAGGTCGCACTCATCCCTCGGTACCCTCTCCGATTACCCCAGGTCAGTCGACCTGGAGTCGTGCGCATTACCGGCCTCCGACAGGCAGGGGGCGAGGACGCGGCGCTTTAGCTGCTCACGACTTGAGTGTTCCGGTATCTGGGGTTACATCAAGCTGGGGGACCTGGGGGGGGATTCTTTTGAGTCCTCAGAGGCGGTGTCTTCCAGCCGAGCCGTCTCAGCGGAGGCGTTGTTAGAGGGACAGAGGCCCCCGGTGACTGGTGGCCACAGAGCTGGCAGCAGTGAGCCGCATAGGGGACGGGTGACCACACAATACTTGAATACAGAAACTCTTTTGCCAGGATCCAAAACCAGGGCAGCGCTGGATGAAGGGGAACCTGGAAGCTCGGACATTTGAATGAATATATCTCTTTATGAAAGATCATTTGCACAATTTTATAAAGTTTGAAAGGTCTGTGAAACTTGTTGCAAAGGGCACAACAGAAGTAATGGATGGCAGTTCACACTTACTGCCCAACTCCCCGTTAGGGACACTTTGCTATTGTAATGCAATCAAGCATAAAAAAAGATTCTTTTAAATTTGGTTTGACGATATGCGAATGGGTTTGAAATTATAGATGCTTTTTTTAGGAGTTGGTAGCTCTGTTGTGACCCGTGGAAGATACCATAACCCAAAGAACATCCAAATGTAGGAATTTCATATGTTTGCCTCTGTTTTGTACTTCCTTTCACGGCAGGAAAGCCGTGGAATACTGTCATCCGACTTACCGACTTCATGGTGTGTATAAAAAATGAACGTAAACACTACTGTTCTCTGTTAATACTCATAGTTAATCCACCAAATTCACTCAAATTGGAACTGCTGTCCAGCCAATATAAATTATATTTCATTTCTTGAATAGCTTATTATTTATTATGGCAAATATTTTGTATTGATAATTTTTAACAAGTTTGAAACCCAGATTAGCAATATTATGCTTAACGGATTATAATTATTTATGGGGAAAAAGAAAAGTAACAATGTTTGCTGTTACAAACCAGTTATTTCAAAGAGATATGCTGTCATTTAATTTTATATGCCTGGCAAGCTTGAGTAGGACTTTACATCTATACTGCTATTTTGGCATGAGTTCAACCCGGAGTTTTGACATGCTCACCGGAGTCTTGATTTAACTTGGCCCTTGATGAGAAATGTAATCTGACGTCTGTAGCACCCAAATTGCTTAAGTTTCAAAATAAATGAAAACTGATTCTGTGCAAGACAATTATTTTTTTTATGTTAATACAGTGGGATAATAGCACTGAGAGAAGACCGCCAGAGTTCAGCCTAGCAAACGAAAGCTATATATAGTATCTTCAAATTCCTTAGCGTCTCCATGAATCCGGATTCTCTGTCAAAGATGTTTTTCCTTTCTGCGAAACCAGGAGGAATCAAAGATATGCTCATTTGTGACATCTTCAGGGCACATTAAATGTAATCTCTCTTCTTCAGTGCTTATGTTGCTGGTGCAAAATAAAAACTGTGCATTTGACTAAATGGTTAAGGTCATATTATAAGTGCCAGTTGTTGGTTTCCCAGCAATATATCTGAATTGCTCTTAGGAATTTGGCCAAAGTGAAAAAAAAAAAATGTCATGAAATATTACAAGAAACCCAATGTTCCAAAAAGCCACTGCCTTTAATTCCTCTAAGTGAACGGGACACACAGACTCCCTATGATGTACATTAAACAAAAAGCTCTTATTTTAACTGCTGTTCTTTTCGTATTTAATGTGATTGCAGGCTTCTTAACCTCCAGGATTTCATCTGGTGAAATGCATGCATGTTAGAAAAGTTCACTCTCATGAAATATTCTTTGACTGGAAGTGGGGCTGAGATATGCGGGGGGTATATATAAAGGCGGGGCCACATGGCCACTGGCTCCAGCTGAAAGCTGATTGGCTCCCAGAGGGCCCCTTCCCCTGTCACTCACTGATTCAAAACATATCATTTCCTAATGATAAGGTTGGCCCCTCTTGTAGGCCCCACTTTAAAAAATCTTATACTCGCCCTCAGAGGTCTGCGGAGGACAGCTAATATAGCAAAACTAGCAAATAGACTCCATCACTCAAGCTATAACACAAAAGCAGGAATGATGCCCCTTTAAGGGGGACAGGCTGGAAAAAGCGACGAGTGAGAGATGGAGACCCCAGAGTAACACAGCTAGCAAAGCCTCATACACGCTGACTGCAAAGAGGAGCCTCCTCTCTGCTCTCCCCAGCCCTCCTCTGTGTGCCACTATCAGCCCTTAATGGTCTAATTAGTCCAATCAGGGTCATTTAGGTTTCATTAACAGAGGCCTCTGTGGGGATGGGGTTGGTGATCAGTTGCCATGGAAATGCTAATGACGAGCCAAACCCAGCCCAATGCTTTACCTTTACGTCCTACTGGCGTGCAACCGCTGTAGGGTTTACCTAACAATGCGTTGTAATTCATCTAAGATGCACACTAAACCGGGCTCTAGGAGTCACTGTTAGGCATCACCATGGGCGTCGTTAAGCCCCGAGTATTTTAGCCCCGATGCCAATCTTCCTTCGAAAATAAAAAAAAACTCAAGCCCCAGGTAATATTGACTTCACCCTTCAATAATCCTGACTGATCGTTTCAAGCTAGAAAAGCCTCAGGGCATCACAGCTTCCCTGGGGCCATTTGTGGTGTTTTGCACCTGCCCTCTAGCCTACAGTTTCCAAAAGGTGCCTTAGGTACACACAAGTAAAAGGGAGATCCAGGTCGATGGGATGAATGTACAGAGGGAATACAGGCCCAAAAACTGCCAGCCTACAATCCTTCCTGGCTTCCTGACCATAATCATGGTTCATCTCCATATCCAAAGGATTTCTTGCTTAGCCAGGTAACTTGTCAGATTTAAGGTAGTCTGGGGTAAATGTAAGTAAAGTCCATTTCAACTGGTATATGTTTAAATCTGACAAGTTATCCAGGTAAGCAAGAAATCCAGCCTTGTGATACAGGCCCCTGGTCCACTGCTTCTGTCAGCACAAACGCTCCATCAATCATCAGCTTCCCAGTCATGAAGGTCCCTCCACAGACTCTTCCATAGCCCCCTTCATCCTGCGTTTGAACAAGCTCTGCATCACAACACAAAATGGGTCAATTACAGTTATGAATTCTTAATATGCAATATATATCTCTATTATCACAAATATTTATATGTGTATTGTATACAAAATATAAATTGTGAATGAGATCAATATACTATTCTAAATTAATTATTAATGGATATTCTAATAGACATATAAATATTTGCATGAAGTGGTTGTAAATATAGTAATAAACAATTATGATAATGGGCGAACACCTCAAATAAAAGAGTTGTTTCACTTGCGCTTGACACATCGTCTTACGGTCCACTGGCGACGCCTCCCGACTGTGACGTCGATCAGAGGGCTGCAGTTTCCATCTGTTCTCCGAGGAGGGGACGGCTCAGGTCTTCCTGATCGGGGAACTGGAGCGAGCGACACCAGTCCCCGCTGTTAGCCGGGGGTTTATATATTGTATCAGACATGCCTGTCACGTTCTGCCTCATCAGAGTGATAAAATATAATAACGAAACAAGATTTCACAGCATTTCAATCGTTTGGAGTAATTAAGGGGCTTCTTATGTAGGAACTGTGCACAAGTATGGATAGATAGATAGATAGATAGATAGATAGATAGATAGATTAGATAGGTAGATAGATAGATAGATAGATGGATGGATGGATGGATGGATGTCCCAGTCACTGCACTGGGAAATTGGGACCCACACAGACCACAGGATGGGCCGTCCTGTTGGCCACAGTGTCCCCGTCACTGCGCCAGGGCTACGGGATCCACACAGACCACAGGATGGGCTAACCCGCTAGCCACACCAACACCTCTTCCAGCCAGGCCCAAACCTGCTTATCTTCAGGTGGATTACCTAGTCTGAACCGCAGGTGGGGTGCTTGTTTTGAAAACCAGACATATATAGGGATGTCTTTGCTTCTTAAGACTTTGATTGATTTATATTGTTTAAAAAGCATCAAGAAGGATTTATCTAGCTGCCATGCATTTGGGTTATTATCCCCAGGCCAAGGTCACGGTAAACGAGGGGTGATTAGTGGCCCCTCACCCAGGCCAGGCTCCCAGCACCGTCTCAGGTATTACGGCTCTGCTGCTTCACTGAGGCCACCTGCTAGGATTCCTCTGCCTTTACTTCAGCCAGTTGGCCAGTGTTTCTCAGCCCAGTCCTCAGGACACACACACAGTCCACATTCTGGCTCCCTCCCAGCGCCCAGCACACCTGGACCAGGTATTCGGTTCTCTTGATTGTTTGTTTCATTCTTGATTGGTTCAGGTGTGAACCAATCAAGGTGGGAGGGAACCAAGATGTGGACTGTGTGGTGGTCCCCGAGGACTAGGCTGAGAAACACTGCGAAATACTATACATGATGTTATATATGCACCCACATCATTCATATATACAAACATATGGTGTATATGTGTATATATGAATGTTGCATGATGCGAGGCGTACATGTGCAAATAAAATGAATATTCACAGTTTTGTAAATGGAACCGTCAGCAGTGTATAAAGACAAACATAAAAATGTCTGTCATGCACAAGCACGCATGTGCATGGAAAGCATACGGCCTGTCCTCGTTCAGTATGAGGGCGCCGTAAGCAATATGTTGATTTATTCCTGGCAGCTGTCCCACGGCGCTCTGGCAAAGGGGCTGACGCAGGCCTCTGTGACTTTCAGCAGGATGGCGGCACCCACAGACGGCTGTGTGACAAAGGGAGAACTGCACAGGCATGAGGAGACACCGGGATGAAGGGGGAAGGGGGGCTTAGGGACAAACGATGGTGAAATGCAGAGGACGTAAGGTCATGCAGTGTTGGCATGCAGTAGATCCTAAGTATAAACACCAGGAACATGCAGATGTGCAGCAGGAGCCACATAGTCTGCACAGTGTCATTCCACATGCACGTGGTCTGCAGTGTGATCCTACGGGTTGTGGTCTGCAGTGTGATCCCATGTGCATGCGGTCTGCAGTGTGATCCTATGGGGCGCATGGTCTGCAGTGAGATCTCAGGGGCACATGGTCTGCAGTGTGTTCCCAGGGGCGTGCAGTCTGCAGTGTGATCCTACAGGCATGTGGTCTGATATTGTGATCCTACAGGGCGCACAGTCTGCAGTGTGATCCTACAGGCGTGTGGTCTGCAGTGTGATCCTACAGGTGTGAGGTCTGCAGTGTGTTCCCATGGGCATGCGGTCTGCAGTGTAATCCTACAGGCACACGGTCTGCAGTGTGATTCCATGGGTGTGCTGAATGTCCAGTGGGAAGGGCAATATCAAATAGGAGGGACAATGCCAAGCAGGAGGGGTTTATAACAAGAGGCCTGTTATCATCTGATACCCTAACACAGGGGTGGGGAACCTGTTCCATGGAGGGCCGGTGTGGGTGCAGGTTTTTGAGATGACCTCTCAATCAGCTAATAATAAAGCAGTGGTTCTCAACTCCAGTCCTGGGGACCCACTGTTATTAGCTGATTGAGAGGCCATCCCAAAAAACCCGCACCCACACCGGCCCTCCATGGAACAGGTTCCCCACCCCTGCCCTAACCCTAACCCTTGTTACAAACCCCTCCTACCCCTTATGATAAACCCCTCCTACTCAATGTTGCTCCTCCCACTCAACACTTGGTTCCCAGCTGCAGAGATATAGGCCCAATCCCAAACCGGTCCCTACACACTCCGCCTCACCACTCTGCCTTCGTTTGCGCGTTCCTGAGACCCGTCGCCATGTTGAAGTGTGTCTCAAAGCAGCAAGGGCTAAGGGGGAGTGGTCGATTATGCCCTCATTTAGCGAGTCAGCAACAATGGTGGCTCGCGCGATTCCACTACCACTTCCATATCCCACAATTCCTAGCGCACAGGAAACAGAACAGCGCGATAATTTAATAATTGGATTCTAACAGCACTGTGAAATACACATAGAAAGTCTATGTTACATGTTATAATTCATCGCTGCAGAAAAAAAAATAGGAAAGCAGTTATTTGTAGCTGGTCAGTACAGATGGACTTTATCGTGATCCGATTACGAGAGATTTTGTGTACTTTTCAAACTAGAAACCACGCGAAGAAACATTCGTACGCAAACTCGATCAACATCACACCAGCAATAACAATTTATGTTTCATATTTGCCTGTTTTTTCCCTCTACAGATTTTATCTGGTATTTGGTACAGAAGTAATGCGTAATGTTTTATGCGTGTAAACTAAGTTAGCTATGGTAGAAATTGTACAATCGTCAATATGACACGTGTATATACTTAAAATTGGTCAGTGCAATAAGACGACGTAGCCGTCGTCTTCTCGAATTAGATAAACTATGTGCTTTTTTAAAATAACTGATAAGTCATTAAAGAAAATACAATACAGCTTCTTGATGGATCATTTGGTCAAATCACTACGTAATGCATTTCCTGTTTCCGGTAAAGAAGACTGTAAAAAGGCGCTGCGAGGGCAAGTCTGTCTCAAATCTTTCTTGTGACAATTTCCTTCAGTTTAAGCGCATAGGGCATGTTGTGAGGGTGGCTCGGCGGGAGTGCGATTCGAAATGAAGGCGGAGTGTCCATATATTTGCCCCAGGTGGCTCAGCAGATGGTCACGTGACCCTGCGCTCGCTATGCAGTGTGGAATGTGGATGGATCAACTTCTCTGCCAGCGCAGTCTCAGATAAACCCCTTTAACAGATATTTAAATACTATTTACATGCTTCCAAAAGTCCAGTTTCCTGCTCCGCTGTTTGCATACCATAGAGCTCTGACAATCAGCGGTATCATATGTGAGTTTTCTGAGGTAGCCAAATGGTTCCGGTGAAGGTTAATAGCCGGTGTGCGAATCGCAGGTGCATGTGTCACGAAAACCGGGGAATGATTTAATGTGTCAATGGGAACAGTCTGAAAAATTATGACAGGATATGGCAACCGCGGAGCAACAGCACCAGCAGACAAGCAGTGGGTCCTCACCCACAGGGGTCTCCATTCAGAGTCAGCCTCACAGAAATCAGCTTTGTTCGCCAGGTACATTAGCATGCACATGGAAATCGCTTTTGCCCAGTGCCATTGCTGGAGTTATTAAAATGGCAGCCTGCTTCAGGGAAATGTTTTAAAACAATCCCCTACGTTCATCAGCAGGACGGAAGAATATTCACTGTCACGTACCTAAAGGCAAAGCTAAGCTTAGGTGAGATTTTAATTTGTGGACCTCAAACCGTCATCTTATCAAACCTTTCAAGGCTTTCGAAATTTCTGAGAAAAGCCTTAAGTATAGGCTCCTGCCGTTGTATTTTTACGTCTTCTGGCATTCTACTCAATGAACAGATTTTGCCTTTCTAAAATTTACACTTATTCATTAAAACTACCACTGCCTGTTTTGGCACCCGAGGATAGTAAAAACAAACCTCTTAAAAGTTTTACGTTGAGGCTTTAACTAAAGTAATGTTGCATTAACTCCACCTGCATGGTAAGTCTGCATTTCAAAAGTAGGCAGGCCTGCCGACTCTCACGCTTTCAGACTCAGCCTCAAAGCGTTGCAGTAGCCCACACTGCACACCCTACAGACTATTTACAAGTTAATAAAACTGTTACGTATGTGTGTGTGTAGATTCTAGCCAGCTGACCAAAGCTGGTCCAGTGTAATAGTTTTGTCGTACAGTATTACCATCTACCACCAGCTCATTTTCCTGCTTTTCAATACACAGCACTTACAGTAAGGCGCACTATTTGATAAATTTAACGGTGGTGACAGTCCTATGCGCATTTTTAGCCCTAAAACACCGAGTTGTCTTTCGATCTAATTCGTTTTCTTTGTTTTTTTTCTGTTCCGTTTTGATGGGCTGGTAACAACTGCAAAGGTAAAAGGAAAAACAAGAGAGTGGTGCATTTTTTGAAGGCTTCCCTCCATGCAACCGACTGTTAACTCAAATGGGATAAGAATCATTAAAAGAGAAAATCCTGGTTATTTGCTCGGATTTTTGACCCTGAGAAAACAGGCTTGGGAACGAGGTATTTGATTTGCGTGTCCCACTGCATCGGAGAATGGGAAAGTCATCGGAAATTGTGACATGACTCCAGACACACTTCCTGTTAATGAGAAAAAAAAATCTGGATTTATATAAGAGCGGAGGTAGTGTGGACAGACACACACGCACACGAGCTGCAGCCTTTAGTGTCCCCGCAAACCAAGATAACAAATAAATAAATAAATAGAAACGATTCCCGGACACCAGCTGTCAGTGAGTCACCAGAGCCGATCTTATGCTGTCGAGTTGCACCTCATTCCTTTGAAGCTCATCATTATGGTACTGACACCTGGAGGTCTGCTGCGCTGCCAGACCACAGAGGAGGCGCTGCGGCTGTCAGCTGCGACACCGGCCGTGTCGCGGGAAATCGCGTCCGCTGACACCTCGCGCATCTCCTATTCAGCGCCTGTTTTGTTCATTATTAAGACAAATACTATGATAACGGATGCTCCAGCTTTTTTTTTTATTTAGTTCAGTGAATGTTTTTTCCCCAAAGATGGGACCAGAATTGAAAGTATTCAAGGTCATTTGTCAGTGGTGCTGATAACGCCCAATCTGAGTAATACTAAATTCTGCGAAAGGGATTTTGCGTTATTGAAAAGCAATGCTGTATAATAATCCAATAATAAACCTATTTAATATTTTCCTTCTCTGATTTAAGCATGATTTTGCCGGAGTGCTATGACCATTTCTTTGTGTAAGGCATCAAATTATTCAGATCAATTCAAGAATATGCTTACGCATTGTAATTTGGTAAGCCAGACTTAACAAGTGAAATCGGTGCCACCTGTTTAATGGAAACAGACACAGTGGTGAACCTTGTGCTTTAATTAATCACTGAATGATATTCATAGCTATATTTAGACCAGACATTGTTTACCACTCTGGAGAATAACCAGTACAGTTACTCAGAGCATTGATTAAAAACTTACAGGCCCCTATTCTGAAAGGTGATTCTGCAAGCCTGGATCTGCTGCTGAAAACTGTTGCCTTCTGAAGACAAGATTTATCCGCCATCAGCCAAGCAACAGCCTGGTTACCTGGGATTTCTGCAAGAAATATAGTTCTACGTGCTTCAGGGTTTACTCTGAATACGGTACCCCAACGTGGGAGCAATGGACAGCTCTCAGAAAATAACACTTGGAAACAGCTAAATTAATTTTATTAATAATAATTCATAAGTAATTTATGAACTTAATTGCTTAAGATAACCTCTTGGAGTATGTCATTAAATGGGTTCGTTGTAGTCGGTATTTCTACCACGTATCTAACGCCATCTTGTGTCTGCTTTTATACTGCACAGTAATCGGCAAAGCAAGATAATTGCAGTCGATGAACTCCCATACCCTTATGTTTTGGTTATGTTTCTGGGCTTATTACAAATAAAATGTAATACTGCATAACATTATTATTTCATGTATGTTGCTGTTTAATAACTGGTTTCAAATTATCTATTCTTAGCACAAAATAGTTTCCATGGTTGTGCAGCGCTAAAACGGAGGGCAAAAAGAAATACGATCTGACAAAGAAATACCTAGTACGCGCCCTATACTTTTAGAAAATTAGCTGCACTTATCTCTTCAATAACAATGTGATGGTCTGAATCATTCTCGATGAATCACGGTTGAAGCTCCTGGTGAAGCACTTCAGAGTATTTATTATGTTAATCGTTAAAGTCGCTTACTCGGGATGCAGTTTGAGATGACAAAATATAACGAGCAGTTATAAAATTCCAGCCACGGTAAAATCTCTCGCGGTAATAACATGGCCACTTGCCATAAGATCATTATTTATATGGTATTAAAAAATAGGCCTATCTTTCAAAGATTGGCATGAAAATAGCAACTTCACACGTCATCGGGAGTTGATACTCTGATATCTTTATACTTGGATATTTTTATGTTTCTGATGTGCAGCCGATATTGCCCTTGAATGGCTTTTTGGTTTGCGCTCACTGCTCTGCGTAAGGACCGAAAAAGAGTGTGAATTGCAAGTCTATGTTATTGCCACTAGGAGGCAGCCTCTTCAAACTGAAAAGGCAAGGCAATAGTGAATATTAACACCCAGCTGACAAATGGACGTATGTCCAGAATAATTTAAATCAAATCTTATGTGTTGTACCAGTTAAGTTGATTTATAATCCAAGTGATTACTTAAGCTAAGTAATCAATAAGGAGCACGTTCCAGATACACTTGCTGTACTGTGAATACAGATAGCTTATACATTTACAATGAAACTATATAGGTGTAAATGATTCCTTGAAAAAATTCTGGAATTCAAGGATTAGTACCAATTTGTAGATTTATACATTTTGATGTGTTTTCTGTAAATTTATCTTAATTTCAAAATTAGCAGCACTGTTTGGCTTCTGCCTAAAGACAACAATTCCAGGACGCGCTCCTGTGTCCCCCACACTGCCCGATTTGACCGTATCCTTGGTTTCCATAGGAAGATCTTGCATTTAGGATCCCTTCAGATTGGTGTTCGCTTTGCGGCTGAAATCTTCGACAGTCTTCTTAAGGCGACCTCCCGTGTCATAATGCAATCGAAGGGCCATTAACAACATCCATAATCGTGCTACTGCTCAGGATATTCGTGAAAATTAAATCATTAAAGAAAAGATAGATAGATAGATAGATGATAGATAGATAGATAGATAGATAGATAGATAGATAGATAGATAGATAGATATATTATATTAGCTATGTGTCAAAATCATGCTTCAATATGGTGTTTTGTCTTTCCACGTGTGATTAAATGTGATTTGGCATCTTGGTCGACCCATCAGGTCACATCTTCTTCAAGGTCCAGAAACCAAAAGAGAGGAAGCCTGACATGTTCAGGGAGCTGGATTTTACTTCCAGTACTTTCCAGAAGCACTCGATTCTAGCAATTTGCGCTGATCAAGCCCATTTCACATCTTAAAAACCATACATAGGCCTACCTCCAGTGGCAGTTCTAGCCTGAACGGCGCCCTGGGCAAAATCTGACTTTATCCCCCCATCCCCGTTAACGAAAATTGTACATTCATCTCCTACCCCCCACTCCCCCTCTGCCAACATAAAAAACACAATTTGGCAATAACAGTCATTTTTATTAAGATGATAACGATACAAATAAACAATAATAAAATAAGATTTAACAAAGTAACAAAGACAAATAGAAACAAATTGTAGTATGCAAATAAAAAGATGAAGAGAATCGAATAATTACACTATTACCCTATTGGCTAACAATCATACAAGTGTTACAATGGCCCGTTTCATTACAAGCATAATATTATACTCATAAAGAGATGAAATACCTGCAGACCTTTATCTTTTTCACGTTTCTCCTCTTCTTTCCTCTTTTTTTCCAAACTGGGCACTTCTTGACTGAGATTTTTTCTCATCCATTTATGTTAACAGAGAAGAAACAGGAACACTGTACAGTAAGCTGTGAATAGGAAAACCATACGGCGACTTCAATTGACAGAAATCCTGCCCATTTCTTACAAGATATTGGACGATTACACACACATCTGCACCACAGTGGAGTGTTATTACACGCTAAATGACTGGTGCACGCCTGCAGACTGGTCCCATTCAGGTACGGCTACGATAATCCCACAGCACTGGTCAGCACAGCAGGGTTCTACCATGATGCTCAGGTCAGGGCTGCCCTGTCGCTTTTCTTTATATGTGGGCAGCCTCTGCGTTTTCGTCTCGACATTTCCTGAAACTCATACTTCATGCATGGCGGCATCTTGACGTGGGGGCAGCCTTTCCGTAAAATCACCGCTTTTCTGCAGGGGAGAAAGTAGAGACCTTTCAGTTATCGGTGAACATTGTAGTTCCAGCTAAGGCTGCATGCCGCCCACGGCAGAGTGAGCACCAAGCTTTACCCTCTCCTACGTTAAAGACTCACATCCTTCATCTCAGAGAGCTGTCCCATCACTCTGCATTGAAGTCAGGCACATGCACCTTCTGTTTATTAATGCACATTGTATAAATATCAGTCATCTGGGGAAGTTCCCCTAGGTTATGTGGGCAGTGGGGGCTTAATGGTTAGGGAAGCGCACTTGTAATTGAAAGACGGCAGGTTTGAATCCCCGACCAGCAAGGCACCACTGAGGTACCCTGAGCAAGGTACCTCCCCTGGGTGCTGAATTAGCTGCCCCCTGCTATGTCACGATGTCACATATGGGTTACATGCAGAGGGCACGTTTCATTGTTGTGCACTGTGTGCTGTGGTGTGTCAAGACTGATCTCTAAATTCCCACTGATATCATCCATAAAACAACTGTGGTTATCGTTCACATTTCAGTTACCACCTAGGCTGCTTGCCCTGTCTCTCCGGTCCTTGTGCTCTCAAAAAAACGTCTGATGAAGTTCAAGCACAGAGTGTTATGTAATTAAACCATGTTTCCCACAATGTTGTGCCATCTCCTGATAAGGCGGAGGGTGACCCGACCACCACAGTCAAGATGCCTCCGTCACCAAACTTGGAATTCCATGGATTTCGAGGCAGTGCCTGGGAATAGGAGACCCCTGCTGACTGCCCAGTCACCTACTCAGCCTTGAGGCGTCCCTTGGCACTCCAGGTCAAAGCACTTTAGTCCCCTGTGGATTCCCACTGTTCCAGACTTTAGCCTGTTTTTCATTCCCTGCTTGTTCCCCGTCTAGTGTATAACTGTTTACCCAGCCTGTACCTGCCACTGACTCCTGCTGATCCCCCCCCCGACTATTCCTTCATCTCACCTTTTTCCTGTGTTAGAGCACAGAAGACACTGCTCACCATCTGGTCACCTTGCCACCTTCTAAGGATTTTTCTTCTCCATCCTGCAGCCACATCCTGCTGACTGTCAAGTACCCAGTATCGCCGCCGACAGGCAGTCAGGTGGGGAGCCGTAGCTTTGGGGTAAATGAGAAGCCACAGGAGACGTATCCAGGAACATTTTGCATTTGTTTAACTTAGCAGAGGCTTTTATCCGAAGAAAGCCGGATCAGACAATGCCTGGAGCAACTGAGATTATGGGCCTAATGGTGACATTACTCTGCAAGCCATGGGACTTGAACTGGTAACCTTCTGGAGTTGCTCGGCCAGTATGGTTTTGCATGGAGCACAGCGTTGTGAAAGAAGTAGCCTGTGGCTCAAGTGGGTGGACAAAATCTCCTCAGAAATGGTACTGAGCATGATGGGATTGCTTCACAACCCACCGCTAAACAACCTGAACCACTGGTCATAATCATTCCTGCCCTTCATCATCTGTCATTTGGGGGTCTGATTTCCTAGTTCTCACTATGTCATTGTTGTGATTTTTTGATGGAGGCTGGGCAGTCAGGGGATGTGGGTGTCTCGTTCACCTGTTGAGGTCACCTTCAACCAGGCTGGCATCTCATCCAGCCGCTTACCATACACCCAACCCCGTCCAGGAAGCCAGGGTGAGGGGGTGAGATGCCTGGCTGTTTACTTTGGGTGTTTTTGACATGCTGTTCCCCCTGTAAGCACACTCGGGCAGCACATACACGACATCGACAGCGTGTTCCAGAAAGAAAAAAAAATCTGCTGAGCCCAAGCTGAAAATATAACATCTATTTCTATTCCACTGCAATATGTATAACTTGCATATTTTCTCAATAATCACGACTAATTTTTAATTTTCAAATGTGCTATTTTAAACCTGACGACTGCAATGCAGAAAAATACAATTATATCCCCTGTGATGGGTAATCCCATTAAATGCATATAGGGAAATCTAAACACAGATGGCGTTTATAGCCTGCTCACTCATGTTTAACACGTGTAACCATCATTTTCACGTTTGCCTACATAAACCCTGTTTGTATTTCCTCTGGCTGAATTAAAACAGGTCACTCTATCTTCCCTGTTATTTACAGCAACTAAAAGCATTTTTTTTTTACTTCCAAAAATAATCATTTGGGGACACTTCAGCGATCACTGCCAGCTTTAATAAATCTCATTATGCCTCCGCTATGCGCTATTTGCATAATCCTGGCCCATTTTTATAGATCCACACCGGAAAACTCTAGAAGAGCACACTCATCAATACTATCCTGCACTGAGCTTAGGTACAGCTCCTCTAGTACATTGTTTATATCTGTTGATATGCTCCTGCAGGGGCTGCACAGTGGGGTGTCATGTCTCTAGGGTTGTTGCCCTCCTCCCCAGCTCTGTACAAATGGAGCTTGTGTGTGGCTCAGCAGTCAGCTCAGCGCAGGTTCAAGCCTCAGCAGAACGGTCACATGTCTGTGGGCTCTTGAGCCAGACCCTTAGCCCCCAGCTCCGGGGGTGCTGGGGGCTAAGGGACCCCCAACGCTTGTTCTCACCTGTCTGTGTGTCTCATGGAGAGCAAAATGGGGCAGGCGAAGAGAGAACTTCCCCATGGGGATTAATTATCACCCTTCTTTGTATTCCCAGTGTTTGTGAGCGTCTGATCCATAGATATGTGGTTTACATTGATGAGTGCGCATGGACTCTGGCTCCCTGAACATCCTTCTAGGTAATATCTGCCAACTGAGATATTTGTTGTGCATATTCTTGGCCTGGAGGTGGCGCTATTTGCACACCATTCTCATATAATTATTTTTTTTGATCGGTGTGGTTTAAACAAGATCTGTCCTACAACTCGGAGGCAACAAGATGTTCTACCAAGGTTGTGTAGCCAGCAATTCACCACTGTACATTTTTCTGTATGTTGACCTCAGCCATCCTATAGTTGAAAATGCTTTTTCAGCCACATTAACCTCAGAACATGCTGTAGTCGACCCCCGCCATGCTTGACGGGTACCTAAGTACCTTCCCATATTATAGGTTGCAGATTGAGAAATCGCATCACAATGGTATATGAAGGAAGGTTAAAGGGTTCAGCAGCCTTTGAACCGTTAATAGAATATCCAGGAGATGCTTATCTTGCGTGTGATGAGAAGGTCCCAAGCTGCAGTTTCTCTTCTTTGACTGCTGCTCCTGTTTTCTTGCATTTCTGTTGAGAAGACACTGGGCCTGATAAAGATCTCAACCATCTGACAACATGAATGCCCTGAAGCATGAGAAGATCCTTCTCAGAGCGGCTGTGTGAGATACCCTGTGGATCTGCCTCTGCTAGAAACCTCCACTCAAGAAAACAACAGCAACAGCGCCCCCATATGGCCTGAGAGGTTTTTGCCATCCTTGTTGGGTCTTGACAGCTTTTCCCAGACTCTCGGCGGTCAAAGTGGTGAAGTAACATCTCCCTCCAAGTAGCGCATAAAGGCTCAGCATGTGGATGGTTGATTCTGGCTTCTGCACCAAAATCCTGATAGCATTTTGTGGTTCTTCAGCAGCTTCTTTGTGGTAGTTGTGGAGGACCCATTTTCATCACTTTGCCTGTGAGCAGGGGGCTTGCTAGTGATCCACTTACAGAGGTGCCCTGATGAACATGCAGGGCCACACTGTCACACAAATCCATGGCTGAGCTTTATATATAATGCAGTAAAATGCTACGGAGTGGCTGGATTCTAACCTGCGTAAAAAGACGTCTGGGCTTCCCTGGAACCCCACTCAGCGCTGGCAGGACCTTCATGCTTCCTGGGTTGTTTGCCATCACTCTGTCTATGTTTTCTGGAGTGCAAATTCCGTCATCTGTTGCCGAGACGGCGAGAGTGAACCATTGCGGTCCTCGTCATTCCGTCCCCGAACTAACGCACCTCCCTGTCACGTCTTAACAAGTCTGACCCTTAGGCCTGCTCAGTTTCCGCTTTTTAATCCTAGTTACTTGGCTTTCTCTAGTATCTCTCCTTGGTTCTTGGAACTGAAGCACCTGAGCAGCCCATATGGCATCGTCAGTAGATCAATGGCACAGTGGTTCTGTTTAGATCTCTGTAAATGTAAAATATGTCAGATAATATGGCACAGCCATCACTGAGAATTAGCATTTTTTCACATTTATTTTTCACATTTATTCAGTACCCAGAATATTCCGCATATTCCATCTTCCTCCTCCTCCCTAAATATGGAATGATTAAGTGGACAAAATGCTTAAAAGGGTGACTAATGATAGAATTAAGTCCAGATAATGTAAAACAAACAAACCCCACACAGGGTACAGGATGCATAAAGTAAAGGAAATGGACTTTAATGGTGACTAATGCATAATATAACCGCGTCTGAAATTCGGATTGCCCTCCTACATTAAACGGGACACCAAAATCAAACGCTGTAATTGTATTCATGAAAAGCTGTCTGCGTTAAGTTTTACTTGCTGGTGTGCGTCATTCACATTTTTCTTTGTATTTTTGAAAAGGAAAAGTTGTAGATATGTAAGATAGCTGCTCGTCCAATGAATTCACACCTCGGAGAGCTTCAGAAGGATTCTATATGTTTATAACGCACTCACACTGTCCCTGCTAAGAGCAGAAGCTCCCAAAAATCCCTAAGGGGGTCAACTGACTGGCTCAAAATAAAACACCTTGCCATTAAACTGTGATTACCTTTAGATGTGATTTAAGTTAACTTTCATGTAAAAGAGAACTGTCTGCTCGTGGTAAGAATAACCTGCATTGTGTAGTAAACATCAAATATTTACATGTGTCCTGTCCAAAGGTTCTCGTCCTAAGATTCCTACTTCCTGTCAAACAATATACTGTAGCTAAAACATGATTCTGGGTGACAGAGTGATCATTTCACTCTTAGGCTCTTGAGCAAGGCCACTGAAACCCAAAAACTGTTCCAGCGATGCAGGGGAAATGATTGGCCTTTCACTCTAACCACAAGCTTTGCTCTCACCAGTTAAGTGTGTGTCCCTTAAGATAGGATATGTAACAGCTAAAGAATTCCTATATACCTCTACTCATAGGAACGGCAGGATTAAGTATCCTTATCGAATGGTAGGATGGCATTCCAAAAATGCTCTCACACCAAGGAATTTTAAGATTACATGATTATCTTAGTCCTTTTGTGGCGCAAAAATATATTCGTTTGTTTTATTGCATCGTGTAAATTGGAAGAATTTGCCGGTTTATACTTTTTGTGTCTGAAACAGATTAGTGTAGCAGATACACGTGTTTTTTTTTTCTTCCTTAGCTCCGGTCACACGGCTTCAGACTTCCCTTCCCTTGATCCACACGCACATTTTGGTTATTTTTAACTATCCTAGATACCAACCTCCCCTGTTACATCTTTGCCTCATTCTCCTGGACCCCTCCTTGTCTTCCAGATTTCACCACTTGACTCCAAATTCAAGGTGTTGTGAAATACAGCAGGGGGCAATTAAATTATACGCACTGAAAGTAAACGTAGCTTTACCGTGGGTTCGCAGTATGAGGCTGATCCTGTCTGCTACTCGGGGCGGCCAGTGGAGGAGATTGTAGGCGGAGACTTTAGCAGAGATGATACATCATTGTTCGTTTTAGCGTTTGCTCAAAGTCCGATGTACGGCTGGGGGGCTGTTGAGTATTATAGCTCAGCCTGCTGGACGTGGATTGAAGCCATCTCCACTTACCTGCCTTTTTTAACTGAAGGAAACCAAAACAGGATTTCGTGAAAACTCATACTAAAAATTGATCAACGGTAGGTTGCAACAATTTATTTTGATCTGTAACACATTTATTTCTAAGCTTGTATAACGCCGTAAATGTCTTGTGACCGACGGTCGGGGATTTAAATGCTCTGACAGCTATAAATGCAGAGCAATTTATTACAGTCCATCGTTGTCTATTTTCAAAATGCGATTTGTTATAAAATGTATAAATTCAAACGAATGAATTTATACCGCAATGGAAATGTAATATACGACATGCCCTGTGCTGGATTATGCATTTTGCATCTTTTGGAAAAGTTGAAGTAGAGCAGAATATGCATAAGAACCGTGCAAATATGCTGCTTGCTGGTGCTCTTGTAACTTTTAATTTCCTTCCGAACTCGTTTAGAAAGGGAGTGAGTTACTGAACGTCGACGTCACAACAACAACAACAACAACAACAATAATAATAATAATAATAATAATAATATACATTTATTCCTTTTACGACAGGAATAAAATATAGTTTTAATTAGCCTAAAAGAGGAGTTATATGTGCGTTTTTTTCTGCTGAGCTCCTGTTCTGATTTCGCTTCTTTGTAGGCGGCGGCATTATCATGCGTCTTCATCAAGAGCGTTTCGCTTGTGCGATTCGTTGATTTGCCGCTCTGTCTGAATGTAGATTATTAACAGATTTCCATTATTACCTCTTATAGAACGAGATATTTGTTTGGATAACCCAAGTGTTTTTCTTTTGCATTCAACATTTGGATTAATGGTTGATTTGGTCATCTTCCTATAGCCTAATGTAGTGTACGAGGTAGAATTAAAACAAACTATTTTTAAATATATATTTGAAAGTCTGATGAACTGAGAGCAAGCGTATTTTCTTTGTAGCAAGCGCAAGAGACCATTTTTGAAAAATCTAGTGGCATAAGTACACAGTGTTTACGACTGTGATGCATTTACAAGAAAATTCATGTCCCTTGACATAAATGGTGACTCAGGGCGTCTTCTTGAGCTTGTATGTATGATTCAACGTAAGTCCATACAGAGGCATGTACTTCTAATCGAAACATTGTCCACTTTCCCTTGAGATCATGCAAAATATAATAATAATAATAATAATAATAATAATAATACATGTATAAACCAATTAATTAATTAATTAATTAATTGGTTGATTGATTGATTGATCGATTGATAGTTAATAAGATTACCAGAGAAAAAAACTTCTTGAAGATCACCTGTGTTAAATGTGCGTTGTGGGTTATTGGGTCTGTCAACAAGATGTAACTTTCTGTGTTCTCTCTCTCTCCATGCATTTTCATCTAACGTCAATCTTGGTTCATCCAAATCAACTCTCCTTTTCTTGGATGTGTTGTGCCCGCTCTTATGGTAAGTACATCAGTTTTAAAGGAAATTCATCTTATTGATGCTCCTGCGAGCCTGACCCGGGTACAGTGGAAGATGGATGGATGATTTAATGCTGTGAATTGTTCTACACATTACAAATTAAACAGGAATGCAGTAGTTACATACTTTAATGGACATCTGTACTGATTTGCATGCTTGTTGGTGTCATTATATAAGTGATAAGTCCGAAGTACAGCAGTGTTAGAAGCATACTTAGGTTTGTTGCACATCAGGCTCGTAGCAACATAGTAAAAGTATGAGTTTGCAACCACCCCCCCCCCCCCCCCAATTTGTTTGCTACCCAAAATCTGCCAAAGGGGATCCCCATCCTCGGCCGGTAAAATGTGGTGAGGGTATGAGGGTATGTTATACTGGAAACTAAGTTATATTACCTGCAAACCCAGCAAACACCCAGGCAATGAGAATGGCAGAATCCATATCTGGGTATTAATCACTTATCCTGTCACCTTAGATTCTACATCCATCTATCTTCAGTTGTTTGGAATGTCCCATGATAATTATAAATGAAATATTGCTATTGACAGACATTTTGACTGATGGATAAGGATTGTGATAGGCCTGATGGATTGTGGGAACAGCAAGATTTTTAGGGCTGGTGTAAAATCAGATTTAAATGATGAAAACAAACTTAAATCAAGGTTTTAATTAACATTTTAGCGATGGATGACTTAGGGGGTTTATGTGAAGAGGTGGAATAGGTGGACCTTGATCATGCTAATGGGATGTGCTTGGTTGGCATCAGGGAGCTGCAGGTCCAGATGCAGGTTCTAGGTGTTATTCAAATAGATTTTGATGGTCAAATTGCATTATTTTGATGTCTGATCTCCTGGGTATGATCAATAATTTATGATTATGTTCTCCACATTGTGAATGAATATAAGTGGTTAATACCTGGATTGGACCAACAGATGGGCTGAGATGTTCCTAAGGACTGGGCAGAGAACTGTTGTCTTGTGCATTATTGTTGTCAGTTCCTTTATTTCTTTTTTATTTCTCATGACTTTACCCTCATATTGTAACTTATTAGCATAACTAGTCATGATATTCAATGGAGCTTTCAGCAAATACTGACATGGAAATCATTGTAGATGAATGTAGATAAATAGTGACTATTCATTCATCCATCCATCCATCCATCCATCCTTCTGGCCTGGGCCATGGGGGACCTGGATCCTTAAACACCATCTAATATGGAGCAGAATCATTTTGAGAAATATCTGTCAGGGTGGGTCTCTGTCCTATGACGCATGTTCCCAGTATGGCCAGCAGGTTACTGTCTATCCCGTGTCCTTAGTACCTAATGTGTTCCCCCTTCCTTGGGCTGCTGTGTGGCCGAATGGGCTAAGTGGTTGGCTTTCAAACAACCAGACCAGTCTCACCTTGCTTGACATTCTTGTGCCCTGGCATTTGTTGTGCTTCTTGCTAATTGTTTTCTGGTATATCCGTTTAGACCCTTCCTTTGTACCATAGTTTTCACTGATTGTTATCTTATTATTGTTATTGTTATCTAGTCTTGTACTATGTTCTGTTCCCACGTTCTAGTTTCTCCTTGTGTTTGTACACTTAGTATTGGATTATTGCCCTCACCTGTTCCTCGTTACCCCTAGTCTCTTGTTTGTGTTTGATTGATTGTAATTGGTCCACACCTGTCCCTCATCTTACCCTCATCATCCATGTATATATGTGCCTCCCCTTGCTCAGTTGGTCACTGTGTGGTTGTGCGCGCGTCTTCAGCCGTGGTTGTTACTGTGTTGCTCCCTGCCTTCATTATCGTAGTTCACCTGTTTTGTTTTTGACCTCTCGCAGTCTCTTTGTTTTCTGGTTCTCCCCTTGTGTTCTGTTTTGTGTAATTACACCCTGTTTCAGAGCTGCTGTGTGCATCGCTCCTCCTTCATCATGCCCTGTCGTAACACCTTAAACAGCAATCAAAAGTGTAGTTAGAGGGCAGTCATCTAGCATCATAAAGTGTCTTATTCCAAAAAACAAAATGGTCCAAGGAACAGGAAGGCTTCACGTACAGTACTCTGAACACATGGTTTGTTATGAACCAAAAAGAAACAAAATGACTGGCGTAGGTTGAACTACTGTGTGGATAAAGGATGCAAATCTGCATGTAGCTAATTATCAGCTTCTGTCATACATGCATATGACTTAACACCCAATTTTTAATGAGCTTTTCCCCCTTTACGGGATTTTTCTGCCCACGTTTAAGAGCTGCATCCTCCTGGCATTGCAAAGCTCTCTGAGATCACTGACCTTAAAAAAACTTAAAAGGCGTTATCTGACTCCCTGTCCCGGGGGAGAGGATGTCCATGCTTGTGGGAGGAAAAGAGAAGCGTTAGGTGCTGCTGTTCAGGGGAGATAGTGGGCCGTGACGTTCTGCACCTCGCTTCATAAACCCCGACTCTCTACTAAGCAGCATCAGGTGGCGGTGAAGGAATTAAGCTTAAAAATATGAATGTCCATCCTTCTTCCAGTGGCTTATCTAGTAGAGGGTCACAGGAAGCCTGAAGCCCATGTCAGGAAGTGCAGGATATAGCGGGACACACAGATATGCACAACATTATGCATTATGGGAAATTCCAATAACAATGTTATGTTATTCTTTTTTGGATTTCCTATAATTTACCAACATAACATGTCACTTGCATCAATGGCCCTGAATAAGATTCCATAAAATTCACACATAGCATTAATAGATAACTAACATCATGAGGTGGTTCAGTGGTTAGGTCATGTCTCCAGAGTTCAGTTCCCGACCCTTGCTGCATGTGTGTAGAGTTTATCACTGTCTTTCCATGGGATCCCTCCAGATACATGACTTGAGATGAGCTGGCATTGCATCCTCCGGTCTGTACTTCCTGGGACAGGGGACAGGCTCACCATGCGGCGTAAGTGGCTATGGAAGATGGATGTTGGACACTGTCAGATTTTGCCCCAGGAAAAAAATAAAAACAAAAAAACTCATCATTTCTATTACATTAATCCGCAAGATGGTAGCGATTAATTTTCAGAAGTGGGCCCCTGGTCATATAAAGCAACCCCAGTTACTTGCCAAAGCAGCAGTAATGACTCGTGTAAATGCTGCCAGAAAACGATGGGCTTCGGCCTTCGGAGTGGGGAGGGCAGCCTCTTCAGAGAGTTCTGTGGCCCTCATGTCATCTCGACCTTGTTTTAGACAGGTAATTTTCGCTGTGCAGTGCAATAAATAATAAACAACAGTGAAGAGTCTGTGTCGGTGAGGACCTGCATGTCTCCCCATGTGAGTCAGGCTGGTGGCTCTTGGACCGAACTCCCCACCTGACACTGAGATGTACCCGCACTCCAGAGACGTCACGCAGCATGAGCCGGGGAGAATTCATTTGAATAAGTAATAAGGGAAATTAAATTAATGTGACCTCAGGAAATTCAGCAATGGGTATATGGGCAACTTAGACAGCAATAGATTTGGGCCACTTACATAGGACCACTAAGTGCAACTGGTGTTTTGGACCACTAAACTGGCAATAGATTTGGGCCACTATGGACCGTTGATGACTTGGACCACTTAGATCTGGACAAATAAGGGCTCCCATTGTTTTGGACAGGCAGTAGATTTGGGCCACTTAGATTTGGTCCATTAAGGACAGCCAGTGTTTTGGACCGCTTAGATAGCAGTAGATTTGGTCCACTAAGGGCAGCTGATGATTTGGACCACTTACACTGGACCACTAAGTGCAACCGGTGTTTTGGACCACTTAAATAACAATGGATTTGGACCACTCAGATTTGGCCCACTAAGGAGAGCTAATGATTTGGACCACTTAGAATTGGACAAATAAGGGCACCTGTTGCTTTGGACAAGCAGTAGATTTGGGCCACTTAGATTTGGTCCACTAAGGACAGTGAGTGTTTTGGGCCTTTGATTTGGACCACTTAGACAGCAGTAGATTTGGCCCACTTAAATGAACCTGCTGTCAGTTAAGGACTTTTAAATTTCTATATTAGGACACTGTTGTAATGTTGAGTTTAGGCTAATGCCCAGTCCATTCAGAGCTTCTCAAACCGGCTATTTTTACAATCAGGATGGATGCCGCAGAGATCTTATCTTACAAGGAGAACCACATCTATGTTAAGAGTGATGTGTCTGCATGTTGTGGTTATTGAAAGAAGAGATGCAAGTAGGATCGTCAAGGTCAATTTGTTTGTTCGACTGAAAGAATACTTATGGCACCAGTAAACGAAAGTCACTCAGCATGGCTCAGAAAATGCCTTGTTGCGTTAATTTTATCGTTTTATTGTCTTACGGCTGATTTTGCGGCAGGAATGTCTACCGATGGTACTTAAAATACTCAAGAGGTAATGCTCCATTAGCTGGGGAAAAAACATAATTATGACTGCATACAAATATGTTCATCCTGACAACTTTTAATTAAACTTCATATTAGAAATTCCATGGCATGAGGGCAGAATATTAAGCCAGTAGCATGACATCATTGAAATGATGTTTAAAATGTAACTTCGATTCCTCTGCCTCATTGTAATTACAACTCGTTCTGCCAATATCAATGGCGTGCTTGTTGGGGGTGAACAGCAGTGATGAACATTTCTAATACTGAAGCCTTCACTCCCACAGGAGGATGTATGGAAGTGGTAAATGCCATCTACCAGCTTCGTAAGGTCAGAGTATCGGGGGTATATATATACAGAGGGCGGGGCCAAATGGGGCACTGGCCCCCAGCTGAAAGTTGATTGGCCCTCATCACCTGTCACTCACCGATTCAAAACATATCATTGGCTAATGACAGATTTGTCCCCTCTGTATGAATTATGTCCCTCACCTTAAAAAAATCCTATAATTACTCCTGGTAAGTGTTAACATTTTCATGGGTCTTTGACAGTAAGCTGCCTCGGTGCCTGGAACATCCCAATTTTATCAGCCATCTACAGGCAGAATCCATTTCTGTCTCCTTTTCATTACAGCATGGGATCGTATTGTTCCAAGCCCTGCTAATATATTCCTGTGTGGCCAGATTGTTTGTTTGTCTGCCTGTGATTGATCCACCTTTTATTCTACATGTGAATAAAGGTGTACAGCATAAATCTCCTGGATACAGGGAGATGAAGCGACCTCCTCGTCTGAATATAGCACATTAGCGGACATGGGCAGCGGCTGTGGGGATACCCAGCCGGACACCGCCTCAAAACAATTTTGTGTTCATTTGTGAAAGTCAAGAAATTAAAGCCAAGTTATATTTCACATTCATCATGTCTTTGCACCAAGGTATGGATGGTTGTTTTTTAGGCATCTGTTTCCTGTGAGAGATTTAACCCAGGACTCTATAAAATAATATGTTTGAAGAATGAATAGGACAGTGTTACATGCATGACCCGCAGAACGCACATTCCCTTTAACAGTTTAATATTTCTCATATCTTTAATGGGCTCCTATGAGGATCCCATTCTTATCGCCTATAGCCTGTGTGTGCAAGCAAGCAGCAGACTGGCTGCCAAACCCAAGGTTCTGCTTTAACGCTACAGGTTAGCTGTGACAGGTGGTGTCTCTTACTGCTGTCACCCAGAAGCATGCGGCTGACACACCCTGGCCAATTTACACCCTCCTCTTTAAGGCAGAACTATAATAGTTATGTTTCCAAACTGCCAGCAAAAACTGACACTCCTCCATCTCTTGTATTATTAACCGGTAAGTTTGATATATTATGAAGTTGTTTCTGTTATATTGTTATCTGAGATATAAGACAGCCTTCACTCAGGAAGGAATACTTACCCTCTGAAGTATTTTGGAGCCTAAATATTGATTCGAATGGAAAATTCCAGTGGTGTTACTGGAGTTCTAGAATCAAGCTGCTGTCACAGAGTCTCTGAGTCTGGTAGCCACATGTACTGTGACTCACACTTCCAGGACTGGGGCTGTGAATCCCGTTTTTCTCTGTGTGTGTGGAGTTTGCATTTTCCTCCCACAGGCCTTGGGCATGGGTTTGACTCATTGATGTCTAAATTGCCTGCAGTGTATGATTGTTGTACGTGCCCCGTGATGGACGTCGTGTGACTGTGGCTAGGATTAGTGGCTGTAGGAAGGAGTAAAAGCTCTATCATGTTGCATCAAAGTTTGCATTAGTGCACATACCTGACCAAGTATAGTTGTGGGTCAGAGATTGGCACCATAGCTCACTGTCATAGGGCTTTGGGTTTGAGTCCCATCCCTGACTCTGCGTACCAGGATTTTGCCTTTTCTTCCTTGGTTCCTGTGGGTTTTCTCCAGATTCTTTGGCAAACTCTCGCAGTCCAAAAGCACACCATTTAGACGAATCAGAGCCTGTAAGTTGGCTATTATGAATGTGTGTCCTGTAATGGGATGAAATCTCCCAGTCTTAAACTACTTAAACATAAAACCATCCATCTTTTAACCACTAATCCTGGACAGAGTTGTGTGTAGGTTGGGGGAGGGGGGGTCGGAGCCTATCTCAGGCAGCACATAGGGCTGGGGTGCACCCTGGATAAACAAAATTGCACATATTAAAATATAATGTCTGTCTTGAGTGATACTGAGTTCTGAGACTCGCCTGGAGTGTGGGCTGTGTGCTTCAGGTGCATGCATGCTTCTCCAGGGCAGAAGGAGTCCTCCTGATGGCCGTGACTCCACATCATGCCCAGAAAGCCTGCAGGTGCCCACTCAGTTTCGGTTTCTCTCCATCGGGAGCACAGGTTATTCTCACAGACGGAGGCGAGCGCCGATTCGTGTGCAATCTCATCTTTCAGCAAGGCTGTCGGCAACATTTGTGACTATTCCCAAAGCTAGGTGTAATCAGGCGGCATGAAAGAGCCTAAAGGAGAAGGGAAAAAAACATCAAAAGAGATAAGATTTGTGGCTTTTATTTTGCCTATTAATGTTTAATTTTGTGATTGGTCGTGCAGTGGTACTTCAGCAGGGGGAATTGGCAGGGTGGGCTGAGAGTTACAGCGAATTTGAAAACCTTCTGTGATTCAGTGGGTTGGGAGTCTGTGCCTATGATTGTACTGTATGGTTGTTGGTGCAAATCTTAGGATCAGCATAGTGATCTCAGCATCGGGCAAATGAGCAAGTCCCTTAACCCCCGAATTGCTCCAAGGACTGTCTGACCCTGCTTTCTCAAAAAGAAAATGCATGTCTACTAAATGAAAAAAAGAAAGAAAAAGTTTTCACCGTAGCTGTCGTTGTCTGTGTCCTTTGGCTTCGCTTCGCTGTCTGGCTGTAATCACTGGCAGGCGATGGCCATACAAAGCAGCAGGGAGTTCATTCACAGAGCCGGAATCCAGCACGGCACAGAAGCCATTCTGTCTGCTTCCAAATAAAAAATCCATCACCCTGTCCCCAGTAGCAGTGCTGTGACATTTCTCATCAGACACATCACCTGATTCATTCTTTTTGTCCGTGTTTTATTTTCATAACACCCCAAAGTGCAGGGATCCATTTCTGCACTGCAGACCCTCCGAATCACTGTCCCACCACCTGAGCGACCATTCTTGTAACACACAGTTGTCCAGCGGGAAACGGGCTTCTGAAAACCCAGTGGTCACTGCGGTTTCATGAAACCCAAACCGGGAGACAGATTTAGTAACTGGCTGAATCGATGCTGCTTTAAAATGTTTTATTACAGATATGGACATACTCACGTGCTTCTACCCAGATGGAAATATACTGTAACTTTTTTTAGGTTATTGATCTTGGTGTAGATGGAAATATACTCAAACTTCGTCAGGGTATACAGATGGGTATAGATGGAAGTCTACTCAAACATCTTCGGGGTGCAGATCTGACTCTGCGTTTTGTGTGATGTTTTGTGTCATCCCCTAGGTCAGTGTTTCTCAACCCAGTCGTCAAGGACCCCCAGACGGTCCATGTTTTTGTTCCTTTCCAGCTCCCTGCCAGACAGTTCACATTTTTGCTCCCTTCCAGCTTGCTGGGAGCAAGCAAAAACATGGACTGTCTGGGAGTCCCCAAGGACCAGGTTGAGAATCACTGCTCTAGGGATGTCACTTGTAAATTATATGTTGTATGATTCTTTGTATCATACGACACTACGTACTTGCATATCTGGTAAATCATAGTTTTGTTTGATGTTTTGTGTCATGTTTTTCTGTCGTCAAGCAGTATAAGAATGGGGGTTGAATGCGTTTGTCTGCTAGATGTAGTGTTCTTGTATGGTGTTGTTTTCTAACATACCTGAAACCTGATCCTTATCCAAAAAAGAAAAAGCAATCCTCCAATCACTAGCCAACAATCATCCTAAAACTGCTACTACCACCACCACCACCACTACCACTATTTTTACTACTATTATTATTATTATTATTATTACTACCACCATCACCACTACTACTATTACTACCACCACTAACTACTACTACCACTACTATTACTACTTCCACTACTACTATTACTACCACCACTAACTACTACTACCACTACTATTACTACTTCCACTACTACTATTACTACCACCACTACTACAACAACTACTACTACTACTACTCCTACCACCACTACTACTACTACTACTACTACTACTACTATTGTTGTTGCGGTTGTTTATAGTTCATGTACTAGAGCTGCCTGTTTCATCAATCGATGTCTAAGAGTTAGACCTTGTACCTCCTCTCTGTATCATAATGTGGCGAATGCACCGCAGCAGGTGATCATATGCGTGACGGAAGCCGTGGAAATTTTCAGCAGGAAAAGGTCATCTGAGGGGGAAGGCACTGAAGCCTTTTAGCGAAAGGTCACTGTATTTATGTTCTGATAAACTCCCTTGGATGCAGATTATATGCATTAATCGGCATCTCTAATATTGGTTCTGATTAATTTGAGGATGCCTATTAAGTCTAAAACAGCTTGTTGGCATGGTGATTAATTAACGTGGGCTTGTGGTCCAGATATAGGGAGAGACTTACTGGTTGAACCGAGGCTCTTCACCTTGTTACGTCATTTCAAGTAAGATGCACATGAAGTCTGATTAACTATGATTGCAGCTCCTTTCACATAAAGGGCAACTAAAGGTCTGGAGGAATTTAGGTCCCCTCCTTCCCGTAGGCAATTATGTGGCTGTGAGCGAACCACACTTCCTGAAGATAACCATATGGAGGGTGGGGGTCCACAGAAATGGCATATTAACCAGTGCTGCATGGCCAGAGATTAATTATTATATTCCGGATAAGCCAGGTTCCTGTAAAGTCAGTAAGTAAAAGTCTGGGAACTGAAGTAACAAAATAATTTCAAATACCCAGACTAATAATCAGGAGCACAGCAGGTTCAGGGGCCACATCACGTTTTAGGGGCCCTTGATTATGGACACTTATAAAATTATATAATGTAACAGGGGCCCAAGGTGATATTTTGCCAGGGATCATGTGGGGTGTAGGAGGTGGAGGGGGGGGGGGCTGCCCCTTTTGCCCAAACAATTGAAAATGCCCCCCCCCCCCCCTTGAGGTTCTCAGTGCCCATTTTTGATCACTGGACCCCAACACTCCATCCCACCCCCCCGAGAACCTGCCTCCAAAAAAGTCTCTTCTCAGCACTGCCTTCTTAATGTCACACCAAACTCTACACATTATGAAAAAAGACCTGAACAAGCAGCGAATATGACTTGAGAAGGGTCCAAAGTGGACCGTAGCAGACTGCAGGAACTGTTCCCATGCCATTTTCACACAGAGAGCCTGTTAAAAAGCTTTAAAGAGCACATAGAGTCCAGCTGACATTCAGAGATCACAGGAACTTTATGCAAATGGAGATGCTCTGTAGAGCAAGGACGCTTTAATTTAATGGGCACTGGGATGGCTTGAGTGTGTGGCAGATTGTCTGTTCCCACTTATAATTGGAGGGCATGAGATTAAGTGGACTCTTGGAGATGCTTCTAGGATCTGTTGACATCCTGGCCCCAGCAAGCAGACTCGCTTAAAGTTTCCCTTGGGGTCCAGAACCATTCCATTGCTGCAGCACTCTCTGTTTCTACCCTTACCCCCCTGAATGAGGTCACCTGACCCTGATTAGTGTGCAATTGCAGTAAACACGCAAGCTCCTAAAGGTAAACAAGATGCTAATTGCTGAAGCAAGTCCTTCTGTGGAGACTTCCCTCTCATTTAATGGCTCACTGGGGATCAAAGTAAAAATACTTTTTGGGAATGTATTTGCTTTAAGAAGGGATTGGGTAAAGAAAATAATAATCTTATAGACTGTAAGTGATGGGAAAAGTCTCGTCTCCGATGATAATGCTATTCTGCTGAGAGAGTACTTATTTGCACAGCATTTTTTGCCCGGTAAATTAGTTTTCTTCCACGGGATGTCCTTGGGTATCCCAGCATGCAGCGCTGCCCGATCCCAGCGCTGTACGGTGGGCGAGATCTGCTGGTGCACGAGGACAGACTTTGGGGGAGTCAGCAGCCGCGACTGTGTGAAGGTACGACCTGCCAGCCGGAGGGGAGGAGGCAACACCCGGTAAACGGACAAACGGCATGTCCAACTGAGCAATTCAGAATTGCGGTTTAAAAAAATAATCGATACCTTTATTTATATGTCTGTATATACATACGGGACAGTTTGCGTGTGGATGTTCCTCGTCTGTGTGAGAAGGTCCGGCTTTCCTAGGATGCTGGTTCTCCTTGTATTGTGACCGTTTAAAAAAAACCCACAGATATATTGTAAGATGCTTAGAAATGTAGAAGCTTGCGTGGGAGTTGTGTGCAGGTGCTTCCCGTCACAGTAAAGAAAAACACCGGGCTGAAAACAGGAAAAAAAGAAGCTTCGGCCGTGTAAATTTAGGCTACCCGCATTTGAGGGAAATCCATGTAGTATGTTCGGGACAGGAGAACATCCTATCATTACGGGTGCTGAGATCATACTTAACATGTTATTATAGATGCTCGTAGGCGGTCTTACTCATTATTATAGAAAGCCTATAAACTAGGAAGAAAAGTGCCTCGGATCACTTGTAAATGATGCTGTTTTGGGGCAGTAATATTTTATAATTTGTTTTCATTTTTGCGATGGGTGCATCAGAAGGTAGATGTTGCGGTTGCTGTCGGGACGGTGTTAACTGGCAGCCCCGATGCGATGCTTTCGGCGTTTCCATGGCCGGTTCTGCAATGCGGTGGGTGTGGCCTGGAAGCGCAGCAGCGGCCGGGCGGCGGCAGCACCTCTGCAGCCCCTCCGAGCGGCCGTCCTCTTGCCCCCGAGTGCGTGTGTGTCTGCGCATCGGTCATATTGCAGATGTCGCAGCAAGCAAAACTTTGCGCCTCTCCGGATAGCCGGGGGATGCTTTCTGGTGGCTGTTATAACAGCCTAATAATGTCCTAGAGGCGATCGCAGGGTATACGTGATTTTTTCCCCCCGTTAGTTAACGTCGTACTGAAATATGCTGCACAATTGTGAGAGAAGATGAACGTTCAGTTTCATAATTATATTTATGATAAGTAATTGTGTGCGAAGTTATTTATTGTATGATCTAGCATTTAGCGGTATAGTTTGAGCGTTTTCAGTCTCAGTGTCGCAGGGATTAAAATCAGCTCGCTTGTTATCTGCTGATCGATTATAGGCAGATATTAATATTTTTTCTTTTATTTTGTTGTTGCCTATGCGCACAGCATTAGTAGCCTAGTGTAGTATATCTCATCTCTCCTTTCTGTGTCATTGAGTCCTCTGGCTTTGATCATGCCGGAGTCCTGTTAGGCTACCTGTTTGCGGGCGTAGGAGCATCAGCCAGGCCAGGGATAGAAATAAATGCTGTTAAATTTCACATGATTCATATAAACCTTTGTAATTCCGCAAAAATAAATACTAAAGTTAAGTGCGATGAGTAAAATTAACAAGGAGTAGAGTAATACATGCGCACTTCAGTTTTTCACACAGTCTTTTTCATTGATTGTAGCGACGCTTCTGTCTTGCAGCCCTTTGTCGGAGTATGAAGGGCAGGAAACCGGTTTCAGGACCGGCCGATTCCGCAATACCGGTAACACATAGTTCTAGTGGGGCACGTATATGATGATGTTACACATGAAAATACTCATGATCACAGTTCGAACCACATCAAATCAATTTATAACTAATTGTTTTATGAGATGAATTCACCTTATCACTTCACTCAAAATTAACTATTTTTTTTTATCGAAGCAAAAAATGTACTTGTTGGCCTACTTTGAACTGTTAAATAAATATCGAAAGGTAAAAACCCGCATTTATACTCTTAAAGCTGTATCTTGTAGGCCTGTTTATCTGCAAATGTGTCAGTGTTTGCATACAAGTTACATTGTTTGGACTATTTCATGTTTAATTCCTAAAAGCTAAGAAGCTTAATTAAGCCCCTTTATCAGCTACTGTCACGGTGTTTCGGTGTTGTATTCAGTCACGTTTTATTTTTTCCCTGAAATGCAATTACCAGTGTTTGTTTTTTTGTTTTTTTTTAAAAAAAAAGAACTGACAGAATCTGATTTACTTTGGCACGTGTCACAGCCTGACTGTGCAGGGTACAGCTTTTAATTGGAACAGGATGACTAGCTGATGTAAGGAGCACATTAATCACCGAACAGCAGGTTGCTATCTAGCTGGACCGCTAACAGTGATAAATACCATACATTAAACACTATGGTTAAGTCAGGCAACTTTTAGAAATCAACAGAAATTTGATCCATAACTTTTACATTTGGTTTACTCTTTTAAATATGATGAAACAAAGGAGTCTTATTGTTCTATACTGTCAGGTGAACATCTAGGCCTATGTCGTCTATACGCTGGATAACAATAAATCACATATGTATGTGCATCATAATTTTTTGCCCATGAAATGGTATAATAAAAACCTTTTAACGCAAATGGAAGCCTCACTGCCCTTTAGTTCACTTCACCACACTCACCAGGGTGTGAGGAAACTATGTTTTCATGAGCGGGCAATTATACCGCTAACTATCTGACAAAAGTATCCGGTCTAATGTAAGAGAATAAAGAAAAGGCAATTGATGGTTCACGCATTAGAAATAATTATTGGCCTGGACTGAAATCCATAATATGTAGATAGGTGAGGAGAATTGGACCTTTACAGTACCCGATACTGACTGCACGCTCAAAGGGAGCCTCTTTTAGACCTGCACCATGCTGTGTGACTTTCACAGGTAATTTTTTTTAATCGGAGCGAACCGAAAATGGTGAGTCAGAACAGTCTCTGTGTGATCTTTTTATCAGGAAAAGGTCCGTACAATAATGTCTGACACAAGTAGCAATTTTAGTTTGAATACCTTGTTTCGAATGTCTTACTCTGTAGAAGTTCAGTCCAAGCTATCTATGAATACTTATTGCAAGAACATGAGCACTAATGGCACTAATTTTGATGTGCCTTTGGGTCTCCTCACGGCCGTGACAAAGATAAGAAGATGGAGGTTGGATGGATGGATGGACGTGAGTAGCATTACTCACATTGTGCTGTTTAGTTTTTGTTAAATACAGCTCTGGAAATAATTAAGAGATAATATTTTTTTTAAATCTGCATTTTTAAATCCTGGTTTAATCCTGATTCTGCTGGCAGAAGGCTACACTGCGTGGCAGGCTGCTTCCAGGTTCAAAATTCCTAAGACAGTAGTCCTTAAGAGCAAAGCGAAGCAGGAGACTTTGGCAATAACCTAAAACTACCCAAATAGAGGGCAGAAGGAACTTTCTAATGCCAGAGATGACCATCAACATCCCTCAGTGCCTCATAAATCAGAGGATAACTTCAAGTGACCTTCAAAAGGAATGGGAAACATTAAGTGGTACGAAGTGCACTGTTAGAACAGTTCGTATCAGGCTCCTAGAAGCAGGACTGAAGACCCATAAAGCAAGGAAGAAGGCCTTCATTAATGAGAAACAGGGAAGAGTCAGGCTGGAGTTTGCAAAAAAAAACAAACAAGATGTATACAGACGCTCCTCTATTTATAAACTTTCAACTTACGAACTTTCAGACATACGAACAAAGAGGACTGTAAGTCCAAAGTATGTTCTTTGGGCTCCCGTTTCCTGTCCACAACATAATTTTTTTTCTGCGCGCCAATTCCGCCTAGTATGACTTCTGGCCGCTACTCCCGCCGCGCAGCAGCGTAGCGTGCAAACTCCCAGCATCCTAGTTCTTTGTACTTGCGTATACCCTTAAAATGATGTTAAATGACGACTTATGAACATTTCAAGTTACAAACGGCCGTTCGGAACGTATCTCATTCGTAAGTAGAGGAGCGTCTGTATTTTACACAGGCGTATACCCATAAATTGGGAAATATGTGAAACTGAAAATTTTGCTGTGGTCACTAATTTTTTTCAGAGCTGTATATGGATATAATTTCTAATTAAAAATAATATTGCGTAAAAATGTATGCAGCTTTTAGCTGGTTGAAGCCAAAAAACTTAAAAACAAAGTGTGTATGTGGAAACTATCCGTAACACTTAACACATAAAAATAACTTATGATGTATTTAGACCAGGAAGTTCTAGCTTGGACCACATGCCAAGTGCCCCGTTTTTTTGTTTTTGCATGATTGCTGCAGTTCTTTGTTCCAAACTTCATGATGTTTTTCAAACCTGTATATTTAGATAAGGCTAAGGTTTCCTTGTTGCCATCTTTAAAGAGTTTCTCTTTTTCTTCCCATTGGTACATATTTCTGTCCACTTGTACCGAAAAAACATTTTTGTGGAGGACAGGATGGGTCAATCATTGCCGAATTTTGTAGTTTTGGGGCCCCCATCAAAAAGTTCCTTCGGGGGCCCCTGCTCCCCAAGAGTAATGATGGTTTGTAGCCAACAGAGGGCCCCCAACCTCTGGAGGGGGCCCGCAAATGCGTGTTTTCAGTGTTGGTAAACACCCACACTGAGGTCACTGCACCAAGAAGGGCTCAACGCAGACATAATTTCATGAATAATTTTGTTAACTTTCACGGTTGATGCCCTTCTCACTTCCTCAATTCCATGACCCAGTAAAAGTGCACTTATCATGGCCATTAATGTATCACAGGCTCAAAGGCTGTTTGCTGGATTTCCTTTACTATGCAGCACCTCTGAAACCTTAAATCTGACCCTAGCTTGCAGACCGGTATATAGGATGAGTCGAGCAGCACAATACAAAGTGCTTTTTGGTTTCTCAGCAAAACAGGGAGTAAAGTAATGAAATGTCAGGTGTTTTAACACATCGATTCATCTTCCACGCCGCTTATCTGGTCCAGGGTCACGGTGAGCTTGGAGCTTATCCCAGGGAATATCGGGCTGAGGAATATTCTGGAAGGGTTATCAGCCTTGAGCTGTGTTAATTTGCTTGTAAATGTTATTAATTGCCCTGTGATGTTTTTGGGACCTAATGCATGCCGGTCCTGTTTGGCTCTCTGCCATCGGACTTGTGATCCGAATCTGTCATGAGCCCCAGAGTGGCCAGTGTCTCCTGCCTCCCCATAGGGCACCATCTTGGAGAGGTTCCCTGAGCCAAGTGTTATCTGAGGGGTGAGGTGGCTAAGTGGCAGGGTTATATTTTGAGGCGGGGCCACAGCTGAAAGCTGATTGGTCCCCATATGGCCTCTTTCTTGTCACTCACCGATTCTAAACATATTATTGGCTAACGATAAAGTTGGCCCCTTTATATGAATTATGGCCCCTCTTATGCCTCCCATTTAAAAAAAAAATCTTAGAACGGCACCTGCTAAGTGGGGTTGTAAAAGGATCAGGAACTGGAACCTTCATGCCCTGGTAAATTCTGTGGACACCTGCACTTGAAAACCTTTGGCGGAGAAAGACTGAATTCTCTGTTTGTAAGTGATCCCCAGACAGCTCGAGGGAGCTTATGGAAACCCGCTGAGACAGATATAACCTCCCCGATACTATGTCAGTTTCCCAAAAAGGCTAATTGGCATCAAACGAGCCTCTGCCTGGTTCTGAATCAAACATTTTTTTTTTTAATTCACTCTTTTGCCTTCAGTTACATTCTCTGCCCTTAAAGTTTCCGTTTGAACATCCGGGTCCGTAACACAATATTACGGTTATAATGAGTAAACATAATTTTGTAACTTCAGGAACTGGGACACCATCAGAGGGATGGTGGTAAAAATCTGAATACATTAGGGTGGTCTTGCGCTGTGAAACGCTTTTGAAACGGTGCTTTTAAAAGGAGGTTACTTGAGGAGGGACGACTGCAGTATTTAGTACTATAGTATGTAGGATCAATTGCATCTTGGTCTTTTTTGTACAAAAGATCAGGGCATAGGCAAGTGAGAAAAAAAAATCATTAAAAATAATAGTTAAGACCAACATCTAGTAACCAGTACATACGTGTCTATTTTACGGGACTTTTCCTACATTAAGCTGTTTTTGAATGGATTTGAGTTGTATATCTGCTGGTTTGGAGACCCTGAACACACTTGTGGAGCTGTATGTATCAGAGTTTCCTGCAGGTGTTTCCACAGTCTGGAATACATGCAGGTAGGAGGACTGGTAACTGATTTGCCCATCGTTTATGTGAGTGTGCGCCTCTCCTGGGACAGGCTTCAAGCTCTCCTTGACTCCACACTGGATAATTTGTTTGGAAGAAGAATCGATGAATGCATTAATAAAGCTACCACTGCAGAGCTGAAGGAGCTGGAGATGCATTTTTATTTTGTTTTACTGTTTTTATTTGCTGCTTCTCTGTTTCACTCCCTCTGTGAGTGAATTCGGTCGATCGTGTCGGCGATGAGTTCCCATGACCGCCTCCAGTGCTCCCTCGCCGTCCGTGCAGAATTTATTCAGGACACCTGTCTTCGTGCCTTTTGGTTAAAGACACAAGCTGGCTGACATGTCACCAGCTTAACGGCATCTTACAGCCACCTACGGACGCCCTCGCCTGGTGTGGACCATGAGTGTAATTTGGAACAGCTCTTGGAATGATTTTGGCTGTGAGCTTGCTGGAATAAGACGAATGCACCATTTAACGATCGCTCCACAATGGCAGGTCAGCCATTTTGCATTCTTTCCCAAATCCCCATTTAAAAACATAATTTCCCTTTTGTTTCAGTACGTGGAGCCAGATCCCATTAAGACTGATTTGTGCTGGGACCATTTTGGTGACTCTATCCATTATATTTGCAGATTAAACACCAGCCACTGCATTACTGGTCTTGGCTCACTAGGTGTGTGCTATGGGACCTTTCTCATATTTACTTATTGAGTTTTTTTTTGTATATTAGGGCTGCACAGTAGCTTAGAGGGTAGCAGTGGGGCTTCATGCCTCTGTGTGTTCAGCTTGCATGTTCATAGTATTTGTGTGGACATCCTCCAGGTTTTCCAGTGTCCTCCTGCTGTCTAGAAACAAACATATTAAGCGAATGGGTGTCTGCAAACATATGTGTGTGAGTGTGTGCTCTGTAATAAACTGGCATCCCATTCAGACTGTTCACTAACTAGTGGTCTGTGCTTCCTGTGGCTCTGAATTTGATAACTGGTTATAAAAAACAGATACATGGATGTTTGGATACTTCCTACCTGATCTAACAATCGGTATACTTTATTGATCCCCGGTGTGGAATTCTGGGGACATGCAGGGGAAGATGGCGTTCGTTTCTCGGAACATTATACCCTGCCTTCATAATGGCATTATCAGGAAAACAAGATGTACGGAAGCACTGAGGTCCGGCGTATTGGAAAACCAACGGGCAAGACATTATTGTCCGTAGATGACGTGCTTTCCATTCAAAAGTAGATTGTCCATATTTCATCTGCCTATAAATGTGTTAGGGCATCCAGTTCTTCTTTACCAGCGGACCAGCCAGGGAAGTTCGTGGAATGGTGATAGGAATTTGAGCAGCGCACTTGGAGCCTGTGCTATCAGCTTTCTCCAGTAGCTCCGTGACTGATAGCAGATCGCCTTAGGTAGTGTATTTTTTATTTTTTTTTAACCAATGGCTGAAACAGTGAGCCAGCTAAGCCCGGAACAGTTTTGGTACACTTCCATAATCCTTTATATGCAGTTTCTTAAAATGTATCGCTTTATGAATTAAAAGAGGAGAGATTCACCTTCTCACTTTCTCACAATCTGTGTTGCATGTTTTTCTGTAGTGGAATGACTGAATAATTTGTGTGAAAGCCGAAGATCGACGGGGAAAGAACATTACATGTAGGGGGCGGTATGGTGGTTAGAACCGTTGCCTCACACTTCCAGAGTTGTGTGTGTGGAGTTTACGTATTCTCCATGTTGTGTGGGTTTTCTCTGGGTACTCCAGTTTTCTCCCACAGTCCAATGATATGCATTTAGGTTAATTATTTGAATTGCCCCATGTATATGATGCAGGGGGGTGGGGGGCATCCAGGGTGTACGTAGCCTTGTGCCCAGGGGGTTGAGATGGTTGCCCACGGTACACGGTTGTCATACTTAAGAGATATTTTAGACCTGAAAACTTTAGTGCCCACATATTAGCTGGCATTAATTAGCATCCCTATCTGTAAATCCCTACTAGGCCTCAATGCTGGACGTGCAATCTTTCATAATCTAATTATAGCCATATTTCTGCAGGTTCCTGTGCTTTCAGGAATTATTTGCGCTGGTTCACTTCTGTTACAGCTGGAAATTGAGTTAAAATGCTTTTAGTTGATCAGTTAAGTCTTTAGCGTCCTCTGGGAAAATTAGGGCGAAATCTTCTTGCATCAGTGAGCATACTGACAGCTGGCATTTTAATTTCCTAGCAAGATGTCTGAAGGTGATTTAACTTAAAGGGACAGTTCATCCCAAAAATGAACAAATATGGTTTAGAGGGGCTTTAGTGCTATCTGTCTAGGTTGCTCTGCTGAGAGTTGCCTAGTTTTGGAGATATCTGGCATAGAAATGTTGGACTTCTCTTGAATATAATGGGAATGAATGGTATTCTTTCTATGGTGAATAAAGCGCCAGAAAATTACATTTGAAAAATCCAACAGAAATCAGCAGTGTGATTTTCACTTATGGGGTGAACTGCCCCTTTAAGACCAATCATCTTCATTTCCTTCCTGATGTTACTCTATACATCATTCTTTATGTTTTAATGTATGTTAAATTTGTTGATTATTTGGAGTTGTCATAATGACCAGCATTCAAGATATGCAGTCACTATATCTCTACAAGAGCTAATTATCCAAAATTGGCTTGTAAGTGGATTTTTAACACTAATTCAGCTATTTCAGAGTATATTGATTGAGCTTAGTTGTGTGGCTTTTAAAATCTTTCATTCTTGGTTGGTTGCGTTCCCAGATAACAAACGATGATTATGGGAGCAGTTTAGATGGATGTCGATGACGGCTCTGGTGATGTATGCTGCTGTCTTTCTCCTTGCTACCGTGGGGTACAGAGCTACATTACTCTCCTACTGAAATATTGGAAATGCTCGTCTCGTGTTGTATTTCAATCCAGACCAGCTCTGCCTGTAGACCAGTGTCTCTCAACTCAAACCCGAGGGACTCCCTGATGGTCCATGTTTTTGTTCCCTCCCAGCTCCCTAACCCAAAATCTAATTTATTGTAAAAATAGGATATTCAAATGGATGATGCTATAAATGTTCATAATCATGATACGATATTTTGTCTATGTCAGCACACCTAAATCAAACAACTAAACACTGAATACACTTGTAACACCAAAGGACTAGGCTGACAACCACTGGTCTACTCTTATAGTCCGAATACATGCAGTGCTGTCATGACCATGAATTGCTCATTGTGGGTGTGACCCTGTAATGGGCTGGCATCTTGTCCAGCATTTGCCCTGTGCATTCTGGGATGGACTCCCACCTCACCCAGTACACGCTTATAGAAGGTGGATGCTACCTGCATATTAATTGTTTAGGTATGTTTAGGTTTGTGTTATTTCTAAAACCATAAGATTCTGACAGTTGTAGGATTGAACCATTTTCTGGCTTTTCTTGAAGGATTTGGGTATTTCTTTGTCTTGAGAGATCGCCACAGCCAGGTCAGAAGTTCCCTCGCTTTATATTAAACTTGTACTTCTCAAGTGAGGCAAAAGTGGTGTAAATGTATGAAAATGGGACCCGTCCCTGGTACTGAAGCACATTGAAGCTCCTCGCATGCGTTCCGGGGGGCAGCTGAGGCTGAGGTCACTTCAGTTACCTTTTGATATCGTTTCCTGAGAAGAGAGATCCAACAATTTAGCTGTATTTCAACATTCAAACGAAATATTTAATTGATACTAATGGTGACATTTTGCACTGTTGCAGAATTTAAATTTTAAAACATGCTGTAGAGATTAGCCAGTCCTTCTAATGTTAAGTGGCTCAGTGAATTTAATAATTGCTCCAGGGTTACAGTTTGAAATGCAGTGTATTGAGTGCAGGACGTTCTCTTGAATTCTCCTGTTTCCAATCCAGGATTGCAGTCATCATAGTTCAGGCAACTTGGCTGTTCACAAGTAGCTTAATATGAAATTTTATCTTTGTTATTGCTTGTTTAGGGGGAAAAAGATGTGTTCCAACCTTAGAGGGCCAAGTTGGATCAGCTATATACAGACGCTCCTCTCCTTACGAACTTTCAACTTATGAACTTTCAGACATACGAACGAAGAGGACTGCAAGTCCAAATTGTGTTCATTGGGCTTCCGTTTCCTGTCCACAACATCATTTTTTTTCTGCGCGCCAATTCCGCCTAGTATGACTTCTGGCCGCTACTCCCGCCGCGCAGCAGCGTAGCGTGCAAACTCCCAGCATCCTAGTTCTTTGTACTTGTGTATACCCTTAAAATGATGTTGAATAACGACTTATGAACATTTCATGTTACCAACGGCCATTTGGAACGTAACTCATTCGTAAGTAGAGGAGCATCTGTATATATATTTTTTTTCCAACATAAACCCTGAACCAATAAATAGTCGTGAATGAACCAATTTATGTCGCGTTCTGAGTTCTTAGATGTCGATAATGAGAGCTCCCCAGGACAGGAATTGAGCGGCCTATGAGTGAGCCCATTTGACATGCCAAGCGTGCTTCGTTGTTGACTGGGCAGGACGATTGTGCTCCGAAACCCCACCCCCCACTGCGATCCATTCACCTCCAAATAGAGAGCAAGAGCTATTGTCACCTAGGAGAGGCAAGAAGTAGTTTAGTAAATATGTTTTGCAGTGCTGTAGAAAGAGCAGAAAATTACAAGCAGTTACAGCAGCTGAAAGACACACACAATACACTAGTGACATGATAAAAAATAAATACAAGAAACAGTAACGCAAGGTGCAGATGTATAATGTGCAGTTGAGAAGGGATTTACAGCAGTGAGGAGGAGTAACAGTGAATTATGATGGCTACAGGGCAGGATGGACCTCAGCTCTCTTACTGAAGGTGCTTCTTTGTCTGGCCACCAGGGGTGCTGTTGTGCAAGGGGTGATAAACATTATACAAATTGCTAACTATAAGTGTTTTTTTGTATTGCCTGTTTAAAAAGTCTGTACATTGAATTTAACATTTATGTAACTAGTTACCTGTTGTGAAAACAGTCATTAGATTTCCATGAAAGAGAGGTGTAAGGAGCATGCAGTGATACAGTGTGTTGCCCCACCCATCATATGACAAACCACCTCAGGGGTGAGACCTGAGTGCAGCCATGTGGTGGCTGATACCTCAGCACCACACTAATCCGAATGGACCAGCGAGTTTTTTTCCAGTGGCTGGAGTGCCAATCCTGCCAGCAACCCCCAAGTTATTCCCTGTTAGTCAGAGGATGGATGTAGATTAACGTCATACCCAGGACAAAGCAATTGCAGGTTGAGGGCTTTGCTCAAGGGCCCAATGGAGTAGAATTACTCTGGGCATTCACGGAACTTGAACCAGCAACCTTCCAGTTGCTGACATAGATTCCTAGCCTCAGATCCACCACTACACCCATGAAAACTCACCAATAAATATTCTTACAAAGCATTATTTATGATCTCAAACAGCTGATTTTTAAATGAAAGATAATTAAAACGGGCGGTAACTAAGCATTTAACTAGCTAATATGATCATTTTCCATGGTCATTTCCATAAAAATGGCTGAAGCATGTGATATGCACAAATGTTTTTTTTTTTTTTCTTTCACCTGATGCATTTCTCTTGGGACCCGTGGCCTGCAGCTTGATCGCCATGACGACCGAGGTAGGCACCGAAGCCGAGCCCAAGCAGGAGAGCCAGGGGCCCGCAGCGACACAGCCAGGGCCAGCCCAGAGCACCCAGACGGCCTCTCAGTCTAACGGGGAGCAGTTCCCAGCCGCAGCCGGGCACAGCACACCCGCCAGGAAGGACCAGGTGACCAACGACACCCTCATATAACAGTCCAGGCCTTATGGAGAAAAGTCCGAATTTGGGGAAGCTTTGAAGCATGCGGTTTTAACGATTTCTCCAGTCATTTTCGTCCTGTAACATGAATCCAGGCCATTATGTCTTAATTTCTCGAATGTGAGACCACCCATCGTGCTCTGAGACGCCCCCTGCTGGTGTGGCCTTTAACTACGCCAACACAGGTCAAGTGGATTTTGCCCATGTTTTTCACACCAGAAATATGATTAAACCAGAAACTGTTGGGAAAATTTTGTTTCTTGTTCTATTAAACTATTACTTCCCTAAGGCTTATTTAAATCAAACAGATTATTAAAATAAAGAGTTATTTATTAATTTCTTAGTCTGCATTATCTGGAATAGTTTTGTATCCAATTATGCAAGTTATTTTACTGGAGCACTTTGGGTTTAGTTGGTTCCAAGGTTCTAGAGCAGAGTCCATGTGACCCTGAACCACAAACCTTTGGTTTGGTTTATAGGTCTGTGTTCTTAATCGCAGTGTTACTTCACACTGAGAACAGTCTGTGGTGGTTCTCAGTGTAAAGTGTTTCTTCTTATTGGATCGACGTCTTCGCTCCCCAGAACGGAGAGAGGCTTCTGGAAGGCACCCCCCCAGGGCGACACGACTACTTACAGTTTGAGGACGACAAAGCGTCTCAGAGGTCCTCGTCCAGCAAGCTCTCCAGATCCCCAGGGAAAAGCTCCAAGAGGCCGAAGAACATGCAGTGTAAGGTCACGCTCCTCGACGGGTCCGACTACACCTGCGTGGTGGAGGTGAGCCGGGGGGGGGGGTCGATTTCTCCATGAGTTACTTTGTTTCACCTGGTTGGTGTCTGAGTGATGAGCAACCTGGTGGTTATGTATCATTTCATTGCTGCTGAATTCATTTCATTTCATCTTTTAAAACTCATTTGCGGAACGAGCGTTCAGTCAGCCTTAAAATGCTGGTCGAGCTCCACTGCTTCCTCTTACCTGACGCACAAATCAGCAGACAGCGCTTTTCCCTTAGAATAATAGGATTTCGTTGCAATTTTTATTTAACACAGATAAATTTCACCAAGCAGCAGGGTGGTCCTCCATAATAACTCACTAATGGATGCTAATGACAGCATTTGTCGGGGAGTTGCCAAAAAAAATGTCTTTGTATATTCTGAAAATCATCTCACAGCCCCTCCCAATTATTAGAAGATTTGGTTGCAACCCACAGTTTGAGAATAACTGATTTAGCTGACACTTATATCCAAAGTGACACACATTTCTGAGAAAGCAGGGTGTAAGGGCCTCACTCAAGGGCCCAACGGTGACACCACTCTGCCAGCCATGGGATTTGAACCAGCGACCTTCCGATCACAGGCACTGCCCCCATAAAAGTATCATGATGCTTTTATATCTAAAGGAGATTATGAGGAAGATTACCATATGCCATTAGCCTACCCTGAGTAGTTTCAAGGTCAGAGAGGTACCCTGGAACAGCCTTTAGTATTCTTATGCTAATTATAGTACATGATGTAATGAATGTCTCCACTAGATTTGGCCGTGAGCTGAATTCAGCATGGTACTCACTGGGCATGCTCTGAACGCATATCAGTTATTTCTAACCCAGTGACAGCCTTGGCGTGTTCCAATTTTTATAGCTGATTGACAGCTGCATGTCCCCTCATGGAAGGGGGGTCTCCCAGCGGCACGGGGAGCGGATGAGAGACTCGCGGCATTGATCTGGGCCGAGCTTTTTATGCAAAATCGAGTTTCGACTTTTGCCGCCATATAAAGCGGAGGCAAAGGAAATGTTTCATAGTGAGGCTCCCAAACTGAAGGTTATCAGATGCAAATGTCTGGTTTGAGGTATTTATTAGTGTAACTTCCATGATACAGCTGATCTAGAGGATCACTTTTGTGTTTTTCAGAGGTTTCCTCTTGCAGTTCAAAAATGTGATTCTAGGTCAATTTACATCTCTGAATTGTCCAATGCATGGACCTGGTGATGCATCTTAATGGGGGGGGGGGGGCATAAAGTCTAAGTAATTCTGACTTTTTTAAATACAGTTTAGTGGGTTTGCATTATTTTTTTTGCATGATTGTTCATCATTGTGTTCATAATCCAAAATTTCAGTGAAAACAGTGAGCCATCAAAAATATAATTATTATTGGTAGTACAAAATAACACTGTTAAGCAGACACTAGAAAACAACAATCTGACTGCTCCTGTCTAAAAATACTGAAATAACTGTAATAGATGTAATGGGATGTTGGGGTATATCTCCAGGTGTGTGGAGTTTAAGTCAAGGGAGGTAATGCTAAGATTATACAATTCCTTGGTGAGACCTCACCTAGAATATTGTGTACAGGTTTGGTCACCATATCTTAAAAAGGACATAGCGGCCTTAGAAAAGGTGCAGCGTAGGGCCACAAGAATGATTCCTGGTCTTAGAGGAATGTCGTACGAGGAAAGGTTATTTGAGCTAAATCTGTTCAGCCTCAAGCAAAGGAGACTGAGGGGGGACATGATCCAGGTCTATAAGATTCTAACAGGTTTGGATGCTGTTCAACCGAATAGTTACTTCAGCATTAGTTCAAATACAAGAACTCGTGGCCATAGGTGGAAATTAGCGGGAGAACATTTCAAACTGGATTTAAGGAAGCACTTCTTTACACAGCATGTAGTCAGAGTATGGAATAGTCTTCCTGATAACGTAGTGCAAGCTGAATCCTTGGGTTCCTTTAAATCAGAGCTAGATAAGATTTTAACAACTCTGAGCTATTAGTTAAGTTCTCCCCAAGCGAGCTCAATGGGCCGAATGGCCTCCTCTCGTTTGTATAGTTCTTATGTTCTTATGTTCTTAATCAAAACACTGTCTTTGTGTATGTGGACTTTGATGTCTCACCAACACACCTATCAAACACACAACTTTCGCCTAAATCTTGATTTCTCAATACAGTCATACTGAAGGCTCCACTGTTCTGCAAACTTTGAAAAATGATGCCGGCTGACTGACTGGTCTCTGCAATCTTGGGGACATTTGACAGCAGTGTTGCAAAACTTACTTCACTGAAGTCAACTTTTTTGATTGGTTTAAGTACATTACAGTCAGTGAGACTCATATCTTAGCGTCAAGAGATAGCAAGAAAGACAAAAAACGTGAGTCCCATAGGTAAAATGTGAGACTTGATACCTATGTTTGAACAAGAATGGTGAAGTTAGTCCAGTGAAATTAGAAAGACTGGATAGGAATGAACACATCTCCTCTTTGGGCAGATTTTCTCCAGTCTCTGCACCAGAGGTGGATAGTTCAGGTTCAGAAAGTAAAAATGCAGACCAAGATTTTGTTTCACCCAACCTGTTGAGTACAATGTGACTGTGACTCTATATGCTCAACTGGTTGGTTTAAACAAAATCTTGTTCTGGATTTTTACTTTCTGGATCTGAAACTATCCACTTCTGCTCTGCACTAATGATGCACCATGATTTCTGGCTCGTCTCTCTGTGAACTGGGACGCATCTTTAAGCAACAACCATTCATTTTGCATTAAAGTGTATTGTACATATTACTCAGTAATGTATGTATATCACTGTCTAAAGGATTCTGTCATTTTTAATTCATTTTTATTACTGCAACTCATTTTATTGTAAAACTAATAAAATGTAAATGTCATTTGATAGACATCTAAATAAAATCCTTAAACAGGAAATGGAGATCTTTGAAATTAAGGAAATGGATGTAATTTATCTTGTGCGACATTTGTAATTTTCTCTCTTAATCTTATTTTCCCTGGTTAAGCACTCCTAGTAAGTGGATCGAAGCTCTGTTCTTTCTGCAGGGAGCAGGTGTGAATATGCATTTTGTAAAGCCTGGAATGTCAGCCGTTGCATTAAGCCGCATGTGGGGAGGTAGAATAATGTAGCATATATGTCTGTGATTTGCAAGGCTGATCTCTGAAGTCTGAGCATTAAACATCAGTGTCTTCATCAGAGACGATTCTCTAAGTTCAAGTGTCTCGGAGCGAGCGTGATTTTAATGAGGTTATTTTTGATGTGGCACGGTCTCCATCAACTAGCCTAACGCGTCTGGAGCGAGGGGCCGACGAATCCCCCGGATTACCTCATTTGTGCAAATGAGGGATCTTTTCGAAAATACTTTGTTTTCTGTAATGACACATTTTTCATTCACATCAAAACACTTTTTTTTTTTTTTTGTGCGAGATTTTCTGCAGCTGGGTCGTGCCAAATTTGTCTAGTCAGGGGCTTCTGACACCAAGGGATTTAAAAATAGGCCAGAGCTGGGCAGCAGTAACGTGCTCAAATCCCGCTGCTCTGTGAAGCTGCAGAAATCTATCCTACGATTAATCCAGTAGTTTTCCCGTCTCTATACGTTTCACATCCATTTAGTCAGGTAGCTGGGCTGCAATTTACTTTATTTTTGACCATTTAGACAGCTGGACGCTTCGCTGGAGTAATTTCAGGTGCAAACTGAATAAGCATCAGTGTGGACCCTCTTAGGAAACACCTTCTTAGTCTTTTATGAGTTGTGTGTGTCCTTGAGATGCCTCATATTCTTGGAAATAACTCTTAAAAAACACACTAGACAATTGAACCTGCCGATGCTGTAATTGCCTCCAACCATAATTGCCTGCATTCATCCATCTGTCCATCGCCCAAACCACTTATCTCATGTAGAGCCTTGGCGAGGCTGGAGCCTGTTCCAGGAAGTACAGGACAGAGCGTGGGGGAAAACCTTGAATGGTCTGCCAGAAGAAACATCTGAACGATTATTTAAACAAAAAAACTTACAATACTCACTCAGGGAATGCTTGACTGTAGGAGGTACATCACTGAAATCTATAAGCCAATATTTGCACCATAAATTATAAACAAAGAAATGTTGGGCAGGAACCATGTGAGAAGTGGGGGTCTTCCTTTGAACTTTGATTTGCACAAAAGAAAAATAGCTCATATCACAGTCTGTCTGCAATGCTTCTGGAAAACGCCCAACCACTAAACAAGACCAAGGCACATGAGTTGAGGTCTTACCATGTCCCCATAGGGATGGTGGCCTTCTGGTGACATTTATTGATTACATTTAACTTTAATCCAGAGCAACTTGCAGTAGAAAGAAGGGTTACTTATTCATTTATGTGCATTATCTGGATTTTGAACCCACAACCTTTGCATTGTTACTGTGGTGCTCTACTTGTGGTGCTACAGGAGCCATCACACTGCTTTTTTTGCTTCTCTCTGTGCCGACGTTCATTTACAGAAGCGGGCAAAAGGCCAGGTGCTCTTCGACAAGGTCTGCGAACATCTGAACCTTCTAGAACGGGATTACTTCGGCATCACATTCCGAGACAGTGAAAACCAGAAGGTGACGTGCTCGCTGTGATGGATGTACTGCAAGGTTTCGTGACAGCTTAAATAATGCATGCTTTATTCCGCAGAATTGGTTGGATCCAGCTAAGGAAATGAAGAAACAGATAAGGAGTGAGTAATCCGTCATGGCTTTCGCTGTAACCTGTAAAGACAGAGGCTTTTGATGTCATTCATATGAGACGAAGACCCAGAAGATGGTAAACTTTATTTTTCTCTTTCTCCATGTGGGTTTCCACTTGGTAGTGCAATCGTAGCATTTTCCCAGGCTTGAAGAATTCCCTTTCTCTCTTGTTGTTTAGATGGACCCTGGAATTTTTCATTCAATGTCAAGTTTTACCCACCTGAACCCGCTCAGCTGTCAGAGGACATCACAAGGCAAGACCATAAGAGTGAGCCGTGGCTCGGCCAGAACAGCGGCTGTTTGAGGGCCCTGAGAATTCTGGCTGCCAGCTTGTCAGCCTGCTTCTGTTTTTCATTGTTCACTTTGAGTAAATAGAAACTGCTGATCTCTGATCCTTTGGACATTTTCTGGCCTGGTCCAGCACCTCTCAACTGTTTCTGCATTGTACTGTTTCTCAAATCCGAATGTGTACATGTACAAATCAAATCAAAATTTATTTTGAGAGCACATTTAAAACAACAGAGGTTGACCAAAGTGCTGCACAAAATCAAACAAATCGAACTAAATGGGAATGATAATAGGAATAATATACATACACATAATTACTGAAAATGCATGTAAACCAGGTTTGGGGCCATTCCAGAATGCATTGATCAGTTTCAATCCAAATCAGGAAATGGAACTGGAGTTGGAATTTAAAACTCCCTTAAATTTGAATTCCATTCCAATTCTGTTCCCCATAGTTTTTTTTTCAATCCCAACTCCAGTTCCATTTCTTGATTTGGGCTGATATTGATGAATGCATTCCGGAATGGCCCCAACCCTGATGTAAACTATTTGACAGTTGTTTTTATTTATGGTTAACTCATCTAATCATTCCTCTTCTGAATTCTTGTCCTGAGCACCATCAGGGTTTAAGAATATGGTGCGATTTTATTTACACTGTTTGGGTTTGTCAGGGGGTTCGAAAGCTACAGTGAAAAATCTGCAGCCTCGTCCGGTGCTTGATGCCTGTCTCGCTCCCTCAGGTACTACCTCTGCCTCCAGCTGAGGGACGACATCGTGTCGGGCCGCCTGCCCTGCTCGTTCGCCACGCACACCGTCCTGGGCTCCTACACGGTGCAGTCCGAGCTGGGTGATTACGACCTGGACGAGTACGGCAGTGACTACGTCAGCGAGTTTCACTTTGCCCCAAACCAGACCAGGGAGCTGGAGGAGAAAATTATAGACCTGCACAAGACCTACAAGTGTGTTACGTTCCACCTGGCATTTCACCCACTCAGGCTACTAAAAAAACTACCGTACATTGCAGTGTATTATAACTTTGATTTTTTACATTGAATTAATATTTTTATTAGGGCTGTGAAAATAACTCCTTAATTTCGATTAATTAGTTATAGAAAAATCACTGTTAATCACAAAACCTGTAACTGATTAGATTAATCATTTTTGTATTATTTCAACTCTTCATTTGAAATCCAGTTTAGTTTTGTTTAATTATTCGTGTCGGTTTAATAGTTATTAGTTTATATATTTCTGTTTAGTTTTTGTATATGTTAGTTTCAGGTAAGGTTTTAGTAATTTTATTTCTAGAAATTTGTAGAGATATGTCGTGTGTAATCATTAGAGTAACCTACGTGAGTACACTGTACATTATGTACATCCTCTTAATGGGCAAAACATATTCCAGGTATTATTAATGATTTAGAAGTAACACTGTCAGGTACCAGTAAAAAAACAAAGCTAGCTAAACAAGAAAAATGGTACTGGAAGTATTAGACATTTTAAAAAATTTTATTCAGGTATTTTCTAAAGCAATATTTATATAATTATCCTTTAGTAGTGGTTTTTCATTTTATTTATATTTATGAGAATGTTTTCCATAAGTTGTTGTTAACGATAATAACCCTGCTACACTATTTACTTAGTGAGTCTGTCTATCATGGGCATTTCATGTGGTATGCAGGTTTAGCACACTGCGCTGACAGATAGTTAATTAAGCACTGCTCTCATTAGAAAATCTTATTCCTCCCCTGAATCGAAATGCCTGGCTGTAAGTCTGCCTCATCATTTTACATAACAAATTCACTTTTATTCTCCAGCTTCCTGATATCATTCCTGGGTTGGAATTTTCCCCATTCTCATATTTCTTTATTTTTTTCCGCTACAAAAAATATGTAGGTAATTTATTTCAAAGAAAAGGTCATTTGTGGTTGTGAACATTCAACATTAAATCCATTTGCAATCTAGCAAAACATTCATCCAACTTCATCGAGCATTTATTCACTGAAGGGCCAATGGGAGCCTGGGGCATGAGGCAGGGGGCACCCTGGACAGGATGCCAGCCCGTCATGGGGCACACACTCAAGGGCAATTTACTGACAGCAGCTGACTTAAACACCTGTTTCAAGTTGTAGAAGGAAATCTAAAGAAACACAGGTAGAACATGCAGACCTCATACACACGCAGCCAGGGGTAGGAACTGAACTCCGAGGCAGGAGGGCTACAGTACAGCTCACTGAGCTTCTGTGCCACCTAACTAACAGACTGATGTTTGGAATTATAGCCTAAGACATAATCACTTCTGAAATAAACACTTTTAGGGATCCTGCGGTGTAAGGAGGAGCCACCGATGATTAGACCTGTTTGATAGCTCAGTTTTTAAAGATATTTCCTCAGATGCCCATGAAATAGAATCGATTTCACGAGATTGGAGTGTTTGGTAGCCCATCCCTATGGGGACACACTAGCTAGTTTTGTACACAGTGTGTCTGTGCACCTGGGGCAGAGTGACGCAGCTCTGGTGTCTGTTTCCCCCGCTCCTCCCCGACGCAGGGGTATGACTCCAGCTGAGGCTGAGATGCAGTTCCTGGAGAATGTCAAGAAGCTGTCCATGTATGGAGTGGACCTCCACCATGCCAAGGTGCCGACTGCCGCCTTCCGCCTTCCGTACGACCCCTAGTCCCAGTTAGGTTCTGGAATGGCTGCCAGAACAGCTGTGCGATGTTTAGTGCTCTACAAGCTGTATGCTGGGTCTCTTTCATTGGTTTGCTTCCCTTCCTCATGTTAGAAGCTGGATTGTTTTTAAAATGAGACATCTCTGTCTTTGTGGATTACAGCATGTTTGCATCAGCTCTTCATAGAGCAGTGACTGAAGGGCTCTCCGTTTAAATTTATGCTTTACTGTCAATCTACTCCTTCCCTGCTGCAAAGAGCCACACCCGAAGTGATTTAAAATTTAATGTCCTATTTTCAAGTCCGGTTTTGTTCCCTCACACACACTGATATTAATTGGAGCATCTTTGTCAGCTTTGTTTATGAGGCTGCAGTGGGTCTCCTGCTCGGAAAGGGGTTAGGTTGGGTAATTAATGTCAGAAACAGTTATGATAGTGTCAGCTAAATTAGGAACAACCCAGGTATTAGCTGTTAACTGTAGCGAGATTCATACGTTTTTTTTTTCCATTGGTGCATAGTAATCAGTAATAATGATGCAGAATTCAGTCTTGAATCAGTGTTTTTCAATACCATCTGTATTCTCAGCATGTAGTAGTTACTGTTGGTTACAGTAAAATTCTAAATAGGGTCTTTAAAGATAAACAAGTTTGTAACCGAGCAAACCACGTAGAAACATTTGTTGAATATGTTCAGTGCTATTAATGTCGGAGCACTCCCAGACAGCCCTGTAAGTCCCATAATCCCTAATGGGCCAGTTTTATGTTCAATGGCCGCAGGACTCCGAGGGTGTGGACATCATGCTGGGCGTGTGTGCCAGCGGCCTGCTCATCTACCGTGACAGGCTGCGCATCAACCGCTTCGCCTGGCCCAAGGTGCTCAAGATCTCCTACAAGAGGAACAACTTCTACATCAAAATCCGCCCCGGAGAGGTACGTCAGCCCTAACGGCGATGTCACATGACGCAGCCTGCCGAACCCCGGCCCTCTCCATTGCATTGTGGCATTAAAAAATCACAGTGATGTGAAAGACCCAGCTGAAAAAGTTCTAGAAAAAGAAAAAGTGAAGTTTCCGTGCCAGAAGTCCCACTGACTACAACTGAACTGAAGTTCTACTTTAAAGTATTGCTCAAATAAAACTACATTTTATACTGCACCTTTATGGTAGATTATGTAATTGTGGTTCTCATTACGGCTGTTTGCCGAACATCTTGGAACAAGCTGGAGACTTTTCCTCTGAGAGTCTTGATTTGTGAGATACTGGTATGTGGGGGAAAAAAGGTGAAATTTATCCCCAAAACGGCTCATTGTTCCGTTTGCTTAAAGTCTGGCTTGCACCATATTAGTGGAGTATCATCACACATAATATCAGGTTTCGAAATCACCTTTATAACAGCCTCTCCTGGCATTACAGGAGCCTTGAGTGATGTCATGTCCCTCGAAATGTTATGAATTGATGTTGCAGCCCCCATCCCGGATTTTTTTGCTAGATGAATCATCTTATGCTGAATATCACCATTTGCCGTGACCTGTCTACTCTCGGCTGTTATCACGAATGACAGATATCGCTCTTGTGAAGGTGTATTAAAAAAACAAAATGGCCACCTAAGGTGCCGGAATGTCGCATTTACTCCTGTTTCTCCGCCCCTTCGAGTTCGAGCAGTTTGAGAGCACGATCGGATTCAAGCTGTTGAACCACCGTGCGGCGAAGCGGCTGTGGAAGGTCTGCGTGGAGCACCACACCTTTTTCAGGTGCCAGCCTTGCCACCACTCGCCCGTGCGCCTCCACCCACTGCACGATCTTCACCTTGCAGCCCAAACACAGCCCTGTTCTTGTGAACCACATCACACATCCTGTAGCCACGCTTACTGAGGTGACAGTTTATATGACTTATCAGTGTAAATCAGATTAACAGGGTTGGTAGCTCTCGCGCATCTGGCGTGACTCTCACGCTTTCAGACTCTCAGGCTCACTCAAGAAATCTTATGGCAAGTCTGTATTATTCCATTAAAAACCTAAAATTAGCTACATCAAAAGCGCTGGGGCAGTGTGCAAACCCTACAGACTGTTTACAAGGTATTAAAACTGTTACATGCATGTAAATGTGTGTGCAGACTTGTCTCGAACTGAAAATCTCACGTTGGCCAGCCAGCTGACCAAAGTAGGCAACCCTGAATTAAATCTGATCAGCATTCGGTAAGATAAGACGACCACCACCATCACCCGCCAACTCCCCCCCCCGCCCCCGACACACACGCACAGTCACACACAGAGTTCATGATCATCCTGATGGTTCAGGATTCAACTGATAGGTGACATGGGCATCTCACTGCTGTATGTTCTTTGGCAGTGCGTAGGCCTCTCCTTCAGTGTGTAACGGTCTTCTGTAATGTGTTAATGGACATGTAGAGACACGAAAATACACTGCAGAAAAGTCTAAAACATTGTACAAGATGCTTGTGCACCTTGCACACTACAGAAGAGCCTTACACACTGCAGAAGAGCCTTACACACTGCAGAAGAGCCTTACACACTACAGAAGAGCCTTACACACTGCAGAAGAGGGTGACACACTACCAAAGAGGCCTGTGTCAAACTCTATCACTAGACATAGGAGAATGGGCGTATTCCATCTTTAGTAAAAAGTCGTCAAAAAGTAGACATATGTGGTTTCCATCAGACAGCAGTGATGCGGTAGGAATTAATGAATTATTGTTACAAAATAAGAAAAGCAAAACTTTGGCGTATTTGACTTGGTTGAGCCAGTTTTGAGGAAAAGGGTGTTTAGATGCATCAATATTCAGGTGGTAACACTTCCGAAAGGGAGAGCGATGGTGATGTAACAGTTTGCAAGAGTTTACGCTTCACACAGACACTTGATCCTGCTCGAGTCATGAGCCGCTCTCCCATACTCAGGGCCCTAATTAAGACAAAATTAAGAGGGATGTTTCTGTCTACAGAGTAATGGCATGTGAGCATAGGTACCAAACTTTTATCTTTCCCTCCCAAAGGTTGGTGTCTCCAGAACCCCCTCCCAAAAAGTTTCTCACGCTGGGCTCCAAGTTCCGCTACAGTGGTCGCACCCAGGCCCAGACCCGGCGGGCCAGCTCTCAGATTGTTCGGCCTGCTCCTTACTTCGAACGCTCCTCCAGCAAACGCTACACCATGTCACGCAGCCTGGACGGGGGTAGGTCCTATACACCTTTGGGGACACTTTCACCTGGGGGGGATGTTTCCCACCAAAATGTGGAGTCACGTCTTAGTTCAGACCCTCAGTTTATGATTTCTGGCCCCTCTTTTCCCCTGCCTTCTTTATTGGTCATCCCCAGGCCAACATTAACAGGCAATTCACAGAAATCCCACAATGCACTACTCCTACTTAAGCTAAGCTGTGTTTATTTTGTGATGCCTGTAGAGAGATTAGCCGCCATGTGCTTTTAATGTTTTCTCCATATGTTTTTTTTTTGTCGTCTTTTGTTCTACCAAGCATATCTGTGCTGTTTTTTTCCCCTTTACTGCCTCCTGATTAATTAGGAGACTATTTTTTTTTATCACACTCCTTTGAGCTGTCTAGAGACAGCCGGCTTCACTCAGTTGCCAGCAGGGTCCTTTAGTGATCACAATCGGGCACAGAAAAGGCAGCTATTTGAACACGGATAGTTTTTTCTGTCCTAATTGGGGTTTCACTCTGGGAAATAAAAAAAAAAATTATAATATAAAATAAAAGGTGCACACATGACATATAATTTTCGACACTGAATGCACTATTCACTCCTTTACACAGGGATCACTCTGCGTTGCTGGATCAATCATCCAATGTCTTCCATAAATTTCAGAAATCCAGTGTCAGCCTTTGGGTCGCCGGTTTTGCTGCATGTGCGTGATTTCCTTGTAGCTGCTGCATTGCTGCACGCAGGAAGACTAAGCGGACATTTATGTAAGAGCATGCATCCCAGAATCGCTACCTTGCAGCTTTTTTTTTTAATGATTCCAGGCCTGCAAGATGATCCCAGATCAGTTCTCCCATCCCTCATCTCATCTTCGGTCTCCTGTTGAATTGTCGATGCTGAATTCTCACCGCAGTGTCTTAATTATCTCTCCAGCTCAGCGGAATAATCCAAACAATGCGCGGACAGTTTTTCCCGGAAATAAACTGCCATTCCGAGTAAATGACAATGGTCTAACAGGTAGATACGTCTTGTGCTCTGTTTAACTCGTAGGTGTAGTAGCTGGAATGCACCCCACCCCCCCCACACACACACCCTGGCGACACCAATCTCCCGCTTTGGCTCAGTCACTGAGGTGTCCGTGCCCCCTCCCCTACCCCCCACCGCTTGTCGTCCCTGCATGCCATAGTACATCCTGCTTGCCATGCGATAAACACCATTGCCATTTCTGACACACAATACAGTGGCTTATATATTTTTTCTCAAGCTGATACTGTAAACAAGAGTCAGATTAATTTGAAGGCAAAAAGATTTGAAAGACCATTTGCCCTCCAGGGATAGTGCAGGAATTATGACACATGTGAAAGGATTTTGCCATCATAAAAAGACTGCATTGATAATTAAAATTATGTGTACAGTTGAGATTAATTGGCATTTTAGTTTCTAAGACATTGGAGAATATTCTAGAATCTAAAAGTTTTTTTCAGACTTTGTTAACGAAATTTTAAAATGAAATAAATATGAGGTTATTCAAATATACTAGATGGTAAAACTTGACAGCTAGGAGAGGTAGATCCTGTTTAACAAATCTGTTGGAGTTTTTTGAGGAAGCTACTCAGGAAGTTGATAAGAAGGCCTATGATGTCATCTACTTAGATTTCCAAAAGGCTTTTGATGTTGTTCCCCACAAGAGGCTCTCACTTAAACTCAAAGCGACAGGTATTTTAGGAACTGTAGCGACCTGGATTGATAACTGGTTAACGGATAGGAAGCAGCGAGTAGTTATAAGACGCTCAATGTCACAGTGGGCCTGCGTTCATAGTGGGGTACCGCAGGGTTCAATTTTAGGACCACTTTTGTTCCTAATTTACATAAATGATATAGACACCAATATATACAGTAAACTGGTGAAATTTGCAGATGACACCAAGGTGGGTGGTGTAGCAGATACTGAACTAGTGGCTCAGCAGCTACAGCGGGATCTTAATTTAATTAGTGACTGGGCCGACACCTGGCAGATGAAATTTAACATAGACAAATGTAAGGTACTCCATGTAGGGAGCAGAAATATAAAGTACAGGTATTTTATGGGACCTACTGAAATAAAGGTAGCTGATTATGAGAAAGACCTTGGTGTGTATGTTGATGCTTCCATGTCTCATTCTCGCCAGTGCGGGGAAGCAATAAAAAAGGCCAATAGGATGTTGGCGTATATCTCCAGGTGTGTGGAGTTTAAGTCAAGGGAGGTAATGCTAAGATTATACAATTCCTTGGTGAGACCTCACCTAGAATATTGTGTACAGGTTTGGTCACCATATCTTAAAAAGGACATAGCGGCCTTAGAAAAGGTGCAGCGTAGGGCCACAAGAATGATTCCTGGTCTTAGAGGAATGTCGTACGAGGAAAGGTTATTTGAGCTAAATCTGTTCAGCCTCAAGCAAAGGAGACTGAGGGGGGACATGATCCAGGTCTATAAGATTCTAACAGGTTTGGATGCTGTTCAACCGAATAGTTACTTCAGCATTAGTTCAAATACAAGAACTCGTGGCCATAGGTGGAAATTAGCGGGAGAACATTTCAAACTGGATTTAAGGAAGCACTTCTTTACACAGCGTGTAGTCAGAGTATGGAATAGTCTTCCTAATAACGTAGTGCAAGCTGAATCCTTGGGTTCCTTTAAATCAGAGCTAGAGTTTAACAACTCTGAGCTATTAGTTAAGTTCTCCCCAAGCGAGCTCGATGGGCCGAATGGCCTCCTCTCGTTTGTATAGTTCTTATGTTCTTATGTTCTTATGACAGTAAATGTCATTATCACAGGGGGAAAACACCATAAAAAAAAAAAAAATTATACATGCAGCCTGTTATTGTGTCGTATTTATTGACATTACAGCTTAAATGATATACTTTGTAGACGTGACAGTAAAACTGAACTTGATAGGCTGATTTCATACCCAATCAGTAACAAGATGCCGTAACATTATGGAGTAAAGGAGAGGATAATGTAATGTAATGTAATGGATTGCGTCTCTTCACTGATTCGGGCTTTGATGTCGGACATGGTGAGGGCATAACTTGAGGGCTTTGGCCATCAAAGAACTTCAAACGTCGTCTATGTCAAGCATCTCCAGAGCAGAAGTCATCTAAGCAATGCCACTGGTTACCCCTTCTGCTTATGCAGCTAACCCAAGGCTGTCTAGGTGGTGCTGCATTATTAAAACATCTCAGAGTGATATGAGAGGCCGGCGGGGGCGGGTGGCATGTGCGCGTGTCCCAAGTATATATCGCTGCAGCCGGGTGTCGAGTATCAAGTGGGAGGGGCAATGTCGAGTGGGAGGGGCAATGTCGAGTGGGAGGGGTTTATCACGAGGGGTAGGAGGGATTTATAAAGAGGGTTAGGGTTGCGGTAACAGTTATAAACCCCTCCCACATTGCCCCTCCTACTCGACATTTGGCTGTTGCAAGGTGCTTCTCGCGTGTCCTGTTTTACTGCCAGAGGCATATTAACATGGTCAGAGGCCCCTTTACTTCTTTCCACGATGCCATAGTTGTTGACTGTCAGTATGGGAGGTTTGGCTACAGAGAAAGTGATTGACTGGGGTGTTTACATTTTATTAAGTAAGATTGAGGCCCCTTTTGTTGTGGAAGCCCCCGGGTAAGCCCGTGCATTAAAGCACGTGTTGGATTGTCACTTTGGAATTCCATTTATGCCTGCCAAGGTATGCCAAATGTGTTAGACTATAGGATTTTTTAGTGTCATTCTAGTTGTAATTGTAATCATAATTGACACCAATGCGGTTATTTTTCTGAAGAAATCCGAAGGCATTTCTCTGTTCAGTCTAAACCAGAGCACTGGAATGACTGCGTGTTACGTCAGCCTGAAATCAGACTTTAAGGCTATACTGTTAATAACATGACTGACCACTTGTGGAGATTTAACAACGGGACCATGTGATCAGCATGAGATGCAGGTTAATTAGTACATTAAATGTAAGTTTTTCTCTGTTATGTTATATATAGTATACTCTCCTTATTTATGCTTAAAGCTGTGTTATTTTATTTTTTTTTAAATTAAGAAGCTTATAAATGAATGTTGATGAGTCATGCCATCATCACTGCTCAACTATCTCTTTGTGATGTAGCCCCCGTGTGTGAGAGCAATGAAATCCTAATGAAGGAACCAAAGATCACCCCGAAGCCAAGCCCCGCCCCCCGCACACCCGCTAAAGCGACACCCACCGTCGTGGCCACTGTGACGCCGGAGAAGGTGGTGAAGGAGGAGATGATTGAGGAAGAGGAGAAGACTGTGACCACGGAAGCGTCGGAGCCAATCCCACTCACACCAGTCCATCTAGAGGCAAAGGTAGATCCTTCAGGAATCCGCTGGGGATTCTGATTTTGGCTGTTTGTAAGAATTACGTGGTGATGATGGACTTGGAGTAGGTGGGAGTTTAGGACGACGGCCCATTTTGGTGTCGTGAAGAGCTGTGCCAGCTTGCTTGACGTCATTGCCAGCTGCAGAAAAACCCTGATCGTCCTTTGGAATTCAGTAGCAAATCCTCTCCGCTGTGACACTGCAGTTTTTTCAATCGCTCGCAAACTTCTGAGCACCTTTATTTACGCCTCCCTCTATTTCAGGCAGGAAACACACTGCTAATGCTTATCATCCATCCATCCGACAAAATCACTTATCTGGTATAGGAGTGTGAAGAGCAGAGGCGTCAAAAGCACATGCATTCTTCACTCAAGTAGAAGTATAGATGCATGTTTTTAGAAATACTCTAGTAAAAGTTGAAGTATTGACTTTTACTCAGGTTAAAGTGAAAAGTACAGGCTCTAAAACATACTTAAAGTATAAAAGTATAAAGTACCCTTGCTAAGGACAAAACCACCATTTTAGGGCAAAGCTGACTGGACTCCATGTAGAACTCAAGCAGAGAAAAATAAAGCCAGATATATACTTAAAGCTCCATTGGCCATAACCATCATTATACATGATGATTGCCTTTTTCCTAAACATATCATGCAAAAAATATTATAGTACTATATAAGATTGAGGGATTACAAACTCAATGTGCATGGTGTTCAAAAAACTTTATTTGTATGCAAATATATTAGATGTTTGTGTAAGCCAGAAGAACTGAGGCACGCACCATAGGTCCACCAGAACCCTCTGTTTAGCTTCAAAAGACGCTGATTTTCAAAGTTCTTGGAATCAACGCATGCCCTTTTCGGTGTGAATATCAGTCCGGCAGTGCTGAACAGTTTCTCGCACGTAGCTGAGGCTGGTAGTGGAGTGTTAAGCCTCAATGACGGGTTGAATATTGTCAGGAAAGACTTGAGTATCTTCATTGCATCACCTGGGCATCCCAAGTAAATCTCCAGCTGTTTGGCCCTTTCTTGGGAACTGGGGTTCTGAGTTATTACAGAAAAGAAGTCATGGTCCTCCTCTGAAGAATGAGAGGTCTCACCTTGACTCACAGCATCTTTCAAATGAGCTGCTTTCTTCCACTGCAATCACGATATCTTTTCCCACCGAGTTGCCGCCTGGTTTTAGATATTCATGCTAAAATGTACGTAGTAAAAGTTAAAAGTTTACACAGAAATAAATAAAGTAAAGTACAGATACTCAAATTCTATTTAAGTACAGTAATGAAGTATTTGTACTTCCCACCTCTGGTGAAGAGGGCGTGACATGCAGCTCAGTGGGCTGGGATCCGCAGAGTGATGTCACTGTGGGGCCCTTGAGCAGGACTCTTAACCCCAAATGGCTCCAGGGACTGTCTGACCCGGCTCTCTTTCAGAAATGTATATCGCTTTGGATAAAAGGGTCTGCTAAATAAAAAGAAATGTGAATGTATAGCAGGAAACACAGGGGAGCCCTTTAGCTGGATGTGCATCTATCATAGGACATACACTTTGGGCAGCTTAGAGACACCAGTGTACTTCGCCACATCTTCGGGAGGAAACTAGAGTTGCCACAGGAGTGCTCTGCGAAAATGCAAATTCCAGGTAAACAATGGCGTACCCTGGAGGTATGAGGCTACAGTGCAGCCCGGTGAGTCACTGTGCCATCTTGGCACAAGTCATTTACATTTTAATCTGAATGCCTTCCATTCTGTGCCACTGCTGCCAGATAAACATGAAAATACAGAGACAATGCACTGCTTGAGGCGAGCATTCATAATTTATACCCCTCTGCAAGTCCGTGAAGTGTTTAGATTTTTTAAGGAATGCAGTGCATAATTTGTGTATTTGTTGGGGAAAAAGCCTCTCCGCCCTCCTTTCTGTACATGGTGGGAAACGCATCTCACATTGTGTTAATTAGGGTTTAATTTAATGGTGGCACTAATGCTGTCAGCTTGATGTACGGGCTGTGGTGTGATAAACAGCATGTGGAAACTCACAGGCCGCCATGCCCCCCCCCCTGTCAGAGGTGACCGATTGACCAGTGAAAACATGGCTCCCCTGTGCCGGCCACAAGGGATGAAGAGCATGACCCTCAGGGACCCGCTGGACACGTTTTTGAATCCATGCCGTCAGCGACTGCACCGTGTCTGTCTCTTCCATCACTTTACCCACAGGCCGTCCTCAATTCCTGAATCAGTAGCACATTTTTGCTGACTGATTAAAAGGTCAAAAAACTCATGTTGAGAAACAGATCATCTAATTTCATATTTCACATTATTTCCATTATTTTGCAAAATTATACATTTCTGGAAATTCTCCCTCTAAACCAGGGGTGCGCAATCTTATCTGCAAAGGGCCGGTGTGTATGCGGGTTTTCGCTGCAACTCCCTAATTAGATTACTAATTAGAGGACTGATGGGCGGAAGAGTCCTCACGCCTGGGTTTGAACAGCTGACCTACAGGTTCTCCCAAAAACCTGAATACACACTGGCCCATTGCGGATCAAATTGCCCACCCCTGCTCTAAACACTCTCCCAGCTTGTTACAGTTAAATTCAATTCAGTTCAAAGTTATTTAAATAGTGCATTTTCACAGTATTACTAGGGCTGTTACTATTGGTTATATCGAGTAACCTATGGATTAATTTGACGATTCATCTAGTAATCGTTTATAAATGATATGATATGATAGGATATGATACGATACGATTAGCACGAGGCAGGAATCAGCCAGCCTTTGCAGGGTGCACAACACTCAGTCACACAGGGTGAACATGCAAACTACACACACAAAGCAGCGCACCAGGCTTGCACGATGTGCAATGTTAATGTCGACGTGGCATTTCATGCAAGTGCCATTATCACAAAGCAAGGACTGCAATAGTCTGCTACGTTCAAACCATCAGTGAGTAGCTCGTAGCCTGTAGCCCATACTTGTGGGCTACAGGCTCTGTGGGGTGATCAAATTGGCCTTAACGTGTGTGTGTGCGAGCAAGTGTGTGTGTGTCCTGTGATTAACTGGCATCAGGTCAAGAATGTATCAGCTGTGAGTAAGCAGATGGATGGATGGATGGATGGATGGATGATCACCACTTGTGACACTTGAGTCCCCAAGCCAAAGCACTGATTAAAGATGGGGTCCCTCTGTTTTCCCTCCTCCTGCCTCGATGGACTGAGAAGAACAACAGTGAGTGGACGGACACCATCGTGGATGGCGAGACGGCCACGGAGGTGAGGGCTGCCGCGTGTTGGGAGCATGTTCCATGTTACATGGGGCGGATCTTGGCGAGGGCAACATGAGCAACTGTCCCCCCCCCCACCACTGGCGGAAGGTGCCAGCTGTGAAACTGGCACCATGTGGGCTTTGGCTGCCACTGCATGTATGTAACATGTCTCTCAGTCCAAATCTGTCACTTTCTGAGTTTTCACATTTTTTGGACTCAATTACCTCATCGTATCATATATATTATATACATGTTGAATCCTGTCAGATCCCTTTAAAATACCACGACTGTATCAGCGATGAAATAAAACCCCCTTTGTTTCATGCTGAAAAGTTGGTTGATGGTTTCTTTTTAATTTTTTTCCAAAGGCTCTGAATCGCATGCTGAGACATGAGCATTTATCATACTTGAGACATTAGGTTGCATTCAGAGAGACGAGTTTTAAATGTATAAATCCCGCTCCTTCTGGCATGAGAAACACCTGCTGTTTCCATGGCGAGCTCAATCACGCGTGTGCACCATTGAATGTGGTACGGTCTCAATTCACCGCAGCGTGTCATTGGAGCTCGGTCTCAACTGCCACATGCAAGCACCTTTAAAAGCCGATTTTAGAATAACTACTAATTTTGAATGGCTTGCTTTCACTGCAAACTTCTATAAATGCTTGTGTAATTTACAATGGAAGGTTCTGGAATCTCTGGTTCACTGTGAGCCAAGTTACTGCTGCACAGAAGAAAGGAGTCAAGTTTAGAAGCGATGGGGGGCGGTGCATTCTCTGAGGCTCCTCTGAGTGTCAGTGGGCAGGATGTCTCTCCTTGTATCAAGTTGATATGTATAACTAGATCATCTAGCTTTGTTGTACAGAAATTTCTGGCAGCGGTCACTGTTTCAGAATGGGTCACTAATATCTCTCTGTTTCATGATTACAGTCAGACCAAGAGGATTTATCAGAATTGAAGACTCAGGTACCTTGTTTTAGTCTCATACGGAAAGATGGTGGATTGTTGTTTATGTCACAAAATAGAGCACAAGATTTATAAATGGCATCATGGTATTTTGGTCAAGGTGCACGTCACAGGTGGCTGAATTAATCTGGTTAGTGCAGAGTGCTAAGCCGGCCTGGATATGCCTTACACTGAGCTGTCAATGGAAAACACCAGCACTCAAATAGACGACCATCTGCCTGATTAAAAACACCAGAGTCATGATCAAAAAGAAAGCCTTTATACCTCAGGTGCAAACACGGGTAGTGACATGAAAGGCAAGGGTACATCTGAATCTAAATCCCTCAGCTCAAAGGATTGGGAATGCAGTGCTTTTTTTAGTGATAACAGCATTTGTATCTGAAAGCCCATTGAGCAGGGATGTCTAGGGATATCTAATTGTAGTGTTGATGTTTTAGTTTTTGGGGTTGGTTATGGAGGGTGGGTGTTGTGCTAAAAACAGAATAGTGGTGAATCATTAACTTTGCATTTTGCTACGGCAGGAAACAGACAGGACCCCGGAGGAAGAGGCGAAACAACAGACCAACATTCGAGAGCTGAGGCGTACATTTCTGGAGACAGGCGTAGACACCAGCATTCTGACAGAGTGGGAGAAGAGGCTGGCCACATCCCCAGTGCGGTCCCCGAGGGCAGAGGAGGCACCCATGATCGAGCCGCTCACGCCCGACGACGTAAGCTCTGATGCCGACCGATACCTGGTTGCTAGGAAACATACACAGTGGACAAACTGATTGGCTAGTATCAAGGATACATGGTACATGGTACCACATTAGCATTTTATTTTTGTCAAATGTGAAGTAGCGGAACCTTGCGCTTGCATTGTCACATGTCCATTAAATAACTTCATTCACACTTTATATATATTTGAAGTATATTTAGTTTTTTATTTCAAATTCCCTCTGGGATCAATAAAGTTAATCTAATTATAATTTAGTATGTACATACATTAATATGAAAAAAACAGATGTTCAATTATTAAAAATCACAGTTAAATTATGTCAAAAATTGCTACCAAATATTTGAAATTATGGGATAATAATTTATGGAAGATGAATGGATATTTAATAATGTAACCTGCACAGCACAGCTGTTCTCACTGGCTGCTCATTAACTCTACGTGATTACGATAAATAATCAATAAAATAATACATCCTCTCTGCATCAAGTGATCAAGTTTCATTCCAATGACCAGGAGTGAGTTTCCCCAAGCGTTCTTAACGCTGTGTCATTCGTACATGACATGGAAGGCTTCAGGCTCAGGTCGTTAAGTGAAATGGACGCTAAACGAAGATCCCAGTAGCCTAGGTGTGACCACAACTGTCCTTCATGCTGTGGTGGCCTTTGGTTGCTGCTGTCTCATTCAGATGTGGTTCTTGTACAGCTACGGCAGCATTACTCACTCTGGTGTGCCTTGTTGTCAGGCATACAAAATTTGGTCATAAGTGTGGCCATTAGTCAAAAAATAAATTTTTTATTACCATATTATCATATTTGTGGAAGGTCTCTAACTGAGGAAGTCACAAAACAAGCGGTGTATCAAGTTTACTAGGATTTTAGTGGATGAATGGATGGAGTAGGACCCAAACTGTAACTTGACACTTCTTTGTTGTAGGTCAAAGAGGAGACCAGGGAGATGGAAGCCAGTGGTGTAGATGTGAAGCTGGACCTTTTTGACACCACTGTCTCCACGGTGAGGCTCGCTCCATCCTGCTCACTCGCGACTCTGTCTCCATCACCAAGCTGTGCAGCAAAGGACGCTGGGAAGGACTCCCTTGAGAGTCCGTCTGCACTGCCTGTCCTTGTCTGACTTAGGGCTAAATTTGAAAGCTGAATCAAGCCATGTTAAAAACAGCTAGTATATTAAACAATTTAATTTAATAGTTCATTAAATTAAATAGTTATTAAAATAATTAAAAAAAAAAATAGTAATTAAGTCGTAAATAGTTTATGAAATAAGGTAGGTCTACTTTACTTTGACATGTAAGAATGAGTGACATGTAAGAATATTGAAACAGCTTCAATCTCCCCAGAATGATTCCCAAAATGTTTTAAAAATGCACCCAGAAGTCGCCCTAAGGATAGCCAGCAACACTCAATCACAGAGGCTAAAATCCAGCGCCTGCCTGTAATTTGCATAATTTTATCAGTGATTAATGAGATGGAAATGGAAGTTTTTCCATTACATTTACTTCCATCGAGAGACATGGGTGTTTCATTCTCTAGGCAACCTCCCCCTGAGCCTCCATGTTCCCCAATCGGTCTGCTACCCACTATTTACATTTAAGTACAGTCTCAGGGTGAGTGAACACATAAAACGTTAATCCGATTCAGTTAGCCATCAAAGTCTGCCTCTACGGCTGTACTGGAAGGCTGGAAGAATTGTTTAATATTTCCTGTTTTCTATAAACAGCAGAGGAAGAGGCTGCACCGAGAGTTGCAGTACTGTAGAACAGCTGATTTTTTTAATCACTTTTTGAAGCCAGAATGGTTTGAAGACATCACAATTATTGTGTTGGCCGCCATCTTGTGCTTGGGTTACTAACAAAGCTGTGTGTGTCCGTGAATCAAAAGTGTGGTCCCATGATGCTTTCTAAAATAACCACCACAACTTGATAACTTTTTCTAGGGTTTTAGATACATGTAATGTTACCAAGATACAGGAACTTCCCGTTACAAATAGTAGCGAGAAGTAATATTGATTTTAAGTTCATTAAGAATAGTTATCAAGTTCCTAGTTAATAACTTAATTACTAGTTAATAGTTTGGGAACTAATTAATCTAATGACTGATTACATTTTGCACTGCATTATTATTGTCATTATTATTTTGAAAGTTTTTGTCCTCATAAGAGTACAAAACATCCAAAAGATCTCAAAAACCATTCTAAACGCCACAGTATGTGAAACGCATTGTGCTCAAGACCCTGGTTGTGACCACTGTTTGATGACCGTGCCTCATTGTGTCATGTGACCATCTCTTAATCTGCCAGCTAATGACACTCTTTGTATTTCACACTTAGGAGTTTGATGGGTGGGTTATTGTAAACAACGTGGCTAAAGTAGCAGAGCAGAAAAGTACAATGACCTGTAAAGTTACAACTGTAAGCAGCACTGAAGGAGCTGAAGGAGTTCACAAGGGTGATGATGTCAGAGAGTCTGAGGACATTCCCCGGAAAGAAGAAAAAAAGCCTAAAACCTCCTCTTCAGCAAAGACCTATAGCAAGGTATCGGAGAAAGTGGTTACCATCACAGCGCTCTCAAGCAATGGCGGGCCAGCCACTCCAACCAGCGAGAGGCTCTCCCCTCAGGTCAAGATAATCCCAGTGTCACCCAATTATGGGACCCCAGGACCGGTTCCAACAGAAGAAAAAGATGTGCTGATCACCGTTAAGGGAGCCGAGACTCCCTCGCCCACCAAGGCTACCGTGGGGACCGTGAGGACTATGGTAGCTGTCAGCCCATCCGAGGAGATGGGGGAGGCGAAAAGGCCCGAGGTCAAGCTGCAGGTGGATGTGGCACAGAAAGAAAAGGCTCGAGGCTCTTCTCTGGTTGAGCTGGAGTTGCCCATTCCCGCGCCACGCTACTTTACCAAAACCTCACCTACGGCTAGAGCAGTGGTATGGCACAGACAACACAACCGGCTCTCAACATAGCCTTCCTCTGCTCCTGCTTCTCATCCCACTGCTTCCACAAGCTATCCCAGGCTACCCAAATCTACCCCTGGCTGCTCCAGTTTTCCACAGGATCCCCCAACTTACCCCAAGTTACCACGGGCTGTCGCAAACTGGCCCAGGCTACCTAAATTTACCCTTGACTACCCCAGTTTATACTTTGGCTGCCTCGGTTCACCCCAGGACCCCCAACCTAATCAAAGCTATCCCAGTTTACTGCAAGCTACCCTGGGCTACCATGAGCTACCCTCAGGTCACACCAGCCTACCCCAAGCTGCCTCGGGCTAACTTGTACTGTGCCAAGTTAGAAAGAGCATAGCATGACACCTTTGCTAGCGACTGATTGGGAGCTCCTTCGGTATCACCCAAGGCTTTACAGATCTAACTTTGCTTGCCTTCCTTTGCACATGGCCCATTTGATGGGGTCCTTCATCGCTCATCAGTTTAATGTGCCCCAACCCCTCTGACAAATCCAACTTTTCACCTTGGGTAGAAAGACCGAGGCTATCTCACAGTGTTAGTCCTCGTCAACCAGACTTCTCACGCTATACGCCTCTTACCTCTTTGCCACACGCTTGGAATCGATCATGGGCCCTATTCATAAGAGCAGGATCTCGGAGATCTGGGATTGCTTCAGCTTCACCAAAACATAGCATTTCGTAACACTTTGGAAACTGTTGCCAAACCTGCTCGCCATATGCTTATAAATGTCTCCCCAAAATGATGAATGGAGCAGAAAAACTATTTTAGCACTTGTTGACTAGCTTAGCTACTATTATTCCAAAGGATTTAACATCTTGATAAGTCTGTTACAGTTCTCTGCGAAGCCAGACTGCCTGGTGTTTCTCAGTAACTGGGTATCATTGGTGATTTGTGGAGATGAGGGATATATCTTCAACTAAGGAGATCACAGAATACGTCCAGAGCTACTGAAAGTTTTGTCATTCTTTTTTTTTTTTTTTTTTTACAAATGATGCCACTACAAGTTCATAGCAGTTCATTTTCCCTACATGTATCCCCTCCTCATGGCCTGACTTTTAAGGGCAGGCCAAGGAACATTTGATCAGCAGAATCCACCATTCCGGTATCTTCTGTGGCTCTCCTTCTCAGTGATCTCCTTAGCTGGGCTATGGCTCTCCCAGGCAGTACTACTCGCACTCAGTAATTTAGGGTGACGTCAACGGCTCGTTTGGTGGCTTGTCCCTCCGACGCTCTTATGAATAGTTCCTCTTTCCCCTCCCCATCTCTCCAATGCTCTTATCACCCCCACTCGCTGTCGATTTTGTCTCCCTCCCCCACTCTGCCTCTTGTTCCTTTTGTCTTTCCACTGTCTTCACTGCTCCGTTTGTCCATCCCCCCCATTCCCCCCCCGGTCTGTCTGCACACGCAGCCTAAGCCGACGTTTGACGAGATGTCGCCAGAGCTCACGGCTCTGCTGCGGTCTGCACGGGAACAAGCCGGCACCATGGAGTGGGCTGCCCCTACCTCGCCCGGTCAGACCATTCTCAAGGTACCAGCCCCTACCCTGCTGTAAGGCACTAACACTGATTAAGCTATGCACCCCCCCCCCCTCCCCAACCCAGCTGGACCATGCCTGTTTGCCATGATGAATTTGTTCCCTCTTCTGCTTCTCCACATGTTCTGATTGCAGCGGTGCAGTGCTTTTCTAAATGCAGTATCTCAAACGTGTCTGAAATGTTTTTTTTTCCCACTGACAAAATGTGGTACGTATGAACATAATTGCCCATATATTACAGTATATACAGTACCAGTGAATCGTCTGGACACTACTAAAATTAATTTATTTTTCAACAAGATAATGACCCTAAGCACTCCATGAGTTTATGTAGTGAGTCTTATGGACAAGGAAAGAGATATAGGGCTGTGACAGGTGACCTGGTCCCCACAATCCCCCGGCCTAAACCCTATAGAGCTGGTTTGGGATGAGGAGGATCAAAGAGTAAGAGCAGGGTGGCCAGCTTGTGCCCAAAATTTGTGGCGACATTAAGGACTGTTGAAGAAGCATCACAGGTGGCTACATCTAGAAGCCGGTAGAAAGAATGTCATGAGACTGCAACACTGTCTCTGAAGTTACAGGGGGCTATTTTGAAGAGTCTGAAATTTGAGAATATTTTGAGATATTGAACAATTCTCTAGGTTGTTGCAGTATGTCATGTCTTTACTTCATTGTCTTGAGGCCTTTTACTATAAGGTGAATAAGATAGTTAAAATAGATAAATGCATTTAAAGCAGGTATGCCCAGGAGTTTGACTGATATTGTACTAAATCTCCTTATATTTCCTCGAGGTTAGCAATACACAAGCCCCTTCCCTACGAAAGACATCACATGCATTGTTAAATCCAGCAGTGTATATTAATAAAAATTTCCTTTGTGCATTTAGTGGACGTTTAGTGAACCATGTTATTTCATTGGTAGCTTATGCCTTATCCTCAGTTTGAAATGATTGATTCTCCATTTCTGATTGCAGGACACAATTGTCGTGACATCAGTGCACTCTCAGCGGTCGCATCAGGAGCAGACAACGACGACAGCTGTGACACAGGTGCGGTGAGGTACTGGGGCGGGGCAGGGTATGAAAGCATGCGGGACGGGCTACACTGATGGAAGCTCCATCATCTCCCAATCACGGCCACTAGGTAGATGTTGAGGATGTATGAGATCAGTATAGTAGGAAACGGTCAAATGAACCTTGCAAGTATTGCGCTTTAAGGACTCTTCCATATTCCCATCTAGCATGCTCATCATCATCCCCTTGACCTCTCTCTTTGAAACAGTCCCCGGCAACAGAGACAGGATCTCCGAGCTTTGGCGGTGTAGAACATCAACCCAAGAAGGAGTTGGAGACCATGGATACACAGGAGGTCTGCACAGAGAGCAGAACGAAGATTACTCACGGGACATCACAGGTAAGGCCCGTTCGTACTCAACACTTTCAATGTGTGCACTTATGTGAGCTGTCACTTTGCAAGCGGTGTTGCTGATCTTACTTCCCCATATAGTTTACATCAATCTGGAGGGTTAAAAGTTATGTCCATCAGGGGGCAATGTGAGAGATCCTCTTGGTCAGCACCATCGTTTCTGGTCTTACCAGTTAGTATGAGCTACCAAATATAATTCTCAATGACATGTATTGTATTTACAAGAAGACAAGCAGAGCAGGGAAAAGGAGCCAGGAAGTCAAAATAATGGGGTTTTAATTAGGGAAACAGGACCTGGGGAAGCACACAGACGAACGTCAATGACAAATCTGGCGTACACTCACCGAGACACGGACTAAATGCACAAGACTAGGCAAACGGAACAGGCAACAGGTGAGAACAATCAGGGATGAACACGAGGTAACGAGGTGGGCGTGGCACACATTAGGATCGGACGGAGCTTTGGGGCATAGTTCAAAATGAAATCATATCTCACAAACATTTCTATGAGTGACTTAAACAGCACGGATGATAATGATTATAATTGACTCGGAAATCACAAACAGAGCTCCTGCAAAACTAGTGGCAGTAAATTAAATTAAACTATTTTTTAAAGATATACTAGATAATATTAAAATGCAATAATAATTACAATTGCAAATATGCTGAGTTTTGTTTCCTATGACAGTATAAATGTTTTAGCAAAACTTAAACCCAACCGCAGTCGGCAAATTTTATCATCAAGATTTCTGAATAACAGGTCTGTAACTAAAAACAACGTCATGAAAATACCTTATACCGGTGTATGATGTCCTTATAAGTATGAAGGCATGCAAAAGTCTGATTTCAACTTATACTTTGTGCATGGACACTGCTTCTAAGCTCAGATTAAATTAGGAAGCGGAAGAAAATTAAACTAACATTAATATGATGTACATCGATGCACACGATAGTGCTCAGAAAAATGACTCACCTGCCTTTATAAAAAACCTGCTATGAATATCTTCCGGCCACTCATTCTAAAAAAAAAAAACAAAAATGAAATTGTACGTTAATATCAAGTGTAGCTTATTTAAACACATTGTTGCGTGATAAAAGTTCGCCATACTGCCCTCAATATTTTCGGTGGTACTTCATCTTGCATACGTGTAGCCTTATTACACACAGAAGACGTGTGGAATGAACGCAGGAAATGCATGACAGTTGTCTGTCTGTTGACCATTTCTATAACAACTGACTTGCCTAACCTGACCAGACTTTCTGTCTTAAAGGGACTATGCAGTATTTTTAAGAGCACATTGGAACATGATCAAATGCTAAATTAAACAATTTCCCTCTGAAAATTATCTGTAACTGGTTTATTCTATTTTTATTTTTTGTTTGTTAGCCGTCATATAAGCGAGATAAACCACTTCAAGGTGTGAAAATAATCAACTCCAACTTGGTTAGTGTCGGGCCACAGTACACCAGTTTGTCGTTAATTCTTTTCATATAACTGCACACCTCATCGTGGTTTATTCCTAACATTTTGGGAATATTGAAACATGTTTTTTTGTGTTATTACGATAAGATATACGATAAGATATAGTTTATTGATCCCAGGGGGAAATAAGTGCAATTTTCCAGTCTCACAAAGTCAAGTTGCACTACATTAAAGGGTCACTAAGACCAGCTAAATCAAGGTTTCTCAACCCGGTCCTCGGGGACCACCAGACGGTCCACGTTTTTGCTCTCTCCCAATTGGCAGGGAATTGGGAGAGAGCAAAAACATGGACCGTCTGGTGGTCCCCGAGGACCGGGTTGAGAAACCCTGAGCTAAATCATCAAATCTGTAAGTGGTGAGTGTAATGGTTCATCAATGTTGAGATTACATACACAAGCATGACCACGACCAGAGAGTAAGCCTGTGGTTCTATAAACGTTTGGCAGGACGAGGCGGCCAGCGGAGGTACCAGCGCGGAGGTCCTGACAAGCGGCCAGACCATCACATCGGAAACAGGAAGCACGACCACCACCACGCATATTATGAAGGTCAGTGGAGTTAGCTGTCACATAGACTCGTTAAAAGTTTTGGAACTAGTTTGTGACTTTTTTTTTAAATTGCGCCACTGTCTGCAGCAAGTGGTGGGTGGGTAACTGAACTGATTGCGACCCAATTTAGCTACTTTGACATATAATTGCTAAGAACCATGTGCCAGGTGCTGGCAGATCCCTAGAAGCACTTGAGAGGTTCTAGTAGTGCAGCTTTATGTTCAACTTCAGTTCATTGGCTGAAGGCATTATCTCTGTGGTGACTCATTCCTGGTGTAGGCCAGTTTGTACCTGATGAAGTCACTTTCAAACTTTCACGCGACCTTGGCCAGGAATTGGCTTAAGTTCCCCTGGAATTGGGATTGCCTAGCTTTGGTGGTCCTGATTTGCTGCAATGCGTTGGCATAAACCCTTCCTTCGGTTCACTGTCTGCAGACCGTAAAGGGAGGCATCTCCGAAACAAGGATCGAGAAGAGAATCGTGATAACAGGCGATGCGGACATTGACCACGACGAGGTTAGGACCGTCTTACAGTGAAGAGAATGACTACAGATTCAGGAGATTTCTTCGCACAGTTAAATGAATTGTCTTTGCATGTGAGATCTGCTCCTAATCATACTCGTCTTCCACGATGGCCCCCAAACCATGTTTTCTACTGAGTTAGGCTCTGGCTCAGGCCATTAAGGAAGCCAAGGAGCAGCACCCTGACATGTCGGTGACCAAAGTAGTGGTGCATAAAGAGACGGAGATCTCGCCTGAGGAAGGAGACGAGTGACACCTGGTAAGACCTGGGCCTGTTTCATCAAGGTTGGTCCTCTGTCCATTGGATGGGGAAATAGCTGAGGTGACATACTAGGGTTCTTCACAGGAAGGACATGTTTGCCTGGCTGTTTATGTGTGTGCAAGAGTAGGTTCAGAGAGCTATTGTGGTTGGCAGTCTGGTGTAGAGAAATGGGATTCTTTCAAAAAAAGTGTTTGACCTCAATTTTAGACGCACTGTCGGTTGTCTAAGTTGGCCTCATTCTTCCGTAGTACAAGTTGATTTATGACGTGTGTTGTCTGCCCTCTAGTGGTTATAATTCTGTTTTCTTATTTTCTCATCCATATAATTTTCTGGGTTATACAGCTCGACCATTCATCAATTGCCTAAAGACACACACACACACAAAATTTTGGCTTTGCTTATTTTGACTTTTCAGGTCATAGTCTTGTGGGACAGGCTTTCACCTGGATCTTTAACCTCCCCCTTTAACATCACTGCTTTTGCCGTTGCTAATGTGCGTTCTGGATTTATTGCTCAGTTTCACGCACCTGCTAACATCTCTTCTCTCTGTGCTTCTAGGCTTAAACCCTCACCCTTCAGAGGACACTTTTTTGCTTCATGCTGTATGGAATATGACACCCTTTGGGGCATAAAGTTTGGCTTCCAGCAGTTCCATAAAATAAATTCATACTTCACAGCACCGGAGCACTGCGAACCTAATCACCCATTCACACACAAAGCAGCATCTGGTGTAGCTCCCGGTTAGTGTAATCTGTCCATGGACAATGTGTGTTGCATGAAAAGGGATCCGTTTAGCCTATGTGTCCTTGCCCCCACCCCATAAAAAAATAAAGTTATTAAAAGTCCCCATTAAGTACAAATATGTATGGGTATGTAATCTCTTTACAAGTTCAGGCAAAAGGGGAGAGGGGGGAAGGTGAGAATCATAATGCCTTATGTAATGAATGAGTGATGTTTATTTACATCAATCACACTGTACTGATGAATTGAAAGACTACTCAGTCACAGGACAGGCTGCACAGGTGACCATGCTGAAGTTGGGAAGTAGGTGCATTCTACAAGGGCACTCTTCAATCCCATTGCTTAACCTTATGTGGTTCATCTAAAAAATGTAAAAAAAAATAAATAAAATTATATACAGATATACATAGTATAGATATAAATTTTTATTTATGGCATAGATTCACATATCAGATATTACTTGATCATTTTTACTTGAATTGTATATTTCTTTAACACTAAATTTTAAATTTATGAGTTGAACACCCCTTGTATGTAAGAGAAGTATAATTTACTGAGCTGAATAAGATGGCCGCCAGTGAGAGTCATGTTTGAGGAACCCTTTTGGACTGGGAAAGGTGCTCCTCGCGATGAGAGGTCCCTCCCCCCCGCATCGGCCCGGACCTTCCTGCTGTGCTCAGGTTGTCAGGCAGTCAAGCCTTAAACCGAACCGAAAATGAACCGCGACCTGCAGCCAGACGACGGTGGCGCCGTTTGTGCGGCCAGACCCATTGGAAGAGCCGCATGTCAGGTGCTCCTGTCCCGCCCACCACCCCGCTGCCACGCCACCCACGGTTAATGTGTTGCCATGTTCGTCAAATAAAAAGTGCTAAAAGCATCTGCGTTTCGCGTTTTTATTTTCCTAATACGTTGCACGCGTGATACTGCTGTGGTTAAAAATAGACTGCCATTCCAAGTAGGCCGCAGCTGCTTTGTACCGAGGATGTGCTGCAAACGCCGCCTTGCTACTTTGCAGCGGGCAGGAAGGCTCAGGAGGTGTTACTCTCGGTAAAGTATATTACCAAGAACATGGTACGCAGAACAACCCATTTCAATCAGCGTCCACTGTGCAATAAATCGACAATTTAGAAACTTTTCAAAGTCAGCTTTATTGTCAATTCCTTCTCATGCACTGGACATGCAAAGGAATCGAAATTGCGTTTCTCACTGTCCCATGCGCAGACAAGACAAAAGATGACAGGATAGGACAAACAGTGAAGTGCACAAGCACAACAAAAAACACATCCTAAGTACTGAGTAACAGTATATAAAGTGTATAAAGTGCAGGCAGCTTAAGGCATATACCGTTGGTACTGAGAGAGATATATAAAGTGTTTCCAGTTTTGCAAAAGTGTTTCCTGCACTTTTCAAAACTTTTCAACTGCAAGCCCTGCTTTATGCTTATAACTGGGAAAAAATCCATGAATACACTTCAGCTGGGCATTTCTTCACCAAAAATGGTCTTATTTTAGTAGTCAGTCTATAATGCGTTTAAAAGAATTGAATTTTTTAAAAGAATTATCCATCCTTAGCTTTACTATTTATGTTAACCTCCTGGGGCCTGTATCACGAAGCTGGATGTCTTGCTTAGCCGGAATTAAATCCGTTTATACCAGACTACTGAAACACGACAAGTTACCAGGCTAAAATACAGGCCTCTGATTTGCTAATCCAATGAACATAATTTAAATACAAAGGTCTATTTATTGGGGGCTCTACCCCTCATCCACCAAATTCCTGTGCCCCTGCGCGGACGTTTTGAAGATTCTCCGCAGACGCGTTAGATTACTCGGTTCTGCGGTGACATGCGCAGTAGGACTACAATTAGGCTCGTATGAAACCGAATGTTTATAAAGGGACATAATTGTGAGTGAAAAAAAACTGACATTTTTTCATCGTGTATGCAGGTAAATGTTACTCGTACATAAGCAGCAGCGCTTAGATTTAGACTTCACTTTATAAATACATTGAATATAGTTCGCTATAAAGTTTTTTCGGTCATTTTTGTCAGGTACCCTTGGGCTTGTTAATGTTCTTTTTATTTTTATATTTTTTGATAAAGATGAGAACATCTCTGTGATCCTTGATTCAGTGAAACTAACCCTTGCCACGATTTAGCTTGTTGTCGGGGTTGATCTGTTGATATGCTATTTAGAAGAATTTTTAATTATTTTCCTCTGTCAATTAAATATAAAGTTAAAGGCCTACTCTGCTGGTTACAAACGGGCAAACTGCTTTTCGCCGTTTGCAGATGGCACGTAGGCATTGCTTTTCATTTTTATATAGCCACCATAATAATGTCACTCCTAAAACGAGTGCAGACCTTGAAGGCGGCGTGAAATTCATTACGATGCGCTGGTTTACCTGTGTCTCTGTGGCTGTTAAAGACCTGCCGTCGTGTGCCTGTGAACAAAACTACGAGTGATGGACGCCAACTTTGGAGTAAGAAAATTCCAAAAGGCTGATGGCAAATCCGGCCAAAAGCGGAGCTCTGACTCCAGCAACCAGAAACCCCCGGCCAGGTCCGTTGTTACAAATGTAGGATAACTTTGTAATGCGGTTAGTTTGTTCACGTTATAATTTAGCGTGTATATATGGTTATTTTAATTGTAAGACCCACATTGACTTACAGTAAAACGCTGCTTTTTGCCGTTCGGGATTTCATGTCGGAATCACGTTATAGATGGTGTAATAAATATGTATTAATGCGCCGCATAGGAGGGTGATGGATTATTCTCATACGCTTTCACCACACAGTAAAAGGGTTAAGGAAGATGCGGAGGAAAAGCAGAAACGTTTGGAGGGGAAGGAGAAGCACAGCAAGGTACAGTCGCGCGTTTGGCTTTGGCTTCAGCTTCTTCTGTTATTTCGTTCCTTTATACCGTTATGTCCTGATGTTTGGTCCTTTTATTACAGGAAAAGCACCGTAAGCCTCTCCAGGAGGCGAAGGTCACGAGGTGAGGCCTCCATGAATTTATTATTATTATTATTATTATTATTATTATTTAGAAGGTCGTCTTTATCTCTGTTCTTCTACCAACATCTGAAAGTCCCTAAACAAATGGAACATTGGTCTTTTTTCATACAACAGGAATTCCATGTGGAGTTCAGACCTATTTTTCTCGCCCCAAATTTTAACTTGGTTTACTGGCTGAATTCTGCATGAGACTTGACAGTCTGGGTCAGCATCTCTGCCTGTCTTTGAGCTCTGGTACACTCACTGTAAAGTCATTTTGCCCTGGTTGTGATTTGTTGGGTGTGCTGTGCTGCCCCCCCCCCCCCCCCCCCCCATGGAGGGATGGGATCACCGGCGCCTGTAGGACCCATCTGCCTTCCGTCGGCTGAGACAGACCTGTACAGTAACCCCCATTGCGCATCACTGCCCTAAGGTTACATTTCAGTGTCCCGCTGAGATTCATTTCCCGATCTGCTCCCAGCTCCAAAAAATATACACTTTATTGCAGTCTGACCCTGGGGTTGCTTTCAAAAGAAGCTGCTTCACCTGCAGAACATCTATGAATGCAGTTAATGTCTCCAGGTTCACGTTTATTAAAATGGCCGGTGATCACTTCTGTGTCCCAGGACTTGCACAGTAGTATGATTGTAAGGTGTATCAAATAGAGTGATAATATCAACATTTTAAAAAGGAGACTAAATCATTCTGTTTACTTTAGCAGCGAATGCCTTACAAAGGATTGAATTTCAATTGATATTAGTAGTAGTAATAGTAATATTATCAGTCATTGAGTGTAACCTGTTACATTTGCATTGTCTGTGGTATTATGAAGATGATTTTCTCCCTTCCGTTGGAACTGGTCATAAGTCTTTTGCTCCAGCCTTTTGCTAACGACAGTACAGTTAGTTCCTGAGTCTGATCTCTGGATCTCTTTAGTTCTGACAAGCTGACTGGCTGTATAAAGGCAGAAGCAGCGAATGGCAGAAGGGCCAGTGATGCAGAAATGGTGAGAGGTTCTGCTGCTTTTAGGTTCCTACAGAACTTCTCAAACTGTGCTTATATAAAAGTATGTGTGTGTGCGTAGTATGGATATATATATTTTATTCATTATTTTTTTGCAGGATTCACCTCCATCATGTGAGAAGTAAGAATTTAATTTTTTTTTAATTATGCTAATTTACCTTTTTCAGGATGGTATTATAATGACATTTTACTTACGGTAATTAAAAAGCAAAGGCCATAAAGTAACTGACCTTCCAAACTCTGCAAGCTCTTTTGATATCAACAACAACATGTCTGCTGAACTTGAGGAGACATTTGCGGGAGGAGGGGCCATGGGTGACAGACGTGGATCCGCACTCGGGGACACGCCGTGGGATTCCGAGGGGTAGGGTGTCTGTAATAATCCTTATGGCGCACATGCTTGTTTTTCTTTTGGAATCCTCTGTGCAAAATGTTAAACACTTCCAATTTTCAGTTTTTTTTCCAACCTGTGTCTTGTCTTTTTACACAATAAAAAACTGATATCTTGAATTATTATCTTTTATGCAGGTTAGTAGATAAAACTGTGAAAACAAAGACTTTGGAGATCCCTGAAGGCAGGAACAAGGTATTTTGTTTAAATTAAGCCCAACTGAACATCTGCTTATTTTCTAACATCCTACATCCTTGATGTAGATCTATCAAACAAATGGGGAAAATGTTGCTTTGCTGTCACTGAAGTTATTTCCGGACTAGGGCTTCTCTTATCTCAATGCAGCCTAGGCCAAAGAGCAGCCGAAATGCAGACTCAAGAAGGGAAAAAGGTCAGGAGAGCAGGGGGCAAAGAGGGGACACGAAGTCAACAGGAAAAAGGTAAAAAACATGAATCAACTTAGAACATTTAGAACGTTGGCTAGATCTTTGTATTCTGTATCTTTCTATCTATTATCTCTTCTATGACCTATTGTAGCACTCGCATTTGCTCTGCAACAGTCAGGTTGTAAATGACGGTCATTAGGTCTTCCTCTCCTGACTACTTGAATCTTGTACCACAAGTCATTCCTCCACAGATCGGAGACCAGTAAGAAAAATGCTAAAGATGAAGCTGAGAGCGAAGGAGAAGAGGTAATTAGGTTGAAATAACCAAGGTTGACATTTATAGTCATTTTCTAACAGGAAAAATATTAATTTAATTATGGACATTGTGCATTATTTATAGACAAGGAGAATATTTCCATGTACATTCTCGATGTCTTAGACAACTGGCATCCAAAACATGTAAGGTGGGTTGAGAGGACATCCATATGATTTCAGGACCAAAACGGGAATGACGATAGCCCGGTTAAGGAGGAGGAAGAAGAGGAATTCCCACTGCAGGGCGATAGGTTAAAAGAAAAGTTACAAGCCAAAGCTAAAACAATTATAAAGGAGTCGAACACGGGGAGGAATAAAAAAGACCAAAAAGATGGGGAGGGAAATCCAGCGAAGAAGCGCAAGAAGGACCAGGGAGAAAAAGTCAAATCGAAGAAGAGAGAGAGAGCCAGGAAGACCAAGGTAGAGTGTGCTGGGGACGAGGACAAAAAGGATGAGGATGACAAGTGGAAGTGGTGAGTTCAGTGATGCTTGATTACACTGTATTCATTTATACACTTCAGGGTGCTGATGGCACATAAAACGAGTTTTTATTATGGAATTTTGATTGTTTTTTTGGTGGTCTTTTAGTGTAATGCCATTAAGGTAGTGCATCCAATCTTGCTGCTAATCCACATTTTTTTTAGTGTTCACCCTTGTTTTGTTGCCCTAGGAACGAACCGCAGTCCTTGTTTCAAGGGGGACACATTAGAATGCGACACGCAGCACTACACCAATGTGCCATTAGGTGTAATAATATGCTACATATGAAACGGATGAGTGGATTTGTGCCGTGATTGTTCGTTCGCGATGCCCTGGCTCTGTATTAATACAGGTAGTGTGCGATGAATATATATGCAGTCGGCATTGTCCTGCTAAAATGTTTTTCGAAACCGAACCGAGTGGCGTCCTTATTGCTGTCACGGAGGAGTTTTGGTACACGTGGTCCGAGCTGTCAAAGACAAAAACAGAGAGAAAAGGTAAAGAGGTAAATTACACTTTCTGTCATTGTACCTAAACTGAATAATGCAATTGCGAGGAAATCGTAAGATTTGAAATGTTAAGGGCCGTGGTATCTTGAAGTTGAGCTTAAGCAGGTCGCTTCTTCTGTAAGACCGTTACCTTGGGATTTCTGTATTACCTGCGCCGTTAGGGGCCTCACGTAAAAGATATGTTTTTTAAGATAAATTAATAAATCCAGTTCAAGTTGATGAAACAATGTCAGTGTCTTTTGGCCAAAAGTTGGTTCAAGGCTGATTGTAACTTGCTTTGCCAATGCATTCATACTAATCGTAAGCTGCATTAAAGAGTTTTATATTGTACCATAGTTTTCCCTTTTGAAATTAAAATTTAGGTTCTTTTTTTAACTTTTAAAAGCCCACTATGTATTGGTATATTTGCTTTGTTAATCAATGTTTAGAGTCTGTAAGCCCCACTCTGAATGTTCGTCTTTCATGTTTATCTTTGTATAGTATGTACTTTTTACTTTCTTTGCACTTGGTCTGTTTTGTAGTATATGTATGTTTCGCTGATGTATGCACAAGAATTTCTCCTGGGATCAATAAAGTTTCTTAATCTGAAGTCACTGCCTTTCAGATTTTAATCACTTTTTTTCTCTTAGGTGGGAGGAGGGATGTTCTCACGATGGTAAAAAATGGAAGACCCTTGAGCATAAAGGACCTCTGTTCCCCCCTGAGTATGAACCGCTACCAGAAAACGTGTCTTTCTACTACAATGGTGAGAAGCCCTGACCCTCTCAATCATCTGTTCCTGCCTGCGGTGCAGGTGTGTCATTGCCGGCTTGTGTTTAGCTGCCCTGTGGGGCTCTTCTAGTACAGCACAATCCAGCAGGTTTTCACAGCCCATCCAAGGTGTGTACCATGTGTTGCAGGTGAGCACGTGCAGCTCAGTCCCGCCACCGAGGAGGTCGCTACCTTCTACGCCAAAATGCTGGAGCATGAGTACACCACCAAGGAGGTGTTTCAGAAGAACTTCTTTGCTGACTGGAGAGAGGTGATTCACTTTGTCACATGCTTTGAAGGGATGAATATGCAGCAATGGCTTGCATGTACAAAAGTGCCTGAAACCTGTGTGTTTTACATCCTGAACATAATTCTTGAGCTTTAATGTTAAGTGGTTGTTTTAGCTGTTGTTCTGACGTCACTCCTTGTGGAATGTATATGCCCTGATTGACTTCACACAGGAAATGCGTGGTAACTTTAAAAAAAATTTGCATTGAGTTGTCACACATTGACTTTGAAAGTCAAACACCTAGATTAAAGACAACTTTTGGTCTCAACTTTATATGTAAAACCGGAAATCTACTTGATCCCTCAGTCCATAGTGTTAAAAATGTTCCTACCTCACATTACCATTAAACCAGGAAATGACAGATGAGGAAAGGGGCTTGATCCGCAGTCTTTCCAAATGTGATTTCCGGGAGATCCACCAGTATTTCTTGGATCAAGCAGAGAAGAGGAAGGCAATGACGAAGGAAGAGAAGCGGGTACCTTAAGCATTTTCATTTTATTTGATGCTCTTATCCAAAACGACATATAGTAGACAATAGGGTGATGATTTTATGTATGCTTCTTGGGATTTGAACGGTCAGTTGTTGCGTTAATTGAGCTATAATGTTATGCTGATGGACTGATGTCTCTGCTGACCCACTGGGCTCCATGTCATAGGTGTGCAGTGGCTGTGAAGGACGTCTTGTAATTTTTCGGTGAATATCCCCCTGCAGGAGCAGAAGGAGGCGCAGAAGTTGTTGACTGAGGAATACAGCTTCTGCACCCTGGACGGCCACCGGGAGAAGATCGGTAACTTTCGAGTGGAGCCACCAGGCTTGTTCCGTGGCCGTGGAGAGCACCCGAAGATGGGCAAGCTGAAGAAGAGGATCCAACCAGAGGACATCACCATCAATTGCAGCAAGTGAGCTGCTTTCTTGGCACAGTCCTATTGGCTGTCACAGTCCTATTGGCTGTCACAGTCCTATTGGACCAATGATGGTTGACATGATTAATAATTTTTAAAGAAACTTGGGAGGTGGAATGGCAGTATCAGGCATGCAAGATATTGCGATCAATATGTGATTTAAAAAAGAAATTGCATTCTGCTCTTTTTATGTGAATTCAATTTAATTTATTTTCATGCTGCACCTTTTACACCACGTTTGCCCAATGGCATTCGACAAGAACGGCAGTCTAATATTAGTTCATGTATAATAGATAAACTCTTTTGATCCTAGGGGGAAATTCGTCAATGGGTCATGATAGAGGGAAAGAAAATTTGGTGTGACGTGTAGCTGTTACCCCGGCATCTCTGTCGGGTGGTGCTGAGCTCTAATAAGATGGGGGGTCAACAGCTTATCAAGTTCCTGCAGACTAACCAGCCCATGTTCTTCTATATAGAGACTCAAAGATCCCTGCGCCCCCTGCTGGTCACAGGTGGAAGAAGGTGCAGCACGATGACACCGTGACATGGCTGGTCTCCTGGGTGGAGAATGTACAGGGCAGCATCAAGTACATAATGCTGAACCCCAGCTCCAAGCTCAAGGTGCGTGGTGGTGGGCCTCTTCATCTCCACTCCTCCCCTTCAGACAGTGTTTGGGACCACTGGGACGCATTTGGGATTTAAACCTGTTTCATTTCCTACATCTGTGTCCTCGGTAATGGTTCTCACATTTTTTCGAGGTGAATGAGGATAATGTAGAATTTTGGTTATGCGTTAAAGGTCAAATATGCTTATTGGATGGGAATTTTGAATTAGTAGCACAAGGTTCAAAGTTGTTATACAGTCTGTTAAAAGGTTAAAGTGTGAATGTATTAACTATACATGGTGAATGTAAAGGGCAGACATTTAATTAGATCAAGAGAAAGTCAGAAGTACCGGTATGCTGGGCAGTCGGTTTCCCACCTGTGATTGGTGGAGCTGTAGTATTCATAGAGTCATAGTCATTTGTCAAACCTCCCAATTGGTGGTTCTAGGGAGAAAAGGACTGGCAGAAATACGAGATAGCCCGCAAGCTGAAGCTGAAGGTGGATGCCATCAGGTCGGAGTACAGGCGGGACTGGAAGTCTCGGGAGATGAAGAAGAGGCAGAGGGGCGTGGCCATCTACTTCATCGACAAGGTAGGCCTGCTGGGCAGTGTCGCCTGGCGCTCCCCACCTAACCTGCTATGCTAACGCTCCCTGATGCTAACTATTCTCACACATGAGAATATGCAGCCCATATGTACATGCCCAGCAGGGGGTGTATATAGGGATGGGGTCACAGGGGCACTGGCCCCAGCTGAAATCTGATTGGCCCATGGAGTGTCCCCTCCCCTGTCACTCAAAGATTTAAAGCAACCATTGGCTAATGTGGTCAGTTGTTTTTAAGACACTGATACCTTTTAAAGAGTGCTTTAAAATTTTCGAATACCTCCTCTGGCCTCGACATTTTTATTGACATCATCAGACACACCCTCATTTGCTCCGTCTTCTCTCTGTGACTCCGCCCCAATTCCTGCGCCTGCAGCTGGCCCTGAGGGCGGGCAATGAGAAGGAGGAGGGCGAGACAGCAGACACTGTGGGCTGCTGCTCGCTACGCGTGGAGCACATCACCCTCCATGAGCAGCTCGACGGCCTGGAGCATGTGGTGGAGTTCGACTTCCTGGGCAAGGACTCCATCCGTTACTACAACAAGGTGCCTGTGGAAAAGCGGGTGAGTTGGGAGATTGACGGGGATACCATGGTGGTGTCATGCAAGAGCTGCCATAATGGGGGAGGGGGGTACTCAGTGCCTCGTTTATCTTGTATCAGTGGACAGAGCCTCTGTGCCTGTGACCGGAAGGTTACTGGTTCAAGCCCCAGCCTCAGCATGTCCCTGGGCGCCATTACGGGTGGCTGCCCTTTGCTGCCAATCTTTCTGTGACCTACATATGTGTCTGTGTGTCATGGAGAACAAAATGGGACAGAGAATTTCCCTATGGGGATCCATAAAGTGCCATGTATCCTTCCTGTAGCTGCGTTTGTGTTTTGGGTGGTGAAGTGTTTTGGCTTCTCAATCTTGTCAGTATTTGTTCCCACATTCAGGTTTTAAAAAATTTAAAGCTGTTTATGGAAAATAAAAACCCGGATGACGACCTCTTTGACAGAATTAATGTAAGTAACATGACATCTGGAAGCCTGTATATCAAAAATGGGTTCTTTTCAGAAAAGGAAGCAAAGTTATTTTATTTTTTCTGGCATTTTGAATATAATTATTAAGGGATGTTTAAATTTTTTTTATGTAATTGATTTGATATTTTGTCTGCTGATATGTGACTTGATAAGATCCAGTTGGGATCTCACTGGCTTTGGGTACAATGATGTCCCATTGGTCATGTGACCGTGTGTTCCTGCGTCAGACCACGTACCTGAACAAGACACTGCAGGACTCCATGAAGGGGCTGACGGCCAAAGTGTTCCGCACGTACAACGCCTCCACCACACTACAGGACCAGCTGAACAGGCTGACGTCGTGTGAGTGTTTCGGGTGGGGCTGGGGGGGCCAGGACCACTGTGTGGGAGGAGGAGGAGGGGCATTGGTGGGGGCGTTTCCCTGTCATGTCGAATTACAGCCCTCCCCCTTGCTCAGTATCTGTCTGTCTCTGTATGTCTCTATTTCTGTCTATAGAATCAGTCTGTCTATCTATCTGACTCTGCCTCTCCGACTTGCTTACCTCTGACTCAATCAATATCTATAGTTTTAGGTAACAGTCCAAGACATTGTCACAATTATTAATATAATTACCATGTACACATTTTTTAAACCCCCCCCAGCTATGACCCTGCACTGAATGAGTAGGTGGATGTATGTATTTAAAAACCCATTTTGTTCCTTCATAATGGTATTGGCCCAGATCAGATGTGTTTTAAATACTTTCATTCACATTTTTTTTTACCAGGACATACAAATGCTTACTTTAGACTTGGCTTCAAACTGTTCCCTTTTTTAAATTCACAGCTGATATGTCTGTGGAAGAAAAAATCTTGGCCTATAACCGGGCAAATCGGGCTGTGGCCATTCTCTGTAACCACCAGAGGGCAGCACCGAAGACCTTTGAAAAGTCCATGCAGAACCTGCAGGAGAAGGTGTTGTCATTAAAGTCATGTCTCACACATGTTTTTATGTGTGAATTTCTGTGATTTTAATGTGTGATTTTCTGTTTGTTTCACCTGATGTCTAACCCCAAACTGCTGTTTGTAGATTGAACTGAAGGAGAAACTTCTAGAAACTGCCAAAAAGGAGCTTAAGGAAGCCAAGAACCAGTACCGTCAAAATAAAACTGATAAACTAAAGAAGTAAGACACTGCTGTACAAAAATTACATTGGGTTTCTTTTGTGTGACATGCTGGAGAATGCAAAATGCACAAGACAAGTAATGAAATAATGTCAACATCTGTTTTGCTTTTAAGTTTTAGTCACAGTTTAATGTGGTGTGGTTTAGTGCATTTGTTTATTACCCTTGTGATGTTCTTCCTGGAGAAGAGATCTCCTACCTCACTGAGCTCTGACTTGTCCCAGGCTTGTAGAGCAGAAGGAGAAGGTGGTGGAGAGGCTGAAAGAGCAGCTAAAGAAGTTGAGGCTCCAGATGACTGACCGTGAGGAAAACAAGGTCATTGCTCTGGGCACCTCCAAACTCAACTACCTCGACCCCAGGATTTCAGTGGCCTGGTATGAAAGTGTCATTTCCTTCCAAAGGACATTGAATAAGATTCCGGTGCTAAACCTAAAAGTTCCATCTGAAATTGTTTCATAATGTGTTTTACATTTTTGACAATTGTAGGTGTAAAAAATTTGGGGTTCCAATTGAAAAGATCTACAACAAAACCCAAAGGGACAAGTTTGCCTGGGCTATAGACATGACAGACGAAGATTTCCAATTCTGAAAAAATGCCCTGGAATGAGCTTCAAATCACCATGGAATCTATATCTGACCTTGGCTTTGTCCTCCTGATACTTGAAGTCCTTTTTGTTGTTTTGGTTTGTTTGTTTTTTGTTTTTACTTAAACCAAGCAATTTATCAAGAATTGCACCAAATTATTCTTTAAAAAAATATTTCTAATCAGAATGATTTTGTTTGTTGGTTTGAGGTAAAGGTAGAGCACAGGGTGTTGATGTATTGGGAAACTGCCAGTTTACTTCTGAACCGGTTTCCCCATGTGAGTCAAAGCAGTTTGCCTCAAGTTGGTAAGGAATGTGTAGGAGAGAAATGCAATGTTGCTTTTGGTAAAAGCATCTGATTAGCAAATAAATATTAGAAGGAAATTTACATTTTGGTGTTTTTTTCCCCATCATTTAGGTAATTAAAATATGCAAGATCTCCCTACATAAAATCACTTGTAGGAGTTTTACATTCACGAAAATGTTCTAAGGGCAGAATGAAAACTGATTGGAACCAATCATATTGTAGAGGTGGGCCCATGCAACTCGAGGAGGCGGGAGCAAGATATCTGATTGGTTGGTCCCATGTCCTGTACAATTTGGTTCAGAGAAATAGCCAGTCATTTTACGTTTTGCCCTCAGAACATTTTTGTCTCCTTTAAACTCCCACAAGCCTTGAAATCATTATTTATTGTTGCAGATTTTTCTTACTCAAGCACCGAAATCCCCTGAATGTAACATGCATACATGCATGGTTTGTGTTTATATTCTAATTACAACGTGGCTTAATTCTGGAAGCTACATGGGAATTTCGAGCCGGTTGTGACTTTTTGGATGCACTCGTTCTCTGGAAGAAAACCGCATTGTGTGAAAGAGGCGCACCCTGTGTCTGGCACCGAGCTGAATTAAAGGGATTGATACTGACTGCCTTGTACACCCTGCGGTTCTGATCTACGATCACATCTTTCCCGTATCCAAGGCGCTCTAGGTGTTTTGTGCTTAAACTGACTTTCCCGGTGGATATCGTACCAAAGCACTTCATTGCGTCCAGCATAAATAATTGCCATATGAGGCGACCCCGTAATAGGGGTATGTCCCGCCTCGATAATTGCAAAGTAAGTCTGCTGAATATCAGGTGCATGGTATTGTGGAGCGGCCTCGCTAAGCTTTGGCTAGCCTGTGGGAAAGAGAAATGGCCCGACCTTGAGCAGATTTTGAAAACGACAGGATTTAACAGCGCCCCCGGTGTTGTTCCTTCATTACCCTGTATGTCATTTTTAATCGTCTGCCGATGCAGCTGTTAGTTCTACTTTAGCTGCTCCTGAGCAGACTGGCTCACATCTCACCGCTCAGTCCGAGTCTTGGTTTAGCTGTACGCTGTTAACATGTTATTATGATAAAACCCCATCTCAACACTAATTCAGTTAGGAACTTGGAATAATTCTTGATGGCGAGAAATAAACGCACAAAACGTTTTAAAGCTGTAGTTTCACCGATTCAAAATAAATACTTTGTTAAAGATTGCATAATTCACGTAAAATACAAAAAAAAATAAAAATCTGTCAGTTTAAAGCTGTAAAAAGACCCGACCCAGTGTCTGCGCTCATTAATCATAATATCATTTTCAGCATGGCGAAAACCACATTTTAAGGAAAAGCCCCTGATTTATCGCCCTAGAATATAATTTATGTTGAACCCGTCATTTTCACATAAAGTCGAGTTGTCGCTGTAATCGAGTCCAGACGTCCTGATATATCGCGTCCTTTTCTTCAGAGAATCCATTGCTGGTCATTTGGGTCGAGCCCATTAGCTGAAAGGTACGCAGAGCGGAGTTCATGGTGCTGTGGTTTTTAAGAGGGCAGAGGCACCCTTATGGACTACACGTAAATGGAGGTGCCTAGTGAAGACTGAAGTTTCTTTTTTGACAGGGCTGAGAGGTCCATGCAAGAAGATCCCCTTGTGAAGTTCACTCACTAATCAGGTTAATTAGCTACTGATTAAGTTTAAGAGATACATGGAGTGTCTGGGTGCTCCTGAGGAGGCGTTTGGGAATCAAAGTCGTATTCTTATAGGCATCAAACAAGATATCTGTGAAATTTCAGAGAACACAAGAAATTCATATCCTTTTTTTGCATTACTATTTATTTTATTTATATTATTTATTTATGCTATTTATTTGTACTATTTAGTTTGTTGGTGATTATGCTAATATTAAAGCATGTGTTTTTTTTCCTGAGCAAATACACTTATTGCACAGATAAATAGCTATAGGCATAATTTCTGACTAATAAGGACATTGAAATGGCTAATCTCAGAATGCAAAGGACAGTTCCATAAAACTCCCATCCACCCATCCATCTTAAAGCAGTTTATCTAATACAGCATTGCATGATCCATAAAACAGTGAAATGTCTGACTATACTATTCTTCATGAAAAAGATCTCTTCATTGTAACCTGCAGATACATTTACCTCTTAGGAGTGACATGACTCATATCGACCCTTTAATCTGCACAATATATGTGCTATGAAGAGTGTGTTTATACCGTTTCAGGGTATGAAGTGAGACAAATACCTATTGTATAACCTCACACAGCTGCACAGAAGTCAGGAAAGTGATGTGTGTCACTTTAGTCAAGCTGTTGCAAGTGCTGAGCAAATATATATATATATATATAAGTTTGTGAGCAAACATATAGAATCACCAGCAATTTCTGCATGAACTAAATTGAAATCAGGACTCCTTTTCCAAAATGAAATATTACTGTTGGACGCTGTCATGTTTTCATCCAGTGCTTGGTAATACCAAATAATTTAAAGAAAAAAGAAGCCTTCAGACTGAAACTACGTGGATTTTTCCATCCCTTACTTTTACGGTTAGTTCAGGTTACCTTTGAATCATCTGAAAATGAGTTGCAAAGATGTCCAAAGATGAACTGGCACTGTCAAGACAAGGACTGAAATGGCGGCCAGGTTACTCAGCAGCTGAAAACCCCAAACGTGTGGTCCCACTTGATATTATTAATAATAATATTAATATTAATTAATAATATTTGTTGACATTCCACATCTGAGCCCCATGGCTCTCAAGTTGAAGCAGAAATGGAATGGTGTGATGTTCCTTTTTCACCAAAAATGGCCGGTTCTCACAGATCCTGTGTGGCCTTGGTTTTTAATCCGCATCACCCCCGAACCTCTCCCTTAGGACTCTGACCTTCTCTGACCTCCTCATTTCTGATTGCCATGGTGTTGTTATTCACATGACCTGTGGTGCTGATTGAAATACATTGTGTTTGTGGACCTATCGTTACATGAGCGATTGAGTTTGAGGAATGAGATTTGTTGACCTTTTAACTGTGAACCCCCAGCTCTAGGCCTCCCCCACAGATAATGTTTTCATATTTCTTACCCCATAACTAGTCTAAAAAATCCATTCAATAAACCATCTAAAATACTGCATGTTATTGAGTGAAAGTGCACATAGGAAAGGGAAAACTGATACTTCAGCTGAAGGACACAACCACACAAGCAAAACAACCACTCACTTGTTATAATGGAAATTTTTGTAATTGGGCAACCAATATTGCAAAATTGATGGATTGTTCTTTGCAGACCAAAGTATATATGGAATAATTTTTTGAAATTATATTTGAAATGAATCTGACTAAACACACTGACGTTTTTTCTATCCATCCATACATCTTCTATGATAACTTATCCAGTAGAAAGGTGATGGCTTGACATTTTTTTCTCTATAAATATGACAACATGTGAATTGAAACCATCAAAAATATCTTCTTACTGATGCCTTAAACTGAGTAAATTGTTTCCATTACAGCTCTCATTTCCTGTGCTACGCACCATGTGTGATGCATTAAAGGATTTCATGAAGCCTAAGAAGACCATAGCACATGTTAATGTGTAGATCCACTGTACTAGTCTATTTTTTGAACTATAACAGAGAGATGTAAACTCCCAAAGAAATGCACAGAGAGGATTATTATTATAGTGCCTATAAATAAAAAAGATTAATTCAAACATGAAAAACTATGTGGTATAAAATCAGAGGCAGACAGTTCATGCGTTACAGCTTTTATTATTTAAAGGGCGGGGACTCTTTTCACTGGTTATTGTAATAACATCTAGCAGTACTCATGGACTACGTAGTACTCATGGACTATGTAGTACTCATGGACTACGCCGTACTCATGGACGTAGCCTTAATTAGTGTTAGCTATACTAGAATCTATATAGGAGCATCTTTTTTCTCTTTTTCTCAGATCCATACAAAATCAATAAAGGATTTAATATAAGTGTCAAATGAGGCCAGGATGCATCTATGATTGTGTTTCTCAAACCGAACCTCAGGGATCCTCAGACAGTCCACATTTTTGCTCCCGAGCTGGGAGGGAGCGAAAATGTGGACCTTCTGGGGGGTCCCTGAGGACCGGGTTGAGAAACACTGATCTATAACATCCAGACCAGGGTCTAAGAGCATTTCCCTTTCAGGGGGCTGAAGAGGCTCCTTCAATCAACATCTCAGCCTGACTGAAATTTACAAGCCTTAATCACTGCTGGCAATTACTGACAGCCAATGTCAGAAGCTGCATTCGGTTGGCCGCTGTCCAGGAACAACATGTGGCCCCGCCTTCCTCCTGGTTTATTCCGGCAGTCATTCTGGCCTTGTCCTGTAACCCCCAGATCTGCCGGACATGTGTCACAGTGATACAGACATGTTACAGTCACATAAATCATGCTTATCTGTCTACAAGCCTCCTTGGTAACTGTTCCTGCCAAATCAAAGAGTTGAAAAAATATCTATTTATCTCGAGGGAGGGGCCACGTAGCTGAGAGGCGCTTGGGGGAGAGAACCGGGGTGGACCGGGGTCAAGGGTCCTCTGGAGAGGTTAGGCTAGGAGGTCAAAGGTCAAAGCTAAAAATCTATAATGTTTTATTGGGTTTTGTTAGTATGCACTGTACACTACACAGCTAATATACTTACGGTTCCTAGAGGTTAGTGTAAGTGCAACAGAGGAACATAAAGACTGATAAGTGACAAGCACTGTGGTCACCAAGATTTATAATATAATTAATTATTTAATTATGTTTGTCTTAAAAAACAAAATTACTGCCTAATATTTCTTGTCCTTAGTTCATATATTCTGCATGTTAATTCATTTGTTTACTACAGTGAAGTCAAGCTTTGACACAACAGCTAGATATTCTGTTGTTACCTCATCACTCCAGCAGAGGGTGGGTAAAGTACACAAACAAAGAACCGGGATTAAAGAATAAGAAACAGTTTTAATTTACCAAAGCACAAGAATGGAAATTGTTCTGGTCCTGCTTAGTTCTACAAATTTCCCACATCAATACACATAATGGACAGTAAGCACAGTCAGGGTCAGGTGTGGCAACCTTGTATTTGCTAAATTTGTTTAAATAAGCTACTTTACTCTTTCCTAGGCTATTGATCTGCTAACTTGTGTCAAGCAATCAGGTGAGGTCAGGAATGCATGCAGAGTGATACAAAATTGACATTTTGGCTAATTTTCACATCCTTGTGGAGCAGAGTAAGCAAATTATTACTGCCTTCATTTCTGATTTGCCATCAGCCTCTGCATGTTCGGACAGCCCATACAGCAGGCATTATGATCAGCAGCTTCTGTAGGGGATTCAAAATGATCAATTAATTCAGTGTATTTGTCAACAAAAGCATTCATTAAATTCTTTTAAGCATCATGAGGTTCCAGCGACCTCTCAGACCTCCTTAGATAAGCTAAGAATTTATGCTTTATCGCATCCAAAAATTCAGGAGGGTGTTGTTTATTTTTCCCAGCTATGAGAAGAAAGGAACCTTTAACCAGGTGTGTTGGTTCTGCCAACCCATTCTAACCTCCACGGTGTTTGATCTGAATGATAAATTACTATCTTGAAACACTCAAGCTGCCTGCTAGAAATGCATGCTAAAAGCTTAAGCATTTCATTACTTATGGCAAAAAATATTTTTGTGTGCATATAGTGCATCTACAACCTAGACACACGTCCGTGTGAAGTATTTCACTCCGTGTCATTTTCTGTGAGAAACAGCCTAACTGCCCCCACTAGTAAAGTAAAATACATGAGCATTAGGTCTTTATTGTCTCTTGGGATTATTGTTGGAGATGTGTATAAGCTGTCCTAGTGGGTGAGCGGAGGCTGAAATCGTGTGGCCAACCAAGGAACTCCGTCTTTGGAGATAAGAAGCGGATTGGCTGAGCACTGCCGGACACTGAGGGCTGACCTCTACAGTTAAAAAATTATAATACCTGCTGATTTATGAAATAATTGCGTAAATAACATGTCATATCAGTTTGAAAGTAGATCAAAACACTGTTGTGGTCTCCTATCAGATCCAGAAAAGTGTGAGCCAACCGTTGCACTGTTTGACATAATTACACAGTTTGGCTGCTGCATTAAACAAGAAGGCAAATCACTATTAATCTCATAATTAAAACAGCGGCATATATTCGATGACTTATGACTTATATCAAAAGCAGAAGGAAAACATTATGTACATTATGAAGTTTTTTCTATTCATTATCCTGAAACCCTTTGGTTCATGATCAGCCCTTAGATAGTTGTCAAAGGATGAATTCACAAAGGTAAAGTTTATTGCTGTATTTCTGCACTTAAATAAAAGGTCTAAGAACCTTGAAAGGCTTCAGCTTCTTTTTATTGTTTTCTGAATGCGAGTTTAGTGACATTCGATTATAAATGTGATGCAATAACCACACCAGGATTTATTTATTTATTTGGGGGGGGGGGGGTGAAACATGGAACATGAACACTGTGTGTTAAAGTTGAACCACACACAAATCCATATTAAAGTTATGGTGGAGGTCCATGAATCCTAGGATCACAACCGTAGCCCTAAATGGTGAGGAGGACCACAAACTGGATCTCAAGCTAATTTGTTAAAGGTGACTCCAGCATACTGAAGACGGGACCCTGGGGAAGGGCCATCCCTCTTTTTAAGGTTCCCTGTGTTAGAAAACCAGCCTTATTTTTCAAGAACACAAGGTTCCCCGGGCCCACAATGCTTTTATGGATCAGTACGCTTTCAGCTTTAAGCTCAGCCTCTAATTACATCTGCCTGCTTTAACATTTGGTGCCACAACGTGTGGGTAAACACCAGTAAAAGGCATAAGAGGAAAGGCACAATTGTTGTGTTTTTTCATGACTGGGATGAAAAGCTTGGACCTACTAATGAAATGGATATGAATTGCAACCCTTCATGAAATAATGGAATATTTGCAAGATGTGATTTTCATCAACTTATGGTTCTGATTGATCTTTCAGAATAAGAAATATAGCTCAATAAAGGCCCATGAAAGCTAATAATTAGACTCCCTGTGATCGAGTATGATACAGCTTAGTAATTTGACAGAATTCTTCAAAGGATTCTCCAGTTACAGACTCGCATACTTCACATGAAAAACATAATTTTCACTTAACTTCCATTTAAACCTTTTTTGTGTTTTCAGTTGGGACCATTTCAAGGGTAAAGAAATGAGTTTAAGAGTCATGACCCCAGGCTGATTGGAAGATAGATGTCTCCACAGGGTGGAACATTTCTGCTCCGCAAATTTTCTAGCACTCAGCATGAATTAAGAGCTCATTCCCATCCAAGCACCGGGCATGTCCACCCCTGCTCTCCTGTGCCCAACCTCTCGACGTCCAGCAGAATGTGGGTAGATATACACTGAGGCTATGAGGCTTTTCAGTCTTGCAGTTCCCACAAGGCCAGACCATGTGATAATAGGGCTGCTTATTGCAGCATAGTGGGTGGTGCTATAGTCTAACAGGTTTGGGACTGGAGTCTCACCTCTGGTTGGCTGTGTGGGGAATCTATGTGTTCTTTTCATGTTTACCCACAATCCACTTGGGCAAATCGATGATTCTCAATTGTTCCTAGTGTGTGTGGGCCCTACTATGAACCAACATTCACTCCAGGGTGCCCTATGCCTTGTGCTCACTGTGACCCTCTACTGGATGGATGGATGAGTATTGCTACAAATACTGAATTCTGCAAGACAATGTCTCAGTAGGAGCCTAGATTTACAAATTGCATTTTATCAAGTATAACAAAGTACAGGCTCATTCCTAAAAAGGAACGTTATATTATTATGTTATATTTAATCCTAATTAACTTTTTGTGGACCAAGTGCAATTAAACTTTATTTTATATTCTTTGTACATTTGATGAGAGCAGCCATAAGCTAAGAATAAATTCCGTTAAGTACCCGTCATGATAAATTCTGTTTTTAAACATGTTATTATTTATCCTTTTAAGTCGTTTGGTGCCATGGGACCGTCTGCTGTGTTCTGTGTGTTTTGTCACTGAACTGCAGTCACAGTGTTTGGTTTTGTCATCCCCTTTATACACCCCATAATTCAGCATGTCTGTTGTTACAGGCGACACGTGCCATCTGCGATTGGTGCAGTGGTTTCTGTGAAAAATAATATATTAAAGAAGCAGTGTTGAATCTTCTGGGTCTGAAGGATTTCTGTAGCTGCAGATTTTAACGACTGATGTTAATTTCATGAAGCACAGCTTAGGCTGTGAATTTATGATCTTAAGTGGCTTTTTCATCTGTGTTTGAATCTCATGGTCGTGTTGCTTCCACGTCACTTGCAATGGACGATGTGGCCAAAAAGTTACAGCCTGGGCTGGAAATTAAACTTTTGCTAAGATCTGAATTAGCCTTTTGGGCATCTTGTCCATTGCGTATCCAACGCTGTCCAGGATATCACTTATTAATTATTCATCTCCCTGTCCGTGAGATGATTTATTAATTTAATTCGGACCTCATTTCAACTCTGTTTATTTTGATCATCTGCATCCAGCCATTGGAATGTAAACAAATGTAAATGAGGACAGGATTCTGAATCACAAAGAAAACACCTTCCCGGGATAATACAAAGTTTTTCCTGATCATGTATTTTATATTTTGCAGATATACAGCGCCATCCACAATTATTGGCACCCCTGGTAAAGGTCTGTAAAAAGGGTTAGAAAAAATCCACCTTTTAGTGAAGTAGCTTCATGTCACACTGAAACTGAAATTAGAAAAATCCAACCTATCATTGAAATACATTTAATCAAAGAAAAACCAATCCTTCATCAAGAAATAATTATTTTTAACAAAAACACATGTGCCACAATTATTGGCAGCCCTGTAAATTATAATGAACACAATGTAACTGAAGCATGTTTCCCATGTAAATTGTACATCTTTGAGTTGACTGGATTGAATAGGAACCTTCAAGCTGTAATTCATGCCTTCCTGATTAACTGGGGTACAAACATGAGGTGACAGAGGCCAAATTCCCTTAGTCACCCATCAACATGGGAAAGATAAGAGAACATACAAACCAAATGACCTTCATAAGCCAAGGAATGGGTATGAAAATTAGCCACTCGCCTAAAAATGCCCATTTCTACTGTTAGGGTAATAATAAAAAAGTGGACGTCAACTGGAACTGTTACAAACCTGCCTGGGAGAGGACCCAAGTTTATTTTTCCCCCACGTACAGTGTTGAGGATCACAAGAAAGGCAAAAAAAATCCCCAAGGATGACTGTTGGTGAATTACAAGACCAAGTAATATCTTGGGATTACCACTTCTCCAAAAAAAAACCATCAGGCGCCACCTTCATGCTAACAGATTATTTGGAAGGTATGCCAGAAAGAAAGCCTTTTCTGTCAGTTAACCACAAACGTAAGCACCTGTGAAACGCTACTACAGCTGACTGGAACCAAATTCTATGGTCTGATGAAACAAAAATCAAGCTTTTTCGCAATAAACATTCAAGGTGGGTTTGGTGTAAAAAGAAGGATGGCTATAATGAAAAGAACCTTATCCCAACTGTAAAGTACGGTGGAGGTTCTGTGATGTTCTGGGACTGTTTTCCCTCCAAAGACCTTGGAAACCTCGTTAGGGTACATGGCATTATGGACTCCATAAAAAACCAGGACATTTTAAATCAAAATTTGGCTGCCTCTACCTGGAAACTCAAACTGGGCCATCACTGGATCTTCCAGTCGGACAGTGATCCTAAGCATATGTCCAAATCAACGTAAAAATGGTTTGCTGACCGCAGAATCAAACTTCTGCCATGGCCATCTCAGTCCCTTGACCTGAACCCCATTAAAAACCTGTGGGCTGAGCTGAAGAGGAGAGTGCATAAGAGAGGGTCTAGGACACTGCATGAGATTCTGTAAAGAGGAATGGACTGCTGTGTGTTCTCCAACCCTATGAAATGTCACAGGAGAAGCTCACTGCTGTTATACTGGCAAAGGGAGGTTGTACAAAGTATTAAATGCAAATATAATATGGTCATCACAGTCAGAATCATAGTCAGTGGAGTCAGAATCATAGTTACCGGGGTGCAAATAATTGTGGCACGTGTTTTTGTTAAAAATAATTATTTCTTGATGAAGGATTTGTTTTTCTTTGAATAAATTTATTTGAATTATTCTCATGTTTTCAGTGTGACATGAAGTTACTTCAGCTCACCAAAAGGTGGATTACATCTAACACTTTTTACAGATCTTCATAAGGGGTGCCAATAATCATGGAGGACAAATTTCAGATCTTCAGGAACACTTTTTCTCACAATAAATATCACCTTTCCTCACACAGGTGCAATTTTGTTGTCGCTATTAATCACTGAGCATGAGAATCACAACGCAGAAGCCATGCTCAAAAAGCTAGGAGGCTGAATCCACTCAACGGAGGGGTGAAATGGATTAAAGAGATTAGCCCTGGAGAGCAGGAGACCCAGCCCAGTATGAGGTTAGGAGATCAGAGGAATGCATCTCTAAAATCCCGCACATGGAAGCCATCAATCGGACAATAAAAATCATCCTGCCATTAAAACAGTTTTCTCGTCAAGGGTGAAGATTCCAGCCTGAAGATTAGCGCTGTTGTGTGGACCATGTGTTTCAAAGCTATTTACTGAAAGAGATAGAAAATCAGTCTGGATCTCAGTTTTCAGACAGACAGAAGTGACACAATCACCCCCCTCGCTATTCAAAGTGACATATATTTGAGAAGGTAGGGTCAGACAGTCCCTGCAGCAATGGGGTCCAGCTCAGGGACCCAACAATGAAATCACTATAACAGCCCTGGGATTTGACCTGGCAACCTCCCAATCACTAGCAAGGAGTCCTGACCATGCATCTCTACCACATTTATCAGTGCTCTTTATATCCCTCCAGCACTCATGCGCACATGCTGGATATTAACATCAAAAGACTTGGGCGAAGATTCTAGATTTTCCAATACTTGCAATAGTAACAGGCTTCATAATATTAGGCCACTATGACACAATTGTTCCACTAGTCTGGAAAACAATGGATGAGTTTGACAAGTTAATGACACACACCATTGTCTTCCACGTTGACACAGTGTTTTCACATGTCGTAAATATTGCTCCGGGATAGAGTTGCTGATGGACTCTGAACGGTAAAATTGTCTCCTTTTCTTTCTGTGTGTCACCCCGCTGCCAGCAAGGCCAGTGCCGTCTGGTTCCTCTTAAAGCTGCGGTCGCCCCCAGCACCATGCGCCACATCAAAGCTCCAGCGTGGCTCATCCACAGAAGAAGAATGAAAATGTGGCAGGAACCTCTCTTCTCGTACCGCACTTTGCATTCATCGGGGGAAAATAAACGTCTTGGGGGCAGGTCACACCAGGACAGGGGGTGCTGGGCGGGTCACTGAGGTTTTGCAGAGGGGTCCTATAAGACGTATCCCCCCCCATTCCCTCCAGACAATCAACTGGGCAATCTGAGAAGGATTCATGGTGAAGAAGAGGCCTTCCCAATCCTACACTGGGACGACGAAGGCTATGAATGACCCAGGGGTCTTGGCAAACGAGTGCTGAACATGACCACCTCACAGAAGGCAGAAAAAAATACAAGCGGAGGAGAAAGAAGCAGGATGACAGGATAGGGGACAATAAGTAACCAGGTCTGGATTATCTTAACTGAGGGCCCAAGGCTGACATCAGCATGACCACTTCAGGCGCTGCCGATTTAACCAACCCAGTGGTCTCAAACGTAAAGACCCCGAGGGCCTCTAGTTAGGACATCTCCTCCCGAGCGGACCGAACTGGGGGGGGTGACACCAGGAAAGTTTGCCGAAGTGGGAAGCGGGGCTGCCGGTGGACCCATCTGCGGCCCAGATTCAATAGGTTTAACCCTTCTATTTTTCCCAAGGTGAGGACTTTGATGTTTGTCCGGCTCTAGGACAAATGCAATAATCTGCCCCTGTCACAAGCCTCTGTTTTGGGGACAAACAATATATTTTTAACATAAGCTGAAAAAGTTCAGGTCGCAGTCATGGTGTGTTTGTTGTGTACAAATGACAGACCGGACCTGGTTCACTGAAGAACCCTAAGGTTTTAATCTGATCGGTTCACTGAAGAACCCTAAGGTTTTAATCTGATCGGTTCACTGAAGAACCCTAAGGTTTTAATCTGATCGGTTCACTGAAGAACCCTAAGGTTTTAATCTGATCGGCTCACTGAGGACTGTCAGAGTCTTTATCTGATTGGTTCATTGAGCGACCCTAGGGTCTTAATCCAACACTGTCTTTTGCTCCAGTCTCTTGTAGAATCTAGCTCCAGGAATCCCTCATCTGCTGCCATCTCTGCTTGCCATTTTCAGTCATTTATTTCAGTAAACCTCATCCACTCCTTCCATCATGACATGTTCGTCTACTCCTCTCATGGATCTGTCATTTGTCGCTGAGGGATTTGGAGCCGTGACATATTGGCAATCACAGGAAAAAGACACAGTTTCAAATTTCTTTTATAATCTTTTCCGTACGCCTTTTGTTGATGCAGAAATAACGACAGCTTGGCATGGGAGGGTTTGGTGGTATTTGTGGATGCCTGTAACTGGTCAGCTTCAAGCCTTTTCATTTGAAATCTGGAAACCTATATTTCATCCCTCGTATCTAGAAAGAAATACACAAGTGAGGTTTATTTTGTCAGTATACTAAGAGGCTTCTGGGAAACATTGGAGAGTGATTCTGTTTGGGCTCAGTCTATGTCTTTCCATGCCAAGACCTCAGACTAAAACAGAGGGTTACCATAACGATTACCTCTCAGGCTTGATGTCATAATGACCAAGAGCACAATAATGGCTCCAACTGACCCCTGATATATAGATCTCTGACATCATAATTCATTAAGTCTGGATTAGTCAGATTTGGGAAACAGGCTATTTGTTTTAACCTGTGACCACATTCAAAGTTATTATCGAATTGGGATATAAATGTTTATATCATTGTGTGTATGTTTATTACATTAGACAGCTGAGTTTGCTCCTAAGACACAACAATAAGCACCATAGCCCTGACCAGGATAAATACTCAGAAGATGGATTGAAGGATTATTGTCCTGTCAGCAGAAAAGACATCATGTCGGCTGCAGTTTGGTATTATGTTTATTGTATTTGGTAAGAGCATTTTCTCTCTAACCCTAACTGTAAGCCTAACCCAGCCCTGACTCAGTTAAGCAGTTGGAAGACAGGGTAAGGAAAGGATAATTTAGCAAGTTTAATAGGGTACTATTTCTTGCTTTTTTTTTGGTGAAATCGTGGAAAATGGCTGCTTTTCACTCCTCTTTTTCCAGACTCATCTTTAGGCTGTGATTTTTACATGACGGTGAAAATGCAGCTATAACAATGAAGTCACACCTCCTCCCCCTGAAAGTTGTTCTCCCAGGTCAGAATCATAGTCACTGGGGGCAGAATCATAGTCGCTGGGGGCAGAATCATAGTCACTGGGGGCAGAATCATAGTCGCTGGGGGCAGAATCGTAGCCAGCGGAGTCAGAATCATAGTTAGCAGAGTCAGAATCATAGCCAGCAGAGTCAGAATCACAGTCACAGGGGTCAGAATCACAGTCACCACAGTCAGAATCATAGTCACCATGGTCAGAATCATAGTCACCAGAGTCAGAATCATAGTCACCAGAGTCAGAAAAGTTGCTTGTGCTCATCCCGCTGCTGCGGGGTGTGGTGTGGGGGCAGAGTGTTAGATAACGACGTCTATGGCAAATGGGAAAACTGGCCTTTCCAAAATGACTCAAAGCTGAACAATGAAGGCTCAATACTGCCTGCCAACTAGCCGAATGTCGACCATAAATATGGACTAAGTGAGCTGACCTTAATGCATGTTTGCCGCTACAAAAGGTTGGCACATGTCTTGGGAAGGATGGTGTGTGGCTCTGTGGGTTAGGCATCTGTGCCTGTGATTGGAAGGTTGCTGGTTTGAATCTTGGCAGAATACCCCCATCTCTGTTGAGCCCTTTAGCAAGGCCCTTAGCCCCTTGAAAAATGCTTCTGGGGTGCTGGATGGACAGCTGAGCTGTGCTTGGACCCAAGTTTAGTTCTCCACCATATTTGTGTGTCTTAAAAAATGAGGATAAGTAGGGAAATGTGATAACAACATATTCCCAGTTTACCTGTTGTTGCATGTGCAGAAATGGTAAATAAATAGCTTCGTTTCATGTTTACATACCCCTCAACCAGCATTGTGGCTCGCAGTTGATGCACTTCACGTTGGGGCTCGCAGCTCGACCTTATATGCCCTGTAGAACTTCTAGAAGGTTCCAGGAATGCCTGCAGCTGCAGTGTCTCCTGAGAACCGTGGTTTTCAGGGCTTCCTGGAGCAAACAGAAGTGCTGGAGTCACTCCCCCTGAATCCTAACAACCCTGCAAAGAAGAAAGCAGATGAGAAACCACTGAATTAGGCAGCTGGAGACACAGTGGCCTGTGTTTCCTTTTCTGTTGTTTTTAATTCATCCATTGTATTAATTCCTCTGCTTCTACTCCAGCCGAGGTTGGAGTCTCATTAATTATCCCTTTCAGGGGTAGCAATGGCTGGGCTATGGATTTATGTAAAGGTCCTTTTGTTTTGGCTATATGGAAATTACAGGAAAGAGAGGTGTCTCTCTCCCCATCCTGGATTTGTTTATTTCCCCTGATACTGGAATCTCTGGCTCACTAAGAGCTTGTTTTCTTAAGCCTGTTTGTGAAGTTTGCATTGGTTGAACGGTTCCATGTTCCGGGGAGAGTGCCAACAGCACCCTGGCATTGCTCCTGTCCGATGAATGTGACTGAGACTCCAGTGACACTTTATTGACCTCCAGCTCAGAAAAATTTTACTAAAATGTTTTCCAGCATCTCTTACGCTTACTCTTACTGGTCCATACAATTTATCACAATAAGACATAATTTTGTGATGTTGTGGGGATTACCGGCTAAAGCTTCAGACAAATCTTATATTTTTATGCGCGGAGTCTGTTGCATGTGTGGGGATAATTCCCTGGCAGATCACATGACCTTAGCTGTCTGTGGGTCAGCTGACCACCCTCTGTTCAGGGTCATCACCCTCTGATCCTGAGGGCAAGTAATGCCAGTGACAAAGGCACTCAGGGGGTCTGTCCGCAATCAGATCAGTGATGACTGGAAATCACACCAGCCCCCCCCCCACCCCACAGCATGAGTACCATGGTCACATATGTTCCTGCGCAAGAAACCTGCTAGACAAAAGGACTGTCAGCAATGCATTCCAGTGTCTTTTCACATGAAGCATATCTGCATAGATAGATAGATAGATAGATAGATAGATAGATAGATAGATAGATAGATAGATAGATAGATAGATAGATAGATAGATAGGTCAAATTAAAAGTAGATTATATCTGCCAAGAGCAGGTGTAACATTTTCATGCAGAAAAATTACATAGATTATTATTATTTTATTGTATAGTGATTTCATACATGGATGGATGGATGAATGTTAGCCAGACTTATGGCCTTTGGAACTGGCGTATTGCCTGTTTATGTCCCTAGGTGGAGCTGTTCTTGTGCCCTTATTGTACTGTATGTAGGAAATACTGCAGTCCTTCTCCTTATATGTTTTGTGTGGGTATTTGATTTTGTTATAGTAACAGTTTAACTGCAAGCATTTGTCTTCAGCCCACATGAAAAATGGCTGCATTCCTGTTTTTTTTCTTGCCTTGAATAAACATTAAAGACAAAGTGTGCCTGTTTTGCTAATTCACTCAGATTAAGTGCCTTAATTTAATTTTACGTTACAGTTTCCTTATGACTGAATGGCCTCTCACATACTCAAGCCTTTAAAGTCACTCTGTAAACAGGGTTCAGGAAGATTTGGGCAAAGGAATCCTTTCATCAGGCCACGTTAACTGAATCACCACCAGCCCCCATGCAAGACTTCAAAGCAGGGATAATCCTTATGCCAACACTATGTGTGGGTCTCTGCGTGCATGCGAGCACGTGTTTGCGTTCGAGCCGTGACTCAGAACTGCACAAAAAAGCGTCAACGGACCCCTTCCCATATCGGTGACCGGGGGTGCCGTGACAAACTGTGACAAGCGCCCCCACCCTCCGGATCCCTTAAGGAACAGGCTGAAGTCTTGATCTCATGCCTGTGTGACTCTCATTCCTTTGTTGGTGGGAGTGGGGGGGGGCTGTGATTCTTCAAAAGATTACGATGGGGGACACCAAAGGATTGGGAAGGGGGAACCAGGAAAGTAACCAAGCTGAGACCTGGAGAATGTAACCCCAGAGTTCGGGTGAGAGATGATACCATGGAAACAGCCAAGGAAGCTGGGAATAAGCTTCTAAAGTGAGCTTCACTTGTGAATTCAATGACCATCTTTGCATTTGGGGACAGAAGATACCCTAAATCACAACTCCCGCAACCCCACACTCTCTCATCACATAGCATACAGTATATGTTAAGTTTACTAGCATGAGTACATGTCAAGATGCTACCATCTTTATGAAGTTCATTTTTATGGTACATTTTTTGAGTAAGCAGGATTTGACAATCCCTGATGCAGCTGGGGCTTACGGGCCTTGCTCAAGAGCCCAGTGGCAAAACCACTCTGCCAATCTAGGGATCGGTGGGGGAGGGGGGTGTTTGTTGTTGTATATGATGGTTTTTGCTTGTTTCAATCCTGTGATTTTTCTTTAAAAAATGTGATTTAAAAAGTATGAATTAAAACATACTGTGTTACTGACGTAACTGGGTAACAGTGTTTTTCAACATGCATATAATCACAGTAAATTAAAGAGTTCTCTGGTTTGGCGTAATTCTTCCTTTCTTGCACGCTTTAGCTGCAGAATGCGAGTGGATCACGCTGGTGAATCTCTCCTCTTCTGACGAGGGCTGGGCTACATCCAGGCTTCAGACATGCAGGCAATTTGGCAGGTGTGTTAAACATGTGCTGTCCTGTAAATCCCAGTACAGTAAAATCCCCTAAAACATAAAGTGTTTCTTCATTATTGTTGGTTATGGAGTGACACTGGGGGTCTGTCAAATGCACAGCAATTACATGTATTTCAGGACCAGTAGGGGGGTGGAAATGCATGTGGAGCCCCCAGCCCAGCACTCTGCTCCCCCCCACACAAGCATTGCTAGATGTCACTACTGCTTCCCTGGTGTCTTTGGAACTGAAGCTGTAGGTAGGATCAGAGTGGCATGGCGAGCCACCAAGCTGAACCCAAGCTGGACCCAGGGTCAGCTTCCGCCTAGACCAAGCAGGCTGGGCAATCCAAGACTCTTTACCCTCTCTGCCTCTACCTTTGCTTAAGACTGCAATCAGTTCCAGAGTATTTAAAAGCTACACACAAGCTGTAAAAATGAGTCGAAGTTTATAATTACCTAAGTTCAAATGTTCACCCCGTTCACCATGATAGATGGACAAGCTGTTGCCTCTGTTTTCTTTATCAGCTTCAGTCCTCAGCTTCTGAGCTACATGCCTTGAGCGAGTGTGGATATCTCCATAGGAATAGCTTCAGAGGCTTATCTGACTGCACACATGAGTATCTGCTAAGAAATACACATGGACATTATCCCAAGGACGTGAGGTTAGGGCAGCATTAACTCCGCTGATGCCTGAACAAGGAGAATTCTGCTTCATGTACTACCTTGATCCAGGATAACTGGTGAATTTTGTTGCAGAGGTATATAGTACTGAGAAATTACAAATGAGCAATTCTGCGCTCTTCAGAAAGTCCAGAGACCGGGTAAATTCATTTCACAGAAGTATGTTCCAGTTGCCCCAAAATTGTTATGGCTTTTATGATGTAGGGTTTCAACCAATCAAGAAGAGTTTCAACCAATCAACCTAAGGTCAAGAAACCATAGTGGCGGAGATACAAGGAAACAGTGTGTCCTTAAGAGTAATAGAAAATAGGGGAAGAGAACAGTCCGGAAAGTGGAACGGGGTGACCACAAACTACTTATAGTTTCTCCGGGGACCTGAGAGCCGTTGGCTTTGTAGACTTAGCTGCCCTCCTATGAGATCTGGTTGTGCGTTATGTCACAGTATGACGCTGAGCGCTGTCACCGTAAGACCCAACTTCTCTGCCGCCGTACGGGAAGGAGCTCCAGCTGAGTAAACACTGCGGGACAACCGACAAGCGGCCAGAACCTTCCTTTCTCACACAAGCCACAATATTCCCTAGCTGCAAGGATCAGAAGTTGCTCCAAATTACATCGTAAATGTAAGCCAGTCCCATTATTTAATACTTGAGGTTTGGCCTTTTTCTTAAGGGGAAAAAACAGTTCAAGGATGGTACAGCGATCATTAAGGTTTAATGACTGACTGGCAGTGACGTTGCGAGCGGCAGTGACGTTTCAAGCTGCGGTTAGGGAATTAGCACAGTGCTGGTGCGGAACGTGTGTTTGGCGCTGCAGACCCCTGCGCTGGGTTCTAGGCTGGTCACTTCATTTCCCCTGCCTTTGTTTTTCTTCTCTCTGTGAAGTAGCACAAATACTATGCCCTGCTGGCCAATACCAGCACAAATTATCCCAAGGAGATGGATAGAAAGGGCCAGCAGGAAGCTGGTCCACAGAACGCTACAGATACAGCAACTGCCTATGCATGCAAATCAAAAGGCTGCATAATTAACAGTGTCATTAAAGCATTATAGCTTTCACCTTCACTCCAGCTGCACCAGGGACTAGTTGACCCTGCTATCTCTCAAAAAATATCCCTAGCATTGGATGTAACATAATGTTCACATTCTGACCATCCAGAAGACAAACGATGATGTCGAACCATCGGAAAAAGGAGACATGAAGAATACCTGCTTTGGTGCGTCAGACTGAAGACCACGTCCACCACCCTGCTACTAACAGTCAATAAAGTTGGACTGCTGCTTTCACTTTCATATACGGAGAAGTTTCATGCATCATTTTGACCGTAATGAATCCCATAAGTCCAATGATTTTGCACATATTACAGTCTCTTGGGTAGGGCAGAGCTGTATAAATACCCAGAAGCCTGAGGAAAACAGAAAAAAATTATTAAGATGAACATTCCTAATGTCCACTACTAACTAGTGGAGTATCAGTTGTCTTAAAAAAAGACATATTTCATGCCACAAAAAGTGGGTGGGATGTCTATTATGATTTGTCAGTAATTTGGACCAATACGGGACTTCTGATGTGCATGATTAATGTTCCACCTGCCTGCTTCTGTTTAATTTTCAGTCAATAATCAGTGTGAGAGGACAAAACTTTGGGGACTGGGGACATTGAGTTGTTCGTTTTAATCACCAGCGAGCGCTCTCTGCAGTCAAAATACATGCTCTGTGTCATGGGAAACACGTGGGCGTTTATATTTTGGTTTTCCAATATTTAATCACAGAATATGTTTTGTTGGAATTGGAATGCTCAGCATGGTTTATATGCATGAGCAAAACAGCGTTGGACTCTACTATAAATTCGAGCCAAGCTGACGAGAAACTGTTTTGGTGTTTCTCATAGTAACCAAAGCGTAGTCCAACATAAATGGTTATGCATAAAGAGTTAAACAGAAAAACATACAACTATACTTAACTAATACTTAACATAATAAGTTCTACTTATACAAATATGCATAAAACACCTATATGATGATGAGGACAGCATGTGGCTCAGTGGACTAAGCCTCTGTGCTCGTGGTCAGAAAGACCAGCCTCAGTACATCTGCAGGTCCTTGGGCAAGGCCCTTAACCCCCAGCTCCCTGGGCACCATAACAGGTGGCTGCCCTTCACGGCCAGCTTGCTCTCACCTACAGGGAGCAAAATGGGAGGAAAAATGAGACATGTGACTATTCACATGGACAAAACACAGTCAATCGACACTTGAGACAATCCCATAAAAATGTAGGGGTTTCTCTGTTTCCATAGCTACCTTCAAAAGTGAAAATAGCTGTAAGAATTCAGGCTATACTTCTTTTTCACTGGTAACAAAGTAGGACAACTACCAACATTTTAGCCAACAATGTCCAGATTGTAAAGATCATAACTCTAACTATGACCCTCTACCAACAGCCTGATTATTTTGCCCAATGAAATGTTCTTCTTTTATCAGCTTACTAAACATTTTTTATGACTCATTGTTATTTTCATATGATTCACTCTAGGAACCTCTAACCAGAGTAGAAACCATTCACACAATCTCTGATATTCACCCATTCATTTTCCAAAGCCGATTAACGAGTTCAGAAACATGGTTAGCCAGGAAGGGTACAAGGCAAGAAACACCCAGAATGGGATTCCACCAACCCTAACACAGTCGATACACACACACACACACACACACATATCTCTCTCTCTCTCTCACACACACACAGAGTCCATGTATTCATATCTATATGGGGCAAAACCTAAACCCAACCATGACAACCTTAACTCCTACCTAGCCTTAAGCTTAACCATAAGTAACCAAACAACATACATTTTTAATATTTTGCTTGCAGTCACAAATTTTTATAACATTGAGTTTCCCCTTGTGGGGGCCGAAACAAGGTCCCCACAACATCAAAATAACAGGTTTTTATCACATTACGGGGAGAATGTAATATATATATATTACCATGCACACACACTATGGGAAATTCAGATGTCCATGTTTTTGGATCAATGCAAGGGACCAGAGTACCTGGATGAAGATGAGAACATGCACACCTCACACTCGTGCAGAGCCTGGAGCAGAAGTCACACTCCCAACCCTGTGGGTGGGCAGCTCCAGCTCTACTTACTGAACCACCATGTCTCTGCTGACCCACAACATCCACTGAACTGAACCCAGTCACTCTGAGGAAACACATCAATGACTAAACAGACCCTGCTGTTTGAAAGCAGAACCAGTCTGAATAAAAACAAAACCTGTGACCTGGTGTGGAATAAGCGGTTGGAATATTTCAATAGATGGAAAAAACCAAGAACCTTTAAGTCCTACATCTCAGACTCCTTCAGCTTTCTGAAAGCCCTCAGCAAACACTCTACAGACTTAAGTTTCTGTTACCCTTCCTAATTTGGCTCCTGCTTGAAAATCTAAGAGTACCACGACACAAGCATGTCTTCATCAAGTGATGCCAAAAAGCTCAGCACAGCAATATATTTTTATATGGTAAATACCTCTGAGTTTTGACGTGGTTTGGTGAAATAAAGCTGCTCTTTGCTTGCCGGCTGGCGAACACCCAGAGGAATGGTCCACTGTCCCATCAAACAGACCAATGTGCAACCTGATGTGGTCAACGGACCTTCAAGAGAAATCAACTGGGCTGAAAGACCTTACTGGACATTTCCAACCAAAGTGCACTTTCTTGCTAAAAAAATGACAAACAAAAAAGTATTTGACCTTTCTGGGTATTACACTGTGTTTGTAACATAATGGAGAGTGTGGGTGCTCTGAGGGGGGGCGGAGGCTGGAGCAAGCCCTTTGACTCCTTTGAAATTGAACAGGAATGGGGTGAAATAAGTCTGTTCTGTGTATCTGAGAGACTGGGGGTGATGGTGCAGCATTCCTGACTGCTGATTTTGAAATCGCATCGTATTTAGGCTAGAGGGTTGAAGTGTTTTACATTTACATATGTTAGTTATAGTTCATGCCTCCATCCTCTACTGGATAATTGGTTAGAAAAGAGGTGGATGGACTTTAAATGATATCGTGCCTGATCCATTATTACTGAAAGTTTGGTTTGTACTGACTTGGACACTTTAATCACCTGGATTTTGTACCGAGTGTATGAAATGGGTAGAAAAAAGTTTAATTGAGAAAAAACACTCAATTAAAATATGGTTTTAACAATTTTAATTTCTAATAGTTTAATACTTTGTCAGGCAGCACAGAATCTATAACAGGTGCCACGGGTGCTAAGCAGGATATGAAGCGATTTTAAATGCATGGTGTAGTCAACTGAATTAGCACAGTGTATCAGGCTGATTATGTATTATGTATGTGGTTGTATGTCCATTGTCTTAGTATTTTTGAGAGACTTGTATTTTGTAGTTATATGCTTCATTGTCTTTAGCGTACTTGTAACTAGCCGCCACTCTTGGCCAGGACTCCCTGGAAGAAGAGTTATTGTAACTCAATGGGACCTTCCTGGTTAAATAAATGTTAAATTAAATAAATAAAAATAGAGGTAGAATTGTCTGAATTTGGAGAGTTATGTTGAGGGTTTAACTGAGATTCGGGCTGAGTCAGCAATGAATGCAGCCTGCCGGTTTGACTGAGCCACTCGCATTGACTGAGGCGCTCATCTTGACTGCGCTCACCTTGATTGAGGCGCTCACCTTGATTGAGGCACTCACCTTGACTGAAGGGTTCGCCTTGACTGAAGGGTTCACCTTGACTGAGCCACTCGCCTTGACTGAAGGGTTTGCCTTGACTGAGCCACTCGCCTTGACTGAAGGGTTCGCCTTGACTGAGCCACTCGCCTTGACTGAAGGGTTTGCCTTGACTGAGCCGCTCGCCTTGACTGAGGCGCACGCCTTGACTGAAGGGTTTGCCTTGACTGAGCCGCTCGCCTTGACTGAAGGGTTCGCCTTGACTGAGCCGCTCGCCTTGACTGAGCCGCTCGCCTTGACTGAGGCGCTCGTCTTCACTGAAGGGTTCGCCTTGACTGAGCCGCTCACCTTGACTGAGGCGCTCGCCTTGACTGAAGGGTTCGCCTTGACTGAGCCGCTCGCCTTGACTGAGCCGCTCGCCTTGACTGAGGCGCTCGTCTTCACTGAAGGGTTCGCCTTGACTGAGCCGCTCACCTTGACTGAGCCGCTCGCCTTGACTGAGCCGCTCGCCTTGACTGAGGCGCTCACCTTGACTGAAGGGTTCGCCTTGACTGAGCCGCTCGCCTTGACTGAGGCGCTCGCCTTGACTGAAGGGTTTGCCTTGACTGAGCCGCTCTCCTTGACTGAAGGGTTCGCCTTGACTGAGCCGCTCGCCTTGACTGAGGCGCTCGCCTTGACTGAAGGGTTTGCCTTGACTGAGCCGCTCTCCTTGACTGAAGGGTTCGCCTTGACTGAGCCGCTCGCCTTGACTGAGCCGCTCGCCTTGACTGAGGCGCTCACCTTGACTGAAGGGTTCGCCTTGACTGAGCCGCTCGCCTTGACTGAGGCGCTCGCCTTCACTGAAGGGTTCGCCTTGACTGAGCCGCTCACCTTGACTGAGCCATTTAGAACTGGCATTAATAATATTACTTTATAAAATACTTGCATCTATATGTAGTGAAAAGTTTGTAGTTACACTCATCCCTAATGACCACTGTCATCCTTGGTCTGTATGATGTGATAGGTTATTATCTAGTAGTATTATCCAATATCCCAATATGTAATCATAAGTAACAAATCCATCGTCAATTAAAGAATATAAGAAAGCGTTGAAATACACAATTTTCAATGTGTTCGGGGATTTTCCAAAGACGTTTTTACAACATTTGAAAACTGCAGTGTTTCCATCACAACAGTAGGGGGTGCAATTGAACCCCAAGCGCCCCTTGCACCCCTTCAGCAGCGGAACAAAAGCATTCAGCTGCGTCCCCACATCAGTACCGCAGCCGCTCTTATTCTTTATTATACAAGGACAAGATGGCTTTTGTTAAACGCTTGGAGTTATGGCTTGGGCTGTGGGGACGCTTTCTGTAAGGAGGCAGTTGTGAATTGTGCGTCTCTTTCCAACAGTGCCTCTGGATGTATTGATGGCAAGTGTTTGGGCAAGTGATGCAGCAGCGCGACTGACTTTTATGTTTTGAGCAAGGACGCTTGTGCATTTTATTTTATTTTCATTTTGTTTTCCGCTATCCGAATATACTTTACTTTGGCATAATTTGTCGAAACTTTAATTGAAACGAAATCTCAAGAGACATGGGAAGTGATAAAGAAAATACACCTGAAATGTTATCCTGCATCTTCAGAGCGAGTCATGCCATCATTTTGCTTGTACTTATCGGTGAGTAACATCTACTCATAACAGTGAGTTTATGCACTTTTAAATACTTTATCATAAAAAAACACCAACAAATCACATCCTCGGTGCAAAGAAGAAAATCAGGAATTGCATGAAAATAGATATAAAATGACTGCGGTTGTTATTCTGATGTAACGATCACTCTTAGTTAAATAAATATACGACCATTTATTATTTTCTTAAGCGGGATCCCACGCTTTTTCTGTACTTCCAGGGGACCTTAAAATCGCGCCCGCGAAGCCCTGGGACCCGGGGTATGCTTTACAAACTCGTAAAAACCTACTTTACAACTTTTACTTCAATTCGGCTTATATTCCTACAAATCAGTGACATCCCCATAAATGTGGAGACTGCTGATTAACTGTTTTAAAATGATAATGAATGATGGTGGCATGAAGTGATTGAGAAGGAAAAATAAGCCCCAGCACACGTCGCTTTTATTTCTGAAGCGGTAATATTTTCATTGTAAATAATGACATTATTAGTTTCTATTACTGTTTCGAGCAAGGGAAGGGCATGTCCAAACCAAATCTTTGCGCTAATCGCTTACATTTCCCCCGATAAACACAGCACAGCACAAATCTCATTCCTTGTTTCCTTTGGCCTAAGTAAAAAAAAAAAAAGTGTTTTCCGAATAGTCTGTAGAACATCCCGAATAAGAAGGCAATAAAAATGAGGCAGCGGAGCAGATGGGGCGAGATGGGAAAGAGCGACTGACAAGCCGCAGCTGCCCGCCGTCAGCAGGGAGGAAGCTGCACTGGAGCCGCATCTTGGCTTTAACTTAAAATGAATTAGGGCTGATCTTTACTACACTTTCTATAGCATGTTTGAGGACCGTACCGTCCTCGATGCAGATTTCCCCAAACGGTAGTAAATCCTAAATTGTTAATTGGTTACTTTTTTGTGCTAAATTGGAATAAAATTACACCTCAAACCAAAGGTAACTACATCACGACGTTGTATTCTGCAATTATTTATGAATATGTCTTATTGATAAAAGGTTCATCTTGAGTCTTCTGAATAGATGGAAACATGGATATTAATGGGATTTTAGAGGGGGAAAAAATGCGTACAATTTATTTTACAAACTTCCCATTTACCAGAATAAAAAGCAAAAGTAGGTTGGAAAGCAAATGTTATCTTAAGATAGTTATGAAAATTGGTAGAATGGATTGTTACATTTAGCTGTGTTGGTGACTCAGACTTGAGCGTCTTTGGGGTTTGAGTCTGTTTTGAATCACGTCTGTCTGTGATCCCGGAACCAGAGTTACCTCACTATGGGGTACATGCCAAAGGTTAACGTTTGTAGTGGTTTAAAATCTTGAATTTCCATATGTCTCTTTTTGTGATTTACAGAGGGGGTGACGGGTGGGTTTTTTCTTTTTTTGGTGGAGACAGACTGTAAAGCTGGATTCAGTTTTGTGCTCAGCTGGTTAGCTTTGTGGCCAAAGGTATACGGAGTCGAGGATTTGGATTTGTGACCAAGATATTTGAAGGGTTTAAATTGCGGGTAGAGAACTCTGACCTTGACCAGACTCTAGATCTCTCTTTCAATGAGGTCCTGATTCAATCATGGAACCACAGGGGAGAGGATAAGAGCAGGACACCCTGCGTGTCTCAGGGGCTGGAGGTCTGGATTGCAAATGAAGAAGGTTTTGTCTCAAAATATATATAAATATTTACATTTAAATTAAAACATTAACTTAAATAAAGGCCTCTCATCTATCCGAATATTACATACATTTATTCAATTAGCAGACACTTATATCCAAAATGATTTACAATGGAGAAGGCAGGGTCAACCTGTCTCTGGCTATGATATAATCACTTTGCCAATCCTGGGATTTGATCAGGCAAACTTCTGGTCACAGTGCCTTAACTCGCTGGACCACACGCCACCCCCAAAGGAATAATAAGGCCCCCAGGAGTAAATCAGCCCCTTTGTAGCTGTGCACACATAGGGCACCAAAGACCATCTTCTTCTATGCATTACATTACTTTTATATGACACTTTTATCCAAAGAGGCGTACATTAGAGGGAAAGGTTACAGGTTATGTGCGCTTGACCTTTGGCTTGTTAGCATGATAACTGAGAATGGTAACCAAACTTGGTCACCAAACTTTGAGCATAACCAGGTGCTTGATGGCTGGAATCTCCGTCACCATTCGGTACAATATGATTTCTCTGCGTGGTGATATTCAGATTGTTCTTGTCTTTTGGGGTTATTCGCACAGGTCTGGGCGAAGGCTCCCAGCACGGCGACAACAGCTCTCAGGCGGTTTCCATGGCGAGTCACATGGGGCAGCAATATAAGGAATCGCAGTGTCACCGCTTGCTCAGTGACCTCCGTAATGGGGCGCGGGTCATTGTGCATTTGCCTTCCAACATTGAGGGCCATTGGGTGTCTACAAGGTAAGCTTCCATTTTAGGTTGTGCACTTAGAGAAGATAGGAAGCACAATTGATCTGAAATAACAAGTGCAGAAAATACAGTATTTCGCAAAAGTGTTAGGCAGTCAAAGAAAGTAATGTTTAAATGATTTTCGTGTTGATGTCACATCTAATTTTATATCCATCAAAATGTCAGATCAGCCATTTCAAAACCACTTTAAAATAATCCCAGTATTTTCAACCACTGTCCAATAAAAGAGCAAGTTGAGGGAGGCGTAAAAACAATTTCCCCCACAGGGATTAATAAAGTGTTCATTAATACATCCATGTATTTTGTGACTTGACCAGTAGCACACCAGTAGCCAATCAACACCTCAGTGAATCCATCCATTTTCTGCTACTGCTTGTCCTGTTCAGGGTCACGGGGATTTGGGGACTATCCTTTAAGCTACAGGCACAAGGCAGGGAACAACCCAGAATTGGGTGCCAACTCATAACAGGGGACACACACACACCGTTTGCTAACACAGGCACACCTATGGACAATTTGGTAAGTCCAATAAACCTCAGCATGTTTTTGGACTGTGTGTGTGGGGGGTGGGGGCAGAGTACCTGAAGGAAACCACATGACGACAGAGAACATACACACTCCACACACATGGAGCCATGGTGGAGACTCAAACCCTGGTCCCACAGGCAACAGTGCTAACCACTGTGTCACCCCCCGAGTTATTTAACTAATTAAGTTAATTATTTAATGAGCTGGTGGTGAAAATTAACAAACACATGGAATGGCTGAGGTGCCCCTGAGGAGAGGTTTGTGAACTGAAGCTGTGTTCTAGCCATCCAATAAGATATCAGTACATTTTTGGGAGAACTGAAGAAATGGCTGTACTTCGATTAATTTGCATATGTTCTAATGTTGTGATGTATTTTAGAGCAAATATATGACTACTCCCTGGATAAATAGCCTTAAACATTTTTTTGGCTGCCTGATACGTATTCACAGTGCTTTATATAGTAACTAAGTAACACGAATATGTGTTTTGTTTTGTTTATCTTTTATAGCTGCCAAGTGTGGACAAGCTGTGTTAGATTCAGTTACACTTCTTAACTTCAGAGTAACTCAGAACCTATAGTGGTTTAAGAACAACAGCAAAAACCCTGAATAATGCTGATTTTGTTTGAGTTTTAGTTGTGTAAATTAATTGCCGTAAAAGGTGTTTGAAGGAAATTAAAGCTGTGAAACCAGGGAAAATGTATCTGGTTGTTTTCATAGCTGTGAAGTGAGACCAGGCCCAGAATTCATCACCAGATCCTACAAGTTCTACCGGAATGGTAGTTTCGAGGCCCGTCAGTTTTACTACAGAGACAATCACTGCACGTCCCCGGTTTACACGCTGGTGATCCGTGGCAAAATACAGCTGCGGCAGGCCTCCTGGATCATCCGTGGTGCCACCGAGGGCGAATACCTGATCCAGCACATCCAGGCTGTGTGCCACAGCCAGAGGACGGCAGACCAGCTCGGCCAACTCCTCAACTGCACCTGCCAGGGTCCGCAGAGGTCCTGGGAGCCCGGCTTGGGCTACGAGCTGTTGAATGAGCAGACCGGCTGTGACTGCTCACTTGGTCTAAATCTCACCATGAATGAGCTGCAGCTCCTGCGCTTGGAGAAGGTGTACCTTCACCACGGCCATGTGGTGGAGCAGCTGTTCCTGGGAGACGTGCATACGGATCCCACCCAGAGGATGTATCACCGACCCTCTAGCTTCCAGGCAGCTCTTCAGAACGCTAAGGTCAGCAAGAAACATCTTGACGTTATGGGCAACCGTGATTAACCAGGCAGATGATCTGGTAACCTTCTTATTCTTAGGTCAGAGCTCATAAAATGCCTCGATATATCCGTCCATCCATCCATCCATCTGTCCGTCTTCCATAACTGCTTATCTATAGGGTTGAGGTGAGCCTGGAGCCCATCCCAGGAAGCACAAGGTACAAGGCCTTATATGAATGTAAAATCATAGTAGGTTAGGACAGAAGAAGTAACCTTTGCAACTTTCCCAGGATAGACTTGTTAGGTGCCTGTTCTTATATCAAGAAGGTTGTAGATTCAAATCCCATGGCCTGTAATCATATCTCCATTGAGCCCTTGAGCAAGGTCCATAACCCAAGTTTACGTGACCCAATGCTTGTGGGATGAAGGCAGTTTTAAAATGCTAGTGAACTTTGGAGGAAGATCAGACACGTGGCTCTTGGGTATTTCACTTCCAACCAGATACTTGTTTAAAGGCACAGAGATGCTTTTGTCTGCTCCATAATTACAATATGCTCTTCGTTACTTTGATTTTGCCAAATTTAAGTGGCGGGACTGATGTGGAGTCAACGAATTCTAATTAAAATTAAACCACTATGAGCTGGTTGACTGACACTACACCAAATCTGCTACAGTATTTGAGTGAGTAGATCCGTGAGTAATTCATATAAATTTCATATAAATGTTGCCTTAGTGACCAGACCCCAGAATTACTGTGATGGTAACTTAAATGTCTCTTTCGGGAGCTGTAACAATGCTTAAAACATTTAATGAAGAAGATTAAGAAAACAGAAATTGTCATGGAACAGACTCTGCGGTCAAGATTCCGCTTGTATTGTTACAACTTAATGGAATTTATAGAGTTATTTTCACCATGGCGATCATTCTTTTATTAGTCCAATCGCAAATATCAAACTTTCATGTTAGATTTGTGAAACACTGTACATCAGACTTTTTAAGAAAGATGAGGGAAAGGTATTTTTAAATATTGAAACTAAGTTTTGTATTATGCAACACACTCTGGGTTAAATTGTGTGTCTAACTTGTTAGCTCAGAAAAAAACACTGAATCTACCAGCCTAGATTTTCATGTTAGCCTCATTAAACACTGTCCTGGTTTTCAGCCTAAACTACCTTTAAAGTAAATAAGCTATCTTTAATCAATAAATGTGTATTTGTGCTGGACTTCTGCTGTGAAGTTCCTGTATGTACGGTGGTTTTTTGTGAATAACGCTCATTGAATTCAGTTCAGTAGTGTGGAAGCGAGTGAGTTTGGATTGCAAATGGAGAGCTGATTACATCGCAGTGTTGGGATGCTCTTGTCACGACATGTGACATTCTGAGAGATGTGATTGGCTGTTTCTTTTCCAATGTTATGTTGTGCCATAGGCAGAAATTATACATTAGTCCAACAGTGTATAATAGCACAGCCACCTAAATTCTTATGTATGTTTATATCCCAATTGACCAATAATTAAACATGTTCATATTTATCATGCTAAATTATGATGCTCTAATTATCTTTCAAATGTCTTCAAATAAGGCCTCCTTTAATTTTATGAGCATAAATTGAATTTTTATGTATGAATTACAGAGTAATTACATGCTTTTAGCAGTAAGATTATGTTGCCTGATGCTTGAATGCTGTTTTGCAGAGAGACCTGCAGACTGTTGTCCATCTGACCTACCTTTTTCATTCCCTCATTTTCATTTTTTCGTCTAACTATTAATTTATCTGTTGTGCGATCAGCCCTGCTGGTGTATTTAAGTCGTACTGAGTTTTCCGTGCTATTTTCCATGTATGGTGTCGGACGTTTGGGAAATGCTGTGCGACGCTTTTAATACTCGCCACCAGAGACTTCAGGAAAATGAGGGACTGACAAAGATCAGCAGTTGAGACAAAATCAGTTTTTAAAAGGCTGCAGTTTGGTTGCAACCTGTGATCTTTAGTCCGAATTTCTGATTCGGGCCTTTTGACTTAGACTGTGATAGACTGACATCCTATCCTGGGTGGACCCCAGCCTTATGCCCGGTGCTGCCTGGGATGGGATAGGCTGTAAGCCCCCCCCCCCCTCCCAAAGCAGGATAAGTGGTTGGAAGATGGATTTATGCCAAATATTTTCAAAGGAACCATTTCACCGCTGAATAGGCTAACAAAGCACTTAGCCTGTTTAGGATACCCATTTGGCGGATTCTGCACTGGTACACATATCAGCTTATCAGAAACTGATTGGATGGCCTGCTCCCAGGGCTGTGCCTGTAAACCAATAGCAAGTTGTCTGTCTCTCTATCTCACCCAGAAGTGGAAAGGGTACATTGGGCTTTTCCAGTCAGATTTTTTTTCTTTATTTTTCTGATACAAGATCAATCATTTGTCGCATCTCATCTGTCATATCATTATTATTATTATCCTGAATTTTCCCTCTTTATTGTGTACACCATGTTTATTGTGTACACATGAGGCAATGTCTGAGGTGGGTAGTACCATGTTTGGATGGGGAGGGGGGGGGGGGGAGTAGTTGTGGACGAAAAGTAGTAGGATGAATATGCAGGGATCCCCCCCTTTTCCCTGTGGGTTGAGATTCCCGTCTTTATGTCGGCTGCAGAACCACGAGCAGGCCTGCGTGGCATGCCGCATCATTGCGCGGTCGGGGGAGTTGCGGCCGCCCGTGCTGCCGCCACGAGCCGACCTGGCGGTGGCGCTACAGGGCCAGTGGGCGAGCCTGCGCTGCGAGGTACGGCCGCAGGGCCTCTTCCTCAAACGCCATTTCATCTTCCATGACAACAACCACACCTGGGAGGGCTACTACTACCACTACATGGACCCTGGATGTGAGCAGCCCACCTTCAGCCTCTACGCCAGGGGACGCTATACCCATGGTTTGCAGTCGGAGAAGGTCATGGGGGGCACTGAGTTTGTCTTCAAAGGTACGCCCCCATTGAGTATTTTTAGTGGAACGATGGGAGCTCGTAGGCTTGCTCCCAAATGACGACAGCTGGGACTCATTTCTTCCTTAATCACCAAGCTATCAAACGAGCTGTAACAAGGACCTCGCAGGAGCCCAAAGCTGCATGCACAGAGAGGTTGTTTTCTTGGTTAAATTTTTAAGTTAATGTGTCGTTAGCGTGGACCTCAATCTAGGAGTGCGCTTGTCATTTACTAAAAAGTACTATAGCTAAAAAGTAAACAGCTAGCATGTACAGTCAAAAGATCTATACAGCTTTGTGGCTGTTAGCAGAACATGCTGCTTCAGCGTCTCCTAAATAAGGAACATGTTTATTTAATATTTAGTGAAGTGACTGTTTGTGGCCAATAGTTCAAAATATATTTAGCTACTAAGTAAGTAGCAAACTCATAGAGTTAAAAACTAAACAAATTGCTATCAAGAGAAGATCGTAGCTAGTTGACTGGTTACTAGAACATGCTGCTTCAGCATCTGCTAGATAAGGAACACATTTATTTAATTAGTGTAGTGACTGTTTCAGTGTGTGCCCCAGCTGTGCCATGTCTTTTGAATCACACTGTAGCGTGTCAGTGAACAATGTTTCTATCTACGCAGTGAACCACATGAGGGTGACACCCATGGAGCTGTTCACGGTGTCCCTCCTGAACATCTTTGATGGGAACGAGTGCGGCGAACAGGGCTCCTGGCAGCTGGGCGTGGAGCAGGACGTCACGGCGACAAACGGCTGCGTAGCGCTGGGCATCCGGCTGCCCCACACCGAGTACGAGCTCTTCCGCATGGAGCAGGATGCCCGCGGACGCTTCCTCCTCTACAACGGCCAGCGGCCCGGTGACGGTTCCAGCCCAGACACGCCCCAGAAAAGAGCCACCTCCTATCAGGAGCCCCTGGTCCGGTGTAGGGCCAGCAGCCCAGGGGGCCACAGAGAGGCTGGGGACCAGGTCCCAAGACGCAGCGGGGGCAGTGGGCAGTGGCTTGGCCTGGCAAACGTGGCTGTGACCCTACTTGTCACCCTCCTCACCCTACAGCCATGTTGATCGAAGAGGACCAAACGTACACGAACATTTACACTTATATAGATGGATATGCTTCATACTCACATACGTTCAGGACAGGAAATCCAGGCAGCTACAGCTAGAACTATCCCCGAAGCAGGAAACTCATATGATCCCGTGGTTTATACACCTCCCAGTGACCGTGAGGAGAAACATACAGCAGGACGCAGGCTGAAAGGGAAAATGTGCTGGCATGTCGTTCGCATCCCACAATGCACCGGTTTCTTGTTCATTAGTTATTTGGGGGGGGGGGGGGGGGTACTCATAGTTGTTTTCCCTGTTCTGACCTTAGAAAATTGAAAGAAATTAGTTGTTTAGAAACCCAAATCCCTACTCACAGTCCAGTATTTCTGTAGTATCTGTACTCCCCAGAATGGCTGTGAAGCAGGGCAATAGGCTCGGCCTGGACGACACGGCTAACCAAACCATGTCACTTAGGGGTCAGAGGAAGAAACAAAGACTGTACTTATGGTGGAGAATAAAGATGGGATTTAACACGGCTGGGGGTGGGGGGGGAGCAAAGACAAAAACGGGCGGCGTCAGGCACAGCACAGGGGCAAACACAACAGGCAAAAAACCTGGTCATGGTGTTGGGGGGGGGTTACAGTGCAGTGCAGGCAAAACAAAAACGTGGAAAAAAACATCGAGCTCCTAGACCTGCTAAATGTGCCCCTTCTCCACCAGAGACCAGAAACTCACTGCAAGAACAGCGATTCCCCAAAGAGAACATGGTCAGTTATAGACAATTTTATAACTAGTAAGCGAAAGCTTACCTATTTTGCATGATCAAATAATTTACTACAAGAACTTACACTGACTGGCCACTTTATTAGGTACGCCTTGCTAGTACTGGGTTGGACCTCCCTTTTGCCTTCAGAACTGCCTTCATTCTTCATGACATAGATTCAACAAGGTGCCTGAACATTCCTCAGAGACTTTGGTCCACGTTGACATGACAGCATCAAGCAGCTGCTGCAGATTTGTCGGCTGCACCTTGATGATGCAAATCTCCCGTTCCACCACATCCCATAGGTGCTCTGCTGGATTGAGGTCTGATGACTGTGGAGGCTATTTGAGTACAGTGAGCTCACTGTCATGTTAAAGAAACCAGTCTGAGATGATATGAGCTTTGTGACATTGTGTGTTATCCTGCAGGAAGTAGCCATTAGAAGCTGGATACACTGTGGTCATAAAGGGATGGACATGGTCAGCAACCATACTCAGGTAGACGGTGGCATTTAAACGATGCTCAGTGGGCACTAAGGGGCCCAAAGTGTGCCAAGAAAATACCCCGCACACCATTACACCACCAGCAGCCTGAATTGTTGATACAAGGCAGGATGGATCTACACTGTCATTTTGCTTATACCAAATTCTAAACCTAATATTTGAATGTCACAGTAAAAATCAAGACTCGTTTGGCCAGGCAACGTTTTCCTAATCTTTCGTTGTCCAGTTCCGGTGAGCCAGTGCCCACTGCAGCCTCAGCTTCCCATCCGTAGCGGACCGGAGAAACGCCACTCACTGGATGTTGTTTCTTTTTCAGACAGTTCTTTGTAAACCCTAGAGATGGTTGTGCATGAAAAATCCCAGTAGATCAGCAGTTTCATAAGTTATCATTCCAGCATGTCTGACACCAACAACCATGCCATGTGCAAAGTGACTTAGATCACCTTTCTTCCCCAGTCTGGTGTTTGATGTGAACATTAACTGAAGGTCCTGACCTGTATCAGGATAGTGCTGCTGACATGATATATTAAATAGGTGAAATGATGATACTTTATTGACCCCTGTGGGGAAGTTATCGTGTGCCTACCCCATCTTGCTTGCCATAACTCACAGGCACATATGTAAGTGAGAGCAAGCTTGGCAGTGAAGGGCAACCACCCATAACTCACAGGCACATATGTAAGTGAGAGCAAGCTTGGCAGTGAAGGGCAACCACCCATAGCGATGCCCATGAAGCTGGAAGTTATGGGTCTTTGATCAAGGGCTCTCAGAGGTGACAGACCTGCTGTGGCTGGGGCTCGAACCAGCAAACTTCCAGTCACAGGCACAGACGCTCAGCCCCCTGAACCACACGCTGCCCCCAAATATTTGAAGCAGATACTACACATGTGCTTCAACAAGCAGCTGAACAGGTGTATCTAATAAAGTGGACAGTGAGTATAGATTCTTTGTACTCCTAAGCAGGGACACACTGTTTAAGCTTAGATAAAGCTCATGGGAGTTTCAACCATTCAGATTGTAGAAGATGTGAGTCCAAGCAAATAACAACCAATCAGATGTCTTGGTCCTGCCTCTTCTACTTGCTTGGACCCACATCCTCTACAATCTGATTGGTTATCTGTCTGAACCAATAATTTTGTTCTGCCCTCAGAACATTTTTGTGCAAGTAAAACTCCTATGAGCTTAGAGCGATGTTTTACAAGGGAACAAAATCCCTTTAAGGCACAAGCAGTGTAGCTGCTGTACTGCAAGTCTTTGCGAGCTGCCAAAACACTTTTTAGAGGGAGGGGCTGTTTTATTGGCAGGCTGCAGACATTCTTACAGCTGATAACGAGGCAGAGGGGGACAGCCTTGCCATAAACCAACAATGGAAAACATCTTGCAGTCGCATTTTCGATCTTCTTAAGGGGCAGTTGGTTGGTGCTGGCAGCCGCTTCTGGAAAGTTAACAGAGCAGTCTGGTTTGAAGCCTGAAAAGTACAGCCGTTAAAATCAGAGAGAACAGGGGAGAGATTAAAGTATTTACTGCCACTTTCAGAATACAAGCTAGCAGAAGTACAAGAGCGGCATTGAGTACAAGCAGTCTTTAGTGTCACCTCAAAACATCACGAGTCACCAAATTGGGGAATAGGTGACATCGGTTTTCACAGTAAAGACCATGTTTTCTGTATAAAAGGCACATTTCAAGCAAACAAGCAATACATGGCATTTTAGAACAGAATATCTTCATGATTAAAAGTACTTGCTTTAATTAGTCTGTTACGGCAAGGGAGAGAAGTGTTAGAAACCTTTAGGAGCAGCAGAAATTACATTTAGTGAGTTGCGTTTTGACCTCCAACCACTAGGTGGAGTGACCAGAGTGCAGGATCCTAGAGGACTTTTGGCCCCTCTATGATTATTATTAGTTTAAATGGAATCCTTCTTCACTCCTTCGGTTTCAATTTAAGCTTCCATATTAACTTTACTACATTCTTTATTGGAAAAAGAAAAAATACATGCATAATAAAGACAAACAAGGTTGTTATAAAATAATGTTAAAGATTTTTTTTTTATTTTTGTTAAATACCATGGGAGAGGATTGTAAGAATTAAGACTTTAATTCAGTTGACATTTGCCTCATGAGGGATACATGATTTGTAGAGGGAAAAAAGTACATAATAATAATAATAATAATAATAATAATAATAATAACCCAAATGTTTTAGTTGGAGTCAGCAGAAATAGGAAAATACTGGACAAATATACATTGGGGAAAATCACACTGTGTACCCCCAACCAAACCTCAAATACCCCACCCAAAAAAAATTACTCAAGATTGACAAATTTCTCAGGCAATTTAGCAACAGGTAGCAAAGTGTTTGTATGCGTGTTTGATTTTCTTTAAAGAATTAAAACAACATCTACAAGACGTGTATTTTTCCATTCAAGTCATTTTAAAAGCAGAGAGAGAAAGACAGCATGATTCTTTGAGTCTTTAAACAAAGGTCCCATAACCTCAGGTACCTACACCCTGGAAATGTAGCATTTCTTGTTCTTCCTCATTAATGAGCCCCAAGCACTCATCTCCCTCCACCTCCGCTCGCCTTAAAGGAGCGCCGTCCATTTCCAGTCTGCGTGCATGCCAACCGCGTGAGACACCGTTAAAAGCCAAGGTCTGCCCAGGATATCGTACATCGCATACTGCAGGTGACGCTATGGCCGACCTGTGACGCGGCAGGTCAACAGAAAGCACATGATTTCGACTCCCCGACCTCCCCCCACCCCAGGCACAGAGAGGCGCCACCCCAAACCCCATTCCACCACACTACAAGATGAACTTCCCCAGGAAGAACCCGATGAAGATGGCGGCGATGACAACGAGCAGGGACGGAAGAGAGCTGGAGCCGTGGTCTCTGCCTGCCAGGATGGCTGAGCTCGGGATGGCACTGTCCGACCTGGGGGCCTTACGCATCCTCAAGCCATCATCCTGGGGAGGGGGGAGGAGAGGCAGGCCAATCAACACAGTGGATTAACACCTCAGCCAAAAACCATTAGCATGTATCTTAACCTGTGCTAATTTATTGTCCCCTAAGGCAGTGTTTGCTAATTTTTGCTCCCTCCCAGGTCCTAGCCAATACCCAACAAGGGTGTGTTTGGGGCTGGGAGGGAGCAAAAATGTGGACTGGGATGGGAAACACTGCCCTAGGACATGGTTATTGCTTAATCAAAAGAAGTGGATAGCATAGAAGACTCCATTTAATTAAGGGAATTATACTTGTTTGGATAGTAACGTTGCGGCTTTGTGCCAAATACTTCAACAAGTCATCCTGTTAAGCAAAGGCAGCTTTAGCTCCTGTAGCTCAACAAGGACAGAACTGCACTAACAATGCAAGGGCTGTGAGCTCACATGAAATTGTTAGCTTGCCCTCTACTGTGGGGCACATACCCACAACGGGCAACTCAGCCACTCTGCTAAAATACAGGAGAACCTGAAGGAAGTCTGTGCCATCCCTGTGCCCAGGAGAGATTCACACAGAGGTGGGATGGAAGTGTGAGGCAATCCTACCCGCCAGTCACTGTGCTACAGAATGAACTCATCCAGTGACGCATAGCCAATCAATGACCGCGCACACGGAAAGTCCCGCCCAAATGAAAGCTGGCTGGCATTCTGAAGCACCTTGAGCTGCCGGTTCTCGTTGTCCAGCCTGACAGCCTCCAACTGGAGCCTCCTGCACTCCTCCACCAGCTTCTTCGTCTCTGTGTCGTCCAGGGCCAGGCTGCCTGGCTTGCCCATGGACTGTGGTAGAAAGGGGCCGTCCACTTTGGACAAGTTCAGCATGGGGGCGGATTTACTGGAGTCTGTGTCGCTCTAAAAACAGTGAAACAGATAAGAACTTTGGCGTCGTGCTACACGTCATCCAGGCAGTCAGCTGACTGAATAGGCCCCTCCCCCTTCAAGAAGATTTCCTTTGAAGAACCTGCCTGACTAGTTCTCCCCGGGGGGGATATCTATAAAAATAATCCAGTGAAGCATCAGTTATATATAAAAATGCCGATAAGTCAGAGTAAGGAAAAGGGCAGTGTTTACATGCACTGGAGTACTACAGTGCCCCCATGTGGTGAAATTTGATTCTACTTTGACTTGAGCATCACACAGTACTTTAACATTTGAATCATGTGGCACGACAATGGCTAGTTTGCAGCTGCAGGTGGACATTCCTGGGAAGAGCAGTAGATACCATTAACCAAAACCAATATATTTACATATTGGTGATATCCAACGAAAACCCACTGTTTGAAGATTGTGACTTTTTGCCATATATGACATATGCACATTGTCCTCTGTCTACTGATGGCGTTTGACAGCTAATTGACCAATGAAATGTTTTATGAAGTTAACTTTTTAACTAGCATTTGTTTGTACTAGTTAATATTTGTATTCATGATGGTTGTTTGTTCAATATTGCTGATTTTAACAATGTAACGTTGACAAGCTACATAATTAACATCATTGTGAATTGTGAGTATTATGCGAGATTATTTTGCATCTTGCCGACTCTGGCATATTTATCTCGCTGACAACAATTCATGTATTCATGTAAACCCATTTAAACATCAAACTGTTCACCGACAGCTGTATAAAGATAGGTTTCCATTAGTGGTGGGAAGGGTGTCATGACATTGTTTTAGGTTTATTTTCTATAGTGGTTTCTGAGAAAAAGTGTTTTTTTTTCCTCACTCCTGAAATAATGGAATTTTGGAGATGTGCGTCTTTCGTTAGACAGCGACGGCATAATAGCGAGACCAAGGGTCACTCACTGATCTTTCATTCTCCGAAGGCAGTTCAAAGACGCATCGCAGCTTGGAGTCCATGAGGTCATCGGGTTTTGCATCCCTCCACTGCGGGGTAGGGGGGGGGGGGATCAGGCATGTTGTTTAGGGCCAACCCAACAATCATCTAAACATACATCCTCTAATAAACCACCAGAGGACGCTCCTTTTAAGACATACACAGTTTATAAAAGGCTAAATAATATTTACGAATGTAACTTAATATTAACTCTACAAAAAGACAAGCAAAAGCATGCAATATATTAAAGTGGACTGCTAATGAGATTATTAAAGTTAGAATTTCAGTTATAACTTCTCATTTTCAGGTCCTAAGTGTGACTGCACAGACTTCTAAAACAGGAAGCAGGTTATGAATATTTCAGTTACTTTAAAAGTCATCTGAAAATTCATTTCTGGACTAACTGATGACATACAGCTATTCCGCATAAGATCATGTCATAAAACCAACCAACCAAAATAAACGTTTCCATTATGAATGGCAGGCTATGCATAGCAACCAGCTACTGAGACCATAGCAACGCCTTCTGACATCATAAGGGCACATGCATTTTTACTGGAACCAACCACATAAATTTTAAATTAAACTGCGTTCAGCCAGAATTCTGCTTTTAAGTATGTGTGCAATTAACAAAACTGCAAAAAAAAGGAGTTTTGAGGCCAGCGGATTATCAATGAAGGGGGAAAAAACATCTTACCACGGCTTCCAAGTCTGAAACACCGGGTGGCGCAAAAATTGTCTGTACCATAAATTTGTGTTTACTTTTCTCATTGGGATCATAGTCGAATGGCTGCAGCATCACTGGGCAAGGAGGGGAAAACATACATTTAAGAAATGACATGAGCAGGCTGATTGGTTAATTATTTTTTCAAAATTAGCGCAGAACACAGGTGCTCCTCAACTTATGATGGGCTTTCCTTCCGATGAAAGTATTGTAAGTTAAACACAAGTCGAATATGAATATGATATGATAAACAAGCAAGTAAACGAATAACTACTGTCAGTTAATAGGTAAAAGTTTGCTTAAATGTAGAAAAAAAAAAGACTGTATGATGCATTGTTACACTGTATGATGCATTGTTACACTGTATGATGCATTGTTACACTGTATGAGATGTTTCTGCTTGCTATAGAGATTGTAAGTGTGGCTATGTAGATGCCGCCATTTCCCAGCATCAGCAGAATGCATTGTACAGCATATCACCAGTTCAGGAAGACATCACAAGGCGAACCACTGTAAAACGAGGATCAACTGCTGGGATAAGGGGAGTGGTGGAAAAACCCCAAGTGGGAGGGATTACAGCACAACATCCAATCAATGCCTGAATAATCTAACAGGAACCAGTAAGGGCAGTTGATGAAGGAGCCAATGGGAAGGGAACTAAAACAGCCAGTGATTGGCTGCACATGATAATCCCACCCACAACAGCTTAAGGCTATCTTCAGTGTAAATTCCTTTAATATTTTAAGCTTTATATTAATGCTGCTTACCAGACACAGTCATGGAAGTGCCGGGTTCGATGACGCCGCTGTTTGGACGCACGCAGTACCTGCGCGGAGCCGTGGTCTTTACCTTGAAGCATACTTTTCGGTCTGAGGGATTCTTCAGCCGGAGGTTTGTGGTCACCACATCCGTGAAGGGCCCTGATGTGAGAGGAGACCACATTGCCCTTTACCATTACAACGCCTTTTGCTACATGCTCTTTTATAAACACCTTATTCACCACTATGATCACTATGATCTCGTTGCACTGAAGGTGTCAGTTTTCTGAATATCAGCCCCTTCACTTTTTTTCCTATTCCACCCTTAATAAATCATTACACGTGTCTGTTTACTGACCTTTAAGCTCTCTTCATTATCTCAAGCCCAACTCTGACCTCTCAAAATTTCATATTTATTGTTATTCCTACAACCCAACCCAGCACTACATATCCCACGGGACCCTAATCAGGACACTATTATATTATACGAGCTGTTAAGTGTCCCATTAGGATATTTTTGGGCATTTCCTGGGGAAAAAATATAAAACGGACCACACCTTATCGTCCGATGTGGTCCCCAGCTTTCAGGAAGGGGAAGCACAGGAAATGAGGAAACAGTGACCGTCTTCCCACAATGCATCTGCCCTCCTCGCTCCCACGGCTATCAGAGTACCCCCCGCGATCAGTTCATCCTGCTGTGACCAGCAGGCAGCGCCAGCGAGTCAGAAAACCAAACATACTTGAATGCGTCTCAACACACAACACCGCCCACAAGACAAACAAGGGAGAGCCTAGGAGGAAGGGGGCTGACGGGAAAGCCGCAGCGTGGGAACGCGGAGAGAGGACGGCAGCAGAACAGTATCCCTGCCAGGATCAGGATTAGAATGCAGGATCACTCTGTCTGCATTGCTACCCAGCCACTACTGGGGATTCATTTATACAGGCGGGCAGTGGGCATCCATCTCCGCGGCCACAGCGCCATCCACACCGTCAGCGGCTCCCCAATACATGGAGCATTTGCTGCATACAGGCCTACCCTGCTCAGAAAAAAACAAAAAAAAAAAAACACCACGCCTTGCTTCACCAGGATGCAGAGCTCAGGATGTCGGGTTGCAGAAACAGGATACGGGGTCGACAAAGACGGGAAGCACGGCTACCAGACGGTATCGGAATCAGAACCCCACCTATGGAGACCCCAAGGTCGCAAGCTGCTGGGCGCCACAGTGGTGCTGTTAGCCACAGGCTAGCAGGCTAGCGGTACTTAAGAAAAGTAACGTCACAAGCAACTTCATCCATGATTTTTTTAGCCACTTGCAGGTACATAGGAATTTTTCGGCCATTCTTCTGCTCCGTTGAGATAGAGACATACAAAGAGTTGAAAGCAAGTCTTGGGGTTAGAGTGCAGGGAAGCCATGTATCCAGCGCCGCTGGAGAAGGTTTTTGGGATTATGGGCCTTGTTGAAGGGCCCAACAGTGACATGATCATTCTGCTAGCCAAAGGAGTACAGCTGTGAATGGGCTCCACACACACACACACACACACACACACACACACACACACACACACACACACAGACACAGACACAGACACAGACACAGACACAGACACAGAATTCGGCTGGCCCAAAGACACACCCAGACGGCTGAGATTTTTGCAGGATTATCAGGACAGAGAAATTAAGCCGACCCACGTGACTAAGAAGCTGGAGCGATGCCCCCGATCAAGCAGAGGATATTTTCGGTGTCTCCAGGGTGGCGTGGGATTCGGGCGGCATGATCAGAGCGAGACGCATGTGAGGCTGGCGAATCCACACCCTAAACTGACATTAAGAATTGGTGGTTCTTCAGAACGAAATCATGTTTGGATTATATTCAAAAAGAGATCTGTAATCAACAGCAATGCAAGCCAACTTCTGCCACATGAATGTTGTTAGAGCAACAAGCTGTACAATGCACTGAATAAATTTCACACGATGTAAGATTATAGAAATTAAAAGCAGTACTGCTCAAATATTTATCCAGTTTATTGTTCTTGTATTGTTACACCTGCTGATCATAGAACATACGTTTTCAGACATTCACTGTCTACTTTGCTACTTGATATGTGATAACTGTATATCTTTGGGGCTGAGGGACTTTTTAAGCCTCTGCATACTTTCATATTTTTTAAAGTATCAGTGTCTATATGCAAGTAATGTGACTCTGACTTTAAACTGAAACATTAAATATAGTTTGTGATTGAAAACTGTCCCTAATATGACAATGCAATCATGGAACGTTATCCACCACTACGGGAGGGGTGTTTATTAGGGCTGCTCAATATAACATATAACGATATAATCAAGATATGAGCACATGCGCAATAATCACCAGGGCTTAAGGTGACTGGCGTGAAAATTTCTCCAGATGCTGTCTTTTCGGTACTATACAGATGTTTACTTGCACTCACAATTTGGTAAGCAGATTATAAGTACGGTTAAAAATTGAATGAGATGCGTATTGTGACACCAGTCAGTCAGTAATCTGCATAAGTGAGGCATATCCATGTGTTTAATAAATGTGCTGGATTTGAAACTGCAAAAAAAGAAAAAAATCATGTTCGATATTTCTCTGAAATGTTAAACCCCACAGCACTGCCCCCCCCTCACAATATTCAACAGCACTGTGTCAACTGTGGAGACCTTCAGAATTCTGGAAACCACCATTTCCGAAGACCTGAAGTTCAAGACCAATATCAACTCCATCCTCAAAAAGGACCCACAGACGATGTACTTTCTGCTGCAACTGAGGAACTATGGCCTGCCACACACTGCTCAGAAAGTTGTTGCCACAAATCAGGGCTTGAACAGACGGCAGAGAACAGTAAGCAGAGCAGAAGATAAAACTTGTTCTCTTCTGCATCATTTCCACCAACACGGAGCCAGTGCTGGGCTGGATCTCCCTTGGTGCCATTTGAGAACCTGCCCGCATTTCCACCGGTTTCAAAAAAGGAATAGAACCCAAATATTACACAGGCAGAAGTGAGAGTAAAGGTTAATATGTAGTCAGTTTTTAGACTTATTTTGATCAGTTTTGGATTTTAAGTTTTTACTAACTGCGGAACCGAAAAAAAAAAAAAGTTTTCAGAGTAAGACTTGTTGCGCTCTGTCTCTACTGCCTGTATCCCCTTTTGTCTCCTTAAAGGTTCCCTGTCTGTATATGTGTGTAATTTGTTCTCACTCACTGTTTTACCACTGTCCTTTTGAGGATCACACACAAAAAAAGAGTTTGCTAAAAACTTTGCTGTCCGCCATGGTTTTATTGGTCTAACCTATGATTTTTTTATAATTTATTATTAAATCTGGACAGCAAATTGATCTTTCGTTTTCTACAGAAAATAATGTTACAAGTCGTTTCACTTACCACACCGGCAATATCAGACAAAACTATATTGGACAAAGAATGAATTTTCTGGGTGTGTGAAAGGTTTGAACGCGATACCCCGTCCTACTCTCACTGACATTACGGTTCCAAACTCTGAGACCAGCTGTTCTGTGGTGCCATGCTGGAGTTGTTTTTCTTCTTGCCCAGGACCAGTTTTTTCTAGTGGAAATGCAAGGAACCAGTTCCAGATTGGTAAAATGTCTGGCACTGGCTCCGGTACTGCATTGGTGGAAACAAGGCATTCAAGAACCAGAAAATGGGCGGGGAATATTATTACAAATTCTTCACAACCTGGACACATGCTTTTTCAGCTCCTCCCCACCAGCAGACATTACCCTGTACATCAAAACTACTCAACACAGGAGCAGTTTCTTTCCTCATGCCATCACCCTCATAAATAGCTGACCTGCATCATCTGCTATGCCGCAGCTACTGGTCTTTATACCCTGCCTCACATCTACAAACACTGCATTCCCACATCAGGTGCATCACTGTTGTCGTGCATTATTGTATATTACTTATTGTGTATTTAATCTATATATGGCTTGAATATTGTGTATTGTCTGTAAATATGTTTTGGTTGTATATCGTCTAACTTGAGAGACACCAAATTCCTTGTGTGAATTAATATGCCAATAAATCTGATTCTAATTTAGCCAATAAATCTGATTCTGATCTGATTCTGACTGCAGCCTGACTCAGAAGACTCAGAAGTTTCATATCAGTGAAAATTTCCATATCGGCGCACTACATATGCAATCAAGAAAAAAAATTTATGGCCAATCCACCAGGGAAGGGACTGCGCATGTACCCCACAGGTTGTTGGGTCAAGTCCCAGGAATAGCGCTGAAGCCAAACTAGAGCGAGCTCCCCGACTCATCTAATTATAGGTGCTTGTAAAATCGAAGGCATTGTAACTCACTTCGGAAGAATGAAGCCCAACACGAAATGTCAGTGTAAGAGATTATTTTATGTTCACGAGTGGCGGCAGTGTACAGCAAAGCATTGCTTTTAAGGGGGACGTCAACGCAAACGACAGGCAAGACCATAATACTCCAACTACGCCACCTCTCCCAGACCTTGAGGTTATTTGGTGTTATAACTGCATTCCACAGATACTAAGCCTGGCTGTAGGTGATATGTCAATCCCAGCAAAATCCCTACTGTGTTTTGTCTGGGGGAAAGGAGAAAGTGTCAGTACAGAAGGGATCCTGACAGTATTAATTAAAAGCTCTTCCATTCACCGTACATTTAACTGGCCATATCAAAATACTCCAGTGGAAAAAAACAACATGCTTAAAAACGGCGCTGCCTTTGAAAGTGTGGACTTCTTAAATTTTATCTGTGGATCGAATAAGGTCAACAGCGCAATAAATTCGAGTAGTATTTTATTTCAGGCACTTAAACCGCCCTTTGGTTTTATTTAACTGATGGCAGGAAACGTAAGTGCAGTGCATACGTGCATTTTATTTCACCTGTTCATTCGACAGGACAACTACTGTTGCTCAACAGTATCATAGTATGAGGTTAAGGTGAAAAACTCGACGCTACATAAAAACAGAAGAGCATTCAGATTCATGCGCGACTCCCGTCCTCCATGCACCCCCCACCATGCACTGTCCCCCACCCACCCCCAAGGCCTACATCGCTTGCCTGCCCAAGAGAAACACAACCCCATCCATCCAACCGGCACGGTAAACAGCAGGATCGGCCACAAGTGACGGAGGACAAACGGCACACGCGGTCCCACGGTGTCACGTGTGACCTGGGCGATCACATGACCTGCTCACCGTTCACCACGACCCGATCACAGTGCCCTTCATCCCACATACTGGTTCCAAGTGTACAGGGTAACAAATAAAGCCAGCCGTCTCGTTAATGGCAACCTTTGAACCAGCACCAGTTATTGCGTACTTGTAGCAGATAAGAGGTTTAACAGGGACCCGGAGCTTGCGCTAGAATTTTCAATTATGTGACAGCTCTTAGTAAACAAGGATCTAGACAAACACTAGAGCTAACAAACGAAACTAAAAGGCATTCTTCCACATTTAGCAACTGTTACTTTATAAGGATCAGTCGTAATCAGCTACAATTTCTTTGCCACGTATGTTTAATGTTGCATGGGTATTTCACAAGCTTCGGTGTCCATCCTTTGAAGTTTAATGAAGCAAGGATAAGCACTGAATAAAACAGTGACAGAGTGAACCCACCCAGCGGACTTTTTGGGGGATCGGGTGGGTTATTAATTGGACAGGGTTGATATGTAGAGAGACGAAACTCCCAAATCGACCTCACATTGTTACAAAAGTTGTTCCTCTTTAACGGACAGTGATCTCGCTACAGAAGAATAACCCGCCAGGATGTACATGGACAACTAGTTAAAGACCCAAACTACCAACTGCAACGTGGTACCAAGAGGAATTAGCTGCCTTTACGATCCGACACAATCATGAGGCATACGGGCCCAGTGACACATCAGCGGAACGCCAAGTTCCTGCACAGTGCTGCTCCGGCTGGATGGGAGAGCTCAAACCCGGGGGTACAGGGGGGCACAGTGAAGGAAACTCCCCCCGCCGCACCTCCTTAAGCACGTGGTCCCGGCCAGTCGAGCGGCAGTCCGTCTGGAACCACGCAAACCCCCTTTACCTCTGTCAAAATGGCGTCGGAGGCTTTACAAGAAGCAACGAAGAGGGTGTGAGTATTACACCCCCCCCTCCACGATCCTGAGTGCAGCGTTACAGCTAGGCCCCGAATAAGTCCCTGCACCCACAGTAAGCGGCGGTGCATCTCCCTTACCTTTAAATCGCAGATCGCTAGGCGGATCCAGAATAAGGATTTGCTCTGATTTGGACATTTTTTCACTCCTCGGGGAAGGGGGAAAGAAAAATAATAAACCGCTGCCGACGGCTGCGCCGAAGGACCGCTGCGATTGGAGACGGGATCTGCAGCTCGCGAAAGGAACGCGCGCGACCAGTGTCTGCGCTTTTACGGCCGGGACCACTGCGGTTGCTATGGGTGACGTCACATGTGCGCCGCGCTGGAGCCGCACTGCCGGAGCGCCATTGCACTAGGGTGCTGAATGGAGCTTCGTATCGTGCATCGTCTTATAATGAATAAAGTCTGAATATTAGCTATTAGCTCATGTGGGTTTTGGGCTTGCTTGGGTTCTGATTTCGTGGCCTCACAAGAGGGACTTAAATCGGTGCTTTAAACTGATGCATCTTTGGCTACTGTCATTCCTAGTTTTTGATATTCACCAGTGCGCCAAAGACTGGTGAAAGAATCAGAATCCTAGTGGTCCTAATGAGCTGCGTGGCTACTATATCCGGCCACAGCGACAAATACGTTTTTTCAGTTTTACTAAACAGCGTAAAGGGTAACGATTCTGTACTTCTAGAAATACCTGAATCCGCACGAATGTTTATGAAATTATTTGTCCTGACATCGATTAACCAAAGGGTGGAGCCAGAGGAGTGCAAAACTTATTTATTATCCCCTTTCGTCCTGTCTACTTGTTTCAAAATGGTCAATTAACTCGTGTTTTGGCGGGTACCATCGTTGCAAGTTGGTTTATTTAAGGTGATCTCATATAAAAATGATGTTTCTTTCACATTCAGACGACTGTAGATATTACTCAATGCGACCATGCATATACGAAGCACCTACACACGTGCATACTACATATATGCATATTTCTTTATACTAGCAATACTAATATGACCAACATGCTTTTATCGAATACAGTTAAAAAGCCATAAAATTTCAGTGCTTTAGCGCTTCTCCTGTTCGGTTTAATATAATTGAGTTTGGAGTTACTCATTTTTTTTTTTTTTAATTAAACCGACACCACCTTTTTTGCAAACAACATACTACCGCTCTGAATGTTAAAGTAAATACACTGGACTGTGATTACTCAGAACATTATTGTTAGGTCCTTTGTTTGGCCCGAGTGTATAGGTTTCCTTGACACGAACCGAGTATAAACAAGTATTAAAGTGGACCGACGTGTTTCTTCCCGGACAATGGGGCTGCCCGCCGACGGCGTATTGTGGACACCGACCGCTAGATGGCGTCGTAATTTCTACGTGTACGTCGCCGGTCCGCCCGCGCGTCCGTCTCCAGCGGAGCGGCTCCCCTCTTGTCCTTTCCAGGTGTCTCCTCAGCTGCAAAGACCACTTTAAATGTAGGACCGGGACAAGATGGCGGGTATGCACCGTTCACCGTAGCTGTGGCCATCCGCGTTTTTAAAAGCCTTTCTTTTACATAGTAGCTTTTAACCACTTTTTATGCTTAACAAAAGTGTGGCTCCATAGTCTGGGCATCGCCTTACTCGCATACGATTGCTGTTTGGTTATATATAATTTTTTTAATTTGCAGATTTATCTTTGCTTCAGGAAGATTCTCAGGAGGAAATTGACGGATGTAAGTTTGATTCTCGGTTTTTGTCTGTTTTTTTTTCTCTCCCCACTCAACGGGCAGTTTTCACGCTGCGGCTGCGGGCGAAGCCGCCGTATCGCCGCCACTAGCAGGGCATCGCGGTCGGCCTAGGACTGCAGGCAGCGCCCGGAAACCTGCCGCGGCTTGCCGCTCGCTTCCTGCGTTTCCTCCTGCATTTTTATTATTATTACCCACACCCTTTATGGAGGGACAAATCAGAGGATTCATATCGCTGGCAATCGGTGTCTGGCGGCTGGATCGGTTCTGCAGGGTGTTTATGGAAACGCGGTCGGGGGTGGATTTTAACCCCCCCCCCCGGTTGTTTTTCCCCGATCAGAGCCCCCAGGCAGCGCGAACAGCTGGCCGGACACCATGCGCTAGTTTTTTCAGCTTCGAACGGGTGGCGCTGCTTGTTCGTCGGCCGACTGGGCTGTGCCGACCCAACCCGACCCGGTCAGAAAGGTCACGAGGACCCAGAGATCGGAACCAGTTCCCTGTTTAAAGAAATGTGGAAATCGGACTCAATTCGTCCGCTCACCACTTTAGAAAGTTTTCCTTAGACAAAAAAAAAAATTGCTGACTGGGTCGGACCGGCGGCCCCTGTGTTGGGGGGACGGATTTGTTTTTTCGGATATGGGTGGAAGTTGAGCATGCTTGCTTTCTTTTTTTTCTCTCCACGGAAAAGGTCCTATTGCATCCTCCTAGGCGGTCTTTTGAAGTTTTTCCGACGTTTTATCCCCTTGATCGGCTTCTTTCATGAAAACAGCTAGTCCTTCACACTGAATCCGGACCGCTCCAGCCCTGTCCCTGCCTTATAAAAAGCCCCCTGCTTGCATCTGTCTCCTTTCTTCAGTGATGGTGGAGGGTGCTGCTTCTGGTGGCGGGCCGTGCTGATATGCTGTGTCTCCCCCGCCTCGCCCCCCATCTTTTTAATAGTTGGTGTGGATGACTACAGCTCGGAGTCTGACATCATCATTATCCCTTCAGCGTTGGACTTCGTATCGCAAGATGAGATGCTGACACCCTTGGGCCGATTGGACAAATACCTTACCAGTGAGAATATTTTTAACAGGTACGTTTGGCGATCCTAAACGTCTAAGTAATCAGGAACCAGTTTCCAATCCAATGTCGTTCGCTTATGGAATCTCAACTTTGTAAAATGCGTACTAGTTCAGTTAAAACCTCTGGACATGTACAGATATACAAACTACCAATAAATTGCGTATGTGTTGTGAAATTAACCACATATTAATATCCTATATAAGTTAGCCATCCAAAAGGCCTTTTGTTTGTCATTTCTGTGGTTGTGCCAAACTACCTTACAATTCCTTATTAATTTCAGGCAAATGGTGGCTCGAAGTTTGCTAGACACCCTGAAGGCAGTGAGCGAGGACGAGAGAGACTGCATCGCTGTGCTGGAGCGGGTCAGCAGGCTGGCGGACGACTCGGGTAGGGGAGGTCACTCGGCGCTCCCTGGGTGCGGGTGGGACAGGTGGCGGGAGGCGGGGGGGGGCAGCTCTCTATGAACGAGATTTTTTTTTAACTTGCTGACAGTTGGCCAACTTTAGTCTTAAGGAGTGATCCTGAGTTTAATGGCAATGTGGTCCTGGTGTCTTTCATATCAGTTTTGCTTCTTTAGCCTCATTGCTGCCATTTCACCCAAATGGACCACCCCTGCTACTTTTGCAGGGTCCCTTCTTGGGTCTGTCTGCCAAACCCCCCCCCCCCCCAATCCACCCCACCCCACCCCACCCACGGTACCCGTGCTGGCTCACATCCACATCCGCAGCAGTTCCTGTATCATTGAATGAACACATTAAGCAATAATTCTCAGCCATAAAGCATTATGGGTCGTTCCTGTTATTGTGCAGTCTCTTATGTTGTGCTGATTAAGCCAGTAGCATTACATTATTTTGTGCCTGCAAAGGAAAAATGCAGCCAGCGTGTGTCAGAAAGGCCCTTATTCTGTGGAAGGGCGCCTTGGCACCCAGTCTCTGGTGTTGAAATACGCAAAGGTGTGTGAAATTAGAGGCCTCATCCTTTTGAGTTTTGAGTAAGCGAAACAACCGGGAGCTCAATCTGTAAAGCTGAGAGGCTCCTGTGTAATCTGACATGCTTGTTTTAATTGCGTCTGTTTAGTAATGGTGCTTGTGTAAGTCGGCTAGATAATCTGACTTGTTTCCTGAGAACGGAACTGCTGGCTGCCTGGTTTTCCTCCTCACTATATGATTGGTGGTGTCTCCTTGTATTTGTCTTAATTTTTGTTGGGTATCTTGCTGTCGTTATGTCTGGTCCTATTTGTTTATAGCAGAAGCAAATCCGGCGCCCCAAGGGCTATTAAAATACTTCAGGAAAGAATCTCATTGGCACTTAAATGATAAAAATCCAAGTGCGTTTGGTTTGGCCTTTGAAATTATACCGAGTGAAATATGAAGGGCTCTTTCAGTCACTGTAGTTTTGCCTAACGGGCATTGGTGATGTACCTGTTTGTACCTCTCTGCAAACGTTTCAGAATCACATTTCTTGCCAAATACTGTTATATAGAAGGAATTTACTTTGGGATGTTGTGCAGGACATGACAAGAAAATAAATTATGTAAATAAAGTGCCTCGTGTGGACAATGGGGGTAGTGTGAGGTTGGTTACATGGGCTGTGGGGTGGAATGTGCTGTCTATAGTCTTCAGGGAAATTTTGTTTTTAAGTTCAGAAAGAAGAATGCTATGTTTTCTCTTATGATTATGACTGAGGCCATAATTTTTATAAAGTATTGCTCAGTGTTGAGTTTTCTGCAGGGAAATGCTGTGGTCGTGACCCTCCCACCTCCACTGGCAGCTTGGTCTATGAAGGGAACACTAGTTGTAGCGTAAATAGGATTGGGGGGGGGGGGTGGGCTTCGCAGACTGAACGCGCGAGGTGAGGGTGAAGCCTCATATGCCTGTCGCTGCATGTCGTTCCTGCGGCGCTCTGGGGGGTGGGGGGTGCACGATCAGAGCCAGCCTCTGTTTTAACCGGGGGGGGGGGGGGGGGGGGTTGCTCTGAGGGGACATTCTGAGGGTGCAGGTGTTTGGCTGTAGCTAACCTCCCTGTTCTTTAGGTTTAACCCCCTCCCTGCCCCACCGGCTCACACGGAATGCTCTCTGCTTGCTGAGAGACAGAAAAAAAGCCTCACTGGGCTTAAGTGTGTCATGGCGTCAGATATCTGTGCTTGTGAGGACATGCAGAGTCGCTAATGAAGTTGTGAGTGAGGAGATCAGGGACTCCCTGCCTCTTACCATTGGTGTCTATACCCTGTAATCCCATAATAATATGCAGCCTTAGGCTTATAAAGGTCGGCTGACGATTGCGTTCCCACATGCAGTTATTACTTCAGATTGACTGGATATTATATGATGATGCTATATAATGAAATTCCTGAAAACATCACCTTTTTGTGAGCTCAGTCTTCTCAATCAGTGGTTGAATAGATCTGGTCTGCAAGGTGGTGGCAGGTGTCTGGTGTCCTGCGTTGGTCTTAATGGAGAGAGAATTTGGTAAGTGAGAGGAATCGAAGAGCAAACTTTTTAAATCTCACTCTGTTCCGCGGGGTACGTCTTTAATGAAAGTTCTTCATCAGATTACGTAAAGAGTGAGTGAGTTTTGGATCCCAGTACTGTAGCACATGAAGCCTGAGGTCACCGACGGTCTCATGCCAACATTAAAGATGGGCTGAGTGAGTTTTGTAAATGTGCTCTTCGATTTCGAAAACCGATCCGCATTGTTCTGCTGGCAGTGTCTGTGGCCTTCTGGTGTTACACGACGGCCACGGAGGTGTAGCGTTTCTCCAAAGCGGTGGGGGTGACCCCTGCCTGCTTCCCGCTCGCCTTGCAGAGCCCACGGTGCGGGCCGAGCTGATGGAGCAGGTGCCTCACATCGCCATCTTCTGCCAGGAGAACAGACCCTCCATCCCCTTCGCCTTCTCCAAGTACCTGCTGCCCATAGTGGTGAGATACCTGGCTGACCAGAACAACCAGGTAGGAGCCTCCCAGTGACCCCCCCCCCCCATCTTTGCTTCTGACTCGGTGCAACTTTAACAGATGGTGCCAGTTGAAGTCATGATGCATAATATGCTGACAGAATTAGTGTTTTGTGTATATCGTGGTATTTTGAAATATTGACTAGATGCACCGATTTGCAATTTTCTTGGCTGATTCAGTTTTTTTTTTTTTTTTTTTTTTTTTTGCAAGTGTGACTGGCCGATTAGATTTTTGCCGATTCTGATTTTGTAAGCACTATGATTGACAGCTTTGTCATAGTGGCTGCGGATTCCCTTGCCGTCGTATTCTTTGCACATGCTCGCCCGAACTAACGGCAAAGTCACATGGCCTAAGTTAGCTACTCATCTGCAGCTTCCAACTCGTTCAGCTTTTTATTCGTGGCGTCTTATTTCATGGTTTAAGTTATTCCCACCTTCCTCAGAGGGGAGTGTTGACAGCGGTACATGCTGCGCAGTTTACAGGCAAGTCATTTTGAAAATATGAAATAAAATATGAAAAAAAAATTTAAGATGTGGCACACACATTTCTGTGGGTATGCCATTGTAAGGAAGCACTGAGATTAACCTGGCCCAGACTATTATATTTCCAGCTGGGTAGCATGTAAAACTTCTCTGTCGCATTGCTAATTTCAGTGTTATTGTGGCATGCCTGCTGTGTACCAAGCATTTCATGTTTGCCGTACCCAAGGTGAATATGACCTCCACATTCCATTTGGGAATGTGACTTCTTATTCAAATCACTGTGTACAATTGCTCAGTGTCATGCGACCAGTTTACTGTTGAGAAAGAAATCACATTATGTCTGGGTAATTCCGCATTTTCATTATAGGGAGACTTCATACGTTATTTCCAAAATGTCTTGTAAAAACTGCTGCACGTGTCGTTTTGCCATTAGTTTGCGCGACTGTACAAGAAACACGACAATCGTCCATGACTGGTAAATTAAAATCCAGGTGATGCTACTTCATTTTAATTTTAATTTTGGCAGGATTTTTTGCACAATGACTTTGAAAATTAAATGGCAAAGTTTGTTCATTTTATTCAAATTTTCACATAAAATACCATAAGATGACGACATTGACCTTTTTCTCTTGTCTTAAAGTCCATTTGTTACTAACCTCCAAATGAAACTGAAGTGTAGCACAGCTGCAGGGTATGGCTGGGTGACATCACCTCAAATCAATATCAAAATTAAACGTTTTGCAGCAGATTACGATGTTTTTTTGCCCTGATATTTCAAGGTTTGTACTGTGAATATGCCCAACCATTAAAGCTGAGATTTATACAGTCTTTCATTAGAAAAATCTTTTATGATTTTAAAATAATTGCAGGAAACACAGATGAACCATTCATGGTCATTGCATAGTTTTAACAATTGAAATAAAAGTGCAAATCGCTTGAAATGAAAACGTCTTACGAAAGAGGTCACATGTTCCTTTTTTATGTAAAAAGGAAGTTCCCTAAAGAAGTAGAAAATACATAGATTATTTTGTTTGCAAAAAATGCAGTGATCTCATTTGGGTGTAATTAATCACTATAAGCAGATGAACATTATAACCAATTTTTTCTTTTCCTTTGTCTTGGGCAGATTGCCATCTAATTAACATTTGTATATTTATTACATGAATATAAGGTAATAAAATGTAGATTACAGGTCCTGAATCCCGATTTTGATTAGTTTTCAATGAATTGACGTGCCCTTCGTGTGGCGCATGTGTGAAAATGATCAGCTCGGTATTGGGACTGATCTGGCCGAGGACGCTGAAAACCAGCCAGTTCTGGTCCCTGGTTGATCGCAAATGGGGTAGTTGGACTTGCCAGTTGGTGAAGTATATCGTGGGGAACCCACTGTATGTCTGGATAGTATGTAGAATGAGGTACTGCCCAAGCCCACTTTAAGGCCGTGATTATTGATATAGATCTAATGCATCCCCCTCGCTTTGAATTAAGAGCATAAGACTGCAGGTCTTACAGAACAATTTATTCAGTCATTTTTTGAAAAGTTTGAATTCCCTGTATAATCCTTAAAAACAGTGATGAGATTTTGTTTAACTTAAGTGTTGCTGACTTTGAACAGCCGGGGGCATCGTGGTTAAGGGGTATGCATATAGCGATGTGTCCCTGCCCCCCCCCCCAGGTGAGGAAAACGAGCCAGGCTGCACTTCTGGTGTTGCTGGAGCAGGAGCTTATCGAGCGTGTCGACATCGAGAGCCAGATCTGCCCTGTACTGGTAGACCTTACGGCCCCAGATAGCAACGATGACGTCAAGACTGAAGCCATGGCGGTGAGCTGGGGGCTTGTGTGTGGCTGGGGGGGGGGCGGAGTCTGCCAGGGTGCCAGTTTCTCCACTGGGTCCACCTGACCCTGTGCTGCCCGGCCGTAGATCATCTGCAAGATGGCGCCCATGGTGGGGAAGGACATCACAGAGCGCCTCTTCCTGCCGCGGTTCTGTGAGATGTGCTGCGACTGCCGCATGTTCCACGTGCGCAAGGTGTGTCCCTCTCTACCACCCCTCTACCACCTCTACCACCCCTCTACCACCTCTACCACCCCTCTACCACCTCTACCACCTCCTTTTCTAAAACCCGTGAGGTACAGGTGCTGGTGGGCCTTGTTTTTCCCGCTCAATGACAGCACTTGTTATTGGCTTGTCCCTGTCAGGTGTGCGCAGCCAATTTTGGGGACATGTGCAGCGTGGTTGGGGGTGAGGCGACCGAGGAGCTGCTGGTATGTCTGTTACCGCAGTATTTCAGTTTTTGAAGTTGTGTAAAAGTTTAATGTTCAGTTGGAAGTGTTCTCTGACCTCCCCCAAATCTTCCTTCCCAGTTGCCCCGCTTCTTCCAGCTCTGCTCCGACAACGTGTGGGGTGTCCGCAAGGCTTGTGCAGAGTGCTTCATGGCCGTCTCCTCCGCCACCTCTCAGGACGTGCGCCGCACCAAGCTGTCCTCACTCTTCATCAACCTCATCAGCGACCCGTCCCGCTGGGTCAGTCTGCGTGCCCGGGCGTGGGGGGTGCCCTTTGTACTGATGCTCCATTCCTTTGTTATAACTCATTAGTTCACTTCAACACCCCTTCCTTTGGTGAGATAATCTTTATTGGTGGTGGCAAGCGGCTCAGCAGGTTGGTGATCAGAAGTTTGTAGGTTCAAATCCCACGGCAAGCAGAGTGATTTCGCTGTTAGGCCCCTGAGCAAGGCTCTTAAACATCAGTTGCTCCAGGCACTGTCTGACCAGAAAAAGTTCTTGGTTTAGTTAATGAATTACATTTACATGTTAGCAGAGTGAGAGGATTCTTGCTTTTTGAATAAGATGAGGCCCAAGTTTGTACTGTAGGAGATCATTTCTAGTAAGACTGATCGCTCAGTGCTGCCCCCTTCAGGACACAGCACAGGCCCTCAGTTCACCCTAATGATCCGAGGGAGTTCAGTCATGGATGCTCACTCCTGCTTCGGTACTACGTCGTGTACGCTATGTTACCTTAGGCTGATCGCGGAGCGCCTTTTCCCTGCCAGGTGCGACAGGCCGCCTTCCAGTCCCTTGGCCCGTTCATCTCCACATTTGCCAGCCCCTCCAGTGCTGGCCAGTACTTCAGGGAAGAGGGGGGGGATGGCACACGCACCTGTCCCCCCAGCAGGTATGCCCCCTAACCCTGCCTGTATATTTTCATAAATAGCATCCTAACTTCCGCATTACATGCTGCTAATCCTCTAATCTGGGCTGGAAATAAACATAGTTTAATGTGCTGGTCCTGCCTGAGATGTCACTTGGTTTCTGGTGGAATTTAGTATCCAAACAGGCTTTTAGGTTGATAGCAAGTTCATAGCAAGCCAGGCAGTGACCACCCCCATCTTCACGTGATATGCCAAAAAGTCCTTCTGTTATGAGATCTTTGTATTTAGGCCCTCAAACCCAAGACCTAATTCAGCCCCTGTCATCCCACAGTGGGGAAGCTTCAGAGACTGCAGTGAGCAAGCCTCCAGTCAGTCTAAATGCAGAGGCAGCCTCCGATCAGCAGGGGGCGACGTTGAGCCTGGACTCGGACTGCTCGCTGGATCTCACCCAGGAATACCCCTACTCGGAGGTGCCAGATCACCAGCCCCACTGTGATGTGGAGGCACCAGGCTGCTGCAGGACGGAGGAGAGCAGTGTGGACCTTGGGGTGGAGGGTGGAGGGGAGCAGGCAGCTGAGGCTCTAGCGTCGGACATCTCGTGCGACGCGGAGGCTGAGCCAGATCCGGATCCTGACCCAGATCCGGTTTTTGGGGATGTTGATGGGGGTGAGGCCTCTTACTTGGATGCGGTGGAGAATACGACCATAGCAGAGGATCGGGATACGGCCGCCCCTGCCGAGGCGGTCCCGGGGGCCGTCCCTGAACAGGAGCTCTACAACTCCTTCCATTACTGGAGGACTCCTATCCCCAACATTGACATAGACCTGGAGTTACAGGAGGATCAGGGCCCAGAGCGAGCAAGCACCAGCCCACCTGGGCACCAAGGGGCCCCTTCCCTCGGCCGGAAGGAGCTCGAGGAGATGATTGAGAACCTTGAGCCGCACATAGACGATCCCGACGTGAAAGGTGAGTCACGGGTAACCAACTCCCCATAGACCAATGGGGAATCAGCAGCAGTCCAGGTTATGACTTAACAGCTCAGATAACAGGTCCCTCAAACTTCGTTTTGATCAGGTTCGGTGGTCCAGACATTATGCCGCTTTATATGGTATTTTGAAGGAGTAACATTATGGCAGTACAGTGGTACCTCGGTTCTCGAACTCACTAGAACTCGAATTTCTTGAAAGGCGAACAAACCAGTTTGACCTAGAACTCAATCTGAATATCAGAAGTCGAACCGTGAACGCTGACCTAATATAAATTGTACGCGCCAGGAAATGAGTCACAAGGCACGTATCTGAGCGGAAACAAAAGGTAACGCTCAGTGTCAGCCTCGCATTTGCTGTAGTAGTAGCGCTTGTTGGTGATACAGTATTTTCAATAAAATAGCATTATCAGGTAATACACTGTACTTTATATCATTTTGTTAGCCATTGCTCACCAAAAAGTTACGTAATAGTTGTACAAATATTCCAACCTAAAAGTTTTGCTATTCACGAACAAATTAACGAATACAGAGTAATAATAAACAATGGACCGGATTCAAAGTTTTTTATTGTCATGTACAGACTACAATGCAATTCTTACTTGAATGCCTTCTTCACAGACTGGACGATTAATCAAATAAAGCAGCGCAACATTACAGTAACTAACAAATAAACCACTAACTTACGTGTACTATTAGAGCATTTATGTAATTTATTTAAACTTTATTTTACCAGGTAAATTAACTGAAAACCAGTTCTCACTGCTTTATGTGATATTCGGGAGAAATAGCAGATTACGCATCGGAACTGCCTGGGATACAAACGTCATGCGTGTAACTAAACTCTTCAGCCAATAAGGGCAAAGGTGTGTCGTCACGGAGGCGGTTCCAGTTTGTGCAGCCGGGTGAGAGGTCGCAATGCATCTAACTGTAATGCATTGCGTCAGGATCAGAATGCGTTGCTTTAAGCCAGCGCTGTAAGCAAGTCGAACGCACCCAATGACCGGACTGGGGGAACAAACTGAAACGTGGACTTAATACAGAGGACTAATGACAACAACCAGAAACAGCTGATCACATGGGGATCCCACACGGGTTTAACGAGGGGGCGTGGCACACGGAAGGAGCGGACTATCGGGGCAGGACAGGGGTAATGTTGGGATAAGATCTTTATCGTTTTGGAAGCCATTAAGAAAAAATGCTCTTGTTTTATGCTGTTCATTTTGTGTTTAAATGCTAAAAAAAATAAACACATTTAGGTGTAATTTTGGGGGCCGGGAACCAATTAATTGGTTTTCCATTATTTCTTATGGGAAAAATTTGATCAGAACTCGAACTTTTTAGGATTCGATCCGGAGTCTGGAACGGATTAAGTTCGAGAACCGAGGTACCACTGTATTTTAAAATCTTTTAAAATTCATTGGGGGGTGCAGCCGATTTTATCGTGGAGGACCACCCACTCCCCTCAAATCTTGTTGTCAGTATTACAATATTATCATACCACGTCCCAGGCCTACATTGGGCTTTCAGAAGTGAACTTAAAGAATCCAAATGAAATGGCTGCTTTTTGGTTTTTATGATGGGTAGGTTACCTGTTTGTTCCTTCTGAGGTACGTCCTGAGCTCCTCTCTTGGTTCCTCCCACCAGAGGTACAATCCGTGGTTACGCAACTCGCCAGCAGGGCGGCGGGCAGGAATGCACCGGTCGCGTTTCACTCGGAGGTGGCCGGTCCGGGCTTGTTAAGCCTCCTGCGTCATCCAGACCTTTACGAGCTTGGCGTGCTGTCCAGGACACGGGGGGGCGGGGGGGGGGGCAGAGAGCACCACAAGCTTCCTGCCATTTCTGGGAACCGGTTTTGCTGCCATCCTAGTCTGACTGAGTGACTGGTCACGGCAAGTTCTGAAAGGGTCTCAAGGCTGAGCTGGAATTGTAAGCATTTTTAAACCAGCAAACTCATAGCACGCCCAGTCAGATTTATGTGATGAGCATTGATTGGTGTAAATTGCAGAGTGTACTGCATGCTTGATCATGGCATTAATTTAAACCTATACTTGACATAAGGTTGCAACTGAGCTGGCATGGTAAAAATTGGGTCTCGGTGCCACAAAGGTTTGGAAACACTGGCCTAGTGAGCCTTATTAGGTTCCAGAACCTTCGGGATTCTACTGTCAATTTTATAAACCCAAATGGACTCCACTGGATGTGTTTATAGACAATGCCAGGTTGATTAGCTGTCTGTATCATGGGTTCTCCAAGAGCTTACTTATTTTTTTGTGAGTTAAATTGAAATTAACAAATTATGCTGTTTTAAACTTTTAAATTATGCTATTCCCGGTCAGATAAGAGCCCCATTCATACATCGTGACCTCAGCTCTTCAGAAGCACCACTGTGACCCATCGATGTGCCTCAGTGCCCAACAGTGAGGTTTTTATTCCGAGCCGCTAACGACGGTGTCATGTCGAGGCTGCCTGTGACGAGGGTCCCCATCCTGCTCCCGGGGACAATTTGTTTACATGACCCCCCCCCAACTTGATGTGTGACTGTCACCCTTAGGCTTGACATAACTCCACGGCTGTACAGGACACTTCTGTTCAGCTGCACTGCTGCCTCATTCCTTGTTTTGGATGCACAGGATAAGCTATACATTTTTCCATTTGTTTTGTCTGCTTTCTTTGGATGCTTCGTGATGAGCTCCGAGTTTGAGGAGACTTCCAGGAGACCCCCGCTGCTCGGCTGGACGGAATAGCCTCAGATGTCGGCCTCCATGTCCCCGCCAGCCATTCATTAATCAGTCATCTACTTACCCGTTCTTTCATTTTTCCTTTAAGCTACCAAAACGGTAACTTCTGCTGTTTCTGCTTAAAGCCTTGGCAGTTGTCTTCGGCCTTTTTAAATGTCTTTAAGCACTAACTTGAAGTTGCGAGCAGAGGTACATCAGATTTTTTAACTTTTGGACTGCAGTTTCTCACTGCTTCGAGCGAATCTGCTGCAAATGTTGCTCTTTGTTCACTTTTTTTTTTTTTTGTCTTTGAAGTGAGATTGTGCTTCTGCTAGTCAGCTTTACCAAGTGTCTTTACCCCGTATGGTGCCCTAACCCCCTCTGGACACTCTTCAGAGCCATTTCATTTTTGACAGCTATGTCACTGCACTGTATTCGACCCCGAAGCGCAAAGCTGTCGGGCTCGAGGATGCAGCCTCTGCAGAAATGAAGTGCTGGGGTCTTCTTTTTGGTCTTGGGGAGCAGTGAACTCTCCACATAATTTCTGTTTCTCAGCAATATCAAACTTTTAACAGGAAGAATATTGGATGTGGGATAGAAGAGGGCCTACTATCATGGTGAAGTGCAATGGCTATGCATGATTTGGTTAGTTTTAAAATTTTATAGCCAAATCATTGTAGGGCAATTCCAGCATTGTGAGTGTGACATTTAAACTCGCTGGCAAAAGCAATGCTTCTGCATGTACAAGCTCTGGCAATGAGTCAGTCTGCACATCATTTTGTTTAAATATAGACAAATCCTCAAAACTGATATTCATTTACATGTTAAGTATATAGCACTTTATCAGCATTATGAAACAGACTTCGGAATGGAATTGCCCAGTAAATATTGAAAAAGTCAAAAACGGGGTCAAAAAACATTTTACTGTAGTGCTATACTGTAGTATTCTGGCATTACCCCAAGTACACCTTTAAAGCCAAATCCCCCTAGACAAACACAAAAGCAGTGAGCACCAGTGTGAGGATATGCTGTCCTGTGTGAGTAGAGGTGACACTGCTCCACCCTTGTGAGAAGATGCCCGCAGTGATCTGCTCATCACAGGGGTGGAATATCGGACCCAGGGCTCACATTTCATGAGCAAGTCTCAAGTGTGGAACCCAAAACCACGTCCTAAGCACGTGAGAAGCTTTGGGTCTGGGTCGGGCACATATGGGTATGCTTTGTACTTGGGCCTCTGTGTCTGTAATCTGAAGGTTACCGGTTCGAGTCTTGTCCTCTCTAGAACAGTCACATGTCCTTTGGGGCCCTTGAGCAAGGCTCTTAACCCCCCAAAAATGCTCCGAGGCTGCTGGATAAGTGGCATAGCTTCATCTCCAACGTGCATTTTCAGGGTTAATTTCCTGTGTGGGGAGGGCCAGTCAGGTCCTGCAGAGGCTTTGCTGATGAAGCAGTCGCCTTCCCCGAGGGCTGGCCGGCCATTGCTGAGCTCAGCGTTCTCTGTTCTCAGCTCCCTGCTCACTTCTGCTTCGCCCCCCCCCCCCCCCCCCCGACATGGTTAAGCACAAGTAAACGCGTCAAGCCTTCCCCTTCATTCTGAGTCCAGGAATCATGTAGACGCCCTGCCCCAAGTCTTTGAAGCCGCCGAACAAGGGGGTTTCAGAATTTCCTAAAGCGGGACCCCCCCCCCCCCCCCCTTCCCAAAATGCCCCGAGCAAAGCTGATGACCCCATAGCATTAATGCCTGGCTTGGATGTTTTCTTGCTGCATAAGCCAAATGGTTACAAATGGTTAAACTCACATTTTGGCAGTTTTATCAACCATATGTTTCACAGAGCCCAGTGTGGGGAAAAGTTGTAGATGGATTGATGTAGATGCTTGGGTGTAAGCAGATGGGTAGATAAGCCAGAAAGAAATTGCAGGTTTACAGTGGCATGATGCACACATTTAGAAAAGACATTTATACATTAATAGACAGTAACGGCAGCAGACGACAAACGCTAATGTTGCAAAGAATCACCGAGATCCTGCAGCAGCCTACAGTGAAGAACAGTGAAGTTGCGTATCTGAGGATATGTATCCCAGGGTGCCTTCTGCCCATTGTGTGATCTGCTCTTGCGTTAAAAGCCATTTCTATGCAGATCTCAGTGCAGATGTGCTTGAGGTCACTATTTTACCTGTGGGTGGCGGCGGTGTTGGTGTGGTTAATTGGTAACAAAAGACTAATCCCCTTTTGGCACGTCAGGGTGTAAATTGGCAGCAGACGGATGCGGTTCAGAAACCAACAGTGATCATGTGTGTGTCACGTGATTCCCGTGTTAACCAGAATCGTGACCTCAGGAATGATCAGATTTGCTGAAGCTCAGATGCGGAGTCGAGCATGAATTGGGTTTCCTGCCCTCTGCAGCACAAGTGGATGTGCTGACGGCTGCCCTCCGGGTCGCGGCGCTGGACTGCCACCTGGCAGGGGTGGTGCCAGAGCTCCGGGACGCTGCCCGAGGCCGCGGCGGCCCCTTCGGCGCCCACGCCGTGCCTTTGATCACAGACGCCGCCGACATCCAGGTGATGGCCGCTTCCCGCTCTCTCTCCCCTGCCACTTCGGCTTCCGGGCCTGACGTGCATTTCCACCGTTCAGAACCACGAGCCGACTCTCACGATCCGGCACAGCGACGACTCCGAGCTCAGCGACAGCCCGAGTCCCGAGGAGAAGAAGTCTAAGCGGCAGGTTAGTATGGGGCTAGACTGGTCTGCTGCTGCTTGATTCTCAGCTAAGGGATTGTTGGGAGCCTGGGCAAGGTATTGGCCAACTAAGCAGTTGCGTAGGACTTGGGTGGCCGCCAGTGTCGCCCCCCCCCCTTCCCCCAATCTGATCAGCCTGTCATAATTGAAAGGAAGATGACAAATGACTTCTACGTCAGTCATATTTTTTTAGGGCCCCTGAAAAGCATCTCTTAACAGAGCCGATCGATAAGTCTTGGTCGAATTACACCAACACTGCAGAGTAGTTAATTTATCGGGAAACCAAAATGTTCCCAAACCACTTCTGACTGGATGATCAGCCAGCTCACAATAGCCATTATCGAGATTTTGTTGTTCAACATTTTCCTGTGAATTTAAGTTCCGATCATGTCAATAAAATGTGTTTGTTTATCTCATTGTTTACTGAACCAGAAGTGAATGTGTCCTAGGGCTGAACGTGATCCCTGGGGATCATATCACAATTTTTCTGATATATATTGCGATTCAATTTGTGATATAATTTATTATTGTTTTTAAAGTCAAGCCTCAGTTCCATATTGTGTGTAATGATATTTTTCAAACATGACACAGCATTACCACATGAGATACTATCCGAATATTAACTGGTCTATATTCTAGTGCCAGGATGAGAACGTAAAGATATGAATTGCTTCCCACCTGTATATATGACTTTAAACTGCTCTGTTCTCTGTTATCACAAAAGCTGTGAAGGTATTAAGTTAAAGTTATAAAAATAAATCAGTACAAGTAAGAAGAGAAACAGTGACCTTGCAGCTACTGCTGCTTGGACCCCTAATAATTGGACCTTTCTGTAAACAATCTCTGACCACGAAACACGTAGGTGATTCGCTTACAGCTCGGCAGTGGAATCAATATTTTTTTGCACCCCAATTATAACGTTTACCTTGGGTGTCATGTTTGCTGTTTGTGGGCGTATGCGCAGTCGCCTTGGGCCACTTCTGATTGGCAAGCATGACTGGCACGCGAGTATGACACATCTGATTGGCAAGAATGACTGTCACACAAGTAGGATGTCATGAATTGATAGAACTATTCTCACGACAGTGCGAATAAACCCTGGGGCAGACGTGCTGTGTAATGCATACCCTAAATTGCAGCGTTTGTGATGGGCTAATCCTGTTGTTTCTAATCCCAATTTCAATAAATCTTTCAGCCCTAACATCTACCATTCAGCGCTACTGGTAACTGAGTACTGTGAGCTTATGCCGCTTTTTATACCATGAGCTTTGTCCTTTTTACACTCACCTTGCACCTCCAATCCCCCTAGGACGTGGTACCTCAAGCCCTACTGGACCAGTACCTGTCCATGACCGACCCGTCACGTGCTCAGACTGTTGACATGGAGATCGCCAAGCACTGCGCCTACAGCCTGCCAGGGGTTGCCCTCACCCTGGGCCGGCAGAACTGGCACTGCCTCCGGGACACCTATGAGACGCTGGCCTCGGACATGCAGGTGCGCTGGGTCATGTGATCGTCCTAGCTGGTCATGTGATCATCCCAGCCCTCACTAACTGGCTAAAGACCTGTCTGTCTCTCAAGTTTTTTTTGGTGCAAATTATAAGCAAATTTGCACGAAAGTTAAGTTTATGAAGTTACTTTTATTAGTATTTTTTTTAAGTTTATTAAGTTACTTTTTCATCCTGTGAAATTTTAAGATCTTTGTCTCATACTTCAACATGGAGCAGGCTTTTGACAACTGAGTATCTCTATAAGAACTAATTATTTTTATGTCCTTCAGTTGTACTAATTCACAAATTGTTTCCAATTCTGTTTTCGCAATTGCAGTCTTCTAAATACGCAAACCTCAGATCAATGGAAACGCCTCTAGCAGCAGCAGCCTCCTTGGCTCTCTGCTGCCACTCGTGTTCCAGCACATTCCAGTTCTCTCACCCCCTCCTTCCCGCAGTGGAAGGTGCGCCGGACGCTGGCCTTCTCCATCCACGAGCTGGCCTTGATCCTTGGAGACCAGCTGACGGCTGCGGACCTGGTGCCCATCTTCAATAGCTTCCTCAAGGACCTGGACGAGGTGCGGATAGGGGTCCTCAAGCACCTCTACGACTTCCTCAAGGTATTCCCATTTTTTAATTTTTTTTTGCTGATTCTTCCAGAAGTGACATATTAGCACATGAGATACCACCTATCCAATAAAAGTTGAATTTAAAATAGCTAAAATGCAGTTAAACCTGAGTTTCTAGACAAGTAGTTAATTATCAAAATTTAAGTCTGTGCTTTGGAATTTGAATGGAATCTGTTTGTGGTGAACCTTGATGGCACTTTTGGCCTGATTGGTCACATGACATGGCCAACTCCCAATCACATGACCACGTCTCTTCCCCCCTCCCGCAGCTGCTGCACCAAGACACCCGCCGCAAGTACCTGTACCAGCTGCAGGAGTTCCTGGTCACGGATAACAGCAGGAACTGGCGTTTCAGATCAGAGCTCGCCGAGTAGGCTTTTCCGCCATGCCATGCCCCCCCCCCCCCACCCAGTCATATGCTATTCTCTCACATGCTCCTCACCTCACATCTCAGCTCTGTGTGGGTTTCCCCAGCATCCATGTGTATGGCCCAATGCCCAGTCTACTCTTAGTTGATGGTAATCCACCCCCCCCCTCTCTGGGGTCTTTCAGGCAGTTGGTCTTGTTGCTGGAGCTATACAGCGGTCAGGATGTCTACGACTACTTGCGCCCCCTGGCTTTCAGCTTGTGCACTGACAGAGTCTCCTCTGTGCGGTGGATTGCCTACAAACTGGTACGTCACACTAGTCTGTTTATCTTAATTCAGGTAGAGATGTTTGTTTCGGCTTAATTTTGTGCCTCAACTCTAATTCTGTTCATCCTTAAACTGCCACGCCCCCTGCAGGTGAGTGAGATTATCAGGAAGCTGTCTTCTGACCCACCCCTGGTGGCTGACTTCATGGTGGAGCTGGTCGACAAGTTCTGCCACTCGCCGAAGTGGTCGGGGCGCCAGGCCTTTGCCTCTGTGTGTCAGGTGAGGTTTTCCTTCCTCTTGACAACCTTCTGGGCAAAACGAGGCTGTGAAAGACAATCTCCCCTTCCCCCGGCTCCAAAACGGCTGCCTGAATTTCAACCTAATGAGAACCAGCTGAGCAGACAGACTAGACCCTCTACAAGACACTGGCCTCCGACATACACTATTGCTGGGGTCATGTGATTTTTCCCTGTAGGTCATGTGATCATGTCAGGCTTCACTAACTGGAACCAGTTATGACACTCTGTCATGCACTTTTGTTAGCTCTGGATTCTCGGCCTGCTTCCTGACCCAAAAGGGTTGTTTCCAGTTAATTTTCGGGCAAATTACAAATTTTCTACAAGCCAACAAAATTGAATTGAAAATGTGTTTTCTCTTAATAGATGTCATGTGGATAATTCTTGTCATTTATCATACCATGGAATTGAGATCTATCCATCCTCATACTTCAACATGGACTTTCCATGACATGGTATCTCTAGAAGAAATCATTTTGTGTTCTACCTATCTGCTAAGCCAGGTCCACAGAAACCCCAGACCAGTATACATTTTTGCTCCCTCCCAGCTCAGGTATTCGGTGCTTTTTCTTGACTGGGACCTGGGTGGGTGCACAATTGTGGTCTGTGGGTCCCTGAGGACAGGGTCACGGCCATCTTTGTGCTCTGAACCTCATCGCTTGTTTGCTGATCCCACATCATGACGAGGGTGGAGGAATTTTAGCTTGATGGGTTTTGCAAATCCCTCCCCAAACAAGGCTGCAGTCAGATCAAGTGTGTTACTTCATCTGTTTTTCAAACTGACCTAATTCATTACTACTTTCAGAAGTAATTAATGAGCTTGTAGTGTTCTGAGATCGGTTCAGTCACATGAACAAGGGTTTCTCTTCAATAATGGTATTAATGCCTCTTTTATTCTCCCTCCCTGAGTGGGGGGCTCTGCCCCCCTTCCCAGTGAAGCTCACATTCATTATCCCCTTGCCTGCTGGACATGGGCTTTGGCTAGCAAGTCAGGATCTGTTCCCGGCATGCCCTCGGCTCTCTGCCCACTCCTTCCACGTCTCTGGGGGTGTGGCCCCAGTTTCTCGATTGTTTGTGATTTTCTCGTAGCATGGCTTCCCTTGCCATCTCGTGTGTATGTGTACAGTGACGTACACGTTGAGTGCGGCTCAGCGACGTCTGCCCTCCCTAACCCCCCACCTGGGTCCCCGTGCAGCTGGTCATCGAGGACGACTGCGTCTCCCTGGAGCAGTTCTCCGAGCACCTGCTGGCCCCGCTGCTCCAGCTGGCGTCCGACCCGGTACCCAACGTCCGGGTTCTTCTGGCCAAGACCATCCGGCAGAGCCTGCTGGAGAGGGGTGAGGGGGGGGTCTCGCCGGAGGGGGGGGGGGGGTTGCGGATTAGCGACTGTGGTGGCTGCCTTTCATCGCCGTGGCCTATACCACTTTGCTTAGTCTCGTGTAGTTTTACCAGCTGCATCTATTGTGATGAGACGGTGAGGGTGGTGTGTGAATCAAATGTAAATAACTGGATCTGAAAATCATTTAGGCTCAACTTCCATCCTAAAGTGGATGAAATGAGCATTTTGTAGCTGTTCGAATTTAGTAGTTGAGAAATTTTTTGGGTGCCATGCAGTGGCGGGGCAGGCGGGGGCCACTGCCCCTGGGACAGGCCCTCCCCTGGATCGTAGAGGGCCCTCCCCCCAGCCAAAAGAGGACCCTCTCATATCCTCCTGAGACCCAAGGAAAGTGTCCTTCAATTTTAGGTTATTTGTCTTTGGGGGAAATAAGACATCTTACAATTTAGATTTTTTCAAATGTGTTTTTATTTTTAATTTCACTGCATGTCCTCTTTAGTGTACAACAGGAATAAACACGTTTCCTTACATCAGTGAAAAGATAGATGCAAAAACAAAATGTCCACTACAATGGACATAAATTAATGGGTGGGGTATCAGGAGGATATACTAAATACACACAGTTGTACTAATATAATTTCTCTAAAGCTCTTGACAGCTGTAATACATTATTTACCTTTTAACTGTGACTTGCGATTTTATATTTGTCATTTTTTGAATACATTCTTATTATGGTGGGTGTATGGTGTAATTTTTAATTTTTAGAAAAAATCTATAAAATCCCTACAACAAACTTAAAATATAATACACAGTAATGTTTTGAAGTCAAACTAAGCTGTTCCTTTTGTATTTAATGGTTTTCCGTTTGAGGAATTTGCAAAAAACTGCACTGCATGATGGGTAGGATCTAAAGGCTGCCTAACGTCCCTGCCCGTCTCACGACTGTATATAGCCGATTATATGTCGTGGGCCCTTTAAATTTGTTTGCAATTTCGCCAGGTAAACTGCGTTCTGTTAGACTACATATTTTGGGATGTTTTATTGTAGTCTTTGTAAATATGTATATAGTTTAGCCTAACCCAGCCACTTAAGGGAGCAAGCCAGCTCAGCTAGGTGCCGGTCCCAAGCCCGGATTAATGGGGATTGGCGCCAAGAAATAGAATTTCTTCACTGCATCACTGATGTCAAAATGTGGGAAATATGTGGTTGTATAAATAAATGCGTAAAAGTAGGTTAATGTCTAAATTGTTCTGTCTAAATCATACAAAAAGTTAGGCTATATGACATTTGAATGGGCTGTACCCGGAGGCATGGATGCATTATGAGAATGAGAAAGACGGTGCGTGCACACTAATTTAACCTATACCCTATTCACTTAGACAATACACTGTAATTTTTGCAACAGAAATGGATGAGATGGGCAGGCAGTTGGAGGTGAAATTTTTGTCCTTGGTAAAACTCTGACGGTCTCCACACTGGTAACAACGTTGTTTTCTAGGCATAGCCAAACAAATGTTCTCCTGTCTAGAAAACGCAATTTAGCCACTAAAACTTTAGTTTTTGTGAGGGACAGTCCAATTCTCTCAAGTTTTTGGTGTTCTTGCACCCACACTTTAAAACTCATTTCAGCGCTGCCACATATACGTATGCAGGCGGGAGGGGGGGCCCGATCTGTGTTTGGCCCCGGGACCTTGTGTGCACTTCTGCCACTGTTACTATGGCTCTGGATGCCTTGTTGACCGTCGGTTTTTCATGGCCTGTTGGAGCCAGGATGTGTTCCTTATGCCACCTCTTCTTCTACCCCCCCCCCCCCCCCCAGAATACTTCCTGCATTCTGCCAACTCCCACCAGGAGGCACTAGAACAGGCCCTGGTAGCCCTGCAGACAGACCTGGACAAGGACGTCAAGTACTTCGCCAGCGTACACCCAGGGAGCACACGCATCAGCGAGGATGCCATGAGCACGGCATCCTCCACATACTGAGTGTGCTCCCCCCCCCCCCCTGGCCCCGCCCTGCCCTGGAAAGGAGGCGGGGCATCTCTACCACAGGCACTACAAGCTTACAAAAGCCACACGAGTTGACCTTCTTGAGACTCTTACCCCTCCCCCAGCATCCTCTCCATTCTACAAAGGCCTGTCTTTGTGCTCTGACTTGCCACTGAAGCCTTAAAAACGTCTTCCGTAAAGAAAAAACGAAAAAAAAAAAAATACTTGAATGTCCAGAACGGGCTCTTTTGAAAAGAAACTCCGCTGAGTGTCACTTTTTAAAATGGACTGTCCCTCCAATCAGCCGGAGGCAGCATCATGAAGCTTTATGGAAACGCATCGGCCCAGCCAAAAGTTTGTGGGGCTCGTTTTAATAGAAATGGGGCGTAAATGATGGACGTGGCGTGTAGCTCACGTCTGCCGGGTGCGATCTAAGGGCTCTGGTGTTTTTAACGTCTAGTGCAGCACATTGTTGTACCCAGGAACCCCTACCCCTGCTCTCAGGGGGTCTTGTTAACAGGAACAATTTTGTTTGTTTTTTATTTTTCCTTTTTTAAAATATTGTCAGTTGTGCTGGCCATTTCAGGCCGTGACCAGGCAAGGCAGCCGACGGCACGATGAAGCACATTGCTGAAGTCGGGTGTTTTAAACTTGAGAATAAAATTCTGCACATTTTTCCTGTCCTCCTGCTTTTTCTTATCCTGTACATATAATCTTTAGCAAAAAATTCCACTTTGATCTACAGTCGTGTTTAGTATTGTTATATCAGTTTGTCCCCTATATGTCCAAAATAAAAGAAAATGCAAAACAGCGCTTGGAGACTGTGTGGATGAAATGGGACTTTCCTCTGGGAATCCATGAAGTTACTGAAATCATTTGCGCGTTTGAGGGGTGGGGGGATCTCTTCTCATTTGAATATTTTTGGTGGCCCTTGGGGCCTTGTATTTATCAGGGAATTTCTATTGTCCATATGGAGAAGTCTAATGCTGGATTTTGTTCTCGTGAAGAATGGTCTAAGACGCCAAAATCCTTCCCCTAGTCATTAATGATCTGGTTCTAAGGAAGGGGGTGGTGCTTCCTGTTTGTTTATAGCTGAAACGGAACATCAGCCTTTGCCCTTGGTTTGCACACAGTGTGTGAAATGTGCAACAATCTGTCCTGGTTTGTGTGCAGAAGAGTGCCCCCTGCTGGTGGTGTATGCACCATTTTGTCCTTACTGGAACAATAGATAGAGCAGCAGCCAGAGACCCCACTGGTGTTCAAGTAACTTGTTGAAGCCTCGTGAAGAGGAAATTTTACATGCATATTGTTGTGAAATTATATTTAATGAACCGTCAGATACCAAAGACTCATCTCTGGCTTAGGAGCTATATTACCAGCTGTTTCTATGCCTTGACATGACAATAATAGGTTAAGGACATCCTTGGTGTGCAGGCCCCACCCCTGTAGTGTGGTAGCCATGACGACAGTGGTTGTTTATAGCGATGGGGAACGTGGCCCGTAGATTCTGGTGGCTTTAGTTGCTGGGCTCCGCGGTGGTCTGTCTGTTTCTGGCCGGTGGGGGAGGGTCGGGGCCGGGGGTGGGGGTCCTGGTTGCCGCTGCTGCTCACTGCGCAGGAGGCGCAGCTGGACACGTAGCTCGATGATGGCCTCCTGCTCCTCATGGATGGCCTGCGTCAGGTGGGTGTTCTTCAGCTGCCGTAAAGAGCGAGACGTGTTCCTGTTATATGCCTCCGTAGCTATTCCTGACCTATTACCATAGTTTTACATTATTTGGGAACATATTTGAAGTAGCATAAGAGCTGGGAAAAAACGACCAAAAACAACATATCGTTTTGTGATGCTGTTATCTGTAGACTTGCATCTAGGTTATGTTCCAAAACTAAGGACGCAAGTCAATCTGGACATGTCTCCGTTATTGTAGGAGAAAAGTCAAATATACTTTATAACAAAAGATGCAACATCAGACACATTTAACTAAACCTCTATGGTGGCAGCGCGACTGGTTTGTTTTGATTCTTGCCACATGCTGCACTCGTGATAAAACATGTTCACCAACATCCACTGCATCTGTATGTTAAGTCTCTCGCGAGGGCATTGATTGACAGTAGAGACGTGTCCTTACCAATACTGTGGGAGTGACCATGTGTGTTTAGGGGGTCGGGGGGGGGGGGGAGGCGTTTGGGGCTGTTTGGTCCCTTTCAATGGAGAAGCCAAACCTACGCCATTGGTCTCTGGAAACATTGTACTAAAGGTTCTTATGGGACATGCGTCTGATGAGACGTTACTCGATAGGCTGGGGGTCGACACTCTTATCCAGAAAGAGCCGGGGTGTGTGCGGGTTTTCGCTGCAGCTCCCTAATTAAATTACTAACTAGAGGACTGATTGGTTGAAGTGTCCTCATGCCTGGGTTTGAACAGCTGATCTGAAGGATATCCCAAAAACCTGCATAGATACTGGCCCTTAGGCCCGAAGTTGATGTATGCGAATCTGCCTTCACCTCCAGTTCCTCATTCTGCTTCTGCAAGTCCTCCAGAATGTCCCTCAGCTCCTCCTCATCCTCGCTTTCACTGTCGCTGTCGGAGGAGCATTCCTCCGTCTCGCAGCGCCCAGGCTGTCGGCTTTGGGGGGGGGGGGGGGTAAGGGGAGGACCGTAAGGCGAAATACTGCAGTTTAGGTGAACAGTGTTTATGCAGGTCTACAATCTTCCATTAATTAACAGGTTCTATCGTGTTTGTGCCATGTTTAAATGAGGTATCAATAGCTGATACAGATGAACGAGGCCTAAAGAAAACTTACTCCCTGTTACATTAGTTGCTCTTATATAAAGTCAATGCTTAATTTGTACATTACAAATTACCAGATCAAAAAGAATAAATATGAGGCGCAACGAACAAAGGTGACCATACGACCTCAGCTTTCCAGGAACACACAAACAAAGAGGGCCTCCTATAAACATAAAGAATGTTGCAAATCTATGCACAAAAGCCAGCAGAGTAGGGTGAATAATTACCCCTGACACATGAAGAATCATTTAGTTGGCTTTACACAAGCTACTCATATAAACTATCAAACTATTAAATATACCTTTTATGTTAAAATGCAAATATCTATATATATATATATATATATGTAAAAGCACATCTGAGTTTCTGATGTGCTGACAGAAAAGTTTCAGAAATATATACATAAAAATAATGTCGTTGGACACTTGAATTCTTTGACATTACTGACCCTGACAAAGGCATTTAGACACCGAAACGTTGGTCTAATGAAATCTGCGTCTAAGTCTGTGTGCAATGTTTTTTAAAAAAAAAGACATTTCTCACATGATTCCAAATATTATGACTATTGAAGGATATGTACACACGTTGAATTCATCTTCCACAGGAAAAGAAAAATGTAGATCACTCAGCATTTTTAATCCACAGAAGAGTGCATAACTTTTTAAATCTATCTCTGTTCGATTGCAGACTGAAGTGCGCGGTTTGAGACGTGGGGGGCTTTCGCCTTGTACCGCTAGACATTACGCGTATCTCTCCTTTACATGTGGCAACTGCGCTGTCGGTGTGGGATGCTCTCGACAGCCTGGTTTTGCGTTTTAATGTGGATGGAGATTTTCGGTAAGAACAAAGGTGAAATGTACATGTGGCCTTGGTCTTCATAAGCTTGCATGCACTCGATTTCACATTCAGATAAATGCTGGATTGCTTGAACTAAATACTGTAATGCATATATTGCAGATATGGCATTTTCTGGAACAGGATCTGGCTCAAATAAGAACTATCTAAAGTGACGTGTTTTTTTTTTTTTTCTTTCGAGAAAGCAGCATCAGGCTGGCCCTGCAGCAATTTGGGATTAAGGGCCTTTGCTCAAGACCCCAGCAGTGACATCATTTTGCTGACCCTGGGATTTGAACTGGCAACCTTTTGATCCCAGGTACAGCATTCTAATCTGCTGAGCCACACCCCAACAGCACAGACATGTAGTCCATTAGCAAACCCGCGTGGAGTTACCCCTGTGTAAATATGCAGCGTACCTCTGCAGGTCCGCTATCTCAGCCCGCAGTCGTTCGATCTCCTCCTTCTCCGTGGCGATCTGCCTGCGGAGGCCCTGCTCCAGTGCCAGCAGCTCCTCCTGCTCTGTCAGGATCTCGTTCTCCTGCAGGGGGTGCAAGCGCCCACACACGTACAGGGGTATTTTTTTAAAACGTCCAGGCTGAAGATTTTCAGAAACTCTGTTTTCAGTGTCTACGTGTAGACAGGGAGTTTTTGGCTTGCAACATCAGATTGTGTGCCATTGCTGACTTTGTTGGATGTCAGAGTACGCGCAGTTCGCCGTCTACATTAGCTGTTTAATGGTCTAGCGCAGGGGTCACCAACCTTTTTGAAACTGAGAGCTACTTCACGGGTACTGAGCCATACGAAGGGCTACCAGTTTGAAACACCCTCCTAAACGTATCTAAACGTTATGTATAATAAACATGCTTTAAATGCTTCATTTAAAAAAACCTCAGAACTCAAATTTAATCCGTTCAGAACTCCGGATCGAATCCTAAAAAGTTCAAGTTCTGATCGAATTTTCCCCATAAGAAATAATGGAAGACAAATTAATTGGTTCCCGGCCCCAAAAAATTACACCTAAAAGTTTTTTTATTTTTATTTTAGCATTTCAACACAAAATGAACTGGATAAAACAAGAAGAGCATATACTGTACTAAACACATCTAAGCACATTTAATAAAAACAGTAATTTGTAAAGTAAGAAAATAAATGTATCCAAACAATGTGTCCTGTCCCGACCGTCCGCTCCTTCCGTGTGCCACGCCCCCTCGTTAACCCCGTGTGGAATCCCCGTGTGATCAGCTGTTTCTGGTTGTTTTAATTAGCCCTCTGTATTTGTCCGCGTTTCAGTTTGTTTCCGCAGTCTGGTCATTGTATTGTCCGTCTGCGTTTTGCCTGCCTTACCTGTAATTAAACCCCGTATTCCCCGATACCCTGATGTCTGCGTCTTTGTCTCCGTTCCGTCCCCGCTCAGCACAACAATATTATTATAATTAAATGTATTAACTATTTATTATTAATATTAAAATAATGAATAAGAAATCTTTATTTCTAAATGTATTTTATTATATAATAATAATTACTGTTACTGTCTATCATTGTCTAAATATATTTTTACTGTCTAAATATATGTATTCAGCTTGTGTAAACATGCACGATGCTATCATAGGTAATGCGAGGCTGAGACTGAAGCATTACCCTTTGTTTCCGCTGAGAGACGTGCCGCGTGACTCATTTCCCTGCGTGTACAAGTTATCTTAGGTCAGCATTTACGGTTTGACTTCTGAGATTCCGATCGAGCTCTAAGTAAAAATTTTTCGAACTGGTTGGTTCGACCTTTAAGAAATTCGAGTTCTAATGATTTCGAGAACTGAGGTACCACTTTTCATCTATATAAATGCAAATGTGATTAAAGAAGAATAGCAATAAGATAAGATTAAATTTTAGAGGCTGCTCACTGGTGAATTGTGCTATTTTTAGACCAGGTCCGCGGGCAACTCATGTGGTCCTTAGGGGCATCCGGGTGCCCGTGGACACCATGTTGGTGACCCCTGGTCTAGTGGAACTGGCAATAAGCCTTTTAATTGGCCAACATGACTTTACCTGTTGCTTTGGTATGCCCTTGGTATGCCCTTGGTATGCCCTTGGTATGCCCTTGACTGCACTTTAGCTTTTTCATGTGGGTGAAGGTTTTTTTTTTTTTTTTTTTAATAACTGAGGAGGAAAAACACAGTTTTTAAAGAATACCCATGTATGTGTGGACAAGGCCTTAGTTTCTTTATAAGATCTAACTACTATGCTACAGAACTGAATCGGCTGTATTCTTTGGTCTACATGTCCATCTGTTGCAGTTTCTATCGTTAATGTCAGTCCAGCGCATCCTTAGCAGATGTCCTGTTTTAATACACAGACCAGTTGCTCATCCCCATTAATCAATTTAATTAGTCGTGCAAAACACTCTGATAAACGCATGCATTTTGTCTGTGGATGCTTTCACCCACGAACACACACAAACTATAATTCCTGTGTTCCCTTTTGCTTTGCAATGTCTTATCTTTTATTGCACCGCTGTTTGCCCTGTATTTCACTGCTGTTTGCCCTGTATTTCACTGCTGTTTGCCCTGTAGTTCACAGCTGTTTGCCCTGTATTTCACTGCTGTTTGCCCTGTAGTTCACAGCTGTTTGCCCTGTAGTTTACAGCTGTTTGCCCTGTATTTCACTGCTGTTTGCCCTGTAGTTCACAGCTGTTTGCCCTGTAGTTCACAGCTGTTTGCCCTGTATTTCACTGCTGTTTGCCCTGTAGTTCACAGCTGTTTGCCCTGTAGTTCACAGCTGTTTGCCCTGTATTACACTGTTGTTCTGTCCTGCATTGCACTGTTGTTCTGACTTATTGTCTCCGCCCCCCCCCCACCCCCATGCACCTGTCTCCTCTCCTGCAACTGTGGAATTTGCTGTGTTCCTCAGAACACGTGTAGCAATATAACTTGAAATGTGAAACAAAGGTCAGAGATCACTGTGCTTGAATGAGTCTAAGGGAGCGGATTCTCTGAGCTGGAAGCATGTGATTAGAGGGGTGGTCATCTTGCTAAGCAGAGCAGGTTGATATCATACCTACTGTATTACCCAGGGGCAACATTGGTGTCCCCCTCCCCAGATGTTTCACAAACTAAATAAATTGCTACCACATCCGGGTAGAAGATCATAGCTAGCTAGCTGGTTGTAGAACACGCTGCTTCAGCATCTCCTAAATAAGGAATGTATTTATTTAACAGGGGGTCTCATGCAAATGCCTGGCTTGAGTGGTGGTAAACGCTACTGTTGTAAACCATCTACCGCAATGTGGCAAAACGTGGGCAGCGGATTGTAAAACACAGTGAGCATCACAAATAACCACCAGGGTTAGTAATTCCATACCTGGGCCAACAGGGTGTTGATCACCTCGTTCTCCGATGTTTCCTCCTTGGACAAGTCTTCTGAGGGCTGACAGCTGAGCTCCTTGACATCCTCGCCCTCACGCTCCTGGATTTATGGAGAAGGTTATCGGTTATTAGCTCAGATCCTTCTACATCACACTACAACATCTGGTAACAAGAAGAGCCAAAACCGTGGTTGTGTACAGGGCCAGCAGTAAAACTTCAATCAGAATATCAATGCTGGCAGTTAGAGCTCCGAAACAAATGCAAAACTTCCCAAATACACCAGGAAACAATGTGGAGGAAAACAACAACTAAATCAAGTGATTGTTTTTGGTCATCTATTTAGATTTGTACTTAATGCTTGTTTGAAGTAGGGTGTGTAGATCATTAAATATTATCAGGACTGGCAACTGAAGTTAATATCCATCTGTGTTCTGTAACTGCTTAGCCTATTCAGGGTGGAAGGGATCTGGAGTCTATCCTGGAAGCTACAGGCACAAGGCAGGGAACAACCCAGGATGGGACGCCAACCCATCGCAGGGGACACTCACACACCTACAGGCTGTTTGGCAACTAACCTCAGCATTTTTAGACTGTGGGGGAAACCGGAGTACCCAGAGGAAACCCAGCGACGACACAGGGAGAACATGCAAACTCCACACACGGAGCCATGGTGGAGACTCGAACACATGTCCCAGAGGTGTGAGGCAACATCGCTAACCACTGTGCCACATTGCTTTTTTTTTTTTTTTTTTTTTACCAGTAATGACTCTTTTCACAGTACTTTCACAGAGGGAAATGGTATCCTGTTGTCTTGTGTAATGGTCAGATGAAGCTGATTGGTCCATTACCCTTACAGCCCTACAGTGGATAGGCCGTCCTGCAGTACTTACCTGCTTCTCAGCCTCGCGCAGCTTACGCTTCAGCGCCGTCAGGATGCGCTGCACCTCCCACAGCCGCTCCTCTTTGGATGGGTCCTTTTCCCCGACCTGAAGGTCTTGGTGCAGGCTGTTCAGCAGGAACTCCTGTTCCACGTGAAGACACAGACATTTACTGGAGCGTGAGGGTCGTTTAACAACATAAACTGTACCTTACACCCCGAGACAGTCCACATTTTTGCTCCCTCCCAGCTTCTAACTCACTTGCACCAGGTACTTGGTGTTCTTGATTGACTGGGAGCAGGGAGGGAGCAAAAATGTGGACTGTCTGGGGGTCCCTGAAGACTGGGTTGAGAAACACTGCCTTGTACAGTCTTACGCCTCCCACCCCCCCATGGATCGTAGAACCTTCTACAACAGGGCTCACTCACTGTCACGGTCCTCAAAATTTTTTATCTGTGGGCCAGGTATGAAGCCTCTGTCCCAATCAGAATCTGTAATAATTAATTACTAAACTAACTACCCAGGAGAACTGAAAACATGGCCTGGATTTGGAGGAGCCCTGCTCTAGAGCTTGTTTGCTCCAGGTAGACCTGTCTTCGGATCTCCTCCTCGATGCTGTCCGCAGTGTCGGGTAGGCTGGGCACGGACGCCACGTTGGGCCACCTCAAGGGGCGAACGGCAGGCTTCAGGGACACGGAACCGAAGAGCTCCGGCACGTGGGTGAGGAAGACGTAGAGGACGCGGTTCCCGATCTGTGGGGATGGGAGCACATGGACCATCGATGGAGGAGGCGCTGCTCTGCTCAGTCCTGAACCTCATACAGTGCTCACGCCTTTTTCTTAAAGTCATACATCCATCCATCCATTTTCCGAAACACATTTAAAAAATGTTGTGTCTAAATAATAGTAAATAGCCCATCAGAGGCAGCAGAATCATAGAGGTAGAGGAGGTAGAACCTCTGCTGTTTTTGAGGTTAAATTATGAAACAACTCATTGCCATCATTTTGTCATTTAAAGACACATTTCTCTCTTCAGAAAAAAAAATCACCATTTTAATGCTGTAATATTGTCTTGTTAGCTCCTCAATTTTATTAGTCACTAGCTGCTAATGCACCTGTTAGCAATGTAATTTCCTTTTCTGAATTAACGGTTTTAATTATTAAGGAATACAAAATTATATACATTTAGGCCTCTAAGCATTCTGGGTTTTTTTTTTTTTTTTTTTTACATATTTTCTAAAATTAAATATAAATGTGGGTAAATGTGAGGAGCCTTTAGTATGAAATGTCTTTCTCAAAATAACAGGCACCCTGCCTTAGAATATGCTTCAGTGCTTTTTAGTTTATTGCCAAATAGTTTGAATTAAAACCAAGAAGGCCTGTTTATTGAAGAACCAACCGTATAACGAATAAACGGTAACAATGCGAGAGAATGCACATAAAAACGGAAATTAACCAAACACTCTGTTAAACCACAACAAATGGCTTCCAAGGAGGAAATAAGAGTGAAATGTCATTCTAACTGCCTGTAAAATGCCAGACTTCAAGCTAAGGTTCCAGATGCTGTAAATCATTTTCAGGTCAATGTTTTGAGGCTGAAATGGCACTGAGTCCTCTGTGACACTGTGAGTCAATAACCAAATTCTCATCAGAATTTAATAAGAGCTGTTTTTTTTACTATTATTAAAAAAATATTCTTGCCACCCTGTGCCTCACACAGGCTATCCACCCCTCCTTCCAGGCCTGACCTTCACCGTAGGGTTGAGGACGATGGAGATGTTCTGGATGTTCATTTTGGTGTCTGCCTCCCTGCTGATGATATGCTCCATGTGGGTGAAGAGCCAGGCCAGCAGCAGGCAGCTAGGGGGCGCCACCAGTGCCAGAAGCCTCCGGAACTCGTGCACCGTCTCGGCCTGGGTGCTGTGGTCACACGCCTCCTCGAAGCACGGGGCCAGGTCCTGTCCCAGGAGATGCTCTGGAAGCTCCCGCAGATACTGCTTCAGAAGGCTGGCCACCGTGTGGGGGTCCTGCTCCCCCAGGCGGGGGGGTGCTCCCCGGTCGTATGCAGCCTTCAGCTCCTCGATCTTTGACTTCACCCCTAAGAGTGCATTTTGATGGGGGGGAGGGGGGTTACTACACCATGCATCAGAAGCCAAAGTGTCATTTCTTTGGAAATTGTCCTCAATACCATAGAACAGGGGTGGGCAATATTATCCGCAAAGGGCCGGTGTGTATGCGGGTTTTCGCTGCAACTCCCTAATTAGATTACTAATTAGAGGACTGATTGGCTGAAGAGTCCTCACACCTGGGTTTGAACAGCTGACCTAAAGGTTATCCCAAAAACCTGCACACACACCGGCCCTTTGCAGATTAGATTGGCCACCCCTGCCATAGAATAATCAGACTAGTCGTCCTAGACGATCCCGATGCTCGTTATGAAACATACATTTCATGAGTCTAGTACAGGAGCCTCGTTCCCTCAGGGACATGGGTTTGATTCCTGCCTTGGCTATCTCTTGCACCTCCCTGTTTGTGCTTGAATTTCCTTCCATGGTCCAGAAACAACATACTGTTAGCTGAACTGGCAACTCTAATTATAGAGATTGCCATGCAACGGACCAGCATCCCATCCAAAGCGCCCCCTGCCTCACTGCCTTGACTTCCCAGCCCCTACATTACCCTGTTCCGCATAACCCTGAAGAATATAGATGAATCAGGCTGGAACGAGTATCACCTTTGTCCAGGTGCATAGCTAGACATTCTGGGCTGCTCAAACTGGAGTGTACATCTTTTTTTTTTTCCTCTTCATATTCAGGGGCCCTAATTAAGTGCTGTGGCCCCTGAATCCGCTAGCATATCCATGCGTCTCTGGGGGCCCCTGAATCCACTAGCGTATCCATGCCTCTCTGGGGGCCCCTGAATCCACTAGCGTATCCATACCTCTCTGACACCCGTGCCTTTGCTGTAGGGCTCACCTGAGACGCGGTAGATGCCTTCACACATGCCGTGGTTCTCGATATGGTCCACACATTCTCTGAAGATGGCCGGCAGCTGGATGCCATCGCAGAGCGCCGTCCGTTTGACCGCCTCGGCCAGCAGCACTCCGAAGACGGGCCCCGGTGTGGGCATCGCCATGAATGCCACCTCCGGCTGGGCACCGGGCTTCTTCTTCTGCTTCTTCTTCTCCTTCCACTGCTTGACCACGTCGGTGGCCGGCGGCTCCTGAGATTCCTTGTCCTCCCTGACCTTCACCTTCAGTTCCTTGTCCTTCTTCTTGGAGAAGCTGGGCTTGCGGAAGACGCGGATGGCTCTGGAACGCTTCATGGCGACGGTGAGACTCGCTCCCCCCCAGCGGCGACCTGGGGGCGACGGAGCGGCACGCGGTCGGAGGGGTGTCTGGATCTGCACCCGAGTGCAGTGGAAGTGCGCAGAGGAGGAGACTGCAATCTCGGAAAAAAACGACAAGAAAAAAAAGAGGTCAGGTTTCAATTAAAGCGCTGCCCCAATTTGCTGCTGGCTTTTTATAAACTGCCCTCTCTGGCTGCGCAGAAATGCAGTGAAGATGCAGCGGTAATCAGGGCACCCTAGACATGCACGCTGCCTCCGCGACACCCTCACTCTAGGCCTAGTTACGCACCACGGGAACAAGTCATGCTGGGAAAAGCCGATTTCCAAGTGCTCACCCCCACCCACAAGGCTCACAGGATTTTGGCAAACTGGAGCCGCATGACTGGTACAGAGCTCATCCAGCCAACACTGATCAGGCCCACCATGCATAATTCCTGGGCCCCCATGACGCACAACCCCTCCTACCTAGGCCCTCTCTGCCCCCCCCCCCCCAAACCTCAGACAAATTCCCCCCAAGAAGGCAGGCCTGATGCTGGTTAGTTAGCCTACTTGTCAAAAGTTTTTGCTTGTGGGTGTATCCTTTCTATTCAGTTAGAAAATATTCAGCTTTTTAAACATTCATTTAAGTGTATGAATATTTATGAGTGATGGCAGAAATTGATTTCAGCACCTGCAGGGTAGTCTTACATGACTAATGACTGACTGATTCAATTTGCTTCCCATTGGATACTTTACTGGTTCCTGTTAAATCAGACCAATCAGTGAGTGGCAGTTTATCAAAATCCCACCCCTTTATCACATCAGTAATTTATGATGCAGCCCTTTCATTAGTGGTTCCTCCCAAATTTCAGCCTTCAGACTTTTGCCCTCCACCCACTCGATCACTACTGACTGTCCCCACATACCGTTTCTGGCTTGTCCAAGCTCCTGCCAAATGATCCCACACACTCAAGACGTGGGCCTTCCGGAAAACTCCGTCACAAGGCTGTCATCTCTGCTCCACAGAAATACAAATGCAGCCTGGAAACATGAAATGTGCACATTGTTCTTTTCCCATCTCCTTTTCCTTGTTACACTTAGATGCTTTGATAAGGAGCAGTAACTAACCCTCCTGGGCCCACCCTTGCAGTTCCGGCCCGTGACCTCTGGGGGGCCGCTGTCCTCGGCGCTCCCCTGCACAGAGCCTGCACCCTGAATGCTGACTCACCCACCGCTGCTCTGGGGCGGCTGACAGTGGCTGAGAAGGATGCTGACTACTCACCTCATTACCAACACGCTTCTCCACAACTTCGGCTGAGGTTTCATCTGCACCCATATCAAGTTAAATTTCAAATCAAGTTAAACTGCAGTTGAAACAGGAACACAGAATTGTAAAAGTTAATAACATGAGAGAAGTGTGAGATTTCTCGAACATTGTTGTATATGTCTATACGTGTAATGATTCTTACAGTTTCAACATGCATTTTAATATGCAGGAACATATGTGATTATACCACTATCAGGCTACCTATTATGTTACACTATTGTGTATCAGTTACCAACCATCCTATCCTGACAGCCCTCATATGTTGTGCCTGTGTTTTCCCCTTTATATGTAAGGGTTTAGGTCCTGGCTCACAAGTTGAGCAACTACGTTGTGGTTAGTGCTGTCATCGCTGGTGGCCGTGGCTTCTTTGTCAACTTAACTGTCTTAGTCTACCTTGTGTATTGCTTAATAAACCTGTACTGAGATCTACTTCCCAGTATTTCTTCACCCGTTTTTGGCCAAATGTGACAACCATATTCAAAATCACTTATATTGTGTGCCTTAGACATTGTAATGTTTAGTCGAACACTAAATGGACTTTACAGCCCTGTCTGTGTGCTGTATATACTCAGTTACAACCACATGATTTGCTATTTGCAAACAATTAGGTGTACTTAATAAAGTGGGATTTGAATGTATTCAAAACAGCATTTATAACAATTCAAGAAAATATATCCCACATTGACCAATAGAGGGCACAATTTGGTAATTTTAAAACATACTCGTTATAAATCTGGGTCAGCTTATTTCATTGACTTGGGTGATCTGCTGTAAGGTTGTCCGTGAGATATGGTCTGTCATGTGAATGTAACTGTTTTATCAGTCTATATGTAACTTCACAATACAATCTATTAAGCGTAAAATCCTGCAAAGGAGCCTACGGGATAGATGTTCACAGTAGGTATACAACTACAGTACTTACAACTAGGAGAAAAATCTGCTACTCAGCCGCCAAAATACGCCAATTTAACAATCAACGCAACTTTGTTTACCAAGGATAAAATTAATATATTCTAAAACAGTAATTTCACGTTTTAATGAATAATGTGTTGAAAAGAAACTTGAAGCAATCCAAGTCAAATACAGCTAATGTGCAAGTTGAGAGGAATGCAGAACAAGGTGTGTCACAGAAGATAATTGGGCTTGTGTTAACAGGTAACAGGCTGAAATCTCATGATGGTAACAACCCCTCACAGTAAAATTCAAAACTTTAATATAAATTTACAAAAAGCTATCAAATTTCAAATCCTTCATCAAATATCTTTCACCTGAAATTCTCAAAAGCTTTATTTCTAAATTCAAAAGTCGTGTATTCAGCCGGGCAACAAGAAAACTCCCAGCCCTCCAACCTGTCGATTGCTGGATTCGGAATATTTTCGGGTTTGGGGTTTTTCTGTGGGTGTGTGTTGAGTAGGTTTGCTATCCGGATGCGTCACTTAAAATATCTAGGAGGTTTTACGTGTTTTGGATTTGATACTCGTTTAAAGTCAAATGCAAGGAACGTTTTTTTTCTCAGAAACGACGCCTAATGTACTTGCGTTTAACGCACCACGGTATCGCATAACTAACAGGAATTAGTACGCGGCTTGTTTTACTAACTCATCATAGCAAATTTAATATTAATTGTGAACACCTGACACGCATTCCTGTAACTAGTTACTACTTGAATCATTGAAAGTTTCGTTGACATACTGAAATCCTTTTTAATTGCGATTAATTACGTAAATAGTTAACTACATTAAAACATTATTACTACTCTGTATCGTTATAAAATGTCACTTGATCCTCGAATCATTTCCTCTGTAAATACCAAAATACAGCTTTCTGTGTCAGTAAGTCACATGCCTAGAAATCGCATGCCAAATAGAGCTATATATAATCGCTATTGTTATTAGCAGCGCCGAATTTGATCGCGCACAAGAACACGTAAACTGGTTGGACAAACTGCCTGTAAAGCTGCATTTGTCCCGCCTCTTTTCTGGCGGACCCTTCCATCAAGCTCGGTTGACGTGTGCGGTTGACCTGATTGGCGCTGTGCCAAGTGAGTGAGCAACCCATGCATCAATCTCAGATACTGCGTCTATTTTTTACATGAAAATATGCAGTAGAAATTTAAACCCACAGCACCATGCCAATCAATTCATAATATAAGCTGAATATTTTAGTATGCCGTTTTTTTTTTCTAAAAACCTTAAAGTTTTCTATTTTATGTGTAACTAATTATATGCGAGTTAACTATAAGGAAAATACGTATATTAGTCAGAAATCATCCATTTATATCCAGGACTCAATTTGTGAATCAATGTATATTTTAAAAAACGCCAATTCATTGAAAGTGCACACTTTTCCCATGTATAGGTCAAATACAGTAAAACGGAGCAGACGTGGACCCGCCTCGCTCCCCGGGCGCACCAAGCGCGGCCACCCTGTAGTGTTTCCCCGGGCCGGGCGCGTGCCCGACGCCACTGCGCACGAGCGCTCAGGAGGCAGGCCGCGCTGTTTTTCTCACTCCGACGGAGCCCGAGCGCGGCCATCAAAACACGGCAAAGGAGAAGCCCCGAGAGCGGCGGAGCCGCGGAGGTAAGGCGGGGGCTTCGGGCGCCGCGAACCGGACGTTTTTTAATGCGAAGAGCCGGCGTACAGTACGTTGCCCCTTTATATTATTTATTTTTACAAGGACGCGGTATTGTAGGGACATATAAAAGAAATGTTATTCCTCTTTGGGGGGGGGGGGAGACGTAGGCCCGGTGACCCACATTTGCGCTCGCCTGGAAAGAGGAAGGGGGGCGGCGGTATGTACACTTTTTTTCAAGCCGAAGGTTTGTCTCCGGTCCGGGCGACGCCTTCGCGTTATTGCGGTGGCGCTCGCCTGGCGGCCCGAGTCCCCGACCGCCCACAATAAGAAACTCCCCCGACGAACGAGGCGGACCGGCTACCGCGACGCTCCCCACGGTGCGGCTAGCTCCGGGGGGGGGGGGCTTCCAGGCTGCTGGACGTAAAATGTCACCGGAGCTCGCTAGAAGCATGTATCATATATCTTATAACATGCCATTGTGTCTGTGTACTTGGCGTAACACAACTGGAATTTTTCCTGAATGTTGGTTGAATTATTATAAATGTATTGTTATCATTATTATTATTATTATTAATAATAATATCATAAATTATAATGATGAACTAATGCGAATGATGGCCGGTCATGTCTGACTATCTGCGGTCGGTCTCGGCACTTGACAGATTGTATAAGAGCAACTTGTGGCTGCGGAGTGACGCTGCGGCTGCTCTTTCGTCTCTAACGTTATCGTGTATGGATCTGGTCTTGGGAAAACCAAAACTCAGGATTTAGCGCTTTAAATCCGCATTTACCATGTTGCATTTGCTATTTTTAACCCAAAGTATGGCCGCAGTGTAGGTATTCTGTCCATTAAGGACACATGACTGAGCGCATCGGCATTTTCGTATGGAAGGTTTGTTCCGGTTTAAAAAATGTTTTTAATGTAAAATCTACCCTTTAGGCAGTTTACAATTTAATCCCTGTAATCCTTTAACGTTAAAGGCATTTTCATATATTGGTTACCTAAGGTCAGAAAACGCTCTTAAAAGGTTTAATAAAGTTATCAGGTTTAGATACTGTCTTATGCTGTCGTTTTAATCTATTTGCATCTGAATTATATTGCCTGCGAAGGTAACTTTTTAATTAGTGAGTGCAGTACGTTATATTTCACAGCTTGTCAGAAGCATCATGGAATTTTTAATTATTCTTCAAGTATGTTAAGTGCTTGTAAAATGAGAACGGTTAGGATTTGCATTAAATCTAGAGAATATTGTTATTGGGGCTTCCCCAGTTAGGTTCCCCTCATCAGTGCAATTGATTTTATTCACCCTGTTTCTAGACACTGTAACATGCATATGTCTTTGCTGGCAAACCCCTCCAACTTACCGACTTTTTGTCCTCCTTCCTGCAGTTCTGCAGATCCAGCTTTAGGAGACCTAGATGATTATTGCTCTCCTTGGATGCCTAAGATTACAATATTGTTAAAGTCAAGCATACTCATTTGATTCATATCCCTAATGTAGGACTCTTCTAGCAGATGAAAGTTCTGTGTCCTTAGCTACCACGCCCCTGTGTGGCACTGGAGAACACATTTTTTCTGAGATGACATGAGAGGAAACATACTTTCTTATGACTGGCTGGAGTTGAAGTTTTTGGTTTTGTCTGAATGGCAAATCATGTTTATAGGCAGCGTTTACATTGTGAGGTGTTAAGCTAAACTTCGTTCCATTGCAGATTTTTTCAGTTGTATTGTTCAGGCTCACTATTACATGTGTAATTCGTATTTGAAACCTGTGGCTGTCTGGTATCACGGTTCTGTCCAACAGAGTGACATAAGGTCTAGATGAACACATAGAGAAAAGCAGCTTTGCTTACACGAATGCAGGTATGATCATTTTTGCATGGTTGGTAGACTTATCTGGAATACTATTTGATTGGTCAGCTGTGAAATAGTATTGGGGCCACAAGGAACAGGTGGCGTAAACATCACCTTGAACCAGTTTACTTTGTGTAAACTGCCTTAATGCATCTGATTCTGTAGGCTGTGTATTCACTTTGGCGAGAGCTCAGAATGGCCGTGTTTGCGTTCCTGCAGGAGAGCGTTTGGCGGGCAAGAATGGAGAGGAGCACTGCAGTGTGCCAAGCTAGTCAGTGATGTCGCTGTCTGGCCTGGCCGTGACCCGGTCAGAGGGATTTCATGGAAAGGCAGCTAGCCGTTAGCAGCGATACTCCTGCGGTCGAGTGTCGCTCCGGATTGCTACACGCGCAGCTGCTGTTTAATTCGTGTTTTTTTGGGGTTGCACTGTAGTCCAACCGTTTCCTGGAAACCTGCAAGCACCATTTACCCAGAGCTGGTGGTGCCTGCTGCAGATTCTGGCATTCAGCCCATTGCTATCTGTCGTTGCTGCCTCTTACCATTTCCCCACTTCCACTGACAGCATGTACTGAGTCAAAGGTGAAAGTATTTCCTGGATTTTTATAACCTATGTTTGACCTTTTGGTGCGGCTGGGGGTTTGTCGGAGGTGTCTAGGCCTCACTCAAGGGTAGCTGAATGTACGTTCTTCAGGGAGGGAAGCCTGGTGCAGGGGTTTGACTTGGAGTGTTGGCTTGTGAGTAGCAAGATTAAGCGGTTATGGGCTGTCCTCATCTATGTGTCTTGCAGGGGTCCTCACTATTGTGTTCTTATGGGTCATGTAGCTTTTACTGATCTTTCAGGCCCAGCTGGGGGGCTGGGGTCCCCTGCTTAGAAATGCATTTGTGTGACCCACACCCTTCTACCTCGTACCTTCTAAGCTTAGTCACCTACCTGCTGAGCTCAGCTGTATGGAAGGGTCAGCTGCTCCAGGGTTTGCTTTTGTTAGTACTGCTGGAAAACGGCAGTACTGGGGCAGGCAAATGGAACAAATGGAGCAGAAGGTTTGTAGAGTAATGCTGGCAACTAAGCCTTGATGTTTGCCTGAAACAGTGTCTTCCTCTTTAAAATAATGGACCTTTGCAGAGATGTGGTGTCCTTTGTATGTATTATCTCCACTTTTTATTTAATTGACAAATTTGTAAAGTAGCTCTTCTGCAATTCAAACACAGGCTGCATGCATTCGTTGTTCCTTAGCTCATTTATGGAAATTTTTGGTTTTTAGAGCTTGATTTTATGGAGTGATTGTGTCCATGTTGTCACATGTAAAACTTGGCTTCATTTCTTAGCTGTTGCATGGGTCCAGGAAGTTTGATTTCCACAAATGTGATAAGTGACAGTAAGTTATTGACTATGTCCATGGATTTGCATCCAGGAAGTCTTGCAGATTGGTGGGAGGAAAGTGTTTAAATAAGTGTGTGGATTATGGAAAACAAAGAGGCCACAGTGCAAACTGTTTAGTACTGGGAAGGTGCAAGGTTACGCTAACTCAAACACAGACGTGATACACGTGGTAACACTACAGTTAAAGTGACAGAAGTGTCAACGGGTGAAAAGGGCATTTCCTCGTGACCTGAGGTTTTCCTGGTCACATGTTACTGCTCACTGATGAAACGCAACATGCAGTCAGGTAGGTAATGAAGGGTCATGTCAGGATATCAGGGACATCAGCAGTGACATACAGTGACACATGACAACAAAGGACAGATCAAAACATTGCATCAGAATGCATCAGCTGTACAGTGGAGGGATTAAATCAAAGGTATTAAATGGAACCAAATTGTATTCAACATACGGTTTGTACAAATGTTTGCTAGGCTAATGCACATGTTTTTGCTTACAGGTAATCCCCCACATGTCTAATCCCTCTCTTTCTTGCACACATTTTAATGTATTTGTCTTTTAGTTCTCTTAAGCAAATGTTTCTTCCGGTCAGTACTTTGAAAGATGTTTTTGCTAAAGGTAAATCAGAGGCAGTTCTACGTTTTTTTAACAAAAGGCAATATAAACCAACTTATTTAGAATTGTATAACTTTTATGTAATTTCTTTATTACTTTCTGTGTGTTAAGTTTTTACTTTCTCAAGTTATTTTTTAAATAAACTTTTACATAACCTTGTTTTTGCCGTGCATAGGCCTAGAGCCTGAGCTGCTTGCATTGTGCGAAAATTCAACTGAACTGTACAAATGTTCATTAGTAGTATGAGTGAAGGTAATGCTATAAGTTAATGTGGTTTTTTTAACTGAGAGCCTAGTGTTTCTGTATATTTGCTACCTCCTTATCAGACTGTTTTCCTGCATTTTTTTTTCTGCATGTTTTCCTGCCAAGCGTTTATCTATTGAGACCGAACATTTTCATGGGTGAAAGTCATAGATGCTGATGTATCTGCAGTAGAATGAGCCAGTGGCTTCCTTTTATTCGTGTGTATTTGTGTCCTCCTGTGAGGAATTGCTTTCAGGTGCTTTGGGTATTTGCACCTTTGGCGCTTGAGCTGACGTCGATTGGCGCCGCTGTGCAGATGATACAGCTACTTCTGGGCTTGATTTGTATATTTTGTGCGTTGAAGCGTGTCTTGCTTCAGGTGGAATATTGACCCTGCCCTGCTGTCTAGAGTGACATACCCTGAGGACACTTGCAATAAGTGGATTCCAGGCAGCTATCATGGTGGCATTTTTCTGTGTTGTTGGCCCCTAAAGCAAAAAAACTGTTTCTCTTGTTTTTTTTTTTTTGTTTTTTGTTTTTGCTTGATGCCTTTGGCCATATTGAGCTGAAAGCAACTGCATATTTTTCATCTAATCATTACCTGACTTGTGTGCCGAGTGTGCACGCTTGCGCACTCGCACATTCACTTGCATCCATAGAAATATCGTTCCTAAGGGAGCAGCTGCGTTCACAGTTTCTAGATTTGCTAAATGATTCGTTAGCAGCAGGACACCAGCCTGTATAACGATAAAGAGCTTGGCTTTGGAACCGAACGTACTGTTCCAAGTCCAGTAGTGCAGTCGTTTTTGGGTCTTTAGGCATATTTTCAAATAAAATGGCTAATGTATGAATGGGACGTTGGGAATGCAGTACATTTAGATGAAGCCGTACTTGCAGTGTCGGCATCCCCCGACTTTCTGTAGGTTCAATGTTGATTGAGATTGGATTGGTCAAATCAAACAGCAATGTGATTGATTGTGTAGGGTGGGAGGCTTTTCTGCCAGTAGTGCTGGGCTCTTTTGTAATGGGTGGATGTTCCTTTTGACATTTTCCTTTTGGTTGTGAATTGCGTGAGTCAGATCAGAGGTCTGTTGTACACCATTGAACTCTATTGTGAGACCTGAAAAACAGGTTTCGTAGTTAAACAATTCTGACAAAAGAGACAGGAATTATGTTAGTTTTTTTTAATAGACTTTGCACGGTGTTTGGCGGTATATTGTTAATATTAAACATCCATCTGATTCCAGCTGTCGGAGATGTTATAAACATCGGTTGCTTTGTTGAAACCTTGGTGTATGCTTGTAGCAAAAGATGGTCTGTGAGAGGTAATGAAGGTTCAGGGGGAAAACAGGGTAGGAGAATTGGCAAGTAGCATGGTTGTTTAGTTTAAGATTTAGCTGATAAGTCTTAGTGTAGGTGGAAAGGTCAGGGGTGGGTTAAAAAAATATGTCTGCTCACGGTTGATTGGATGGGAATACTGCCTGAAATCTGCCATCTTTGAGTGGGGATTGCTGGTATTTCTGTCCTAGAATGCCATAGAGTAGGAGAAAAAGTTAAAAAATTGGCTTAAAGATGTCTGGTACTAAGTAAGTTACCTATGACTGAGTATGTTCAAAGCAGAGTGCATGGTGCTTGTTATTGATGGGGGAAACTTTAGATTTTTATGGATGTGTCAGTCATTGCAGTTGTGACTGAGAGCTGGTTGTTCTGATGGTTATGCGTATCAGTGCTGCATGACGTTCTTATGAATCTGTTCCCTTTGGAATTGCTGGGAATTGAGAATGGTTTGGAATCTGCAGCCGCTGTGAGTTTTGACCAGAATTTGAATGTTCTTCCTGTCTCTGATCTGTAAATCCTGGTGTCTGGGGCTGTAATTTGGATACATGCATTGTTGAGGCTTCATATATTCTGTGTGTCCCGGTGCTGCTATCTTAGTGTCGTGCCAAACCTCCACAGCCTCCCATAGCTCCAAAGACTAGCGGCTCACGGCTGCTGTAGAGAGTTCTTAATGACAGAGCTCTCTTGAGGGGCTTCTGTGAATGAAGTGACTAATTCATTCATTCTGTCTTTCCCTAGGTGCAGTAGCCTTGAACATCTTTGAGCTGCGAAGGACAACGGTTTCCCTGGACAGGACTTTACTGAGAGCGGTAAGTGCTGAGTTTGTCTGTGTGCTTCTTGGGCGTCCTGGCGCCCCGCTGGGCTTTGCTTGTCTGATGTAGATCATTTCTGTGGTCAGGAGGATAGTCTTTGTGACCCGTTTGGGTTTTTGCCATGGCGTGCCGGCGTTTGGTTGGACTTTCCCACTGCCTCGCGGGCCTTGTATTCTCCCTGTGCATGTAGTCCAGTTGGTCTTGGGTTGGCGGCCTTGTCAGACAGGCCAGATGGTCTCTGTTGCCATCGGTCAGAGCTGAGGTTAATTTCAGCAGGTACATGTTATTGCATGATTTGCCAGGGCAGAACTGAAGCAGAACGGCATTGAAGTGTTTTGACGTCACCAGTGTCCTGTAGTGCTTGGCTGTGAGTGCCCAGCTCTGGGTCGTGATGGGCTGGAGGGCATTCCAGTTTCTGTTCTTGCTGAGCTCTTTATTAGCTAGTCCCAATTAGCTGTTGGCTGAATGAATCTGAGCATATTAAATATTAGCGGAGGGCCTGAGTGCTATTCAGTCTTGTTACACAAAATTTGTGTTGGCTGAGTAACACATGTAAGTGTGAATAGAGGAAACTCTGGCAAGGTTTGGCTTCTAATAAATTATTCTCTGTTATCTGATTCTCACTGAAATCTGCTTCCAGCACAGATTTATGTGGGTTTAACTTTCATTAATCATTTATTTAACACAACAAAAACAGTTTATTATTCAAAATGGGATCATTTAAAAACTCTAATCTGTACAGTGTTATGGTTTCCTCCTTGACCATAAGTCTAGTGGAAGCCACAAATGTATTGCTTTCGCTTGTCTGATTGAAGGAGGATAAAAACCTATGGACCCCACGAGGCCTGGGATTGTCCGGTCCCCATACTAGTGGAGCGCTCCAAGCTCTTTCTCTTGAAGTTGTTTTCCAGCAAGCATCTATCCTATGAGCTTCATGGACGGTATCCAGGAAGCTTGAAATGTGGCTGAATATCTGCTGTGGTTCCTCACAATGAGCAGGCTGGGCCTGGCTAGCAATTCAAACCCTGTTTTACATGTAAAATTTCCCACTTGCAAAGGAGCCATTTCTTTCAGAGCTATTTATAAATAGAGTTAATATGCAGGGTTTGCCTTGGCGAATAACCTTCCTACAGCTACCTCTGTCTCTTTCGTGTGATATTTAGTTTATTTGCAGAATGTTTCGCTGGCTGCAATTTTGGATTCCACCTTGGTCAGTCTGTTTACCGTGCCATTTGAGAAGGTCCATGGGGGGGAAACATGCTTCCATCAGCTGTGTGTGTCTTCATTTAGCTAATTGTTTGTATAGTCTACAGGACTGCATTGGCCTCCTCGAAGCAGTTTCCCCCAAAGCTGGTTTCATTGCCTACGAAACAAATGTTACTGCTGAAAAAAATGTGCGGTGGCTGGTTTTCCTGTAGTGACCACATGCTGGTGTACTTCAGAAAAACGGGCGGTGACAAGGGCAAAAGCATGACTCTGTCGTGGTTTAATGTACAGTCATTCGTTTTTGATTCTACCATTGTGACTGAATTTGCTTTTCATGGTTCCTATAAGGCATGACGTATGAATGCTGTGGCTTGTTTGTTGGTAGCCCTGGCTGACCTCCCATCCTGGGTGTCTGGATGCCTCATGCCCTGTGATTCCTGGGATAGGCTCCAGGCCCCCAGCTACCCTGTACCAGGAGAAGTGGTGGATGTTAATTAAAAAATATCCAGTATCTCCTCATATTCCTAGCAGTAACACAAAGTAATTATGACAAATTGAATTTTGGGAGTGGTTTGGGTAGGATGACATGAATGATGTCTGAGGAAAATTAAGGATGATTGGCGAACAAGAAGTGTGTCTCATGCGGGCTGTCAAGGGTCTGGCATAGCTGGTGATGAACGCTGCTAGTGATGCACCAAAGTGGAATTTTTGCCTGACACTAATAACCGATATATTTTTCACTAATATCCATGATACCGTTAACCGACTAACCTCTTAGCCACTTGCCAAGATGGATGGGCGGACTGCCCATGGTGAAACAACAAATTTGCTGGCGTAGATTAGTGGAATGATGTTACATCCTTTTCTATTCTGTGAAAAATGAATGATCGATCTGCAGGCCAGATTAAATAATGAATTAAAAACAATTCACTGGCCAGTACTTTCGAGACGTCTTAAGTGGTGAATGAGCTGAGAAAATCCCTCATCCTTCATTATGGAAAACAGCCGATTGTCCAATACAATCATCATTATTAATTCAGTAGTTCTGTCTTTGAGCTCCAGTGCTGCTGACTTTGAATATCGGCTGGCAGCATCACCCAAGATTGACACATCAGACTGATACTAATATCTTGAATTTTAAAGAATATTTGCCAGTACCGATATGTTAACTGATATATTATGCATCTCTTAGTATAATTACTAGTGTAATTCCAGTTAGTGCTGAACCCTATAATCAGAAACCTGTGGGATTAGTCGAAGCCAAACTAGGTAGGTGGCAGACCTCCCACACATGAGCATGAGCGCCATTTGCATATGGAGCTTCTGCGCCAGTCAGTAGTCCCATTTTGGCCAAGTGAAGACGAACTGGGGCATTGCTTTTCCGTCAGTCCGTTTTCTGTTTGACTCCAGAACCGCAGTCTGGACCACTGACCCAGTTGGCGCGGCTGTGCCTGGCACCAGTCTCGGAACGACAGGCCTCTCTCTCTCTCGCGCATGCGCGCACGCAAACACACACAGCTCCCCTTTAGCTAGCTCTGATTTTCCAAGTTGATAACGGAGCTCAGAAGAACACAAACTAGGGAATAATGAGCTCAGAATCACCTGACTTAACTTTTTGGTTCTTCTGCCTGCCTTGGTATTTCTGTAATACTCGGTTGAATCGCTGCAATGCTGGGATTTTATTTAATTTATTTTTTTTAAGCTCTAAAAGCAGAGTGATCAGCACTACAATGAAACAAAACTATATTCAGCAGTTTGACTCCACAGAAAGCGTAGCCTGACATGGAGTTCATTCTCACGTCGACCCACAGGAGAGGAAACATCCATATAGTTTGTATACCTTGCAGATACATGGGGGAAGGAAGAAGATCCCAGACAAAACACACATATGCTCTGCTGTTTAAATCTTAGGTTAAAACGAAGGTGTGTGTGTTGTGAATAATGTTGCCTCTGTGTGGAGTGAAGGGGGCGAGGCAGGGAGCAGCTGGCAACATGGCCTTGCCTTCAGGCTGCCAGGCCTCTTCCTTCCGCCCCAGTGACCTACTTTAGACTCACTTCCTCTACCAGAGAGAGAGAGAGAGAGAGAGAGAGAGAGAGAGAGAGAGAGAGAGAGTGAGAGTGTATTTTAACCTCTGCCGATCAATGCTGCCGCGCAGGATTTTATCGTTTGCCTTCCGAGTGTGCTTGGTGTCTGCTCCATCTCCCCCCTCTGCATTCAGAGAACCTTTCAGGACGAAAAAATAAAAGCTGATGCAGTTACCAGGAACAAGATACTTTTTGTAATAACTCCGCAGTCTGCATTTTTAACCGTTCCCCCCCCCCCCCCCAAATTTAGTACTGTAAGATCCCTTACTTTAATCCCCCTGTCTTTAGGTGAATCTGATTTGATTTTTAGAACCTTGTTTTGGTGTAATTCATTTAGATCCACTGTATGTTATGTTATGTTATTTATTTTTTTGGGTGTTTGGGGGGAGGTGGCACAGTTCCCAAACTGGAAAACATTAAGGGCTTCTAGAATATAACCCCAGCCCAAGTGTGGCTCGGACTTTATTGTTGGAAACGTTTTATTGTATTGTCCTTATTTTAACTACCATTTTACTGACCCTTTAAAAAAAGTTTTTAGTAAAGACAAGGCAGAGGCGTTTTAGATTTTTAATTTTTTTTTTATGAAAAGCTAATCTTAAGCATCTTATTGAGATTGATTGTAATATTTTATAGTTACTTATGGAGTTTTTTTACATTTTGGGTTATTTAATCTTTTTTATATCCCTTTACTCTCACCATGAATATAGCCGTAATTCCTGGCTTAGCGTTAAAAATCAACATAATTTATTGTGGGTGTTTCTGGTGGTCTGTGCTATGCCTTTCAGTGTATTTGCAGGCTTGTTTAAGTAGAGAAGTGCTAATCACCATGAAGATGCATAACGTTGTTTGTTCTTCCCTTCAAGACCATGACTTTGGTTTTATCTTAAACCTGTTGGAATGTTTCATTGAGGCAAACAGAACAGCCCCCCCTCCCCCATCTCTCTGCCCTCCAAAACATAACTCAACATAACAATAATCATATGCATAATCTTGTCTAGCATACTTGATTTGCGGGAACTCGCATTGTGCCTTGACTGTCCTTGACTTTTTTTTTTTTTTCTCTCTTTCTCTTTCACTTACACGGCTACATTCATCCTCAGAGTTGTTGGGGTGGATGAGTAGCTGGGTTTGTGTGTGTGTGCGTGTGTGTGTATGTGCGTGCATGCGTGTGTGTGTGTGTGTGTGTGTGTGTGTGTGTGTGTGTGCGTGTGTGTGTGTTCATGTGTAATTAGCTCCTTGGTGGGTCTGCGTGGTGAGTCACGGCTTAGTGCTCTGCTGACCTACATTCCTGAGAGAGCTTCTCTCCAGAATGTTAACGTCAGGCTTTCACTGCGCCCGTCGTGTGGTGTGAGGTCCTATGAAGGCATGCAGGCCTTGAAAGTGCGGCCGGTACAGGTGTAGCAGGTTGTGGGAACGTAGAGGCATTTAAGGGGGTGTGATTAATGCTGATAGATGAGCATTGAAGCGAGGGCTTAGGGGGTATTCTCAGGGTGTAGTAGGGTGCTGTTGGGTGTAATATGATAGCTTGTCGGGGTATACAAGTGTGTGGTGTGTAATGTGGTGTGTAGAGGTGCTGCCTGTAGGGCGACCAGGCCTGCGGTGGCTGGTCGGTGAAACGCACACCTGCTCACTGGAGAGGAGCAGCACCAGAAACTGGGTCAGTGGGTCAGCAGGTCACTGGGGCGGCTTGCCGGCGACGTCAGGCTTACACAACCGTCAGCAGCGCCGCCGCTTTGCATTGGGGAGTCACCGCATGCCCCTCTTTTTCTCTCACTCCGTTTTTCCATCCACTCACAATGTCTCATCTGTGTGGCCCGCCTGATGAAATGCAGTGAGCCTGGCAGATTGCTGTTGAGGGTCTTTCTGCGCAGTATAATTTCTTGGCAGTCGTGCCCACGGCCCTCCCTCCTCGTCGGCCGTTGGGTCCCGTCCCAGTCTGCGTGCTACAAATGTGACGACGGACAAACTGCGTGTGACACGGGTGTGGCCGGTAGCGTCCGTAGCCGCGTTCCTGAACTACCGTGGGATTAATGTCAGCATCATGCCTCATATGAACTAGCAAGTTGTGTGTGTGTGTGTGTGTGTGTGTGTGTGTGTGTGTGTGTGTGTGTGTGTGTGTGTGTGTGTGTGTACGTGCGTGCGTGCGTGTCGGTAGGTGCTGTTTGATGGCGTCCAGCCCAGAGGAGGAAAACACTGAAGTGCAGTGGCCTTGGGCTGCATTGCTGTGTGTGTGTGTGTGTGGGTGTGTGTGTGTACGTGCGTGCGTGTCGGTAGGTGCTGTTTGATGGCGTCCAGCCCAGAGGAGGAAAACACTGAAGTGCAGTGGCCTTGGGCTGCATTGCTGTGTGTGTGTGTGTGTGCGTGTGTGTGCGCGCGCTCTTTGTGACTGCTTTTATCCACGCCGGGGAATTCTCTCTGGAGTAATTACAATCATCCCGCATCACGGCGTTTCCATTCGACTAGCTGATTGTCAACAGTCACAGTCTTAGTCCTTAAAAAGGTTTTGTGCCAAGAAGCTACGTGCTTTTCAGTTTTTTTTATCTTTATCCATTAATGACTAACCTCCTTTGTGTCTGAACGCTTTATTGTGAATGTAAGGCTCCGCGCGTTAAGGGCTCTGATCATAATTTCGGACGACTGATTTAGCAGCATGTCAGAGGGAGAGGAGGTGGAAACAGGAAAGTGAGGCACCAGAAGGTTTCTTCATACTGCTGATATTCACATGTTGCTCTTGCTAGCAGTAAATTTGAAAAATTAGGATAGTCTGCCTTAACTTAAAACTGTTGAACACACTGTGGTCATAAACTATGAACCTCAGTACATGGCTAAACATTTTTTAAATTATTATTTAAATCCTCAGAGTCCAGAGGGTTTGACAGTAGGATCCATCCCATGTTCCTTTTATGGGGTTGGGGTTTGGTCCAATTCTGACCTGGACCAGATGCAAGGCAGTACTTGTACTACTGCTAAGTGGGCAGCATTGAGAGTTTGCATCCTGCCCTGGCCCTGTGTGAGGAGTTTGCTTGTCCTATCCATGGTCATGTGGGTTTGTTCCTGTAGTGTGTGTACACTCTGGGCGCTTTCATACCGCACAAAGTACGGTACTTTCGGTACAGTACTTTCGGTACTTTCCATTGACTTCCGGTTGAGTTCCAGTACCGAAAGTGCCAAACCAGCTGGGGTACTTCTTTGGTACTTTGGGTTGGGACTTACAAACGTATTTGCTGTAGGGGTGGGTATTGGCAAGGACCTCACGATATGATACGTATCACAATACATGGCTCACGATACGATTAAAATGCGATATATCGTGATGCTATACATATTGCGATATATTGCGATATTCTAGAGTTCACTGAAAATGTAATAATAGAGCTGAAATGCAAGTTGCTGTGTATGATCTGGGTGGTCTTAATAAATCACATTACATTAATAATTCAGCCAAAACAACATAACTCAATTGAATTTTAACTTTATTGTCTTTGCATTTTAACTCACTGAACTAGTGGACACCAAAAACGTTAAGATAAAGTGCATAAGAATGAAAATAAGAAATTAAAGTGCCCAGTCGGTTATCTTAGGGCGCTTTTCCATCGCACAAAGTACGGTACTTCCGGTACGGTACTTTCAGTACTTTCGCTTTTCCATTGACTTCCGGTCGAGTACCAGTACCGAAATCTCGAGTACCGAAAGTGCCAAACCAGTTGGGGTACTTCTTTGGTACTTCGGTACTTTGGGGTGGGACTTGCAAACGTATTTGCTGTCGATTGGTTATGTAAATAGCCTGCCGCTGAAACACAAAATACAACCACCATCTTTTGAAATACACAGCGAGAAACAAAATAAAAAGCAGTAGAAACAAAAATATAAAAAAAGTAAAACGGAAGGATGGACAAACGAGGAAACACAGGCTTTAATCGCCATATGGTCAGATGAACAGATCCAGTGGGATTTGGATGACACGACATGGAATAAAAAAGTATTTTCCGTAATAGCAAGCCGCTTGGAAGAAATGGGGCACACGCGAAACACCGAACAATGCCGCTTGAAAATAAAAAAACTTAAGCAGGACTACAGGAAAGTGAAGGATCATAATAACATGTTTGAATTCAGCAAAAGAAATACCGCGTCGCGCTTTGTGATGTCAGTCAGGGGCGATCACTGATGATGTCTTTTGGCGCCGGTACCAGTTTTTACTCCAGTGGAAAACCGACACAAAAGAAGTACCATACTTTTGGTACTTTATGGAAGTACCGAAAGTACCAAAAGTACAGTACCTGGTGCGGTGGAAAAACGCCCTCTGTGATGTCCTCTGCCTTCTTCCCTGTACTTCCTGGGAAAGGCTTCAGGGTCACCATGACCTTGCACTGGAAAAGCTATAATGGAAGATGGATGATAATCGTGATGTAAAATGAATAAAACCTTCTGGTTTAGGGTGTATTTAGGCAAAGTTGGATGATGGAAGAACAGAGCTGGTGGCCTTGTGTGGCTGATTAATTCCCTTTCCAGTCAGCATGGAACATATGGGATATGTTATCACTGCTCAGTTTGTTATGTCTTGTTTCCACTTGCCTGGGGTGAATCTCAATTTGTGTACTAGACCATACTTGTGTTCTCACCTACCCGTTTTACATCATCAAGACCAAGACCAGTTCTGATACTAAGAAACCAAGTACAGAGGATGATAAAAATCCCTGGATGCTAGTCTTGCTCCGCCTCAAATATCAAGGATACATCGGTTGCAGCCTTGCCAAAGGAGACCAATGTCCTGATTGATTGTGCCCCTGGTTCGTTCTTGGAAGGCAAGTTAGCAAGACCGGTCTTGCCAAGACCACAAGTATGGTCTTTGTGTTCTTGGTACTGAGATTCACCCCTGCAGCCTGCTCGCATTCACGAACCCCCCCACCCACAGGTGTGCTACTTGGCTGCGATGTGGAACCTGAACACCAGGATCCGTCGGAGATCACAGCATCTGGACGGTCCCCGGTAACCCCGCTCCCCCCCACACCGTCGGAGCCTCTGGTCGGCTGCTGTCGGGGCTTGCTAAAGCACCACTCCGCTCTCTCTGGCACGCGACTGACGCCGAGCACTTCAGCCTTTGCCACGTCAACAAACCGGTCAGGCACATAGTACAAACCGGACTGGCTTTATCGGAGGTACGGACCGGTCTGGACCAACAAAATGTACCAGTGTAGCCGAGGGCTTTAGGACCCAGTGTGTCACAAGCAGGGTCAGATTAAACATGGTGTGCTGCACTGAATGTGGTTTAGGCTAACTTTACCTCTGCTTTTTTCCCCATGTTAGGTACATCTACAAATGTCTACCTCACGATTAAAGGGCCCTCTAGTTCCACTGCAACCCTGAACAAGTTACAAAAAAAAATGACCTCCAGCATTGACCGGTAAGTGTGGTTTTCCATCATGCCCTGTTTGCTCAAAAAAATCGCTCTCCCGTGGTACAGTGTGACATTGAGGTTATTCTGAGGAAATTGTTGATCTGTGTTGCTTTCTGTTATTTGGTCTGTATGAGGGATAATGCTTGTTTCGTTTGGTTTCATTTACCTCTTGGCCTGTGCTGCATGAGTTAATCATAATGATTGTTACTTGGTGGTATCTGGGAAAAGACCCCAGAACTTAGGAAAAGGCTGGCCTTTAGCAAGAAAGTAAGTAATAAAAGAAAAGCAGCGGTATAGTTGTATAGAGCAGCCTGGTAACTCCCCTACAAAGACGAAACACCATAACCGCATGTTGTCTTAAATCTGAGTTATGACCAAAATTGGGTGTCTTAGGCTCTGTTTTACCTCATGACAAAATATCTTGGTTCAGCTATGTTCTATTTTGAAGAAAACACCATCATTTGCCTACCTACCTACTACACATACAGATGGACAGTCAAAATCTTTAAAGCCCTCTTTATTGGTTTCAGTGTCAGCATAGTTACTGTGTTTTGCCTTTGTGGGGCAGTATACTGTACACACGGTCTGAGCCATGTTGTGTGTTAGCACCTGTTCTACGATAACAGCCAATTTGGAAATCCCTGTAGCTACTGTCAGGCTACCTCCGTCTCACCTAAAGGTGGCCGTAAACTTCCAATGGTGTCCAGACAAAACTAAATCGAACTTGTCTGCAAGAACAATCTGTCGCATACCAACCAAAAGCCGTTCGTTGTATGTCACACTACAACCCTAGATGGTGCAGAATGTTTCCAATGCAGCAGAGCCGCATACAGTAACAAATAAACATATTGTCATAGTCATTTTAATGCAGATGATAGAGCTTTAAAGTCACTTTATTAATAGCCACTCTTGGTTTAATACTAGCAGCGGCACAGATGGGGAAGCCAACAATTTACATGACACTCACGGTTACATGCTAATGAAGCACACGCATTCCACCGCAAACATTACAGTTATGACATTTACTATTAGCGTAAATTTAAAAAATACACCATTTAATGATAGATGGGCACTGTGCAAAGCATAACTATAATTACATAATTCGTCCTGCTGACCAATCCCGTGGCATTAAATTGTCAGCCAGTCATGGACAACCTTTGAGACTCTATATATGTGGTGCAACAAAACGGAATCGTATTGCTAAAACAATGTTGGGTCCGTTTGAAGCATACAGACACCTTTAAGAGGCTGTTTTTCCTCAAGGGTATCACCACTGTTATCAGGGCTTGGGTCTCCTGCTCAGAGCTGTGCTGTTTGTTAGCCGTCTTCCACGTGCCCACTGGCTGATGTTTGCCTTGCATGCATCTGGACTCCATTGGCACAGTAAAGTAGAACTATCAATGTTTTAAAAACACTCGAGTGTGGAGTAGCTACGCTGCTTTGACTTCCCCTCTTATTTTCCTGTTAATTTTACGACTGGATGAGCCAGCAGGATGGAAACAGAAAAACAAACCTTTCCATGATCTGGGCATTTGCTGCAGGTGCTAACCAGATGATATTATCCTTGATGTAATGGCTCACTAATAGGATAACATCGATGGATGGATGGATGGATGATCCATGTTTGTTTTTTGTTTTGATAAAACCACATGACATATGCGAGAGGGAGGAAAAGAATCAGCTTGATATATCTTCAAAAATTCTATTAATAATTCTAAAGCATGCTACAATTTTACACATCGACTCAGACCCATGAGGTTTGGGCTCTGCCAATGTCCTTCAGTCCAACGGCTAAAGATTCTTAAATCCGAGAAGGTCGAAAAGTTGAAGGTCATCCTCGCCCCCATGCCTCCACTGATTCTGTATCAGTTCTCCTTCCCCTCCTTTGCGTTAAACAACAGGTTACACTTAAATGGGGACGCCGATCTGGGACCAGTTGCAGTGGGCCGAAAGCGTCCACACCCAAGCCTGTGTTTCATTAGCTTGCTGAGTCATGGAGCAAGCTAAATATAGATAGCGCTAAAACGGTGCCCTTCTGGCTGTAACGGCACAGCTTCCTCTATGGCCGCCTCTCGTGTTTGACCCGCTTGGTGTTTTCCTGCCCTCCCCCATGTTTTCAGCATGGACTAAAGGGCTTTCTTCCCCATTTTGTCGGTGCTGAAATACTACTGGCTATTGTCGTGCGCAACCAACTTGGTGTAGCCTGACATTCAGTGTTAATCACGGTGGTGGTGCCTGTGGGTGTGTGCATAACTTTACTCTGGCGCCCCCTCTGTCCTGATTTGGGTACTTCTGCTTTGCAGGGATGACTGTAGCATTTTTGATGGTCTGATGGAAGAAGATGAGAAGGACAAAGCAAAACGGTGAGGTTCTCCGCAGTCTGACAAGTCTCCCCCTGCTGGCCTGGAGTCAGCAGGTGATCGTGCCGGTTGCCATTGGCAACCTCAGCCGTTAATGTCTTATCTAATAGATGTGCTTGCTCTCCATATTTTCCCTACTGCTCGCATGTCAGAAACACTCATGCTGTTAGACCTTTGATCAGAGCACTTGACCTAAATCCCTCTGGTGCAATATCGGGTTTTGTAAATGCACCAGTAGCAGCAGGCAGCATGCGTTTTGACACAGATTTTTAACCAGGAAGATATCTGTTCAAATCCCAAGAGTGGTGGCAACTTAGTAGCTCAAGCAAAGCTCCTAACCTTGGTAACTCTAGCAAAATAACCAGCTGTATAAATGGGTGAAAACATATTTTTATTGTAAGGTTGCTTGTGACAGAAGCACCATTTTTTTGTGTAGATATGTGTCAGGTAAGCATCAATTTAATGATACAACCACAGAGAGGGTCTAAGCTGAGTCTGACATCTCCCTATAGAGGCTTTTCTTTTGTGCCAAAAGTAGCTTTATTAGTCTATAAAAAGTTCTGGATGCAGTGCCGGCATTAACTCTGTTCCATTCTGCAGGAACTAGCATGTGAACCTGCATATCAGCCTTCTACAGGCTCACTGGACATATCAAACCAATCCCATAGCATAACATATTCTGATAGGCTGACCCTCTGACCTGGGGGGTGGGGTCAGGCAGAGAGGCAACAGTTTGTGTATTGAAGGGATTAGTGTCGGTGACAGCAGGAGACCAGATGAAGTGTTGAAATATGTGGTCCCTGACATGGTTAGACCCCAAAGTTAAGACTACAAAGAATGGGTCTACCAGTCCCGGGTGTGTCAGCAGCTCAGTGGCAGTCCCTGCAGGGGCTGGTAACATCCCAGTTAACGTTCATCGGTATGCGAAGGTCAGGCCGTAGCAGCTGGAATTTCAGATAGTCAAGTCGGAGGTTGAAAGAGATGTTGAGTGCGGGATTCACAATGGACTGTGGGCTCTGGAAGTGAAGTCCAAGTGAAACAGCCAGTCTGGATGCTTTGAACTGGACTCCCCACACTCTGACCAAGCTGTCCATCATAGTCGAAGTGGACACATCGGAAAACACAGAACTTCCTGCTGAAAGCTAGTGATTTTTTTTTTTGTTTCAATATTATTACTAAAATTGCATTAAATATTAATGAAATGTAACTGTTTTTGGGAAGGCTGTAACTCACAAACTTGCCCTGCATGATTCTGCCCCAGTGTGTCCAGGAACAAGTCAGAGAAGAAGAGGCGAGATCAGTTCAATGTGCTCATCAAGGAGCTGGGCACCATGTTGCCAGGGAACACCCGCAAGATGGACAAGAGCACCATCCTGCAGAAGAGCATCGACTTCCTGCGGAAGCACAAAGGTAACGACCCTCCATCCGCCCGGCGTGCCTGTCGCTAGGGTGCCAGTTTCGGCTAGCCGTCCTTTTTACTGACTTCCTTGTGTGTCTCTCTCGCCCCGCCCAGAAATTGCTGCCCAGTCGGAGTCCAGTGAGATACGGCAGGACTGGAAGCCCCCATTTCTCAGCAACGAGGAATTTACGCAGCTCATGCTGGAGGTGGGCTCGAGGGCTTTATGTCACGCCTGTCTTGTTGTAGTTTTGATATTTTAATGTGGTTTTTATATTATTTACTGTTGAAATCTAGTATTGTTTTAGGTAGTTGCCAGTGTGGCTTTATTGGTTTTTATTTTAATGATATATTTCTAATTAGTTTTTATATATTTTAGCTTCAGTTTAAGTTTTAGTAATTTAAGGGACAGAGGTAATTTGTGTGATCTTACATGAATACACATTATGTCCTAATGTCCTCAGAATGGTCAAAGAATGTTCAAAATAGGGGGTGGGGGAGTCATTAAAGATAAACAAGTCATTACTTTACCTAACTAGCATTATACAACAGCAACAAAGTATTTGACATTTTTTTTAAATTTTGTTAGTTTTCTCTGTAATATAGTTTTCGTTGTATTTATTTTATTTTGGCACCTTATTTTATTTCAGGTTACGAAAATGAGCATTATGATAATGACCCAGTTTCACAGCACTTTTAAAACACTGCACCGTATGAAATGTAACAGAAGGGTTGGGTCCTGGGCTCTAGAATATCGTTTCATTTCTTAAAGTTCCTGTGTGTGATTACATAAAAAAGCACGTTTAATACTTGTTCACCTGCTCTGTTTATTTTTCAGGCCCTTGATGGCTTCTTCTTGGCAATAATGACAGATGGGAATATTATCTACGTATCCGAGAGCGTTACCTCTTTACTTGAACATTTACCTGTGAGTTTGCTTGTCCGTCAGTGGGTGTTCCCTCTTAATCACTGAATTACTCATCCTCCTTGCAGAGAGTGGAAATGTGGGCCTTTGTGCCCATTTTTAGCAGCTATTTGAACATTTTAAAGTTGACCTTTAAAAATTGTATGGAAAATGTGTGGGAAATTTTCTGAATCCCCTTGAGCAGCTATTGAACCCACACTAAGAACATAAGAACTATACAAACGAGAGGAGGCCTTTCGGCCCATCGAGCTCGCTTGGGTAAGATGGTGCCGTACTTAAACGAACACCAGCCCTACTGCAAAAATTCTTGCTAAATGCAACCAAGTTCCAACCAAGTGACAGAGTTCCATTCCAACAACCCGCTTGTTAATCAGAATGTTCTCTAAGTGAAATTGATGGCAGCCTAGGTGTGACCGCAACTGTGCCTATGACTTTACTTCTGCCTTCCGTGCTCAATTTCTTTTATCCTTCATGAAGTGGTCATTTTTAACAACGTTCTGAACATTCTAATTCAAATTAAATTTGGTTTTGATCGTGTGAATTGGTCAGAAAATGTATTCGTATTTCCCAAATGAACGCTAAGCAAGGAGTGGTTGTACGTAGCCTCACTTTATTATCAAGTGTAAAATATTGTTTACGAAATCTATTTTGATAAAGAATGATATTTCCCGTAGACTGCCGCTTCTCCTTTACAACTCACACTGCCCCGTAGTGGACGAGCCCAGCAGGTTTTGCTTGCCTGCAATCTGCTAGGTGTGGGTGATAGTGGCAGTGTGGTGCCTCACATTATCCTGTCACCTTCTAAAAGGACAAAAACATGACTCTGTGGGTGCAGGTCACCTGACCTCCAAGCCTTTTCCTTGCAGTGTGACCTTGTGGATCAGAACCTGTTGAACTTCCTGCCCCTGGGCGAGCACTCGGAGGTGTACAAAGTCCTGTCCACACAGACTCTGGAGGGTGAGAGTCTCACCCCAGAGTATCTGAAAAGTGAGTCTTGCTTTGCTTATGCTTCCTGTCAGAAGGCCTGTGCGTGTGACTCGTCTTCTGGCCCCTCACTGTTTTGGAGATGTGGAGGGTATCTGTTCCCTATTGCCGCTTCTATTTGTTTCACAAACCTGCACCATGCATCGAAGGGGCTTCAGCCTGTCGCCGGCACTCGTGGCTGGTGGCGGCGCTGAGGGTGATGTTCTGCGCTCAGTCGCTCTCTGCTCATGTCTGTTTCCCCCAGCGAAAAACCAGTTGGAGTTCTGCTGTCACATGCTCCGCGGGGCCATGGACCCCAAGGAGCCGCCCGTGTACGAGTATGTCAAGTTCATAGGAAACTTCAAATCCCTGAATAACGGTGAGAAATTCTCTTGCGATTTCAAAGTCAGGGTGGATGACGGTGCATAGCTAGTTGGTTTGATAAAGCTGCCTCCTATCACTCAGATTTATGCGACACCCTCTGTTTCTGATGTAACTGACAACAAATGATTAGCTTTAGGGCTATGTTGTTTACATATGAGCTGCACAGGGAACTGTGAGATAGACTGGCTATCTTTATCTACTGTCTCTTCCCCAGTGCCTAATTCTACCCGAAATGGATTAGAGGGAGTGATCCAGCGATCTCTCCGGCCAGCCTTTGACGACAGGGTGTGCTTCATCGCCACCGTAAGGCTAGCCAAGCCACAGTTCATCAAGGTAGGCGCGTGTGTATACATATGCGTATCAGCTGGGACAAGATTCAGCAGAGGGAATGTGATTCCCCCTCTGGTCCAACAGGAGATGTGCACCGTAGAGGAGCCCAATGAGGAGTTCACCTCCCGGCACAGTTTGGAGTGGAAGTTCCTCTTCCTGGACCACAGGTATGAATTCTGGCCTGGCATGTAGCCTCATGCTGTTTATCTTGCTCTATGGTTCCATTTTATTCTATTTTCCTTTCCCGTTTGTTGTGCTGGGGGAGGAGGCACATTAAAAAGGTCTTTAGTTGTGCCTGGCCATGAAACTTTGAGGCGAGGAGGTTATTTTAGAAGCCGTCCCTTTCTCGGGTTACCTGGAATGTGCTCGCTTATGTAGGAGCAGAAGTGCGACTGGATCAGGAGGGTGGAGCATAGCTGTGTCAGTGTAGGTCAGAGGACCCTTCATACGCCTGGCTCACGTATAGCCTCGATCAGGAGGCCCCATGTGCGGCTGTGTCTGGCGTAGCCTCGATCAGAGGGCTTCACACGCCACAGGGTATAGCCTCCATCATCGATCAATAAATCTGTTATTTTATTTGATTATAGGGCTGCCATTATCAGTTACATCAATAACTGTGTAATCTGCCATTTAATCTGATGAATCTAAGTAATCATTTCCGCGTGATAGCATATATATCATATATCATATCATATATCATATCTTATGATATCATATTACTGTGCTGGCCTGAAATATAAGATTATCAATTTCTAAACATCAGTTTAAATATGGGTTACCGAAATTGTTGTTCTCATTTTGGCACTGTTAATATAAATACCCAGTTGCACACAGCCTGATTTTGTTACGGGTCTGATATGTGCCAGTCTGGCCTGGTGCTATCATGAATGAGTATGTCTGTGCAGAGACTTTTCCTGCACCATCTCAATTTAAAGGCACAACTACCTGCTAGTGTGTGAAAAGTAAATTTTTACTGAATATCTCTGTACCTTTTCCCTGAACACTAAGAAGAGTTTCCAAACAAATTGAACTATTTACATGTATATTACGTGGACAATATTTTAAGTAACCCATGTTTTAAATTGATGTTTAGAAATAAGTTATGATATTACTAACCCCTTGGTGTCTCAAATCGATATTGGATCAAACAAAATGGAATTGGAAACTGAATCGATTTGGGAAATCAGCAGTGGTATCCAGCCCTAATCCCGAGTTCATCCTAAATTATATCTGGTGCACACTTTATAAATCAGAGTAATTTCATTAAATTTTTATGCCGTTGCACCAGTGCATATCCAATCAGACCAATCACCATTTTTGTGGTCTTTGTTGCCATGTTGTGTAGTAACATTTCTGGAGAAGTGTGCATCACGCTACAGTGTAGGCTCTGGAGTAGGGTACGTGGCATCAATTCAATGCAGAGGTATAAATCAGATTTTAAGACTAACATTATTAGTCAACTAAAGTGCAGACGTACTCTATGCTGCTCAGCTGCTGCTGCATCGACCAGTCTCGTCTTGTGTTGACACAGTTAGCCAGCAGTGTGCTGGATAGACTGTTGCAGACATGCTCACAACAGACAGGAAAAAATATATATGACTTTATGGGTTGAAAACGTTTTTGACAGTCAATTTTTGTTCACTTTACCTGCAATTTTTTTAGCAGGTTTACAGTTAGCAGAACTAAATTTAGCAGAAGTTAATTGGCCCACTAAAGGTTTTCAAAGTTAGCAGAAATGTTAGTCCTCTAACGAAAACATTTGCGGCTTGGCAGAACCCTGCCCACCACTGCAAGTAACTGTTGGTTCACTGGCCCATGTGGACGCTAGAGGACTTAAATAAATGTAATATCTGGGGGAATCACTTCACCTAGCTTTTAGTATGTCTGAAATCTTTAAGGTTGAAGAATATTATTGTGTTCTTTGCTAAACAGGACTAACGTACACGCAATTTAGTTCTTGCAGGAAATCTTGAATCTACACTGTGTGCCTGTTGTAGACAGTTTTGGAGACCATTTGTGAAGCTTGATCCTTTGTCGACTTTGATTTTCTAGCCTTGGCTGTCTTATTGGTGAAAGAAAAAGTGCATATGCAGTGTAAGAGCTGGCTGTTGAAGCCTTTTCACTGTAACGCCAAGGTCTTCTATTGAGGATTCCTCATATCCACAGAAGCCACCTACATTTACAGTGAAGTTTTGACTATATAGGTCCCTGATGACTTTTCTCTGAGCTTAAAATGAATTTTTAATGCTGTTTGTGAGATAGCCCTTCGTCATACTTGTTTTAATTATAACCCCTTGTATGAATAATATCCTTGAAGAGCAGCTAATAAGGAGAAAAGTAATGGGCGCAAAACAAAGCCCTGATGAACACTGTTACTGGCAGCTTATCATTCATGCTTCAAAGTCTAATAGATGAGAACTAATCAAAGAGCACCTGTCCACTGAGACCTACAACTGTCTTGATCTGGCTTGATCAGGGTGTAAATTGGGTTGGGAGATATAAGCATCTGGGTATTCATTGAAAGCCTAGCTTAGCTTAGCTTAGCTGCACTTATGCCTAGTCGATTCCTTCACAGCCATATGTTTGTAATGTGCTGTTTGCCACACTTGTGCATCGCTTTGGACAAAAGTGTCTGCTAAATTGCATGTACAGTGCAGTGGGACCAGCTGCTTGACATGGTGCTGTTTTTCTTCCAGGGCTCCCCCCATTATTGGATACTTGCCGTTTGAGGTTTTGGGCACTTCTGGCTATGATTACTACCACGTGGATGACCTGGAGACGCTTGCCAAGTGCCACGAGCACCGTGAGTGGTCAAGCTATATGTGTGTGTTTCTCTGAGGATGCTCTCTGGGTGACTGCCTGAGGATGTGCAGTGGTGCATTTTGGAAAAGGGTGCTTGCATTAATTGCAGCTGTAACCCAATAATTCATCTCTCTCTGCCTGTGACGTGCAGTGATGCAGTATGGGAAGGGGAAGTCGTGCTACTACAGGTTTCTCACCAAGGGCCAGCAGTGGATCTGGCTGCAGACGCACTATTACATCACCTACCACCAGTGGAACTCCAGGCCGGAGTTCATTGTCTGTACCCACACCGTGGTCAGGTGAGCACTCTCAGATATCCTGATTACTGGACTCGTATTTGGAGCCTTATGGAACAGGAAGTGGTGACCAAATTTTCTGTGTGTCTCCGTAGCTATGCAGAGGTCAGGGCTGAGCAGCGGCGAGAGCTGGGCATCGAGGAGTCGCCCCCTGAGATGGCCCCAGATAAGCTGGTGGGGGGGTGGATCAGACTCCATGGTGATCGTTTTTGCAGTTATTGTTTATGAACTGACACCCTCCATCTGTGTCGCAGAGTCAGGACTCGGGCTCTGAATCGCAGCTGAACACCTCCAGCCTGAAGGAGGCACTGGAGCGCTTCGACCACAGCCGGACACCTTCAGCATCCTCGCGCAGCTCCCGCAAGTCATCCTCCCACACTGCCGTGTCGGACCCCGCCTGTGCGTACCTGTCCTCGCAACTGAGAGACCTAAACATTTATTAAATTGTATCGGGTGATCAAGATATCAGTCCCGTATTTTGGTGCCTTATTGGCAAGTGGCTGAACTATCAGTTGAGAGAGGAAGTTAGAGTAAAACCACATGTATACACAAGTCTGTGTGACGTTTACGGACAGCCCTGCCTCTGACTTCCTGTTTGTTGTTGCCCCCCACAGCAACCCAAACCAAACTGCAGACGGACAGGAGCACACCACCCAGGCAATCTGTCGCCATGGAGATCACCTCACAGCGAAGGTCATCTGTTAGCAGCCAGGTCAGCCGCAGCTGGTTAATGTTCACCCATTTGTGGGTTCAGGCTGTTTAGCAATTTGACTAGTTACCAGAGCAGTGAAGGATGATATATGTACCATTAAGGCATCGCTCACTCTGTTCGCCCCCCCCCCAGCAATCAATGAGCTCCCAGAACACAGGGCAGAACCTGCCGTCAGCAATGGTTACACCCCCACAGCAGTCCCCGATCCAGCCTGGAGTGCAGGTGGGTGACACGGGCCACACTGTGACACTTCATGGTCACGGTCGGGGTCACTCTGCGGACCGTGATATGCTACTTCCCCACATTAACTGTTTGCTCTGTACTTAGGTGGTCCGTCACTGTAATCTATTTTTTTAGAGACCTTTCAAAGTGGTATTTTTGTGGTATACATGGGCCATTCTCACAAACTCCTCCTATTTTCCAAATTAGTTTGAAGACACACTCAAATCATGCAATCTCATTGACTAAACTTGTTCCTGCTTTCAGGGTAGTTTTATTAATTACCATTTATTTCTGTAATAAAACTATTTCATCAAATCCTTGGCAAAAACTAATGCAAAATTTGAGCAACAAAAAATGCTTCTTGTCATAAGTTTATTGCTTATTGTGGGTTACATGCAATAAATTTGAATGATTTAAAAACATTTAGACATTAAAAATATCGAGATTTGTGTTATTTGGTCATAAAACTTATGGTAATGAAATAGGGGTTAAATGTTTAAGAATCATTAAATCCTTTAAATCTGAGCAACACATGACATTTTAATATACCTAAAAAAGTTAGTGATCGCAGTTGCTCTACACAAAAGCAATTTATTTCATTGCATCATTTTTTATTTTCCTTTGTTAGAATGACCCAGACTCTCATTCCACTCTTGTTTTTTACTGGGGTGTCAGTCAGTCTGAGGTGAGGGTTACTTACCACTGAGCCAAGATAATACTGGCGGGGCTTTATATATCTGACTTGTTTGTGTGCTCTCTAGTGTTATCGTTTTGAATTTTATTATTATTATTATTATTATATTTTTTTTTTTAGCTTTTGTTTTTATATTTTCAGTTTTCATTTGAAAATGTTCGGTTTTATTTAGTCTTCAGTGTCGTTTGAATTTTTTTATTAGTTTTTATTTCAAAGATGTATTTCTATGTAGTTTTTATGTCTCAGTTTTAGTAATTTTATTTCTAGGAAAGTTGTACAGCTGTTTTGTGTCTCATCTTTATAATATATATATTAGGGAATCCTACACAGTGCACATTATGCAGTAATGTTCTCGAAATGGGCAAAACATGTTCCTACTATTAATGTTTATTAAAGATCATTAAAAGTCATTAATTTAGCTAAATAGTATTTTAAAACCGTAATGGAAAGACATTTGCTTTTATTTCTGTTTAATTAAAAAGCAGTATTTGTAGTTTTCCTTTAGTTTTTATCTAGTTGTAGTTTATTCTCGTAACTTGTTTCAGTTTACGAAAATGTTTTCTTATAGCTTTGACTTCAGTATCCTTTAGCTATAATGACGCTTGTGCTTTCTAACAATGGCCGCCCCTCCAATCAGCCCGCACTGCAGTTCTCCGCTCAGCTGGGCGCCATGCAGCACCTGAAGGACCAGCTGGAGCAGAGGACACGCATGATCGAGGCCAACATCCAGAGGCAGCAGGAGGAGCTTCGCAAGATCCAGGAGCAACTGCACATGGTGCAGGGCCAGGGCCTGCAGGTGAGTCAGCCTCCGCAATGGCGTCACATGGAGCGCCTGTTACCATGGAGATGGACCCTTTCTCCACTTTTCCTGTCTGCAGATGTTCCTCCAGCAGCCCACGGGCAGCCTGAGCTTCGGTTCCGTGCAGCTAGCCCCAGGCACTCCTGGGTCAGGCACAATGGCCCAGGGCGGGGCTCTCACCATGCAGGGCCAAGTCCTCCCGGCCAGCCCACTGCAGTGTGTCGGGCAGCGGCTCATGCACCAGCAGCAAGCCACACCCACTCAGGCCCCGGCCACTCAGACCACACCCCAGCAAGCCCCACCCACTCAGCAGGCCCTACCACAGCAGGGCCCCTCCCTCTCACAGGTAGGCCCCTCCTTTTCACAAGTAGGCTTCTCCCTCTCTTGTACACACCCCAAGCACCCCACTAGTAGTATAGTAAGAGATGGGATATCGATTTTGTGTATTGAGAGACATTTCAGAGTTTTTGTGAAGCTCTTTATGTAGGAATTGTAAATTTGCAAAGCCTGAACACAGTGCTCGACCCTATTTATCTTCATTGGAACGTATTTTGAAAATTGTTCCTGCTGCATTTTTTGTGTAATTGTGTAATTAAGCTGTTTTGCGGTTGTACTGCAGTTTTGCAAATTGTATGACGATCATATGAAGGGCAGCTTTTTGCCGTGATGTTCTACTCAAGATGGTTGTTCCTTCACCTCCACTTGAACCTGGGTTTCGACCCTCCTACCTGGTTATCTAGTGTCACTGTGTTTTTCTAAACTGAACTTGGAAAGCAGGTCAGACATTGCAGGTGCCAGTGATGACTGTGACCTCAGCGGTGATCTGTAGAGGATCACCATTCAAATATTACACTTAATTAGTGCCTCAAAGGCTGGAGAGTCGTTAAGAGCTTGGTTTTCAAGATGAGGTTTCTTTAGATGCCTTCTAGTCTGTTTCCACAGCCCTAAGCTGTAAGATGTTTTAAAGGCACCGGCAGTTCAGGTCGTAGAGCTTTGAGTGCACAAGGCCCAGTAGCAGGAAGTCTGAGTTATATTTTGATAATGAGCTTAGCTAACTGCAGGCTACACTTACCCCGCATGAGCCCAGACAAGCTGGTGTTGTGCCTGAGCTTTCGGCTTATCGCCTCTGGTCGTCGTCGTCGTCGTCGTCTCTGGTGTGGATGACCCAAGACAGAGACGTCGACTTTAGAGAAACAGTCCAGTTTAGACCCAGGGGGTCATTTGTTTACCTCAGTGTGATGATATCACACAGCCTACACCCCCAGCTGACTGTGACCCAGGAGGCACAGCAGGAAGGTGTGATCCTGGATCTGCAGGGAGGGGGCAGCCTCTCGGGCAAACAGCGGTGTCTGAAATAGTGTTGTAATCTGTTTGTTGGTTTGACAGGAACAATGCATACTGTAAGTATGCTAGATTTAGCCAAAAGGCTAGTTTTCATCTGTAGTCCCTGGGTTCTCTGTTAAGGGCACATCGAAAGATAAAAACATTCTCAATTTAATAAAATACAAAACCATGCAATGCAATGAAGGCAAAGAGAATGTGAATATTCCTAATATATTCAGTTCCACTGAAAGATAAAGGCACTTATAATGATGAAAAAAGCACAAAGTACATCATCGAATTACTTTACAAATAAAACATTCTCCACATAGGCTTCTGTCTAGAACAGTGTTTCTCAACCCAGTCCTCAGCGAACCCCAGCCAGTCCACGTTTTTGCTTCCTCTCAGCTCCCAGCGCACCTGTACCAGCTATTCGGTGTTCCTGATTGGCTGGGAGCTGGGAGGGAGCAAAAACGTGGACTGGCTGGGGTTCGCTGAGGACTGGGTTGAGAAACACTGGTCTAGAAGCTTCTGTAAAGATGCACACGCTCTGGCAGCATGTATATGTCATACTGACGCCCCTGCTGCCTCCAGGCCCAGCGATCCGGTCACGCCCAGCAGTCGGCCTCCCTCTACAACACCATGATGATCTCCCAGCCCGGCCCGGCCAGTGTGGTCCAGCTCGCCACCAGCCTGGCCCAGAACAGCACCTCCAGCGGCGCCGTGGCCACCTTTGCCCCGGACCGCCAGATCCGGTACTCGGCTGCCCGTACCGGTTACATCCTTCACGGGGAACGATCTGACCAGAATAAACATTTGTTGAGTGGGGGGAGTCTGCGCGTGGCTCAGCAAGTTAGGGTGCCGTGCCTGTAATTGGAAGGTCACCAGTTGAAATCCTTTGGTCAGCAGTGATGTCACCATTGGGCCCTTTAAGCCTCTATCTGATCCTGCTTTGTCAATCGGGTGTCGCTTTGGATTAAAGTGTCTGCTAAATAAATAAAATGGGAGGCAATATTATTTTTGCTCAGGTTTGCAATCAGTAGTGAAAGTTTTAAGGAAAATAGTATATATTCCTTACATTAAACATGAGGGAAAACATGCAAACTCTGTATTGTTACTACAGGACTGTGGATAATGTTTCTCGGTGCCCAGTACAGCGTGTGACTGCGGCACATGTACTGTTGACGTCACACTTCCTTGAACCCCGGTGGCCTGGCTGTGGCCCAGCTCAGGCTTAATCAGGAATCCGGGGGCCTATATTCCCCCCCCCCCCCCCCCCCTTCCAGACCGGAGCTCGTCCCCCGCTTCCCAGTCAGGGTCTTTCTGTCTCTAGCGAGGGTGGGTTTGGCGGGCTGTTGTTCCCCACAAAAACCGTGAGATTCACACGCCGTTTTTGCTAACGCTTACGCGCTTGACGTGTCATCCCCCTCCAGGTTCCCCGCAGGACAGCAGCTGCTGACTAAGCTGGTGACGGCCCCCATGTGTAGCGCGGTCATGGTCCCCACCACCATGTTCATGGGCCAGGTGGTGACCGCCTACAACGCCTTCGCCCCGCAGCCTGGCCAGCCGCAGACCATAAGCCTGGCACAGCCGACGCAGCCGGCGCCAGAGCAGCAGGGCCAAGGCCAGGCTGCGCCTGCGCAGGGTGGACAGGCGTCTGCGCAGCTGACTACACAACAGGCTACGCAGTTCCTGCAGGTGGGCAGCAGATTTTTTTCTTTTTTTTATTATTTTTTTCTTTCCTTTTAGCTATTCTTCTGGGGTGAACTTAGGGTCCAACAGCAGTCCTTCATGAGATGTTACGCATTAGCTTTTAAGTTGCATAGCAGGTAACTTCACATAATCTCTCTGGCCATGTCGCCCCAGGCTCCGCGTCTGCTCCACGGCAACCAGTCTGCGCAGCTGATCCTGCAAGCGGCCTTCCCGCTTCAGCAGCCCGGCGCCTTCACGCAAGCTCAGCAGCAGCAGCCACAGCAACAGCAGATCCCCACCCACAGGACTGATAGTATGTCCGATCGCTCCGGGACACAGCCCCAGTAACCGGGGCGACAGCCACACGAGTGCATGGACTGAACCACAAATCCAGCTGTATGGGGGGTAGGTGCTTTTAAGATGCAGTATTTAAAGTGTACCTATTGAGCTCCGCCCCCATTCACCTCCCCTGCCCCCTGGCCTGTGGGACGGTGGGGCGCAGGCTCGTCCTCGCTGCCGGGAACAGCTGGCTGTTTGCACTGAACTCTGGGAAGAAGGCACTGGCAGTCGCGGGAAGCGGACTCGCTAGCAATCTGCCCTGTTCATCTCCCAGAGCTCTTCTCCATGGTAGCCGCCCTGGAGCCTGCACCACGGAAAGCAGAGAAGCATCATGGGGCCTCTTCCCGTCCTTCGCTGACCTGACCTGCTCACCCTTTCCCTCTCTCTCTCTCTCCCTTCTCTCTCTCACCTCTGCTGTCGTCAGGCAGATTTAATTTATGCAGGTCTCTCTAAGCTGTCAGTTTGAGGCCTCCCTGCACCCTTTCTTTTTTGTGTTCATGTGAAATAATTATGGGTCAGAAAATATTTTTAAGAATGTCATATGGATTCTACTTTATTGTACAGACGTGTGTAACATAATATGTAAATACCCAGACTAAAGGAAAGAACTAATATTTTATATGATGCATGAAAAATATAATCTGTTATTTGTAGCTTTGAATATACTTTTTTTTTAAAAAAAAGTACTCTCAGAGAAACCGAGAACTAAACGCTAAAGTTAATATTTTCACAGCTTCCCTTCGCTATTGGTCCGAGCTGGTGTGTCACAGTTTGTTTAATGGGTTTAACCTCAATTCTACAAGCCAATTTTCAAGAGTCTTTTACTCAGAATTTTAAAAAGTTTGTTCCAAAGAGAGCGATGCTCTCTCTAAAAAATATATATATTAAAATAGCCGAACAGGAAGATATGTGTGTGTGACAGAGTGAGTGATATTGCACAGCCACAGGGGGGGAACCACATGCTTTTGTTAATTCCCCCCCCCATGATGACCAGCTTCTCACGTTAACCACAGAGGGTGGTGTTTACTCCAAAATGTTGTACAAACCTTTTTCGAACGTTTAATGAATGTCATTTCCATGTATCATGAGGTCTACCAAAGCATTATGAGTTCCTCCCTAGCCGATACGACTGTTTTTCTTGTATCCTCCTTAGAGTGCCAAGGAATTGTGCTTCATTTTTAGCAAGAAATGAAAGTAAAATCGGTTGTTTTATATTTGTCGAAATGGTAGCATCGAATAAGGACACGGATGACGTTAGCTTTCCGATCTATAGTACTTAACACGAGTCGCAGTCGATTTTTGGGTCTGTTCTTACATTTTGTCACTTTCTCCCTTTTTCTGCTGCTGTTCTCTGTTATTTCCTACACAGTGTCAGACTGAGCTGATACTCTTGGTCCTCGGGGGCTAATACTCTTGGTCCTCGGGGGCTATCCTAAGGACCTCACAGCTGTCTGGACTCTCGGGGAGGAGTGTGACATTTTTCTGAAACTGAAAGCAAGTGACATACTTTATACTGAGTGACAATCAAGGTTGGCTGTGCTGAAATTCAACTTTCTGTTTTTATTTTTCCCCTAAGTGGTTCTCATGAGGTGATGGCTTGATGGGTGTGGCTTCTGTTAGGGCGTGAGTTGTCAGGACAACCATTTTTCGCACAAACAGCATGTTGGTTTGCACATTTACTCGACATTGTCCGTGTTTCCCGGATTGCATGCTGATTTCTCAAAACACTAAACTTTGCTTCACAGATTTGTGTTTTTTTTTTTTTTTTTTTTTTAAAAGCTAAGTACGAATCGTTTCTCATCACTCTACACCAAGGCTATTCAACTCACGGTCCTCAGGGGCCAGGCCCTGCTGATTTTCCAGCCTTCCTTCACCTATGAGCCAGGTGTGAAGCCTCTGACCAAACAGAATCAGTAATTATTAAACTAACTACCTGGGAGAACTGAAAACAAGGCCTGGATTTGGAATCGAGGGCCTAAATTGAATAGTCCTGCTCTACACCATGTGAGATCAGTTTGTTGGTCCAGGAAATGTTTTCTTGCTAATCTGTGACTGCCCACCGCCAGTGGTGTTGCAGTTAATTCATGCACATTAACGTAAGTCTTAGCTAAACGTGAGCTGCTGTGATTGTATATGGCTTGTAGTTCACACTACATACGGTCTGAGTGAGTCGTGTGGTTTGTCTTCCTATTTTGAATGTAATTTCAGATGGTTTCCTGGACGGTTTTCTGATCTGTTTTTTGAAAATGGACACGTTAAATACAGCTCCAAATTTTGGTTCATGTGGAATGCAGTATCTCGGCCAACATAGAGGATCCCCATCTGCAGTTGGAGTTACACTAACATATATAATACAATGATTTGTATACCTTCAGTGGTTTACAATGTCCTGATGTGTCCTGTAAACCGTCAGCGTGAATTAACTCCCTCAAAAGACCCAAATCTGAATCCTTCAGGTTTGCAGGCCGAATAGATGTTAAGTCAACTCCACCACATCTGGTCAAAAATGTATGTTAGCTGGTGTGCTACGTCAGCCCACCTGGAATGTTAGAGTTCCCTACACTTTGTCTAAGGAAGTGAATCACTTGGGTCCATAATGAACTTTATGGGGCAACAGTGTCCATATAAACAGCAGCAGTTAGGGTGGTGGAGAGACCTCAGCATTGATGGTGCAGATTGTTAACAGAACCGCTTGACTTTAGGTCACACACCGCAGCCAGGTGATGTGGTTCCCATGGGAATGGCAAGGAGCAGAGTCAAGATTCCCTCCTTAAATGGTAGTGTTCTGTACTTTTTATGAATGAATGAATGAACGAACGAATGAATGAATGAATGAAAGCACAATAATCAAATAGATGGTGCTGGGTTTGTGGGTGTGGATATTTCGGTTCGAGGAATATAAGACCTATCAATCAGTCTGTGAAGGTTAGCCTGGGATAGTGCTTTGGGTTGTGTGTGCGTGTGAATGGGAGTGAAATGCTGTGTGTGAGAGCTGAACAGGGAGTGATAGCTTCTCTGTGTCTCAGGGAGTGGATTGTGTTAGACAAGCTTGGTCATGTATGAATATAAACCCACTGAGTGTCTCTTTCCTGTGAATGATCATGGGTTGTTGGCCATATTTTTCAATTGTACTTTTAACACAGATTTTAGAAGTTTTGTTACAGTTGATTTGGTAATTGCAGTGACTGACAATCTTTTTTTTTTTTTTTGTTACTTTGAAGTCTTTTGGATGAAATGTCTGTTGGTCCCACAACCAGAGAATGGATGCAGAAATGCATTTATTTTTTTAAGCAATTAGACCAGTGAAACCCCTCAAATGTTAGGCAGGCATCGCATGCCTTTCCGCACAACCTTGTGTTGAATTCAGGTTATTGCAGTTCATATCAAACCAAGAGAGATCTGGGAGGAAGCCTTCTGGAGTGTACTGCAGGCTCAGGACTGATTTTATGGAAGTACCTCTCATTATTAAACTGGTGGCTGTGAAAAGCTGTGTGAGAATTCACTAATAATAAGGAGCTGCTTGGTCATGTCTGGAAGGGGGGAACAATGTATTGGTCTCCCCTTATGGTTTTGCTATTGTCAATGCTGCCCCCTGCAGCTGGCACTGTGATGTTGCGGCCGGGACTTAGGACTCAGTGACTAGTTATATATAGGGTTATGGTGGCATTTGTGACCAATTGTGTTTTGATAGTTAGGTTAGGCTCAGGGACAGGTTGCTTAGGGGAGACAGAGCGAGTCTCAATAAACTGTTATAAGTCCGAAGGTTGGAACTTCCAGTACTTCAGCAGAAGTCATTTTTTGTGTGTGTAATTGTCCATGTTTGATCCAATTATATTTCAAATGCAAGCTAAATACAATTAGATTTTAATGCATTGCCTTTTAACTGTATAGTAAAATATTTAATATAAATGAGAGCTTAAATAATGATGGTTTGATTTATACTGAATGTACAGTATGGATCCTTGGATGAATGGAATTGCACTGAGGTTTATTTTAAGATGTTTATATATATGTATGTCTGACATAACTAAACATCAAAATACAAACACACAAAGGTACAAGTATTTTTTTGAAATATTTTTTTAAATGGCTAAGCCAGCATTTTAAAAATTAAAATTTATATGGATAGAGTACAGATGTTAAGCTTGCTGTAGGCTCTGAAGGGACGTCCACAGAGGGAATCTCTTTGAGGGGTTTAAACAAACTGTGACACAGCCCAGCAGGGTTTCCCAGAATCGCAGGCCATCCCTGAGCCTGGTCATGGGTGGATTGGGGACTGGGGGGGTCAGGGTTTCTCTGGGGTCAGGGCCAGCCTTGCTTCTGTGATCCAGTCACTGTCTGAACCGCCCAGTTGTAGAAGTGACACCAGCAGGTGCTCCTTGTTGGTCTGTACTTCACAGCAAGATGTCAAACTCAGTCCCGCAAATGTTACTTTGTACCTTTCACTCTGACCCGGTGCAATCACTAGTCATAAACTTAGTTTGTAATGATTCGTTCCTAAGAAAAACAGGGAAAACAAATTTGCCTTTTTGAATACACAATCTGTATGGGTACTTAATTTAGCAGTAAAAGTGTAAATGTCTAAGGTATCAGCAGGAAATATTTAGGTAACACATGCAGGAGTTTGAGACCGAGTTTGACAGTGTTTAACCACACAGACACATCCAGTTTCCAGGCCACTGATGCAAAACCATTTTTAATCCAAAGAGTTGTAGTGAAAGATGGGGAAACAGATTTATTATTTTATTTAATAGCTGAAGGGCCCACCAGAAGTAAAGGAATTGTTTCAGTCATGTACTATGTTCTGTAGTTCTGTTGTAAGCACTAGAAGTCCTGAATGTCTATCAGTGTTTTGTGTGTCATTTAATCAATGTGTAATGTTCTTTACAGAACACTTGTGCTTGGCTTACCAGATGTTTTTGTACACAAAAGAAACCCCATACGAAACCTGGAGAAATATCAGTGCATCTCCCAGGAATCTAGAGAATGGAAAGGCTTGATCCAGACAATGGCACTTTTGGTTTGTAGAGGAGAAAAAACCTAATCACTCACAGATGAAAGCGTCCAATGGTGCTGTAATATCACTGAGTGTAACCGATGGTTAGCGAAGCTGCTGTTATTTTCCCACAAACGCTCATTCTAAGCAGACTGCTGTTTGCTCCCCGAATCCATTTTGAAAATAAACTTGTGTTAAAGGCTGTCTGGCAGTTTTATTGATTTTGTTTTGCAAAGTTGAAGTGCTTGTGTTGCTGGTAAATTTTGAGTATACTAAATGAGCCTGGGGGGGGACAGGTTTAGTATACACCAGGCAAAGGAAATATTCTCTCCTTTTTTCTGCTTTAAATGTTCTGTTAAGGGACTGACGTGTCTCATTATCCCTATTAGATGGGTGCCCTAACACGTTATCAGATGCTTTTATTCAACGTAACACTGAGAAAACATGGTCAGCCAATCCCTGGAAAATTATGACAGAGTATTCCTCAAGGACCCAACGGTATATTCCTGCTGTCGCCACTGGGATTTGAGCGGACAACTTTATGATCACAGGCACGCGGTCAAAAACCACTGAGCCACACGGACCCTGCTTTAGAACGTCCTCAGATGTCTTCATGGTTGATGTTTCTGGTTCCTGATCATTCCTCTCCAGCTGGCACCATCCCATACTGAAGGTCTCTGGTGTTTCCTGGCCACCCCATCTTCCTTTTGCCTTGGGCATTCCAGTTTAGCGCCTGTCTGCTGACACCACAAAACAAGCTCTCTTGTCCAACCTATCTCCAGCGTCTTAACTCTTCATGAAAGACGACGCATTTCTTCCCAGGGCATAGGTCCAGAACTCTTCTTGGTGTTTGGTGGAATAGTAGCTCATATAAAACCATTTTTTCCATTTGGGCTTTGGACCAGAAACAGGGCAGCTCTTCCAGGTTTAGGTTACCATACAATGACCTGACACAGATACTAGTGATATCACCAAGACGAATCAGGGTTCCGGAGTTACTGATATTCCTTCCAAGAGAACTTTGGATGATTAGGAAGGATAGACTCCACAGCTAATGGCCCATGAGTTTATCCTACATCCTCATCCCATAAAACATCATGAATATAGTAGCACACGCAGCACCACAACAATCCAATAGGAGTAAATTCCACATTCACATTTGAGCAGCTCACCCTGATAAGATTATGAAGAAACTTGGTGATATTAGATCTGTAGAAGATAAAAGGTATGCTTATTTGTTTTTATCTAAATTTGATAAGTGGCTTTCAGAGACAGGATGACAATCTCTAAGATGCAAATTAAAACAACCATTTACTTTCAGAGCTCACATGGCTGAATAAGGAGATTTGGATAATTTTAACCTTTTACTAAACTGAAACAATGGTGGAGAGCTGAGGTGGAAGGATTGTCCAGCCCATTTCCACGAAAGACAAGGAAGAGACGGAAGTAGATTTATTGAATATTTACACATCAGAGTTTACAACTGATCGTTTCATTAAAACTAAAGTTACAAAAACATGGACGATCGCCCACTGAGACATTTGTACCCTCTGCCATATAAACCTTAGACACCTGCTTTTGGTGAAATAGCTATTTCATAATGACAAGATAAATTACTGGCTCTAGAAAACCTTAATTCTAATAAAAAAGCATAGTTTGTGCTGATGTTAAATACAATCTGCTTTTGCAGTACCAACCCTCCTTCCCTAAATTCTGATATTAGGGTGCAAAACACTGAAAAGATGTGTGTCCCATGTGGGACACTCAAATGCCAAGTTTTGTAAATTGAAACTGATTCAACCCTTTTCTTGATACAAGTCCTTCAGGTCCAGCAAATGTGCCCAATCAGGGCCTCAGCCTTTGCGGTTAGTGTGATATCTACCACACCCCCCTCAACACGCTCCCATCACATGATACAGGACAACAATACCGGCTCAGCGTTAGTCTGACCATTACCCCCTCCTAACAGTGGATGCAGAACCTGGACAAAGGGGGCATGTGGTCGTGTGTTTGGACACCCTCTCCCCCAACACAAACACCAAGATGATTCATTACAGTAAGACACTTGAGTCACACTCATCAGAACATTCAATCACACACGCATGCGTGCTCACACAGAGTGAACATACTACCCCCCTACACACAGACACACTCTGGCAGAGTGACTCTATATGGAGAGAAGGTATGTATACACACATACGGTACATCACTCACCCAGCACTAACACAGAGCTTTGGGTGTATTTACAGTTAGTGCTGCCTGGTATCAGAATCCAGCATCGGGCTTGATGAAGAGCGCAGAGAAAGCAAAGGCCAGGAACACGATGCCTCCGACGATGGTGACTAGGGCGAGAAAATGATCAGCACCAGCAGCATAATTACACAGCCCCACCCCCCATCTTCAATTACAGTCCTGGGGAAGTGCTGCTCGAATGTCACTCCTGCAGGCCTGTGTTCTCTCTCCCAGACAATCTGGTTACATACTAATTGGCCAATTTCACTGCAATGATATTTCAACTTTGCAAAAATAGGTCAGATGATGTATTTTAAAATCATGCCTTCTTGTGAAATGGCTGGCCCCCCCATTGAGAATGAAACAATTATTTAATATAAATAAAATGTTGTTACTGGGTCTTAGGTGAGTTTTCATAGCAAGAATGTTAAGGATAGTGCAGTACCCCATAATGGTACATAGAGGGCAGATAAGCTGGTTTTCCATTCCTTTCCTTGAGCTTAATTGGCCTAATGTCCATCCATTTACTGGTATGGTTTACTCCCTTAATATAAAGTAAATTGATTTCACCTCAACAACAAGATGTTTCATATGTTAACCTGCCAAGTGTGGGAGGAGCTTAACCCCAAATCCCAAGTACAACTCTGCCTGGCAGTAAAAAGCTGGACCCCTATGCTATAAAGCTCCCAGAGACAGCAGTCATATTTACCAGTTCGGACAGAGATTTTCTGGGCGATCATCCTTCCACCAATCACCGCCAGTCCTGTGCACAGCCAGTGTCCCAACGTCCCGCCCACTGCAACGCCGAAGGGGTCCTGAAAGGGGGGGAAAGTTGGTTAAAAACCTTCCACGCTGGTATCATGTGACGTGCCTGACAGACAGACAGACAGACAGACAGACCTCTCGGGCTGCCAAGACAATGGTGGTCAGCTGGGAGCGGTCACCCCACTCTGCGAGGAAGGTGAGGGTGAAAGCCTGGATGAAGATGGGGGAAATGAAGCTGTGCCACTTCCGCTGGGGTAAGACCACACTGGATCCTGCTTCCACGTCCGACGTGCCATTCATCAGTTTCGATCGCTGGAGCTGCCGGGGGCCGACCGAAATCAGAGAAGTCAGGTGACCGCGAGGCACATGTGACGCGGTGAACGGATGTGTGGAGCATTCAGGGGTCCGCGCACCTCCTCGTCCTTCTTCTTGATCTCAGCCTGCACCTCCTCCAGCTCCTCCTGGCCCTCGTCGGGGCTCATCTTGAGCCCCTCACGCAACATGCGCACACCGAAGATGGCGAAGAGCGCCGTGGAGACGTAGTAGGTGTAGATGCGGGGGATGACTGTGGTGGCATAGCCAAAGAGGACTGTGGAGAAGTGATGGACACCATTAATATCACTTCCATCATTCAAACCCGTCTGCGCAGACAGCCATTTATTGCAGGGTGATACACGCACACACACACACACACACGCACGCTTGCATACACACACGAGACAGGTTACCCTGAACGGCATAGCTTTCGATCGACCACCCTGTTCTATTAAGGATTTTTGGACGTCCTCAGAATTACTCAAATAAAAAACATTATTATTATTATTATTATTAATTACACATAAGAAGGAACTGCCACAGGCACAAGGACACTCACGCCTCAAGAATAACAGCTAAATCTTATATGATGGTCATCTAACTGGTTCCTTACTGCTGTGGGACTTTGCACACATGCTTTTCACTCACTTGTGCTTACGGAGTATCAAGAGATGTCACAAATCAAGTGATTTGATTTGAAGGTGAAAACATTTTCACAGTTTATTACCAAATAACCAGCCTACAAAGGAGTGAAACAAGCTACTTAAATTTTCCACTGGCCCATGAATGATCAAGGATTTTTTTGACATTGCAATTCCAGTGTTTGAATATTCATAAGAATTAAAAGTTCATTACTCATGAAAAGGGTGTACTTATATCATTGTGCTAATATATTATCGTTATATAAATTTTCATTAATGATAGTGACCCCCCCCCCCGGTATTACTCACCCGAGAGGCAGGTCATGAGGCTGAGGGCCAGAATGGCTCCTGCCAGCACGGTCAGACGGTTGTACCGCATGGCCATGATTGCCGCGATGAAGAAGGTCTTGTCGCCCAGCTCAGACACGATGATGACGGAGAAGGAGGCTGCGAAGCCGTGGATGAAACCCAGGTTGCCTTTGCTGGCATCGTTGTCATTCGTGGCGATGCCTTTGGGCTGAGAAGTTGGGACTTTCTGCTGGGGAGGAGGGGGTACAGCTTATCTCCCAGAATGCAACCGGCTTCACTATTGAACGGCTACCAACTTATGGCAAATCTTAAGTGACCATATTCTTTTTCAATACAGTTTCAGTACATAACCACCTTTGCCACCAGTACAGATTGCCCCCCCAAGCACTCAGTCAATCATCAGTGCCTCCAATGCCTGGGTTCCTCAATACACAACACCAGACCATCCAAGTCCCTGTTCATACTTCTAGTGCTGACATGGCAGGCAACTGTGTACTTTGACACCTGGCCTGGCGTGGTGCTAAGTGTAGTATGGATGTTATAAGAACTTTACTAAAACTAACCATGCCCTATGTACTTAAAGTACATAAGGCAGTACATTTTGCTATTAATGAAAACATTTGCATAAACTAAAATAAAAAGACATGAAAATGAAATGAAAACCACATCTAAACGAGAAGTATAAATATTCCTTCCGAAAGCATCAGAAATACGATAAATACAGTAGTACCTCAGTTCTCAAACTCAATAGAACTCGAATTTCTTAAAAGTCGAACCAACCAGTTCCAAAATTTTTTTACCTAGGACTCGATCTGAATCTCAGAAGTCAAACCGTGAATGCCGACCTAAGATAACTTGTATGCGCGGGGAGATGAGTCATGCGGCACGTCTCTCAGCGGAAGCAAAAGGTAACGCTTCAGTCTCAGCCTCGCATTCGCTGTGATAGCATCATGCATGTTTACACTAGCTGAATACATATATTTAGACAGTAAAAATACATTTAGACAGTAACGGAAATTATTATACGATACAATACATTTAAAAATAAAGATTTCTTTAATTTGAATAAAAGACCATTTAATTATAATGATATTTTCGTGCCGACCAGGCAGAACGCAGACGGACAATACAATAACCGGACTGGGGAAACAAACTGAAATACGGACTAAATACAGAGGACCCGCTGCCTGCCTTTTGGTTGCCTGGCGATTGGAGGGAGTGGTGGCACCGGCTTGTCATCTCCCCCCTGCTCCCCGTTTGTGTCTCAAATTTTACTGTATTTGACTCTCCCTGCTGGCCCCTGGACGATGGACTCCCCCCTTTGAGTCTGGTCCCTCCCAAGGTTTCTTCCTTCTAGGGAGTTTTTCCTTGACACTGCCAAACAGTGTGAAGTTCTTCCGGTGATTGGAGTGCCAATCCTGCAACCAACCCCCAAATTTTCCCTGGAAGTTGGAAGACCTGCTTGGAGAGCTGAATGAAAGTTAACGTTATACCCAGGTTAATGGCCTTGCTCAAGGGCCCAATGGAGTAGAAACACTCTTAGCATTCACGTGATTATTCTTCTTCCGGAACACAACCTCCGTCTCAGAGCTGCCCGTCAGTGCCTCCAAAGGACAAGCCCCCGGTACACAGTCATCAGTGTCTCCAAAGGACAAGCCCCCGGTACACAGTCGTCAGTGTCTCCAAAGGACAAGCCCCCGGTACACAGTCGTCAGTGTCTCCAAAGGACAAGCCCCCCGTACACAGTCGTCAGTGTCTCCAAAGGACAAGTCCCCGGTACACAGTCGTCAGTGTCTCCAAAGGACAAGCCCCCGGTACACAGTCGTCAGTGTCTCCAAAGGACAAGCCCCCGGTACACAGTCATCAGTGTCTCCAAAGGACAAGCCCCCAGTACACAGTCATCAGTGTCTCCAAAGGACAAGCCCCCGGTACACAGTCGTCAGTGTCTCCAAAGGACAAGTCCCGGTACACAGTCGTCAGTGTCTCCAAAGGACAAGCCCCCGGTACACAGTCGTCAGTGTCTCCAAAGGACAAGCCCCCGGTACACAGTCGTCAGTGTCTCCAAAGGACAAGTCCCCCGTACACAGTCGTCAGTGTCTCCAAAGGACAAGCCCCCGGTACACAGTCGTCAGTGTCTCCAAAGGACAAGTCCCCCGTACACAGTCGTCAGTGTCTCCAAAGGACAAGTCCCCGGTACACAGTCGTCAGTGTCTCCAAAGGACAAGTCCCCCGTACACAGTCGTCAGTGTCTCCAAAGGACAAGTCCCCGGTACACAGTCGTCAGTGTCTCCAAAGGACAAGCCCCCAGTACACAGTCATCAGTGTCTCCAAAGGACAAGCCCCCAGTACACAGTCATCAGTGTCTCCAAAGGACAAGCCCCCAGTACACAGTCATCAGTGTCTCCAAAGGACAAGCCCCCGGTACACAGTCATCAGTGTCTCCAAAGGACAAGCCCCCGGTACACAGTCGTCAGTGTCTCCAAAGGACAAGTCCCGGTACACAGTCGTCGGTGTCTCCAAAGGACAAGTCCCGGTACACAGTCGTCGGTGCCTCCAAAAGGACAAGCCCCCAGCATACAGTCGTCGGTGCCTCCAAAGGACAAGCCCCCAGTACACAGTCATCAGTGTCTCCAAAGGACAAGCCCCCAGTACACAGTCATCAGTGTCTCCAAAGGACAAGCCCCCGGTACACAGTCATCAGTGTCTCCAAAGGACAAGCCCCCGGTACACAGTCGTCAGTGTCTCCAAAGGACAAGTCCCGGTACACAGTCGTCGGTGTCTCCAAAGGACAAGTCCCGGTACACAGTCGTCGGTGCCTCCAAAAGGACAAGCCCCCAGCATACAGTCGTCGGTGCCTCCAAAAGGACAAGCCCCCAGCATACAGTCATCAGTGCCTCCAAAGGACAAGCCCCTAGCATACATTCATCAGTGCCTCCAAAAGGACAAGCCCCCAGCATACAGTCATCAGTGCCTCCAAAGGACAAGCCCCCAGCATACAGTCATCAGTGCCTCCAAAGGACAAGCCCCCAGCATACAGTCATCAGTGCCTCCAAAGGACAAGCCCCCAGCATACAGTCATCAGTGCCTCCAAAGGACAAGCCCCCAGCATACAGTCATCAGTGCCTCCAAAGGACAAGCCCCCAGCATACATTCATCAGTGCCTCCAAAGGACAAGCCCCCAGCATACATTCATCAGTGCCTCCAAAGGACAAGCCCCCAGCATACATTCATCAGTGCCTCCAAAGGACAAGCCTCCAGTACACAGTCGTCAGTGCCTCCAAAGGGCATGCGCTCTAGTACACAGTCGTTAGTGCCTCCTAAGTAGGAGTCCCCAAGTATACAGTCGTCAGTGCCTCCATTGGACGAGTGTCCCCGTACTACTTCCTTATTCATTGAGTTCATGAAGATATCACCTATCACGGGGCCCATGTGTCACGCCAGTATATTTGTAGTCGCACAAAGTTAATTAGCAGCATTATTATTGATAATAATCCTTATAAAGACAGAGAGAAACTATTATAGAGAAATACTTTTACTGATACTTTGCTGACTAAGCGATCACGTTGTATCAAAATTCAGCTACACACCAATGACTAGAACAAACTGACCTATAAAAAATAGCTGGCTACGAAAACACCATTTTCTTAAAGCGTCTTTTTCTTTTACATACATCGTGTCCGCGCACGGTTATACCTCTTGCTGTGGCTGTTCTTGAACCGGTTTGTGCTCCTCCTGAATTCCGGCAACTCCGGCCGAAACCAAGCCGACGACCAGCAGAGATAAGCAGACCAGACCCGCTCCGTGCCTATTGCCGGCCCAGAGAAACATCTTACAAGCGAACCACACTGTTAAAAGTCAGCACTAAGAACCTTAACTGTGTGTACCAAAGTGCCTGCATAAAATAAATTAAAATGATATTGTAAGGTCAAGTAACTAATTACACATTCTATACTCCTCGACACTGTTCCCAAACTCAAGACACCTAGCGGCACAGCACAGCCTAACCCTACATCTGAGGGGCGGTACCGAGCACAGGGATTGGTTCGGCTGCTAAAAGACACGTCGATAAATACCTTTGCGTCACATAAGCAAAGGTCGACCACTGGCGGAAATGCCTGTCTGTCACAAACGTCATGGAAAACGCAATCATGTTTGGTGGAAATTGACAGAGGAAGGAAGCAGATTTTCTGCAGGAGAGCCGGTTTTAAAAAGGGGCTACAGTAAGCCAGCAAACTGCCGGGATTCTTTTAAAGCAAACCAATAAAGTAGGTTGAGTAGGTCACACCACCCGGCGATGGACAGCGCAAGAATAATGTGAGCTCTCACTTTTCACGAGTTCTTGTGACAGCAGCCATAACATTTTCAACTAGCGTTGAAAGCAGGGCTTGACTGGCCGTCTGGCATACCCGGCATTTTCCCGGTGGGCCGGCAAAAAAATATCGGTTCAGGGCACCCCAATTTATCACTATACAAAAGTTTTTGTGGGAAACCTGTATTTCACTAAAAGCGCGAACTGACAGTACAAAACTGTAATAGACATAGTATCACAGCGTATCGAAGCGACATTATCAGTAAAATTATAAATTAAATGAAATCACAAAGTATCTGTCATTTAACGTTTCGCCTGGTTATCTGGTTTTACTACAGCGTGAGTTCTACTATAGTTACGTATTTGTATATGTTACGTATGCTATATATGGATGTTTTCGTATTTCATATTTAAAAAGCACGTCTCATCTGTATAATCCATATGGGCTTGCGTCATTTTAAACTAATATTGTAAAGGCTGGTCGACCATGCCAAAGTTAAAGGTGAAATTTACTGTGATGATGTTAATTTACAATTGCCTTAAACTCAGGATGTTTTAATGAGTTGGTCCATGTCCCGCTGCCCATGAGATATAAGAAATAAAGAATATAAACACGAAATTTATGTGACGATTGCAATTTTACTGTACAAATCAAAAAAGATAAGGAATGAAGGCTTTGCGGTGCTTTGGGTATGTGGGAAACTTGCTGCAGTAGAACTCGTGGCTGAGCCGTGCAGCGAGCGCCTGGTTGCAGAGCACATAAAGCACCACGAGCCACCACGAGAGAGCGCCGCCTCCCGAGCAAACACCCAATGACACGTAAATCAGCAGCTCAGCCAGGTAGTGAGGACAGGACACCAGCGCGAACCAGTCGCCGTGCGGAACTGCATGGCCCTGAGCCGCGTCTTTGCCTGCAGACAGATAAAGATGGGTGAGAAACCCAAGGGGCTTTACGATCCCTATTAAAATAAAGGTTATATTACCTGCGATCTAATTAATATGCAGAAAGAACAGTAGTTGAGGGCAGCAATTTACACTAAAACAGCCTTTATATAGTTGAGCAGAAATCTTAACATGACTTGTACCAATAAATATTAAACTGAATAAAAATATGAGTATTAAAATAACTTTGGATAAAATTTGAGGGAAGTGGTGTAATAGTAACACAATAAATATACCAGCAAGACTTATAAACGAGTCTGCAGAGCTCGGAACAGGCTTGTCACCACATTACCTAAACGACTGGTCCGCAACCGAGCCAGTATCACTAGACACTTGTGTTGGTGGAAGGACGCCCATAGGAATAACAGAACTCCTGGCCCAAGGTACCACTGGAGCCAAAAGCTACGCTGAGCTGATAGAGACCCTGCCAAAAGAGTAGGAGCACATTAGTCACCAGCGGCACAACACACTTTACTGATTTACTCAATACATAACAAACGCTCTTGGGAAGAAAACGATAGATATAATTATTCCCCACACTGGTTATAATGCTTGGCCATTATATTTATCCAAAGGTTCTTGCAATTCCGCTCATTTAAGTAGCTGAATATTTCAATGTGCAAATTCTGGTTATGAGTCTGTGGTCCCAGTGTGCTCTGCTGATAAAGTGGGGCTCACCATCCTCTGAGTGAAGGTGGTCTACACACAAAGCAGTCAGCCCCAGCAGGACATAATATCCTAGGCCAAAGCAGTACTGTGCCAAGTGGATGACTCCATCAGAAAACACGCTGAGAAACAGGCATTCCAGCAGACGCCTCAAAGAATGGATCCAGAGCAGGACCTGCACCAGCACCACAGACAGAGGCAGGGCTGGGGGAAGAGCTGCCAGCGTTAGACTTCATGCATGTACCACGTTTCAAAGGTGATTTTAGAGAACATTCACAGTGGCCCAACAGCCACAGCGAGGAAGATGACAGTAGCCAGCACCTTTCTGGGGATTCCCCAGACTGCCCTTCAGAAGCGTGAGCATGTGATCCAACCAAGCTGGAAAACTTTCACCCAGGATAAGTGCTCGCAGAGAGGTGAAAATTAACAAACCGTTCCATATCACTGAAATGGTGTAGAAGTGAAAGAACCATCTGCAAGGACACAAAATATCTTTTTAAAAAGTGTTCTGAGAAATAATCTCTACCTGAAAATATTTTTTGCAAACATTACACTACAAATCATTTGTTTTAATTTTATCCATTTACTTTCTGCAAATGCAAAACTATTGACTTAATACATTAAAGAATCCATTTCACTGTTTGAACTTGGACCTTTGAAAAAATTCAGCTTCTGTGTCAAAAACTGCCCATTAAAACTATGTATAGAGTATTAGACTCCCAACTAACTTACTTAAACTGTGGAAACATAAGCTTCAATACCTCCTTAGTTACCTTTTGCACACATGTTCACGCCCTATGTAATAGTGCCCCCTAAATTTGCATTTTACTATTCGTGACAGATTTCCTTATGAAGGTCCCTCACTAGTAGTTACCCTTTGCAGGGTTACCAACTGTCACGAATCTGGCATGACATTCACGCGTTCTGACTTTCACGCTCACGCAAGAAATCTTACGGCAAACTTATATAATTCCATTATAAACCTAAAATTAGCTACATCAAAAGCGTTGGGGTAGTTTGCAAACCATACAGACTATTTACAAGGTAATAAAACTCTTACATACATGTAAGTTTACGCGTGTGCAGACTTGACTCGAATTGAAAATCTCACACCAGCCAGCTGACAAAAGTTGGCAACTCTGCTTTTCGGACTGATCGTTGACGCTCTACAACTGTTGATTTACGTCAAGCTAACGACCATATTTGAATAGATTTTTCCTAACCTTTTTGGAATGTCAAAAATACGAAGAAAGTCTGGCCGTTGTAAACGCTTCTTGGTTTTACCGTATCGGATAATATCCTGAAATAACTGATACAAGCGGAATCGCTCAAATTTACCAGATGGATAAGTATGACAGTGGAGACAACAAGCCAGGAAAAAACAAACTGCTAATAAAAACCATATCTGATCAATTAAGCATAACCTAAGCAAAAACATCACGATAACATTTTAACGTGCCACGATCCACAAAATTCCGCCGGAAACACGTACTTTACTTTAGTTCCGCATATAAAACGCGTTTCTCACTTACACGTAGCACCTCTGAAAATATTGGTACTTGAGATGTTTGTATGTAATTGTGAAGTAATATATTAAAAATAATAAGTGATGTTACAAAGAATGAAAAATAAGAAATAAATAAAACTGGCTAGGATAATTTGATTTATTACTTTTAATTTTTGCCAGCAGGCGGCAGCACAAAACAACTTCCAAGTGGCACCAGAAAAGACTCGATGTAAGACTCGCGGATTAAGAATTCACGTTGCATTTAATTTATTTATTAAACGATTCAGCGTTAAATTTCCTGTTCAAATTGAAGAATAAGAGCAAGGTAGCCAACTTGTACCCAGAACCTGTGGAAGCTCCTTCATGGCTATTGGAGAAGCATCCCAGGTTGCTACATCTGGAAGCTGGTTGAAAGAATGTCAAAATTCTGCAGTACTGTCAAAGCAAAATGGGGTTGTTTTGAAGAGTCAAATATATGAGAAAATTTCAAGACATCAAGCACTTCTCTTGGTCATCACAATATCAGATATGAATTACTTCATTGCCTAGAGGCCTTTTAGTATAAGGTGAATAAGATGTCTAAAACAGAGACAAATGCATTAAAAGCAGGTGTGTCCAGGCCCTTGACTATTACTGTACATCACTTCATGCATGGTTCTATTCCCTGGAAAACCACTGAGGAGCCAAAGAAGGAGATAAATCCAGTTATCTAAGCTTCTTTTTCTGACAAACCTATGTTTCTGTGACCCTATAGCTGAAGAAACATCACTCAAGTACGCCTTTGAGTGGTAAAAATGCCACTATTGACTGCTCTTCACATGATTTAGCCCACTTCATGTGAGGAGATAAGGTGCCCTTACAATGGTCTATGCGGCCCCGATGGATACCCTTCCAGTGGGAAAGTGTGCAGTTATGAAGTGCCCTTCTAGTGGAGGAAATCTGATGCAGTGCCCTATAAGGTGCCCTAACAATGGTCTAAACGCCCCCTATGGATACTCTTCCAGTGGAAAAGGGTGCAGTTATGAAGTGCCCTTTAATGGAGTGAAAAATCTCTTGATAGGTGCCCTTCCAGTGAAGAATAGGATACGGTGTCCCACTATGAGATGTACATGCGAAAGTAAATGAATAATGTACCCTCTAGGTGTTCCTGTGTATACAAAAATCTGATGGCTAGGTTGCTTCTGTAGCAAAATACGGGAACATGCTCTTTTCATTTATTTATTTATTTCGCCCCTGCCCTCCAAACAGCCTGAGTTCACTACCTGTCTGTTACCAGCATGTAGGATGACCTGAGATGAGGAACATCAAAGGACTGATTTAGGAGGACCAAACGGAAACATGTGGACAGATGTGTACTTCTTCCGAGAGGATCAAAGAAATAGGATGTGATGTTTGTCATGTGAAGAAAATGATGAGGTAGACCAATGCTACTGGGCTTTGGTCACAATCTAATCATGATGTGAGTCAGATTTATGAAGCATTTAACATGAAGCTTTATTGTTTATAACAAAAGAGGTGATCCTTCATGTTGCTTCTGCTACCTTCCTTTGTTGTCTAAAGCAATGTTTCCAAATCCGGTCCTTGGGGATCCACAGATAATCCACGGTTTTGAAGTTTTGCTGAAATTAATGGAGCAAAAAAGTGGACTGTCTAATAGGGAGCTCAGAGGGAGCAGAACTGTGGACCAGCTGTGGATCCCCGAGGACCAGATTGGGAAACACTTGATTAAAGAACAAAATCTCATGTTCTGTGACTGGGGATAAGACTCCTCACCTGACCTCTTGTTCCTTTGTTGCTCCCATTTGCTCCTGATCCCAACTTAACATAGCTTCAAATCCAGACTGATACATCCTCACTATTTCAAGTAAAAAATGTTCAGTTTCGTGTTAGTTTTTTTCTTCTACTAATCTTTATTATTCAAACAATGATTACATTCTGCATGTAAAGAATCTATAATGACACAATGACCATGAATAAATCAAGATATACAACCGGCATATGCAAAACAATGACTCACCTATGAAGAGGAAAAAAGGTTGTGTTTGGCCAGTAATGTTGCCGGCAATTAGGACTGTTAGACCATTTCTCTGGTTCTCTGGTATGTTCTACTTTTTCCATTTGCTTGTATAAGTTTGGCACATAAGGTGTTTTTCTCAAGTTGCAGGGAGGTGTTTGGTGCTTACACATCTTTGCTGTGATGTGTGCGCTTGTGTGTGTGTGAAGTCGCCTGTGCCTGTTTTCGTGTGAGCCTGAGTGATAAGAGAGTAGTGCAATCGAGACTGTGGGGCGATTGATTCCAGGATGCCACCTAGAGTTTTGCGGTATCCTGCCTGAGGAAATGTGGTCTGTTTCCTGCCCCTTCACCCCCCTCCCGCCCCCCCCCCCGATGCCAAATACTGGACATTCATTAGCCACCATCACCCCACCCCACCCCACACTTTAAACCCCCTGCCAGGCTGCCTGCTCCTTTATTATAATAATGAGTCATTATATACAAAGGATGCAATGTTAATTAAGCATGACACTATGCTTCTGTGTGACTAATGCAAGCTCATCTGCATATTCGGCCACAGGATGTCTGGTGGAGCAGCTTCTCACAGGAGGGAAACTGAGGCGGAAATTTTTGGGGTTGGGGATGACAAACAAGGAGATGTGAGGGGAGCCCTTTTCATGAGGCACAGTCATGTGATGAAGTGAAAATATGTTTTGCAGGGGTTGGACAGACTTAGAGAACCATAGTACAAAAAAGATACCCAAGGCTGGAGATCATTACTCTGTGCATCAGTGTGTGTCCATAGTGAGTCTGTGAGGTCACTGCTTATTTCAGTGGAGCAGATGGAGTGGAATCACATTAGTATTTTGAGTGTTGACTACCTGAGCAGAATGATGAGTTGATTGATGTATCTTGTGCACTGGAATGCTGATATCTCAGCCAAAGAACATTTCATAATGCCCCGAAATGAGATGTTTCTGAAATGTTTTTCTTGGCTTATAGAATGGGGCTGGCTGGATTTTAGCTCTGTAGCCAGTGTGTTGCTTCTTTGTGTGACTGTGGATCTGCAAGCCAGTATGCATGATGCTACCTAACAATGCAAATGTATGTTCGACATTTGGTCCCCACAATGTGGTAAAAATCTGTTATTTTGATGTAAATTTTTTTGGGGGGAAATTCAGTTTTATAAAAATCTGTGACTGCAATCAAAAAAATGGTTTGGTTACTTATTGTTAAGGTTAGGGCTGGGTAGGGGTTAAGGTTGTCATTGTTTAGATAAGGGTTTTACCATAGAAAACAAAGGACAGTCCCCACAAAGATATGAATACAAGTTTATGTGTGTTTGTGTATGGGTATCCAAATGTTCCCACAATGTGATATAAACCTGTTATTTTGATGACAATTTTTTTTGACCCCCACAAGAGGAAACTCAGTTTTATTAAAATCTGCAACTGCAAACAAAAAAGTAAAAATGCTAAAAGTCTTGTATTTTGTTTGGTTACTTATGGTTAATGTTAGGGCTGGGTAGGGATTAAGGTCGTCATAGCTGGGATTAGGGTTTTTCCCATAGAAATTAATGGAGTGTCTCCACAAAGATATTAATACAAACATGTGTATGTGTGTGCTTGCCACTAACTATAAAACGTGTATGTTTTTTACTACTAAATACTAAATATTTGTATACATTTACATTTACTGCATTTGGCCCTTATCCAGAGTGACTTACATAAGTCTCATCAGTGGATATATTCTGATACTGATTCAACAGACCCTGACTAGGAATAGTATCACTCTAAAAAACTCTGCTATAGACTCTGTGTAATGACACTTGCAGCAGTGGCAAACTGCAGTAGATCAACTAAAGCGAAGCAGTTTATTTTAGATGGAATGTAGGGAAGTATAATTAGTTGCAAATTATGCAGAACCAATAGGACAGAGACAATGATGTGCAATGCCTGGGACTGGCAACATGCTTCCAAGAGCTTGACAAACACCCTGCTGGTTACACACACACACATATCAGTAATTGAAAGCACGCAAAGAAATAGATACAGCAGATCAGGAAGTGAAGTGACTCGTGCCAGGCCCTTGTCATACAATAAGACATGACTATATCCAAGATATAAATTTTCACTTGAAAGAAGCATACTCTTACTGTGATTGTTTCTCAGGTATAGCACCACCTAGCTGTGAGGAGGAATGTGTTGTGCTGTACTGGCACAGCAGACGGGACTGTGGACATTGCTTTAGGGCTGGAAAATAAAATAACATCTCGCCCATCTCACCCATTGTGCTGGAGTGGGACTTTCCATCCACATTAGTGCTTCTTTTCCAAAAACACATTAACACACCGCTGGGGCGGGAATGGCTGCTCTGGTACCTGGGGATGAGGAGGGAGCTTCCTGGTGAAAGCTTGATGAAGAACAGGGGAAAAGTGTATAGCTATCAACCAGCGAACTCCACGTTCCTGTATCCATGATAACAAACCCCCCTATGAACAAAGATCACAGCATCTGCTGTAGATTTTTTGAATCCAATAGGTTCCACCATGGAAGATAGTAGTGCAGATTATTATTATTACTAAACCATATTTTGGGTATTTTATCATGGACAACAAGTTTATTAAGAGGACAGTAAGCCAAAAGTCTTACAAAATTGAAAGGTGAATACACGTTTATTGGGGGTTCACGACCATTTAAGTCAATTCAAAACAGTTGCATTTCTAAAGGAAAAATTGTACACCTTGAAAAGGTCTACCTGCGCTAGAACTTCATGGAACATGATGGGTTTCCATGGGACTTTCTTTGTAGGGGCTTCCCTGAACACATCCCTTGCAATGCGTAGTGTGGACAATACCACAAATACACAACTGCTTATTTATCAGTACTGTCCTGAAATTCTCCTGTTTCCTGCCCTTCACTAATACAGATCTTCGAGGTTTTTTCTCACAGTGAGCAGACCTAGTAATCACTGACATTATGAAAAGTTGCACTGGCATGTTCATTAGGTCCAGATCCAACTGGCGCAGTAATGTAGCTCTCACTGTTACCGATCCAGCAGCTTCTGGTAGCGACCGACACCGCATCATTAACTGATAACAAACTACACAGTCATCAGATGGCTGGCACAGTGGCTTCACAGATAGGGGCTCTGGCTGCTCAAGCCTTTCTTTCAGCCCCCTGTCAGTAAGGAACATCTGTTGCAAAGAGGTCTTTGGGAAGGACACTCATCCCATTAAGCTACAGTCAATAAGCGTTCAAGAACAATAACTTTGTAATAAATTTTGTTACAATATCGCTAATTCGCTAACTGCCGAGCAGCTTCATGCTGATACCATAATTTCAGAATGCTTTGTGCATATCGTCCATGAACTCTGTGTTATAAATTTACAACAAATGTACTTGTGGTTGGTATGACCACTGTTAATGCTCTTGGCACCCAAATGCCCGCGTTGGATAAAAGCATCAACCAGCTAATTTGAGTTGAATTAAACTCAATTTCGAATTTTATCGGATTCCCTTCCAAACACGCCTATAGTTGTTCCAAGGAGCTTGTCAAAGAGTTGAACAGCATCACAGATTGACCTAGAACATTTAGTGTTACAAAGGACCAAAATTATAAACAAATGATACATTATTCTCCTCGTACTATCAGCATCCTATCTCTAACCAGAAGGTGCAGTAATATGGAATGTAACGATTAAGCACCTAACTTGTGGAGGTTACCAAATCACATCTACACGAATATATCGGTTGGAAAACGAAAGAGTTCATATTAATTATTCCTATTACATAGTTAATTTAATATGTCAAGTTCGCTGATCAACATGAAGACACTTTTCCATGTGGGACATCAGAAGACGTAATAATTAGTTTTAATTTGCTTTTTTACTGCTATGCATTATATATCATACAAATTATGTTCTGTGCATAGGGCTGACACATTTAATGGTACTTGACCACGCGTAACCTATTCCAGAACTTCCCAGGAGTGTGACTCCTCCCTCCCCTAGTCCCCCTAGCGCGAGCCTCAACCGTCAGCCACGAGCGCAACTGTGCAGAAGCGCGAGACCAACAGGTTCCTGTCGAAGCTGTTTCAGTATTACAGATTTTCTTCAGGAAAATAAACTTGATAACTATATACCGGCGTTTTACCAAGTGGAATATAAATATACGTTTGCAAATTACTGGGAATTACGATGATATTTCGGCGGAAATTATAGAATTGTAGGTTCCAGAGGAGGCAAATCTTCAGTTCTTGGTCAGAAGATGAGAACGGCGCTCATTGTAATTTATTTTGTGGGAATCCTCCACGTCAGCCGGACGATTGGTAGGAGTTGATGACATTTCTTTGATTATTAAAAATTCATTTGTATATTATTTTTTTTCTACGTAATTAAAATAATAGTTCACAGCTGGATATCATAATTATATGCGGTTGTATCATACATTACTTCATTTGTAGCCCTCAGATACTGTAACATTCTACCCGTAACGTTTATTGTTACTGGTTGAGGCTAGAAAATAAAAAAAACAGACAAGTGTCTATTTGTATTCATGTATGGTCCACACCTTGTAGAAATCACGACAGGAAAGTGGATGTAGCCATTCACTGAATAATACAATGCGCTTTGTTGAATTATATTCGGCTGAAAGATTCAGGAAAAAAAGTTGCTTGACGGCATTAGAGTTACACTTAAGTAATGTACATTGAAAAGCAATTTTTCAAAACTCACTCAGTCCATTTTTGGTATTTTTGAGATGTTACAATATTGGGAACCAAAACTCACTCAATCCTCCTGTAATTCTACGATGAACTTAAATAGTCCATCGAAATGGTACTTGTTTACGAACTTATTCTGTGCACTGGGTGAGTTTTGTAAATTTGCCTTTCAATTAAGGTTAGAAAGGAACACAGATGCATATTATGTAGTACTTCACGTGTTATGTAATATACCTCTCTGCATAAATCCATGTGCTATTTGGAAATCCTCTGATATTCTGCCAGTGGTTAGCTATTTTTGTAGATCTGTTTGGACCAAACAGGACTTGTTCTGCGTCTCATAAATGTGGTGCAGCAGAAATATTTTACAATTTTTTATCCTTTGTCTTGTTCTTTTGTGTATGAAGTACAGCTGTGACCACTGTGACAGATGTTAAGCTTCCTTTGCAGGAGGTATTGTTATTGAATACATGTAGGACACCTTTTGAGGGATAATTCCCAAAATCTTAAATAGAATTAGACTCCTCCTTTATTTCACCATTAAGAGACCGCTGCTTCATGAAACAGGATGTCCCCCCATGAACAGGGTGGTCCCTGCCCTTCCCTGGATCCCCTCAAACAGGAAGTCCTCGTCCAGCACCAAGCCTGGTCCAACCTTAGGCCATCTGCCTGCACTTCCTGTTTTGACAGAGGAGTGCCATTTGCTCCTCTAGCGGAAATAGCACTGGACTGACAGTGCCGTGTAGATACACAGGATCTATCCTGCTTTCTTTTATTTCTTAATGCTTCTAGTCAGAATCATTGCCATTCAGACAGTATGGCAATTGATTTCTCAGAATGCATAAAATAATTCTAGCTCTCACAGTTTATAGGCTGCCTCAACTGCTCTTATTTCCGTTATATTTCCAGTACTCTTAAGAAACATTTTAATAGTTCTAATTGTTCTGATATCCGAGTTAGTTAGTATCCATCTTTAGTCCCCTGGCATCAGGGAAGTCCTCCTCTGGGTTTACGCTGTCAAATTTTTATGCTCTTCAATCATCAGATGAGTCAAGCTGCTCATAGATGGCCAGCATCTGGAGATGTTCAGTGTTTTGCTGAAATGATTTTGGTCCAAAGTGTTCACCAGTAGCATTTTATTTTTTTCTGCCAGCACTACAGCTGCAGTTTACACCTGACCCTCCAGTACTCAACACTGCAGAAGAAGTGTACAGAATAAACTCCACTGACTCCTTGGAGCTCACATGCAGGTAAAGGTCCTGCATAAGCCTGATCCCAGAACAGCCTAATTCTAGTCTGACTCATTCTAGAGCAGCCATGTTGTAGTTTGTACATTGATTTGAGAAAAATAGTGATTTTTAATTTTAACTACATCAGTACCTGGAAAAACAGCAATATCACTCGTGTCAAATAGTGGTTAAGCAGAATTTGTCCTCCAAAGAATGAGAATCTCATGGGTTCTCATCAGTAGATCAGAGCATATCAAAATGATCCTCTAGTTTGAACTAGTGTACAGATAGTGTTACAATTTCAGTGATGTGCAGAAAGACACTGCAACTTCACTGTGGTTTCTACAGCAGTCCAAATCAGATCTAGGACTGCGATCTGCCTCATTTAGATGTGGGTGGTGTTATTGCCAGTAATCAGTCACATAAGGTTTAGCACAATGAAGACAGTGTACCATAAGTTCATCTATCTAAACAGCAAAGAGACACACTGTTCACCATTCAGGAGGGTTAGAAGAGCTCAAAAGACAGAGCTAGTCTTGTAAGAGGTAGACAGGTAGGTGAAAGTCACCTCAACTACCAAGCCAACTTATCAAGGAATCAGGGATCACTTCAAGGGACCTACGCTTATCCTAATGCAAGATCATCACTGACAAAGTTGGATTTGCTTAATTTTGGATCTTCAATTTGCCTTTTACTCTGCAGTGGCCAGCAGCATGTTGAATGGTCCACCCATCAGGACCTGTCAGATGGGAGGCTGGTCCTGACTGACTGCAGTGGGTCCGGTCTCTTCTGCTCCTCCCTTACAATCCACAAAGCTGTGGCCAATGATACAAACCTGTACCGCTGCTTCTACCGTGACCTTCCCGTGGAGGATGGCAAGACCTCCACTTCTGTTTATGTCTTTGTGCAAGGTAGCTACTTTGACACATGCACACATGGCTGCTTTGCATGGCTGGGTGGAGAGGCTATGGTGTCCTGGTCCTGTCCTGGTGGTGGTTTACAATTTTTCTTTAGACTACAAGTCATAATGTCTGATGTGTCCATCCATCTATTTCTCTTCTATAACTGCTTACACCTTAAAGTGCCATGGGGTGTAACCTTATCCAGAAAGCTCAAGATTAGGTTATTACAATATGTTCTGTCTACCAGATTGTAGGCCTTACATTGCATGCCCTTGCAGTAAACTGTGTCCTGCATTTGTGTATATGACTATAATGGCATACATTTGTGGCAGAGGGATTTTTGGTTCAGTGTTGTGCAGCAAGGTATTCTGCATTTATGTACAGAAAGTTTTTTTCTGTGGTGTATTACAGGGTATTCTGCTTTCGAGTATTTGGCTACAGGGCATTTTTATTCTCTGGCCTATTACAGGGTATTCTACTTTTGAGTATTTGGCTACAGGGCATTTTTATTCTGTGGTGTACTACAAGGTATTTTCAATGAACTGTTAATGTTAATTTTGGGAAAAATAGCAGAGTGAAAAATACATTTATGATGTTTCAGGTTAATAATACCTTGCAATGAAGTGTTTATCATTTAGCTTCGCCTGGTTTAGTGAATATGGATGTAATCAATTTCCAAAATTAGAATGTTTGTGTGTTGTAGGGTTAACTAGCTACACTTACAATATCATTGTCTTGCTCTCTATTTATGTTTATGTTAGTTTGTGAAACACCTGTAGTCTTTTTTATGCTTTTTAGCATCAACAGTTTAGGAGAGAGCAAGGAACCGAAACCAGGAATGTTTTCATTTAATGTGCAATCATTATAACTGAACATGACAATTTTTTTTCCAGAGGATACCACTCCTCTTGAGATTCCAGTATAAACTGGAAAATAAATGTCTTCAGACAAATCAAGCCAGTCACATTTGTGCCAATTGCTGGGATTTTTTTGTTTTCAATCAGCATTACAAAAAAACTGATAACTCCCAATACAATACCCCCCTCCAAAAAAGTGAATCAATCAATCAATCAATCAATTAATCAATCAATCAAATAATAATAAGATAGTGTACAATATAGTTCAGGTGGTACAAGTGAAGCAGAAGCATGCATTGTAAACATGTAATTTAGTGCAGGTGGAAGAGTTGGATTAGAGTCTTTGACTTGGATGAGGACAAGGACGTAGAGACTGGAAGCACTGAGCGATCGAGTGGATTAGAGTCTTTGACTTGGATGAGGACAGGGACGTAGAGACTGGAAGCACTGAGCGATCGAGTGGATTTGAGTCTTTGACTTGGATGAGGACAGGGACGTAGAGACTGGAAGCACTGAGCGATCGAGTGGATTTGAGTCTTTGACTTGGATGAGGACAGGGACGTAGAGACTGGAAGCACTGAGCGATCGAGTGGCAGCTGGCACAAAGCACTCGGTTGTTCATCTTTAAGGTGCTCTACAGCACTATTCAAATAACTATATTCTCTGCAAAGTTTAGGCTACAAGAAAGATTAAATAGATTCTAATATAGTTCCTACCATTGTAAAGGGAGTTTAACCCTTTTGTTAGCCCCACCTGATGAATGAGTGGGGGGGGGGAGTTGGGGGATGCATCAGATGACATTTACAGTACATGTTTGACGCTGTCTGCAAATGTAATGAGAAGAAGCTGTGGACTTTCTGTCTCTCTGGCTGCACTTATAGAGAAACCATGGAGTATATTTGTTATCTCTTCTTGTCATAGACTATAACATTCCATTAATACCCACCCCCCACAACATCGACGTTGTGTTCATCCGCACTGGTGAGAGTGTGGTCATTCCCTGCTTGGGCTCCATCGAGAACCTCAACGTCACACTGCACATGGTAAGAGCACTAAACAGTATAAGAGTACCTCATTGAGCACGTCACACAGAGCTGCCCACTGTATATCCTGTTGCACCTTCTGTTCAGAATCACTGCTTATATAATTCTCACTGATACCACATGCCTTGTGTAGACTTACAAGTAATGGATTATCAGTCTTTTGAATTGAGCTAAATGGATGCTGGGATGTGATTCTAAGCTTCAGTGTAGTGATAAAAAATAAAAACTGATCTTCTGTTGTGCTCTTCAGAAGTTCCCTCCGAAACAGCTGCTTCCAGATGGCAAGGAGGTTTTCTGGAACAGTCGAAAGGGCTTCACCGTGCCCAGCCATCTCATCAGTGGGGCTGGCCTGGTCTTCTGCCAGACACAGATCCACAATGAAACCTTTCAGTCTTCCCTCTATATACTAACTGTCGTTGGTAAGAGATCTGCCACAGTTCTACACAGCAGGTCATGTGTAAACACACACACACACACTCTGTATGTAGAAACACTGACAGAGACACAGGTGCATGGTGATAAACACATACATAAACATACTAACACACATATAAACACAGACAGATACAGGCCTACATTCAATGTTACCTACAGTGATACTGGGTACTGTAAAGATCTATACAGCAAAATCCTCAGAAATGAATAAAGACTGACAAGAGACACACAGTTTGCATATGCAGTATCTACAGTCTAGACTAAGGCTATAATGATAAACAAACTCTCCCTGTACCTTTCAGTGCATCACTTAATCAGTCATAATTGGGAACATTTTGGTTTCCCAAAAAGTAATCCAGAACTGGAGGAAAAAGTTGGTAGGACCAAGACTATCTATGGGCTCTGGTCTACCCAGCTTGGATATATTGCTGGAAACCTATCCAGCATGCTCTTTTGAGACGATCATCCAATTGTGTATATAACTGGAGCAAGGCAGTAATGGTCATCCTGTGACGTTTAAGGAGCTTTTGCCAGGAAATTCAGACCAGGCTAAAAAAATTACTACGGTTGTATGTGTTTATTGCTACAGATAAGCAATCGTACTCAATAGTAGAGAACACAGGATTTAGATGTGATTTAGTTCATTATGATTGTTGGATGGACGATGTAATATTTTTGATTAATTTATTTTACATATTTATGTTTAAAATATGTAAATAGGTGTCTGTTAAGTTTCGTTCTTCATACACATTGCGTTTGGTTTACAACTCCTTCTAATAGTGTTGAAGATATTTAACAATAGATTTCAAAACTGATTCTGTTCCCCTTGCATCAAACCGTGAACCCAAAACCACTGTACCATGAATTTTGTATACAGTTAGACTCCTAGTCAGGACATATGTACATTATTTGTGATGGCCTTTTTCTGTCTTGTAGGGTACATGATTTATCAGCTCATGTTGACTCCGACTCAGCAGCGGCTGGTCGTGGGGGAGCGGCTGGTTCTGAATTGCACTGCCCACACCGAGTTAAATGTGGGAATTGACTTCCGCTGGACCTTCCCGGCAGGCCAGGTCAGTGCCTGCCACAACACCAGTCACTCCCGTCTACACGCTTAACCAGAAAAAATAGTTTAAAAAATCCATCAATTTTTTAATACCTGAAGTACTCTACTTTCTTCTGGCCTCCTGCCTGTGAAGGACCTTGCCCAACCAGAAATCCGCCCGCATAAGAAGAGGATGATGAGCTCCCTGGAGCTCTCCAACATGCTCGTCCTGGAAAACGTGACACTCAACCACACAGGCGAGTACACTTGCTCGGCCTACAGCGGGCAGATGGTCAAAAACAGCACCGCCTCTGTGATGGTCTACGGTAAGTGCCTCGATCTCTGCTGCTCTGTGACATGTGAGCCCTTGTCTGCTGGTTTGTTATCTTTGTTTAGGCGCAACTAAGAAAATGGATGTATGGCAAAATGCAAGTTATAAGTTGGTTTCCACAGAAACTTCTGCTAGACAACTTCAAAATTATTCACATTAAAGATACTGCTGGTGCCATAATCTGTGTGTCTGTTGGCCCAAATTGCAGATCTTACCTCTTTGAGGGTAAGGAAGTTCAGTAACATGACACTGCATGATTGATATGTCCTTACCATGTTTAGAGAAGCCCTTCATTGTGCTCAGTGATGATGGACCATCCGCCATTGAGGCCACAGTGGGGGAGAGGCTAGTGAAGATCCCAGTGAAATATGATGCCTACCCCGCTCCGAACGTGATCTGGTGAGAAGCATGTGTCTTGTGCATGTGTGTTTGTAAGTGGTGTGTATTTATTTGTGTGTGTGTGAGCCAGTTAATGTGTAGTAGTGCTTATATGCTGTGCATATACTCGCTTGCTTCATCCCACTTCCTGATTCCTGTCAGGCTTAAGAACGGCCAACCTGCCTTAAAGGATGAGATGAAGTACAGGATGCGCCAGGAAAAGGACGCCCTCATCATTTCTGATGTAGCTGAGAGAGATGCTGGCAACTACACAGTCATTCTGAGGAACCTTGCTGCTAAGGAGGAACGTACGATCCAGCTGCTAGTTAATGGTACTTATAACCTCTGTCACTATCCAGCTGCTAGTTAATGGTACTTATAACCTCTGTCACTATCCAGCTGCTAGTTAATGGTACTTATAACCTCTGTCACTATCCAGCTGTTAGTTAATGGTACTTATAACCTCTGTCACTATCCAGCTGCTAGTTAATGGTACTTATAACCTCTGTCACTATCCAGCTGCTAGTTAATGGTACTTATAACCTCTGTCACTATCCAGCTGTTAGTTAATGGTACTTATAACCTCTGTCACTATCCAGCTGCTAGTTAATGGTACTTATAACCTCTGTCACTATCCAGCTGCTAGTTAATGGTACTTATAACCTCTGTCACTATCCAGCTGCTAGTTAATGGTACTTATAACCTCTGTCACTATCCAGCTGCTAGTTAATGGTACTTATAACCTCTGTCACTATCCAGCTGCTAGTTAATGGTACTTATAACCTCTGTCACTATCCAGCTGCTAGTTAATGGTACTTATAACCTCTGTCACTACCCAGCTGCTAGTTAATGGTACTTATAACCTCTGTCACTACCCAGCTGCTAGTAAATGGTACTTATAACCTCTGTCACTATCCAGCTGCTAGTTAATGGTACTTATAACCTCTGTCACTATCCAGCTGCTAGTCAATGGTACTTATGACCTCTGTCACTATCCAGCTGCTAGTTAATGGTACTTATAACCTCTGTCACTATCCAGCTGCTAGTTAATGGTACTTATAACCTCTGTCACTATCCAGCTACTAGTTAATGGTACTTATAACCTCTGTCACTATCCAGTTGCTAGTTAATGGTACTTATAACCTCTGTCACTACCCAGCTGCTAGTTAATGGTACTTATAACCTCTGTCACTATCCAGCTGCTAGTTAATGGTACTTATGACCTCTGTCACTATCCAGCTGCTAGTTAATGGTACTTATGACCTCTGTCACTATCCAGCTGCTAGTTAATGGTACTTATAACCTCTGTCACTATCCAGCTGCTAGTTAATGGTACTTATAACCTCTGTCACTATCCAGCTGCTAGTTAATGGTACTTATAACCTCTGTCATTATCCAGTTGCTAGTTTTTGACACTTCCTCTCTGTGTCTATTCTGGTCACTGATGACTGCTTCTATTGCTATGCTTTATAATTGTTCCATAATTTCTCATCGGTAGCATGGTGGCTCAGTGGGTAGCTGTGTTCCTTCACATCTCCAAGGTTAGGGGTTAAAAATCTGTCTCTGCTCTGTATTTGTGGAGTTTGCATGTTTTTTCTGGGTATTGTGGTTTTCTATCAGGTATCTTAGTTCTACTTTACTGCTCTTTTACTTCTCTCTCTTCATAAGAGCATGATGTGCGTCCTTCTCTGTACCTTAGCATTACTGTCATATACTCCCCCCTCCCCCAGTGCCACCTCAGATATATGAGAAAGAGGTCGCTGAGGACAATGACATCCATATATATGGGAGCAGCCCCATCCTGCGCTGTACCGCTCGCGGACACCCCTCTCCTGTGCACTTCTCCTGGCAGTGGATGCCCCAAGAGGATTGCCCTCACAACTTCCTGTGAGTCATTTGTCACATGATCATAAGGCTCCAAGGGCATAGGCTGTGCACTCACTCACTAACTGTTCCCTATGCAGGGGATTCTATGTAGTTCACTATACGGGGAATTACTGAAACACGACAGTGGTTTCGGACATTATACTCCAAGATACTCTGTGCTGGTAACCTTGCGCATATTGTGCACTATTAAGGGAATATGAAGTGATTCTGAATACAGCCATAATGCAGTATTAATACTTTGACACTTGTGTGTGCCAGTAGAGGTCTATTGTTTTAGATACTCCCATGAAACACAGGCAAGGATCAAAATACCTGCATCCACCTGTAGCAAGCCTATCATTTAATCTGTTAACCTGTTTTTAAGTTTAAAGTTATGTGGACGTAGTGTAAATATATAAAAATACCTGCTAGTTATATGCTGGTATAATGAAATGATAACCATGATGAAAAAATGTAGTGTAATAATTTCTTGAAAATGTAACTGAATAAAAAGTAGAATACATGTTGAGAGACTATAGCTAAACAATGTTTCTTTTGTCATTTTTACTGATTTAATGCTGCAAATAAAACAGTTATGTTGGTTTTACAGCAGAAATGCCAAACACAGGTTTTTATACATAGCCCTGGTTTTAGTTCCAGCCTCACTCTAAATTAGATTTTATGGAGGGCTGTCTTGTGAAATCTTAATTATGCCTAATTTGAGTCAAGAGTTAGACAAAAACAAGATCGTAACCTGGAAGTGAATTTGTGTTTCTTCGTCCTTTCTCACTGTATGAGCTTCACTCGCACAGTGTTTATCTCCACGCATTCTTTTTGATGCCCATATTTTCCCCCTGGCCTGCAGAAGCCCTTGTGTTAGGCTGGAGCAGGTAATACTGCATCGCTTATGAGAAATGGCACCTTTAGACTGTAGTCATTTTCCTGAGGACCAACGCCCCCATTTGTTTGTGCTTGGACCCCCCCCCCCCCACCTCCGTGTATGTGTGTGCGTGTGTTATTGCGCGTGCATGTAAGCGTTCATACTCCTAGTCCCCACCCAGCTCAGCTGGAAGTACATTCTGTTATACTGACCAAAATATCCTGACTTGTACTATAATTAGGACTGAATTGTTCTGAATGCTTCTCTGTGTATGTAATATGTAACTATACGTATACGTGCAGATATGTCTGTGTATGTGTATATTTTTCAAGGTATGTAACTGTATTTTAAGCTCTGTTTCAGTGTGCATGTTGCTGTATGTGTGCATGGACTGATTTGAATCCTCTGACTATAATTTCCAGGTCAGAAGACTGGAGGTCATCGTGTAACAAATGGAGGGACATCACAAACAACACGGGCCAGAATCCCACTGAGAGCCCAAACACCATTACTGACCAGTTCAACAAGGCAGGTTCTACCAGCACTAACTGCTAACGAAGCCTTGGTTGGGGCCTCTGTGCTCAGCATGTGTAGTAGTCAGGGCTGTTGGAAAGTCAGAGCTGTGTGAAACAGCTTTTATTGCCTTACATTTACCTTCTAATAGGCTGGGTTATATGTGGTCAGGATGGGAAGGTGGGCCATATGCTGATGTAATCAGCATGGAGATGGTAATCGCTTTAGTAACGCAGTAAAGGCATTGAGAGATCAGTACATGTACAGAGATTAGGGCTATATGAGGTCATCATTTTGCAGGGGTCAGGACTGTTTTGGCCTAGTACATATATTTCATTTCTCCTTGGAGATTAAGTAAGTTTAGTACATCCATCCATTTATACTACGAGTTCTATTCGAATGACCAGCTCGGTAAGCAAAATGGTTGCTATCAGAAAATCACGGTAGCTTGGGTGTGACCTGGACTGTGCTTCTGACTTTACTTCAGCCTTCCATACTCATTCTCTAATGCTTCATGAAGTGACCATTTTTAACAGCATGTTTTACATTCTAATTCTCTCTTACTCCAACATGCATTGTTGTCAGGTGTATAAATTTTGGTTCTAAATGTGCACATTGGTCGGACATTTTATTTTTTAGTACCGTTGTATTTGCAAGCAGTCTCTAATCAAGGTAGTCACTAAATGAGTAGTTGTACACATATTTAGATTTATGGGAATACTAAGTTGTATGCAAAATTAAACAGCTGAGTTGCTTAGAATAAGCTGGCCTATTTAATTAAAATAATGGAGCCTTCCTTTGTGTGGCAGACTATCAGCTCTCTGAGGATCCAGAGGGCAGAGGTACACGCTCTGTACCGCTGTGAGGCGTCAAACAAAGTCGGCCGTGACCAACGGGTCATCTTTTTCCATGTGACTCGTGAGTGATTCTTCCATAAACGGGTGTCCTTTGTCAGCTTAGCTAAGGAAGCTAGGAACTCGCCTCACATCAGAATAATTGTGATTTGAATTGTGGCCTTATGCTCATGGGTTTATAATGCCATAATTCTATTTTATAAAATAACAAGAAAATAAGAGCAATGTAATGTGCAATTTACCAACAACAGCAAACATCTTAAATACATACTGTTGTCTTAAGTGATGTTCATTCTCTGAGTTTTCTCTTATTTTTGTTGTCTGTTATCCATGTTATTAATTACAAAGCATTAAAATATGACATACTGTATGTGTTTTACAGTTAGTGGTGGCACAGTGGCATAGTGCACAGTGCATAGTGCATAGTGCATAGTGCATAGCACTACCACCGTCCATCTCTAGGTTTGGCAGTTTGATCCCTAACCCTTCCCTGTGTAAAGACTCTGCTTTGTTAGGATATCAGATATGTCTTCATTTACATAGTTCTCTGTGTCTGTGTGGATGCAGGAGGTCTGGCACTAGACATGCTGCCCTCCTCGGAACCCATCGAACACGACAACGTGGCTCTGAGGTGCAAGGCAGACAAGCTGATCTATGGAAACCTACGCTGGTTCTGGCTGGGCAGAAACATGACCCTTACCAAGCCGCTGCTTCCGGCGCAGTCTTGCCGTACCCTGGCTTTGCCGGCCCAGCCCCTGTCACAGGCAGTCCTGTCTGATCTAGAAGGTACCAATGTCACCCTGGAACTGCGCTTCCCCAACGTGTCTCAACACCATCAAGGCCTTTATGTCTGCCAGGTAGTGAACATCAAGACCAAGGAGAAGACTTGCCTGGTGAGGGCGCTGACTCTTAAAGGTACGGTGCTTGGATCACACTAGGGGTGGGAAATATCTCCAAAATGTCATAACACGATATTTTTGGTTAGAATCACAAACCCAAGATATAGACTGAGATTTTTTTTGTTCGCTTGCTTGTTTGCAAACCAACCAATTTGGAATGTATGAAGTAATGTTAGGGTTAGGATTATTAAGGTATATAAAATACTTTATATATGAAAGAAACTGACCTCATATAGCACAAGTGCTTTTTAATTTTTTTTTCCACACAATCAAAGTAGAACTTTTTTTTGGAACCAATATTTCCTTATCAGCCATACACACTCTGCTTGTTTGACAGTGTAGCCAAGCCCACTATAGACCATGTGTTTACTGTGTGAGTGAAGTTTAATATTTTTGGTAGTACAATAATATTTTAGCAGTTTGACAATATTTTTATTTGGCTAACTGGTTAGAAAAGAATTAAGAATTAAGTTTTTATTTCAAGATCTAAGTTGAGGTTCACTGAGACAGGTAACTGACAAAGAAGTGAGATATACAGACAGCGCTGATACGTTATGCAGGCTGAAACTCCTTTGTTTAAAATCAGTCTGCTTTGTTGTAGTACTATTGCAGTGTCCCAACACACATCGGTTTGTTCTGTCATTGTAATAATGGTGTTAAATAGTGCTGTATTGTGATTATTGCGATAACTCTGAAACACGTATCATGGATACAATTGCAACTGATCACGATAAATTATCAGACCAGTAAAGTCCATTCCCTTACCTCTTTGTCCACTGTGTTGAAGTTGATCTCTAATTCAGAGACTAACTGAAGAACAACATTAGCAAGGTTAGGTACTTCATGTTATTTCTGTACTGAATAACTGCCCTATGATCCTCCATAAAGTCAGATAGTTGACCGAACAGAATGGGAAAGCAGTCGTTCTCCGGGGAGCAGCTCCTTAGCATGTGAAAAGCGGACACGCTCCGTCCGTCAGTCCTGCAGCACATGGAAACCGCCTGCTTTCTCACTGCCAGCCCTACAAGCTGCAAAAATAATGGTGGGCCCAAGTGAGCAGAGGGTGAATGCGAGCGACACGGCGTCACTGACATGCCAGGTCACTGGAACACCCATGCCAACCATAGTGTGGACCAAGAACAACCAGACACTGGTGCAGGGTTCAGGTGAGGAGCCTGTGGGATTCTTGCAACATTAGTGTTACATAAATCAGTTACCATATTGCTGTTAATTATGAACAATAGAGGAACCTCATGTTATTGAAGCAATACTAATCTTAGGTACCAGGGCAAGATTTGAACCATTTTCCTCTCATTAATAAAGTGTTTTAATGTACATTTGAAGTGAGATGGCTTTCTGGTAGAATTTAAACAGCAAAAAATGGAATGGGGTGTCATGGTGATTAAGACCTTTCTTTGGCTTCCTGCTCAAATTGTTTCAGGGGTCGCTAAGTAAGGTTTTTAACTTAGGTTGGTCTAGTAAAGTATCAACCTATATTAATTGGTGAATTTTGAAATCACTTTGGATAGAAGTGTCACCCATCCAATAATATGTAAAGAGAAAAATTTACATTTAGATTTTTTTCTTTTTTTCCCCTTGATTTCATTACAGTTTATTAATGTGAAGTATATGACATGCAACAACCTGTAATTTGGCACTTTCAAGCAACCTCCTTTTGTCCCTGTTTCACATGAGCTTCACCTGCATTCCTTCAGGTGTGATCCTGACACAGGGCAACCAGACCCTGACCATCCAGCGTGTGAAAAAGGAGGACAGCGGCCTTTACACTTGCACGGCCTGTAACGCCCAGGGATGTGACGCCTCACATGCAAGCCTCATGGTGGAAGGTCAGTCCCAACCCCCACAGGAACAGGAAGTGCCACTAATAGCCTGAAAGAGGTCCATACTTCCTATGGTCAGCTGTGTGAACCACATGATCTCCATGATTTCTGGCGACCTACTGATTTCTTTCTAATGTCTCATACCGGCAAATCATTGTTCATTTATGTAGAAGTGGACTTAATTAAGCCGTATTACTTTTTTTAAGTCCCCATCTGCGGCAGAATGTGGATCCCGTCCTTTATCTGCAAAGTTAAAAATAGCCGCTAAACAAAAGCGACGTCGTCACTGGAGGGTGGTGTCTCCCTGGGAATGGGGGAAGCACAACACTGACCGATGGCTCTCAAAGAGCCCGAACAATGGGGTCCCTCCTTTTGCCGCGACCTCCCAAAGTCTCTGTGCTGTCCCACAAGCTGAAAACAACAACAAGAGCAACGACAACAGGAGTGATTACGTGATACGTACAACAGCTGCTACAGGGAAGGCTTGCTAATCAGGGAGCGTAGTGAGATTCGTTTGGGGCAGGGGGCTGCTCTCTTAGAACACACATTATAATACTTGTTTTGTTTTTTTAGCTCTAAAAGCTGTTGTTGTAAGTTTACCTGCATGTGTCATTTGAACGGGTATAGGGGGATTTACGTACAGTATTAGCTAACTGCAGTTAGCAGAGCTGTGTCCTCATTAACCTGTGGGTGTGGCCGGCACAGGTGTGGAGGAGAAGACCACAGTGGAGCTGATTGTCCCAATTGGATCCGTGGTCATTGCCATGTTCTTCTGGCTGCTCATCGTGTTTGTCGTCCGCAACAGGAAGAGGGTAGGCGCCCGCTGCTCTGAGGGGCCATTGTGTGTTCGGAACAACAGCTCCTTTCTTCCCCTGTCTTTCCCGCTAATGAGCACCGGCAGGGTGATAGCCAGCTGGGTGAAAGGATAAGGTAGCTTGTCGAATTTGCCGTGGGTAATGGCATGTATCGGCTGTGTGACGAGTGCCCTACATGTCGCCCCACAGCCCAGGGATAGTGAGCTGAAGACAGGCTACCTGTCCATCATCCTGGACTCAGAGGACATGCCGGTGGAGGAGCAGTGCGAGCGTCTGACCTATGACCCCAGCAAATGGGAGTTCCCCAGAGACCGGCTGAAGCTTGGTGAGAATGCCCACCTGAATGGACATCCAATAAAAGTGAAAAACTTAATGCAGTCAGAATTGATGTTTCCTCATATCCATCACCTGTAGCCGTGGCCTTCAGTACAGACTGAAGACAGATGGAAGATTTGTTAGATTTTTTAGCTATCTTTGTCCAGATAGCTAGTGGCTTAGAATTCTAAACTCAGATTTTTAATGTATCAGTTCAGAGAGGGCATCTTGCTCAAAAGGTACAACACAGCAGCTCCCCTTCAGGGACCAGCACGTTCACTGTTGCCTGACTGATTTCCAGGAGAGCCTCTGGGGCGAGGGGCTTTTGGCCAGGTAGTGGAGGCTGCTGCTTTTGGTATCGAGAAGGCCGCCACCTGTACCACGGTGGCTGTGAAGATGCTCAAGGGTACAGTATGTCCCTCTTTACCTGGCTCTCCGGTACCCATTTCCTACTCACTGATCTTTCTTCCTAACAAGGATGTTGGTTACAAAATGAGCGGACATAGTGATTATACAGGAGCATGACAGTTATGCATGACCGGTCTTTTCATCCTGATGAACATGATGATTGAAATAGCTCCTGTACTATAGAGGGTGCCACCTCCAGTGAATACCGGGCTCTGATGTCAGAGCTAAAGATCCTGATCCACATCGGCCATCATCTCAATGTGGTCAACCTGTTAGGGGCCTGCACAAAACCAGGCGGTAAGTGTTCCTCCACTGATCTCCCCTGTACATGTGTCCAGTCAGTAACTGCAAGAAAAGACAGGCTTTCATCTTTCATTGGGTTTCATTGTGGAGATTAAGCATCACGAACTTCTATATGTCACCTGTGCGCCTCTTTCCACAGGCCCCCTAATGGTCATTGTGGAGTACTGCAAATACGGCAACCTCTCCAGCTACTTAAAGAGCAAACGCTCTGTGTTCATCCCCTTCAAGGTAAATGAGAGTGTCCCTGGACTTGGAAACACATTTCCCTATGTCCCTATGAATGGACATTTGGCTCTATCATCACAGTGGCTGATTACAATTTCTACTCTTTCAGATACTGCACACTGTTTAAATCCAGACCTGGCTCATTCTCTCAAATTAGACCATTACTTTTATAAAAGTACATTATACTTTAAAATGTATGTTCTTTGCTACAGCATTACTCAGCCTGTAGTAATATGGAAACTCATGTGTGATACGTGTTATCACATCCTGTTTTTCTTGCTCGGCAGAGAAAGCCTCTGAGGTCCCCTGCGGACGAGGACTTGACCAGGGGTGACCTGGGTTTTGGCATGGACCCCCCCAGGGGGAGGGCTGTCTACAGCGCCTACCAGAATGATGTGATAGTCTGTCACCAAGGGGAAGAGGGTAAGAGCTCCTCAGGCTACTGAGCCAAGTGTCAGCAGACAGTAGTGCACGACCACAACTGTGTAGTGCACATATACCTGCATATATACCGACAGGCTTTTATGCACCTCTGGACCATCATACTGTAATGTGACACGAAAATCTGTTTTTGCTGCCGCCACCTTTTTCTTTAACCAGTAAGATCCAGTTGTGGTCACCTTAAATTCCACATGAGCTGAACACACCAAAAAGGAATATAGAGACAACAGGCCATTTTTTAACCAATCATTAAATTCATAAAACCGTTGGACCCCCAGACAGGATGGATGCTATGGGTTCTTTAGAATGTACAGAGCATGGGAACCAACCGCAGCCCCAACCATTCTAATCAATCTTTACACAAGGTTGCACTCCCCCACAGGTCAAAGGAAGGCATTACAAAGAATTTGTACCAATAAAACATATGCAGATCACTAGGTGTACTCACAATACCCCACTATATAGATACAGTGTGTTAATGTGTTTATATACGTGTATATAGCATGAGTGCCTCTATAGGTGATTATGGGTGGGCAGTTGTCAGCTATCTGCCAGCTATCTGATATGATACTGTAGCTGTCTGATTCAGCAATCGATAAGATTTCGCCCAGCCCTGCTGGGTATGGATGTTCTCATGGAAATGCCTTAACTGTGTCCCCCAGGTAGGGGAGATGTGAACAGGTCCCACTTAACCATGGAGGACCTCATCAGCTACAGTTTTCAGGTAGCCAAAGGCATGGACTTCCTGTCGTCTCGCAAGGTAAGCATTTACTGTCACTTGACGAGACTTAGCAACAAAAAAAAAAAATTAGCCTGACTTCTGTTATCCTTACATTTCTGAAGTTGTTAATTTGTCCTGTGTGAGGTGGAGGCAGAACAGGCAGCAAAAGTTTTATTTAGTGGGAAAAAAAGACTTGGAAAACTAAATTCATCGTACAGTACAAATAAACACGGAATTAAGCTAGGGACCTTAGGGATGAACACTACAGGTGCTCTGTGGAGAACTCAAAGAAGTAACATGAAGCCACTGATGAAAACAGAGGCATCTTCAGTGACCCTCACATATCTGTCATGAAAGACAACAATTATTTCTAAGGCTGTCCTAATAAGACCTCTCTCAGACACATGTATGTAAGAGATAGGAAGGCAGGAGACTGGAATAAGCTTCCTAGGGCTATAGTGGGAATGTGAGTGACCTCACATTAACTGAGGTCAGATGACGTTCTCCCAGCCAATATTCGATAAACGTCGAATGTATGGCCTGAACAGCTGCTCCTCATGTGGCTACAGTCAGGGCTTTGTGGCCGGCTGCGTCCCTATAGCTGAGCTCTGTGTATAGCACTGTCCCTATAGCCCGTGAGGCTGATTCCGCTGAGCTGGGCTCAGCAGCATGCTGCCTGACTGAGGGCTTGGGAATGTGTGCTGACAGTGTATCCACCGAGACCTGGCTGCAAGGAACATCCTGCTCTCAGAAAACAACGTGGTGAAGATCTGCGACTTCGGCCTGGCGCGGGACGTCTACAAAGACCCCGACTACGTCAGGAAGGGAGACGTGAGTCTCACGGTCCATTTGTCCTCCCTTTCATTTGTTTCTGCTGAATCCGTTTTATCCCTGAGTGACACTTTCTCTGCTGTTAAAGGCACGGCTCCCCCTGAAGTGGATGGCTCCAGAAACCATCTTCGACCGAGTCTACACCACGCAGAGCGACGTCTGGTCTTTTGGAGTCCTGCTCTGGGAGATCTTCTCCCTGGGTGAGCTCTCACTTCCAAAACCTATAATCCTTCCAGCGGCATTTTTTTATGTCCCGAACTCTGACCCGTGTGACAAACGTATTGCCACCTCTCTGACCTGTGTGACAAACGTATTGCCACCTCTCTGACCTGTGTGACAAACGTATTGCCACCTCTCTGAGCTGTCCAAACCTGTGTCCTTCTGTCCACCCACAGGAGCGTCGCCGTACCCTGGCGTGCCCATCGACGAGGCTTTCTGCCAGCGGCTGAAGGACGGAACGCGAATGAGAACCCCCGAATACGCCAGCCCCGAGATGTGAGTGTGCAGCACAGCTTGTCACCATGAACGTCACCCCAGATGGACGGCCCTTGTAAACACCAAGCTATATAGATACTCATGTATTTCATTTGCATTTGCATGTTTTCCCAGATATCAGATCATGCTGGGCTGCTGGCTGGATCAAGCCAAGGAGCGGCCGACGTTTCCCGAGCTGGTGCAGCACCTGGGCGACCTGCTGCAGGCTAGTGCCAAGCAGGTAATGTGCCAAGCTCTGACCTCCAGTGACCTGCGCCGTGTGGCTGTACGTAGATCTCTGGTATTTTACATAGTTTCCTGTGAGCGTATTTTTCAGGAACTGTCTGTATATATCAATGACACTTGATGCCTGAGTAATCGCTGAGTACCATCTGAGTAATGTCGGAGTAACGCTGGACATGGGCATGATGCCTTGTTGCAGGATGGGAAGGACTACATTCCATTGACCCCTGGCCGACTGGAGGGGACATCTGGAGCACTGCTGCCAGTTCCCCCTCAACCCCGCGAGCTGCAGCCGGGTGCCAGTGAACCCCTGAATCACTATGACAATGCACCCTACTTCAGGTATGCCACCCCCTGCTGGTGACAGTGCTCACTTCCCTTGGGAACGAGTTTGACAGTAAGATACTGTGGTCTGAGCTTTGGTGCTATTTGACTGCAATAATAATAATGCAGAATATCACTCTATTATAATATAAAATATGATCACACATGAGACACACTGTGCTGCTGTGAATGACTGTGGTGCTTGGTCCACTGGAACCTCCCCATTCAGGGAAACACATTTCAGGTTCTCCCAGAAGAGTGACAGGTGCAGCCAGCCAATCAGCAGGAGGACCTTTGAGGCAGTGCCGCTGGAGCAGGGTGTGATTACGGTGAGAACGCAGCCTTGCCCTCCGTCTGGCCACTGGCCTCCCACCCACTTTAGCAGACAGGATTGGTGGCCCATCTTCTTTCTACAGAGACCCACTCACAGTAAAGAACCATGTTTACCATGCAAATATCGACTTCTTGTATCTACGTTTAAAATTATATTCATCTATATTAATTATTTCTCTTTAGTATTATGTGGGTAAATGACATGCTTGTTTTTGTGTCATTTTTTTAATCCTTTGATAAATACATAGCATGTCTAACATTATTGCATGATACCTCTTTAGTGCAAATATATTTTCAGTGCATTCAAATAAAATACAGTTTCGTCATTTTTGCATCTCAGTGTCCAAAAACCTCAGGTGGTACAACTTACTCTAAATGAATAGAGTAAGACATATATTAAAATTAAGTAATTAAAAAGGTATATTAATTACACATAATTATATGCTACAAACCTTTAAACTCATAAATGTCGCAAAACAATGAAGTTTTAAAGTCATTAAGATAACTGATTTTTTTTTTTCGGTAGTTCCACCTTACATTTTTCATTTTGTGAAAACCTTAATTGTCATTCAGCCATGCATTGACAGAGACATCACAGTAAGCATTTTGATCAGTTTGTGTGGGGCATTTGCTTCCAGAATGCTCAGTTAGACATTGGAATGGGTCTGTCTCCTGAGGATGCCAAGAGCCTGGAGCACCCTGCGTCCCAGACACCAACCTTCAGGTAATCATAACAGCCCCAACATTACCCCTCTGCAGTGACAATGACCATCATTACCAGGAGATTAACCTAAGTACACTCAATCTGAAGTAGTATCCTTAAAGGGTGTACCATAGTAATACCTGACCATAATGTGCAATCTACCAGCCTTTACAATAGTATTTAAAATACAAGATACGTCCTACAAAATACTCTTCCGCTGGAGTAGCCTTGTAAATATTCAAATAAAATTTCATTTTAAAATGTCCTCTAGGAGAAATAACACTTAAGTCCTTTTCCATAGATATTACCTGTAAAATACAAGAGGAATTAACTTGTAAGTACTCCACAAATGATAGGGTGCTCACCAGGGACACCTTGAAAATGTGATAGCATGTACATTAGCAGACGTGATAATACCTTTATTCTGATTGGTTAATACTCCTGTCCTTATTGTTATATGCTCATTGATTGATTCACTCATGTTTTTCCACAGTCCTCTCATACGCTGCAAAAGCAAGGAGTCTTTGGGCTCAGAGTCTTCCAATCCTACCAGCGGTTACCAGTCGGGCTACCACTCAGATGATGCGGATGTGCCTATATATGCCAACGAGGAGATCATCTTAAAGACCCAAGGCCAGGCCAAGGCCCCTTTGAGGGCCTGTGTGAAGTTCACCACAGAAGTGCGATACAGTGCTCCACCGGTGTAGCAACTGACCAGGACCTTCTGCTCTACAGACAAGCCACCATGTCCTACATCATTTAGACTATAGACATGACCCCTGACTTTTAATTAAGAGGTGGACTGCGGTCTGTCACAGTACAGAAAATGCTTTCATGAGTTCATTCAAGTGGTCGACACGTCTTGACAATCAACCCATCAAACTTAATTTTGACACAGAGCAAATCTGAGACGCTAAAACAGATGAGTCAGTAAAGAGTTAAATCATGCATCTCGTTGAATCATCATATTTCTCAGCAACAAATTAGCTTCTTCCAGCACAATCGCTGTCTCCTCTTGAGATGTGGATATGTGAATTATTTTATTTTTGTTTTTAAAAATGGATAATATATTTTACAAGGGGAAACAAAGGTCTAGCACTGCACGTTTTCACGCGACCTGAGACACGCAGCCGGGTTTGCAGTGAGGCAGAGCACTGGCGTCCCGCTCACGGCTACACGGCCACACGGCCACACGCTTCCTCTCACAGGAAACGTCTGCTGGGACACAGCGAGACAATGAGTCTGCTCATGTTTTCTTTTCAATTGTTTGTCAAGACAAGGTCAGCCCATACTGATAGAAATGGGTCCTGTGAAGTGTTTTGCTTTAGATAGATTTTTTTTCCACCGTTTTTTCTTGCGCTACTTCTGGCAGCCTAGCGAACCAAGTCATTTGTACAGTTTATTACGAAGACTCATCAAAAGTTTATGTCAAAAGAAACCTGTCTTGTTTTACTTTTATTAACATAACTGTAATAAATATAAATAGTTTTATAAAATAAACACCATTGCCATTCAAACCAGACCCAAGAACTTACTCTGCTCTGATGAGCAGAATTGTTAGGTTCGTCCTGTGGTTGGTCTGGTCCAGTTTGTGACTGAGACTGGTTATTATTACTCCTCAGCTGGTTAAAATATTACCCGTTTTATACGGGATGACCATTAAACCAGAGTAGGAAAAGGAGAAGAGGGCCCAGCATTCCTGTGACCGACATTCAGCTCTCCATTATAGGGATTGCACAGCACCCTTATACACAACAGTGATTTCCTGCTCAGGAAACGTGATGAGTGTGGCTGGGTGCAGGTCTGACTGTGCAGTGAAGCACACCTTACGCAGGTGACAGTAGCAGTGTCCTGTACTGTGAAGCATAGGTGCTACACAGAAGCAACATTATCTGTGACTTCCTGTATGGCGAGGTCTATTTATATAGCACTGAGTGTAGATGTGGGATTGTGATAAAGTTGCCTCAAATACAAACAACAACGTCGACTTTCTTCCTGTATCAGTGGCCCGAGGAAACGTTACTAATTTCAAAGTGTTATATTTAGCTGAAGAGGTACCCAGAATAGCACATATAACTGCAGTATACATGCAGCAGCCTAAATTACAGTACATTTATTATCTGCTTATTTTGCACCCTGTGATGGAGTGGCATCCCATCCCAGGTGTCCGCTGCCTCATGCTCAATGCATCCTAAGATGGACTCCTGGCACACCTCAACCCTGTACTGCACAAGTACAATGGTTATGCATGTTTAGTCCACCTCAGCTTGAACACAAAACCCAAATGCAGTATTACTATTGCTATTGCAAATTTTGCTGGTCAAGTCCACTTAGGATTTCTTATAACTGTCAAAAATAAGACAATTCGCCCAGGAAATTGATACTGATCTGTTTTTTCAGTGAAATATCCAGCAGAAGGATAAGGAATCATGATGACTTCTTTCCACTGTCCTTTCTCATCTAAATTTCTCTGTTCCAAATGTAGTCTAATATGTAGTTTTAATACGTAATATGAATATTGGTTTTGCAAATATTTACAATTTTTGTTTTCCAGTTTTTGATTCTTTGTGGAAAAAATGTTGCAAATATAGAGCAATCTCATGAAATGCACTATATTAAGTAACACAGTTCAGGATAAGTAGCATCTAGTGGGATTCCAGCCTGAAGCAGTTTTACAAATGGTTAAAAATCTTCAACAACTGTGCCATCTGCTGTCAAGGGTGCTGTTCATGAACTGCAGCTTCTTGCGAGACCGATCACAATGAGCATTTGACAGACAAATAGTTGCGACCAGACCAATCACGGGAAGCATTTGAAAGAATGATGTTTGTGTCCAGACACACCACAACAAATGTTTGACGGACTGATGGCTGCAATGAAGCCAGTTACAAGTTTTTTTTTTCTGCCATTGATAAAAACATTCACTGCTTTAATATCCTGTTACCTGTTTTTCAGACTTTTTTTTTACACGCATAAGTATTTCTAGCCTAGCGTGCTATTTTGTCCCAGCCGTCCGACTTTTGGTTGTCGTGACGACCAGCTTGGCTCTGGCTTTCTTCCACTGGGGGGCTTACCTATGCCTGACGCAGCCAGAGGTCTTTGTTGGGCAGCTGTACTTCAGCTATTTATTACTTCGATTAAAGGCCAGCACAAATCTGTGTAGTTTCTCACCCACAGGGCCCCTTTCTGTGCAAACAATTGTTTGCATGCTCACACACACCATTAGGAGAGGCTATATTTAGCCATACACACACAAACACACAACAAGGAGAAGGGGCATTTACGCGCAGCAGGAACAGGTTACATTTACTCAAAGTCTTGATGAAGGGAAGTTGCTTTTTCCACAATAAGCGGCTGTTTTTAATGTGGAACACACAGTAACTAACTCAACAAACAGGGGCTGCATTAACTCACGCTACATGGATGGGCTACACACTTGAGAGGTCTGACGTTGTATACATTAACACTAAAGACTTACAAAGGCTTGCGGACGTCAAAACAGGAACCTCAAGCGCCCACCGCAAAGTGCAGAATACCAGCAAAGAAGTGCTCTCTGTTTGGACTGTGGCGGCTAGGTTTTCATCACTGCCTAGCCTGTGGCTCCTTGATAATGCATTCATCCTCCACTCAGACACAATGAGCGTTAATTAACAGAGGGTAAAGGAAATGAGTTTGTTTCCCTCCATGCCAGGTCAAGTCACTCCCGGAACTGATGTATGGAGAGCTGAGGAAAACAAGATGTTTGCAGAGGCAGCACAGCTGTCTAACGGGGGCAGTTAGCACTGAGGTGTGTTACTAACACTGTCCTGCTGCTTACAATGTCACCATTGCTGTCCTGCAGTCTTACACAGGGTGTTAACAATGCTTTCTTGCGATTTCCCATGAAATCAGTATTACTATCCTGCAGTTTCCCAAGATTTCAATATTCCTGTCCTGTAGTTTCACATATGACCACCAAAATCTCAGTGCTGCACAGGAATTTCCCATGTGACATCAGTATTACCATCCTGCAGTTTCTCATACAACACGAGCATTTCTGTCCTGCTGTCTGATTCCGAACGTTGACACTGCTGTCCTGCAGCTTCCCGTGATATCAGTATCACTGTCCTGCAGCTGTCCATATGATGCCAACCATTCCCAGCTTTCTGGGATTTCATGTGTGGAGTTTGCATGTTCGCTTTGTATAATGCAGTTAGGCTAACTGACATCTCTAAAGCATTTGTGGCTTCATATATGACTGTTTGTGTGAGTGCCTATGTAGCCTGTGGTTGGGCTGGCATCCAGTCTGAGAGGAATTCCAGCCCTATACTGCCTACGATGAGGACCAGGCTCCCTCATCACCCTGAGCAGGGTAAGTGGCAGGAGGATGGATGGATGGATGGACGGACGGTGGCTGAATTAAAGTGGACAATACAAATGCTTCAAAACTACAAGTAAGACAACAGTGAGACTGAGATCACTTGCAAACCTTACAGTTATAATGCCGATCCTGCAGTTCTGGGGTCCTGCTGGCAGTAATAAAGTTCAGTGGGGAAGCAGCAGGAGGATTTTCAGCAGAAACACAATGGTATTAAGCCGGATTTGAGAGGGTATTGGCTGCGGGGGCCGGTTCTGCTGCCAGGTCCTCAGCCAGTACAATCTCACTTAAACTAAGTCCCTGGTTGAAGTGCAGGTGCTTGTAGAAAAGGCTGCACTCCTTAGATCACTGTCCCGACATCTGTCACAAATCCTTCAAGCACCTGTCATAGAGTGATTCAGACTCATAATAATGGGAACGTTCAAACATATAAACAATTTGTGATGTTAATGATTCAGTTCAGGAAAATCTTACCTAGGGCATCAGAACACCCAGAAAGACATTGTAATTAATATTCAAACAACTGGAAGCAACGAATGAAACCCATCACTGTCATTTGCTGTGTAAATGCTGTACTCCAGTTTCTCTGAATCACTCATATATTAGGCCCTAGCGAAATATGCTGAGTTTGTTATCTTAAATGGGCTCAAGCATAAAATAAACATATGTTTACTTGTGCATGACTGGAGGACAGGGCAAGCCTGTTTTCTTTAATGGAGAAATGGACATGGAGCAAGGAAATGGCTGAAAAGCATGTACATATCCACACACACCAGATACATGCCTTCATTATTTTGATATTATTTCGACAGTAGGTCACCTTACCATTTTATTGGGAGTTAATTAGTAATATTCCAAAACCTGTAGGAAGCTTCTTCTCAGAAGTAGCAGATAACGCCATCTAGTGTTTACCATTGGTAAGCACATCCCACACTAATTACGTAATCATTTAAATCATCTTAGCAAGCCAAGACACAAAAGTTCCATCCATCCATCCATCCATGTTCTGTAACTGCTTGTCCTATTCAAGGTTGTGGGGGGGTCCAGAGCCTATCCCAGAGGCTACTGTCATGTAGCAGTGGGTAGAAGGACGACCCAAATGCAGGCACTGCACTGGGAACAGCACTGCGACAGTCTGGTCTGGGTTGAAGGGCGATGGGGAACCTCCTGGATGATAGCAGAGACCGAGACAGTAGCTGGGAGAGGAGCTGGGAGAGGAGGTGGGAGAGGAGCTGGGAGAGGAGGGCTCCAAGGGGCCCACAGGGCAGGACCCGGGCATGACACAGCTGGATCGGGTGGTGTGCCTTCTTGAACCTGGTACTGGGGTTTGGACAGGGACCCACAGAGTGGAACTCAAGTGAACAATGACCGAACAGGGAGCACAGGCAGACAGAGAACAACGACCGAACAGGGAGCACAGGCAGACAGAGAACAACGACCGAACAGGGAGCACAGGCAGACAGAGAACAACGACCGAACAGGGAGCACAGGCAGTCAGAGAACAACGACCGAACAAGGAGCACAGGCAGACAGAGAACAACGACCGAACTGGGAGCACAGGCAGACATAGATCAACGACCGAACTGGGAGCACAGACAGACAGAGAACAACGACCGAACAGGGAGCACAGGCAGACAGAGAACAACGACCGAACAGGGAGCACAGGCAGACAGAGAACAACGACCGAACAGGGAGCACAGACAGACAGAGAACAACGACCGAACAGGGAGCACAGGCAGACAGAGAACAACGACCGAACAGGGAGCACAGGCAGACAGAGAACAACGACCGAACAGGGAGCACAGGCAGACAGAGAACAACGACCGAACAGGGAGCACAGGCAGACAGAGAACAATGACCGAACAGGGAGCACAGGCAGACAGAGAACATCGACCGAACTGGGAGCACAGGCAGACAGAGAACAATGACCGAACAGGGAGCACAGGCAGACAGAGAACATCGACCGAACTGGGAGCACAGGCAGACAGAGAACAACGACCGAACAAGGAGCACAGACAGACAGAGAACAACGACCGAACAGGGAGCACAGACAGTCAGACAACATCGACCGAACAGGGAGCACAGGCAGACAGAGAACAACGACCGAACAGGGAGCACAGGACAAAGAGACGCTAAGGATGGGGCACTGGCCCATCGCAGAGCGCACTCACACCTGTCGGTACCTCCAATTCACCAATAAATAAAATTTAATTTTAATATTTTAGGTTATTGTAGAAACAAATAACTTACATGATAAGTTCTCCTAATCTGCCTGCTTCTTGACCCCATGCCCCCCTCCTCAAAAGCCATGGCGGAGACTCCAACCCTGGCTCCACAGGTGTGAAACTGCGAGGCAACAGTGCTATCCACTGGGAAACCCCAACACAAAAGTTAAGTTTAAAAATGTTTTAAATAGTTAAAAAGTTATAAATATGCAAAAATCTTTCGTTTGTTTACAATCACTTCTACATTAAGCAGACACAAATTTTCAGTGTGGCAATGAGTTCAAGGGACAGATAGAGGCATCAAGTAGTCCCGATTGTGTTAAAGCTGGAACGGAGTCTCTAAATTCTCATTTCTTCCACCTCTTGGCAATGAAACATAAAGGTATGCAGAGAAAAACAGACTACATTGAAAAATAAATACAAAATAAATATAAACACAGGCGGTTCTATCATTTCGTTCATCGTGGGACCCAGCCCCCCAGCACCGCTTATCGTCCCGTATTTCATCAGGGGGCTGAGCCGATCAGATCGGAATCTGCCCTGGATACAGAAAAATGATGGTCCCACTTTAATAAATATGCAAAAATCTTTCGTTTGTTTACAATCACTTCTACATTAAGCAGACACATATTTTCAGTGTGGCAATGAGTTCAAGGGACAGATAGAGGCATCAAGTAGTCCCGATTGTGTTAAAGCTGGAACGGAGTCTCTAAATTCTCATTTCTTCCACCTCTTGGCAATGAAACATAAAGGTATGCAGAGAAAAACAGACTACATTGAAAAATAAATACAAAATAAATATAAACACAGGCGGTTCTATCATTTCGTTCATCGTGGGACCCAGCCCCCCAGCACCGCTTATCGTCCCGTATTTCATCAGGGGGCTGAGCCGATCAGATCGGAATCGGCCCTGGATACAGAAAAATGATGGTCCCACTTTAAAGTGTGGTCAGCCCACAAAATAACAATGTCGCTTCGACTAAATTAGCTCCGCAGTACCGTTCTCTGACACCAGGGGGCTCTAAAATTACAGTTATTGCTCGAGGAGAGTGGCTGAGCTGTCGCCTGGGCACAAGGAATATATTCAGCACTGTAACATCCCCCAGAAAGTGATGTTAAAAGCAACTCACTTGTGAAGAAATGCAGCTGCCAAACGAACAGACCCAAATAGTTAACCATTGCGCTAACTGGAATTATAGTAGTACTGTACTACATTGAAAAATAAATACAAAATAAATATAAACACAGGCGGTTCTATCATTTCGTTCATCGTGGGACCCAGCCCCCCAGCACCGCTTATCGTCCCGTATTTCATCAGGGGGCTGAGCCGATCAGATCGGAATCGGCCCTGGATACAGAAAAATGATGGTCCCACTTTAAAGTGTGGTCAGCCCACAAAATAACAATGTCGCTTCAACTTCTGCTTTGGTTTTATTGTCAACGTCTCTTATTTATTTTAAAGTTAAATAATTAAGTGATTGAAAATGTGACAATAAAATTCATGTGTCTATGGAACATATTAATGCGCCACCAAGTGAGAGAACGCGAAAGTCAGCAGATCACACGCTAATGGAGCACCGAAATTATGTATTCCTTTAAATCATTTTAGATATAGCATTTGCTTTAATAACAAATAATAAAAACTGAATAATTTCTATGTCTTTCAGAGTCGCACGTGTTTCTCTTGAGTTTCCTCCTACAACTGACTGGCGTCTCTAAATTGCCGGTAGTGTAAGAATGAGCGCTTACCTGCATGGGATGGACTGGCATCACATCCGGGGTGAGCTCCAAGCTTGTGCTCCGTGCTAACTGGGATAAACTCCAGCCGTCGCCTCCCCGTGACCCTGACCAGTATAAGCAGTCAGAAGTTGGATGGATGACGTCTTCGAATTCTATGCCGATCGATGTCTGCTATACGTGAGAGGCGTCGAACGAGAGGAGTATCACTGCAGGAAGGTAATCTTACAGACAAAAATCAGTGTCGCAGGAAACGTGCTACTGTAGATGTAGCATGTAGTGATGTAAACCAAGTGTTGGTACAGATATGGGTAAATATAGGAATGTGTTACTCAAATACAATACCACTCGGCTAGTTTACCTTCTGCTGAATTTTTAACCGGAGTAATTAAGGTTATGTATCTAGCTACAGGATATAAGACTTCCAGGTTAACCTGTAACAATACCAAGTCATGTCATTAAACTTAGGGACGTAACTAGAAACTCTGGCTCCCCTGACAAAATGTCACCTTGCCTCTCCCCCCATCCCCCCTTTGGGTTGACAGTATCACTGTGAAGAAATATGGGTCCCTTGGTAGATTTTGCAGGGGGGCAGATGGTAGGTTGTCTGTGATAAACGTGCCCAGGACAATCTGCTTCCCAGGGCTGCCACCCAGCTCCCCAACTCCTGGAGGATTCTCTGCATGTCCCCGTTTCCGTTCATCGCCCCTCAGTCCCTGTCCCATTGCCCTGCCCTGTCTGGCCTGTGTTGCCTGTGGCTCCCTCTTATTCTGCCCCTCTCTCTGTTGCCCCTCTACTTGTCTGCCCTGTTCTAGCATGGCATGTTCTGTCTCTCGATGTCATTGTCTCTCCTGCTCCCTGGTCCTCGTTGACGTCTGGTGTTTGTCCCTCTGATCCCAAGTCTTATGTCTTCAGTCTGGCCCCGGGTTTGGCCTGTTTCGTCAGTCTGGTTTTGTTCACTGGTCTCTCCTGTTGTACTTTTGGTCCCTGGTCTGTCCCTAGTCCCATGTGTCCACCCTGTCATTCATTCCCTGTTTGACTTGTCATTCCCAGTCGTTATTAACATCAGGCCTGTTTCCTTTCTAGGTCTTGCCTTCCGATTTTGTCCCCTCGCAGCATCATTTGTTTTCCTATTCCATCCATCCATCCATTGTCCTGTTTTGTTTAATAAAGCCCATTCTGTTCTCCTGAGACCTGCCCTCGAGTCACCACACCTATACGCTCATTATATTTATTATGAGGTTAGGGTTATATGTGTATGCAGTCATCTGGCTGTCGTGTTGCTGTAAATGTTTCTGTGGGGTTATATTTCTGTGGATGTGTTACAGTACACGGTGCTGAATGTTGTGACATTTTAATAATAATAATAATAATGCATTTTATTTGTGGGCGCCTTTCTAAAACCCAAGGTCACCTTGCATAGTCCATAAAAGACAAACGATAAAAACAAATAATTAAAAAGAGTTATTAACATAATCAGACAACTATAGGTGTAAAGCGAGTAAGCCAACTTAAACAGATGGGTTTTCAGTTTTGACTTAAACAAGTGAAGAGAATCGATATTCCTGATATCCGGCGGAAGTGAGTTCCAAATTCGGGGAGCAGAGCGACTAAAAGCTGTGTGTCCCATGGTGATGAGGAGGACAGAGGGAACAATAAGATGGGTGGAAGATGAAGATCTGAGAGTTCGGGATGGGGTGGCAATGTGAAGCAGGCCAGATAGATAGGGAGGGGCGAGCTTGTAAATGCATTTGAAAGTGAGAACTAGAATTTTGAATACTATTCTAGTTTCTATGGGCAACCAGTGAAGCTGTTGAAGGACTGGGGTAATATGTTCCCTGGAGGAGGTACGAGTTACTACCCGAGCTGCAGCGTTCTGAAGGAGTTGGAGTTTACGGAGGGACTTGTTAGGGAGACCAAAGAGAAGAGAGACAACTATAGGAGTTACAATAGAGAGTTACTATAGGAGTTACTATAGAGAGTTACAATAATCAATCCTAGGGTGTGGGGTGGGGAGTTGGAGGCAGACCTTGGCGCACATGTAGGAGGTCTGGGTCTTATCTGTGTACAGACACTGTGGGATGATCGCTGGCAGGAAGGAGAAGTTAAAAAAACGGCAGCACTGTCTGAAAGCTGCCAGAGAAGATAGGTCACCAGAACCTTCCATAGAGCGATAGTCATCTCTGTGAAAACGATGATGAAGATACGGCAGCCGTTAGGGCGGTCAAAGCAGCGGCGGTTCTATGAGTTTTTTTTATCGTGGGGGGCCGTAATGTCAATCGAGCCAATGATATGTTTTAAATCGGTGAGTGACAGGAGAGGGAATACCCCGGGGGCCAATCAGCTTTCAGCTGGGGCTAGTGCCCCTGTGATCACGCCCCTACATATGACCCGGGGTCCAAGCCTGAGTTGTGATAGATGGAGGGATGAGTACCCACAGGCCTGAGTTATGAGTACCCACAGGCCTGAGTTATAAATACCTATGGCTGAAGGATGATGAACCAGGGCAGTGGGATGATCACTCAGGGTGTTAAAAGCCTGGCACTGCTGACTGATGAACAAACTTGCAGGACATGGTAACTTTTTAGCACTGCTGGGAACTTTCGTCACACCAAATCGAGTGAGTCGCAAACAAGCCTCGCCCTCTGACTGACATGAGCTAAAACCCGGAGCACTGACACATCATGCCTAGTCAGTCTCCTCACTCAGACTCACAACAAATTAGTTTCTGCCAATTGAAATTGGTTACAGGTGTGTAGAGGGTGCTCTCCTCCAACCCCACTCCGCCACAAAAACACCCAAGACCTTAGTCAGCCTGACTGCCACCTGTCCTGACCTGCCTGTGTTGAAACCGGCCTGGTATATCACCCAGTTTATCTACTGGGTCACATTCTTTAGAAGTCCATTTGAATACAGACCAGACAGAAAAAAATAAAATTTTCTTTTTTTGTGGGCGGAAGTCTGAGCGTACAGAGGAACCAGAGAGATAAAGGACAATGAGAAGTCGAGTCTCACGATGGGCTCCATGTTTGGGGTCGTAATTAAAGCAACAGCTGAATGAGATGGACAGGAGGGAGATAGCCCCCCCACTCCCGCTTGCCGAGTTTGATGAATGCACTGTATCAACACAGGGGCATAATGACATCGACACGGAATAACAACGTTAAGGGATCTCATATCACCCCGTCCTTCTCATCAGCCCGGGAACAATGAGAACATTCTGGAAAAGCAATATTTTAATTATATCACAGCGATAAGACTCGATTATGAAAATAAGTAATTCAAGAAAAAAATAACGTAATTAAATAGAGAGGGAAATATCATGCAATAATTTGATATGATATGAGAGTTAAGAGTGGGCTGGAGGGAAGGGCATCCCACGGGGCCCGTATTGGCTGGGTAATGTTCGGAAGATTCCATTATGGCCACTTGTGAAATAGCCTCTCTGAACAGTTAGAGAGCATTATAGAGACGTTCCTTGATTGTTTGTGGCTGGAGAGCATTTCCGGGAAGTCTGTATGAGGAAACACTGGGCCCTTTGGGACTGAGAGCTAGAGTCAGCAGAGATGGTTGAGGGGGGCAACTTAATCTTCCCTGTTCGGATCAGGGGCACATCCAGATCAGGGCCACACAAAGACTTTGAATTCTATGGATTGGGCGCCCCACCTTCTCCAAACAAAAGCTACCATTACCCACTCTCACATAGTCATGGGCGCCCCCTAGTGTCTGCGCCCCTGCAAGTCTTCTCCTTTCACCCTCTTTAAGGGAGACCCTGATCCTGAGGAGACCTTGACAATGGCTGACACGGGGACCGCTAGCTGTGTATCTGTACCCGTTTTAGTGTGTGAATATATTAACACCTGGAGCCATTCTCTCTCGTTACTTGCCGGAGCGTCGCGAGGGGTGGAGTGCTCGTCTCAGAGCACAGCAACAGCCAAGTTTCACAAGCTCCACCTCTGAACATAGTTGATGTACTTCACAGTGATTGGCCAGTCGGGGAGGCCTGACGCATATGCATCACTCCAATTAGATGGTCAGAACGACATAGCTGGGGTGTACAGCATGCTCTACCCCATCGTACTGGTTCTATTTCAAAGTAATATTACTATTAATGCTACTTTGCAGTGTGTTTAGAAAGCTTGCACAGTGTTTCAGGGGCGCACTTGGAGAGGAACATCCAGTGGTTGCCCATAACGGGCTGTTTGATTCATGCGATGACCCGACATGGTCATCATGGGAACTGGCAGCAGAGTTGTTGATGGACTGCAGGCTGCATCCAAGGAGTGAGCAAGCAGGTTGTGTTTTTTCCAGGATGTTTTTCCTGGTCGGTATCATCAACTGTTTTGCTAATGGTGGAGATAAAATCAAAAACGTGGCAAGGAAACCCCCCCCCCCCTCCCCCAGCCATAGCGGCAGTATGGCAGGAATCTGGGGCAGCTGTTCAGGAAGCTGGTCTCTGCTATCTGAGGGACCCCCCCCCCCCGGCCCCCTCCTCAGGCACAGCTGTGCCCCCCCCATCACAGCACAGAATACACTACAGGAAGTTTGGGGTTGGAACAATGGTGTGAACAAGGCAGCGGGGGCACACACGCATGTGCACACACACGCGCTCACACACACACGCATGTGCACACATGCACAGGCTCGCATGCCCTGCGTCATAGGAATAAACAGCCTTTGAATTTAGGCCAGTTTACAATGCTGGAAAATTGGAAAATTTTAATAAAAAATATGGCACCTGCTGGTCAATTAGAACTGGTGCAACTTCACGCTAATAAAACATTAGCGACACTTTGATCAAATGTCAGTCACGATGTATTTCGCACTTCAGCTGCACGTCATGTCCACACCAGCCGCATGTCTGAATGCAGCCTGACACCTTCCTCAAGGCAGTACAGCTGAGTACTACCTTAGAACTCTAGATTAGGGGTTCCCAAAGTGGGTTTACCGCAGTAAATGTAAAGTAGTGGTGGTACGGTCTGTCGAGTAATTTAGCTTCACTTAAACTTGTGCAGAGGGGTCTCAATTTTTAACTGTGACCACACCTGGTCAATTGCGACAGATCCAGTGAAGGGGCCGCCCCTCACAGTTGGCAAACTGTACCAAGGGAGACCTCGGGGCGGCTATGCTGGGGTCACGAGTCTGTTATTGTGGGGCTCACGGGCTGAAGAATTTGGGGATGTAAGCTCTAGCTCAAAAGAATGAATGATTTGAGCGTACTGCTTTGGACAGTAATAAAATGGCTCTGAAATGGGCTCATACGCATCTGTCATGGTTCATGTGCTATTAGCTACTATTAAAGTATGACCTAAAATTTAAATATAGATTTAGTGAGAAATATGATTTTTGATGATATCATTGAATCAGTGATAAATCATCAGTCCATCTTACATAATCACTTATTCAATAAAGGGTCAGAATGAGCCAGGAACCTCTGCCAGCGGACAAAGTACCCCCCACACACACAATGGTGGGGGGGAAAATGGGCCATCAATGAGTAAATACATATATTCTTTATGTTCTTATATTGTTTTTATGTTGTATGTTCTTTGAAATGACTGTTTAAACTTGAACCATAGCAATGAAGGGGGCATGATTACAGTATAGACAAGGAAAGATGATTGAAGAACAAACAGACTTTTCTCCTGGCAAAGGGTGGATTTGCAATAATGCTTTGAGCAGTATAGTAGTGGTAGGGTATGTAGATTAATTTAGCTCAGCACAAGAAAATCTTTTAGAGACATTTAGATATTAAACATGGAGATGAGGAATATGGCTTAAACTTTGTCTTTCATCGATTTTTTTTCCTCCTGGGGGGGGGGGGTAGTTCCTGTTGCTCTTATGTTGCATTACAGTGTCTCCTACATACAGTATTTTGTAAGAGATGCAGTATCCAGTTGCTTTCTGCGAGTCTGACCCAACTATAGCCCAGCTGTGGGGCGCTTAAGCCATGGCACCTGTCACCATCCAATCACAGCCTGTCATGTGCAGACCCAGCAATTCTTCTGACTGTAATTATGGTCTGTGCATGTGACAATAAGAAGGGCAGTTTGTGGGCACAGCTTATTTTATTTATTTTTGCAGACACTTTTATCCAAAGTGACATGCAGTCCCTGGTGTAACTGGGGGTTAAGGGCCTTGTGACATCACTCTGCTGCCCCCGGGATCTGAAGCAGCGAGCTTCTGATCACAGGTGCAGCATCGTAACCTGCTGAGCCGTACACTGTCCCTATGTCGATGTGAGAAGTTCAGACAGGAAAGAACCTTCATCCTTTACAAGGAGCCTCTTATCTCTGATACAGGAAAGTTCTGTTTAACACCAAGTTGACCATCAAAAAATGAAAAGCAGAAGTTTACGTCTTTCTGACCTACACCAAATTTTGGAGAGTCGGAGGTGTATTGAGAAATCAGAGACAGAAGCAGGAGCAGAAACTGGGCGATTATGAGCTATACCAGTGTTTCCCAATCTGGTCCTCAGGAACCCACAGCTGCTCCTTGCTTTTGCTCCCTCCCAGCTCCCAGCCAGACAGTCCACATTTTTGGTCCCTCCCAATGCTTACAGAAAATGGGTGGATGGATGAATTCCTCACCCAGTAAACGATGATGTTCAATTTTAAACATAAATACTACTTAAAACTTAACAAGCTGGGCCGCCCAGCTTCCTACTGGGAGAGAGCAAAAATGTGGACTGTTGTGGGTCCCAGAGGACCGGATTGGGAAACATTGGCCTACAGAGCTGTGGGAGCTATGCTACTGTCTCAGCACCATCGAAACCATATTTGAAATGGGCTCCCGTAAAAACAATCTTGGACAATGTTGCGTATTGTATATGCTACGTTGTTAGTGTGTGTTAAATATATTAATATATTTATAAATATTGGGGATAATGTGAAACTAATCTGCACTTGTATATGAAACAATTAAGTCTAAAAAAAATGTACACAACATTTGGCACAAATGTTATCCTGGAGTAGATGGGTGTAATATCCTTCTTAAATGGTTGTAGACACAAATGGAGGGTGGAGATTGGGTGTAGGTGGAGGGTAATGACGCCATGGGCCTGTTATGATCTGATGATACGGCTGGAGACCCGTTTAGTTAAGGTTTAACTTGTATTTCTGTTTAAAATGGAACATTATCATTCAGTGGGTGAGGAATCCATCCATCCATTTTCTGTAACTGCTTGTCCTATCCAGGGTCACAGAGGGTCTGCAGTCTATCCTAGAGGCTATGGGCGCAAGACAGGGAACAACCCAGGATGGGGGACCAACCCATAGCAGGGACACTCACACACCCAGGATGGGGCACCAACCCATAGCAGGGCACTGACACACCATTCACACCTACGGTTAAGTTGGTAACTTCCAATTTACCTCGGCATGTTTTTGGACTGTGGGGGGAAACCGGAGCACCTGGAGGAAACCCCACGATGACACATGCAAACTCCACACACATGGAGCCATGATGGCGACTCGATGGGTGAGGAATAATTATTATGCCAATTATTGCACTGGGGATAATAAAATTTGCATCAGTAGTCATGCTTGGTAACCCAAAATGGGAATAGGTAGTAAGCATATAGAGCACTATTGACTCTCTCAGAGGACCCTACCACACAATGTGGATGGATGGATGGATGGATGTTTTTATTGTCATTGTAAGTACAATGAGATTTAGTTTGGAACACGCCAGCAGATGCACAGTATATTTACAATTAAATTGATTCTGTGAGCCTCCCTGTGAGTCTTTAAACCCTTTAGACCAGTGGGCACCAACTGGCTGATGCACTGGACCATGGTTTTGTGTTCCTGATGGAATTTGGCCCTCAGGGAAAAATAGTTGGGGACCTCTGTTTTAGACAACAAACAAACAAATTTATTTTTGTATAGCGCATTATAATAACATTACATCGTCTCAAAGCGCTTTACAGCATCCCCACCCAAAGCCCCCAGTGAGTAAGCCATAGGCGACAGTGGCAAGGAAAAACTCCAGAGAAGGAAGAAACCTTGGGAGGGACCAGACTCAAAGGGGGAGCCCATCCTCCAGGGGCCGGCAGGGAGAGTCAAGACTCTCCATAACCTGCACACTGGTCCACAAGGTAATATAGGGCAGGGTTTCTCAACCCAGTCCTCGGGGACCACCAGACGGTCCATGTTTTTACTCTCTCCCAATTCCCTGCCAATTGGGAGAGAGCAAAAACGTGGACTGTCTGGTGGTCCCCGAGGACTGGGTTGAGAAACCATTATAGGGGAAGATCATTTTCATGCTTAAAAACCTGTTGGGACTCGGTTCAGATAGGTGTGGCTGCAGTTGGGCTTGTGATATTCTGTGATTGGGGGGTTTTATGTGTGAGAATGGCTCTAATGAAGGGTGAGAGCAGCCCCGCACGCCAACGCCGTACCCGACACACAAACATCCGCTGACCGTCATGCGGGGCAACAGCAGCTCCAACCACTATCTCCTCATCTCAATATCCGCCATGAAATGAAAACGCCAGAGTCTCCGACTCGACCAGACACTCAGGCACAAGTTCCAGAAGCTTCTGGCTCATAATAATCTCAGACATCATTGTCCTCATGGAGGGGGCGTCTGTAGGCTCAAGGAGGGAGGAGGGGGGAGGGGGGGTGGGGGGTGAGGCTGCTAGTGTACCAGTGATACAATTTCACTGGTCTTGTGGTTTGGTTGCTGCATAACACCTTAACAGCATTTTTAATTTTTAATTTGGTGGCTTCTTTTTCACTGTTCGTGGATTGTTGTGAGGTATAAATCTTTCTTTTGACAACTTTCAGCAGCCAGCTAATGACATTAAGCCAATGCTGGACTCAGCCGACTGAACATACTGACGTTCTACTAATAAACAGAAGGACGAGAGTCATTCATGGTAGGAGAACCATGCTAGACAAAGGACCCACCTCATACACCTCGTAAGGCTGTGGAAGGAGATCACCTAAGCATTTCAAATACAAATCATCAAGGTTCCAAGGTTTACCTGTAGAAAGTAGGTTACTGAGGTCAATAACTGGTTATTGAGGTCAAGCTAGCTTCCAGAACTTTACACAAACACCACTGAGAATGAGTGAAGGGCTATTTATAGATAAATATATTTTCATTGAAAAGAATACATTTTCTATTGGCGAGCTTTGAAGGTCCGTTTGGTGCCTTGTATCTCTGCTATCTCTGTAGCTATTAGTTAAGTTCTCCCCAAACGAGCTTGATGGGCCGAATGGCCTCATCTCATTTGTAAATTTCTTATGTTCTTATCGTCTAACCATTAGCCATCTTGGTTGGTCTATCAGTGTTATTGAGTCATTCTGCTGTCAGTCAGACATCCTTATCTCTCTTCATCTCCTGGATAGGAACTGTACCCTTACTATCTCAGCCCACCTCTCAAACCACCAGCAAGCTGTTAACACAGATTGCTGAGCAACTGATCTACATTCCATCTACACTCCTTGCCAAAACTTTGACTGCTTTTGCCCGGAGAGAATCATTTTCATATTTTCCCCTAATTGGCTCTCGATTTTCCTGGGTTTTGGATTTCCACTGGAAAATTAGATGCAGTAGTTAGTGACTTAGCGATTTGCCTTCAGCATGGATGCTACAGGTGACGAATTCATTAATCATGTGACCATATTGGAGATCACATGGGCAAGGTATTTTTATGTAGTTCACTATGTTGACCTCATGACATAATCACATCATCTCTGTAGTCATAGGGGTCATCACACTTGTTCGGATGTTCCCGAAGAAAGACCAACTGAAGGATCTGAAAGGACATTCATTATAGCCCATTAAAATGGTCATTTGAACTTATTTTTAGATGAATTACTGGCTGTAGACATTGTGAGGTGACAGAATGTCTGTCCTAACTGCAGACCACTGTAGCTCGACCACGGTAGTGGAAAAACTGACACATAGAGAGAGAGCATAGCACCCCCTACTAGAAAGGGCTTTGGAACTGTCGTGGTCTGCATTATGGCTGTTGGTGGTGCTGCCAGATAAGGGAATGTGGAAGGTGTTTGATGCAGTCCTGCCCCTCACCAGCTGCCAGTCTTTGGGGGAGGGGGGGGGGCTTGACCAAATGCGTGGCGTCGATTGCTTCTCATAAGCCTGAAGCTCGGAAAGAGGAAACTGTCTCTCAGTGTGTCAAGCGTGGGCATGATGGCAGGTGACAAAAACAGCCATATCAGACCACAAGACCTTTCTCATGGTGTGGGGTCTCGACCCAGTGCATGCAGTAAGGGGCACTAGAGAGGCACCATGCAACTGGCAAACACGGACGGCACATGTGAAGAGTGTATGATATCAGGGGTGGTGTGTGTCACATGGTCAGATCAGTCCCTATGGCAGTATGAGGTTTGATTTCATTATTTGGGCTCTAGTAACAAATCTAGATGTTTCCTCTGGTCCTTATAACCATCGGCATTGTCTTACCATTATGTTGGTATTATTTTAGTGGGCCATCTTGCAGCTCCCAAGAGTGACAGCAGCACTGCCACAGTCCTCGCTGACCTTCTGGTTGTGTAACCTCCAAACGGGGCTAGGAGGTCTTGCCAAACTGTAGTTGTGAGAAAAAGGAAACCAGGATCACCTTAGATAAATGTGCAGCTGCTCTGAACTGTCGCTGTGGTCTCCTTGTGGTCATGGGAGTTAGAGGTGGGTTGCAATAATGGAGGGGGAGGTTGTGGCCGTTTCTCTGTTTCCTTAATAACTCCCCTCCCCCCCCCCCCCCGCCCCGTAAGCTGAAAACGCTTCTCATGGAGCAGCCTGAATATGGTGGCGAAGGAAGGGGACTTTTAATGTGACATTAAACCTCCAGTGTTATTAATGGTGGAGACTGGGTGCTATTTTGGTGATTTGGGGATCACTTGTGCGTTCAAGGGGATACGTTTCCTGTGGCGACCTCCAGTTGGGGCTGCGGCCTGGGGAGGGACCGTCAGGCCCAGTACGGTCAGTCAAACTGCTAGAGCTGTGGAGGCCTTCCCACTGCTGTTTCCCAGTAAACTGGGCATCGCATGTTGGGCCGCTCAGGTGAAACTGTTCTTCGTCCTTCGATTAAACATGACGTGCTGTACCTGCCAGAAGTGGGGGGGGGGGCATGTCCTGTGTCCCTCGCCCGGGTGGGGGGCAGGCGGTGGCAACTGTCATGGTTTCCACAAAAACCACAGGAAAGTGAAACACACCAGGCTGGGGTGGTAGGAGGTGAAGCAATCCCAGGATCTCAGCCACTCACACACAGTGAGTATTTATACATCCGAGTTAGGCTGACAGTACATTGTCACATGATATATTAATGTCTACAATAAACCGCCTGTCTTTCATAATTACTTGTCCAGTACCCATAATGCACTGGGATGCCCTGGACAGGACACTAGCCCGTTCCGTACTGGTTGAAGCCCATGTAGTACCCTAGTCAACCCCCCCCCCCCCCCCCCATAAGGGACATTAACTTGCATCTTTTCACTATTGTTGATATACTGTCTATTTTACTTAATCATTTTATTTTGATTACTCGTACTTTATTCTTATTGTAATTTATTCTTGAATCATTTTGCTTTCCATTGTATTGCATTCTAGTAAGTAGTTGGAAAAGCGTTTCACTACAATGCAGTATACTGCAATACAATGTCTGATTGTGTTCGTGACAAATAAAACTTGAATCTTGTAAACTGGCACCCGCTTAGAAGACGGTGTCCTCGGCAGCTGTCTATGTCATCGATAGGGATGACTGAGGCTGGCTGAGCTCATCACAGGGCATTCATTCACACACACCATTGCACACTGGGAAATCACTAATTTAGATTTCTGATAAATGTGTGCATCTGGACTACAGGAGGCAGGAAAGGTTACCACACAAAGCACATGCAGACCCTTCGCAGAACGTCCATCTGTCGATCTTCCATACCTGCTTGGCCTATGCAGGGTCGCGCAGATCCAGAGCCTGTACTGCAAACAACAAATGAAAAACAGGGAATAACCCAGGATGGGCCCCAACCCATCACAGGACACACATACACCATTCACACCCATGAGCAATTTGGTCACTCCAGTTCATCTTAGCATGTCTGTGGATTGTGGAGGGAAACTGGAGTACCTGAGGTAACACCATGAAAACAGAGGGAGAACATGCAAACTCTACACATGGTGCCATGGTGGAGACTTGAACCCGGGTCCAGTGCTAACCGCTGTGCCCCCCCACCCCCGACATAATTTATTATTGTTCAAAATTATGTCTTTTTCAGAACCAGGTCATATGCAGACTCCATGTTTAATTTCATAGCCGGTCCTGGACCTTATACCCCGATATGTCTGACTGCCGGAATCTAATCATTAGCAGGACCTGAGCTGAAGCTCACTGTTTACACGTGGTGGAGGGAAACACCACGTCCCTGACACGACTCGCTTCCTCTTCTATATAAAACATCACTCTGTGGTTTCTAAAACTGAAATGCTTGTCAAAATGCTAAATGTATTTTCAGCAAAAATACATACGATCGCAGAAGTAGGACTTGGGAACCAAGATAATATAATGTCATCAGATAAAAAAGACGCATCTTGGTAAAGTGCAACAGTTTTGAGAAATGTTTAAATGGATCCAGACCATCAGGCCTGTCTAAGATAAGAGTTTTGGACATCTTTCAATTATATTCATTATGTCTTTAAGTAATTATGACGATGCTATTTTTTCTTTTTTTATCAGACATCTAATTTTTTTAGGTTTTATTCACCTGACATGTTTCGACGTCGAAACATGTCAGGTGAATAAAACCTAAAAAAATTAGATGTCTGATAAAAAAAGAAAAAATAGCAGTTTTGGACATATTTACTGGAGTGGCCCAGCATCCCCACTAAAAACCAGCTTCCTCTTTGTTCCTGCACTTGCTTCTTTGTTTGTCTGCGCCAATGGTGCATAATGATACATTATGTTGTTGCTTAACATACAATACCAGTCAAAAATCTGGACACCTGCGGTTAATGCATTTGTCTCTGTTTTAGCTATATGTTATTTACCTTATAATAAAAGGCCTCAAGGCAATGAAGTAATCCATATCAGATATTGCAATGACTAAGAGAAGTGCTTGACATCTTGAAATTTTCTCTATATATTCGACTCCCTTTCCCCTCCATGACATCATTGGAGACTCTTGCCATTCTTTGAACCAACAGTCCTGAATGAGTTTCTACAAGTTCTGGGCACAAGTTGGCTACTTTGCTCTGGCATCTTGTTTCAACTCCTCCCAAACTAGCTCTATAGGGCCTAAGCTGGGGGGTTGTGGGGGGCAATTCACTTGTCACAGCACTTCTTCTCTTTCCTTGTTCACTAGTACTTCCATAATGTTGGTGTACTCAGGGCCATTAACTTCATGAAAAGCAAATCTTCTTCAGTAGGTGTGTCCAGATTTTGACTGGTTCTGTATACTGAATTGTTTGAAAGCAATTTGATTAGTCTCAGACTTCAGTGGCACCTCTTGGAACTGGGCATCTTCCCTTAATGATGTCTTATTCACACACTGTAAAAAAAAAAAGTAGTTTGTGCTTTATTTATTTACTCACATCCTGCAGGTCATCGTGGGACCTGAAACTCAGCATGTGACAATTCTCCGACAAAGCGAAAGAATGCTTTGAATGGACGTATGAATCTTTGGCTCAGACTCTGCCGGGGGAGGATGGACACCTTGAAGTTATCTGCTTCACGTCGGATGAGACGGTCACAAACAGGAAGTGAGGGAGGAAGTCAGCTGAAGGATGAAGGAATGGGATGTGAGGATGCGGCCGGTTTGTTTTGGCCGGTGGCTCAGGGGCTGTCTTAAGGTTCCGTCCGGAAGCTTTGTTTCCTTTCTGAAGTTTCTTCTCATGTGAGCTTAATCCATTCAACAGAGATATTATTAATAAAAGGGCTGGTCAACCCATTAAGTGACACAGGCGGTCGCCTAGGGCACCATCTTCTGAGGGGGCACCGACTTAGCAAGTGAATTTCACTTTGACTTGGACAGGGGGCGCCGGCAGTGAAACTTGCCTAGGGCACCACATGAGCTTCCACCAGCATTGTTTGTTATTATTATTATTATTAATTACATTTATACAGTGCTATTCAAAACGCAAAAACACTTACAATACTCAAGAACAAAACCAGCCGATGGAGTAATTGAACACAGAAACAGTTGCAACAAGCTCACAGTGATGAGCAATACAGTAACGAGGATTACAAGTAGTAGATAGATGAAGCGAGATGAGTGGGGAGGGCATGGAGGGATCAGAGTGGAGGGAAGCAAAGGGCTGCGGAGAACAGGAAGGTTTTTAGGGGAGATTTCAGTCACCAGAATGCAAACTGCTGGCAGGCCGTTCAGGTAAGATCAGCGATGGGTGACACTGGGAGTTTGGTTCAGCCTTAAGCCCGGGGGAACATCAGGACAACAACTGTAGTCAGCACCGCTGGTGGGCTGTGCAAACATGCAAATCACGAGATGGAAACACACGGTAAGGACACTAACCTACCCATCTACCAACTAGTCAGCACAGATCCCCGATCACTTACCAGGGACTGTTTATTTACGACACAGGTGGGGGGCCGTGTTGCGTCATCCAATGACGTGTGGAGCAGGAAGAAACACAACAGCGTGACATCAGACCCAGTACCGGCCCATTTGGACATGGACGAAAGCCGTGCTGTACTCCAAGGGAGTGTTTCCGCACAGGGGGACATTCGCATGACCTCCAGCAGCCTGGATTTCCTCCTGCCCTTATCTGATCTCATAACAATGACTCCAGTTCTGGGCCTAAGAGCAGCTGGACGCCCTCTGCTCCCCCCGCTGAATGGTATGACCCGGCCCCAGGTGTCTCAGCTCCAGTGCCAAACTTGCGAATTCCTTGGAAGAATGAACCTTTGGCACTGACATAACAAGATGCTTTAGCATCACCTGTTTGATACAATGCAATACGTATGACCTATTCAATTTGAGATACAAAACACCAAAACGTGTGGTACATTCATCGCCCGCATGCCTCCTTTCACATTTCAGCAGTTGCTGCTATCTTGGATTTTACTCAATTCTGGATTCTCACGGTCAAGGCTCCTGTTCAGTGTAACATTTCACCATCATTTTCTCGCCGCATATTTTATAGTTGCATCCAGTGTTTTCCACACAGAAATAAATGTGGCCGCCCTATAAACAAAAAATATGACAGGCAGGAAAATATTTTCAAATGTCAATTTATTTACATGAACATAAACTGCAACATGTGGAAGTACATTTCAACAGCGACTAACCCTGTACATGAAAACAAGAAACCACGTCAAAAAATATAATAAAAAAATAAGACAGTCAAGAGATAATGAATTTCAAATATTTAACACAAAATTGATCTCAATCTTCCAGGATCACCCTCTTTACAGACATGTTTCACATATGGGCATCTATATTAACCGTTATAGAGTATCTGAATGGCAGTGAATATAGTCAACATTTAGCTGGTCAGGTCGGCAAAAGGGGCAGTGACATAGTCACCTGGGCTTGGCTCCGCCCCTCTGGGTGAGATTTCTGGGCATCTAATCCTCAGAGGTAACAAGAAAAGCTTTTAAGACAAAGAAAGCTCGAAGAAAAATAGTAAATTTAGGCTACACGTGAGAAGCATTTACATGAAACGATACATTAACATTCATCCTGAAGGTGTTTGCAACATTGCATGCAGAAATGAGCGTATGCACAACGTTCGGATGCATAAAGTGCCAACATCACAGAGGGGACAGAGCAGAACAGAGTCACACAGGTGTCAGCCGATAGCAAGTGCCAGGCTATACCATGCTAGGGCTAACGGGAGCGAAAGGGGAATGTGGGTGGACGGTGTCTCTCGCCCCACTTTACCTCCGACAGACAGATTACCCGACACTCCATGACACCTGAGAAGCAACTCCATAACACCTGACAGGTAACTGCTTAACGGATTAGCCAGCCAATCCAGGGATACAGCATTTCACCTAAGTACCATGTCTTGGAAAATTACAAACAAAATATTATTAGCATTTTTATTGTCATAATCATTATCAGCTCCAAGTTTATGTACAGAATGAGTTCTATCTGAAAGTGATTGTTATGTAGTATGTACAGTGGAGTCTCTATGGCCCCGTTTACACTGTCTGTTAAATGCGACCTAATTCCGATTTTTTGCTCATATGTGACACAGATCGGATCTGTTCTGTGACAGTGTAAATGGGAAAAAAAATGCATGCATTCGGATATTTCGAGATCGGTTTCAGGCCTCATTCATATGTAGAAATACATCAGATATAAATCAGATATGGGCCAATGCAACTGTAATGTAAACAGGCAGATCGGATTTTCTGAGGCATTGCGTTCTGTACGTCATTAAACTGCGTACGTAAAGCGTACGTGTGGAAGCGTAACATTCAAGAAACACACGAAACATGGAGGAGGAAAGTGTAGGGCAGTGGTCGACGCCTGAAATAGCCTACCTTCTCACCCTGTGGGGAGAAGAATCCGTTCAGGATAAAATTAAAGGTTCCTACAGAAACAAATCTGTTTTCGAGGATATTTCGGCTGCAATGATGGCCCTCCTCCTCCTTCGCCTCAAAATCGTGATGTTGTTCGGCGAACTTCGCATACATCGCAAAGCTATCATAAAACAAATTTCGTGTTCGTCCGTCTTGGCTACGGTGTCGTGCAAAAACCCCCGTTGAGCATGCGTGAAATTATAGCAAGTGTAAACACACGAATCGGATATGGGTCACAATTAAAAAGACCGTGTAAACAGACGGTCCAAAAAATCGGATATAGGCAACAAATCAGAATTAGGCATCAAGACCTGCAATGTAAACGGGGCCTATGAGATGATGTCATGTGGGCCCTGTTATCGCAGGCTAACTTGGGAGTCACTCTGAGTAAGCGACAGGCCAGAGCTCTGCACTGATTGCCGTTTGCCTGCCAGCTGCGCTCACAATGACGGCACGGAGGGAAGTTAGGCCAACAGCTGAGGCCTGGAAGTGGGATTTCCTGTATAGGAAGTGAATGAAAACAGAGGAGCCTGAAGATCCTCAGCCGGATCTATGTTCATGTTCATGTTGAAACCAGGCCCACAACTCAAGAATATCAGCAGGTTCTAAATACAACTAGAAACCAAGCCCATAGCTGAAGAACTTTAGCAGGTTCTAAAGTCACCTAGAGACCAGGCCTACAGCTGAAGCTAGTTCTAAATACACCTACAGACCAGGCCTACAGCTGAACAACCTCAGCACGTTCTAAATACACCTAGAGATTAAGCCCACAGCTGCATATGAGCAGGTTCTAACCCTACTTATAGACCTGGCCCACAGCTGAAGAAACCCAAGAAGACTTGTTCTTTTGAAAATGTCCTTGCAGTTTTAAAAGCTCTGCGTAGAAATCATTTTGTTACTGAAGCAGATTGTCTGTCGTACCTCAGAAGCTGCCTCACATATAGTATAAAAGAATGTAAACAACAAAAAAAAGCTATTTATCGTCAACAATAGCACAGCTGGATGATTGACCTCAAGCCATATTGCCCAGGGATGGGTCACTTTTATGAGTCTTGGCCAAAGGAGATTTCACCTGTTTCATCCTTCACACTCAATGTTTCACTTATGGAATAATACTGAAGACTGGGAGACGCTCTAGACTGTTAATTACTCTGATGAGTTTTTTCTCCGTGTACAAGGAGAAAAAAATCTCATGTGGCCCAAAGAGAAATGAAACTTATACTACAAACCACTACAACATGGATGTTTGTTTTTGCTACTGATCTAAAAATAGACCCTAACACGTGAATCTATATTGCACCTGCAGTTCGAAACAATCTTTCATACGAATTAACAGTATTGCCCCATAAAGAGACATCAATATCTAACAGCACACTGAAGATGTACAGCTTCACATGGACCAACATGCCTGAACAGCAGCTGAATTTAGCAAGACGAGGTGATAGCTATTTACAAGACAATATTCTGCAGTTGTATGGTTCGATACGGGACAGCGCACTGAAGCTGTATAATGTTTACTTGAGAACAGCACACCTAGCCGAACAGCACACGGAAGCTTCACAACCATGCCAGACTGCATAGATCCACATGAACAAGAGTCTGTAGCAAGGTGACGGTAGTAATGAACTCAGCAGCACGTGAGGAAAGATACTGTCGAGGCCCCCGGTAGGAGACGAGAAATATCACTACTGTCTGATACGGTCTCGTTACAGGTACACCCAGGGACGGATTATGGGTTGTGTGGGCCCCTGGGCAAAACGTTCGCGAGGGCCCCCCCCCCCCCCACCCACCACCACCAGCACCACCACCACAACCACCACAATTCAAGGGCCCTTGGCAGCCAAACGCCCTCCCTCCATGTTTCCATCAGTGGCCCTATAGGGTCAGGGGCCCTTGTAGGCAGAGGATCAAAGAATGTAGTCCCTCTAAAATAGACAAACGAAAATACATTGTTGATAAGCGTTGTAAATTGTTTTGGGCTAGGGGCCCCACGGGCCCCCTACACCCAAAGGGCCCCTGGGCAGCGGCCCCGCTGGCCCGGTCCGTAATCCGTCCCTGGGTACACCTATGTGTCTGTGTGCCTGTGTATGAGAAAGTCAGTGTTTTTAACACATAGGAGCTCTGTAGACCATAAGGAAACCAGCACAGATCACTGGGGGAAGGCACTTGCAGGACATCCCCAACTTCTGGGCCTTCATGCCCTATGTGGGTAGGGTGCCTCCTCTGGGAAGACTTCGTCGGTCACAAGCAGTGGCTGTGTGGATGCCGTGCTGCTGCCCACGGAGTTCAGCCGCAGGAAGTGGCCGTTGGGGTTCTCCCGCGTTGCCAGCCGGGAACTGAAATTCAGATACATCTGGTAGAAATGAAAATAGATGGTGGCCAATGAGAATTCAATGCTACACGAAGCAGGCAAACATCTGAGAACATCTGAGAACAGTGAAAACAAAAGACTGGCCTCTAGCAGTTTGTCCCTTAGTACCTAGACTGCACTGACATCAGCCCCCTCCATACAGACTGCAGTGACACCAGGTCCGACTGCCAAGACTGCACTGACACCATCCCCTGCCATACAAACTGCAACAACACCAGCCTCCACCACCTAGACCGCACAAACACCAGCCCCTACCACATAGACTGCACTGACACCAGCTCCACCACCTAGACTGCATTGACATAAGCTCCTTCCAAGACTTAAACATCATACCTACTATCACCACAGGTTTTTGTACCAAATAGAACAAGATCAGCTCTTACAACCTAAAATGCTACATCATTATTACTGCTAATACTGCCATTATTCTCCCACTGAGTTCATCCAATTCAGATTTGTAAGCAGTTCAATTTATTTGTTACTGATTATATTTAGATTACAGAAGAGATTTACATAATGTCACAGGTAAAAGTGACATCAGTCCCTAAACTTCCTGCAGATCTCATGTGTTTGTCTGTCCTTCAGCACCTTCTCCCATGGGAAACCTGCCAGTATCTACAGGACTGAACGGCTCCCCACAGCCTGATCCATTCCTCTGCTTTAGCTCACAGACAGGGACCAGCTGGAGACGTTGCTATCTCTGGAATGCACAGATAGTGTCTGTGATGCTGAAATGCATGTTCCTTGCCGAGCCGAAATCAGTGAATTAATTAATTAATCACATATACTTTGCTCCACCAACATAAGAAATCTCATGTTTTGTTTTTTTTTTACAAAAAAGATCTACATTTTTACACAAAACTAGTCCTACTATCCGAGAATGTCTAGCGTTTACCAAAGGTAAACAGTAATAGCCCTGGATCACCAGTACCTGGGCAATCTGCATGAATATGACATGTTTGAGCAACTACCAAAAGCATCAGAGTGGATGTGACCTGGCCTGACCTGGATCAATGGCTTTCAAGCCGTTCTGCTGTAGGATACATGGACTCCACAGCAGCACAAATGACTGATGATCTGAAACGGTACACACTGGACAGCACACCAGGATACGTACACGCTTCGTGCTATCGGACAGCTGCTCTTCAATCTTGTCCACGATCTTCCCAAACGATGGTCTCTTGAAGGGGTCAGCGTCCCAGCATGAGGTCATTATATCATACCTGCAAGGATCGGAGAGCACGGGGTCACCATGCGCCTCCCCATGTGGGAGAAGTCAAATGACAGGCATCCTTCACTTTCCACTTGAGCTCAGTAAGATTAATCAGCTCCACAGCTGATCACTCACAGTTACCAGAGTGACAGTAACCAGGGTAACTGTGTAGGGGGTTATAACCCATTTTTACAATAACACACATGCATACACACTGAGAAAAAGCACAGCAATGGTAGAAACATGTTGACACAGACGAGACCAAAAATTCAGATAGTGTATTCGAGAGATACCATGGTAAGACAGGGGAAAGGGATTATTCGAAAGGACTACTGCACCATGAAGGCAAATTAAAAGATTTACAAAGGCACGAAAACCTCAAACACTGTAGGATTATAAAACATAATCTGGTTGTAATCTATTTAAAGCAGTGACAAACTAAAGAAAGAAGACCGGCTAGATTAATGACGCACGTCAACTAGCAGTAAAACTGAACAGCTAACTCTAGGAAGCAATTTCTATATCTAACCATCAATCAATATTAACAGAAAATGTGTAATCGAAACCATTCTTTACGAAGGTCTGACTGCTGACATACTGACAGGTTGTTTTCAAAATGGTTTCGGTACTGGTATGAGATATTCCTTATGGTGACATCCATGATCCAAATACGTTTTTTATTAGGTCATTTTTTAAACAAATGCATATCTGCACGAACCACAAAGCCCAAATGTGTCTGATCAAAATAAAAAAGATCAGACAAGTGTAAGAAAATATAAAGGATATGTAAATGAACTGAAAGTATATAGGGGAGAGTGACCTCATTCAGTCCTCTACCTAGAGCGGAAAGCAAGACTCAGAAATCTCCTCCCCCTGTAAAACTGGAGTTAAGGTCAAATAAAGGAGCTTTTAGGATATGATCCATGTCTGATATGTACTTCTCGTATTCATGCTTTGGCTATTCCATATGTTGTGTCAGGGTCTCAGTTTGGTCAATGTCGCTCACTCACATTTTCCTGGGGGCAAATTCTGGGTCATTCATCCTGTAACCTTCCTTGATCATCTTGTAGAACTTGGAGTCCACGGGCATCCCGGGGTAAGGGCTACTTCCTGTAAGGAAACACGGATGACTCAGCGGCGCGACAGCTAAACATGGCCACCGCATCATGGAGGGTTCTGGGAAGTCCAGCCTTACCCAGAGAGAAGATCTCCCACAGCAGGATGCCATAGGACCAGACGTCACTCTCAAACGTGTAAACGCACTCGAAGATGCTCTCTGGCGACATCCACTTCACTGGGAGTCGAGCCTGCAGGAGAGAAGCCATCATAATTGGCTAACTCCTGTCAGCTGACAGGAAGCACGACTGGAGCCTCTCTGACTCCACTAAGTCTGACTTTTTACTGAAATACTTAAGGATTTACTGGAAGTATTTAGTGTCTATCCTTAAAATAATGGACGTTTCCCTATTACAAGCCCTTTTTCTGACTCTTTGGGTCACTGCAGTAGAAACCAAACTTTGAGCTACATGAACCAAACCACAGACACGACTGCAACCTCCAAAAAACATTCCTTCTGGAATTCATATTTACATTTCCATACTATACTTGGAAAAATGCACAGAAATGCTTTGAGTTAGAGTTGTAAGCCATATCCCACCTTTCTCTGAACATATTCCCATTCTCTTGTATTTTCTAAATGGTCTCTAAGTTGCCCGTAGCATCCGATAGTATCTGTGTGAGTGTGTGTGCTCTGCCATGGACTGACATCTTATCCAGGATGTATCCCAGCTCTGAGATAAGCTTCATGTGACCCTGGTTAGAAGATGGATGGATGAATGGATGGATAATACTTTGAGAAAAAAAAAACATACTAATATGTCACCATTGCTACCAGTGAAATACAGAGTCTCACAGGGACCCGTGTTGGGGCCAGTATGTCTCCCTTAACACGTTCCCTATTGGATTGATCCTCTGAGTAAATTTTCCTTCAGTGGCTGATGACACACAAATCCACCTTCCCTTCATCACTATGATACTCTGTTCATGATATGTGGGAAATTTCCTAAGGAATTTTAAAAACAGATTAAATATAATTACACAAGATTACCTAATTTGTTTGGCGCCTCTAAACTAATCTCTGAGTTTCGACTGCCTGAAGGTAATGACACAAGTAAAACCACACTGCTGTCAGATCTCATATATGAAGGATTAAACTTGTCAAGATGACACTAAAAGATGTAATTTACTGGGACAGACCAGTCTTAACATTCACTCCTCAGAGACATGCTTCCACACAGCTCAGAAGTAACTCCAGACTAACCAAATGACAGGTGACAATATTCCAACCATTTACTAGGGCTGGGCGATATGGACCGAAAACCGTATTTTTAGGCAGAATAGCATTATGTACATTAGTATTTTCTGTGAGGTTGGCTAAATGTTTAAATATACAAATACTCAGTATAGATACTTTCATTACTGCAAACAGAAGTCTCAAAATAGACAAAAATAAACGATGCCTATATGGGTCCAATAAAGCAGCCTCAATATAATACCCTTTAACATCACTACGTCTACTAACAGCATTTTTTTTTTTGTTTATGACATTGCTCTTAAAACAGAAGCTGGATGCTTATGAGCAAAAAACAAAAATCTAAATCTAACACCTATTTAGCAAATGGCACTAAAACTGAAAGCAAATGAGAAAAACGTAAACTATGCTTAATATCTGCAAAGACCCTCAGTTTAAGTTACTACTCAAAATATCAACAAATTTCAACAAAATAAAACAATCATTGCGAATTATAATATTTTTAGCCTGAGTCATTTGTCAATGTTTTGAAACAAAATGAACCGAGTGACAACGATGCCTCCAACAGCTTTTCCGTGAGACGCAAACTGGGCTGGTTTAATTTTAGCTGTGCATCCTGCAACGGCACGACCAAAGCTCTCACTCTGTTACAACCAGAAAGGAATACTATTGGTTTCTGTTAAAAGAGCTTTAATAGAGCCCTAATTTTATATTGATATAAAGGGTATTGTGTTATCCTACATCTCATCTTGAAAATATATCAATTTACTGTAAAAATGCAATATACCACCCAGCTCTACCAGTTACAAAACATCTTACCCATCTGAAAGCTGTAGGCCTACTGTTAACTGCACGGTTACCGGCAGAGCCATACCCATTTGAAAGCTGTAGGCCTACTACTAACTGCGTGGTCACCAGCACAGCCAATCCCATGCGAAAGCTGTAGGCCTACTGCTAACTGCACGGTTAGCAGCAGTACCAAAGCCATGTGAAAGCTTGAGACCTAATGCGAACGGAAAGGCATCCGTATCTGCCACGTTCACAGACTCACATTGCCCTTGACCACATAGTTGGAGTCAGTGGTGATATCCCGTGCCAGGCCGAAGTCGCAGATCTTGGCCACCCGTCCCTGAGTAAGCAGGATATTCCTGGCAGCGAGGTCTCTGTGGATACACTAACACAAAATACAACAGTCAGGTACACACACACCCACGAAGTGTCAACACGTGACGCTCTAGAAGCACGCAGGTCTGAAACATTAGAACGAGGTAAGCTTCTCCTGGATTGACATCATACACTCAAGGGAAAGTTTACCAGGTACACCTGCTTGCTAATGCAAGCAGCCTCTTCCAAAACAGCGAATCATGTGACTGCAACTGATTACTTACAGCACACAGACAGGATCAAGAGGTTCACTTACTGTTTGACTAAGTATTACAATGGCTAAGGCGCCTGATCCAAGCGATTCCAAATAAGGTGTGATTACTTGTACCATACAGTGCCGTTATAGCATCATTAGAAACAGCTGCCCTCCTGGGATTTTGACAGGTATCTGGAGTTTACAGAGAATGAAGTAACAAACTAATGCACCCAGTCAATGGTGTTTCTGTGGCCAAGAACACTTTCTGAATGAGAGAGGTCAGAAGAGGATGGCCAGACTCATTAACGCTAACAGGAATGTCACAAGGCCAAGAATAACAACTCAGTACAACAGTGGTGTAGAGAATGGCTCTTAGTGCACTACTGATCCTACCCGGTCCTACCCGGTAGTAGCTAGGTATTCCTAATGAAGTGGGCACTGAGAGCGTCTTTGTATTTGTGTTGTTCAGTATGGGCTGACATTACAAGGTCATAATCAATTCCTATTATATAACAATAACAATCTGGTCTGGTTTGATGTACTCCATCAGGAGCATTAAGAAAATGTTTCTCCACCCAGTCTTTGGGAACTCCCAGACAGGCCACATTTTTGCTCCTTCCCAGCTCCATACCAGGTATTCGGTGTTCTTGATTGGCTGGGAGCTAGTAGGGAGCAAAAATGTGGCCTGTCTGGGGGTCCCAGATGACTGGGTTGAGAAATACTGCTTTACGGTATTAATCTGGTATGTAATGATCTTACAGAAGGACCTTCAGCATGTCATGGATAATGCATTTACCCAACGCATTAAACTCAACAAACTTTCAAACTCAAGAAACACAACAAACACCTCGAATCCTGACCCGCTTGGTGGAGAAGGGAACACTGCAGCTTACATTCTTGGAGGCAAGGAAGTCCATCCCTTTGGCCACCTGATAGGAGAAGCTCAGTAGGTCCTCGGTGTCTAGTGACATCCCATCCTCAAGCAGCGCATCGCTTTGCTCTTTTTCTGCACACAATCCTCCTGCTGCATAAATAGTGGGGGTGTCACTTCACAGTCCTCACATCCTCCACACAAAGGTCTAGGTCTCTCACCCATAATCCTTAGCAGAAGCCTGATGGTTTACACAGCTTACACATCCTTTGGGTAAAGGTACAATGACTGACCACTCCGTTCTGGACATTGACCATCTATATACGCGTAACTAATGTTCAAGTATAAATATTGATGAGGTATAAATTTTTCAGTGACTGAACAAAACTAGTGCAGTTAATGTAGATGTATAGGGTATCTTAGGGCGGCAGTACATCATTGCTGTAGGAAGAAAATCGTGTTTGTCCATTTTTTGTCAATTGTTACTTTTTACCATAGATGGAATACGCCCATTCCCCTCTGTTTACTGACATCGAATTGACTAGTGAAAAAATGTTTTATGAAGTCATATATTTAACCAGTATTTATGTTTGTACTAGTTAATAATTGTATTCATGGTGGTTGTTCAAATAAATTATATAGCTGATTTAAACAACTTAATGTTGATATTGTAGATAGCTAGATAACATCATTGTGTGAATATTGCATAATTGTGAATATTATGCAAGGTTAATTTGTATATTGTTGACTGGCATATTTGTATCACTGACAACAATTCATGTATTCATGTCGATTTAAACATCAAACCATTCACTGAGGGCTGGGCAAAGTTAGGTTACTCTTTGTGGTGGTAAGGGTGTCATATTGTTTTAGGTTTATTTCGTAGTTTTGGAGAAACTGTTTTTTTCATGCTCTCAGAATAACACATTTTTGGAGATGCGTGTTTTTCATTGGACAGTGAAGTATAGTGGATAGCTAAATGTAAACACTATTGTAGCAGCAGACCAGTCTATGTACTAAGGCATTACTCACAGTGTAAACACTTCTGTAGCATCAGAGCAGTCTAAGTACTAAGGCATTACTCACAGTGTAAATGCTACTGTAGCAGCAAAGCAGTCTATGTACTGAGGCATTACTCACAGTACAAACACTACTGTAGCAGCAGAGCAGTCTATGTACTAAGGCATTATCTGCAGTGTAAACAGTACTGAGTACCACTTTACAATAAGGCTCCCTTTTGCCACTTGTAAATGGTAGTGACTCATTAATAAAAAGAAAACTATGTTATAACTTGTTTAAAATTGTCTATGTAATAATTTACAAAGTGTTACAACCTAATTAATAACCACATTATAAACCATTCATAAACTCTTTATATAGGTAGCCTTATTGTAAAGTGGCACCCACTACTGTAGCAGCAGAGCAGTTTATGTACTAAGGTATTACTCAAAGTGTAAACACTACTGTAGCAGCAGAGCAGTCTATGTACTAAGGTATTACTCAGAGTGTAAACACTACTGCAGCAATAGAGCAGACTAGTTAAGGCATTACTTGCAGTGCAAATACTACAGGGTCATCAAAGCAGCAGAGTTCTTGCCTTTTCTCAGTGAAGGTTTCCTGTCTGAAGAGAAACCACGTGAAGGGACTCCAGTGGCAGCTGGCCTCATCATCATGTAGCCATTTCTGTTTTCATCTCTGTAGGGTATCCAGAGACCAAAGGATGACAAAGGTAGCCCTTCACGAGCCACTCTGAGGCATGCAAGTGCCCCCCCTAACCCCCCGCTGAAGAGCAGCCCCCTGGCCAGCGTTCGGCAAAGGGTCTATGCAGTAACAGCAAGCCATGAAATGGTGGTGCATCTCGACTCTGACCTCACTGACTCCGGATGCAGGAGGACGTTTTTGTAATGGCAGTCGTCTCCCAGCTTGGAGCAGAAGAATATCTCCCGCTTTCTTCTCAGGAAGTTCAAGAGGTCACCGAAGCAGCAGTACTCCGTGATGACCAGTGTAGGACCTGTGGAAAGTCCGGGCAGATAAACACTCTAGTGGAAACTTCACAAGTACAAGAGATGCGATATCAACTCAAATCAACTGTCACGCAAAGACTGAACTTCTGACAAACGCTGAGGAACATCCCCCAGACTAAGACCCTCCCAGATGTCCTCTGATCTCTTGTCCACAGTCTGTTTATGAGCCTTGAGGACTAACCTCCAACAGTGCAGGCTCCCAGCAGGTTAACAATGTTCATGTGGTGGCCCAGGTAGCTCAACACCTTCAGCTCAGACATCAGAGCCTCCTTCTCAGTTGCATGGGCACTCGCTAGGGAGAGGAGGTAACATGGCAACCGTCAAACTCCACCTTTGATTGGATCCTTCCCTCACGCACTCACAGACACCCCAACAAGCACACACCTTGACACTGCACCGAAGCACGAATGCTGTATTTCCTACTCAGGGGGCCTTAGTTCATAGCTAGTAAGTACCAGTGAAATCTGATAATGTCAGATAAGGTGTGACTGTGCAGATGCACGGTCGGACTCACGTTTCAGCATCTTAACGGCCACGGTCATCACAGTGTTGGCCTTGGACATGCCGTAGGCTGTGGCCTCCACTACCTTCCCAAAGGCTCCAGAGCCCAAGGTTTTTCCTGCAGATGAAACCACACTCACAGATAAGATGACACTATCCCACAATGACTGGAATTCTGCATTACATTAATTTAAAATTAATATGTCCAATTGTTTCCACTACGTTCAATTTCACCCGTAGTGAACTTTATATCATGCCTTACAGGATATACAGTGCTCACAGAAAGTATTGGGATCCTTGCTTAATTCAATAAAAATACCCAAATTAACCCACACTGTATTTTGTATCCTTCTGGGAGACATTGACTATTGCAATTAAGAGCATCTAGGCAAGAGTCAGTGAAAAAAATTATGAACGTTAAAAAAAAGAAAATGTCTGTGAGTAGGATGTGTGCAGATATGTTTCTGATGGACTTTTGTTATGAAACCAATAAATTTGTAACATTTTTACAGTATCACATTATACGTGTTTAGCATTTGCATTACTGGATATACTTTAAAGTTTATTTTAATTTATTATTATTATTATTATTATTATTGTTATTAATAATAATATTATTTTTATTATTATTATTGAACTTTTTCTTATTTTAGAACTTTATGTTCTATGTTGTATGCAAATATATACACCAATACTGCAAAGACAAACTCCTAGTATATGCAGGGCTATCTGGCCAGTAAACTGATTTCTGATTCTGAAGAAGTTTTCGTTTTGTGCACCTAGAATTTCAAACATGAGTAGTTGTTTGCTCAGGCTACTTGTTGTCCTTAGCGCCATCACGCTACATAGGGACTTCACACTACAACTACTTTTGCCAGACTAAACCATCCAGGATCCTAGATCCTGTTTACTCCTGGGGCAACATTTCTGTTATTGTTGAAGCCTGGTGTTTGCTCAGAGGGTGTGGCACATGAAAATACCTGGGAAAATGGCTAGGACAGGTTGCTGGAAGGCCCGGTCTTCCCCTGAAATAGCTGTTAGTCATCGGAGTTGCTTACCAAACCGCAGCTTGTCACGGGGGAACTCCCACTGGTGGTCATAGGGAAGCTGAGCAGGGTCAATGTAGACATAGTTGTTGCCGTGGATTCCTTCGATCACCTTCCACTGGATCTGATACTTAGGCTTCTGTTTTGCAAGAGAGAAGAATAGGTTTCAATTATGCTCTTCCATACACAAATGAGACATTCTGGCTGGGGGGAGAGTCACGGATTTGACCCTTGGGGGGGGGGGGGGGGGGGGCTCAGCCCCCAGTGATATGTATAAAGTAATCAATTACTGCTGCATTTCCCATGGGTCCTAGTGCTACCTCTTAGAAGAGGCAAGGTCAAATTTTGATGGATTTGAATGAAGATGAATGAGAACACACCATTCAATTGGCTTTTTAAACACAATATTTAAACTAATTAGTGTACAGTTATTTGCAGGGGGCTAAAGCCCTCTCAGACAGCACTAGCAATGCCCCAGTTCCAGCGAGGTGGACATCATCCCTGTGATTGGTCAGCATACATGTGTTCTGGCTTGTGATTGGCCAGTATGCACACATATGGTCCAGCAGCCTGAGCGTACCTGTAAGTACTTATAGAAGAGCAGCAGCAGGATGACACAGAGCAGGGCCGCAGCTGTCACAAAGCCGATGAGTAGCGGCGTGAACAGGTGATGTGGCACCGTACGTTCTGGAGCAGGGGAGACAAGGTCACAGAGGTAAGCTTATGAACCCAGGAAGAAACCAGAGGCTGGAATGGGACTGACCAAATCCAGGCTCCCAAAACCAGACACCAAGGTCCATTGACAGATAGCTACATTATTAAACATGAAGGAAATTGCAAGATGATGGTGCACTGCCTTCCCCATCTGTGACTCGAGCCCCGGTGTCTCACAGAAGCTGGGACACACACCACTATCCTAACAACAAGAAAGCCATAAGAGGGAGGATTCTCCCAAAACCGGGTTTCCCATCCAAATCAAATAGTGTTCAATTAGAATTAAATGGTTTGTTCCACCAGGGTGGATTGGTTTATATAAGGGGGGTGAATCCATGCTTTTCTGTGTTCCCGATTATAACCGTTTTCATTATAAAGCTTCTCTGTACCTCTCTGTCTGCTAGCCATCTGTCAGCTCCAGAAAATGCCACGAGTATTAACATGTCCAACAGCAACACATAAAACAGTCGTTATTTGGGATTAAGCAGCTGATTTGAAGCCGGGAAAAAAATCTGCAGGCCCGTGTTTAACAAACACATAAGACGGACCTGAAAAACCACCAATGACTTAAATTACACCTAAGTAAATATTTACTAATCATAACTAATGGTATTTGTGTGCATGAGAGGGCCCTGGTAAATACGGGCCTGAGGGTGGCTGTCTCTGTAACCAGCTATTAAACTTAATAGCTAATCACTAATTATTAACAGTTAAGCTACAAGCGTCATGCCGATCAGTGCATTTTTGACCTCAGGGGAGTGAGTGCTGACGAAATTCCCGAATCAAGCTCGACGTAATGAACTGATTACGGACTCCGACCAGGTTAACGGATCTCATTATCCTTCCGAGAAAGGGAATAATCTTTCATAAGCATCTCTGTCTGTGCGACCACAGATTCTCGTCGCTGATTATCAACAGTATTAAAAAAAAACATGTCGCAGGCCATAAACCACTTGAGACGGAGAATGAGAAGACGGTTAAAAATGGAACGGTTGCATTTGTGTTGTCATTGTAGACGAATAAGGTATCTGTCAAAAACAAAAAAATAAGTCAGTAGGTAGTTAACACAGGAAGTCTGAGCAGCAAACATTCTCCTTCTGCTTCCCGGTTTTCTGACAAAACACCATCAGTGTTTTTTATGAACAGGGAAAATCCCCGGTATCATACGGTAAATGTATTTTGAGTCTGTGCTGAGTGTGTCCTGTTTCCGTCCAGTGTTTGGTTATATTAGTGTTTATATTCCTCCGTCAATGGCAGTTAAAACAATAGAGTATAGCGGTTATTACTGCTGAGGCTCATTGACTGCTGTCCGGCTGACCGTACAATGACGCCCTCAAGGTCATCTGCATGGCCCAGTAAATATTACAGGTTGTTTAGCATATACTTAGCGTTTACCTGTTTGGATGTTCGCTGAACATTTCACAAACTCTTGGTTAAGACGTTTGGTTAAGTTACAGGGACTTAAACAGCTTGTGTGAGTGGTACATGTGGCAAAGTACAGATTAGAGTGGTCAGTGTCCCTGTGGTTTAAACAGTCGATGTTGCATCGTGTTAAACAGTCCACCTCATTCATAGTTGAGCGGTCAGTGTCACTGAGGTTTAAATGGTCAGTGTCACTGAAATTTACACAGTCAGTGTCACTGAGGTTTAAATGGTCAGTGTCACCGAGGTTTACACAGTCAGTCTCACTGAGGTTTAAATGGTCAGTGTCACCGAGGTTTAAATGGTCAGTGTCACTGAGGTTTACACAGTCAGTGTCACTGAGGTTTAAATGGTCAGTGTCACCGAGGTTTACAGGGTCAGTGTCACTGAGGTTTACACGGTCAGTGTCACTGAGGTTTACAGGGTCAGTGTCACTGAGGTTTACAGGGTCAGTGTCACTGAGGTTTACAGGGTCAGTGTCACTGAGGTTTACAGGGTCACAGTTATTGTTTTTCTCCATCTCTGTAGAGATGTATAATAAGCTAATAGGCTGTAAGGGGATTTCTCTCCATTTCACATCTAAGACTGCAGAGTCTGCAAGAACTAATCCCGTGTAAGTCTGTCCATGGCTACAAAGCTGCCTCGCAAGCTGCCTGTAGCTGAAGGCCCCCTAAGCGTCTTACTCTCGCCTGAGCGCACCCCCCCCTGCCTCCCCCCGAATCCCCCACTCTCTAACCACGCAGACTTTAATCCCCATCATGCGCCTCGCACCTCAACACAAATGATCTCCAATCAGAGTAAACAACGGTGAGCTGCACTGTATGCTACACATCTGATAGCTTCCCTGTATTTGCCTGATCACTGCTCGCTACGCAAGTGTCCATTTCCCGCGAACCCAAGACAGCCCTAGGAAACTAATCGGTTTACAAAGCTGCAATTTAAATAACGAAATGTGCTCATCTGTTGGGTGCACAACCTGTGACTTACAGTTAACACATGTTAAGTGAGTGGGAGGGGTCAGTGAGGTAGTAACAGGTCACCTGGGGTGAGTGGGCGGGCCAATGAGTGAGTGACAGGCAGTCTGGGTAAAGTGGAAGGGACCGATGAGTGAGTGCCACGTCAGCTGAGGTGAGAGGGCAGGGTCAATGAGTGAGTGACAGGCAGAGACATACCACTGATGGAGAAGAGGAAAAAGGCCTCTTCGTCTTCCACCATGGCCACGCATTCCACCGTCTGGTAGCTGCCCCTGCTGACGTTCAGCCGACTCTCCACCTTGCTCCGCCCAAAGGCAGGGCTGGACAGAACTATGCTGGTGACGTCCCGCTCTTCCATGCTGGAGTTCTGCAGGTGTGAGCACCTGGAGGCAGCAGATCATGTGACTAAATGCGAAGAATAATGGCACAGACAATAAATTATGTTAACATGCCAAATGACGCTAAACATGTAATTTGTATCCTGTTGGAGAGACAATAAATCCTGCAGGTGTAATTTGTACAACACTGAACAGGTGATGTAATCCCAAAGCATTCTTGATAAATTGGCTTGTATACAAAAGAGCGTCTGAGAATTGAACGTGTTAGTGTGTTTCAGCTGTGGCACTCTGCACTTATTTTCATTTGGTTTCCTGCCAGGGGCGATGCTAGGCTTTTTTTAAGGTGGAGGGGGGGCATAAGAGGGGCCGGAATTCTAACAGAGGGCCCAACCTTATCATTAGCCAATGATATGTTTTTAATCGGTGAGTGACAGAGGATGATGCACTCCGGGGACCAATCAGCTATCTGCCCCCTGTATACGCCCCTGCTTCCTGCTGCGTTTATCTAGGCAGGATCTGGATAATCCCCTCTGACTGCACAGGTGGCCCCCGCTGATTGGCGTTGCCACAGTCACCCGTTGCTTCCTGATCAACGTCACTGTCGTCAGTGGCTCAGAAGCCTGGTGGAATTATCAACTGTGGAAGCTGCCATGTCGATATCCTGAGACGCGAGTCCGTCCTGTCCCCCATTCACGATGACCACCCAGCGCTTTTTGAACGGCTCTCTGGAGATGCACCGTGTGTCTAGATTGATGACGGGTGTTTGATGGTGATTGATGACAATGGAGGATGACCGGGTGGCTGAACAATGACCATGTGTACGAGGAGGTTAATGTTCCACCACTGCCAATTCAACTGGAGAACTTCCCATCTCAGATATACGGGTGCAAAATGGCAAACCGTCTGTATCATACTACTACCCATATAAAAATAGCATGTTACATTACTTAAACTCGGAAAATAACAAATTAGAAAATCTTTTAAGTTAACAAAAAAGAAACAAAAGTATTACAGGTGAATGAAAACATTCCATATACTCAAGCATTAATGCAATTGTGTAAAAATACAGGTCTGACATGCAGGTTATATCAGAAACACTCCAAACTTGACAGCAGAGGTATGGTAAATCTTAATTTCCTTAACAAAGTACTTCAAAACCTATTATTGAATTTGAATAATGAAGAAATATGGCAGGGATGACATGCAGTGACCCCCTGGGTTCAATCTGACATGCAGTGACCCCCTGGGTTCAATCTGACATGCAGTGACCCCCTGGGTTCAATCTGACATGCAGTGACCCCCTGAGTTCAATCTGACATGCAGTGACACACAGGGGACAGATGAGTAACTGGTTTAACCATCCTGACACAGAACGACATCAGGGTAACTTTCAAGAAACATCTATCCTTGTCTAACAAGGAGCAGGCTCATGAGTACTAACAAAAGGTGCCTCAGTGGGTCACTTCTAGAAGCCCCTGTTTAGTGTAAATATTCCTAACCACCCCCTCCTCTAGACCCTAAACAAATCGTGAGCTGGATGCACATGTAGTTTCTTGTTGGTGTTCACCAAGACCAACTTTCAGTTGTAGTAGCTCTTGTGTAATCTGATATTTAGCAGCAGGGGTGCAGTAGGGGCATGGATACTCTGGCAGGTTCAGGGGGCCCAGCACTTTACAGGGGCCACCGTATGGGCATGGATACCCTGGCAGATTCAGGGGGCCCAGCACTTTACAGGGGCCACCTTATGGGCATGGATACCCTGGCAGATTCAGGGGGCCCAGCACTTTACAGGGGCCACAGTAGGGGCATGGATACCCTGGCAGGTTCAGGGGGCCCAGCACTTTACAGGGGCCACCTTATGGGCATGGATACCCTGGCAGGTTCAGGGGGGCCAGCACTTTACAGGGGCCACCGTATGGGCATGGATACTCTGGCAGGTTCAGGGGGCCCAGCACTTTACAGGGGCCACCGTATGGGCATGGATACCCTGGCAGATTCAGGGGGCCCAGCACTTTACAGGGGCCACAGTAGGGGCATGGATACCCTGGCAGATTCAGGGGGCCCAGCACTTTACAGGGGCCACCTTATGGGCATGGATACCCTGGCAGGTTCAGGGGGCCCAGCACTTTACAGGGGCCACAGTAGGGGCATGGATACCCTGGCAGGTTCAGGGGGCCCAGCACGTTACAGGGGCCACAGTAGGGGCATGGATACCCTGGCAGATTCAGGGGGCCCAGCACTTTACAGGGGCCACAGTAGGGGCATGGATACCCTGGCAGATTCAGGGGGCCCAGCACTTTACAGGGGCCACAGTAGGGGCATGGATACCCTGGCAGATTCAGGGGGCCCAGCACTTTACAGGGGCCACCTTATGGGCATGGATACCCTGGCAGGTTCAGGGGGCCCAGCACTTTACAGGGGCCCTTGAATATGTAAAAGTACGCTTAAAAATGGGTGTGTGGGGGGGCAAGGTAACATTTTTTCAGAATTTGTACCTACGTCCCTCTTTAGGATTTGGAGGATGAAACCATGTCTAATTTAAGTGCCGTGACCAAGCGCAAAATATACTTCGACAGCAGATGAGTTCATGCCCCTGCCGCCAATCAAAGCATGGCAGAGATCGGCACTCGAGCCTGGGCTCCGATCCTCCACTGTCTCGTGGCCCTGACTGCGGCAGATGGCCTCTTTGCAGGGGCAGCTGTTGACTGCATGTGGGATGCTCATTGTACCAGGCTTTCTTTGCTCACAACTGCGTTTTTTCCTTATTCCTCAAACCTGTCGTTCCTCGTAAACACTGGTGCCTGTATAATTAAACGCCTGTTCAGTGCATTTGTTTAACCCAGTTATACAGTACTGGCACTGACCCTCAGGTTTAATGTCTGTTGGGTTCTGAACCAGTTTGCCTGTTTTCCTGTAGCTATGGGGAGTTCTGGAGAATTCCATGTAGAAGTGCACGCCTGGGTCATGTGATATACTGGTGTCTATACACAACATACCCCACCTTATGCCCTGTGATGGACAAGCGTTCCATCCACGGTGTACCCTTACTCATGTTCTGCGCACTCTGGAATACCACCACCAGCATAACTGAGTAAAGAGGTTACTGAAAACAGATCGATGGTTTTCAGGATGGACAAGTTTGTCCTGTTTCTTCTCAGCATTCTTGTTTAATTGCATAGAAAATAAGCAGTTATTAATATCTTTTAAACTGTTCTCTCCTATGATCCCATTTGCAGTTACTGCGCTGTCACTTCCCACAAAAAAAAAAAACCTCGCATTTCCACTCCATTAATGGATATTTACCTACAAACTATGCACTTTTGTTTGTAATACATGAAATTACCTCTTAAATACAGTAATATTCATGCTCGTGCTCTTGGTGCAGAGATTCATACTGAAAAATTGTTCACATGTCACTTTTAACTGTGCACAAGCCGCATTAAAAGCCGCTGCTTGAATTATTAATATAGATCCACTATTCTCACACTGAGAGAACTTCCTTAATGTTCTGTAAATAATTTTTCAAAGAACCAAAGTGAAAAGGCCCTTGATAACGTCAAGTTCTCCTTCTGCTCTTCTGTTCCTGAACAACCCCAAGAATAAAACCCAATAATGTTTTCACAGAACTCTGGGGTAATTAAAATGAGATTACTAATGACATTTAAAAAGTATCGAAGCTCCACAGATCAATGCAGAATCACTTCCATTGTAACCGAAAGGGAAAAAAGAATCATTCCAGTAATTAGCCATTTTGTATACAAACCAGGCAGATTAAAGGACAGAAAACCAAGATCTAGGAATTTTGGACCTTTAGTGGCAGGTTAACCATATTTTCAAAGTCATTATTGTTGATGCAAGCTCTACTTTGCAGCTGACCTTAACTTACTCATGATGCAGGATCAGACTTAGTACGAGATGAAGGAAGACCATTAAATCTACTTTGAATTTTTGTTCCTGAAGCTTTTTCAGTAGCCCAAACTAAACAAATGAAGCTCAATTTCTGAAAAACCACCGAAACCGCAAGAAAAAAAAAAGTCTCTGAAAGTTTCTGAGAAAATGCACAAGCTACAAGCAAAACAAGGCCACAATTTCTGGAAAAAATAAGTCCAGACAACAAACAAGGTCACTCTATGAAAAGAACCACAAGCACAAGCAAAACAAGGCTAATTTCTGAGGGAAAACAGAGCCCTGCTTTGCTATGCATCACACAACTGTTCAGTCTTCAATGTTTGGGTCACCATAGCCCTGAGCCCTGAGTTGACTCACCGTCTGTGCGGCTGCTCGCAGGAGAACCAGGTGATCTGAGGGGTGGGGTACCCCTCTGCCACGCAAAGCAGCTGCCCATCCAGGGGCCCCTCCCGTGCCACAATCTCAGGCTTACCTGCATGAGACATAGACTGGTCAGGGCACGTCCTGCATTCCACTACCACATACCCCCCTCCCCCACCCCTCACTGGAGCCCACTGCCCCACTTACTCATCACATGCACCATGAACAGCTGGCTGGCCGTGGCGTTGGTGTTCTGTGCCAGAAATGTGTACACCCCCCCTTCCGAGGCTTTCAGGCGCACCAACTTCAGCTCGCTCTCGTACCTGAATGGGGAGGGCATCATCATCATCGTCGTCTACAAAGATCGCCATGGCAACGCGTCCTGAGGTGAACATACCTGAGAGCACAGCTGGGTATCGTATGACATTACTGCGCACATACAAATGCACACGCAATCAGGATAATTTAGGGTCACCGATTCACCTATCAGCACATCTTTGGATCGGAGGGTGAAATTTGAGTACCCGGTGGAAGCCTGTGCAGACAGACCTGTCATTTATCACAGAATTTTTAGGGTAGACGTAATGGTAGGTGTGTGGACCAACCTGAGTGTTGCTATGAGTCACTTAGCTACTCTAGGGCCTAAATCATAATAGAACTTACCTTGTGAAACGCAAAGTAATGAACTGAGCTCACCTGTATCCCATCTCTTGCGTGGAGATGACATGGTCCGAGCTGTTCTGCAATGCCTGCCCCTCATACACCCAGGACATGAGCTTCGGTCTGGGGTAGGCCTCCAGCACAATCCGGAGGACGAGGCTCTCCCCAGCACGGGTGTACATGGTGTCATTGCCCACCTCTATTAGGGTGATGAAGCCCCGCTCTGCATCCAAGAGCAGACTCACATGAGACATCTGTATTTCCACAGAGTTACAGTCTTCCCGGGCTTCGGACCTTAATGAGTGACACCAGTTCCTCACCATAGACACGTAGCTGGATGGACGACGAAGCCACGCCACGCTCATTGGTGGCCTCGCAGCGGTAGCTTCCGGAATTATTCATTGTCACTGTGGCAACTTTGAGCGAAAGTATATTCATGTACAGCAAGGGGTTCGTCAGCATTTGGAACTTTCTCAACACGACTGGGTTCTGTGGACAAAGGCCATTTAACATGAAGCAGAGTGATTACTCACCATTCCCATTATGGCACTGGGAAGTTCACTGTGATACAGACAGGCTGTATTTCAAACAGGTGATCTGCTATGATGTTCACTGGATAATACCCGTCCCACACACATACAAACACAACAAAACACTCAGTGATCATCGTGACAGGCGGATTGGAATGATCTATCGATCAGGTGACGATCTTACCGTTCCTGGTGGAGAGGTCCACTTCAGGCTGAAATCATTGTTGATATTGGTAGTGGTGCACGTCACCTCAAAGCGTTCACCCACAGTGAGAATCACAATTTCCTTCTCAGATAACTCGATGTTGGGAAGCTTATCCGCAGCTAAAAAGAAATCTTAACTTTAGTTTCAACCCTCGGGTGTTTCAATCCTATCACTATTCCTTTCTTCAGATCATCTCTGTCAAATGCACATAACGGTGTGCAGTCTACCCAAGCCGCAGCAGGAGTATAAAACGTCTGGAGGGACACCCAGGGGGGGCTTTGTTATTTCTGGGGCCCAACTCAAAAAGTAACTTAAGGGACACAACACGGCCCCCCCACAATCCTCTGGGCATTGCTACCTGTTTGTCACCATGTCCCTGATGCATGCTGGGAAATTGAATGCGAGCGACAGCACGCTTACCCAAGCGAACGGTGAGCGTGTACTGGACGGAGGTCTCCGTCTGTCCATTCAGCTGACCAGTGCAGACATAGCAGCCCTCAAAGTCCTTCCGTAGGTTGGAGATGGTGACGCCGCGCTCAATACTGGCACTGAATTGCAGCCCGGGGGGCAGCGGCAGGCCACCGCACGGAACCACCTGCAGCTCAGTCACATTCGGGTCCGTCGCCAGGCACGGGATCACGCAGCTTTCGCCAGCCTTCCCTAGTAAGTTATTCATGATCGTCTTCCGGAAGGCATTCTTGGGGTCTGCCAAAACAATGGCCTTGCTTTTAATTATCTCATTGGGAGAGAGTGCTAGCTTTAGACTTCTTCCCTGTGGCAACAGAACTATCTTTGTTTACTAGATATGATAGGAACACTAGTTAGCCGTTAGCTTGTGTGCACACCTTTGACAAACACGTAGACTGAGGCCTGCTCGCGGCTCTCCCGATTCTCACACAGGTAGCGGCCCATGTGTTGAGCCTGAGCCTTGGGGATCTTGAATGTGGCCCTCCCCTTCGTCTTCTCGACCCCCTTCAATGTCTTGTTGTAGCGGTCTTCACGTAGCCACTGAACATCACCGTCATCCCAGCAGTCCAGCTGAAGGGGGTCGCTGAGGGACACCACCAGCTGCGGGCCACCTGGCTCTATGCGGAGCCTCGTCTCACCTGAAATACGGCAGTTTATTGGACCCGTGAGAGAAATGCAACGGAGGGCAAGCCTGTAAGAGTGGCTAAACACAACTGCTAACACAAGGCTACTACACACTGGTTCTTAATACACCTTAACTCACATGCCAGTAAATATGGTCTCCACAGGGCCGGCCCAACCGTTTTCGGGGCCCTAAGCAAAACGTGATAAACCTAATTGTCATGTTATTGTCCTTCTGATTCTGACAGGCTGATCAGCTGAGGGGCCCCAGGGGGGCCCTGGGCCCTAAGCAGCAGCATAGTTCATTTATGCCTTGGGTCGGCCCCGTATCTCCACAAACCCTAAAATTACTGCCATCTACATGGTCTCTAACATCGGGTCAAAACACGCAACTAGTAACACTTTAATGGAAGTAAAGCAACCATACCAAAGGCTAAGACCTTGTAGTAGAGTCTTCAAATACCCAGCAAACTGCATGTGTGTGTTAGTATCCGTTGGCATGTGTCAAAACTTAGCATGAGAGGCGAGATACAGACACGGGGCCACTCCCTGTCACGATGCTAGCTGCACTGCATGTGAAGGGGGTATAGCAGACACGGAGGGTGACATTAGCATGCCGAAAAACTCCCAAGTCAAAATACAGAGCTGGAAGTTGGTTTACTGAAAGCCCCGGACTTCCATATTGGTTGATATGTATAGAAAATTATGGTCAGACATGTGTCAACGAATGGTAGAGTCAGGGTGTTAATGGCAAATCAGATCTGGTGCTGATGGCCTTGTGATTAAGCCCATTTCCCTGAGCTGGGTGACTGGTGGGATATTTATACTATATATTACATTACTGACATAATCGACCAAGAATAATTGGAAACTGAAGTATATGCCCCACAATAAAAAACATGTGAAATGGAGGCTGCGGAAATAAAAATTTGAAGTAAGATGGCATTGCATTGAGTTTAATTGGAGAGTGTTAAAAATCGAGTTCCCTAGACAAGCAATAACGCTATAAATATGCCAAGAGGATATCCATGCGATCTGTCGCTTTACACGTCTTTTAAAACTCCGGGTGCGTCCTCAGCACGCGCCACTGCCCATTGATCACCTCCTGTCCGTGCATGTCATCCACGCATATACTTACATTAATTTGCAGCATAGCACTCTTTTCGCTTTCATACTTCCATTTCACGCACACACACAAAATCACCTCTTTCGCAAACAGCAATCCAGCGGCTAATGCACCGACGTTTGAAGCAGGTACAGCCACTGCGGCGCCGAAGAGTAAACATGGATTCTGCATACAGACCACATTCTAAACTAGATGCTAATTACTTAAGAGTGAAATATATAAGCAATTTAAATGCGTTTTACTATTTGTTATGCAGTGCAGACAATAGACAGCTTATGCGCTTTATCTGATTTACTCAAGCAACAATCACTAATAAATGACAAAAATCAAAATGTTTCTCTTGATATCGGTCTAGCCTGGAGGACACGTACTGGACACGGCGGTAAAAACACTTTTCACGTGCGAGGCGGACCCAGTTAATAGGCCACCAAACATCTGGTTTAAGGTCCATTCGCCATTGAGCCTAATGCAGCTTGTTGGTGATCGCAGAGGTCCTTAGTATTACCTTGCAGCCTAAGTGAACCAGGTCTAAATAACCTTTTTCAAAAGACATGTTTAAAAAGAATACCCCGTATCCAGGATTTATACCTGCGGTCTCTCTCCATACAGCTGTAGATAAAAAAGCATATGCATAAATAAATCAGCTACGCAAATCAACCCGTCTTGTAAACATCTTCAGTAATCATCAGGTTTGCTTGCACCCTTCTAAGAAACCTACGCAAATTTCCATGTGCCCATCTTAGTCATAATACATGGACCAACGGCATCGGACTTTTTCATAGAGCAAACTCGGATTACGGCTTTATATGAAGAAATCAGAGGTCGTTTCGGACCGCGGTGTCATACCGACACAAAGACAGAAATTAAAGGAAGAGGCACGAAGCTCGCGCGCAATTAAATTACTGCAGAAGCTACATCACGGATTTATATTCTGGTAAATGCTGTTAGAATGGTTGTACTGTTAACAGGGTAGCCCAATAATTTGAGCATGTGGAATACACGTGTTAAAATAGTAGGTAATACACACATGCTGTGTAAATAATTAAAGCGCAACTTAAAAAAAAAAATTAAAAGCGCTTTTTTATCACTACAACTACAACTAACACTACTACAAGTAGTAATAGTAGTGATAAATGAAAGATTTTCTAGATGAACAAAATATTGAACGCAGTGTACTTTATTATACTACGTATAGCCGTATAACTGGAACGGTGTAATGGTGCTGCCGCAGCACATACTTCATTGTTTATTGTCTTTGTGTGGACGCGTGCGTTAAGATCCGCACTTCCAGTTATAGGATAAATAATTAAAAAGACTGCATCTGTATGGAAGGGGATACACACCACCCCTTCACCTGCAGCTTCGTCTCAACGGATCCAGTTTCCTCAATAGCTTTTTGATGCGTTAGAAAATATCTAATCAATCTAGTTTTGAACAACAAACTAGCCACTACAGTGTAACTGTGAGTTTTTCTTTTTACACTAGCTAACAAAGAGAAAATAACTGAAAGATGAATTTAATACACTTAAACCTCTTTTACTGGTAAGTAATTTGAGCTGATGTTAACATGGTGTTGTATATATGATAGACGTGTAATTCAAAAAAGCATTACTGCCTGTCACTTGTAACGAAACAGGTGAAAGAACATTTGATCAAATAATAATAAACGTAACAGGTGGCTTTAAATAGCATTAAACAGCGAAAAACTAAAAGTGTAAGTCAACACTATTCCCAAATATTAAAAGGATAATAACGAGCCTGCCAAACACATTAGCATATCCAAACAATTCCTATTAAATTCTTAAAAATACAATCCAACAACACTTTCACCACTTTTCGCGTGTTCTCTTTAGTTTAAAATAAAATAGACTTGTTTCCACTGATCGTGCTTGAGGGTCCTACCTGGAATGAATGTTATCAGTAACGAAGCAATAAAGAGCCAGTACGGTCCCATAGTTACAGTCCCATTTATCTTGAAAAGGTGTTGTGACAGTGTGACTATCCTGTCGGACTCTAAGCGCTCCTGGGTTATTAGCCGCAAAGACTCTCCGGCCTATTTGAATATTCAGGACGCACGCATCAGCGCACACCCCTGTCTGCTTGCGTTGCTTTCAATGCGATCGCGTTTCACCTTCATCGTAGGAGTTACATGTAAGTAATTTATCAGCGCAGGGTGTTTCTTAACACTCAGTCCTTAAGTTAAAAGAAGTTAGTCTGATGTTGCACCAGTCCGTTTAAAACTGCGCTTCTTGGTACGATTTGGAACTTGTCAAGCTTCAAAGTGCGTATTTTAAATACAGTTTTAACAACGGGTTTTTTTTATTTAAACCTTTATTTTACCAGGCAAAGCATTAAGATTAAGAACAAATTCTTATTTACAATGCCAGCCTGGCAAGTGCCCGAGGGCACTTGATAGACAACGTAAAACAAAGACAATGAACAAATGCCCCTTTGATTTAGTGCGTTGTCAGATTTTATCGACATCAACTTTTAGACTTTATAAAAATAATAAACACACTGAAGACTGTGCGACCTCACGTTCATACAAATACAGGGTATACATATAACTTGGATTATTTGTGTTTTCGTCTACGAATAATAAGGGTCGCGTTGCCTCGCGTTCGCCAAACAAGACTTTGTTTACGGTGTCATATACTAAGAGACACGTTGTGGCCACCTCACCTTCAGATCCTTATCGCTCACAGGGTGTAGACGTCTCCAGACTTTCATATCTTTGCATTGTTATGCGGCAACCAAGCTCAGGACACAGAAACAGACGCTTAAAAAAACGACCTGTCTACACAGCAGGATGCCGTGAATGAGGGCACGAAACAGCGGTTCCGGTCTTCCTTTTGTCTTAAGTGCAGCATTTCAGCAAGAACATTATAAGTCCAAGCACTGTGAACTGCATGTTGGCCATAAAAACCGATTAATGTGTGATTTAAGCAGATTTACTTTCTTGCACAAACACACACTGCTGTGACTACATCTGTAGACCCCCCGCCCCCTCCTTTGGGTGTGGTGGATGGTCCATATGAAAATCATGTGACTTCTGGCAGGGAACCAGGAGGTTCATTCATGAAGTCTTTGTACGAACGAAAAAGATGAAAAATATGTGTGTGTGTACATTTATATGAAGATTTGGGGATCTATAAAGAAGCACTTACCCTGAAAAAGTTCACACATTTACGAATCTTCCAGAACAGTCGTACGAATGTTTTGAAGGAAACACAAAAAAGTGACATCTGGAGTTCAGGTGGAAATGTCTGTCTAAGTTGCATCTACAGTTGGTTTTAACACTGGGTGAAATGCACGTTAATAAATACAGAAACATTTTTATTGGGCCATTATCTGATATACAACTAATATTCCGCATTTGTTTTGAGCGAATCAATATATGAACTGGTGAAAAAGAAGACATGATACTTACCAATATATTTGTTGCTTGTAATCCATGTTACATGTGTGTTTAATTAAAAATCAAAGTAGGCACCTTCAGCCTCGGGTGTCAGTCACATCAATGGATGCAGACAAATACAATGGGAGTGAGTCTTCAGAGATCACTATGATTATTTTCATATTGATGATTCGTGGCTTGTCAGCCATTTCAGGTCGCCAAGGGCCCTTGAGCATCCCCTATTATGGAATCAATTTTGGATTTCTGGGGACAGGAACATACCAAGAGGAAGATGGTGGTGCTGTCGTTCGGCAACCAGAGGGTTGCAGGTTCGAGCCCTGGTTCCTCCTTGAGCACTGAACCCCAAATTGCTCCCGGTGTGCAGGTTGGTGCCTTGCATGTCAGCCTCCTCCACCAGTGTGTAGATGGGTGAATGTGAGGCATGTATTGTAAGTGCTTTGAGTACTCGTAGGAGTAGAAAAGCACTATATAAATGCAGTCCATTTACCAAGGGGCACTGGCTGACAGATCAGGGGTGGACCAGCCCTCACTGAGCTCCATCATTCCTCAAGTAGTGGCTGGCATAAGCCACCTGTCATGACCATATATTAAGTTTACCTGTGGCATGGATGTACAGGCAAACACTAAAATGCAATTTTCCTCCTATCCTACTCTTATCGATGGCATTGGCTGGACACACAATGCAATAAAAGCACCATCAGAGAATAAAGCTGCCTTTGCGAACAGAAATCCCTGCACGATGATTTGTAAGTTGAACCTACACATACAAATAATATGAGCTGTATGCCGGAGTTTTTGTATACATAAGGTCTCCTTTGACTAATATTCTCATGTAGCACTCAGAGGAGATAGTGCTTTCCCACTTAAGCATAGGCTATTAACCCCATTTTTACACCTACATAGCGAAGAGGAATTCTCCTTCAGTGGTGTACACAGAGTGCAAAGCGCACTATAGAATGTCTGACGGTGACGGTGTTTGGACAGGTCCGGTGTTGTTCTGTTATACCACCCAACAAAGGTGTGCAACATAATACTGTTGTACTGTATCCTACACAACATCACCCACCGACACAACCTGCCCCTAATTGTGGAAGTGAATAATATCGTTGCTGAGTCTCTGCCTGAACCGGCTGACCTCTCCACTGTGAGACTGAGGGATAGTGTGTACAGAAAAATGTAACCCAGGAACTATTTTAATACAGCGCACATTTTGTCCAAAGCCCCTTTGATTTCCTCCAGGTGTGCATTCATGGTCCAGAGTTCTTCACTAGTCTGCCTTTTCTATTGGTCCATCGCCGTGTCTGTCAGCATTCACCCTCGCTTGGTGGATGTGTCTCGTGGGATCGGAGCTGGGCGGCTGGATGGTGCCCTGCTTCAGCTGACATCACGCTTAGACATCTCGGTCACTGCATATAATAATAAAACTATTTTCATTAAGTTCAATTCAGTTTTATCTGTATAATGCATTTTCACAACATTACATTGTCTCAAAGTGCTTTACATTATACCTGCCGCATAGTCTCCAGTGAGCAAGCCAGAGGCGACAGTGGCAATGAAAAACTCCCTAGAAGGAAGAAACCTTGGAAGGAACCAGACTGAAAGGGGGAGCCCATCCTCCTGGGGCCAGCAGAGGAAGTCATGATTGTATTTCTCTGGGGGACTTTACCTGACTCCGTTGTGTCTGTGTCTGTGTCCCCTGCCACATCCGTATCTCCACGAGGGATGATTCCCAACAGGGACGTCTCTCCAATTATTTCACCCAATTGGCCATCCAAATCAGAGAGAGCCCCCGCCAAGGCACCCCCACCAGTGGCCGACACACTGCGCTGGTGTGCAGCAATATGCATTTTTGCCTCCAATCTGATGGTCTGTTTAATTCTTTTTTATTTCTAACATTGCCTGGCTTGTGGAGCTGACCAGATTAACAGCAGCATTTGCATGCTGCCAATCCACAGTGTTTTTTTTGTTTGTTGCACCGGCAGAAGGCTACCAAATAGAAGGGTTTGGCGTTCCTCTATCTTGGTCAATGAAGTCTGCACTTCACAGTCGGGGAAGTTTAAGTTCTTCTGTCTGGCAGCTGCCTCCACTGTTGCAGACATAGCGTCGCAAACGTAGAATATGCACATATATATATATACACGTGGCTAATTTGCAATGCTACTTTAGGGTAATTAGTGGGTTTGAATGCGGCAGTCTCTATATATCTTAATGGAATAGAACAGAATAGCGCTGGGCCATTGCATGTGAGCAGGCCGCCATCTTTGTATTAAAAAAAAGTCTCTTAAGCACGTGTGAATGTTTCTACGAAACATGGGACTTATAACCTGTACAATGCGTGTCATGGTTTACAGAAGGTTTTATGAAACTGAGTTTTACTGTTCATACGATCATCATTTTCCTCTTGCTCAAGAATTTGCGAACATTTTTTATAAATGACCCCCCAGGGACATGTCGGGGCATTAGTGAGCGCTTGCTGGGGCAGTAGCTCAGGACCCTGATCTGTAGAGGACCCTAAAATGTTCTTAATGGACTTTTTTTTAGGTAGATATTTTATACTTGCAGCACTGCAAGCACCTAAGACTACATCCACTGCTATGCTGTCCCTTAAAAACACAGAAATTATTCTCCATTTTCGCCTTCCATCCACACTACCCTAGAGTTTTAAGTTCCCACAAACCTAGACCTTTGTAAACACTCCCACAGCCACATACTTCTGAAAAGTACATATTAGAGTTGCAGTGTGGATGAGTGAAAACACAAACCAAGCACCCTAATTGGTCTGTACTCATCATGTGGCCCTTCCCTGATTTGATCCCACCATTTACAACCTCTCATTGTGTGGTTGGTCACCTGGAGTGTTTCTCAATATGTGTACTTGTGTTCTCCTGTATACATTTTTCATCATCTTCTATTGCCGAAGACCAGTTCCAACACTATTAAGAAAAGTACAGAGGACAGTAAAAATCCCTAGATAATGTTGCCCTAGCTCAAATACCAGGGATGTACTGGTTGCATCCTCATGTAACCAGAACAATCCCATGATTTACTGTGCCCCAAGTTCTTTCTTGGGAGGCAAATTAGCAAGACCAGTCTTACCAAGACCTCAAGTACGATCTTTGCATTCTTGGTATTGAGGAATAGCCTTGGTCATCCTACACGGAAGTAAACAGTGTTACGGTGGGGCATTACACAGGCAGAAAAAGTGACGATCCACTGATAGCTCAGAGACAAAGCCGTTTATTAGACAAACGTAACACAACAGGGAAGGGACAAAATAAAATGACCATGACGGGTCAAAAGGTAAACGGAGAAAAACAAGTTAACATTAAAAGAAACCTTAGAATAACACAACTGGGGTCAGAGCAAGGCAAGTACACAAGTAAGCAAGTAAACAACCATGCAGTAACATGACACAATACACAGAGTAATAATCACGCAGTAACATGACACAATACACAGAGTAATAATCACGCAGTAACAAGACACAATACACAGAGTAATAATCACGCAGTAACATGACACAATACACAGAGTAATAATCACGCAGTAACAAGACACAATACACAGAGTAATAATCACGCAGTAACATGACACAATACACAGAGTAATAATCACGCAGTAACAAGACACAATACACAGAGTAATAATCACGCAGTAACATGACACAATACACAGAGTAATAATCACGCAGTAACAAGACACAATACACAGAGTAATAATCATACACTCACGCAGGACAGCACTCAAGCTGCCAGATGCAGCACAGTGGTGCCCACATATACATATTTCAAGTCTCAGAACGATTGTAAAGTCGATCAGTCATTAAGTCACATAGGTTGTAAGCTGACGACAAGTTGAAGTATTTTTTAACGATGTAGCATTTAGCCAAGCTACACCATTATTTGTAAAAAAAATAAAATAAATAAAATTAAAAAAAAAAATATATATATATGTGCTGCACTACTGATAAGTTATTGAAAAATGTAATTAAGTTAGTAGTGTTGCTAATTGTAGTTAGCTACTGCCGAACATTGGTGGCTATACAGAACTCGGGACATTGAGGAGCAGGTGAGGACAATCAAATCAAATGATCAGCATGGGGCAACAAGATACAGGTGGGGTACTTACAATAAACGTGCACAGAACTAAAGATCCTTAACAAACACTGAAACTAGGAAACATTAATCACGCAGCACTAGAAGCTAGAGAACACAGAGGGCTGACTACACTAGGAAAGACTAAGAACAAATACAAGCAAAACCAAAATCAAACAGGACACAAGCAAGGGCAAACCGAAACAGGGAAGCAAAGATTACTAATAACAAACACTTGGGAAAACAGAAAACCAATAAACAAACAAAACAGGTTAGGCTAGACTCCTGCCAGCCTCAAACCCATAAGCAGACAGTTTTCAGCCTCTTAGGTACACACAGATCCCATAGAGCTATGCGGCAGACCACAGAGCAAGGAAAAACACTACGGCTGAAGGGCTATTAGTCAGAGAGGGGGAAAGTGGGATGACCAGTGACTCCTGCTGACCAAACGGGGAAAAGACGCAAAGGGCGGGATCGAACAGGCACCGAACCTGACCAACAGTATTCCAACATGGCAGATATGGAGGATCTGCTTTCAATGGCACTTTCCCTGTTGCAGCTGAATAACATATTACATAAAAATAACATATTGCACAAAATTCAGTTCAATTCAATTCAATTCAATTTTATTTGTGCAGCGCTTTTTCACAACGTTACATTGTCTCACGGCGCTTTACATTATCCCTCCCCAAAGCCTCCAGTGAGCAAACCAGAGATGACAGTGGCAAGCAAAACTCCCTAGAATGAAGAAACCTTGGGAGGAACTAGACTCAAAGGGGGAGCCCATCCTCCAGGGGTCAGCAAAGGAAGTCAAATGAGCAAGATGGCAAAGTCCAAACGAAAGTAAAGGAACCACAGGTCACTGTTTTGAGGCCCACATGCCCAATGTCGGCTATTATCTGTGTCATATACAATTTTGTTCGTTTCAGTATATATGGAAATACTTTTGTAAATGATGTGAAAATGCATCTATAGATAGAGATCATTTTTGATTGAAAACGAAACATTCGTAAATGAAAACGTAGAAGTGTAGACATACTGTAGCCTTAGTTCATTAAACTCAATTGCAGTGCAAGTGAATGTGCTGTCAGAAAGTTTTTGTTTTTCATTTGTTTACACGTACGTCAGTCGCTCCTACTTATTGTTAATTGGTTTTAATGTTTTTCAGTTGGATGATTGTTCAAAGTTTTCCATAGAAATCATCATGATGGACACCAGAAATTGCTATAGCAGAGGAGAGAAAGAACGAAGGAAGAAAAAAAAACAATGTGAGAAATTCGACGATGATCAGTAGTAGGACCATCGTCCTTGCCATAGTCTCAAACTGTTATTGAAGTCAAGAAAAATTCAACACTCATCATGGCTGCCATTCATTTTAAAGCTAAGTCATTTACTTTTCTTTGGTTCACTGTGAAACCTTGAAGTTGATATGTATAGCACTAAGTATTTTATATACTCCAAAATATTTTGTGTAGTTAGGGCCCCAAAAATGCCTCAGGCCAGGGGCCTTAATCCTTCTTAATCTGGCCCGTATGAAACTTTTTGTGTAGATTTTGTGAAAAATGCGTACACTTACATGCACAATGCACAATGTAAATGTGCATACATGCACAAGCCTGAGATCCTACCCCAGTTATCACCCGCAAATACTGTAAATGGTCAATGCAAATGAAGTGCATGTTCATAATAATAATAATAATATGCAAATCAAGACGTCCTGCTAATGAACTTCAGTGATAGCAACTGTAAATTAAAAACAAAGTAGAGGAATATTAAACAGTGTGAGCTAGGGGCACAATAAAATTTATATTTGGGGGCCTAATAACCTCTTTCACAAGCAAGAACATGTATAGATGTACATTGTATAACTATTTATTGATCACGCATGTATATATTGTACAGCTATTTCTTTAATTTTTGCACTATTTTGCACTCTTAAATGGCAAACAGCATTTCATTGTCTATGTACTTTGAGCAACGATAATGAAGCTAAATGGCAACACATCGTCACTGCAGTAAATTCTGTCAGGTTCAAAAGGCCTCAAAAAAAAGAAGTGGTCAGATCCTTAAGATACTGTAGAGACAAAGCAACAACACAGAATCAGTATGACTGCATTTATCAGGGACAAACCTACATCTTCGCGAATTGTATCAATAACAAGGTATGTTCTTTGTACATTGTCTGTACATGTAGGTCTGCCTGTTCACCCACAGTGTAGGGAAACATATATTTAATGCAAAACAGACTAAATGCAAAGATAATACACATACTGCACACACTAAACAAATAAGTAAAAATAATGTTGGTGGTCTGTGAAAACTCATTCTCTTCTAATCCTTCTGTTTGTCTAGTCACTAGCAAGAAGGACATTACACCGTATCACATTCTCATGACTATTGGCTATACTGTATGTATACATGGGCCCATGTATATCAATGTCTGACACCTAAATCACATGTAGTGACAATTATGTTCAGTTCATGGGAGGAAGTGGCAAGATGTAGCATTTGAAATGGCAAATTAAATTCTTCAAGGCAAGTACTTAGTCATTGGCTTTACAATTGACTTTTCCCAATTTGTCCAAAATGTTGCATACACCTCCTCCTGAGTTTCCATAAATATACACCATACCCCATGAAGTTTTGTTTTGGGGTTTTGTGTAACTAGTAGGGTTCACACATTTCAGGCATCTTTTTGTGCGTACGCAGCTTTGATAAATGAGGCTCCAGATCTCCTCATGAACCAAGTTATTCCATATTACACAGTATTCAACGTCCTGCTTGAGATTCATTGATCTGCACCTCCAACTGTAACCATCAATGCCCTGTTATTTCCATGGAAAACCAAAAGAAATAACTACATGAAGCTAATTTGGAAAAGCGCCTCTCCAAATGCTGGCCCATGACCATCATGTCAGTTAGAAAAGTTTTCTTGTTTGTCTCTGAGAAAGTATAAGAAAACCTGATCAAATGTGGCAAAAAAAACAAAAAACATTTTGTACGTGTGATATCTTATCTGATATCTCTTGGCGTCAAGCGTGTACGTCATTTTGGTTTTGGAATTACTGCGGCTTCTCAAAGAGTACTTTTTTTAACCATGGGAGAAGGGGTAGGGGGGATTCTGGACAAGTGGAGATTAAATGTTATTACTTGAGTCTCTAACCCCTGCCCCCCACTGGCCCAAGATCAGATATGCAAGAGCTATGCTTGTGATACAGTGAGCCTGGTGCCCCACCAAGACAACCACGAAGCCTGCTGAAAAGCAGGACTATTTTTATACACAAGTCTGGCCCAAGGCCTCCTCTTCGTTCACATGACCATCGCTGGCTTACACACCACAAGCATGGAGTTGTGAAGGGCTGCCATTGTGTCAGTTGGCTTTGCAGCGCTTGCAGCGCTTGCCCTCAGATACAGCCCTTGTTGTTTTTCATGTGCCCTGTCATGGATTCAGAAACCTTGTGCTGGTGTTAAGCTGCTGAACTCAAGCTTATTTTGCATTTAATACCCACAGCTCAGGACTACATCTGCACTCAACTTCTCTGCTATTTATGTATTTCAACTACTATATCCCCAATGCAGCTGCTGTGTACCTTACGTTAAATCTCAACCCAACTGTACCATCATGTACCCAGCTCCACTTCTGTGTACTCACATATTCACACCTTTCCCAATTCAACTCTTACTTCCTCCACATTACATTTCTACCCATCCCCAATGCCATTTACTCAACCCTAAAGTCATAAACTCAACCTTACCGTTGAGTAGCCAACACTACGGTTACATACTCAGCTTGACTGCCTTGTGCCAACCACTCACTGCTGCCTTACTGACAGCTTTGATGAAGAGGAGCATGTTGAAGCATGCTGGGAATGGTGACACATTCTCCTGGCATCAAGGCATCTGTTCGCTGTGCTTCCTTTGCCGGGGAATTAGGCCCAAAGCTCAGTGTGATTTCAAAGTGACTCCTTAAAGACACATGCCGACTGTTTCCAGCTTGCACACTGCAACACTGTTGGCATCCTTAACCAAATAAGAGGAGTGTGTTGAATAAATAGTGTCCATCAACATGGTAGCCAGGGTTTTGTCAATGACTAACAAATCATTTTCACCCTATGAGCTGTTATAATGCATTAATTAGTGTCAGTGACCCTATGAGCAGTTATGATGTGTTAGCCAGTGTCAGTGATACTATGAGTTGTTATAATGCATTAATTAGTGTCTGTGACCCTATGCACTGTTATGATATGTTAGCCAGTGTCAGTGACCCTATGAGCTGTTATGATGTTAGCCAGTGTCAGTGATTCTATGAGTTGTTATAATGCATTAATTAGTGTCTGTGACCCTGTGAGCAGTTATGATGTGTTAGCCAGTGTCAGTGACCCTATGAGCTGTTATAATACATTAATTAGTGTCAGTGACCCTATGAGCTGTTATAATACATTAATTAGTGTCAGTGACCCTATGAGATGTTATGATGCATTTGCCAGTTTCATTACTGTAACTAAGTCATGACAGGACTGAAGCAGGCAGTGGCTTATCAGTATAAGTCCCTATACAACAAGTACACAGTTGCTTTCTCAAGTACAGCAAGTAGAAACATGTCAAAAAACATAAAGAAAGAATGATGTTTAAGATAACCAGTGCAATGGTATAAGATGCAATTTATGGCTGAGGAAGAATCAGAAGGAGGTTCTGGAATTTTCTCAGCAATAATATAGGGTTTTGCGTGGCTTAAGAGTTCTGCCATATGCAAATCAAAGAACTATCAGCAGGGTTAATCACATTTCAACACGCAATATCTCATCGAGGAAATGAAGATCATCTTGAAAGTGAAGACCAGAGCAGGTCACACCCTGTTGAGTTTTCAAAGAAGGAGAGCTGACATTCTGCTACATTTCATTTTAGGAATTATGTATCGTTGCCGTAAGCTCATGCTTCCATCAGGAAATGTCTGCCCCTTCAATATTTCAATGGTCAGCTACTCAAACTAGTACGGAATTTAAAAACAGACTGTCATAACCTGAGAGCTGCTGGTGTTCGATTTCCTGGGACCATCTTGTCTGAATTTCCATTGAACAACTTTAATTGGACAACTTAATTCATACCCCCCCATGCTGTTCTATTACTATATTACTGTTCTTCCACTGTAAGCTTTTCACAGTCAAACCTACTGTGCAGCCCTACTTCATAGTTGCACTATTTTCTGCAATATATTTATTTATTTAGTCATTATTGTCTTGTGCGCCTATGTCATCTTATGTGTAAATATGTAAAGTCTCAAATGAAAGCTATATCCTGTACGCCTGCATATTTTCAAATTTCGCTTGCAAGCTTTTATCGTATCGTGTTCTGAGGAACACAGTAAACTCTTATGTTACGGCTGCAGGGTATAGGGCATGGGAGGATAGGACAAAAAGCAGTGCAATAAAATGACAATACAGTTTGAATCAACATATTCTTCACAGGAACTTCACCTGAATTTTCCTAAGAAATACCTGTTTGTGTAACTGGATTTAAGCTGAGTGGTGAATGCATATTTGAATCCTTTCCACAGTTTCCCCATTGCTGGCCGGTCGCACAAATTCTTCCAGATCGAAAACACACCCTGGGTCTGTGAGTTTGATCTCAGCGATCCCATCCTGGTCACGCTCAAGCAGCTGACAGAGATCACAGATCAAGTCAGTTTGGGGGGCCTTGAAAAGCATAACATCACTCTGAAATGTACTCTCATATTTAAACTGGTCTCTCAATTCATCACTTTTGACAGAAGACAAATATCAGGATCGAAAACAATCAGCCTATTACCACAGTAGTGATTTAGCTGGATTCTCTCCTTAAAACAGTAATGTCATTGTTCACTTCAAAGTGAAAACCAAAAATCAGTCTCATAAAAAAAAACAATGGGACATATTGTGTTTATCGGTGAGTATATAGCAATATGAGTTCACATTGGCAAAAATGCATTTCAGTTATGAACATGTTTTAACTTCCACTTGCATGACAAGTTTGCCCCTGAAAGTTAAGCAAAAATATGTTTTGCACTACATTTCACAATTAGACAGTTGTACATGGAACCATAACGTGCAGTAAAAATGTTTGATGGCATGGAGGAACCTTATGATGGTGCTCTCATGTGTGATCACCTCATGGAAACATACAACACACCTAACTCATTACACTGGTCAAAAATACCGGACTGCAGCATTAACAGGCACATTCAACTTAAACTGGCTTCCTGCTGATGCTTCTTGAGCTTAAGGATTCAAGGCAAAATCCCAGATGAAGTGCCCAGTACAGAATATAACATGAAGAATCGATAACCCCCCCCCCCCCCACATAAGGGCAACCAGCCTAACATTCCAATTTAAACTCCCAGGAGAAGCTCAAATACTTTGAATTGTTCTGATAATGAAAGTGGGTTTAAAGGTGATCACTTTCATCTAAGGATTTTTTCTGCTGCCCATGTTTTCATTTAGAGATTGACTTAGCTGGAGAAAAATGACCAAGTGAGCATTGTGTTGCGTACAGGAGCGATTGTGGAGTGGGAATTTCCTTCTATTTAATCCAAGTTATGCTTCCCCATTCCGCTTCTTCGGCAAACAAAGTGGAGATTGCTGTCCAGTTGTAAAACCATCAGTAGGTTCATTACTGTGGGAACTTCCAAGTTCACGATCCATGAGAAACTGGGAAATTCGTATGTTGGCGACCCAGTTGCACATCAAATTCTAGGCCTCCGATTCATCCCACAATGTTATGTAGTTCCTCCAACCAGCCTGGCCTCCACAGCTCACTAGAAAACTAAATCTGGGTGTTGGTATTAGTGTCATATGTGATAAAGCTCAAACTCATAGCCTAGACCTGCTCCCATCCACGCAACCGTACAGAGGCAACCCTGTCAGCAGCTATTAAGCGTATGACTTACGGCTGACATTTAAATAACTGTCAATACGCAGCAGATTTAACTGCAGTGTCCTGTGGCAAAAGGGGCGGGGAGTTCCCAGGTTGCTGTCCCTATCTGGCTGGGACACGAGCACCTATGTGAGTACATGGAGTTTGCCTCCAAGTCAACATCAGAAAGTGACTATGGCTCACAGGCTTCCAGCACATCCACGAGCCAGGACAAGTGCAGAGAAGTCTGGGATCTCACTGGCAGAACCGGTTCTGGCTGGATCCGGGAGTGGGTACTGGGATCCGGGAGTCAGGCAAACATAGACAGGGGTGAGTGAGATTAGCGGTTGCAGCCCAGCATGGAGTCACTCCTGTAGGCACCAAGGAGAGCATCTCTCCTCCTTAGCTGTAGTTCCTGGCCCTGCATCCAAACGACAAACTCAAAAACAAACCATAACAAACCTTCCCAGAGGAAAATTTTACTGCTCATAGCTTGCTCTTCTATAGCTTAGGGAGAGAAAATTGGGATTCTCATTTTAGCCTCATTTTAGTTTCTATGTTGTCTGATATGTTTCTCCTAAAATTCACTAGGAGAGATAAAGTGAGCATAGGTGAGCCAGCGGACAGGAGTAATATTTGAGACAAATAAGAAATCGTGCCAAATGACTCAGTCTCATTAATGAGTAATACTGGAGCTAAAAGATCCACGTGCATAAAGCCAGGTCAGGGACTCAAACCCACAACCCTTCCCTTGCAGAGCTCGTCTCTGTGTCCATGATATACTGTAGTATGATACACAGCGTCAGAAAAAGAATTAGAAAAGGATAAGCTTTACTACTGAATTTAGTTGCAGCAGTATATCAGTTAAATCAGTAATTGAAATTAGCACTAAAGTACAAATGTTTATTTTTGCTGCAGGAACAAGCACTTACACAAGCAGAAGTCATTTTATTATCTTCAGTAATATATGGGTGCCACCTTGATACAGGTATTTGACCTTGGCAGCGATGAGAATAGTTCATAACTAGTGCTCTCCTATTTCTCCACCGTAGATCAAAATGTGGCGCAAAAGTTGAGACAAGCTAAGAACTATTTTAGAGCTTGATGAGATCTCTTTTGAAACTGAAAGTGAGGCTGATATGTGATTTTGTGCTTTTTTGCTGGAGAGCAAAAACGAGAGACAGGAGAAATAAGCAATACCAGGGGTGTCAGAAGCATTTTGAATGTGGGGGACACACACTGGCATAAAACTAATATTTTATGTTAAATGTGGGGGGGGTCCAAACAAATAATTATGAAATGTGAGGGGGACACGTCCCCTTCAGATTTAATGGTGGCGACGCCCGTCAGCTAAACTCTCATTTTGGTTACGCACAGATCTCATAGTTGTCTAGGAGAATTAAATGAAACAGTTCTGAGATATCTTTTCTGAATTTATTTTCCTATAGGAATATCTTGACCCTTAAATGTCCAATCCAATGACTAAAGAGTCATCCAGACCCCTTTCCCCCTTTATTCCCCCCACTGTGGCTATAGAAGACTGACACGTTTCATTAGCACCCAGGTCTGTCTGGTGCCACATTGTGTTCAATGCTGATTGTGTGTTTGGGATTTCCTACCATTTTACTTCCCACCCACTGCCACTGTGTCCCATTTCAATGAACAACACAGTGTCCTGTGTGCAATTTTTATTTATAAATATAGACGAGAAGAGAAAGCATCTATTTTGGTACAAGTAATATGAAAATATTGGCAACAGTTGTAACACTTTACTTGATGGGACATAAATAATATAGCATTATGCTGTTATTTATGTACTGTATTAATGAACTACAAACTAAGTCTCAATTACATACTGATCTCATTTTAATTCATCATTGGTGAATCATGATACATGTTTTATCTCAAGCAGATACTGTATTTGTTACTATACCTGATAATTCTGTAAACCGTTGTGAACTACTGAAGTAATGAAAAACACGTTAAATATAGATCTCATGTTTGTTCATCATTAATGAATCATAATGCAACTTTTATCCCAAGCAGTTACTGTATTCGTTACTGTATCTGTTAATCCTGTAACAATCCTGGAACAAGTCATGAATAGCACGGGTGAAATACTGATCATGTTTGTTCATCACTAATGAACAGCTACACATCTTTTATATCAAACTGCGACTATATTGGTTCATGATTTCTTCATGATTTGTACTTCATGCCAAATGAACATACAGTGGTACCTTGGTATACGTCCACTTTGGAATAAGTCCAACTTGGTATATCTCCTGTTTGGACACGAAAAATTTTGCTTGGTATATGACCTTTGTTTGCAATACGACTCGCGTGCTAGAACTTGTATGGGTCATAATGAGTCAGGACACCGCACGCTGCCCTTGTTTACCTCTCGAGACAAAAGCCAGGACTGCCCACCAGCGTCAGTACTGTCGGTACTGTCAGTGAACAACCCGCGCTATGACTCTCTTTTCATTTATTTCATCTAATTGCTTTTGTATTGATGTATTTTAGTATTAAGCAGTGTTTAAGTGTTTAAATTATTTTATACAACCCCATCAATGTATAATATGCCAGTAACAATAGGATTTTTTTTTATGTTTGGTCAAGTCCAAGGATCTGGAACGGATTAAGGACGTATACTGAGGTACCACTGTATTAATCACAGCTAGTCGCTACATGCAGTATGAATATATTAGCGACTGTTAGCTGCTACAGTATGTGCCATATGAACATTTCAACTATAACTAACTGCTACATGCCTTATTAACATATTAGCCATAGTTAGCTGTTGAATACGTGATGTGAATTTATTAGCCACTATAAGCATGATGTGAACATATTAGCATCAATGAGTTTGTGCATGTGTGATGTGACCATATTAGTCAAGGCTGGCTAATTAGGCTTTTGTAGCTGGAAATGCTATTTTCCACTGTGTCAGCCAGATGTAAATGATTGACGAAGGGCAAACAAATTACACTCGTACATATTATGCTCTATAACCATGAGCTATCCTTTAGTTTAGATGAGATATGTGTCAAGATAAAGTACCGAAGAAATATCTCTAACTTGATGTGTTTTGCTGTCACATGATGTTTGATTGTGTTGGATCCTCAGGACTTCACATGTGCCTCTTAAAGACATGGGACCTCTGTGAAGGACTCCCTGTGACCCCTTATCTTTCCAAGGGAAGAGCATTTTGTTATCAACGGCACTGAGCCAGGAAAGCGAACAACTGATCTAACCCAGACCATAGTAACCAAACAAGTCTACAGTGTTTACTTAGCAAACACCTTATCGTGCTTAACAGTAATCACAAAGAGTGCTCCCTAAATGTAACCCCAAGCAGATGAGAGGCCCATTTTACAGTTCCTTCTGACCAAAATCAACATCAGGCTTGCGCCCGAGGCCAGCCCTGCTTGAGAGAATATTAACCTCGTCTGTGGCTCACTGTTTTCCCTGTCCGGTGTTCAAGGCATCCTACTAAGAGTACTTGATCGATCCAGGCTAGCAAGCACGGGTGGGGCATGCAGGTCTGCAGGGTAGTGGGGACCGGGGATAGGGGGAGCAGGATGGTTAAAGGTGACCCGAAACCAAAAGTTTGCTGGTTTGAACCTTGGGATGGGGTCACTTTGTTGAGCTTGCATAAACACCATTGCTGACCCCCACATAACCTTCTCGCTGACCTCCAGATAACCCTATTTACCTGGTCCAGTGTCGCTTTGACTGAAAAGTCCTATAGATAAATGGATGAGAGGTTCCCAGGTTACCATTCATTATTCAGCTGAGAGGACCTCTGGTGATATAAGCGGAATATACAGAGTTTGTCTTCTAACTGGTGTCAGAAGATGACTTTGGCTTGTAGGCATCCAGCATTTCTGTGAGAAGGGACAAGTCCCTTAAAGAAGTCCAGGACAACCCATTTGCCGGCCTCCAGATGACCCCAATAACCTGGCCCAGCCGTGCTACATAATTGTTTACTCTGAGATCAATGAAGAGGGTAGGGTTGCATTTTCATTGTTCCCATCTGGAATCATTTCTGCCATTGAATGGAGCTGAACTTCATAAGGATTTTGGCAGTTTTCTCAAATTTTTCCAAAAACTGGAAGCTAGGTAGAGCAACATAAGTGTGCTAATATCACACGTTATGCTAACCATGATATCCTGCCCTGATTATATGATACCCTTGATGGTACAGACCTCTAGTAAGACTGAAGGAATCTCAATAAATAAATAATAAATATGCTAACAGTGGGTTATAATGTCCATCATGGGTTCCTACACCTCAGGCCGATGTTGGTCAAGCTAAGAACACCCTAGAGCACGGTCTACACATGGCTGCTGAAGGCTTCTTCCTGGGCCCCATTTCGGTTACATCATGAGCTCCACAATCAGCAGCTAAACAACCATAGACATTGGTTGATCTTACAAGAATACGGGAGCTTCGACTTCCAGCCACAACTGACCTGAATACAATTACACCCCTCGGCTCATCAAAGATGTTCACACAAGCAGCAAGTCACAACCCGAAATAAAAATAACCTTCGTCGAGAGGTTTTCGTTGGTCACATGGGCGGAGAGATCGTCTCCAGGCTACGCTGGCGTCTCTGAGAAAAGCATATGACCAACATGCTGTCACTACTGTGACCCGAACTGCTGGCTGCAAACCAAGCCTAACAGACCCTCGACTGGCTGCTACAGTCATTTCAGCTACATCTTTTGGGCCCCAAGGGCTTTTCAGTAAAATCAAATATGTGTCTCTTCAAAACCGGGAAATAGGTTTTATAAAAAGCCACTGCATCCCAGGGCAGCCGTGGAACCGTGCGCCTGACAGTGTATGGGTACTCTGATTTCCCTCCACAGTCAAAAAACATGCTGAGGTTAACTGTAGTTACCAGATTGCCCATAGGTGTGGCTGTGTGAGTGACTGGTGTGTAAATGTGCCCTGTAATGGGTTGTTCCCTGCCTTGTGCCCCCTGCGACCATGAATAAAACAAGCGCTTTCAGATAATAGATGGGTAAAATATATATATTGTATAATAACTATATATTTTTAATATACTGGCCTCCCATGCAGAGCACCCACTGCCGTTTGCCTCCTGGGATAGACTCCAGGTCCTCCACAACCCTGACCAAGATGGATGGATGTTCCCAACACCCAAAAGCTCTCAACACATCAACAGCAATCAATTTTAAGCAATTAAAATCCGGAGAGTGTACAGGGGGAGGGCCATAGGGGCACAGGCTCTCAGCTGAAAGCTGATTGGCTAAGGGAGTTCCCTCTCTCGCAAAATTCTAGACATATCATTGGCTAATGAGAAGGATGGCCCCTCTGTATGAATTATGGCTCCTCTCATGCCCCCACCTTAAAATAATCTTATAATCGCCCCTGATTAAAATGATTAACATTGCAGAATCAAAGAGTTATGCTGTGAGATACAAACTGTATGACCTAGAACTATAATATCTCTGAGGGCCCTGTGAGCAGCTGACTACACAACCAACCAGACAGCTGAACTTTGCAAACCCGGAGCAGTGAGGTGTGAACCACACCTCGTTTTATCGCTGCTGTCCTCTTTCTGCAGTGAACGGCAAGGCTGCCATGCGTGCGAGCGAGGTCACATTCCAGATGAGCCAAATTAGCGCAACCCGATGCCGTGCTGATTTCACAAAACACTCTGTTGACTCTAAATCTGATGCAGATGTTTTAGAGATACCCCATATCCGTGCAAAAAAATGAAAGGAGGGGCGTATCTCAAATTTTTGGTCACATGCTTTCAATTAATAACAAACGCAAGTTACTGTTTGGTTTTACTGTCGCACATGTGTGTGATAAAGTCTGTCACTCTGGTGTGTAATGTCATTTGTCACAGTGGTGTTTAATGTATAACAGAATCTGACACATTTACACCTGTAGTAGATTAAGACATGTATGTTTATGCCACAGTGGTAGCATTTCATTGTTTATTTGTTTATTAGTTTACCTGATGCTCTTGCCCGCTTTCCATCGCTTCCTGCTTTCAGCGGTAAGTAGACAGCGGTGTTGTGAGGCATGGCGACCTGGTTTCTTATTCTGATTTTGAAGTAACTCAACTTTTATTTGTGGATAGGTGTTTTATCCATCTGTCCATCTTTTGGCTGCTTATCCAGTACAAGGCCGTGTTCATTCAAAATAGAACATATCATTTAAAGATCCCTTTTCTCAAAGAGTCTGACAAAAATAGTCTGGATATTATAAAGTATGAGTGGATTTGGTATCAGAAAATTCTCTTGATTTCAACAGGGTGCCAACTCTGGCTCTGGTTTTGGGTTATAAGTAATTCATTGTGCTGGATAAAAAGTCTCCCCATCCAGAGTCTCCTACTGCCTCGTACTCAGTACTGACTGGTATGGATCCTCTGAGCAAATTCCATCCATCTGCAAAGGTTCAGCATTGCGGTCTGAATCTGACGGTGGTGTTGCTTGCAGACAAGGGTTTTAATTTCGACAAGACGGCTCAGTCAAACGAGTGATGGAAATAGGCTCGTTAGCAGAATGCCGCTGAAACTGAGTCATGTCCAGGGAAGGATCCGCCAGCAGCCGATTCACTTTACCAAGGAGTCTCAGGCCCTTGAGTAGCACTCGGACGAGGCCAGGACCCGTGTTGGGTTTCGTCTGGCGGTTGTTGTACATCAACAATCCTCATAAACTCAAATCAGATTCCCTTTATATCTTACCACTCAGACACGCTTACCGTTAATGCTGATCCATATTGTAAATGTTGCCATATTTTATGACAGAGAGTCAATACCAATTATCGCATGAATTGGCTTGTTGTAGTGGCCCAAGTGAAGCAGTGGAGAGCTAGCTAGACCGCAAGTAGCTTGGTCATTTGTAGCCAGGCCAATCGTGGTCAGGGTAGGTGTACCAGGTCTCACTGGTTTTTAACTAGTCATAGCCAGGGTTAGTGTAACTAGATCCAGTCTAACCTCACCAGATCAGGAGGATGTGTGACATGGAGGCAGTAAATATGTACAGGTCCCTTCATGTCCGCCTGACCCTCCTGTCTCCTCCCTCACGTGGCCCCGATGAGCCTCGCCTGCTGCTTGTTGCCCCTCATTTGTTTTTGTATGTAAGTCCCTGTTTGTCTCATCATCCCCAGTAGTTTTGTTTCAGTAACCTGCCTTTTAGTCCTTCCTCCCACGCTGCATGACAGTATTAAGTGCAAATCTGCAATTAGACATTAATCTGACTCTTGGAACCTGCTAATGAACATAAACATGCACAGTTTTTATTGTATATTATATGTGGCTACAGGACGTCTGATTCATAGTAACAGGAAGAGAACAGGAGAAAGGTATTTGAGGTTTTTATTCGACACTTTTATGGTTGAAGTGGGTTTGTTATTTCAGCTGGTACGTTCTCCTCAGGTCACGTCCTCACCGATTCGCCTTCCTATTCACCTGCCAATTCAACTCTTTTTACCACGTGTCGCACGATCTGGTGCAACAGTCCTAGATGTCAGACAAAGCATCGTCTCTACTCTACCCACCATCGCCACAGAACAACAGACCAGAGGGGGCAGTTAATACGGAGGATAACCTGGGGGCCTCATCTCTGTTTGAAGTTTTCTTTTAATTACTTCTGCTGCTGCAGGGCTTGTCACGAGTAACAGAAAATGCACAGGGGGTTTACTGTGTTGCCTGAGATGCATTGTGTTACTCAGCAATGATAAAGCAGCGTCTCCAGACTGCCGACCCAGCACTTTGTATAATGCAGAGCAGCTCTGACATAAATGATACTAGGAAATGTGCCTTTAGCCGTAGGCCGGACCTAACTTTCTGCCTTTTTCTCTTATTTCATATCTCAAAGCAAGAATAAATGATTCCTTTATAAAAGTCCAATTGAAGCCGTCCACAGAATTCTCTTTAAACAGAGACTACGTTAGGGCTGCTCTTCAAAGGGCATACCCCCCACCTTGGGAAAAATGGAACATTTGGTTAAATCAGCAACACCTGAGTGTCCCTGCTGATGTCAGCCTAGGGCCCCCCCAATTAGTTATTATATTCCTGCCATTAAATATTAGTGATGCTTTATTAACATAATTAAAATAATTTATTACATTCACCACACCGTGACAGTGAAGGAAGCCGCCCCCCCCCCAGGAAACATTTCTACAACCAAATAGGGCAGCGTGTGGCTCAGTGGGCTAAGCCGTATAAGCCTGTAATCACAAGGGTGCCGGTTCAAACCCAGCCTCAGCACGTCTACGGGTCCTTGAGCAAGGTTCTCAACCCCCAGCTCCCTGGGCGCCGCTACAGGTGGCTGCCCTTCGCGGACAGCTTGCTTTACAAGAGAGCAAGTTGAGGGAGGCGTAAAAAAGAATTTCCCCACAGGGATTGATAAAAGTGTCAATTATTATTATTAGGAGTGATATGTGCCAGGGTGTAATTTCTGCTGATGCCTATTCAAGTACTGAGGAATATGGATTCTCCCGTAACAAAGTTACAAAAGGCTATAATTCTCCTGTAGCTAAGGGTACAAAGGATGGAATGCAGAGGTACAAGAGAGGTCTCTGAAATTATGTGAATAAATAAAACAGATGTTGATGTTTAAGGTTCTAGTTCTAGTTTACAGAGCAGTTTTCAAGCCAGTGCAAGACAGCTCTCCGAACTAGCATCAAACATTCACGAAACTCCTAAATCTCCCAGAACCAGCATCCCAGTGCCATATGCCCGTCTCCGTTATCAGAGTCAGGGTTTTGTGGATCTGTTTCAGTCAATTCAACGTTCCCCCAACTTCCAGGGAAAGTTTGGGGGTAATTGGCAGGATTGGCACTCCAACCACTGAAAAAAGAGTTGACACGTGTGTGTTGGCTGTATCAGCACACGCCCCTGACCTCTCCCCCCCCCCCCCCCCTTACAGTCACCTGTCCCTTGTTCTGAGATTATTTGAATTTCTTGTTTTCTTTCAAACTTAGTGCTGTTATTCTTCTTATTATATATTTTTAAGGAAGCATGATAACTTTCTTTGCATTATTTAACGTCAGCATGCCCGGGGGCTCTGGGCAGCCAGTTGACGTTGGAGCCCCAGAGGTTTTTTTTTAATCCATACTATGGAGTTTTCGCTTCCTCTCCCTCATTGTATTCTGGAATTTTCCCTTCTTCCTTTTTCCCCCTGTCTTGAACAATTGTGTATCTATGTGCTAATATTGCACTGCTGCTCACTCTTGTTTAAGTGCCTTCAGGGCAGCTGTGCTGAGAAACATGCTATATAAAAATACTGTAATATGAAAATTCAATAGCTTGGACCAGCAACTGGAGGGAAACTTTTTCTCTAGAAGCTACTGCCGGCCAGAAAGGAAGGCGGGGGAAGGCAAAGTGCTGTATCAATTATGAAGTCGAGACAGGAACATGGAGCAGTTATAGCGAACTAAGCTAGTGCACCTGAATAAACATGGAGGTTGTAGAGGTTAATCATAACCCACGAGGTAGATCCGAGACACCAACAAAACAATGCGACAACGAGCCAGCAGGGGTCACCACAGCAGTGTTAACGTTATAAACAACGAATGCTTGACCCCCAAACATCTCTGTGGTCAGGATCCATTTAACATGAGCAGGAGCGAGATGTGGGCTTTAAAGATAAAAATTGTGATGGGACTGCAGTGCCAGTTGAAGGAAAGCTTCCCCACTGGTGCCCCCTGTCTGACACTAAGGGAAATGGGCTTGCAGGGTTGGCACCCCCTTAGAAAATGGCGTGTTCCCATCCAGCCTGTATCGCCAAATGGGTTGACTGGTGCGGCAGGTTTGCATTGTAGGGGTTTTCCTTTTTTTCCGGTTGATCATATCCGTTTCCCCCAGGGGGGAGGCTTCATATTCATATCAGGCTGAACCACTGTCTGTTATGTCACTCTTCCATCTCTGGCTGATACCGGTTTGACATTTTAGGGAAAGGAACCTGTTTCACCGTTAAGTCGACACACAGGGCCATGTGTGTCGGTGTCATAGCTGCTGGACAGACGCCAGACACACGGATCTCTGGGAGCTCGGAATCAGACACAGAGCGATGTCATGGACACATTTCCCTATTGCTAGAACACTGCTATCACAATGCAAAACTGTCACCGGTGCTTTGCATGCGCCGATATGCAAGTCTGTTACTAGAGGCACCATATCTGTCCGACATGTCCCAGAATTCCTATGGCCTTTGTTCTGGCTTTCATTTGACTTTCATGGGACTTTCTGCCGCTGATATAATTTATACCTGAGGGCCTCTAGTCCTCTAGCCCTGCAGGTCTGGGTTTGTGGCCCTGCTAACCAACAGTTTCTCTCCGGTTGAATGCTTCCACTGTACTGCTCCAGAGTGTTTTGGTTTCAGTTTTGCATAACAGCATAACCCTCGTGGCTGCTCTCTATTAAAGCCACGTGATTGTATTACATGGTGCTGTTGTTAAACATCAATCAATCAATCTGCCAATCAAATTTCACATAGTGCATTTGCAGCAAGTCTGTCTCAAAATGCTTTACAGGAATTCAAAGGATTTTTGTTTAAAGGACAGAGAATTTTTATTTGCCATTGTGCTGGTGGGTTACATAAGTACAACAAAATTTACTAGCAGGATCCATAAAAATGAAACTTACAGGCATTCATACATTCACAGGTCTACATATTTACACACCCACATACACACACGCAAACACACACACATATATAGTAGTCTGGACACGCCTGCCTTTACTGCATTTTTCTCTGTTTTATCTATGTTACTCAACTTATAGTAAAAGGCATCGCAGCAATGAAGTAATACATATCACATATTGCAAAAACCAAGAGAAGTGTCCAACATGTCAACATTTTCTGAAGTTTCAAGCACTTCAAAATAACCCCCTTTTGCAGTACCTTATGTGCATAAAGTCAAATGATTTTCAGGTGTGTCCATATGTGTGTGTTGCACTACTCAGTTATCAAAAAAGAATTAATAAATAAACATTATGGCTTATATATGAGAATGAGTCCCCCATGTCCACCTGACCCTCCGATCTCCTCCCTAGTTAGAGGCTAGTTCTTTGGGTCCGATTGTTGATCTGTTCATGACTCATTACAGTGTTCTTCAAACAGTACATGTTTGCTGAGTTCTCATATTTACCACACTCAGTTGGGCATTAATTCTGGGTCTCTGTTTTCCTCTTCTAATGTAAAAATAATAAACGTTTTTGGTATAAACACTGGGGCAAACTTTCTGGACCTGAAATGTCCACCTCTGCAGATCATAAGACAAAGCCATGGTCTCGGTACAACTCGCCTTTTTCCATCATAAAAGGAGTGTGTTCTCACAATGGGTATGAGAGTGGGCGTGTCCTTGGATATTTGCTAAGTGCTAAAGCAATGCATGCATTTATGGAAAATTAAGTTTTGTGTACATATTCTTAGCCAACTGAGCACCATTTAGCTCTGAGGCTCCTGATGTAAATATGATAATATTGTGAAATAGGAAAGGTTCCAGGATCCCAGTTCACAAAACAATAACAGAAAAACAAGAACTCCATGTGCACCTTCTATTGTGTAGAAGCCAGGAACTCCATGAAGCTTCTTCTGCACTGAACATCCCATAATTATTGCCCAGAGCTACTAATTCGGCCAGCATGGTACATAATTGACAGCTGTAAGGTCCACAGACCACCTCAGTATTATTAACTAATGATACCACAACCTTAGCTGCAGAGAGTATCTCAGTGGTATCTAATAATGAGGTTAAAATCTTAACTCCTGAGAGTATCTGAGTAGTATCTAATGAGTTGGCTAAGGCTTTAGCTATAGAGAGTCTAAAATAAAATGTGTGTGGGGTGTGGGGGGTGTTGTCAGAATTTGTTGACCTGGGGGAAGTCTCCCTTGGTATGTCATTTTGGCACTCGGGGGTGGGGCGGGGACTTCAAGCCCATATTTTTACTACCTGGATGTGTGCCTGCTTACAATTGAATTAATAGCAGACTATCAAGGTTTGTGAATAGAATATTGCTGTAAATCCAGTTGTGGCTCCTTTAGTGTGTTCACAGAATGCAATACCATCAAACGTCACAGATTGAACTTCCCAACTGCATATTGATCTCATCATCCAAGTTCCATGCAGAATTAACCCTTAGAAACCCAGCAAGACAAAACTGTAGCCAAAACACACTCTGACACCTCCCAGGCGATATCTGTCCTACATGAATCAATGTGGGTCATCTGATCTTCTCCATTTCGTTTCAAGGGCATCGCCTAGCCTAAGTCATCCACCCCCCAAGCCTGTGTTGCCATCCTACAAGAGAGACCTACCAGGATCACACTACATCCTTTAACATATTACTTTCCATTAGACTATGATTTTAAAAATACATTTCTTACATTTATTTTAGTTATGTGTCTTATTTAAAATGTATTGCTTAATTTTATTTTAAATGTACACCTTTTATTAAAGCCATATCTTTTGTTGAAAACGAAAACCTTGGCCTAATCAAATCTTTTCTTGTGCTATGTCTCCCTCTATTGATGAAAATGTGCATTTCACGTCATTTTGAATATGCATGTACACGGCAAAAAAAGAATCGTGTTCCCGACGATAAAAACGTTGCTATAGACAGGTAGGTGGTTAGCTGTCCAGTCACAATTACGTTCTGTTATTGCTGTAGTCTGAACACTGGTCCTTGGTATGGACGTAAAAAATAATCACTTGTGGTTCCTAAGTCTTTAAAGAACTCACTAGATATTAAAACTGAGCAAAAGAAGGCCACAGGATTCCAGACAGAGGGCGCCATTGTGACGCAAATGGGAAAAGATAGGAGAATTTAACACGAGGTTCAGAAGGAACAGCGCTGGGCATGTAACCTCAAGCAGAAAACTCAAGCCCAGAAACAGATACCTGAGTAAGTGTTACTGGAACTACGACTGACATGCAGAGTCTAGCAGGAAGATTTAAGTAACCATGCCGGGATGGGGGCCAGAGAGCGGCTGTATTGGTTTTGTGAATGTGCAGGACCCAGGGAAGAGGTGCATTGGGGGAGTAACAAAGTCAAGGATGACTCCGGGCTTTCTGGAGAAGATGTAAGCACTCATTTAGGGGGGAAGATGCTTTGAAACCTGCGATAAGTGCCGGTCAAAGCCCTGGCGACAAGCCTGTGTCGCCTAATGGGTTGACCGGCCCTGACTACAGTGGATTGTCCAAGTAGTGATACTGTCTGCCTTGTGTTTCGAACCCGTGTTCCTCCCCTAATCGCAGAATAACGCCAATAACTGTCAGAAATGCTGTCTCTAAGGAATATACAGAACAATAACGGTTGTAGAAATGGTGACTAGGCCTGAAAGTCGCTGAATTCAGAGTAAAGTTTGCGTTTTCATTGTCTATCGCAATGACCGCAATAAATTAACAGTGCTTTGTCCTGCTATCGAAATGAAATAAATTTACATAAAACACAATGAAACCGACACAACGCTCCTATTGAAATTACAGGTCAGCGATATAATTTAAGCGTTGCCTATTTCAAACTGGACTGATTATTGCTTAATTAAAATATATAAACGAAGGCAGAGATGGTGTGGACCGACTCCCTCGCGGATAATGGCCATGGTTGCCCTGTGTATTGATCCGTGTTACTGTGTTTAATTTGTGGTTTTCCTGTTAATGTACGTTTTACTTCAGTGAAAGCTAGTCTTGTTATTTGTGATATATGATGCTATTTTTTCCACATTTACTGGTACAGAAAAACAATTACTCCAGCAAAAACCGGAGTGAAAAATGATAGAATCAGGTTCAGACAGAAACTGACACTCCCACCGCTCAGGCAGTTCATCTTCATAATTCAAAGCGTGAAAGATATTGTTTCCCATAACTCTGCACCCGAATGATTAAAAAAGCAATGCATTTTTCCATTCCGTATCTTAAGTTCTGAATTTGCAGTCTATAAAATAACCTTTTTCCGCTTTTCACGATGGAGGCAAACTGAGAACTGTAAAGGCGTCATACTGCCTCGTAAGCTGTGAATAAATTAAAGGCAAAAGGACTTTATTAAATCATTTATTGAAATATAGATCATCTGAATGTACATATTGAATAACAAAACAAAAGGATACATCTGTAATTGAGAAGCTGTCTATAATTACAAGCATTGTACCTTCTGTAAAGATCAACGGTCACTCTTTCCAATGTTCCCGTCCCTGTCACGCCGTTGAAAGGAAAACTTTCTACGCAAGTCCAAACCTTGTCTCTCGCCAAAGAAGGAAAGTTTTTAAAAAGTGCAAGTTTCTTAGTGCCCGTAGAGTACATCACAGTCGTCAATGGCACAATAGAGGCAGTGACATAGCTAAAGGTAAATAGGGCAGTATACGCAAATATACTCATCGATGTATGACATCGCGTTGTACTTAACTAGTCTTTTTTTCCAGCAGGTAAAACACATTTCTGTACATATCTAGCACTGCCCATTCCAGACTGGTAGATTACTTGGCTTTGTAGGAGTTTTGGATGTTCCTTATATCCACATCTGGGAAAAACATTGTTAGTTTCCACAAATCTGTTGCTAGACTGTTTCACAAAGGCATTTAACACCTGGAATGCTTTCAGGACTGTTATCAATCCAGACGGCTTCCCTCATTGCCTGGATCCAGGCAGAAGGTTCTTTGGTGGTCCTGTATGCTTGACGTCTTCTGGGAAAAGGAAATGAATGCCTGGGATCCAATGGCAACAGGGTAAATGTTCATCCTTCGAACTGGATCAGCGACAAGTCCGTTATTGATTGTCTAGAGCTAATGACTCTAATTGTCTATCGGCATTGTGGTTCAGTTGACGTAGTTGCATATTTTGGCATCCATAGAGGTTCAAGCACAAGTCTTTAGACTGAGTTTCAAAACGACAGTCACGTACAATTAGGTATCTTAAACAGAAACATGAATGGTCTCATTGAGATGGAAATTTGTGGTTGGGTTCCTACATGTAACAGTATTTTTAAAGTCTGTAATAAAAGTTTGTTTAACAAGTAGATTAAATGCTTTTGTGTATAATATTTGGTTTAAATGTGTTTTATATAAAGGCAAATTCTGGAATGTTTGTCATATGGACCTGAAATGAAGTTATTTCTATTGTGTTTATTATTATTATTATTATTATTATTATTATTATTATTATTATCATCATCAATGGATATTTTTGCCTTAAAAAGTACCTTTAGGTGAAAATCGTTTGTTTACTTCTAATCAGGACAAGGCAGTTACCATTATAATAACATCAACGACATAAAAGCTTTTACAATATAGCCACATCTTTCACCCAAATAATGCTCACTCCACAGAAGTATTAACAAATGTTACATTTTCATAGGTATGATAAAGATCAAAAGTAAAAAAATAAATCTGCCTGCTGCGCTTAATTGGCTGCTGACATATAATCTCACACACGCGAACACAATGTAGTGAAACTTTGTGCTTTTAATATTGCATCACGGTTTCTTCAGTCAGCTAGCTTTTGGAAGAGCAGTGGATGTTGTGTGGACTAAGGGAAGGATGTCACAAATTGCCCTTTCCATGGTTTAGCCATCTTTAGAGATGTTTCTTCTTACCAAGACAGTGGAATTGTTTGTATGATGCTTTTGGGTTTAGTGGTTCTCAATCAGTTCAGTCATTGCTTCCAGGAACTGTCAGTCTTTGGGGGTTCAGCGTGATTTTGGTTCTCTGTTCCTTGCCTCCGATTCCTCTGTCGCTTATATCGCTGGATTTAAAATGCCCACAGAATAGATGCTGTACATTTAAGATGTCCTCTTCATCCTTATGTGCTCAATGCCCCAAAACGAACAGGACATCACAATGTGCCAGAGGAGATGATCCAATCATGCAGAGCGTGACTTGGCAGGGGTCAAAGTTCATCCGCAGTCCATGACTCGTCACCATTGAAGAGGCGCCCATGATTTCTGTTCCTGGGGCACCTGGAGAACAGGCCTTGGGTCACAGAGAAAAGTGGTTTATGCTCTGCACTGGGTCTTAGACTCTCAGCAGCCGGCCTGTCCTGGAGAAGGGGAATGGAGGGGGTTTTGGGTGTAGCTCTGTGGAGTTTACAGAAAGCTGTCCTCTGTCATGTCTCCTGAATCTAGGCACAGCTCCAGCATCTCAGAATCTTCCAGCATCTCAGCCTCCCTCCTGCCGAAGGCAGAGCTGCTGGAGCCGGTCTCAATGGCGCTCTCCTCCGACGTCTGGGAACTAGAGAAGGAACAAGAGAGGGATTGGGATCAGAACCTGCTTGAAGCAGTACTTTTGGGACAGCAGTGCAGGTAGTGTGGCTGTGGCCACTCAAAACGTGGCATTTGTAGACTTAAGAGCAAAGACATTACTATTACGAGGAACAGCTTAGAGGTGGCATTTAGAGGAAGAGGGTGTCAGTATGGGTTGTGGCAGTAAGTGGGTTAGTTTCACCGCTGGTGCCCCCTGTCTGAGACAAAATGAAGCTGGCTTGCTAAGTCGGCCCCCCCTCAAAAGATGGCACCCCCCAAGCCTTGACTAATACCTTGTAAACTGTTCATAAATGTACCCATTTCACTACACTGCTTGTATTTCTGTTTGTTGCAATATATCTCCCTCCTGATCTGGTGGAATATCACTGCTGTATGCATGCACCACATTCACATCCGCATTCACATCCGCATTCACATCTGCAATCGCATCTGCAGCCAAACGTAGTGTGAACTCAAGCTGTCACACGTACGACCCTCTCCAGTCCGAAAGCACACAAAAGCGCACGCGGAAAAGAGAAGCATGAACTAGGCTTCATGGGCCGATCAGGACAGGGTTAGGGTGCCGTGGTGCTTATGGCAGCGGTCACTCTACGCACCTGTGACGGTTCCTCTTGCTGTACTCGTCATCAGACATGGGGTCCAGGTCGGGCAGGGGGATGATGTATCCGCTGTCGGAGCTGAGTCGCTGCTCGCCGAAGCCACTTTCCCGCTCCTTCAGCTTGCCCTGGTTCTTGTAGGGCATCCCCACGTAGGCGTCCAGACCGTCCACCTGCACACGCGTCACCGCCGGGTGGTCGCTCCGCAGGAACTCGTGGTGGACGCGCTCATAGCACTGCGCACCAAACGACAGGCTCTCAGCATCGCCGTGGCGACTTGATGAGAGTCGCAGCTGCTTGCCATTACAGGGCGTGTGTAAATCCAGGGTGCGTTTCCCAGGGAAACCACACCAAATACCGAGCGGTGTTATAGTAAAAGCTAATTACTCCACTCCCCCGAATCATAAAAGGCCCAAAGGTCTTATCGATGTGGCGGCATGCAGTCCGCCCGCCATGTGCTGCTGATGATGCAGGGCTTCCTGTAGTAATTACGAACATCGGCTCGCCTCCTAAAGAACATCCCATCATTAACACAGCTGCTTGCCAGCCTCGTCACATGAGCCATGTACCGAATAGGCCTTGTAGCAGTGGCTCTCAAACTATGGGTCGTGACTTCCTGGGGGGTCGCCAAGTCATGGGAGGGGCCATGGCATGATATTCTGGATATGTGAGGCTTAAAAATAAAAAAGTTTTAGAACCACTGTGCTATGGGGTCCCTACACACCTGGTCTACTTCTGCAAGCAAGTCTGGGAATTCTGTCCTCTTAGCCTGACCCTCCAATAATACAGAGGTTGTAAGAAGCAAGTAGGAGGTGAGTGTCAGACAGGAAGTGACAGTAACAGACTGGAAGTAAAGCTAAAAGAATAGGTAGGTGTTACGGAGAGGAGCTGAGCTCATCAAAGGGCTTTGAGGCGACAGATGGGGTCCTGTTTGGCTGTAGAGCTGGATTTGAGAGAGACCCACCTTTTTGTACTCGGAAGGCAGCAAAGAGGCGACGGTTTCACTGAGGCTGAAGAAGGAGGGTCTCTTCTTGGGTTCACTGTTCCAGCACTTCATCATCATCTCATACCTGTAGTCATAGAGGTAGGGGTTACATATTACATATAGTGCAGTGCAGTATGTGCTGTTGTACTCTTATGCACTGTGCTGTAATGTAATGTGGTTTACTGTAATGATGTGTAGTACAGTAGGCCTTCTAGATGTGTGTAATGGGGTGTAAAGAGAGCTGCATTATAGGATAAGTATGGACATACACGTCACTAGTGGCATGCTCAGGTTTGGCCATCCTATAGCCGCTTTTGATCTTGTTGTAGAAGGTTGAGTCCACTACCATACCAGGATAGGGGGTCCCACCTGGAAAAAAAAACAGAAAAAATGTTAATTCAGGCCTGCTGTTATACTGTATATTGGACAGTGTAGCTCTGTGTGAAACACTGAGAGAACACAGGGTGTCTGTCTGACATACCCAGAGAGAAGATCTCCCACAGCAGGATGCCGTAGGACCAGACGTCGCTCATTGTGGTGTACAGGTTGTCAAAGATGCTCTCGGGGGCCATCCACTTCACAGGCAAGAAGGTCTGCGGAGCATTGGGGAGATTCGCAGGTCAAAGACATGGATCAGTGTGAGAGCTGAAGCTCTTAGTGTGCAAGGATTCATGATTGACTTTTATGTTTCCACCCATCTTTAAGCTCTACCTCAACCCAAACCATCAGTTTTATTCTTTTTGATGGTATTCCACTTGCTACGAGATCTCCCCGCACGCACATTGTGGTCATGTGACCTGTGCCTTGCTGAAAAGTGCCCTCCTATACTCACACTGCCTTTGGAAACGTAGTTGTTGTCGTGCATTATGTCCCTGGCCAGGCCGAAGTCGCAGATCTTCACGATCTTGCCTTGGGAAAGCAGGACGTTTCTTGCAGCTAAATCTCGATGCACACACTGCAAGCAGAAGCACTTGATTTACTAACAACATTTCATGATAGCAAATGTCAAGAAACAAGCTACAATCTCCTTGCTGAGACCTTAAAATTCCTTCTGGAAAAAATCAGAGAAACAGGGTAACAGGTCTGCCGCAAGAATGAGCCGCGCTGCTCTGTGGCACCGTGTAATTTAAGCCTCAGTCCTATTTACAGGCCTCTCTTCTGCCTGTCCAGACTTCTCCAGTGCTGATTATTGCCTAACCCCTGATTTAACAGCCATGTGACCCCAGACTTGGACGCCTGGGCTGTCATTTTCTCAGATGGGAGGAACCTATTGCCATCATCTTTGTGGGCACCGGGGCAGCCCAGGACTGAGAGACAGCACAGCAGTTAAAGCCCTCAGCTCGGGGCCTGCGAGGGTACTGCTATTTGACCATAAACAAGGCCGTCTCCCTCCCTTTACATAATGCCAGTCCTCCCCTGCACTTGCTGTCCCACCCTTACCTCCCCTAGCAATAACTGGCTGTGTATCTGGTCCTTAACCCCGCACCTACTGTCTGTCTGGCCAGGCAACTTCATCAGGCTTCTAATGCATCTTGTTGCCTGTGTCATTACATTACACTCAATCTAACATGGAGTCACCACTGCTTTGCGTACTGGCCAATTCACCTACACTCTCGTCCCGATAAAATAACAGGGGCCTCCCTGCATTGGAGTCATTTTACATATTTAGCAGATGATTTTTCTCCAAAGAAACATAAGTTTTTTGATGAAGCTGGGTCAGCGACCGTGTTCACAGTATTCTGGCCCACGAGCCACATACAACCTTCAGAAAAGACTCCTGAATGGAACACAGGCACAAACTCGGGTCCTTTAGCATGACAACAATAACCTCCAACCAGTCAAGCCCTCCAGCTTTTTAGCCGAGAGCCCCTGGTCGCCAGCGGACTCACGTTCTTGGAGGCCAGGAACTCCATCCCCCGTGCCGCCTGGTATGTGAAACTCAGCAGGTCCATAGTGCTCAGGCCGTCGTCGGAGTCGTCAGACAGCAGGCTGTTTGCTTCCCTCTCTGCGGGGTCAGCGAAACACAAGATGTTTAGCTCACGTGACTCATATCTGGAGCAGAAAACGTCAAACCAGCGGACCTCAGTATATATATAGAGGACTGACCATTCTGCCTTTCTTAGTGAAGGCTCTGTGGATAGCCAATGCAACATGTGTGCTGCAATTACCCAGTGTGTAATTATAGGACAGGATCAGGGCCACAGCACTGGAGGGGGAGGGGGGATGTCATCCGTACCGCTCAGAGATTTGTCCTTATGAGAAGGCGGGTGGTCATAGTTGGATCCGTAGACGTCAGAGTACTTTGAAGCGTCGCTCATTTCCAGCATAGGGACGTACTGGGTATTATGGGCTTGCATCATGTCCATGTAGTCCCCTTTGCTTTCGAAGGACAGGATGACGTAGCTGTACAAGGGCACGAAGATGGGTGCTGTGTTAGACGCAATGCTGAGTATTAAAATGAATAGCATTGTGTTTATTCCTGAAGGCTTTGAGGACCAGTATGAATAGGGATAGTTACTGTGTAGAACAGTGCAGTGTTAAGAACCTCAGTGGAATAAGTCGAGCCCAAAAAGCAGACCTGCCACTCACCTCCTGCTATTCTCATCAGCCGGGTTGATGCCAAAGATGTCCAGTTCTTTCTTGGACTTGTCGATGTGCTGGCTAATGAAGCTGTCTCTGTTTTTGTGGAGGTAGTTGACCAAATCACCATAGAAGCAGTACTCTGTGATAATGTAGATTGGTCCTGAGAGAGCAAGGGCAGAGGTGGCTGATCAGACCTGGGCTTATGGTCGTCAGTGAGCTGTAAAATGTGCTCCACTAGAAAGAACTGCAGGAGCCCCTTCTCTACAAGGTCAGTGCCACAACCCAGGCTACATACCCGACTTGGTACAGGCCCCCAGTAGGTTGACAATGTTCAGATGAGGCCCCAGATGAGTCATGATCTTCAGTTCAGACATGAGGGCCTGTTTCTCACTGGACCTTGCTGTGGCTGAGAGAGGAATATGAGCAGTTTGGTCAAACATTATTACTCTGCCGACTTTCAGCTACAATCCAAAGTCCCTGCCAGGTAATGACTTACGCTTCAGCATCTTGACGGCCACCTTCATCACGGGCTGTGAGCGGCTGAGGCCGTACGCCATCCCCTCAACCACCTTCCCAAAAGCTCCAGAGCCCAGAACACGGCCTGCAGGGAAGGAGGACATGGACAAATCATGCTGTGTTCCTCAGAAGCACGCAAGTGGAGTTCCAGGAATGACCAAAGCTGTGGGTCTGGGGGAGTAGAACTGATTGCTATTCTTCAAGGTGGCGATTGTAGTATCGCTGTGAGAGTTAATTTCAGTAACCCATATTTAAACTGATGTTTAGAAATCAATTTTTTATTTTGTTCACGTTTGGTACTGCTAATATATTTGACCAGTTGCACACAGGCAGATTTTGTTAAGGGACTGACAAGCACGAGTTTGGCACGGTGCTACCATGAATGAGTAAGCGTGTGCTGAGACTGCCGTAACTAATGCTAACTATAGCTAACTAAACGCTAGTGTGTGAAAAGTAAACTTTCACTGAATACCTCTATTCCCTGAACACTAAGAACAAACTGAACTATATACACCTTTTTTAAAATACTCCCTCAGGTTTCATTTCACCCTATGTCTTGCTCTTTCTTTGGCTGTAGCTTGTTGCAGCACTCATCGCCTGTCGCTCTCATTGGCTGTAGCTTGTTGCCGCACTCATCGGCAGTTGCTTTCATTGGCTGTAGCTCATCGCCGCACTCATTACCAGTCGCAACACTTTTCACGCTACAGGATTTGGAGTTTCCGACAGTTCCAAATATTTAGCCTGCTGGATATCTGACAGGCATTTGTGAAGCATCGACGACTCTAAAATTAGCTGGAGTTAGCATGTTGAATCTGTTTCGACTTTGGAATGACAGAGCTGACAGACAGTCTTATCAACTACTCTCTCTGTCATTGGTGTAATTTATTGGGAAGCCAAAATGTGCCCAAACTGCTGATTTAAGTGATGTGGGAGGATCTTTGAGCTCTCTAGCACTAGCTGTAACCAACTCAAAGCCACAATTAGCATAATGTTTTCCATGCTGTACATCTACTTGTGAATTTAGGTTTCACCCGGGTCAAAAAATGTTTTAATTTGTTTCATTCAGCATTCCAAAATGAAAATGCTGTAACTGAGAAGCACAATACAAATGTGTACCATCATAGCCCTTGTCTTTACTTTAAATGTTGACCTGAAATGTGTTTTTGGCAACATATGTTTTAAAATTGCGATGACATATCAAATCAGCCAACAAATATCGATATTATATTATTTCGAATGGTCACTGCAGATTCCCACCCCTATTTTATACATGTAGCATGAAAATTATGCGATAGGATTTCTATAAGAACCAGCCAATGATCTGACAAAATGTAGACATGCATCCAATGAACAGTGTGTGTTGGAAGCCAACCAATGTAGGGACAGCCAATGATCTGACTAGATGTGCAGAAGTCAGGCATATATCTCAAGGCTCACCCAAAACAAGTCCATCACGGGGAAACTCCCATCTGGAGTCATATGGAAGCTGCATGGGATCCACATAGATGTATTCGTGTCCATCTGGACTAATTGATTCAATGACACGCCACCTAATCTCATACCGGGGTTTCTGAAAGGAAGCACACCCCATGTCCATTAGTCAGTGGAACTTCAATATCACACTTCCAGCAAGTTGTTAACTTTTGGACCTAAATCCCATTGTTGACACTGAACAATAGGAACTGCTAAGAACACTGGAAGTGTGAAATGTGTAAGCATAGCCAGTGTAAGCGTAGACAGTGTAAGCGTAGACAGTGTAAGCGTAGACAGTGTAAGCGTAGACAGTGTAAGCATAGCCAGTGTAAGCGTAGACAGTGTAAGCATAGCCAGTGTAAGCGTAGACAGTGTAAGCATAGACAGTGTAAGAATAGACAGTGTAAGCGTAGACAGTTTAACTACAGGTAAAATGTACAATGGATGTAGTGGTAATTGTTACATGCAATTGTCATTTTTGGCTGCAGGTAAACTGAACAAGCCTTTATAAGTAGAATTAATGAATGATATTCAATACCTGCTTCCAGATAATGACCAGGACAATGAGAGAGATGATGACAATGACCAACAGAACCAGGACAGCAGCTGCAACCGTGAGCTCAGACTGTAGGGCTACACAGGAAAAACATCAAAAATGTTTTGAATTAATCAGGAACTTAGGACATTTTTTGGGTAAGTGGTTCTCTATGAGAAACTCTCCTTTGGCGATTTCACAGTGCAAAAGTATAAAGCATTACTTAGCCTAATATAATCTATCAAAAAAAAAGTTGTGGCAGGTATCATTGAAAATAAGGGGACATTAATAACGATGCTCACCATTTGAGACGAGTTTCACTTCCCGGCTAGCCACCGCTAGCTCGTTCCTTGCCAGGCACCTAAGAGCCAGAGAGTTCTCCAGTTTGGCAAAGATCACCTGACTCTCCAGCTGGTTGTCCTGGTTTACGTGAGTCTCCAAGGTGATATCGGTGGAGTTGACAACCAGGGAGGTCCACTGAGATGAATCATTAGAGCATCTAGTGGACAAACAGAAGGATAACATCACAGTTTACGCTGCTGCCTTCACTTAGACAGCCCCCCCCTTGTTTATGAGGTGGCTGATCTGCTGGGTCCTATGGAAACGCATGTGGCGTAGCATGTGTTACATGTGAGAGGAAACGTACAGTTTGATGTTCTTGCAGACAAACCACTCCACTTCTGGCACAGGCTGCCCTCCTGCAATGCACACCACAGACTGTCCCGTGGCAGAGCTGTGGTGCAGGTCCATCAGCTGCACAATTTTTGGTGGCACTATGCAGGAGACAGAGATGGTTGGTCATGATTAGCTGTCAAGTGGAACTGTCATGGTTACCTCTGCTTGCTTACAAACAAGGGAAAATTCACAACCCTGAAAAGACCCTTCTTTACCTTAACCTAACTGTCACATGATTTAACCATAATTAAAGGCTGCACTGCATTTACCTTTCACCTTCAACGTGAAACTGAAGCTCTGGGTCAGGTTCCCATTTCTAACTTGGATGGTGTAGTTTCCACTGTCCTCTTCCTTTGCTCGGATCAGAACCAAGGTACCTTGGTACCTGGGAAACAGATGTTGCTTGAATACATCCGCAGTTTCTCAAAATCATGTCAACATTAGTTGTCCCTGTTCAGCATTTTTCATTCTAGAATTGCAACAACTGGATAGTCTGGAGTCAAGGTGTTTGGTTTAACTGGGTCATCGGGTTTCTTTAGGTGTACGAACTATGAGCTATGTCAGTACTGTTTGGGGTGTCATGCTTGTGGTTACCTGGTTTCGTTGACGCGCCGAAGGTTGCTGGTCATCTCAGCGTTGACGTCGTTCAGCACCTTGCCGTCCTTCAGCCAGGTGACCCTGGCAGTGGGGAAGCTATCAATGATAACCATAAATTCCTTCACCTCGTCTAGATCGGCAGACTGCACGGCAGTGAAGGTGGGCTCCAGAGATATGAAATCCCTTTCTGTGGAAGGAGAAAATGCTCAGAGAGGCAGGGCTCCAAGTCATGGAGAAGCCTTTTATTCATTCACAATTTAAGCATACCATAGACTGTGATTTCCACCTTCTTGGTCCGAGTAATTGTGGTCATGATGTCAGTGATGGAGCACTCGTAGAGGCCACTGTCCTTGGTGGTGGCCTGGGAGATGGTCAGCGTATAATTGATCTCCTGGGATGCCTTGCTCTCCCTCACTGTCTTCACTCCCCTTGAGCCCTGCACCAAAAAATCACCCAGCATGCATCACTTCACACGGCCCAGATGTCATGTCTTTGTGCAGTGGCTTGGACTTAACGGAAATCACACGAACATTGCTAGCATTACTCCTAGTGATGCCACCTTGATTTTGGGGAGGTTAAATGTGCCTCCTCTGGTTCCTAGAGGTGATACCATAACCTGGGCTGTATCAACAGGCAACTGTGACAGGTACGTGCTTAACTACAGAATACAGTTAAATCACTGGTCTTCAGTGCTCTCCCCCTGACACAATTCAATGTGAGAAGCCCTCACCATCTTCCCAGGGTACTTCCAGAGGTCCTCCAGCATCTCGCTGCCACGTGCTATACAGCTCACCACCAGCTTCTGCCCCACCAGCAGAGCTGTGTGTTCCACGCGAAGCTCCACCTGGAGGTCATCGTTAGCTGCAAGAGAGTGGGAAGGAGGCATTAAGTATCACACACGGCAAAAATGCTCTATTGCCTTAATTACGACATCATCGCCGGTGATTACTTGTCCATCCATGGATGATGTACTCCTCACTGTAGTGCTCCTCGTCGTTGACCAGGGCCTTGCAGACGTAGGTGCCGGAGCTGAATAAGCCCACCATGCCCCGCTTGCTGTCATAGGTGGCCGGCACCTCCTTCTGTGTGTCCACATTCAGCAGCGTCACATTGGTCCTGGGGTCTGACACTCGGCACTGGATTTCCATGTCATCCATACTGGCCAGGACGTGCTTGCTGTAGGGGTCCAGAGATGGGACGAAGGGCATGTCGGGGTCTATGGGAGAAAGAGAGGGAAAGTTGAGGTTGTACCGGAGTTCCAATCACTTACAAAGGGACTGAGTAGCTATATCAGGTCTTGATACTGTTGTTGTGTTTATGTAAAGCTACTTATGAAGGGCACTAGAGCAAATATATCCATAATACGCAATGGGATCGCCCAATGCTGGTCACAGTATGCGACACAGAAACCTTGGTACTGTACCTGGAACATAGATGTAGATGCCAGTCAAGTCTTGCTCGGTGTGGTTGCTGTCCACATGATGGCAGGAGTAATAGCCGGTGTACTCCACAGTTGCATTAATCACAGTGAGCGTGGTCACAAAAAGGCCACTGTTATCCTCCTCTGTGTCCTCCAGGAAGTCTCCTGGGAAGATGGGCAAGTCCCAGAGCACCTCCCGCTCACCCTTGCACTTGAGGGTGAATTCCTGGTGGAGAGGGACGACCATCTCCGTCTGCTGGGGCCAGATCTCGGGCAGTGCCAGCAGCAGGGGCTGCGGATCGGCGCCTGAAACATAAAAACAGATTCTTTGGGTTTTTTTTATTGCATTGAATTTTATCCAGATTTAAATTTTAGTGAGGTTTTACACAAATATTTGGGACTGAGCTTTCCAACAGTCCCCACACACTTGAGCAGAGTCTTGCGAAGCTGGTTATCCAACAGTATCCAGAGCTTTGCAAACCCTTTCATTTTTGCGTTAGCTGTTAACCAAAACTCCCTGCCTCTTGAGTTTCTGGGATCCCAATGGGAAGAGAACCAACAGTCTTGTCCAAAATGGCAGGTGTGGTTCTCTAAGCCAAGCCACTGTAATGTGCTTGGGTTGATACCATGTTGTTGTGGGCATAAATTGAGATCTAGATGATACAGACTTAGCACTATGCATTATGAATGCTTATGTCTTTGCCTATGCAGTCTAAAAGCTAGCTCGCTCAGGATGAACATATATTGTGTACATGAAGGTGGCTTCCATTAGCTTATTAGCTCTTGTCTAGTGTCACACTCATGTGCATATTCTGTCAGTATGTGGAGGGCATGTGCAGGGCCGGCTTGTCTTTCAGGCGACATAGGCGACCGCCTAGGGCACCATTTGATTCTGGGATGCAAAAGAGCGAGTGAAGAAAAAATCAGAAGAAACCCCTCTGAATGAATTGGGTGATGTTATTTATTTGCACTAGTTTTAATATCTCACTATTTTTTTGTGAAAAAAATGTTTTGGTGCATGGATTATTCCTGCTGGCCAGCACATATGGCTAAGCTGCAGGGCAGCAGGGAGGGGGCGACGTGGGTCTCACCTCTCACTCTCAGCTGGAAGGAGTAACGCACTGCCTTGCCATCGAGCGGCACCTTCTCATGGGAGACCACAATCGTGTAGTTCCCACCGTCGCCCTCCTGGGTGCGGGAGAGCGTCAGTCTGCTCAGGTACCTGTGAAGTGGGGGAGGGGGGGAGCAAGAGGTCACCCACAAACGCCAGAAATTTGTTGATGTCCGGAGAAAACATCTGAGAGTCACCCTGATCTAGTCTATTTACATCACCTCTCGCTCTCTCAGTACCCTGCCTCCAGTGACTGGATCACATGACTAAAGTGTCACCTGACCAAGTACTAACCTGCCCAAATACTCACCTGCCCATATAGAAACATGTATAGCAAGCATAGGCGGTTTGACACCTCATTTAAAAATAATTATTCTTAAACTATAAAAAGTTTTTTGTCAACAGGAAACAATACAAAAATACAAAAGAAGCTGATCCTTACCTGTTAGCAGTGATTGCGTTAAATTTGATGAAGATATTATGTTGGCTCTCATCAATGGCCACATTGTCCTTCAGCCATTGGACTTTGGGGGCAGGGTACGCATCAATGAAGACGCTGAACACACTCTCTTCCAGACTGGTCGAAAATTCCAGCGGCGCGATGTTGTGGTCCAGTCTGATGAACGTGGTACCCGCTGGCGAAAAAGTAGAGCCTTTGGGTGAAATGGGCTGTGAGAGGCGGAGCTCTCTATGAAGGTCCAGGAACGCAACCTACGTAAGACCGTGACAGACACCCTCTGGACTCTGGTCATGCCGGTCAGAGTATCGGTGACGGCGCAGTCATAAAACCCGGTGTCCTGCTCAGATGCTGCACGGATGCTTAGGGTGTAGTGCATGGTCCCAGCAACAGCCTGCCTGCTCTCTTCAGCACCAGTGATCTGGAGGAAGACGACAGGCAAGAGCAGGTAAGGACAGGTACACTGTCAGAAAAAGGAGAGTACCAGTTTGTACCTTGCCTTGTCACTTGGCCTGTACCCTCAAAGGCCTGCCAATTGTACCCTATAGCTGTACGTAATTGTACCTTTGAAGGTACAGAAATGGACTATGAGGAACATTTTTGTACCTTGGGGGCACATCCATGTTGTTTGTACCTTGGGGATGTTCCTCAGAGTCTGTAACTTAAATTCAACTATAAGGTACATTTACCTACAGCTGGAGTAAAATCGGCAGACTTTGAAGGTACAGCCATGGGCGTCGACAGGTCCATTCACTCGGGGTTATAGCCCTGAGTATTTTAGCCCAGATGTCGTTTCTTTAGCCCCAGTTAAACTTCACTTAGCCCCTGATCTTTTTGATAGCTAAAAACTCCCCAGGTACAGCCCGAGTGACACATAAAGGTACTAATTGGTACTCTTTCTTTCCTGACATTGTGGGGCATCTAGGAAGGTGACTTTACAGGCAGAAAGAGCTGCTGAACTATATCTGGTCATCAAATTCCCTGTCTACCTTTAAGGAACATGTCAAGATCCATCTGTTCCAAGAAAACCTCAAGCAGCCTGGTACTACTCCACGCTCCCTGAATGCTTTTAATGTCGCTTTTTGATGATTTGAATAGTGGTCTTGTGTTCTTGCTTTGTTGTAAGATGATGTCTAGCTCCTCCTCCAATACTGCTTTCACTGGAAGCTCAGCATAGCTGTTTTCACGCGAAGTCAGCTCCTTGACAGGACTTATGTTTTCCGAGTCCTTTCCTCTGTGATGCTCTGGACCCTGGACCCTATCAGCGCTGCAGCGTAGCCACACAGCAAAGAACCGGCCGGGAGCCCTTGCCTGCTTGCTGGGGTGCAGCCACGTCTGCTGGTACGAGTCCCCAGCGGGGCCTTCACAGGTGAGGCTGAAGGGCTCGCCCACCCGCACGGCTGGCTGACTGGCGTGCAGCTTCAACTGGAAATCATCTGGGAGGGGGGAGGTATGAGGTTACACACGGGGGGGGGGGGGGGGGGGGGGGCAGCAGTAAGCCAGCAGACTCCAGATATGTGCCGTGGCATTTCCGCTTTCATTTCCCGGAGTGTTGTGGAAACGCCCCTCCCACCAGACAAGACCAGTCCAATGAAGGACAGTTATTCTCCCACTACTGCCCTCCTCCCTCATGTAATATGAGATGTGAACTCATTCATCCCTGAAGACCCCTCCCACCCCAACATATACTTAGAGGCACACTGATGTAGGACAATGACTGTACTACATGCTCTTTGACCCAGAGTATATCAGTGCTCACTCCATACAATACTGTACTTTGTATCTTCTCCTGTGTCCACATGTAAGTGAGACCAGAAACTTCTGCTCCAACATTCATTACAACAGCAACACCTGGAAGATCAGGTAATGTGCTTTCTGTCCCACATCACATGGAAAAAAAAACGGAACCCTCTACAAGTGGCCTACTAAGTGGTTCATTATCAAAGTGTGTACATTTTCTCAATTCTACAGAAATATTTATGTTAGGCTACCACGTAAAATGTCTGTAATGTTAAAATAGTTATTTCAACACTTCTCGACCGATAACTTCATTAACCGCACGTTGGCACAAACGATTCCCTGGGACGGGTTTGCCTCGCCGTTATCTGATTAGCCCGCTCCTATCCAATCCAAATCTTTAATCCCGTACGCAAATGTTTTTTTTTCTAAAGCAATTAAGCACTTTGCTTAAGGGTTCAGCTGTCTATCCTGCTGCGTATATGTACAAGCGCCGCCTGTAGATACTGCAATAAACGCGCCGTCGGGCTTTTCTGTTTACCGTCTTTTCCTCGATCGGCCTTGACCGTGTAGATGGCGCTGCTCCGAGTCTTGCCGTTCACGGTGGTTTCACACAAGTAGGAGCCTTCGGGGAAAGTCCCCAGGAAGCCGATCTTGTTGAAATATGGTGCGGGCACCTCCGTCCGGGAATGGACACTTCTGAGCACGACGTGCCAGTCCGGGTTTGTAACGCGACAAGGGATGTCGGTCAAAAGGTCCGTTTCCCCTGAGACATTTTCGGGAGCGAATGGAATCTCTGGGTCTATAAAATAATATATACAATTACTCTATGCATCAAAATTTGTATTGAGTTACACACCTTGTGGGGTACATAAACTTAAATTTTGCATGGGGAACATGTATATTTATTTACCAGGTACAAATATGTATATTTCAGCCTGCTTATCTTCCTCTGCACCCTGCCAATCGTCGTACTCGCACACTAGGGCTTCAGTGTTGGCGGCGGACGCGTCTTTAATCATCAGCACGGCGGTTCGGGGGTCTTCCCGTTTAACCACGGCATTGTCCGACAGCGGGGGCACCCAGCTGACGGCCCTCGTCCCGGAACAGGTCAAATTGATGCTGGCGTGACGTTTAACAACAAGCTCGTGCAGGTCGGGATGGATGAGTGGAGGTGAAGACTCGCTCTTAATGGCCCGGGGACCTGCATCGGATGACAATGTCAAATTAACGGTGTTTATATAAATGGTATTCAGGATGATTTGCTAAACGAAATGTTTTACATACTTTCCCATTTGTTCCCAGTTAATCAATTATAAATGACTATAATAAATAATGAAATAAACGCAAATAAAGCATTGTTACGTTACCTAAGAGGATCCCGATGAAACAGACTCCAAATGAAAGGATGGCCCACGCGACACCCATGGCCCCAGGCGTCAATGTAAGCTGGGGCGACAAAACGAAATCGTCAAATTCATCTTAACAATATTTGGACCAGATTTTAATTATTTACTCTTAAGAGAAGCAAGCACGCAATTTATTGGAAACATCCCCACACGTAGCATGAATTTCAAAATTTTCAATCTATCTGAACATCGATTTCATAACTACGTTTTTAAGCAAGACCCAAAATTAGTCAGCAACTACAAGAATCTGTCATGAAAGGTTTGCCGAGCCAAATGCCTGTGTGTCCCTTAGCGGCGCCACAAAAATGTTGGAAGTTACTGAATTTCACTTTGCCAACGCAACAAGATAGGAAAAATAAGGAGGGTGTTCTTCCCATGGTAGCCGCAAGAGGGCGCAGCAGTACAAGTTTTCGCGAGTGACAATAGCCTATATTCAGACATTGGATATTTTTAATTGCTTCAGTGCACATTCGACTAGAATGAGATGCATATGCTGGAATCACAGCTCATATTGGTTGAATCTCTGAATGAATGAATTTCCTAATGTGCCTTTTGGGTAATTTTACGCACCAAGAAAACGTTAAATTAATTTTCAAGCAAGAAAACTAAAGTCATCAAAAGTTTTTTGTTGTTTCACAATACAACCCATTTCTCGAGGGTAAATTTTAGTTGCCTATCTGCTTAAGCAAGATCCGTGATTATGATGATAATTGCATTAGTAAGAGAATTATTAGTCTATTTTAGTAACACACTATCTAAACTTCCGCGCCCCCCCACCCCACCCCCGAAACTTCTTGTCAAAGACCTCATCTGGTCGAATGTTTCTAATCAGTGTGGCCCGGTTCGTCAGTGGAGAAATTGCCCAAGAGACAGCGAAGGAATCTGTTTTTTATCTGTTAGGCGGAGAGTCTGATGCTCTGGACCCTGGACTCTATCAGCGCTGCAGCGTAGCCGCACGGGCACAGAACAGCACGCAGAGATGCGCAGGGACTACGCTTTCAGCAGAGTGCAATTCGAACTTATATCCAGGCGTTTTGTCCTCTATTTCTAAACCAGACATAACAATTAAACGCGTGCAAAACAGTGCATGCTCCATTTCGTGGCATTTGTATGATGCAAATGGTTTTGCAAATGCTCAGTCCTTAGCAGAAGAAAACAGGAATTTGCGATGATTTGTGTGACACTGAACGCTGTATTTATAATTTCCGTCCTCTGCCTTTACTTACTTACATAACCATAAAGAACTTATAAAAGTTAGGCCTATGCTGACGAAATCCATCCCGAAGTCCCGCCGAGTTTGCCACAATGTACACAGAATAGACCAATTATCCCAGAGAAATATTGGGGTGTCGGAACTGTAATTAAGTATCGCTCTGCTGAGGTGGCTTAAGCACAAGAGCTGCTTGGAAATTCAACCTACGAACGCCTTAATTTTACAAACTTCTGATATTTTTCAACCACTTAGAGAGGATGATCTTCTTGTTTAACCACGCCAATCGCCCAGTTTTACAATAGCTGTCCATTTTTTAGCAGCCAGACAAGAAGATTGCCCGTATCCTCTATTCGGGCGTTTCTATGCCGATTCTCACAGTACCGAAGCGGTGCCGTGAAATGAAGCGTAGTTGAGAAGTTTATTCCAACCGACGGCCTTCCACATATTTTTTGACGGCTAAAACCAATCCCACACACGAAGAATTAATTTCCATTGAAATACACCAAATAGAAAACCAGGCGAATGATAGCTCGTATGGGTGAAACCAGTGTTTCCCAGCGACACAATTTAAATTCTTAGGAACGACGTAACCAAATAATTCTTAAAACTGGAAAAAAAAACTAACACCGATAAGAGGTACAAAACGATTTTCCCCAACCTCAATTCCCTTCGGGAGAAAGGTCTCCCTTGAATCTTAGCTTTAGAGTGCAGTAAGATCCCTTAAAAAAACACGTTCCAGTGAAAACGCAAAGTGATTATATTCCATGCGAAAATGTGAGATCCCATATGCATGAATGCAAATAGCTTTGCACTCGTTTTCAAACGCTTTCCCATTAACCTCTTTAGCCCCATCCTGGGTGAAGCCCCGCGGTGTCCGGGTGACATCTCCCGCTGCGAAGTCGAAATCAGCCTCTTTCATCCAGACCCATCAGCGTACCTCAGACAAGCGTCTGGAGGTGAAGCCATTTGTCGTGTGAAAACAGACAATATCCCAGTAAAATGATCAACTCCGTCGCAAAAATTAAGAAGCTTAAAGGAATCCACGTCCTTGTGAACTTAAAAAAATCCAGAAAAAAAGTCACATCTGTATTTGGAATGCTGACCAAACTTCTATATGTTGAATGAACAAGCGAAAGACGCGTAGACGTATATAAACAGAAACCAATTCCATATAACTACATTTCATTTTAATTAGATCCCACTTTCCGTGAATTTATCTTATAATCCCACAAAAAAACCATCCGAAATGTTGAAATTTGCGAAATACCACCTACATTGCGAGAGGGGGGTGTCGGTTTAAATTATCTGTAAAAGAAGCCAATACAATACCTTTTTAAAATTCCGTTTGGGTGTTTTTCTTAATTAAGGTAACCCCTGGATGAATGTTAAAAAATCATCTACGCTCCGGTGCCAGTCCTTGGATCCCAGTAACAGATGCGTCGGATAAAATCCTGCGCGTAGAGCATGAGGCTCCGGCGCTCCTCTGCCAGCTTCCGCCGCTGCGCTCAGAATGCGCTCCAAGCACAGCGACCCGTAATTGATTCAATGTAACAGTCCATCCTCCCCTAAAAGTAATCATCTGCCTTAGAGTAAATAGGGATCAGGAAATGAACCCCCCTTTCCCTCATCGAAAGTTTTCAAAATAAGAGTCCTCGGCTTAGCCTTCGAGGCACATGAGGAAGCGGAGAGGTAAAAAAAAAAAAAAAAAAAACATATGTTTCGCAGAGTAAGCTTTTTCTTCCCCTGGTGCTGCTTTTGTGAAAAAGGCGAACTATCCACTAGAGAAACATCGTTTCGTTAGGAAGTGCCAGAACGATGGCAGCCCAAGTTATACCCAGGTCATTGGATGCTTTAAAGGCATTTGATGTATTATACTATTTGGTAAAATTGCAAAAATGTAACATTTTAAAAGTTTGCATATATATTTTCTACTATGTCCGCTAGTTGTTAATAGCAACTATCTAACCTTTTGCCTTCATTTGCGCAGCTTTATACAAATAGGAGGATGAAATTTGATTATTTGCAGCAGACCCTATATAATTTAAACTATTATGTGTGATGTTAACTAAATGTTTAGGGTGTCTGTGAATAGTTTACGCAGTACAGATGCCTTCCGAAATGTTTTTTTTTTTTTTTTGCCATAAGAGTCCAAATTGCGTCTCGTGCCTATTCCGTTGACTATACCATGGACGAAAACAGGGGGCACTGTAACACCACAATAAATGTGCAACTGTCCTCGTCAAAAAGGTAAACGTTTAAACTTTGAATTGTATTTTTCACGGTTCCATGACGATTTCGGTGTTTTCGTGTCAGTGGTTTGAGCCTCCCCAGATCGAGAAATGGTGGTTTCCCATTTTTACTTAGGACAAGAATGGGACCACGAAAGTGCATTATTTAATGAGAATATGCGCGCGAATAGGTACGCGAATGCTGTGTCGGGCGCGCTGGGCTCTGCCCGCGGCTATCGCATAAGGCATCTACCCACCAATGAGCTCCAGCAACGCCTGTAGCAGTCCTGCACAGAAAAATACATCCACGACTCTCTGAACCTACCACCCCGCGATTACTTCCACATGTTCCTGCAGAAAAAAAACGCACAATGAACAGCCCGCCTTGTTCTGCTCACAAAAGGCCCGAGCTTTGTACTTTTTTATTTGCGAGGCCTTTTTAAATATATTTCCAGGACTGCCACAACATAGTAAAGCTGGGTGACATTTAAAACGTATCGTGGGAAAATGACCGTGGAAAGCTGCTTCGTCAAACTACGTTGCCATTGCAGAATTTCAGTAAAGCAGCGGTGTTGTTAAATCTTGTAATATTGCCATTCACTGATCCCACCTCCACCATCGAGAGACCGCAACCATATAGTTAATTTACCCCAAACAGTAAAAAGGAAAAAGAGTTGTTCAAAACATTATTACGGTTGTCGCTCATTTAACTGTATAATCAAATAAAGAATTTAAAATTAAGGTAAAGACGATTCTTGTAACCGTAATAGGCCTACTAATAGGCTATAACACGCAATTAAAACAAAAAGTACTTTAAAAAAAACAGCCATTAGAAAGTTATATATCCCATCCGTCTTCCAAATTTACAATGTATTCTTCCGTGGTTTTGTATCCTGTCTATAACCACTATATGGTCTTGTGTGGACCATTTACACTAATCGAATACCGTAACAGACTTTTAAAGTTTTTAATCCGTCCTGCTCTGTTTTCCTTTAAAAGGAATGTTGTCAGGTAACTTCTCATAGCGGTTTACTTTGTCGCGTAAACTAATTAATGTCAAGTTGCTTTTTCATAAACACGCAGGGGCGTTGCCACCAGCCAGCTTTGAAATAATTTAATAGTGATGTTTATGCGCATTTCCACTTTTAAATGCGCTGGAATGTCCGCTATGAGACGAATGTTACCGCCTGATGGCAAGTCTGCGTCAGCTGCGCCTTTCTGGCCTCCGAGCTTAACCCCCCCGTCTTGCACCCCTCCCTATTTCCTCTCTCTCCTCTCCCTAAATATGTTAAATATTTTATCGCTATACTCACACTGGCTTGTCACATGCTAACTGGCATAATTTTGTTAAGGTTTGGGTGAAAAACAATATGACAATACAATTCCAAAAAACCTTAAGAAACCTCGCGTCACACGATGGCGCTGCAATTCAGAATTTGCGATTTACTTTGCGACTGAATGTCTTCTAAGATCGAAAGAAAAAAAACAAACACAGTTTTAATTTCGTTAATATTCAAGTATCGGCGAGTAACAGTATCAAGCTTCCTTTACTCGGCCAAACTGATTTTGACTTTCGCTGCTCCTCCAAAACAATTTCTTTATCTAAATACAGGTTAATCCCTATGTGTATTTGCTTACAAAGCCTTCAAGTGGTTACATGTAACGTTACCTTCAGTTCTTTATTTGATTTTCAGAATTAGGCTTAATGATTAAATGCACTTTCTAAAGTCAACTTAATACATTGAAGCTGAAGACTTAATCAGTGGTTGAAGAGACTTGATAATTATCAAGAATCTCGTTTGCTGTATCTATCTAAAACTAATACATCTAATACCGTGTTTACGTTGCTTTTCAAAAACAATGCATCACAAAACATCTAAATAAACTTTCCATTATTTCGAAAAGAAAGTACGTATTCAGACACAATGAGCTGAAATTGTAAATGATAATATATTTATAATTGTAAATATTTTTTATTATATTTAGTCATTCATAGTCAATGTGTTTTAACCCACGGTAAGTGCAGTGGGTGCTGTTTTCTTAATAGCCCATTGGAATTGTGTTCACAGTAACAGCTACTAGAACAATAAGCATTTGTACTATAACTTTAATACTTTGCCCAGTACCATAAACGCACAATTACAATTAATAACCGGAAGTGCACCAGCGGACACGGTACTTACCTAAACAAGTTTGCTTAATTTAGTTAAAAATAATTTAAATAAAATTTTAAACAGCTGCCAAAATACATCGTTTCTTTTCAAATAAATTAATTTGATTTTGAGTCTCACCTGATTTTTTTGTGCTGAAATATTTCACAATGCAAAAAAAGTAACAGTAACCTGTCAACATCTGACAGGTTAATAAATATTAAATAGAAGCTCACGCATGCACCAAACACGTGCGTCAAATATAGATATTTAAGCTGACATCTGCAAACAATTTAGCCAAAATGGCGCTTCGCATTAGAGGTTGTCTAAAATAACCCATTCATTTTTCAGCCCATTAAACTGTGTTTACGTGGGAATGTTCTCATTAAAATTTAGAATAAGCCCCAATCTGTTTATAGAACACTTAATCATAGCGTTAGTTTTAGAATATATATCTGTTTGGGTGCCGTTTTAGTCCTATGTATCTTAACGTATTGTGTCGACCCTGAGCTAAATTCAGTGCCTTAATTACTTCTGAGACTTCCTTAAAACATTATTAAGTAGTGAAATATAAAATGCCGCAGTAAACGTAAAACCGGTAACTAGATAAGTTAAGTCCGGAATTCTTGGGGTTTAAGTCTATTTCTAAATTTTGCCTGTATTTTAGGTACGTTCTGTTAATTAGGCCTACCTGCTTATCGAATACCATTCATGACAAGTCATAGTTATCTTCTTAACTAACAGAGTACCGAAAGGCCCCCGCACAAAGATGTCTGACTATTACTGGGCTAATATTTTTTGGTATGCTCCAAGGATTTTGTCAGTGTATACAGATACAATTAGCAACAATAACATGGATTTCCGAAGGATACAAGGTCTTTGTCAGTTCATGTGTCTCCTAGGTTCATTAAATCGGATAACTACAACCATTAACGTTTCTGGCTTTGAAAGATCTCTGTAGTTGGGATGCTGAACTTTCGGTTGTGGTCAGGATTCGTACACATATACATACACATTTACCTCATTCTACACACGGCTTTACGGGTCCCTGACATAAGAAAATCGTTGATTTATTACAAATACTAATGGTGGACTGTAATCACTTTAGTTTCTTACTGAAACTGATTGTTATACACTGTTACGTGTAGAAATCTTCCTTCGCAATAGGCAAGTACAGAGCACCTCCTAAAGTATCCTGAAAGTATGTGAAAGTATCCTGAGAGTGTGGCTGTTCGTGTGTAGCTTCATATAATACATGAATCGTGCATTTTCGTATGGTAAGATACGTGCATTTTGTTGTGTGTTGGCATTTCGGAACCTATTTGGATTTACACCAAGATATTCCTTCGGCCAAGGAAAGCAAAACATTTGGGGCTGTTTTTCCTCCTTTTCTGTTCCCGGTTGCTGTCTATTTTTATTTTTATTCTTTTTTTTGCGTGAAAAATGCGTTAGACTAAATGCGATGTAATCGTCCTATTACTGTCATAATCAAAATGTTTATAACAATTAAACCTTCATGATTATAAGCTTTTAAACCCTTAAAAATATTTAATTCAATCTTTTTCTGTCTATAATTCAACTGCCTCCGAAATCTGCACTGATTCATTTATACCTTGAGGGTATTCAGCTGTGTTTTGTTTCTCCTAAAGGGGAGGACCTTTCAGCTGCACTGGAACCAGTGGGTTTCGTTGTTCATCACTGAATCCCGACTGCTTAGTCTGGTGAAGACTGGGAATGATTACTACATGGCCAGAGAATGAGACCAGTACACAAACGGACTGCATGGTTATGTTTGCAGTGCTCTGATTAACAGACAACGTTCAAAGTATTGTGATCATACTGCTTTGGATAGCCTTCGTAAAGAAAACACACGCACAAACACACACACACGCACACACACGCACACCCACCCTCCCAGACACATACCCACACACACACAGGTTTGCAATTATATCTTTGTGTAGACGTTCCATTCATTTCTACGGGGGAAACACTAATCCCAACATGACGACCTTAACCCCTACCCAGCCCTAACCTTAACCATGAGTAACCAAACAAAATACGAGACTTTTGGCATTTTTTTTTGGTTGCATTCACAGATCTTTGTGGGGACCTGAAAAATGGTTCCCAAAACGTCAAACAAAACAACTGGTTTTTATTACATTGTGTGGGACATTTGGTCCTCACAATGTAATTTAAAACTAATCCACACACACATCATTCAATTCAAATGATCAAACGTATTCCTGTGTCTTTTCAAAGCTAATAATTGGATGAAAACGAATTAGTACGTTCAGATGAGTCTTGAATAATGTGGACTTCCGAAATGAGGGGTGGTGGGTGGTCACCTTTCCCGGTCCGCAGCTATATGTCTCTCACCCAGATGAATCAATTACTTGCTACCGTGCTACTCCCTTCACATTTTTCTTCGTGGAGCCAGTAGTGGTTAGATTATATGGGAAGTAGCTACAGCAGCAGATCAACCTGGTGATTATGAGCACGCATTAGATGCCAAGTCAGGAAGGGCTCTGCGGATATACCTCTGAGAGAGGCAATTAATAAGCTTTGGACCAGCAGCATGTGCACTTTCATGAACATGTAATCTAGAAAATATAAAAGAGATCTAAAGCTCTTTAAGCGTCACGGAGTTGCCTAATGTAATGACCTTGGGCAGAGGCGGACATTTCAGGTTCAGAAAGTAAAAATCCAAACCAGGATTTTGTTTCAACCAACCCGTTGAGCATAAAGAGTCACAGTCACAGAGTACTTTACTGGTTGGTTGAAACAAAATCCTGATTTGGATTTTTACTTTCTGGACCTGAAATGTCCGCCACTGGCCTTGGGTGAGCTTCCCGAAGCCTTATTTATTGCAACTTTCCCGACGCATTCTTAACGCTACGACGTTCGTAAAATCGTCGTAGCGTTAAGAATGCTTCGGGAAACTCACCCCTGGTTCTGGATTCAGGAGGACACGCCGCTCACGCAGCTTCATGGCAATAATGATAATTAGCATTGTATTGCGGTGTGTAGCAGAATTTTCCACCCATGACTCCCATGCACATGGCCAGAGTTTAGATGCTTCGTAATATGCGTTTCATTCATTCTTTTCTCATATCCGCTTGTCTTATGTATTACATTGTTTTTTCCAGGAAAAAACGGGCACACGGCAGAGAGTAACCCAGGACAACCCATCCCGGGGCATTGCGTGTTTCGTCTCGTTCATTTATTCATTCATTCGTTCTCTTGTTCGTTCATTCGTTCGTTCATTTTCAAAACCCGATTGTCTAGTGCTGGGCCTCGGGTTCCGGAGTCCATATGGGAAATAATTCGCAAGGCAGACAATAATCCAGGACGGGGCGCTAACCCATGGCGGGACACTGTGTATATCATTCAGTTCTAATTATACAGGCGTCAGAATCGATTGTACTGAAGACAGACTAAAACTGCGGAAGTCGGGTAACAAGGAAAAGTAGAAAGTAAGCTACATAGCAAGCAAACTCCAGGGATACAGTTAAGAAATGTAGGTATATACTGTAGACTAGGAAGACATTTTTTCTGTTCGCCTGAAAAACCCATTTGGTGGCTTATTATGGATAATGCAGGTTTTTCCTCGATTGTGTTGATCTGTGTTGATGTGTGTTGCCGAGCGACAGAGATTTGCACGTCCAGACGAGGTGGCACAGTGGCCCTCTTGTTTGCACAAATGGGGGCCAAAAGTCATACTTGTTCTTGATGTTTGCCTTACGGACTATCAGCAATGGCCATGTACAATATACACACTAGTTTTGCACAGAAAATATTTGTTTTCATCCGGGAGTTTTTATAAGCATACATCAAAAAAGTGTAAAATCATATCGCGAACGTATGGCTTCTTGTCGAAATTTGTAGTTATTAAAGTTCTTTACACACGCCCATGCGATAAGTCGCCAGGTACAATTCCGGGATGAAGAGCATTACATAAATGGTAAAACAAAAAAAAATACTGCAATAGGCGTGTCGAGATTTTATTTATCTTAAATCTGTCATTTTCAGGATATTATTGTTTCTTGAGCGGTTACGAGGTTTTCTTTAAACAACGTCATATCAAGTGTGCGAGTGCGATAAACACATTATCTCCTGTTGCACTAGAATTCCTCTAACATGCGCCTGAATGTGTTAAACTTGTTGGTTTGTTTGTTTAACATGGATAAGATGCGTTTTTAAAAGAAAATTTTGTCTTTCGTCCTTTTAAATTGAGGCACTCATACAGGCTGGGAGCCATTCACATTTACAGCAGGCGTCACTGATCGTACCATAAATTATCCGACACTCTAATATATCTTTGACGCTGCGCGTAAGGAAACTTCCGAAAGACTTGGCTTAAAAATAATTTAGTGCTAAACCTCTATCGATGAGAACAAATAAGCAAAACACCGAATTGGGTTTTATGTTACGTTGTAAAAGTGGCCTTCACTTTTAGGTTTTAGGTGTTTTCTATTATAATACTGGATCGCATTTTGTATAAATTCAAGTCGGCTGTTTTTGTATGGCGAATGAACTCGGAATAGCTGGAATTTTGTTTTTTTTTCTTTCCACTGTTGTTTGTCAAATTTAATTCTAGCAAATATTTGCCAAATTATTCAATTATACCGCATGATCACTCCTTAATAGCAACGCCCCCTGGTGTTCGTTTGTTTTCTATAGATATAAACACGCATCTTACGTAGGACACATTGTGCTGTTAGCATGCAGATATCATGCGTTAACATGTAGCTTGCAGAGTATGGTTCTGTAGCAAAATGGGCCCATCACATACGCGCCTTTGCTTATTAGCCTCTTGCTCCTTGTGTGATCTTCAAACCAAACAATAAAAATAGGCCGTTATTAAATCCAGTCTGCGTAAATTTTTGTTATAATATTCTTTATCAGTGAAACGTTTCAGCTTACTGCTGTCATAGTAAAATTAATAACAGCCCTGCAAAAATATCGTGTGCTTATTACTAACGCGATTTTAAAATCTGTTAAAAATAATTATGAAATTTCAAGTGTTAAATAATTAATATTGAAATTATCTGCTCGCCCAGGCAAAGAAGTTTACTTTTACTAAGTTTATTTGCTGAAATTAATTTATAAAATAAAAAGAATTGCATTAAAATGTAATATCATTAGTCTTGTTAAAAATGCGCCATTAATAATACCCACAAGCCAATAAACAGCAACATTTCTGATTATGAGAAATGGTCTTTAAAAAGTATTGAAAAAATGAAGCGTCTCTGTTGACTGTTGTGTCAAAATCTTGGCAATTCATTGTCATTCGCAAAAGTTGTCCGCAGAATTAGACGCTCATTCAGCAGGGAAATAATACGCTAAACTCTCATTACGCTTATGAATGTGTATAATTTTTTATAATAATAAGCTATGTATAATTTAGCCATACTAGGCGGTGTAACGGTAACATGTCCAGGTAACAAAGTACTGTAAGGCCTAAAACGACTAAATAAGAAATATTTAAATTTTGTAAACTTCATCATGTATAGTACATTGAGGAAGAGCGAGAGGGACTATTTGTTAATTCCACAGATAACAACACATTGCGTTAAACAAAAAACAAACAAACAAACAAACAAAATCAGGTAAGCACACCTGCACCTTAATGAAACTGAAGGCCTGTTCCGGAAAAATGTTCTTTTCTTCTTTACGTCTCTCGAAAAGGTTAATGTTTAAGTGTTAAAACCCTTTTCAATTATATTCAAGTTGACGGGTTTCACTCTAATGAATTCAGTTGAAAATTCGATGTCAGAAATAATTTTAATCTTCGTTATATTATTTATTATTTATTTCATTGCCCCACGTCGTTATTTTATTCTAACGTAAATGTGAAAACTACTGTTGACTTTAACCCCATGATTCTATAGAAATTAAAAAAATGTAATGAAATGAAAGTAAAAAAGTTCTTTGTAATTAAAGCCTTCTTTTGATTAAGTGTAGCATATAGTCTAGACATATTTTCTTTAAGACATATATTCCTCTGTGTCCTTTCATTGGACTGGTCTTTCTATTCAATTTTATCCTCATCGTTGTCGTCCTCTTTGTTTAACTTAGCAGGCTCCACGTTGAAGTCTTTGACCTTTCTCGTCTCCTCTTTTTTCCATTTCATCCGCCTGTTCTGGAACCAGATTTTGACATGTCTTTCCGTGAGGTTCAGGGTGGCCGCCAGTTCGTATCTGCGGGGCCTTGAGATGTACTTATTGAAATGGAACTCCTTCTCCAGCTCCAGGAGTTGACTTCGACTGTACGCCGTGCGGCTCCTCTTGCTCTCTTCTAGGTCCTCCTGGAAAGGCCCACCTGGAAAAACCGGACAATGGGGTGGTTTATAGAAATATCCACTTTCTGTTCATCCAGAGCTACCGTAATCTAATCTGACTTTAGGGCTATATGTGTCAAAAGAGCAATATTTCCATTAGTATAAAATTTCACTATGTGTTATTATGTGCTTTTTTCAACACCTGTTCCGGTAGCAGTTCACAATAATTTAAGCTGTGACGAAATAATATGTTACAGGAAAGTCCCATTGTTTTCTTCCTATTTAATTAATATTTTCCTATACTATTTTTAAACGAAACATAAATTTATTTAAAAATTACGGATCGCAAAGAGCGCACCTGGAAGCGGCGACAGATACGGATGCGCCCTTGCGCTTCGCATCCACGGGAAGGGCACCGGCCCGACAGGCTCCTCTGCTACGCGGCCTTTGGCTGAGAGGTAGTCTTCCTCCGGCCGGCCTTTGCTTGGCAGGTACTCATAGGTGTGCTGTTGCTCCAGATTAGAGTGCAAGCACGCAGGGGGCACGGAAGGCACGCTCTCACTCCTGCTGTGCTCGTCGAAGCAGTTATAGGGTGTCCTCATCAGCGGGGTTTGACAGGCCCCCTGTGCGAACAGACAAGCGGGGGGCTCATAGCTGTAGTCTACCTGGCCACGGGAATCATAGCTGTTGTCATAACAAATATCCAGGTTGTCCATGACGAGCGCGGGTTGCCAGAAGTCAGCTTCGCAATAAGACGTCCATGCAAGTTCCCAGCGTCTGCACTTACGACTCACGGACTAATGCACCTGCACTGGATGCTTACCTGGTAGTCACGTGACGAGTGGCGAACAGTCAATTGGGTAATCATTTATAGTCTTTGTGAGCTGTTATAATATTTGCGCATGTACGGGTTAGTTCTGTGAAACATGAATGCTATTTAAACTTGTAGTGAATAAGAAGATCTTAGCCGTGCAAGTCGCCTTCAGCTTATAAGTATACTGTTTTCTTTGTCTTTTCTTGTTCTGAGTGACATCTCTCCGCGTGTACTTTAACCACGTTTCGCAACAGGGGCAGAGCTGCGTCCGCCTCCAGGAGCGGAACAAGATTGATTACCAGTGTAAATATGTGTAAGTGCCAGTCAACGTGACGTGCTTGGGGGGCAAACAATGATAGCCTATCTTCAAGTTTCAAACATTGATCAGGACCGATTTAGAACAGAAACAGAGCTAAGAAGAATATTTCCTGCTGGTGGGGGCCAAGGGGACTATAAAGGTCGAATTAACGGAAGCTCTTACTGCTGTTTATCTCATTATATTGTGGTGTGCGGGTTTGATAAAAAAATATATAAATTACTAACGCCGACGCACACAGACTCCTACTCACGCGCAATCATAAACACAAAAGTGCACAACCAATGGCCTACATAGAGCCCAAACAACAACTACAATCATAATAAACTACTTATTATGCTATATTTATTTTTAGAGTTAAAAATTGCAAGTGTATTAAAACCCACCTTGGGGACAGCATTGTTAAACCATTTGCAAGTTAAGTAAGGAAAATCTATCCATCCATCCATCTATCCATTTTCTCTAGCCGCTTGTCAGGGTCGCGGGAGTCCGTGCATATTCCGGATGCTACGGGCGCAGTAAAGTAAATGAAATTGCATTAAGGGCTGTGCTCCTGTTTATGACGTAGAGTAAAGGTAGACTATCACCTTGTCGGTATTGATTGCGACAAACCATCACTTCGCCACATTTCAGACACGAAACGTCTCGTGAATGTGATAGCCTACACTCATGGAGATTAACAGGAGCCGGGAGGCTTTGAAGCACTCTCAACCTTTTCGTTTTACCCTCTTCAGACGTGATTGTAGTGCATTTTTCGAAAGGCAAGTTCTTCAAACTGAATCGTACGATGCTGATTGATAATTAGGGATTTAATTAATATGTAATCCCACTTGAGACGTACGCAATGTCTCCTTAAACAAATGCTTAACAAAATATTAGGAGCAATTACCTAAACCTGAAATTGTCTCGCTGCGGTGCAATAATGGAGCCAGTAAAGTGGCGTGTTTAATGTAAATGACGGTAGAATATTCGTAGAAATCTATGAAAACATCGTTATGATGATCATCATTTAAAGATGTGTTAAAACGCTGCAGACAAGCATAACTGAACATTACTAAACCTTCATTGTTTTGATGAATATATCCTGCTTTTTGTACTGCGTCGGTTAAGTGTTGGTGAGACGGATGAAATATAATGATTTATTATCCTATTCAGTTTCCTTGCTTTTGGGGAGTGTTACTGTTTAATTCAGTCCAGTCACTAAATGAAGCTGATGATATAGGAGACACGCTCTACCGAAACAAAGGGATGCATTTAAAAGTGGTTGACACGTTTTAAAAAGGATTCTTTCTGAAAAGAATGACAAAGGGCGCCGAGACATATTGTGCGGTGACCGGGCACTCACTAAATTAAGTCACTAAAGGCGGTATTGATGGGACACGTGTCTAGAATTCGCAGTTTCATCATCTTTGTAGCAGCCACCTATCGGGCACGCAGAGAGCCCTGCCCAGGGCATCCCGCGATGGATTATGGGTTTAAAAGCACTCAGCCGCTGACATGGGTGTCTCTTACATCGAGCGAAAGCTGACGCCCCACTTGTGGATTCACCACTAAAGCAGAGGTCCCCGCGAGCCCACGACTTCCCTGTGCTTTCACACTCGAGTTTCCTCCTACTTTTCCCGATGCGCCAGCAGCTGCAAGCGCCTGAGAGCGGGCTTATTAATTGTCCTTTGTCATGCATAATTGCCGCATTTTCAATAGGTATTCGGAGGCTTTTGGAGAAACCTGGACGTTCAGTATTGTATCTGTTTTATATCGAGTTATTTGCATATTTCCACCTCTTTGTCGTTTTGAGTATTTCCGACGCCTAATCAAGTGTTCCGTAGACATAACTCAGTTTCTATCAATTTTTTTACATATTCTTCTATTACGGAATAGGCTATTGCATTTATTGTTAGTATACATGTAACAACTGATGATGTTGCAACATTAAATGATAACTAATTAAGTTGCTGTTATTTTTTACCTTTATTCTGGTAATTTTGGTGGATAAAATGAATACAACTTTCTTTCCATACCCTGTTCACAAACTGAAAGGAAATCCGATAATACGATTGTTCAATTCGCTTGCATTTGCTGCTTTTTTCCATGAAAATGTACGCCAAACATGTTGTATGCATGGTTGTGTATTGGCGAATCCGGGTCAGGTTATATATTCATATAAAAAGGAGAACATTCTGCAAACTGGTTAACTCCATTGTTAACCCGTTTTAATAAGGATGGTGGTCCTTACTCCCACACCTGCAAGAGCGAATTCTAATTCGATTAATAAGAAATTCAATATATATTCATTAGGTGTCTTTTTCTCGATAATATATTATCAGCAGCGGGAAATTAAAAGAAACCATTTATTCTCGCCTTGAATAGGTCTGCGTGGGACCAGAGTTTCACCTGCTTCTCCACTCAATTAGGAATGTATCCCAAACTCTGACAGAAAACGAGTTAAATTAACCGTTAGCTAATTTTCCAACGGCCCCTCCTACGTAATCCTTCCATTTTCAGCTTGCCCCCTCAATTTACCAGAAGTTGAAAGGTTCAAATAATGCCTAATGAAACAGTGACTAAATCGTTCTCTGGCGCTCACAGAGGAACCCTGTCGCTGTCTCTTCAAAGCCTCCAGGCCCGAATCTGTCGGGGGTCTCCCGGCTAAATGCAAGCCTTTGGCAGTACAATCTCACCAGTCAAAGCCTTTGCCCACTCAATGTAGCCCTTTTTGTGGTTTTGGTGGAATTGCTACATAATCAGCCGACGTGGGACTGAAACTGCAATTAAACTCCCTTTGGATTAATTTAACACTGGAGCCATGAGCTGCACAAAAGCGAGCATAAAATATGGAGCTTTGAATAAGGAGGCACCGTACTGCGGTTATTACCACGGACTAGGGACAAGATCGCTGGGAAGCATCGTTGTTATCAGATTTTAAAACATTATTTCTGTGTTACCAAAAGTGCTGGATCATTTTATTGCAAATTCTGATGTTACTGTATGTTCGTATGATTTTTATCTTTGCTTTGTATGAAAGCAACTTTTATATATACAAAACTCCCGAGAATTCTGGAATTTGCGCCTTTTTATGAAGGTACATCAGCAGATTCATCAGAAGATACATATCTCAGCATAAACTCTAGACGTTGAAATACAGTACATTACAGCTTTACAAATGTGTAAATTCGACGCTATTTTGATAGTCAATCCATTTTTTTTTTCATTTCAATGAAAATCCAATAATTATAAGTGGATTCGTGTTTTTTTTAAATATTTTTTTAATTAGCGCGTAAAATTGTGATATGTTAATTAAAGCTACGCCGTTTGAATGTAACCGGAGTGTCCTTGTTGCCCCGTCGGAGCATCCAGTCGTTAAACCTGGACTTACAGAGAAATCTTAGGCTGTTTGTTTATTTTTGGGACAATTAGGTATTCCACTCGTTGCACTTATGATTACACTGAAATAAGTTATTGTATTCTTAAAATAAACGTAAAGTAGTCGTAATGACCAATTAAGGTGTATAAAACTTAAACTTGACCTTCTGGAGTTCGCTTTTGAAATATGAAAAATGTAATATGCTCCCAATACTCGATTTCTCTGCTCTAACTTCTGCACGAAAGAACTATTACTTGAAGCAAACGCATCACATACACTGTTTATTTCTGGATGAATCGGGTTATATGTTGATATGTGGGAAAACTCAATTGCCCCTTTCACGTTTGCTTCCTAAACATCTCTCACTCACTTTATTTACTGTAGTGCACTCGACTGGATTGCGCTGCAAGTCAATTAAAGAGAGCCGGGCCTTTTTCACTGGCCGAAGACGGCAATGGGAGAAGGGACTCCCCAGCTCCAAAGGCTCTGAGTGAAAATTGACAGTGTAGTTCATTAAAGAGGACGGAGCCCGCCTCCGGCTTTGAAAGCGTCTTTATAAACCTGTCACGGCTATAGAAATAGACACAATGAAGCGGCGAGTCCAAGCAGTATCGCTGCAATCCGGGCTGGGCACTGCCAGCTTCAGACTTTAAAACAGATGGAATTTGTCAGGAGTCCATTAATCTGAAACAATTTTTTATCAACCATTCTCTTCCATACATAGGACATGGTTCGAACGGAAAGGGTGAAAGACTGAGCACATCATCTGACAGTTGTGATATTAATTTGCGAAAAACACCGCATTCTGAATTTAAATAGCAATTTTCGTTTTAGGTTAAACTTACATTAAATTAAATTGACATAACTTTTCCAGGATTGAAACTGAACTGCTGTCTTTGTGGCAAATATAATACTTTGGACGTTTCGCTTCATTTACAGATTGAATTTATTTGATGTATTGCACTGCTTATGGGCAAGTCTGGACCCAAGACTTTCACTCGCTGTAGTTCACGCGTTCTAGTGATGTGACAATAAAAGTGATTAGATTTGATGTTACCCAGAATTGCTTTTAAACCCCGTTAGCACCTGTTTAATAACCATACCGGCGCGCTAAGCAGTTAAAAAAAATAACTTTTTAAGCAAGGTCGTTGACGAAATAGCTGACACTTGTTGGTGAAACATCAGGCAAATTTTGTTTTTATTTAAATAAATACAAATATACACATTTATATAGTAATATCCACCCTACCATTCCTCTTCTAATCACTTATCCTGTTCGGGGTCTCAGAGAGATGTGGTGTGGGGGAGGGGTCTATCCCAGTCAGCGCAGGGCACGAGGCAAGGATACACCCTGGATGGGACGCCAGTTCATCGCAGAATGCCCACACGATACATTTTATATATGAGCATACAAATCATGGGGAAATCATAACAATATACAATATACATATCTAGTTACTGACTGATTTTTACAATATTCATGTATACGTGACAGAAAGTATACAAGCGCCACGCAGGAAGGCATATCGTATCTCCCCGTGTAACACAGGCGGAACTTGCAAAGACTTGGATTTTCAATTCTCTCTTTTCACTTATTTATATTGGAAGACAAGTTTAATATATATCTTCAGTCTCTATTTCCATTTATGCAATGCTAAAATTACAGTAATGACAGAAAAAAAGAGAGTTGTATAAGTCGTGTATTTGGAAATCTGAACGAGAATGTAATGTATAGGCCTATAATCTTACTCCAATCGGCCTCTGTCCATATTTCGGTATTTTTTCTTAAGTGCTAGTGGAAGTAAAGGTTGTGTGACAGGGATGTCATTATATGGGGGAAATCTCCTTTTCCTCTGTAGCTGATGCTGGCGACAGCGAGTCCTCGTCCTCCGACCGGGAGTAGTGCACGTGCCCGCCGGCGCATGTGCATCCCCCGTGCGCGCTCCTTTGCGTTCCTTTGCCCTCTTTCTTGTGCTTCACCCTTCGGTTCTGGAACCAGATCTTAACCTGCTTCTCTGACAGGTTTAAGTACGTCGCTATTTCTATTCTTCTCAACCTGGAGAGGTACATGTTGGAGGAGAACTCCCTTTCCAGCTCCAATAGCTGAGTGCTGGTGAAGGCAGTGCGCATTCTCTTCCCGTTTTGTATGTGACTGCTCTCAGGTGCACCTATACGAGAAGATGTCACGGATTAATACATGATTGCTAATCCCATTATTTTCAAGATAATTAAGTTCATTTCAATTCACCCCAATAAAGTCATTCAGCCGAAGTTTCACCCGAAATACCCATTTAACGGAAAACATCACTAGTGAGCTTCAGGAATACATTCCTTTCACTCAGTTTTCAAGTACTAAAACAAACTATGCACTTTATTCTCACTTTAAAAGAAAAACGACATTCATAGAAAACATTATGACTGACGCGCAGTAACTAACTTACCTATGGAAAGACAGTGAAACCTCCTAGTGTCTGTGACACTGTATGTAGGCGCGCCGACAGGTGTGTGTCCGTGCTGCGCCAGAGCACCGTGCTGCGTCAGAGCTGCGCTCTGCTGGTGTCCTATCCTCTGGCAGTACTGCATCTCACCGCTCGGAAACTGTCCCTTCAGCAGCGGAATGCTGCTCCTGGGAGAATGGATGTGAGACGTGACGCACAGCGGGCAGACGCAGAAAGTGCCGTTTTTCCTTGAGGGACATACCGGCGCCGCCACGGCCATGACGCCCGGTGAATGCACGCCGAGCGGGATGAGGAAGTCTTGCCCTGGATGCTCGTTCAAGGGCACGGGGCGAGCAGAATCCTTAATTATCAACGAATCGACATAGAATGACCTGGACATGGCTGCGGTGTGATGTGGTCAACGTTTCCGACACGAAATGCTGCTCTTTCTCATCTGAAGCCCTTGGGATCTCAGAAGGTGCTTATGTTCGATAGTTAAACAAAAGCGACCCCGGAGAGGGCTGGTCCTAACGCCCCCCACGTGCGTGCCCCGCTCCGGGACTTTAGTACCGCCAATGACCTGGGACACGTGATTCATCAAAGCGCTTCCAATCAAATCCTCCCCATTTAGTGGTTTAAGTCCTTTGGATAACAAGTAAGCAACACTAGTTTACTAATGTTAAGGAGCTGTTGGCGGCGCTTTCAGAACACGACCAGAAGACAAAAAGTGGCCAAGTTCAGCACCTGCTTACAGATCCATGGTGCATTATTTATTTGTTTTCTGTCTTAAATGGAATGGGTCGATATTATTAACTACTCTTCTGTATTATACGCCACTTAAATTGTCTACAGAAATTAAACACTTCTGTATTTTCAATAATAGACTATATCTTTTTGATGATTGTAACAGACCTTGATTTGGTCACTGTATTATCCTAAAAAACAAAAAAACTCTTTCCGAATAAAACGTCAAGTCAGTATGCAGTACTAATCAGGTTATATTGCAATTAATTATATACATATATATCTATCTATATATATATATATATATATCGATCTATATATATAATTAATTTATTTTGTATTATTTTTATAAAAGAAATTTATAGTGAAAGTGCCGAAACATCAAAATTTATTTGTTTGACATTATATTTAACTGAAGATGAAAATATTTCCCCATATTCTAAGAACGCATTATGCCACTGTCGCTGTATGACTTAATAGCTGTTTGGGAATACACACCTGAATATAGTAGTAGCTATAACTACTAGAGTAACTAACACTCTTACAGATCCGTCCAATACGTTTTCGAATATTAAGGCCGATTTGTTTATTGTATTTTACCATGATTTGCAATACAACGGCCCTTTCCCATTATATTTTAAGTGGAAAAACGTATTTTCAGGATCTCCGTGGAAATAAGATGCAAGTGAACAAACAACAGGACTCTCCATTGGCCACATAAATAGTAACTTTATAATAACAGTCCGCGACTATTTGGTTAAGATTTCGGGTCTAATAATTAAAGATTGATGAATCTCTCTAGAAACTGGGGCTGGCAATTTGATCACGATTAGGATTCAATTAGAAAGTGTTTATTATAGTTCTTTTCTCCAGTGTAAACACACAGCTATTCCAGAAATGTGTTAATCTCCAGTCTTGTGACAATAATTACCGAGTTTGATCTCCGAGTGGGTCAGTATTAGGTTTAACTCTAGACATAACGCTCCTTACTTGTATATAACGATAGTCGAACCAGTAATGTCAGTGGGAATTTTTCTTTATTTTTGCGCTAATTTTGCACTGCTTATTTAGTCATCGTACTTACACGTTATGTACATTTTCTTTTTACATTTTAAATAACATAACGGAGCTTAAATGCTTTTCAATTAAGTGTGGTGTATAATATTGAACTACATTTGTCGTGTTCTGTCAAGGCAAATGTAAATCATCCCTTTAAATAACCATTGGGTACATCATATTAATTTAATATGGCCCGGTAAGTGTTCTCTAATTAAGTCGAGGGAGGGGCTCGGAGTGCCGGTAACTCACCGGCATTTATAGGAATTTAATTGCAATCCAAACTATCAGCTGTATTTAAAACACAATGCGATGTGACTTTAAACTTGGATAAATGGACGGTAAACAAACACGTCTGTCATAGCAGCTGTAATTGGAGTAATGAAGTGCAGGCAGCAAGACGGGAGGCGCAGGGACTGGAGCGATATCCCAAACCAGGCGGAATGATGCATGGCGCGCGCCGACGTCGCACCGTCCCACCTCCAAATATTATTTTTCACCATAATTCTGCGCGATGAAATTTCATTGTCTATTAAGTAATCCCACAAATGAGATCCCTTATGAGTCTATAATGAAGTCTAATTGCTACGGCTAGCCTGGCCACGTGGAAAGGTTTAGGGGGTATTAAGCAGTCGGGTACAGAGCGCACGGTGTTACCTAGCCATTACTTTCATAATTCAAGGAGAAAATTAGCCCATTTAAGGGGGAAATCCTTTGATTCCTTTTATTATGCTCGGGCCGACAGAAGCCCAGCTTTGTCTACTTCGCTTAGAAAGGGTGCAACGAATAGTAATGTTACAAAATTGCCCTTTTTCTCTACGGAGCGGGAGTGAAAGGCATTCCAGAAGATATTCCCGGCTTAGCGGCTGGGTAACTCGGCCCCTCAAACCCCAGTCCATCCAGTGCGCTAAGAAGGGTCATAGCTCAGTCGTTATATAGCCTACGTACTGCACAACTGTATTGAAGCGCATTTAAAAATTCTATTAAAATAGCTTTAATTAAACACCCACCGGGGAAAATCGTCTATAGTCTGTTTGCGTTTCTATGCAAAACATAACGACATAAAATAAAATTAAGTAAACAGGCAGGCTTTGGGGGTATATAGACCCATGTTGAACACATTTAAGTGAACAATGGGTCAGTGATGTAAATTTAACATGGAAATATACAGACGTGTATAGGAAGGGAGATTTCCTGTGTAGTGCGCATTGGGGTTTTTCAGGGGGCAAAACACACAAAGTTGTAAAGGTGCACAGGCAGAGGAGCTGCCCCCCTTTCAGTCCTATGCATGGTTTATTATACCGTGAAGGAGTCCATTAATGTTGTGTTGAATGACCATCATTAACTTGTATCAACGCCTTTTACAAAGTTGCATTGTAGTGGGTCAGCCTGTGCCACATCTTGGCTAATACAGTGGGTGATTTCTCCTTTATTAGTTGCTAGGCAACCAAGTCTGAATACCAAAAGTGAAAAGAAACACTTGGGTCTTCAGCAGAGTCCTCAATGGTGATAGAAATGAACAATGATTCGGGGACAACATAATGCCACGGACTGACTTTTCATCAGCAATTATCTCCTTCATCTGATGACCAGCTGCAAAGGCCTCTCTCTGTTTCATAGTTTTAGAGAAAACAGAGACAGTGAGGCCCAGCCAGGCCACCATGGGGTTAAACCCATTTCTCCATGAATAATTACATTTGTATGCAAAAACGGTTAGTGGTGCATTTCTACAGGCAAAAAAGGAAGAAAAAATACAACAAAAACAACATTTCTCCAGCATAATGGCTGAGCCACACAGCCGGCCCCCCTTCCCCCAATGGGAGATGTTGGTGGCGGTGATGGCTCTCCGATTTATTTGACCGGGAACACAAAGCGTCCCCGAAGGGCAAATCGCAGCCCATGGAAGGGGAGCAGGTGGACGGCACCGAATTTATGAGCTCAGACGAGGCCTGCTACTCATTTCATACGTTAGCCATCTAGGATTTCAGCAGGTGATTTTCATCCAGAGCATTTTGCTTGTCTAGGAGTACATGGTACGTTCCATTCTACGTACGAGCGGTCCGGGGAGTGAGCTGGCCACAGTCCAGATGGATCCCTGACCTGAGCTGTCCTAACGCACTGAGCTCTTTCTCTGGATTGTCCAAGCTGTCCTCAACATTCACCACAGCTCCACAGACCAACTCAGGCTACAGTCCAGCAGGTGCAAATTCCTGCTCCAGCAGTGCAGTGAAGCACTTAAATTAACTTCACTGCTCTTTTTTATCTCATGCTGGACAGAACTAGAAAACGTGTGCAGCCCAGAGGTGCCCCTTTAGTCATCTATAGTGCTTATTAATATTGGAATAAAAGATTTGAAGAAGACCAATTTCTGAGCTGCCTCTTTGTGCATGAAATGTGTTACTGTCAAGCTCCTGTCAAAGCTGGGGGGCAAAGTTTCTTCTCCATGTAGTTCAGAGTGGAGTTGCAGTGCTGGTCAAAGCCCATATGAAGCCCTGGGCACTGTCTCCCCTTCTCAGGAAACTTTACTACTGCCCCCCCCCCCCCACCAGGAAACTTACTGCCAGCCTGGCTTACCCACCCAGAAGATGGTGCCCTAGTTGGCTGCCTCTGTCAACTGATGGGTTGACCAGCACCGCAGGGGGTGATGAGTACCAGTCCTCACAGAAGCATGTTTAGATGCTAGCTAAGGTAATAAATGATGAGATCCTCTGGATGCTGCTCTTCCTGGCCCTACTCCTCTCCTAAGGTCCCCCCCGCCCCCTACAAACACACAGAATCTCCAGTCATCATTCCCCTTTTCGCTCACATTCCTCCAAAAGACTAAACAGATATTCATCATGGGGATGAAACAGACTAAGGGAACGTCTAAAATGGCCCTTATTCTGCTCTCCCTGCTTCACTACCCAAAATAAGAAAGTCCACCCTAATTTTAATTAACCGGCACCGTGGGGTGTAACACTGTGCGCTTGTTAAGCCCAACCTCCAATTCCAGAGTGGAAGATACAATGTCTGTGAGCTAGCTACCTGTATAGCACCTCCTTTATTTGAGAAGAACACCGAACAGCCATATTGCTAAACTTATTTTAGCTTAGGACTCTTTTGCTGCAGTTTGGTGATCAAGACTAATTGTTGCAAGCCTCTCTCCTTTAAATGTTTCCTATAAGTTATCTCACAGTTTTTTTAAAATCCCACTGTTGAATATGTCTATTGACAGTTATAATAATATCCATGCTTTCAGCTGGTCTCCTGGCCTGCATGAGTCCTCCTGAAGGGCCATTAAGTTGGGTACTTCAACTGCGCTGCATTTGTAAATGATCTACCTGTATAGTGAGTCTAATTGTGAGCTGTGTTAACCACACCAGATGTGGTTGCCAAGAAACAGAATGATGTAACAATGATGATGTAATTCGACGTTTCCTCATCCCCATTCATTTACCTCGATTATGACATTCCATTAAATATATGCTGAAGTCATACTTATTGATACTTTAGGCAATGAGCATGTTGCAGGGATTATATGAAAATGGTACGGTTTTATTTCTGAATCAGGTTTTTCCAGTGTGACAGGATCAGACAATACATAAAACAAAAGATTACAGCACAAAAAGTCATAAATATATAAATATAAACAATGTGCTGTATACATGTCACGTCCTGCCCGTTATGTCCGCCTGACCTTCTGTCTCCAACCTCATGTGATCTTGATCAGCCACGCCTGATGTTTGTTGCCCCTCATTAGTCTTTGCATATAAGTCCCTGTTTGTCTCGTCGTCCCCAGTCTGGTCATTAACGTCACTTCTCCTGCAGCTTGTGCCCTTCCCATTGCTAGTTTTCCTGTTTCGACCCCTCAAGGTCTTGTCGGTTTCCCTGCTCCTGTCATGTTTTGGTTCAATAAAGCCGCTTTAGTTTTCCTTACTCCTGCCCTCGAGTCCTTCGTTTGTCTCCTGCTGTTCAGTCGGTGCCCGCCTCATCTCCTGTTGTCCCCTTGGTGGCCTCCTTGCAGCTTCCTGGCTCCCCACCAGTGATTTGCTCATTCCCTGCAGGTTGCTGCCAGTCTGGTGCCCAACTCCCTGGTCACTGCTCCTCTGGCAGCCGACTCCCCGGTTGCTGCCAGGCCAGAACCCGGCTCCCCGGAAGGTGCCCCGCTGGAGTATTTAGAGTTGGACCCTCCGGTTTTTGCCCTAAGTGCTGCTCTGTGGCCCCCTGCCTCAGCCTGAAGTCTGCGCTGACCTGGTCCTAAGTCCCGGTGCATTCAGGGGTGTCAGCAGGGGCCCCAAAGAGGAGCTGGCTGGGTCTGCATCTCGGAGACGGGGGCACACTATTTGGGCCTTCCAGACATTACTACTGCTGCGACCTGGAGAGGAACTGCTACTCCTGTTCCTGTTCTGTGGTCTGCTCAGCACCGTCCTGTTCCAGGTCTGTGGTTCCCTTGGTGCCCTCCTGCTCCTATTCTGTGGTTCCCTCAGTGCCCTCTTGCTCCTGTTCTGTGGTTCCCTCTGTGCCTTCCTGCTCCTGTTCTGTGGTTCCCTCGGTGCCCTCCTGATCCTGTTCTGTGGTTCCCTCGGTGCCCTCCTGTTCCAGTTCTGTGGTAACCAAGTGATAACACAAAAATCGTGTTTTATATGTTATCATTTCATTAAATTACACAATACAATACATTTTATTCCAATATAAGGTAATGTATATGTATTTAACTTGTGTCACAAATGCTCAGAAGACTTATTTGCCCTAGGCATTACTAACTTTTCTCTAAATATCTCTAAGTACATAGCATTGATCTCTTCCATGACCTTGGCGACTAATTAACCTGGAGCGAGAGGCTTTCTGTAATAACATTAAATTAGCTGGTGCTGCCTCACCTGTCTCTCACTCTATCGTATCCAGATTTTCTCCTGATGATATGAGCGGGCAACAGTAAACATCGTTCCACATGGTATTGTTTCGGTCTGAAAATCAGTGTCTTGTGAGAATTAGCGCTGGCTGAGTTTTGCTCGCCAATTATTTACTGATTGCTGTTTCGCTCCAGTGTGGTAGCCAGTGCCTACTGGCTGCTTGTGGCCCTAGACATAGATGATAGTGAGACTTGGATGGGAAAATGGAAACTGTTTTTTTTTATGTTTTTTTGAGGTGTCACTCTGCTTCTCACTCTGCCCTGACATAGAGGACAATACCTCTGCACATTGGAATGCTCCACCCTCTAGATGAGGGACAGAGGTGTACATCTCTTGATTGCATCAGCGTTTCCGCCCTTATGTGTTGTTTTCCTCAAATCTTGATCCCGTCGTTGCACAGTTGTGTCTCACTGTGATGGTGATGACATTCCATCACAGAGCCCGAAATCAACAACTAGGCCCAGCCTGAGGCTATGTTACCAATTATCTTTTCTGAAATCACAAATCGTTCAGGCTCAATGGCCATTTCCAGCTGAACATATGGGGCTGAATAATCTCTCTGTTTGCAATATAGATCTTACTATTTCAGGCAGAAAAAGTGACGACTAAAGTCCTGACTTCCATTGGCTATTTTCTGTCCTCAGGGAGTCTGTTTGGTATTTATGCATTTTGAGGAGGAAATATTACTAGTGTTACTTTGATTTGTGGAGGACAATCCATCCATCCATCCATTTACTTCCGCTTATCCAAGGTCGGGTCGCGGGGGCAGCAGTCTCAGCAGGGAAACCCAGACTTCCCTCTCCCCGGCCACTTCCTCCAGCTCCTCTGGGGGAATCCCGAGGCGTTCCCAGGCCAGCCGAGAGACATAGTCCCTCCAGCGTGTCCTGGGTCTTCCCCGGGGCCTCCTCCCAGTGGGACATGCCCGGAACACCTCACCAGGGAGGCGTCCAGGAGGCATCCTAAGCAGATGCCCGAGCCACTTCATCTGGCTCCTCTCAATGCGGAGGAGCAGCGGCTCTACTCTGAGTCTCTCCCGAATGACCGAGCTCCTCACCCTATCTCTAAAGGAGAGCCCAGCCACCCTGCGGAGAAAACTCATTTCGGCCACTTGCACTCGTGATCTCGTTCTTTCGGTCACTACCCACAGCTCGTGACCATAGGTGAGGGTAGGAACGTAGATCGACTGGTAAATCGAGAGCTTTGCCTTTTGGCTCAGCTCCTTCTTCACCATGACAGACCGTTGCAGAGCCCGCATCACTGCTGACGCCGCACCGATCCGCCTGTCGATCTCCCGCTCCATCCTTCCCTCACTCGTGAACAAGACCCCGAGATACTTAAACTCCTCCACTTGGGGAAGGACCTCCTCCCCAACCTGGAGAGAGCACTCCACCCTTTTCCAGCTGAGGACCATGGTCTCGGATTTGGAGGTGTTGATTTTCATTCCAGCCGCTTCACAATCGGCTGCGAACTGTTCCAGTGAGAGCCGAAGGTCATGGTCTGATGAGGCCAACAGAACCACATCATCTGCAAAAAGCAGAGACCTAATCCTGAGGTCACCAAACCGGACACCCTCAATGCCCTGGCTGCACCTAGAAATTCTGTCCATAAAGGTTATGAACAGAATCGGTGATAAAGGGCAGCCCTGGCGGAGTCCAACGCTCACAGGGAACGAGTCCGACTTACTGCCGGCAATGTGGACCAATGACACCGGTTGTACAGGGACCGAATAGCCCTTATAAGGCAGTCCAGCACCCCGTACTCCCGGAGCACTCCCCACAGGACTCCCCGAGGGACGAGGTCGAATGCCTTCTCCAAGTCCACAAAGCACATGTAGACTGGTTGGGCAAACTCCCACGCACCCTCCAGGACCCTGCCGAGAGTATAGAGCTGGTTCACTGTTCCACGGCCAGGGCGAAAACCACACTACTCCTCCTGAATCCGAGGTTGGACTATCCGACGGACCCTCCTCTCCAGCACCCCCGAATAGACCTTACCAGGGAGGCTGAGGAGTGTGATCCCCCTATAGTTGGAACACACCCTCCGGTCTCCCTTCTTGAAGATGGGGACCACCACCCCGGTCTGCCAATCCAGAGGCACCGCCCCCGATGTCCACACAATGCCGCAGATGCGTGTCAACCAAGACAGCCCCGCAACATCCAGAGCCTTGAGGAACTCTGGGCGGATCTCATCCACCCCCGGGGCCCGGCCACCGAGGAGGTTTTTAACCACCTCAGCAACCTCTGCCCCAGAGATAGGTGAGTCCACCCCCAATTCCCCAGACTCTGCTTCCTCATTGGAAGGCGTGTCGGTGGGATTGAGGAGGTCTTCGAAGTATTCCTTCCACTGACCCACAACGTCCCGAGCTGAGGTCAGCAGCGCACCATCCCCACCATAAACCGTGTTGATGCTGCACCGCTTTCCCGCCCTGAGATGCCGGATGGTGGACCAGAATCTCCTCAAAGTCGTCCGGAAGTCATTCTCCATGGCCTCGCCAAACTCCTCCCATACCCGAGTTTTTGCCTCAGCGACCGCCGAAGCTGCGTTCCGCTTGGCCTGCCGGTACTCATCAGCTGCTTCCGGAGTCCCACAGGCCAAAAAGACCTGATAGGACTCCTTCTTCAGCTTGATGGCATCCCTCACCACCGGTGTCCACCAGCGGGTTCGGGGATTGCCGCCGCGACAAGTCCCGACGACCTTATGGCCACAGCTCCGGTCAGCCAGCTCCACAATGGAGGCGCGGAACATGGTCCATTCAGACTCAATGTCCCCCGCCTCCCCCGGGACATGGGCGAAGTTCTGCCGGAGGTAGGATTTGAAACTCCTCCTGACAGGGGATTCCGCCAGACGTTCCCAACAGACCCTCACTATACGCTTGGGCCTGCCAGGCCTGGCCGGCTTCCTCCCCCACCAGCGGAGCCAACCCACCACCAGGTAGTGATCAGTTGACAGCTCCGCCCCTCTCTTCACCCGAGTGTCCAAGACATGCGGCCACAAGTCCGATGACACGACTACAAAGTCGATCATTGAACTGCGGCCTAGGGTGTCCTGGTGCCAAGTGCACATATGAACACCCTTATGTCTGAACATGGTGTTCATTATGGACAATCTGTGACGAGCACAGAAGTCCAACAACAGAACACCACTCGGGTTCAGATCGGGGGGGCCGTTCCTCCAGGTCTCACTGTCATTGCCCACGTGAGCATTGAAGTCCCCCAGCAGAACAAGAGAGTCTCCAGGGGGACACCCCTTCCACCCCTCTCCAACACCCCTTCCAAGGACTCCAAAAAGGGTGGGTATTCTGAACTGCCGTTTGGCGCATAAGCGCAAACAACAGTCAGGACCCATCCCCCCACCCGAAGGCGAAGGGAGGCTACCCTCTCATCCACTGCGGTAAACCCCAACGTACAGGCACCCAGTCAGGGGGCGGTAAGTATGCCCACCCCAGCTCAGCGCCTCTCCCCGTGAGCAACTCCAGAGTGGAAGAGGGTCCAACCCCCTTCGAGGAGACTGGTTCCAGAGCCCAAGCCATGCGTCGAGGCGAGCCTTACTATATCTAGTCGGAACCTCACAGCCTCGCGCACCAGCTCAGGCTCCTTCCCCACCAGAGAGGTGACATTCCATGTCCCTAGAGCTAGCTTCTGCAGCCGAGGATCGGACCGCCAAGGTTCCTGCCTTCGGCCACTGCCCAACTCACACTGCACCCGACCCCTATAGCCCCTCCTACAGGTGGTGAGCCCATTGGAGGGGGGACCCAGGCCCCATGGGTGTAGGCCTGGCCACCAGGCGCTCGCCATCGAGCCCCACCCCCAGGCCTGGCTCCAGGGGGGGGCCCCGGTGACCCACGTCCGGGCAAGGGAAATCGTGGATCAATGTTTATACTCATCATTAGGGGTCTTGTGAGCCGCACTTCGTCTGGTTCCTCACCCAGGGCCTGTTTGCCTTGGGTGACCCTACCAGGGGCTTAAAGCCCCAGGCAACTTAGCTCCTGGGATCATTGGAACACGCAAACCTCTCCACCACGATAAGGTGTCGGCTCCAGGAGAGGTGTGGAGGACAAATTAGTGTCAAATAGTTTGACACTTGACCCCTAACCTCTGCCCTGTATACCTTGTCTCTTGCATGCATCTCTGGGTATTGCATTGGTAGGTTGTTTTCTTAGCCTGTAGTTTGGTTCTGTACCTGTAGTTGTGTTAGTGCACACCTCTGGCTCAGCACACCACGATGCTCTGCCTGTGATCGGAAGGTCATCGGTTCAAATTACAGTGTTGGCACTGTGGTTTCACCATTGGGCCCTTGTGCGAAGCCCTTAACCCCCAGTTGCTCCATGAATTGTCTGGCCCTGCCTTCTCAATTGTACATCGATTTGGATAAAGCATTTCCGAAGTAAATGTAATGTATTAAAACATCTGAATCTCTAATCAGTGCATGTTATTACAGCTGTGTTTTAAAAATATCTTTGTTAGATTATGTGTACCTGTAAATTGCGCATTTAAGATAACTTGAACCTATAATTAAGTAATTAAGCAAGTAGGGTTGCTGCTTCACACTGATTGTGTCAGTATCTGTGTAGATCTGGGGAGGGGCGGCTTTATTTTTTGAACCAGTCAGGAAATTGAAGACTGGAGGCCTTTTGGACCCTGACGATACTTCTGCACCCACAGGCCACGCCCCCGACTTCTTGCCGAACCCATGGTCTACAGATAGGGGTCGCTCCCAGTCGTCACCGAGGTCACATGCTAACTGGCCACACCCACATGACACATTTCAGATAATCTATCACCATGAGGTGTGTGTGTGTGCAGGTGCACTCATGGGCATTTCTTTGTGTTTCCCTCAGAGACCTCTGGCTCATAGTGCAGGTTCTTGTATAAGGACTCCTCTGTATGTGGTTACAAGGAAGAAGAGTGTGGTTTGAGCGCTCATGTGATCGTTAGATACATCCATCAGTGGCTTAGCCAGCAGTGGCCAAATAGATTTCATGCGCTTTTTCGTGCATATATTAGTCATCTTTACCTTTTTCAGCCATACGTGAAGTCACTTAAATAACTGGAATGCTACAGTGTTCAGTAAATTTCATGGGGTGCCGCATTTTAGCTGGAAACAAATCATAGAAAAGACACTCAATTAAGGATGTAGGAGTGAGTTTGATAATTGGGAGACATAATAATAAAAATTTAAAGGTCTATTTATTGGGGCGGGGGGGCACATCCTACGCATCCTACCAACGTTTCGCTGACCTTTGTGCCTCTTTTGATAGGTCCACGTATTATTTTCTGGCTTCTAGCTGATGAAAGAACAAGACTTTATGCCTTATGATTAAGATTGAAAAAGTACATATACATATATTATTTGCCCAGCTTGACAAAAAACTGGCCCTCTCAGCCTAACCCTCTTTCCCATGGGGCTCATTTGCTCTGGTTTGCAGACTGTTAATCCTGCAGGCACTGCTTAAGGGGGGGGGGGGTTCAGCTCTAAACAGCCTTCAGTTACAAAGGAGTTGAAGCTGATGTGGAAACAGCTTCTGGGATCCTGCCTTGCTCTACGCTGTCAAACATCTATAAAGATCTCCATGAAGCTCGGAAACTTTTGATTGATGGCTCGTACATCAACCAGCTAATGAATCAACAATTTGGGAGGGGTCCTGTGAGTAATCCCACCCTCGCTCAAGTGTTCAGCTCACAGAAAACTGAGCACTTGAGGTCAGCGGGTTGTTTATGGCTGAACTATCCACTGTTCTGACAGTCACTGGGTCTTCCACATCCCTAGGGGGCACCAGAGAAGTTCATGTACCTGATTTAGCTCTTCACGGAGAGGGGATTCAGTACTGGCCAGCCCTTTCTCAGTAAGAGGGTGAGCTTCCTGTGTTAACAGCCTGTTTTATAACCACAACACAATGACTGAACCTTCTGTATCACACTGTATAGCTGTTCTCTCCGCCCTCTATATCAGATTTCTCTATTCGTCTCATTCTGTGTTTTAACCCAGACCCGAGGGAACAGGACCCCTTTATGTGTTGTGCTGAGGGAGGCCGTCTTTGCGTGCGCCTATGTTTTGTGTGTGTGTGGTCAGATTTGTATGCAAGCCGTGGTACTGGCTACAAGAGCTCTATGGGTCGTCTGCTCACCTGCCTGCAGCTGCGCATTCTGGGTCAGGGTCAGGACGGGTTAGGAGGAGGGTCACAGTTAGCAGAGCGAGGGGCTTTTCTCCACCTGTCAGGGGCTAGGTGCACCCCCCCCCCACCCACTTCCGATCCCCAAAAACACTCCAGTTAGGGCCCCACACTTCTCTTCCGGGGAGCCTTTTTCATGGCTTTGCACAGACACACACACACACACACACACATGCCTGGTACATTTCCACATAACTAATATTTGTGCCAATTATGTGCTTCTTGGTTCTCCTGCATCGTACTGATATCACGTTTATCCAGGCCAGTTGTTAGTCTGACAGGTTCGATGTCCAGTCAGAATTTGTGGTATGGAAGCTAATTCTGGGCTAAGGTGCACATTTTTTCTATCCATGGTCCATGTTTAGCAATTTTTCCTCATCCTATGTTTTTATGTGTCAGATGTTATATTTCATTCTATTCCACATTCATTTTCACATGATATTATTATTTATGAGAGCAAATGAAGTCAGACCTATGATTTGTTTGATCTGCTGAGGAATCACTATGAATAACTATCCTATCAAGCCCAGAGGAGGTGTGAACGCATTACTTCCTAAGCAGTGACAGGCGACAAGCAGGAAGAAGCTCTGTCTTAAAACACTCATTTCGTACTTTTCTTCTTCACTGAATACTGCTTAGTGCTCCAATATGTGTATATTGATATTGATAGTAAGTACACCGATTTTATTTTAATGGTTCGTAGGAGTCTATATTTGTAACGATGACCTGGAGGAAGAGGATGGTTTATCTTAAATGTGGTAATGAACATCTCATCCCACGCGGGAAAGGAAGCAGAGGTAAATTTGGATACCACGTTGATGTCACAAATGCATGTGGGGAAGGTGAACTGGGTGGCAGGGGTGGCTGTGCGGTGTTGGGGTGGGTGGCTGCAGATGCTGGATAGTGGTTATGAGAAAGGCTGCCCCATTGACAGAAGCTCCTTTCAGAGTCAATGAGCTGGGCTGCCGCTCGCAGAGGCCGGTCTGGGGGTCAGGCCTTTTCAGGAGCACCGTCATGCTAATGAAGCTCCGATGCTTCAACAACCACTGGAATTTTTATGTCCACTCCCTGTCCCCTTTTTCCCCTTTTTTGCGAGCCCCCCCCCCCAGAAAAAAAAAACAAAGTCATTGATGAGACATTCAGGGCTTTTTAAACAGGCGAGTTACATTGTGTTAAAAAAAGAAAAGGCACAGGAGGAGGAAAGGACTCAGATTAACGCGCCGATGGAAGCTGTTAGATCATGTTCTTTTCATGGTCCGATTACAATCCAATCGATGGCCGCCCCCCCCATCCCCCAGATTTTTTCAGGCATAATAAAGAGTTTTTGGCCAAGATGAAGGGTGAAGGGATGAACTTGAATGTTTCTTATAGCATCACTTTGACGGCCTCTTTGATCACGCCCCAGGCGACAAAGATGGGCGTTTCATGGAGAAACGAATGTGTGTGTGTGTCATGCATATATTACATTGTGGGGACCAAATGTCCCCACAATTTGGTCCCCAAAATGTGATAAAAATTTTGAAAATTTTTTTGAAACTGAATATTTAGAAAAAATCTGTGACTGCAATCAAAAAACTAAAGATATCAGAAGTCTTGTATTTTGTTTGGTAACTTACGGTAGGGTTGGGGTTAAGGGTGTCATTATTGAGATTAAGGTTCTTCCCATAGAAATGAATGGACGTTCCACACAAAGATATGAATACAAACAAGTGTGTATACGTGTGTTCGTGTGTGTGTTTGAGTTAAATGATGTGCTACCAAGAAATGTTTTTATAAGCATGAGTGAGTGAGTTTGACATTCGCGGTGTTTATTCTGTTATGGAAAATTTTTGTGTGTGATTTAAAAAAAAAAAGTCCCATCTGTTTAATATCATTTGTATATATGACTTTATTTATTTATGGAATGGGTGTGGTCCCATTGCAGGTAGGTAGGCAGACGCTCACCACCCCTACGCTACTACGATGGACTGGTCTCCCATCACAGGAGATCCCTGCCCCATACCTTGTGCTTCCTGGGATAAGATCCAAGCTCACTGTCACCCTGTACTGGATACGCAGTAGTGAAGATGGATGGATCTATTAATGGGAAATATATGAAATGGATACGTATTAAGGGGGTAGTTGGGAGCAGGAGGCGATGGATGCGTTGGAGAACGGCAGTGGGTGTTGTGGTGGTGGGTGGATATCTAGCCCTGTGTGTGTGTGTGTCTGCGTGAGTGTGTGTCTGCGTGTGTGTCTGTGTGTGTGTGTCTGTGTGTGTCTGCGTGTGTGTGTGTGTGTCTGCGTGTGTGTGCCTGTGTGTGTCTGCGTGTGTGTGTGTGTGTGTGTCTGCGTGTGTGTGTCTGTGTGTGTCTGCGTGTGTGTGCCTGTGTATGTCCCATCCTTGGGGCAGCTGCTCTTGGCTGGCTGGTCTGTGGGGGAGGCAGGCCGAATGCAGCTGAAGCCTGTTTTATAACCCTGCAGCTGCTGGGGGGGCTGTTGTCCAGCACCTGGCTTCTCCTCCATCTTCATCCTACCTACACGACTCATCCATTCCCTGCTCTGTCCTTCACTGATTACTCCCTGTTTTATTTCTTAATTTGCCTGTTTCTCTTCTTTCTGTGTCTCTGCCATTCTCCTGCACTGCCCTTCTCAATGCTCTCAAGCCATTCACACCACAGAACAAATGTTTCTTTTTTTTTAAATAATTTTGTACTATTTTCTGTGATTGGTGTGAATTTTGTATGTGCCACAGCCCTGTAATTCATGGGCCAGCTTGGGCAAGCACCCTAGGAGATAACCTTAGACAAATCAATTTCAGAGTGGCAGATGAGGGACAACTATATTACAATAATACTGTATACTGCATTATTTTCATGTGAAAAAAGTCACCTCATCCCCCATTCAGCAAATTTCACTGAGAAATGCCAGATTTGCATTGCTATTTAAAATACTGTCAAAATACCATATACTGTGTCAACTAATGGGTTGACCGGCACTGACCCCAGGGAGAAGTTAGCAGCAGCTTAGCAAAGCAGGCCAGCATTTCCCACTCAGGGTCTTAGTATTAGCATCTACTTAGCACTGGAGGTCCATATCTCATGTTCATGACTGTAGCATTAGCATCTGTTCTGCTCAAGATCCAGTATGCCATGCACATAGTGTTAGCATTAACATTTACTCTCCCATGTTTATAGGGTGCTAGCGTTAGCATCTGCTCTGCACAAGAGACCATGTGTGTAGCATGAGCATTAGCCCCTGTGTAACCCTGGCCAGTATCCCATGGTCACAGTATGTTAGCATTAGCGTCTGCTCTGCTCAAGAGGCCAGCATGCCATATACATAGCATTAGCATTAGCCCCAATGCAACATTGGCCATTATCTCATGCTCATAAAGTGTTAGCATTAGCAACTGTGCAGGTCATACGGGTTGCGTGCTAAACCCGGACAAACTGCCGATTTTTGAAAAACCACCTGAACAGGGACCCAAAGAGAGGACGTGTCCGGGGAAACCCAGACATATGGTAACCCTAACCAATGAGAACAGCTCTCTTAATATGTTCAGTGGTTTTGATAACCAGCGATTCCTGCTCAGAAATAATCTGCATAAAGCAGGAATTTATTCCCTTATTTTGTAAAGTGTGACCTCCAATGGATTCTTCTAGTAATACCATTAAGAGTATTACTGGAATAACAATAACTCTGAAAGACACAAAAATAAAAAAGAGACCCCACCTTCTCTAACTGCACATGCTCGCTTGATGACTTCTGTGTTTCATTCCAGTGTTTAGTCTGTATTTTTGCACAAATCAGGGTAATTCCTACTGTCTTATTAACCTTTTATCCAAAAAGGATGATCATTCTGGCAATGAAATATGCTAAATAAAATATCATTTACTTAATATAAATGAAAACAAGTCATGCTCATTTGCACAACTGCATACATATTTTTGATCTGTATTTTTGTTTGTATGTCATGTTTAAATTGTCAGGTTGTTAGTGTTTAAAATGTCATAATTGAATTCTAATTGCAACAGTTTTTTTTCCTCTGTGTCCAATGAGATCGTAAAACCATCTCAGCATATGACCCATGGATCAATAATAGTAACAATAACAACAAAGAAACTTTGACTTTGACTTGACTAAATGAATACGTGGCATAAATGTGTTTAGTGCCAAGCTCTGTAGGAAACGGTTCAAGCATTTAAAATATTCTAGAAAAGCCTCTTGTTCATTACTGCCGTGTCTCTCTCTCTCTCTGTCTAAAGCAAGTGAGGTAAGATGGAGGGGGGGGGTCAATCCGTGCCCCCAGGGAGCCTTGAGCCGGAGTCCCCGCGGTCTGTTTGTGCTCTGGTTACTGTTTAACGCCGTGGGGGGAGCGAGGGTATTTCGGGGACCACCGTGCAGCCGGCTGACTTGCCCCCCCCCCCCAGCTCTGGGCCCTGCAGCTCATCAGACGCTCTCGTTTGTCTTCCAGACACGAAGATCGATCGGGAATTCTGAGGGGGGGGGGACAATGGGCCGTACCGCAAGGTGAGAGCCGTGGGGGGGGTGGGGGCCGCAGGGGCCCTGAATGGCGCAGTATGGAAACAGATGCTTTTGTTGGGCTGAAAGGTTGCACTGTGGCAGGCGTGCGGGGTGGGGGGGGGGGTTCTCCACATCGGGATCCAGTTCCTTGTGAGTGGACGTAAACAGAACTCATATTAACCCCCCCGACGGCGTGATGGAGTACGCGAGCCTGCAGCGCACCCCGTCCCCGCCCGCCGCTTCCCGAACGGGCCGCTCCTCGCCCGCGAGAGCCCCTTTGTGCCGCGCGGCCATTTATCAGCACTGTGTCAGCGGCTGTAATTGGCAGACTGGGCCGCATTTGCCACGGCGCCCGCAGATGTGCGGCTGATTTATAGAGTTATGAATGGGCTGGATCGCGGGGCCCTAGATCGCGGGAGGGGGGCCCCGCAGAGAGGCGCATAAACGCTCCGAGCGGCTGAGCTGGGGGCCCTTTTTGTGGTCTATTGGGGGGGGGGGGGGTGAAATCGAAGCATCTCGAAAATGTGCTTCAGCTGTGGGTGGAATCCTGGGATTGGCTCAGCCATCATACCTTTCAGAGGTGTTTTAGCCTAAACCTGCTCTGGGGGGGGTCGTTAAGTATAGAAGCCTGGGTGTGAGATCACGCTTGACGGGTGTCGCGAGGCTGAGTAATGGACCTGGTGTCTGCTCATACATAAACGGCCTTCCTGGAGTATTCTTGTATGAAGAGGTTAGTAAACCAAGCAGGTCTTTACGTTCATCCCCCATGCAGAGTCATGGCTTCTCAACTTTCACAAATGTTTGTGTTCCAGTGTTTGAAATTTGTGGGCCGGGGTGGGGGGGCGGGAGTTGGGGCGAGGTGAGGGGAGTGAGGGGGAGGAGGATTACGGGCAATGGTTTGCGGACCGCTCGTTTAAACGTTGTTTACAGGGATCCCGCACGTGCGGTTCCCATAAACGGCTTTAATCAGTCGGGGTCGGGGCTGCCGAGGGTGCGGGGGGGACTTGGCTTGGAGCGTGGATGAGAACATCTCCTTTCTGGTCCATTCAGGGGCTTTCAAGTAATTATTGATGAAAGTCTGTTTTCAAGTGCGAAACATGAAAGGGCCCTGGAAGCAGCTTTTTGTGTGTGCGGAGGGGCCATTGATGGGCCAGGCCGGGGCGGCCCACGCATTGAGCCTGCTGATTTATGAGAGCGACGCGTGAGGAGATTCCGGATGAGAGCCGAGGGCCAGGCCCACTGCGTAAGAGCTCAACAGGCAGCCAGGAAGTCCTTGCACAAGGCCCTCCGTGTTTCCTGTCGCCCCACCTCACCTGGGCTGAGCGTGCCTAGGCAAGCGAGGTCACACCTGTACTCCTGCGGTTGCGATATCTGTGGATGAAGGATGACGGTTCGCATTGGAGGGGACGATCATAGACCTGTATCTCAATGGCCATGCACATGGAGAGCATTTACCTGGAGAGCGCACAACTGTTGGTTGCATACCTGGAAGTCACGCAGGGGCACTAGCCACAACTGAAAGCTGATTGGCCCCTGGAGTACCCCCTCCTCTGTCAGTCAGTGATTCAAAACATATTATTGGTTAATAATAAAGTCGCCCCCCGGTATGAATTATATGACCCCTCCTATGCCCCCGCATCTTAAAAAATTGTAGAAACACCCCTGAAACCATATTTTTGTGGATGGCCACGAGCAGTTCTAGTGGAACTCCTTATCTTATGCACCAACATCGTAATCCACATATTACTGCACACACTGTAGTTGTTTGTATTTCGCCATTATAGCATTGTGGCATCCAGAATGTGGATCTGCCATAAGAAGTAGCCCCCCCAGTGTCACGGTCAGCACCTGTCCGACGCTGCCTTTCACGTTTCCTCCCCGTTTGGCCAGCAGGTGTCTTCCTCCATGTCACTTGCCCTTCAGTCCCAGTTCCCCGACCTGCTGCATAGCCCAGTGGACTGAGTGTGTGGCTCTGGTTGTGAATCTGTGCGATGTGGGTTCAAAGTTGGCTAGGAACAACCTGCATTTTTGTTTGGTTTTCCCTGTTATTGATTATCAGTGCTTTCCAGTTTGTGGTGTTTTTTTGTATTTCAGTTGGTTCCTTGTCTTTTGTTCCTTGTACCATTTATTCAGTTTTCCTTGCTTTAGTTAACCCTTATTGTTTATTAATTTTCCCTAGTCTCCAGTGCTGTTTAATTGTAATATGCCACAACAGGTGTCTTGTTTGTCCTGAGTTCTTGTGATTGGTTAATTGGTTATAATTCTCAATCGTTTGCATTGTGTCTTGTTCTGGTCGGTTTCTTTGATGGTTCATTGTACTTTTGTTTTGTGTCATGCTGCTGTATTGGATGTTCTGTCCCCTAGCCTGGTCTCAGTCTTTTTGGTTTTCTGGTTAGTGTGATTCTGTTTTGTTTAATAAACCCCTTTGTCTTAGAGCCTTAAGTGGACTGCCACCTTTCCCCCCACTTGTGCCCCACCATAACACCCCAGGAGGATAGACTGTGTTATCTCTTCTTAGGTGACAAATCAAATAAAGATATTGAATGTTCAAAAATATTGATGTGAGAGTTTAATTGTGTTAAGCTTCAGTTAGTTGCATCTCAAACATACATCCCAACTGATATTTCTTCGCTCCACGGCGACACCTACTGGCAGCTGGGCACCTGCAGGGGTATAGCTGGGATCTCCTGATTGCTCTAACGGGACAGTGCTGCGTGCTTGTTAGCATCAAAGGAAGGCTTACCGAACTGGAAACTAGCATTGCTCAACTTCATGCTGTCTCTTGTGCTTAGCACCTATTTTGGTCCTAGGGGCAATCATAGATTCTGTGATTCCCTGCTAAATATGCAGAATTCCATCCCAGTTGAAAGTTCAATGTTGTGCATGTGGTTGTCTCACGCTACTAGTAAAGTTATACGTCAGTAAAGCCTGACGGTATTTGAGTTATGAAAACCATTTGTTAATCAATGAAAGCAAATGAGTCTCATTGTTGAGCTGCGCTGACTCACTGTCTCTGTTATGCTGTGGCACTGGGGTTTTAACTATGACTGATGTATTTTTCTTAAATTTACAGGGGGTTTCAGATCCGCTAAACTAATCTTGATGCATCCCATTCTTTGCTTATGGGGGATTACTTGGCCCTTAGGGGGGTTAATGTAGCCATGAGCATGTGAAAATGTAATTGTCCATTTTGTAGGTTTTCCTATGGCAGTTTTTGCCTCCCAACCCCCCCGTCCTCAACACACACACACACACACCCACACACACGCACAACCTCTTTCTTTAACCACCACATCACGTTGCTACGGAGATCTCTCCCTCTCACTCATTTGCGTCGATTGCCCGTTAATGCGCTGCGATTGCCTCTCAACTCGCTCTCCAGAGCGGAGGAATTTCCATCACAAACAGCCGGCCGTGTGCTTGGTGCTGGAGGGGCGCATGAGGGCCAGCTGAAGGAGCCCGAAAAGGTGCACTCAAGTGAGACACCAAGCACGGTGTCTCTCTCTACCTCCCGCTCTCACTCTCTCTCTAACTCAAATTCAAATTCACACATTTATTCAAAAGAAAAATATCTCTGCCTTATATTGCTAGTGTAATAAATGCCCAAACTAACTAAGGATGTACATTAGATTAATAAACATTTAAGGAAAACAGACGTTGAAAAATTACAAAACCGCATCTTATTATCTGCAGTGCTGGGGAGTAGCTTGGTTGTAGTTAGGGACGCTACTAAAACGACTTTTCGTCAGTGGCACAGCTCATTTTAAAACGCTGTAACTTTTCCAGGAACCAACGGATTTTTTTTTTTTTTTACAAATGGCAATGTATCGTAGTTAACGCTACATCGTCAAAAAATACGACTTACGACCAATGCAACTTACGATTGATCGACTTTACGACCGTTCTGAGACCGCAAATATGTGGCCACGACTGCGCCGAGTCTGGCAGCGCGAGTGCTGCCCGCGTGAGTTTATATCAGTTTCCGTCCCAGCTGCTGGCAGCGCGAGCATCTCCGCGAGTGATCATTCTCGTTCTCTGGCTATAGTTCGCAGCGCTCACAGTACAGTATTCATTTGTATCCGTTAGTGTCTTACCAGCTTAAATGGTAATAAAAAGGGTATAACGATGCTGAACTAAGAAAATTGGTATTTAAAAAGGTTAAAAACCACGAAACAATATGACTTGAAGATGATATAATTTTATTATACAATATACTATACATATAATCATTTTTGCATATAATATTTATAATCTTGGACAGATGATCAAAATCTATCTTTTATTCTATTTTTTGTAAGCCATCTTATTTCCACACAGCACCTTTAGTGTCTAAGTACTCTTAGTTTACACCAAAGAAAGTTTTTTGAAACCTTTTTGTGATTTGACATTACATTGTTAAAAGAATAGATTTTCATATTACTTATAACATCATGTTTTACATTTTTAAAATTAATTTACTTTAAGAATATTCTACAGCATAAATATTAAATATTGCCAGGTGAAGTACCTTCACTACTTTTAATCATAAGTAGCTTGTAGCTTGAAAAGCCACAGTTTAAAAGTCGCTTCCCCAACACTAGTTATCTGCATGTACTTGAATTGTTATGTCTCCCCCTTTGTCAGAAAGGAACCTTCTTACCACCTACCTCCTCCCGTATCTCCCGTCTGTGCCTCCACTGGCACCTGCTCCTCCTCTTCCTCCCTGCACCTCCTCCTCCTTCTTGTCCCATTACTTTCATTAACCCCCACCCCTCCTCCCCATTTCCTTCCCATTCCCAGTTTGACAAGAACAGGGAGGGACCGTGGTGTTGCTATTCCCAGCAGGATCCGGTGGCTGTCAGTGATTTTTTTTGTCGCCGCTGGATGTGACAGAAAACCAGCCACCGCTAACCTTAGTCCTGCAGTCACTTTCACCGTTTTTAGCTCTTTTTGCTTGTAAAGAGTTTTATCCAGAACTTTCCAGTGTTTGGAATTCTTTTTTTGAGAGCTGATGCACAGAGCCTGTATTTAACAAACCCCAGCAGAGATTAAGCACTCATTATATTTAGTGTATCATCTCTATAACTCTGCTGCTGTCTGAAATTAGCCTGGGTCAGAGTCCCTGCAATAACATCATAACTGATGTTTTTATTGCGTGGCTAAATCAAGGATTGAATATATTTGAAATAACAAGAAACTTAAATACTTTTACTTACATAAAATCCTTACAGCTGGGAAACATGTGGAAATCTGTGCAGTTTAAAGGCTCTGAACACTTAATGATAAAATAAAGCTTTAGCGTAAATGCTAAATGGTAGAATCCATAATGTGAATCGGCGCTGTGTGACATTTCACAACAAAATGTCCTCATTCCCAGCATGCATAATAGTCACAGCTGCAGATATTGATATTTCTGAACTATTTGCAGAATCTGTGCAGCTTCTTAGTGGGGCAGTTCAGGAGTCAAGATTTTATTTTTTATATTGGTGCAACTTGCAATGGATTGAAAATCCGGCTCACCCCGTGACTGTGCAAAAAAAAGAGAAATGAAATAGATGAATGAAATGATTTAGTTAAAATGGGGGAATAGTAGGATAAAAACAAAGGATAAAGCAAAGATGTGTATGTAAATATATATATATATGTATGTGTGTGTGTGTGTGTGTGTGTGTGTGTGTGTGTGTGTGTGTAAAAATGAAAAATGCTATAAAATTGCAAAGATACTATATTATACAGTATCCATCCATTTTTATACACACTTAATGCATGGTAGTGGGGGTGCAGAGGCTATCCGGGAAGCTACAGGCACTAGGCAGGGAATAACCAGGGAGGGGGCACCAACCCATCGCAGTGCACACACTCCATTCTTAATTCACAGTTTTTGGACTGTGGAGTGGAAATTGAAGAGCTTGGACTCTTCAGATAAGATAAGATCAGATAAGATAAGATAAGATAAGATAAGATAAGATAGATCTTTATTGTCACTATTATAGAGTGATTATATATGAAAAACAGTTCAGCAGCTCTCTGTTTAGCAGCATAAGTTAAAGTAATAAATAAGAGGAATAAGAACATCACACAAAAAGAGACAGTCATCATATTACAGTGTGAGTGTCAGCCAACTCATCCTGTAATTAGTAATCTAATTAGGGATTTGCAGCGAAAACCCGCATACTCAGCGGCCCTTTCCGGAAAGATTGTCCTAGAGGAACATACAGTCTCCTCACCAGAGGTGGGTAGCTTAGATCCAGAGAGTAAAAGTCCAGACCAAAAATTTATATAGCACACTTTGTTTAGCTAATCAATATTTCATTTATTTTTTTTGAACTGATTGATTGATTGATTGATTGATTGATTGATTGATTGATTGATTGATTGATTGATTAAGCCGGTGGTGCATTTTATCCAATGCAGTAACTGTGGTGTCCCTCAGGAGAGGTTTGGGAACATGCTGTGTTCTTCTAACCATCCAGCAAACTTTTGGAGAACAGAAGAAATATTTGTTTATTTTGTATTGTGTTACTTTAAATTTGCATATATTCTAACGCTGACTTGTATTTTTTTTCCTGAGCAAATTCTGAACACTTACTACCCAGATAAATAAAAACTTTCTTTGACCTTTTCATCGTTCAGTATATAATACTAAGCAAAATCCTACACAATACAATAAAATACAAGTTAGGCAGAGTGTCAGCTAGGGCAGCGTGGAGGAGTTCACTCCGTGAGAGTAATTTGTGCCCTGATGAATATCGACTGACGTGGATCTGAAGCCTTATTTTCGTAATGAGGGCATGTTTAGTCTGGGAAGAAGAGTCTACTTCAGTATCTCCCCCATGCCGGATGCCCGTGTCTTTAATTAGGGGCAGGAAGGCTTTGTTTGTTTGCTTGCTTTTTTGTTGAGGATAACGACGCAGGCAGCTACACTGGATTAGATGGGTAATGTTCTCTGTGCTTGGCACAGCCACTTTCCCGCCCTGTCATCGGCGCTGAGTGTTTGGGGGCACGCGTGCGGAAATAGATTCCGGGGACAAAAGATTGCGGCTTTTCCGCCACCCCGTTCCCGTTTTGGCGGCTCCCGTGTGAACGGTAGGATGGCAGGACAATGGGTGTGTGCTAGAGGGAGTGACTAGTGTGATTGACACAAGACACGCCCCTTTGTAGTGTGCACATGGGGGATGATATACTAAGCTGCAGTAAGTTATCGAGGGCTGTTCTTCCATTGTGGGATCAAATCTAATTCAATGATAGCATGTGAACACTGGCGCCCTCTAAAGGAACCAGGAGGAACAATAATTAGGGAGCTCATCATGGTGTCATACCTTTGCCTCTGTGTGTGTCTGCTGACTGTAATGACATGCACACACGCCCTGACTCTCCCCCTCTTGCCCACACACATATACAGCCCTGTGAAATGGCGTAGAAGTAAGAGCTACCTTCAGATGTTCCATCTTCCTGCGATGCCTTTGATGGAGGATGAAAAAGCCCTGGCTGAGAGCTAATGTGGCTGATTGTGCGCGGCGCTCTGGGTCTGATGAGCCGGCCGCTTGCCCTCTGATGCTCTCTGCAGGATTCCTGAGCCAGTCTTTCAGAACCCACCGTTTAAATCACGTGCCAGTCCGTGAGCTTATCCTCCTCCGGGGTGACCCTGAAAAGTATGCCTAAAAACCTCCGCTTAAATGGATCAGGGTTCAGATGAAAGCTACTGGGCTGTCCCCTGCAGGCAGAAGAGATGGGGGCAGGGAGGCGTGGTCATGGACCCACACAGTGGAGTGGGTCAACTCACTGCAATAGTGACCCGTCCCTTTATCTCTGACCAAAACTGAGGGGAAGCCATCTTGACATGAATGCCATATGTTGGTGCAGTTTTAGGGTTTTTGGACTTAGGGTGCAGTCAGGGTGGGGCTTAAACATATGGGTGTGTGTTCTTGTGCTGCCATGAAGAGGGGATTTGAGTCTATTACAGAAAAACTGGCAAATTCCCAATGGCTTAGATTCTGGTGCACATTTCTACACTTTAGGGTCTCAACATAGATATGCTGATAGAGATTCAGAGAATAGAGTCTGGCTGTAAAAAAACTGGTATAAAAATGATGAAGACCAGCAGGGAGATACTATGATGGAGAGACCAGCAAGGAGAGAGCAGCTGGGAGATACTGGGATAGAGTGATCAGCAAGAGAAGAAACCAGCTGCGGGATACTAGGATAGAGTGATCAGCAAGGAGAAACCAGCAGGGAGATATTGGGATTGAGAGATCAGCAAGGAGTGACCAGCAAGGAGATACTGGGACAGAGTGACCAGAGGAGTGACCAGATGGGAGATACTGAGATAGGGTGATAAACACGGAGAGACTGTACAAGCTGTTCTTCTCAGGCTGCTGAGTAAGTGAAGATAAGTCTGATATTTATTTCCACTGAAAGAAATTAAAAAGTGGTTTTAAAAGCTGGCTCAGATTAGGTTGAGTCAGACAGTGTGCCGTGTGAATTGTTTGGTATGTGGCGATGTTGCCTCTTCTTCCTTGTGTTCATGTGGACAAATAGACAACTATTCCATGAAATGAGAAGCCTCGCAAAAACTTAAATGGAACTGGGAAAGAATAGCCAGTTTGGTTGCCTTGATCACTAGGGGGCGTGGCCATGTGAGGATGGCAGGCAGAAGGGCCGTCCAGGACGTGTTCCAGTTGGGAATCATCCCGGAGTGCCTTTCACACAGAGAATAGAAAACAGCCGTTTGTTGTGCTGGCAAAGGCCAGCCTGTAAACGCGACTGAAATACGGGAAGTCCTGCCAGCTGGGCAACAAACACGTGTTCAGGTTTTGGGCCGAAAGCAATTTATGGACTGGAAGAAAAAAAAAAAGGATGACAGCCACTTTCACCATCTCAGTTATCTGCTTCGGTCCCGACGCCCCAAAAAACAGATGAGCTCACATATACATGTAGTCAGGTAAATGAGGAATAGGTGACACTAATTGTCCCATTACTTAATTATCACTCTGACTGTCAAAGCAGTGGGGCAGCAATGACTCCCCCCCCACCCCACAGATAGGCCCAGCTGGGTTTTTACCAACAATGCATCGGTCAATCATTAGCCCACTTCCTCTTGCAGGTGTGCCAGTGCTTCCTAGCAGACACCATGGATGCAGGTTGGGTGTGTCGGGGAGGATGGGGGAGGGGATTGGGGGTGACGCCATGGGCTCAGGTTAACGCCATGAGACGCAAGCAGGATACTAGCGAGACTTTAGCTGTTGCATGTGAGCCCTGGGACTGCCCCCCCACCCCGTTGCTGACTGGCGGTCTCTCCAGTGTGTTTGTACACATACCTGCTTGGCTTCAGTATATCTGAGATACCATTTGTACTCCCCTGCTGGTAACCCCACAATGCTGACTGTATAAGACTGAGAATGGATATAAAATGGAAGGTAAAGACGCCTCTTTAGCTCTTATCCTAAGTCACTAAGCAAACATCTTCCCTCACTTCTCTTTCCTGCTGACTCGACTCCCTGCATCTCCCCAGGCTTCACCTTCACCAGAGAGCCATGTGACTCCAAGGCAAGGGATGAGAGGACAGCCCCCCCACCCCCACTCCCCCAACATCACGCTATCTCAGCCCATAGAACTTGTCATCCCCAGGTGTCCGACAACCAGCCCCCCCAGAAGAAACATCTGGTCTAACTAGCCTGAAAACATAGCAGCAGGGATTAGTGAGCGAAGGGGAGAGAGTGGCAGGATTTACCCATAATCCCTGAGAATGGCGCATAATATGGGCCTAACTGGGGGCAGTAGTGCTGCCTAAGGGACATCTCTCAGCTGCACTACAATTCTGTGTGTGTGTGGACTATGTTTATATCACATTATGGGGACCAAATGTCCCCCACAATGTAATAAAAACCTGTTATTTTGACATTATGGGGACCATTTTCAGGTCCTCACAAAGATATGTGAGTGCAGTCAAAAACCTAAGAATGCCAGAAGTCTCGTATTAAGTTTGGTTACTTATGGTTATGGTTAGGGCTGGGTAGGGCTTAAGGTTGCCATGTCAGGATTAGAGTTTTCCACATAGAAATGAATGGAGAGTCCCCACAAAGATGTAATTACAAACCTGTGTGTGTGTGCGCACGTGCGCATGTGTGTGTGTTTGTAACACAGCTGTACAGTATTCACTGTGTTTGATGCTGCTGTCTTTGGGCAAAAAATCTTTCTTTAGCTTAGCTTCTGGATTTGAACCTGGTGGTTCATAAATATGCAAACGAACAGGCTCAATACATCAAGGCCAAAAAGACAAGAATATGAACTATACTTTGACCAAAAAGCTGTGCTGCATCATATTCACCAGAGCAACCAGTGACGTCCAAGCCTGGACATTAAATGGAACTAGATGAGTCACATGCTAAATGAGTCACCCCCGTTTGGCGCTGTCATTTTCATACAGTTTGTGCCATTCTCAGCCTCCAATGTTGGTCTGAGGTTTTTTTCGCAGCTGTGTGGGTGGGTGAGGAGGTCACGCCCTCCTGCAGAGCTCTAAGTGGGTAACTGCCATCTTGGATGTAGAGGGGACAATATAGAGGGAGATTGCCATTGACCACAGAGAAGCTGCTTCCCAAGGACATTTTATGAAGGTGTGGCCCAGAGGTTTGTTGAATTTAGCTTTCCGCGTGGGAGAAACTGCATGTGATTCATTCCCTACAACCCAGTTTAGCTGTTCTTCTGAGGACCCTTGATTTTAGAAAGTAGAGCCCTAGAACCTCATAACCTGAGATCCATAAGACAACCTGAATTTAATCTAGAATGACTAAGTGAGTCGCAGAACTTCAGGAACCTTCATAAGCAATCTGTCAGCGTGGGGTTGAAGAACTGAACCTCATGAGAGAAGAACTGGGTTTAACAAAGCAAGTCTGAGGTCCATGAGAAGAAGTCAGCTGTGGAAGAAGGACTATGAATTATGAAAAAGACGTGACTACATCTTGCAGTGGGGTGGCCAAAGTTCCTCCATGGTGCAGCCACAGATGGGTCACAATCACAGGCATGACCTCATGTTCTGCTAATTCTGCAGCATATGGCTCACAGCTACCATCCCTTGCTGTAGTCAGAGTTGGCAACGTCCAGGCATGTGATGCACGGGGAGGTGGAAACGCTGCCAGGGAGAGAGTTGTTACAGCTACCGCCTTGTTGGCGTGTGGGGCCAAAGAGAATCACTAACAAGGCAGAAACTCGGTGATAACGGCCTGGTTGGAGGAGCCCAAAACTACTGAAAACATCTGCTATACACACAGGATGTCCTGCATGCACTCGTTCCAAAAAATGGCCAGGTCATGGACACACGCTGTCCCAGATGTGAGCAGGAACGACAGAGTTAAGAGCACATTTATGTTGAACCATGTTGAATTTAATGGCCGCAACAATATCCAGGTCAGATAGCAACTAATGGTATGGAAAAATAAATTGTACAAAATCCAGGGATATCCATTATGCAGGTGATTTGTACAACAATAATTCCTTGACTTTACAGGCAACATTTTCTGAATGTTTATGAGAACCTTATGGGTCTAAGCACATCTGGGAAGAGGTTCAGATGGCACCACTAACCAGGTAGGAATTGCTGCCCAGTAAGACCTCAGGCCAAAACAAAAGAAAATTATGCAAATCAATCCAAACGTAAAACGACTCAAAGTCACAGCTCATTCTCAATGCAGGGAGGCGCCCAGAAGGTACCTGGGAAAGCATTTGGAAACAGAGTGGAAGTGGAAGCTGTCTGGGAAGGAATGCCAATGATGAAAGTGCTAAAGTTGAAGTTAGGTTGCTATGGAGATACCCTGCCGATGGTGGCTTGATACTAGGAGGCCATCAGTACAGTTTATTTGCAGGGGGTATCCCAGGATAGGCTAAAAGCAAAGCGTGACTGGAAATAAAGGCTACTTTGAATGTCAAGGGAAGCAGTTTCTCTTGTGCTAACAACTTAAGTCTTATTTGATATTCTTTATGGTTAGGTCTAGGGTTAGGCTTGTTTTAAGGCTTAAAGTTAGGATTAGGGTTAAGATTGCTATTGGGGTTAGAGCCACGGTTAGGGGTGGGTTTGACTTAAGGGTTTGAGTCAGGGTTGGGCTTAGTGTTGACTTAACTATGGGACACAAGTATCTGTGTTCATGCTGTAGATGATTTATTTAGCTTTTAGTTGAAATGGCTTTATAGCAATTATTCTGCTCTTCTTTTGTGAATCACTGCTTAGTCACTGAAGACCTTAATGACTGCAAAACAGGCTGGACCAGATAGCATCCTGCCGTAGGACATAACATTTCCCGAGGCTTAAAAACAGGTGTGTGATGACTCTATGCCTTGTATATCCACAGGAAGTTGTTCTTTCAAACAGTCTTTTCACTATCTCTGAGGAAACTGGGTACATGAATGATGTACACCAAAGGGTCAAGCTGTGGTAAAACCAGCATAAAACTATAAAAATCACATGTACAATAAAATTTTTGGTAAATCAATTAGTATGGAATTACATAAAATGGTATTTGCTGTACACGTTACTATAATTTCAGCGAAAGTCATTCAGTTCCTCAAATGTGGCTTGAGTTTCTCTCAGTTTATTCGCCCTGTGAGCTGTCAGTTAACTTCTCTGCACCAATCAGCAATAAAAGAGGTCTTCCTTGTGCATGGATCAGCAAAATAACCGATTAAAATGTTTCATATATTTCTGTATATTTGAGACGGAAAGTATATCGTGTGCTGCTTTCCTCAAAGTTCAGGCCAAATTATATGTAAACAGGTGAAGTATAAATACTTAGGATTGAGAAAAATGCATGCACCGCGCTTTTTCACTTTGTCTGTCTGAAGAAACCGTCATTGGCTCCTATGAATTCGGCTGGGTTGGAAATACCCCGAAAAGCGACAGTCTTCTACGATTCTATTGGTGAAACTTTTTGTGATGTCCTTATCATATCTCCAAAGCTTCTCAAGAAGGTTTTTTTTATCTTCAAGGTCGAACGTAATTTATGATATTAAGGAACACTTTGTGTAATAATATTTATGTCCATTTATGGATAATATTTATTTTGAGCACTGTTTATGCTGTATTATTTATCTCCAGCGTTTCCAAACATTATGTATAACATTCCAGGACAAATTACCTGAAAAAATAAGAAATATAAACAACTGAAAATTATAAGTTAGGATGCAGGCCTCGTTTTGTTTGCTAAATAACATTCTGTTTTACAGATTATAAACTGTATTTACATGAGCGTAGAATGAATAGCTTCATGGATTAGTAAAACAGTCGTTCCTTATACGAAAAATGCATGAGAATTGCACGCTGCATGCAGATCCTGCTCGACAACGAGGCCAGAATTTAAATGGAAATACTGCCACCTATCGGTTCTTAAATGCAATATTTCAGCTCTGCATTGATATCTTCAGTTGCAGTTGTATTAAAGCACCAACGTTTAAAAAATAGTATACCGCCTTTATTACCAAGCTACAGCAGCGTATTGCTGCTACCATAACAAAAATTAAATACACCCAGTTTCGAGAACACTTGTTTCCTTGTAAAGAGATCATTTTCATTCTTTAACGAGAAAGTATAATCTTAAAATATCAAAAGATCTTGCTATAACGAGAAACTGGACATTTTTTAGGTCATGGTGGCTGCCATATAAATCTGATTACAGTGGCTTATGTATGTTTTTCCTGCTGGAGCAGGAAACAAATCACAGCATAAAAAAATAAAATTGATTCCGTTCCACGTCAGAAGGAGGCAATCAAGAAGCAGTGATGGAAAATAGTGCTTATGAAAACACAGTTTCACAAAGGAATATGTAAACAGTGTATAAAGATGGCTTGATCATGGGTGACAGCAGCTGGAATTAATCATAGGCTGGTCTTTGGAGGCAGGGCAGTGAGAGTGGGCCAGTGCAAGACCGTATCAGCACACTGCAACATCCCAACACGTGGCTCGGTTACCTATGCTCAGTTTAATTTTACAGAGCACCCTACAGAAACACAGCTGCCCCAGACAACTTAACATATACATATATGAAAATATACAGCACACTGTGCAAGCAGAAAGAGCGAGAAGACAGCGATGGAGAGGAACAAAGCTTTCTTAGGCCGAAAGAATAGGGGGAAAAAAGCTCTCAGGGTCCACCTGACCATACAAATTCAGCTAGAAGTCTGAATGTTGGTAGATTAGTTTTATTTAGCAGATGCATTTACCCAAAGCAATGCACAAAGAACCCCGAGCAAGCAGGGTCGGCAGGCCCTGGAGCAAGTGCAGCTTAAGGGTCTCACTCCAGAGCCCTGTGGTGACATCACTCTGCCAACCTCAGGACTCAAGCTGATGACCTTCAGATCACAGGTATGATTTCTTAACCCACTGAACCATAAGAGAATGGGTCCTTTACTGGTCTGGTGTGTCGGGCCCCAGTTTGTGGTTACAAAAGAATGCTGACACTAAAAAACACAAAAAAATTATGCACGTACACAATCAGTTAATTGTGATTCACTTTAGCTTAACCGTAATGCAGACTGAGCCCTCGTGAACGTAACCAATGAAATGGCCAGAGGCAGAGGTCATACTCAACCGTGATGGAGAAATTAGACAGTCAACACTAAAACATGGCAATATACAGCTAAGAGGGCTCATCACTAGCAGGGTTAGTTCAGAATCACAGACTGTTTAGCTCAGAAACAACTCTGTGGTGAGGATCCATGGACAGCTTTAAAAGAGATTAATACGAAGGATTATACTGGACTTAAACACAAAGAGTGTGTCAGAATCCCAGACAGCAGTAGGTTGATTACTACATAAAACAGGAGCCCTACTCTCCCATTTCAGCCATTAGTGTTGTTTTATGCACAAAGTAATCAGGGGAAAAGTGTATATGAGAATTCGATCTGCGGTATACAGTGGTGGGAGTCTGTTCACGACTTTAAATGAGAGAAGTGGTGTTTTTATTTGCAGACATTCAGTCTAGGAGGCGAGTATAGGGCTAAGATGGCTGTGCTTTTCAGTTTTTATAGTAGTCTGGAGAAAGTTGAAGATACTTTAGGGAAACGTGCCGCAGACACTGGAAAATTAGACCAATCTTATCGTGAGATGATGGATGCATGGAGGCAGCTTCTGTATTTTTCATAGGCAGCCCCTAGTTTCATGTCATAGATAAACTACTTTGGATATGTTTGTAACTTCACCAAAATGGTGGTACATTTACAATGTTTAAACCTCTCCAGATGTACTGGGGCACCAACGTAGATTTGTCAGTTGTAACAAAAGCATTGATACAGAGCCATGCTTCATTCAACATAAAGGCCGAGAATGTAATTCTGAGTAACTTAAGGTCTCCTGGTGTGATTTCTGTCATACTGGGGTTCAGTGGGGGTGTTCTGTGTCATCCAGCTAATGTCCAGCTAACCTAATGTGTCACGTATAGAATCCAGGCTTCATATATAACCAGAGAGAGATGTGCCATTAGTAACAGCCAACAAATCATCCATCAATCGAGACCATAAAGCTTAGACTGGCCAGGAGATTGTGGTCACCTGTGGTCTTAAAAGGGGCACTTTAGCCCCAAAGAAGAGAGCAGGGAGTAGAGAAGTACAGCATTAACTTCTGTGATATGAGCCATTTCAGTTCTGTGGTGTTGTGTGAACCCAGATTAAAATATACTGAAGACATTTCTAGATTGAAAGAAAATAGGCAGCTGCTAGGCAACCAGAAAGGGCTCGGAATGGATACACAGCTAAGCCAATCATTCAGTATATTTGTCTTCTTAAATAGCCTTATTATGTTTCACATATAAATGCACAGGCCTATTTAAATAGTTTTTCGGTGAAATGATATGCATTTAATATTTATGGTATATTCATGATTACTGTATGTGCACGTGTGTAGGTATATACTTCGTTAATAATATAAAACAATTCAAACAGGAAATACAGACGCAATACAGAAAGTTAATGTAACCATGGATCCGACACTGAGCTGTACATGACTTAATTACTTCATAAAATCAACATTTAGGCGGAATTACTTTATGCATACAATTACACAGTATAAATGTAATTTTGCTCTGATTTTAGGTCATGTGCCTTTGGATACAAGCATCGTGTGTGTGTGCTGTTGCCTTCTATGTGCAGTTTTGCAGAGATGCAGAAAGAGCTGACGGAGAAAGCCGGCAGCCCTGCTCCTCGGGGTGCCTGCGGCTGTGAAGTTGCTCTGAGCGTAATACCGCTATCTCCCATTTGCAGGAGAGGATGGCGTTGCCGAAACACGCTCTCGTGGAAATATCTGAATAGCGCGTCTTTATTGAACTGTGAAACTTTATAAAATAGGGGAGAAACATGACATCGGTAAATGCGTGTGCCGTCCCGATAAAAGATGTTCTTTGTGGGCTCTGTCCAGGTCTCAGCGATCATGTCATGGACGCCGTCGACAGCATAATCTTTTGATGCTTTCTCTGTTCTCGAAAGGCTCGGCTTTCGTCCTTCCAGTTTCTTTCGCGAATTATTTCACGCTGCGTGAACCCTTGGCATTGACGCTGTTACACACAGTCACCATCCTTTTTCATAACTACTCCAAGGCACTTCATATAGCACTTAACTGCAAAGCTGGCTTTCCCACCGAGAGACTGTGCATTTTAACTTGGTATGTACAATAATAGTTGCTGAGAAACATTTCGTTAATAGTTACAGTCTCACGGAACGCCATATGCTTTATTTTAATGCACGTGAATGTACTACCTGGCATATTTTGCGAATGTGTACCGTGGTACAATGGAGTGACTCAGAGGTGATGCATCGTAAACCGGGCATCAGGGGTCTTCTGAAGGCAGACGTCCCTGCAGTGATGATCTTTGAGTGTCTCTGCCCTGGAATGCCACAAGTCCTTTTCAGCGATAAGAAACCCTACATCCCCACCCCCAAACTCTCCTTTGATTTCTGCCTGTCTCAGTCCCTGGGCTGGAAAGTGCAGGGCACGCGAATGCGGCGTCGGTGGTGTGTGTGGGTGTGATTATGGGTCCGAGTCGGTCACGGTTTTCTTTCTGTGCCGATGGGGAGTTCGTCCACTGCGGGAAGTGAAAATTGCAGCATTTTAAAATGTCTTGGACTTACAGCCTCTTTCTATGGCGAGCTATTCTGACGACGCCGGATTTCTCCCAGTCCACGGCCTTGCGGTTTCTCAGGCTCGTAATCAGGTCTGATGTGTGTAATCACGAAGAGCCAATCACGGTCGTCCATCATTAACGGCTCAGAACCAGAGGCTTGAATCAGCCTCTCGGGCGAGAGGTTTCCTTTCCGAAGCACGGTTGGGTCTTTGGACCTTTACAGGAATTCTGGGTTCGGTCTTTGAAGTCTGCCTGGCCTGATAATCTCCACAGATACCTTTGGAATGTGGCCAGCATTGCAGTCTGAAAGTGATTCTGACTATAGGAACTGTGTATTCGGCATTCAGATACGAGGCTGGATTGCCTACTCCACATGTCCCTGTACTGAGGAAACCAGTACACTGATGGCCGTGTGACACCCCAGTATTACACACACACACACACACACACACTTTATCATGGATACACAAACAGCCACAGACTTTACTCTGCCATAGTCCTATTTCAACCATTACTTTCCTTTTTATTTATTTCACCTACTGTATGTGTAACTTATTTCGCCATATCTTAGGTTTAGCCATTTCTCCCGTCTATTTTGTATTTATTTTATAAATTTGGACCTCTACATCACCTGGTCCTATTACTGCTTTGATGTTTTGCGAGTGCCTTTGTCTCATTTTATGCTGCTTAATCCTGTTGGATGCTTTATGTCGCCGACTGGAGAGATAAATACAAATTCCCCTGTACTGACATACAAAACTGGAATAAAGAATCTTGACAGACTTCCATACCTATCCATACATATCTAGGATGTAGCCTCTAGCTGGGCAGTATGGTCTAGGCCAGTGGTGTCCAACCCTTCTCCTGGAGATCCACCGCCCTGCAGCGCTTAGATACAGCTCTAATTTAACACACCTGATACAGATAATCAGCCCCTTCACTAGCATTTCAGTATCAGAGCTAGCTTAGCATCAACATAGCTGGCTCCAATATTTATCTGTAGGAGCAGGGTTGGTGACCAGTGGTCTAGGGGGTCCAGAAGATGTGGCCAGTATTCTGCAAGGGAGCTTAGTCGGATGTGGCCGTCACCGCAGTCTTACCACCTCGTTGATAACTAGGATATGCAAAAGTCACCGATGCAGCCCTCAGACCGAGCAGCCCTTACACTGCCATGAATATTCGGCTGCTAGAGGTGGGGGCAGGTTCTGGGCTCCTGTGGATCCTATCAACGTTGTGTGGGGGGGTGATGATGCTTGAGGGCAAACAACGGTTAGCGCTGACCTGACGTGTCGCCGGATCCAAAAGCTTCTGTCCCCCGAGTGAACCGTGACAGCAGGTATTGTAGGAGGGTGACGTCTGGGATCAGGAGCTGGGGGAAGTCACAGGGCACTGAAAAAAACGAGGCTGAAACAACGATCCACAGACCACTGATCACGGTCTGCAGATCACAGGCCACATTCCACATAGAGCATAAGTCACGGACAGTAGTGATCAGGCTACAGTTTACAAGCTGTAATCCACAGAGCCCAGGTCACTGCCCACTGACCACAGGTTGTAGTCAGGTCTGGATAGTGTTTCACAAAGCGGAGTTGGCCCATGAGCATACTAACTGCTGTAAAGTAAACGACCAGTTTACTGGTATATCATGTTACGTGCTTCCCCCTCTCTCTGTCTGTCTATCTGTCTCTCTCTCCTCCATTGCTCTCTTTTTCTGGTCCATCAGTCCTTCACCACCCTGTTACTCTCCCTCCCTCTCTTTCTCCTCAGCGATAGCTCATCAGTCCCTCATCCCTTCGTTCATCTCTCTCTTTCTCTTTGTAGCTTATCAGTCTTTCTTCCCTGTTACTCTCCTCTTTTCAGTATAGCCTATGACATCCTTCATCACTCTGTTACTCTCCCTCTTTCCATTTCTGATTCTCATCCATCTCCCTCCTCCCAAAGACACAAGGCAGGCCTTGTGAATCATCAATAATAGGCAGTAAAGTTGTTGTTAAAGCTCCCCAGCGCTAATCGTCACCTATCGACAGACCCATATATTATCCAGGGGTCAGAGGTCATGGCAGCATGAGTGCACATCATGAACTGTTTGGGTGATGCGGGGGCTGGATCTCCTGGGTAAACATGCAGAGTCTTCTCAATGGGGTGGGGCAATGCTAGAAATGTGAAAGAAATGTGTCTTCAAACCCTGGTACAAAGAGAGTCATGTATACACACACAGTTACGTTTGGCTCGGTCCAGATCTGATGGCGAGCCCTGGGTTCTTCACACTTAACTAGCAGCAATGGTCTGGTCCAGTTCTGCTGAGTAATAGATCACCATCTGTATCGTGAAGTTTCATATTCATTCGAGAATGAAGAGAGTTCATTGCCATATGCACAGTAAACAGACGGTTAGACTATGCTGTGAAAATCTTACTCTGCATGTCCTTCTGATTAGCTGTAAGTGCAAATTAAGCACAAATACACAGTATGACAATAAATACAAATACCAAAACAATATGCATCCAGCACCTCTGATGAACGGACCCCTAACTATGAATAAAGACGTAAAAAGTGCAATGTAAGCACGTATAGTGCTCCTGCTCACTTTGCACCGAGTTTGGTTGTTCTGTCAATCCCCCCCCCACACAGAGAGCACCCCGGCATGTGACCCCTGTAGGGCACGAACCCCATCCATATTCCTGACACCAGATGGCCCATTGCAGCCCCCGTGTCCCAAGTCTCATCACATTCAGTCTCTTCCGTCACCAGAGGAATCCCGTTTTGCATTCACATTTTGGGACTGACATTTACATTTCGATTTACATTGACATTCACATTTTGGAAACGTAACAATCGGCATCCCGGCGGAGCAGATCTGTCAGATCGAGACCCCAGCAGTCAACATGAAAAAGGCTGAATGATGCAGCCCCCAAGACAGCGGCATATTTATAACAAATGTGGGTGGATATCATTCAGCCCATGTTCAGCTTTTATTAGAATTTTTTTTTTAAATTGCCTTAATCCATCTTCCAATACTTCTTGTCCTGGTACAGGGTCATGGTGAGCCTGGAGAGAGTGCCAGCCACTCTTAGAAACGCCAACAACACAGCAGGGGAAGATGTGAACAAACTTGGGAAGAGCATGTAACTTCCAAACACACAGAGCCAGGGATCAAGCCCACATCCGTAAGGATTTGAGTCGTCTTGCCTAAATCTACAAGTTACGTCCTTCTCTTCAGTAGGTCCAGACTGGGATTCAAACCCATGATGTTAGGGGCTAAGGGGTTTATCCAGCCATATCACTCAAGTTACATCACCGCCTGTTTTGTATTGGTTGCGTCTGGGTTCTCCCCTTGCTGGACTCCTGCTGCTGCCCCTCTCCTCTTGGATTGGCTGACAGTGTTGGTGTTGTGCATTTCCATTGGAGGATCTCCCCGCACCCCGCCCATTTAAGCAGGATCCTAGACAGCATCAGGGGCTCCTGCCCATTTTGCATCAAGTTCAGTTGTTCTTCCCTGCTTCTGTGTTTGCTTGTTGATGTCTGATCTGATTGTCTTTACCACCTTTTCAGTGCAGGCTGTAATGGATTAGTTGTCAATCTGTCACCTCCTGGTCACAAGCTCGGTTCCTGAACTGATTTTTCCCTTGGACTCTTCACAGCAGTCTGCAATTATTAGTCAAGACAAATCAAGTGCACTTTATTGTCATAAATTGATATAGAGGTATACAGTAGCATGAAGTAACATTTCCCCAGGATCACAGTGTGACATACAGACAGCCAGTGGGAAGGGGAGGATTTTCGCAATACTTATAGTGCAAAACGGGGTCCATAAGAGTTTGTGTGCACAGTGCACCATGTAGGTAAACAATAGGTAATACAGTCTCATAAAGGGCTGGAATACATATAGTGCATTGAATAAACAGATAAATAATAATGATAAGTTAAAATTGTTTATTAACAATGATTTGAAGTAAATTAATTAATCAATCAATCAATTAATTAATTCATCTTCTGCATAGCTTGTTTTACGTTTCTTACAAATCACGGTCACCCGAAGGTCTGTGATCAGCCCTTGGGTCAGACGGTGGAACAGCAAAACTGCAGTGAGTGCTGCCAGGCAGCGGAGCTTTGCTGATTGGACTAGCGGGTGCAGCACCGCGGCCACTGCAAGACACTAATCAGTTTTCCAGAGGTCCCTGGCAAGTCCACCCATCCCCCCCGACCAATCAGGATGGCCCGGTCAGCACTGACAGCAATGTAAACACCAATGACACATTGCATCAACAGGAGGACCATGGGGAATCCCCCAACAACTGATAAACATGTCACCAGACCCATGCCACACCTGATATCCGCTCCCTCAAGACATTCTGAACAGTCCGTCATATTGGGCCCAGTCATGTGACTTTCCCAGTGCTGCCCAATCCGTGCTTGTGATGCTACTGAGCCACAAAAATGACAGGATGTGCAAACAAGAGCAAAGTCTACCTCAAGCAATTAGCATTTAAAGTCTGTTAATTAATGTGTGCTAACTGGATTTAATCTTTAAACTTTAGTTTCTATCACTTGAAAGTTTGCTTTTCTGTATGGGTGAATGGTAAAATTTACATTTATAGTAACTGGGATCATCCAGCTGGCACTTTTAACTTTTAATGTTAGCTGCCTAGTGGTCTGGCTGGCTTTTGTACCTTGTAATCGTATGCATTTTCGGTGTAGACCTCCCACAGACTCTTATCGCAATCATTTGCATTTACATTGCAGTCGTCTGGCTCACACTCTTAACACATTGGGGAGAACACAGTATCACATACATACACACGAACGCTAAACTGGGACACGGATGCGCTCACGCACACGCTGACGGAACAGGATGAATCACCGCCCCCGGTAGCAGGCGTCACGAGCTCTTTAATTTTGCCAATCGCGTTCCACTCGGTTACTAACCCCGAGGCCACATCATTCGCGACCCCTGTCTGCCGCTAGTGATTGGACCTCAAGCGGGGGGTCACATTACAGGGCCAGCAAATTGCCAGCAAATTGCTTCGGCTCTGTGTCCGGCAGCGGAGCTCTGCTGTCTTATTCTGGAAATAATGTGAAATATGGCTCATAGAGTTGCTCTGTCTAGTAGCACAATAACCTGCAGATTTAGCTTCACCAAATTCAGCCCCAAGTTAGCTGGCACGGGTGAGGGCAACTGGTCACGGAGCCAGACAAGCATTGTCTGGGTCTAAGCACTCCAAATTACAGACATTTATAAGCGAAGCTAAGTTCTCAGGCCTTTTGTGCAGGACACACTATCCTTCTAACCCTATTTTAACGTCCTCTCCCTCTCTCCGCGGTAGCTCTCATGTTTTATGTTTCTAACATCCATCGATCTGATTTATTTAACTGATTATCCAATTACAGTCTTGGCAATCCAAAGCCCCCACAGAGGAGGATTACGGAAGCAGAAATTGGCCCGGAATTGAAGCTCCAGAATTGAATCAGCCTCGTCTAGGACAAACTGAACCCAGCTGAGCTGTTTAAAACTCGAGCTGTTGGATCTTACGTGACGACGCGTGAAAAATGTACAGCACGGTGCAGGCAGGTATGCTAATGCACGATCTGCTCTCCGAGCGACCTCTCCACAGGCAGGGCAGAGGAAGAATGGCAGGGTGTAGGCGGTGAGGAGGTGCACCTTCAGCCTCCTGAAGGAGACGCTTAAAATAGAGCCGCACATCACACCTGCAAGCTGACAGCCTGCTCCAGTGCAGTACAGTTTGCATTCACCGCTCCTCCCTGCATGCACTGCAGGTGCCACATTATGAATTTAGACTTTTTGTGTCTATTTATATTGTTTTTTTCTTATTAAGCTATAAATATCTCAGTCACAAGGTCAACCAATCAAACCTCACCAGCACCGCGTGATCATGTGATCAGTTCCATGACGTTTTAGGTGGGAGGAGCAGCTACAGCCTCGTTTCCATGTGAGGCTCCTGGTGGTGGTGGTGGGGGGGGGGAGGTTAGTGTCACATGACCTCTCCCAAGGTGGGGAGAGAGTCAGCTGCTGAAATATGAATTATGGGAGATAATCAAGTGGGCTGTTGGCATAGCTGCTAGTTGAAGTGTCACAGCCACCTTTTTAGGGACATCATAGTCGCCATACCCCAAGGTCACATTTCAGCAGAATGTCCATCCATGACCCTACTCTACAAGTGCAATTCTATCAGCTCCATCCATGATCTCACTCTGCAAGTCTGATCCTATCAGCTCCATCCATGATCTCACTCTGCAAGTCTGATCCTATCAGCTCCATCCATGATCTCACTCTGCAAGTCTGATCCTATCAGCTCCATCCATGATCTCACTCTGCAAGTCTGATCCTATCAGCTCCATCCATGACCTTGCTCTGCATGTCTGACCCTATCAGCTCCATCCATGACCTAATTCTAAGTCTGATCCTATCAGCTCCATTCATGAATTTGTTCTGCATGTCTGATCTAATCAGCTCCATCCATGACTTTAGTCTGCAGGTCTGATCCAATCAGCTCCATCCACAACGTTACTCTGCAAGTCTTTGATGACTTTACATGTCTGATCCAATCAGCTCCATCCACGACGTTACTCTGCAAGTGTTTGATGACTTTACATGTCTGATCCAGTCAGCTCCATCCATGACTTTATGTTTGATCTAATCAGTTCCATTAGGATTTACATGTCTGATTCAATCAGCTTCATGCGTGACTTTAAGCCACTTGTCTGATCCTATCAGCTCCATCCATGACCTTATTCTGTATGTCTGATCCAATCAGCTCCATCCATGACCTTACTCTGCAAGTCTGATCCTATCAGCTCCATCCATGACCTTGCTCTGTATGTCTGATCATATCAGCTCCATCCATGACCTTACTCTGCAAATCTGATCATATCAGCTCCATCCATGACCTTACTCTGCAAATCTGATCATATCAGCTCCATCCATGACCTTAGTCTGCAGGTCTGATCCAATCAGCTCCATCCACGACGTTACTCTGCAAGTGTTTGATGACTTTACATGTCTGATCCAGTCAGCTCCATCCATGACTTTATGTTTGATCTAATCAGTTCCATTATGATTTACATGTCTGATTCAATCAGCTTCATCCGTGACTTTAAGCCACTTGTCTGATCCTATCAGCTCCATCCATGACCTTATTCTGTATGTCTGATCCAATCAGCTCCATCCATGACCTTACTCTGCAAGTCTGATCCTATCAGCTCCATCCATGACCTTGCTCTGTATGTCTGATCATATCAGCTCCATCCATGACCTTACTCTGCAAATCTGATCATATCAGCTCCATCCATGACCTTACTCTGCAAATCTGATCATATCAGCTCCATCCATGACCTTACTCTGCAAATCTGATCATATCAGCTCCATCCATGACCTTAGTCTGCAGGTCTGATCCAATCAGCTCCATCCACGACGTTACTCTGCAAGTGTTTGATGACTTTACATGTCTGATCCAGTCAGCTCCATCCACGACTTTATGTTTGATGTAATCAGTTCCATTATGATTTACATGTCTGATTCAATCAGGTTCATCCGTGACTTTAAGCCACTTGTCTGATCCTATCAGCTCCATCCATGACCTTATTCTGCATGTCTGATTCAATTAGCTCCATCCGTGACTTTACTCTGCATGTCTCATCCAATCAATTCCATCCATGACTTTAAGGCACTTGTCTGATCCTATCAGCTTCACCCATCTCCCTCTGAGTTTTATTGAGTAAACAGCAGTTGGTGTGTGGGACTGAAAGGTGCACAATGGGGTTAATGGAACCCATCTCCCTTTTGGCATGAACCAACCCAAATTGGACTTGTTCTGACATCTCCAGTAAGAGTGCCTAAATATTATGGCTTTGTCTGATGTATCTTGTAAAAGTGTTTATAATGAAGCCCTAATGTTTTCACTGGGAGGAAGGAGGTTAGTCATTCCACACAAAAAAAAGGAAAGGAAAAGGACATCAGTAAGCACCTTGTGTAAATGTTTGTGACGTCTGTAATCCAGAATGACCTTACCTACCCTGGCTGCAGACCCCATCTTCCTGCCTTAACTCTCCACTCTGTCTTGCTGCTACATGCTATAGAACATTATATCAGCACAATCCCATTGTAATCCAAAGTACTGTACATCCATACAGAGTCCAAGAAATTTGATTTAACATGAAGTATAAGTGTAGAAGGTTCTAGAAGGTGTCATGGCTTCTTTCAACCCAGGGAACGTCGAGGAGCGCAATGGAACATTACTGAACGGGGTGTGGCGTGACCCACAAGCTTACAGTTGGTTAACATGCTGGTCAGTGAGGCAGAGCAGCAGAGAGCAGCCTCCCTAACGACGTACAGGTTAATTAAAGGCTGAGATAAAATACCCTCAGAGCTGAAATGCAGCAGGAACGCCGGGACGGCATTAGCCAGAAAAAGACACCCCTGACAGATAAGAAACGACCGCAGCAGAATTTAAACCAGTAAAATATGTTTATGAACAGCTGTGATAAATTATTGATCGATCTTGATGCCCTATAATGAATAATGCATTATGCGACCATTCAGAGTTTTAATTAAAGTAACGATCGCCGAACACACATTCAGGGACCAAGTAGGATGTCTTCAACCCTCAGGCAGGAAACATTGGTTTGCTTAGGCTGAAGAGTTATAGGCTCTTTTTATTATTCTTAATGTCAATGTTGTTATTGTGTAGTTTTTCATATTTGATATACAACCTTCTTATTGTATTTTTATGTGTTAAAGTTGGCAATTCCATTTGTTCCAATGCTGGGAAAAAAACTGAAATTGAAAGTTGAAGATGTCAGAGCCCAATGAGGAGTGTGTTTACCTATGGTGGGTTTGGTTTTCTTTAGCCCTAGCTTAAGATTTTTTAGATGGGGCATATGAGGGGTGATAATTCATAGCGAGGGGACCAACCCTATCATTGGCCCATGATACATTTTGAATCGGTTAGTGACAGGTGAGGCGGCCAATCAGCTTCCAGTCGGGGTCAGTGCTCCTCTGGCCCTGACCCTGTACACGCCCCTGTTCTGGGCGTCCCTCGCCTATCATTTATGAGTCCCCATGAAGCTGGACGGGCACGTGCCCATGCCGCATGAGCATCAGGCTCAGGTCTCAGTCACGCTCCCGCCCCGGAGCGTCACGCGCTTGGCTGGGACTGACATGCCTGTCTGTGTTATTTATTAATGCCACCTAAAGGTCAGCAGCTGCAGCTCCTTGGTCGCCTTCCTCAGGCCGGCCGCGTCCCTAAGCCCGCGGGGTGGGGGGGCAGGGAAGCCCCCAGGGCACTGGGAGTGGCCAACGCTGCACTAAAGCTGTCCTTTCACTGACGTTTGTGAAGTTACGGCCGCCCGGAGAGGAAGAGGAGCGTCAGGATGGAGGCCCTGGGGTGCGAGGGATATTAGTTTTAGTTATTAAATTTACGAGCTCTCATATAGCACACACAGAGGAGCCAGAACGGGGGGTTATGCTTGTGCGTGGGTGTGTGTGAGTCACCTGTCTTTGAAGACGCTGGAAGCTGGCATGGTGGGCGTTTGAGGGTGTGAGTGGACGTGCGTGTCTCTGTCAGTGTGTTTATGAGCAACTGTGCGTGTGGGCACAGACCTCTCAGCATCAACCCCCCCTCTCCCCACCCCCAGCTCCCCCCCCCTCCACATGCAGGCACACGCACTCGGGGGGCAATGGGAGGGGGCATGTATTATTGAGCAGCCAGGCTTTTAGGCACAGCAGGAGTGGTCTCTGCCTCGCTGCTCGGCCAGTCTGCTCTGGACAAGGCTCAGCATCCCTGTGGAGAAGCCCTCACAGCTGGGGACCTAATGCTGAAAAGGGTCCCGGCCCCAGCAGGCAGGCCCAGGAGGTACCAGTAAAATCACTGTTTTCCTGGAGGTCTAAAAAGCCAGACCTACGGCTCCAAAGCAGACCCTTTTATCACATGTTCTTCATGGCCAAAAATCCTGGTCCACAGTCTCTCGTTGAAAAGCAAATTTTTCTGTCCTGTATGCCAATACAAAGGAGTTTTCCAGGATGCAGAGCTGTCAGACATTTTCAGCTGAAGTCAAAGCATGTCAAAACTAGATGTGCCGTCTTAAAATAGCTCCTGTTTCGCATGCGGATAAACTATAGGCCAGGAAAACGGACGCTTTAACCTTTGTGCATTTGGCTATCCAGTGTTGCTTAAAATACAGCCTGTCGAGTAGCCAAAGTCTTCTGGGTACCAGTCAAAGGTGTTGTAACAAGCAATTTAACCTCATTACCCTTAGTGCTTCATACTCTACTGGTGCAGTCAGACAGACAAGGACATGTACTAGTCTCTGGGCTCCGGATCTCTAGTTTCTCTGGGTCTCTAGTTTCTGGGTCTTGCTGAGCTCTGAATCTTCAGGTTCTGGGTCTGTAGGCTTTGAGTCTTTTGGGTCTGAGTTGGTAGGTTCCTAGGGTTTAGGACCTTGTGCTCTGGATGGTCGAGCTTTGGGCTGATGGGATCTAGGTCTTTAGAGCCAAGGCCTTTCATCTCAGGATCTTTAAACTTTGGGTGTCTAGGTCAGTGTTTCCCACCCTCGTCCTTAGGGACCCCCAGATGGTCCACGTTCTCCTGCCAGGGAGGGAGCAAAAATGTGGACTGTCTATGGACCCCCAAAGACCGGGCTGGGAAACACTGGTCCAGGCTCCTGATTGTGAAGATACTGATTCTCTGAACTCCAGACTGATGGGATCAGAGTCTCTGGAGAAAGCTCCTGGTCGATTACATGCTGCACTGAACTGCACAAGCAGTGTGAAACACCGATCCATACACCAGAGAAGATAAAATGAAATAATCTGCCACACATCATTCTATTTTAGTACCATTTAGACAGCTAAATGCCAAATCATAAAAAATAATTCTGAGACTTCTGGTACTTGATTATTGTCTTTGTACAAAACAGAGAGAACTTCTACAGTTTTACTCAGCCATCAGACTGCTGAATTCTGAGTCAGAAAGCATTTGGCCTATTCACAGTTAAAGGCTTTAACGTGAAGCTGACATCTAAAGCTGTGTTCTGTTACTTAACATACAATAACAATACAATACGGTGCACGATTCTTGTGTTAGCACTCACAATTGCATTCACAATCCCGGTGTTAGCATTCACATAATAGCATGCAGGATTCCTGTACGAGCATTCATAAGTAGCATGCACAATTCCTTTGCTATTATTGACACGAGAGCATGTACGATCCCTGTGTTAGCATTAACATAATAGTGCACATCCCACCTCTTCCAGAAGTTCCACGAGTCTCCCGCATATTGACACCCATGAATGATGCTGTTCCAGAAATTTGTCGTTATGCTACTCAACAGCGGTAAAATTAGCCGACAAGAAGTTTTACCGCTACAACCCACCTGTCTGTCAACTTATAACATTTAAAATAATCATTACAACTCTCACAATTAGCATGGGGGTGGTAACACCTAGTAGCACTAGCATTGTGCTTTGGTGCTCAAAGGAGCTGCTATTCAGAGGCAGATAATTACCACGACTCCCATTCTTTCGTTTGCCCTGACCAGCACAACAGGGTGCTGGTTTAATCACTTTCATTTCAAGACTGATCGGGGCCCAGAGACCCAACTGTGAACCTGGAGGGGACTACAGAAGGTGAAAGGGGCTTCTGTGCCAGACAGTCCCCACTCAATAACTGAATAACTGTCTTCATTCATTATGGAAGACATGCACCATTGATTCCTTTAGGGAATCCACACATAGGTACGCAAGAGAGTATATTTTTACATTTCAAGACTCCAGGCTCGCGAGTCCCTTTAGCATGATAACATGTGCGTGCCCATGCGTGTGAGTGAGCAGTCTGCGTGTGGCGGATGGTGAGTTTCCGGTGCCCAGGTTGGCTTCGCTCCCCCCGTCCCAGATGGCGCCGCATCCGAGCTCTCCTGCTTCAGCATTTCTCGGACACTAACGAACGACGGAAGCTGCTGTCTCCTTCCAGAGCCCCCCCCATCTCTGCTGCGGCTTGCTGGAGGCGGGCCAGGCCCTCGTAGCCTAGTGAGGCAAAACAAGAGCAACACCCACCCGACCCCCGGGGCACGGTGGCTGTCACCAGCCGCTAAGCGAGGACAGGGACCGCTGAGGTCAGTTAGCGGTGGAGGACGCAGCCTTTGATGTCATGTCATCACCCTGCTAAATATGTGACTACGCCCTGCAGGGTACCATTGGGTATGGAGCTACGGTTCCAGGCTGGTGACCTTCCACCTGGAATACACAGCACTCCCCAAGGCGGGCGGCAGCAGCCACCAAGGCCTCAGCCCATTCTTCCTTAGGCCCTGATCAGAGACTGTAAATTCTACATAGATCAGCAGCCTTAACTGCACTGGTCCCAGCTGAAAGCTGATTGGCCCCATCCCTTGTCACTCGCCGATTCAAAACAAACCATTGCATAATGTTAAGGTTGGCCCCTCTGTTTGAATTGTGGCCCCTCTTATGACCCCACCTTAAAAAATACTAAAGTTGCCTTTGCTCACAGTTCCCTTTCTTGCATGGGGTCCCCCGCTCCCCCTTTAAAACCAAACATAAATGGATTAAACCACATAGGGCAGAAGATACATATTCCTCACTTATCAGATGTATGTATGTTATGCAATTAAATTTAAATGAGCGCCATGGCTTTCTGACTTAATCAGTGGATATGGCCGCATTCATGGTAACCAGTGTCCTCTGAGAGATGCAGTCTTGTGGACTCACTGTAATCTTCGAAGGTAAACTAAGGATACACATTTCACTGGATGGCAGGCTGATGACAAGCTGCTCCCCAGGGGCTCCAGGTGCCCTGTCAGCATGCATGTCCGGCAGGCCGGTCCCAGGCTTCGGCCTGTCAATGGGCCTTTAATTAAGACAGCCTGACTACAACTAGGAGGTGCTGTTTGGCAGGGGGCACAGTGCAAATGAAAGAGGCTCACCTATAAGAATGACAGGTACCCCTTGGGAAGTGCCACTGGTACATTCTTCTGTCTGTTCTGTGCATCTTGCATACAAAACATTTCCATAACACATGCATATAGATCGAAACAGGAGCACATAGACGAGCACTTTGGTTGTGTGTTTGGGGTAGATGACAGGCTTTGCATGCTGCTGCCTGTGTGCTCGGTGTGGCTGTAGTAAGTAGGATAGTCCTCTTGCTGGGTGTATGTGTAGCATTTAGCAAGTGTCCATGCTCAACTGTAGTAAATGTAGCATATAGCATGTCGTGTTTGGTCTTCGGTTTCTGAGATGCTGGATGTTGCTCCTGTCAGAAGCATTTTCCAGCACTAACCAGCCAGCCCTTATGTAACTCTGCTGGGATCTCCTCCCTGGACATGGCTCCACCTACTGGTTTGCACCCGTACTTCATTCGACCTTCAGATAGGGTAAACTTTTCTTCAGGTTCATCGGCATTGGGGCTGGTTTTGTCCCAGGCTTGCACTGACGTTGCCAAACTCTTCCCCCTATGGCACACAAGATGTTCACTTTCTAAATTAACTTGTTTTTCTTAGATTCTGCTCTCCAGATGTCTTTGGGAGATTTATAATGTAACTGCCCAAGTGGAAGTGAGTGGTAATCACGGGGCTTACACATTCAGTGCAGTGTTTGCGGTGCAGCAAATCTAATGGCTAAGCTCAAGATATTCATGGGGGGGCACGGGGGGGGACTGGGGGTAGCGGACAGTTAGTTGGGTAGACGAACCGTTACCACAACCCTAGGTGGGGACTGAGTTAATAAGCTAATTTTGTTTTGCATCTTTCAATGTTTTTTTCAGTGATTTCTTTTTAAAACTGCTACGTCGCTTTGGATAAAGGCATCTATTAAATAAAGAGGATGTAAATGTAGAATCATATCAGGACTGAGACTGACAGCTGGTGTCATTGCTGGCATTTACGTAAGCGGTAGCAATAAAAGCGGGGCGGGACCCCCGCCCCCCCACCCCCATGTTCTCTAATGAAAAATGTCACAGTAATGAGGTCGCACTGGTAGGTGTGGATGAGGTAACAGTCTGGGAGAAGCAGATTAATCACACCTCACTGCCGTTCCCTCTCGCTCTGCAGGCTCGTATGTCGGAAATATCGCACATCTGATGGGGGCCTTAAAGTTATTGGTAAGGAATGGGGAGGGGGGTGGTGTTATTTTGGAGAGGAAGTGCTCCCAGCTTCCTTTCACACACCCCCCACCAACGTCTGCTCTGGCCGGCTTGGGGAGTAGGGATTTTTCCGGTAATTAATTCTCACAAGTTTCCAAATGTGATGGAAATCTCCGCCGTGCTCTGGAGTGAACCGGAGGAGCTGGCTAAGTGTCTCCTTTGTCCACGATCATCTGCTGAACACACCCTGCGGGGTCTGACCAACCGTGACTGCAGGTGTGAAGCAAAGAGAGGAAAGATGAGCATGAGATATACCTGTAAACACTGGGGGTTTCTGTTTGGGACGTTACTTAGGGGTTTCTGAAAGACAGGAATGAGATGCAAGTGTCTACGATGGTCCTCTTTTCACGTTAAACCACAATGGTGATTCATCTCAGACAGGTGATGAATGATGAGTAGCTGGTTAGGAGTCAGGTGTTACAGGTCAGGAGGGATGTGTTACAGGTGAGGCAAGATGTGTTACAGGTGAGGCAAGAGGTGTTACAGGAGAGGCAAGAGGTGTTACAGGTGAGGCAAGAGGTGTTACAGGTGAGGCAAGAGGTGTTACAGGAGAGGCAAGAGGTGTTACAGGTGAGGCAAGAGGTGTTACAGGAGAGGCAAGAGGTGTTACAGGTGAGGCAAGAGGTGTTACAGGTGAGGCAAGAGGTGTTACAGGAGAGGCAAGAGGTGTTACAGGTGAGGAAAGAGGTGTTACAGGTGAGGCAACAGGTGTTACAGGTGAGGCAACAGGTGTTACAGGTGAGGCAACAAGTGTTACAGGTGAGGCAAGAGGTGTTACAGGTGAGGCAAGAGGTGTTACAGGAGAGGCAAGAGGTGTTACAGGTGAGGCAAGAAGTGTTACAGGAGAGGCAAGAGGTGTTACAGGTGAGGCAAGAGGTGTTACAGGAGAGGCAAGAGGTGTTACAGGTGAGGCAAGAGGTGTTACAGGAGAGGCAAGAGGTGTTACAGGTGAGGAAAGAGGTGTTACAGGTGAGGCAAGAGGTGTTACAGGTGAGGAAAGAGGTGTTACAGGTGAGGCAACAAGTGTTACAGGTGAGGCAAGAGGTGTTACAGGTGAGGCAAGAAGTGTTACAGGAGAGTAGAGAGGTACTAAAGCTGAGGAGAGAGGTGTAACAGGAGAGGAAAGAGGTGTTACAGGAGAGGAGAGAGGTGTTAATGGTGAAGAGAGAGGTGCTAAAAGTGAGGCAAGAGGTGTTAAAGGTGAGGAGAGAGGTGCTAAAGATGAGGTGAAAGGTGTTACAGGAGAGGTGAACAATGTTACAGGAACAGTACAATAACTGAAGCTCAGGCTCTGTCAGGGGCTTCACGGTTGTAGCTGTCAAGGGTTAATATGGTGCAGATTCTTCACTTCATGATGAGGAGAAGACAGAGGATAAACAAGTCCTGGTCACACCATCGATCGCAGCAGGAGAGGCTGAATAACATCCTGCAGTCATTAAACCTGCCCTCCCTCAGCTCCAGGAGAGGCTGTGTCCTCCATGAGCATAATAGAGGGAAGGAGAGGCAAGAGGAAGGCAGAAGAAGAGGAGAGAGTGAAAACACAATGTGCAGCACAACCGTGCCCTACAGTAAATACTGTCACCAACATGTGCTGCATAGCAAAACCAGTGACAAACACAGTCTGCTAGAGCAAAACCACAATAACGCTGTCATGAATGTACCATACCATGTGGCGGGTACATCATGTGACCACCGGCCTTGGTGATGTGCCTTTCGCCACTTTCCTGTGGGACATCCAGACACGACATTAACCGCTAACGGTTCCGAAATGGACGGCCAAGGAATGTGACTTGCGGGTTGGTGCTGAATGCAAACATGTGTCACTTGTAGAAAGTGCCAGATGCTGCCAGCTTCAGCAAAGGAGGTGGTGGGGAAGGTAGAGTGGGTGGGTATGGCCGGGGCGCCCCCAGCCTTGAATGCAAGGGGCGGTCTTCTTCTGAACTGCTATTCCAAGCACATCCTGAGTTGTGAATTCTCTCTCTTTTTCTCTGATGCGCTCTCTCCATCGCGGCGAGAGACAGGCGCCGGTCTTGGGGCCAGAGGTCATGGCGAGCAGGGGGCTGCCCACCGCGACGGCACCTCCATTCGACGACGAGCAGCTACAGCACCCCTCTGACCTTTGACCCTCCCCGACACCCTCCCTGGAATTGGACGTCTGGTATGGCCGTCTGCGTATTGCCAAATCGATCTATAGTCTGCAAGTGGGGGGCGGTCAGTCTTCAGTGGGAGCACAAGGGTCCAGGGGGATCATAAGGGGTGGGGGGATTGCCGGAGTGCTGTCAAAAAAGACAGTATGGTACTTGCTGACCTCTTGCTACTGCTGCTTTTTCAGGTATATGGTGAGAATTGTTAAGATGCATCGCCAGAAAGGAGTAACTTAGCACTGAGCCAGTCGTGCAGCGAGCCCACATTCTGGAGGACACTGGTTCAGCAGCCAAAGTGCAACCAAAAAAAAAAAAAAACTACTACAGCAACTGTGCAACTGCGAAGAACATTGCATTCCTGACGCGCTGTTCCCCTGCACGCGAGGGAGCTCGCACTGATGGGCTCTGGGAAGGTTCCCATCCCGTCTGTGATGCTTGTGCTGCACCGCTATGGAAGGGGCCTTGGCAGACGGCGGCGGGATTACGTAACCCCTCCACCCCCCCACACCTGCGTCATAGATCTTATCCATTCGATCCAGGAGCTTCTCATCACGGCTCCGAGCTGCCAAGCTGGTGATTAAAGTGGCCTGGAGAGTGGCTTGGTTTGGGTAATCATCCACTGTGATCTACTCATTAGAGCCTGTTCGGAGATCAATGTCCTAGACTGGGATATGGTGACACCTTACCTTGACTGGGGAGAGGAGTGCACCCCCCCCCCCAGCAAAGGAAGACGCACAGATCTCCACCAGCCTTGTGGGTAGTTGATCTGGTCGATAGTCATTGGTAGGAAGGTACAGGGGTGATTCATAAATGTTCGAAGAGGGGAAAATGGAAAAGGAAGCTTTTGGGTTTCTGCATACACCATTAGTGGTCACTGTCGTCAACCAAGCACAAAAATAGGAGAAATAGAGTGAAAAATCAGCATACTGTGGCATGCCTTTAAGAAGATCTCCCACCAATTACTGCTAGCCTCCTTTTATATGGGGTCTGTTTGGGATTTTGCCTTTTAAATCCGACAAATGCATTCCAGACGAAAAATAAAGGACTTGCAGCGTTGTATGAACTTGGATAAACAGGAGAATGAGTTTCTGGGTAGGGGGTGGGGGGGGGGGACACTGCTGCAGTCAATTACGTGAGAGATGTGGCCTTCGTTCGCATGCCGTGACGGCACTGAGGGCAGCGTGTAGCACATGTTGCGTGTTTAATTGGGGTGATGCATGTTCAAAGCGAAGGGGGGAGCCCACCCCATCTTCATCTGGGGGGAGGGGGGGGGGCAGAGACATCAAGATGACCCTCCTGCAGGACCGTGTCATGCCAAGGCCACACCGCCATCAGCTCATGGCATGTTAACATGAGGAGCAGACGGGGTTCACGTGTCACTTCATTATTACATGGGAAGTACATAACTTGCCAAGGACGTGTCATTGTGATACTGCTAGTTAGTCTTGCAATTTTCCATCATCAACTGATTGGTAAATGGTTGGTGGAAGTCCGATGGCTTCTGGGATGGTTCTGTTGCCCCTGGAATATCAGCCTTGTAGCAGAACCAATCTGGGCTGCATTGGATTAATTAACAGCCCTATTGCCCCTTTTGCACTTGAATAACTGATAAATCCTCCAGCTTCCAGGAGTGTTGTGTACTCACCCTGTGTTTACTCATTGCTTCATGTCACATTCTGGTCAGCGTCTGATGTGACTGAGTGATAGGAAAATGGCGGGAAAAGAAACGTAAATAGATTCATCGATACGAAAAACTTCAGAAGATTTTTATGTCTAATGCACAGTACAAATACATCATCTTGTCCACAGCAACTGATTTTGGGAAACTGATATGCAGGGGTGTAATTGTAATGTGTAGAAGATTAAATAAGTCATGAGAGCTGGGGTTTAATTTTTAACAAATGGGTTTAATTTGTATAATCAAATATGCAGCTCTGAAGTAGTGATGACTGTAAATAAATAATGCAAACTCTGGAATTCAGCTCAGGGAAGTTCTTAATTGATCACGGGCAGGAGCTAAAATCTGCCTCTTTCTGAGGTTGGGGTGCCTTTGGTGGATGCTCGTGTTTGTGTCCTCCTGTCCACCTCAGGGAAGCTCTTGGATGAGTTTCTGGTTGATCTGTAGATGACAAGAATTTGGTGAATGTTGCGTGCGTCATGTATCCGAGCTCTTAGTGTCAAAGTATGGAGAAAAGGCCCTACCAGAAGAATGACTGGCCACTGTCGAGTGTTTCTGGAAAAGCCACATACTTCTGCATGGAGGAATCTGGAGCCAACACCCAGAAGGAAGCCAGAGGGCTTGGGGTTGGGGTCAAAGGTCACATCTTGAGCCTGTCCTCTGTCAGATTTAGGGCTGTGACACCTTTGAAGTGAACCATAGCTCACACAGGGTGTCCAGCTCCAAACAGAGACCTTGTGCCCCTCCTCCCCATCCATCTTCCAGCAATCCTCCGCATGTGTGCCTGTGTGTGTTTGTTTTTCTCTGCTAATGGTCTGACCCCCCCCCCTTCAGTAGCCCTCCTCCTGTCCACTGAACCTGCCCAAGGGAGGTCAGTAATGGACGTTTTAGGTTACAACAGGGGCATATACAGGGGCGGGACCACAGGGGCACTGACCCCATCTGAAAGCTGATTGGCCACCGGAGTGCCGCCTCCCCTGTCACTTACCGATTCAAAACATATCATTGGATAATGATCAGGATGGCCCCTCGGTGCAAATTACAGCCCCTCCTATGCCCCCACCTTAAGAAATCCTAGAATCGCCCATGGGCTGAAGGTCTGAAATATGCCAGTAAAATTTGACTGGGTCATCTCTGGCTGAGAGGTCAGCATTCACACATTTTATACCAGAATGTAACATTGGGTGAAGAGGATAAGAGCCTGTCAACTGAAGTTCAAGGCTAAGTGCTGGGTTCAGTGTTGAAAAAGGTGCTTAAATTGAATTAATTTCATAAAATATCGTCGATAAAGTCTATATATTACATCTGACTTTTTATGCTGTCCATTGAACAAGAACCCAAATGAATCCACCAAAGAATTGCTCTCCACCTTCTGCCAGTTGAAGGGGGAAGTAGGAGATTTATCAGGCTAAGTCCCTTTGCCTGCAATGAGAAGGATGCTAGTTTGAATCCCATCCTTGGCAAAATCATTGCATGCCCATTGGGTACTTGAGTGAGGCCCTTAACCCCCCCCCCCCCCCCCAGATAAATGGCCTGACCCTGCACTTGGACACCAAGCTTCACTCTCTGCTGTATATTTGTGTCAGTTTGCCTCAAAGCAGAGCAAGATATGTGAAAACAAACACATTCCAATCTACCTGTAAATGTACAAATGGCAAATAAAGCATTGTTTCATCGCATTTTCTCCCTCTGAATTTCTAACTTTGTTACATCACTCTTACATAACTGCACGCGTGTGCTGGAGGAGGGCGGGCCTGGAATACGCCACGACGCAGCACAATCCCACCGAGCATTCCTGGAAATGCCAGCGCCAGCGGCCCAGCCAGCCTCTCCAGATGACATTTGCGGGGGAAGCTGGAGGAGGCTGGGGGCACGATCAGACAGCGACGTCTCAGCGTGAGTCATCCTCTCGAGACTGCGAGACGCAAATGGTGAATGCTAATCGCCCTGCTAACATCACGGACTGGTAACATTAAGGTACAAGGCGACATGTAGCAGATGAAGATACTGCCTTTTGACAGCATTCGAGCAGAAGCGGCAGAGATGAAGTGCGTGTTCTCCGTGACCCTGAGACCAGGAGAACAAAGCCGTTCTCTGATTTACCCAGAAAGGCCAGCCTTGGCTCACACCAGGGCATCCGTAACAGACGATGAAAGTTCAGGCGATTTGATGATCTAGAAACGTCAGTGTTGCTTAGTGTGGCCTGACACCATTGGGGATTACAATCCCTCAGCTTCTAACATGTTTGTCTAAGGAGCAGCTGCTTCCAAAGACTATAAATCTCTTCTTTCGGCTATGCAGGCCTGCTCTCAGAACAAATGCTCACCTTACACTCCTGAACACAGGGTACATTTTCACCTTACTCTGCTATACACACAGAAATCCTCACCTTACTCCCCTGAACAAAGAACAAATGCTCAACTTAGTCACACAGAGTAAATGTTCACCTTACTCTCCTTACTCTCCTGAACACAGGGTACTTCCTCACCATACTATCATGAACATAGGGGGCATCCTCATCCTACTCTCCTGAACAGAGGTTACATCCTTAAAGAGTTATATCCTCACCCTACTCTCCTGAACACGTTATATCCTCACCCCACTTTCCTGAACACAGGGTACACCCTCACCCTACTCTCCTGAACATGTTATATCCTCACCCCCCTTTCCTGAACACAGGGTACACCCTCACCCTACTCTCCTGAACATGTTATATCCTCACCCCCCTTTCCTGAACACAGGGTACACCCTCACCCTACTTTCTTGAAGCGGATCACTTCTTCTAAGACTCCCCTACATGTCCTCTACCAGGTCACTTTATTTGGTCCAGTTTGTCCTCATAATGAAGCCCAAGGGTAAAAAAGTTTAAGTATCTAATTATTCATTCATTTCTTGAAGCCTATACATCATTTACCATAATAATGCATAATCCCCCAACTCCAAAACTATAACAATAATAATATATCATGGAATTTTATGTGATTATCTTGTCATTGGGTGTTTTCTATCCATTAACAGTATTAGATGTAATACAAGCCCCTCTGGATGAATTTTCATATTTATTTATGTGGTGGATAAGGAGCTTAGCTGAACATTTACGAACACTCAGAATGGTTAATGAACACACTGCCCTTGTATTATTGATAAATGCAGGGGAACTGGAGGCACTGTGCATGTATTAAGCTCCCTGTCAGACTGGACTACCACATGGTGACCCCAATTAATCCTATTTAGCCCCCCAGCCATCACTAGGGTCTAGTCCTTTCAGTGTGGGTGGAGGGGGAAGTTTGGACAGGGTTTAAAGGTTCAGCATGCATCCCGTTGCCTGGGTGAATCAATGGTTGTTTGATTTGGATATCTCCTCTTGTGTGATGAAAAGAATATCCTTTCTTGACATCCAGAAAGCAGGAAAACTGGAACAACACATAACCATGGATCATCAGTACTCCGCACCCCCTACAAGGTAGACTATGTCCCCAGGGAAGGCTGCACCCCATTTCCCATGTACAGGAATCACCGCACACAACAGTCAATATATCAGGGACGCCCCCATAAACCATATATGGAAGAGGCCACGCCCCCTTACTCCATGTGTAACCAAAGCTCCAAGTGCATAGGCTACACCCCCCAGACAGGACCCATGCCCTCCCAACTCGGCTGGGATGGGAGATTGTGAAGGCAGGTTCCATCACATTTTTTAAAACAGGTCTCCTCGCTGGGGCTCGCAAGTATGAAAATGCATGCAGGCAAAAAATACACTCGTTAATGACCTGCGGTGCTGCTCACTCCATCATGCTGTCTGGAAGTTTTATTTTAGGCGCACTGTAAAAGATCTCGTCCATCGGAGTGACGGATGTTTAAGAGGATCAGGAGGTTATGGAACCCAGAAACTCGCACCGGTTTGACGAGAGTTTGAACTGGGCTGCGGACCCCCACATTCCCCGCCCCTCTGCCTTTTGCCACGGTTCCCTTCTCTGTGGAAACTGCACCCCGCTAGCAGAATTTTCCTTTCAGTGATCAATCCATTTTTTTTTTTATTTGCCACGGTGCATTTTTACAGCCGGCTTGTCACAAAGCGCTGTGCTAAGACTTTGTTTCTCCAAGGGAATCCCAAAATAGAAAAATCACATTTAACCAAAATGAGGAAAATCGCCTTACAGTAACTAAGGTGATGGAGTTTCAGATAACCTCCGGACAAGCAGTGTGGTGGTTCGGCGGCCTCATACCTTCTGGTTTTGATTTCCGGCCCTAGCTTATAGTGGGTGAAGTTTAACTTTATTCTTGCACTAAAGTTAACATGTGACAATAACACTTTTTCCCATGTTCCTTACAGGTTCTTCGGATTAACTCTGACCAAAGATGTATGAAAGTCAGGAGGCATAGATGTGGAAGGGCATTGCATGCCATTTTCTCTGGTCCTGGTAGCTGACTCAACTATATTGTCACTGAAATACCCTCCTGTGGTAAAGGAGACACGGCAAAGAGAAGCTGGCAACTTCAGATCTGAGGAAGCAGGAGGTCACTAAAGCACAGGGAATGTTTTGGTTATCAATCCAATCAAAATCAATGAGGGTAATATAAGCAAACAGAATAGATGTCAGGGATAATGTAGAGTACAGCAGCAACATGTCGAGTCACACTGAAACTGCACCATAAGGCAGGGAGATCATGCACAATGTGATTCATGTAGTGAGTAGACTTGTTGGCTGTGTACCTGAACTGTCAGGCAGGGAGAGTGTACACGAGAAGCGGGTATACTAAGCAGGGAGAGTGTACACGAGAAGCGGGTATACTAAGTCAGGGAAAGTGTACACGAGAAGCGGGTATACTAAGCAGGGAGAGTGTACACGAGAAGCGGGTATACTAAGCAGGGGGAGTGTACACGAGAAGCGGGTATACTAAGCAGGGAGAGTGTACACGAGAAGCGGGTATACTAAGTCAGGGAGAGTGTACACGAAAAGCGGGTATACTAAGCAGGGAGAGTGTACACGAGAAGCGGGTATACTAAGCAGGGAGAGTGTACACGAGAAGCGGGTATACTAAGCAGGGAGAGTGTACACGAGAAGCGGGTATACTAAGTCAGGGAGAGTGTACACGAGAAGCGGGTATACTAAGCAGGGGGAGTGTACACTAAGGCGAGAAGCGGGTATACTAAGCAGGGAGAGTGTACACGAGAAGCGGGTATACTAAGCAGGGAGAGTGTACACGAGAAGCGGGTATACTAAGTCAGGGAGAGTGTACACGAGAAGTGGGTATACTAAGCAGGGAGAGTGTACACTAAGGCGAGAAGCGGGTATACTAAGCAGGGAGAGTGTACACTAAGGCGAGAAGCGGGTATACTCAGCAGGGAGAGTGTACACTAAGGCGAGAAGCGGGTATACTAAGTCAGGGAGATGATGCACTAAGGCAGAGAGAGAGTACAGTAAGGGAGAGAGAGTGTACACTGAACAAGGAAATCTGTACACTAAGGCAAGGAGAGCACACACTTCACCAGGCAGTGTATATAATGAGTAAGGAGAGATGTACACTAAGGTTAGGAGAGTACACACTTCACCAGGCAGTGTATATAATGAGTAAGGAAATCTGTACACTAAGGCAAGGAGAGTACACACTTCACCAGGCAGTGTATATAATGAGTAAAGAGAGATGTACACTAAGGTAAGGAGAGTACACACTTCACCAGGCAGTGTATATAATGAGTAAGGAAATCTGTACACTAAGGCAAGGAGAGTACACACTTCACCAGGCAGTGTATATAATGAGTAAGGAGAGATGTACACTAAGGTAAGGAGAGTACACACTTCACCAGGCAGTGTATATAATGAGTAAGGAGAGATGTACACTAAGGTTAGGAGAGTACACACTTCACCAGGCAGTGTATATAATGAGTAAGGAGAGATGTACACTAAGGTTAGGAGAGTACACACTTCACCAGGCAGTGTATATAATGAGTAAGGAGAGATGTACACTAAGGCAAGGAGAGTACACACTTCACCAGGCAGTGTATATAATGAGTAAGGAGAGATGTACACTAAGGCAAGGAGAGTACACACTTCACCAGGCAGTGTATATAATGAGTAAGGAGAGATGTACACTAGAAACATAAATAAATTTGGACAAAAGCAAGGTTGTTTTTTTTAGCTGGCCCTACAAATGACTTTGCCTCAGATTACTTATGTCCTGACCTATACAGTTCGATTCACTTGAGTGTTCAGTCCACCTCACTAATATATCAGAATAATCACAGCAATTCAGTAACAGAGAGGCAACATAAAAAAAGTTTGGCAGCATTTCCTCTTAACCGTAACACTTGCTACACTAGTTAATGTTTCAAGGACATTGTGCGTTGGTGTGAGTGTGGCCATTCAGGGTATGTGTGTGAGGAGCTGCATAAAACGCTGAGTTAGAATAATAATAAGAGTAATCATTTATTTCCTTAATATTAATGTTTAATGTGTTCAGGGCGAGTGATCTGGGCATTCTCAGCGACTGAGGTAAGCTGGCACTGGCAGGTGGGGGTGGGGTGGAACATTCTAGAAACAGCGGTTGCTATGAGAACACAGACGGGCAGCTGTGTTTTTTCAAGGTATTCTGGCTTTCACAGGTTAATTGGGACTCAGGAAGGCAGTCTTATTTTTCAGGCCTGTGAGATATTGTGTGGTATTTTGTGTTTCGGTGCTGGGGGCTTATTTTGTGCTGTTATTGTCGATTTCTACTTTTGATTGCATAAATTGTTTGTCAGATGCTAATCTGGCTAGGGGTAGAGGGGTTACTGTATGTACAACAGTGGTCTTCAATCGGTTTAGCATCACAACCCACATTTTCAAAATTTTTTGGGGGGGGGATGACAGTCACCACTCTTTATCAATTCAGAAACCCTGGTGTATAGCACCATACAGCAAACTGCATCCTAAGCCCCCTCAGTGCAGTGCCTAGCCAGTGTAGTTGGTTGTACTGCATCCTAAGCCCCCTCAGTGCAGTGCCTAGCCAGTGGAAGTGCGGGGTCTGAGGGTCACTGGGGTCTTTTGAGCTAAATGTGTACCTGTCAAGATGTTGATTTTACCACTGGTTTTATCCCCCGCCTGTTTAGTAAACCTTAACTCTCATTTTTCTCCCAGCATTCCCCACGACCCGCAGGCCCCGCCGTGTGCCCAAACGGCATCCGTGATATCCTGAATCGGGCTGGTGCCCGCCGTCTGGGGACCGGAGCAGATGGCGGCACGTAATATTGCCAAACTTCAGCTGCTCTTGGACTCCAGCCCCTCAGAAGGCTGTGAGGTCATTTTGATAAATAGATTGGCAACATGAGCTACTAAGAGCATCACAAATAAACCAGACATTATCAGCTGAGCTATGAAACACGCACATTCATCAGACATTACTATGTCTTCATGAGCCTCATGCACCTATCAAATTAGATATAGATAGATAGATATATAGATAGATAGATAGATAGATAGATAGATAGATAGATAGATAGATAGATAGATAGATGTACAGTGACAGTACAAATACTTTGTTAATGTACATAAATATTTTTTTTTCAGATTTGTACTTAACTTGAGTATTTTTTCCCCCCCAAAGGAAAAAAATAGTATTATATGCAACGTACCTTTGTAGGGCAGTATGATTCTGAGTAAAACATTTGTTTTTAAATTATTATTGTTTTGCATTACATTACATATTGTCTTTATGATGCTGGAACTAATGTATGTTGAGATACAAAACATATAGGTTAACATACCGAAACTGCCACACGATATTTAAACTTCATCAATATTCAAAGTTATCAGCACTAGAGCTACTGCTGTAATAATGGTGATTACACTGAAAAATCAGCCATTTTCCATAGTGGAGAGCGGGAGTTTTAGTTGACTCATTCACCACTTAGACTTACATACGTATATTAATGTACGTCTAAAAGTACCGGCCTGCAAAGTGTTTATAATCCATTATTAATTCTGGCTCTTAGATCAATCTTTTGTTTTCCATGGAATAAAAAAGTCTTTCTGGTAATATGTGCCAGCAAAATCGACAAGTTTCACCTCTTTCTCTGAACAGAAAGAAAATATCCCACTCAGTTTCTCTTACTGTGCTGCACTGTAACTTACAATGCTATATTTAAATCTGTCTTGAATGATTTTTAAGGGATAGGTTGCTTTTTGTAAGGCCGATAGATTTGGATGTATAGTACTTTATGTATAGTACTTTATGTATAGTACTTTATGTATAGTACTTTTTATTTATGTACTTGTATATCAGTTTTGGTGGCAGGGAGGTGCAGTGTCTGCTGCTCTGTCTGGGTGGAGTGGAGTCTGTAGGGAGCATGTTCTCCCTCTCGTACTGTGATGCTGAGGTTAATTGGAATTACCAGATTGCATGTGTGAGTGAATGGTACAGTATGTGTGCACTGGGTTGGTACCCCATACTGGGTTGTTCTCTACCTTGCTCCAATAGGCTCTGGACCCCCTACAACCCTGAACACAACAGGGTTACTGAAAGTGGATGGATACCTATAAAGCCATTTTTTATATTACTGGAGTAGTATTATAGTGGATGACTTTTACTTGAGTAGTATTTTAGGTGTGGTATAAGAACTTTTCCAGCTCTGTCTAGACAGACAGACAAACAGACAGTTACAGCAGCAGAAAATATTAAACAATATAATATAATAGTAATGTTAAAGGCACAATGTCCATAGATACAAGTAATTATAAAATGGCAAATAAAACATCTGGCCTCCTCTGGGTGATGTTACCCTAAACTGTTTACTGATTATCACACCTCGCTCGGGTCCTCATGGGTGCGTCTCTAAATGTGCCCGAGACGAGTTTGGTTTAGGTTCCTCATTAAGAAAAACAAATATTAGCTGTAAGGGCTCTGCTGCATTGCCGCTCATGCGGATCTGCTGGGCTCTGTCAGTTTGTGCTCACCACGTCGTTCTCGACTGATCCCGGCTTCTCTGTGAATAACAAACTGCTGTCTGTTGAGCTGCCTGAGATCTCTCGCCTCTCCTGGCAAGTCATTACAAGATAAAATCATGCTTCCCCGTGCTTAACGGCAGGGCCAATTTTGCAGACCTGGGTAAATCTCTCCATGGTTGGGGCGTGATGGTGGACATTTATTGTGAACACTGCACTGATAATACTAGAGGCTTTTGGATGACCATCTCGCTTATACAGCACATGTTAATAGTTTTACTACCCTGGCGAAGAATTCTGGGTCCTCATAGATAAAACTGGAGTCTAAGGTTCATGGTATCTCACATAACTCCATTATATAATACAGCCTCCTTTGCAATAAAGATATTTTTGAGATCAAACCTAGGTAGTAAATGCTCAGGGCTTATCTGTACAGCCCCAGTCTGTCTGAGACTTCATCTCTACAAGACATGTCTTAGAATTTCCCTGTGCAATTACTACACCAAAATGCTAAGGTACTTCATGTCCTCAAACCTGAACACCAGAGGTGGCCAATATTATCCGCAAAGGGCCGCTGTATGCGGGTTTTCGCTGCAATTCCGTCATTAGATTACTAATTAGAGGACTGATTGAGTCCTCACACCTGGGTTTGAACAGCTGACCTACAGGTTATCCCAAAAACCTGCATACACACCGGCCCTTTGCGGATAAGATTGGCCACCCCTGCTGTACATCATCAGTATTAGATCAACAAGAATGTAGCCAGCATCATTACTCTTGTTAGTCTTACGTGGGGATTGAACCCTTAAGTTGGTTTAATAATGGGATTAGACACTTCAGCTGGTTCTACATGGGGACTGGATACTTCAGCAGGTCCAACATGGGTATTGGGCACTTCAGTTAGCCTGTAGGGATTAGCCCTTTCCCCTCACCCTACTTGGGGAGGAGAGTCTTCTGATGTTTCGTCTTACTTGAGGATCGGAATCTTCAAGTACAACAAACAAACAAACAAATGTATTTTTGTATAGCGCATTATCACAACATTACATCGTCTCAAAGCGCTTTACAGCATCCCCACCCAAAGCCCCCAGTGAGTAAGCCATAGGCGACAGTGGCAAGGAAAAACTCCCGAGAAGGAAGAAACCTTGGGAGGGACCAGACTCAAAGGGGGAGCCCATCCTCCAGGGGCCAGCAGGGAGAGTCAAATACAGTAAAATTTGAGACACAAACGGGGAGCAGGGGGGAGATGACAAGCCCATGCCAACGCTCCCTCCAATTGCCAGGCAACCGGAAAGCAGGCAGCGGGTCATACATGGAAGATGACACAGGCAGAACGGCGAGCTGGATGCACGGACGTCATTGGTAGTGGCAGCGTCACATGTAGCAGGGTGTGCTGGACATCTTGAGAGATTGAGGTCTCCAGGCAGCACCCCCCAGGAAGAGTAGGGGGAAAAAAATACGCAATTAGTCAAAGTAGGGGAGACTATAGGCAGTGCTAAAAGTTAGATGAGTGCAATATGAAGTGCAGTGTGCAAGCTCCGGCAGATATGGCTATGGCAGCATAAGTAGGAGGGAGAGTAGTCCTACAGTTAGATGAACACTTCTGAACTTCAGCATGATTCTTTAGATAGATAGATAGATAGATAGATAGATAGATAGATAGATAGATACTTTTAGTTTGTCTTGTTGATGTGCATTGCTACCCAGCAGACTTCCTGAAACTTCTTCATCTTCTTTCTTTTGTGACAGAGCTGAAAGTGACAGCGTTACCACTAATCGTTTTTCCTAGTGTGACAGAAACCTCCCATTACAGGACAGACCGGCTATAGTGACAGAACTGAGGAATGGAGGCTGGGTGTCATGTGACACTCCTGCTCCTCACTTCCTGTTGGCTAGCTCCTCCTGCGCACCACAGGGCTTGTTGCCAGGCGGAATTGACATTCAGGGCGCTGTCTGGTTCTGCCCTCAGGGGTGTGACCTAAGCTGGTTTTACTTGTCAATGTGTCAGTTTTTCTTTCCCTGGAAAAATATCTTCCCCCAAGCGAATAATTTTATAGTGTAGATCAGAGGTTTGCAAAACGACATGCTAAATGATCACAAGGGGCAATGACCCAGCTTTCCCAGTTTCTGAATATTTAAATCTTGTGATTTCTTCAAAATCTGATGCATTGCTCTCATAACTGCATAATCCTAGAGGTGCTGAAATGGCACTTACCCCAAACAGAAACACGATGCTTCAAGCTAAGACCATTTTGCTAGAATGATATGGCTTTGGTGGTTCATAATGTTTGGTTGAGGTAAGACAGAATACCCTTGAATAAAGTATGGAGCTTTTCCACTACCACCAAGAACAGAGTCGTACCCGAGCCGTACTGCAAACTGGCAGTTTTCCATTGTAAAGTATGCGATCCGTATCTTACAGTCTTACTCAGACTGACACAGCGCTGCTTGCTAGTAAGGCTGAGAGCATGACCAAGCCAAGCTGGCTGCATCACCACCAAATAGTCGGTCGAAATGCACGGAGATACTGGTATCTGCGCATGGATTATCTGAAGGAAAAAGGGCATATTCTATACACAGACGCCCCTCTACTTACGACCTTTCAACTTACGAACTTTCAGACATGTTGGTGGAAAAGCGCTAGCAGAGTGCTTTCCCGTCTTGAAAAAATGCTCAGAATGCATTGCTAGTAGGATAACCTCATACCAAAGTCACAGGTCCTAATGTTAATCACTAACACAATGCTAATATAAGATGAGTACCACAACGCTATAAATAGTAAAATACCACAATAATGAGAGCTGATTAGAATAATGATTGAATGGAAAAAGATATGCTTCAGGTATGGAGATTACAGGCACTAGAATGAAGCAATGCTGTTTATTGCAGTGGTGGTGTATTGGAACGCTATGTTAATGGGGTAGAGCAGTGTGACCATGTTGTATGGCAATGATATGATATGCTAATGGGGATTGCTAGTATTGTGGAGTAGTACGGGACTAGTATACTATACCAATTGGGAGGCCTAGTATTATGGAGTGGAGGCATATTGAGATTAGTATGCTAGGCCAATGGGAATGAAGAGTACTTTGGGGGTTATTAAATAACATCTTGATGCTGATCACCGTTCCACAACACGCACACTCCTTAATAAGCAGGGGTAACCGCTGTAGCAGAGCTTCCTGGAGGGATTTCGACACACATATGCTCCACTCTTTTGATATCCCCTCCTTCGCTTTCAGCATATAAAGCAGGGCACTAACTCAAAATTCTAGAAACTTCCGCAAGACCGAAAGACACACCGCAGCATCTCCATCCTAGACTTCCCGCAACTTTGACACAATGCTCCAGCAACATTACACAAACGCATCGCTGGCTTCTATCCCCGAGACGCTCACGCTGTTGATCACGACTGCTCGGGTGTGAAAGTCATGCAGACGTTGCCGGGCAGCTGCCTGCCACACCAGCTTTACCTTCTCAGCCTCCAAGGCTGCCTACTAGCTGTCCCGTGGCTACAAGCTGAAACCTTAGGAAACAATACAATACAAATACAAAGCATGTGATTAATTGTATACAGGAACAAAAACACATAGTATACGATACGCACACAGTCATGTACATATCCATCATCTAAACATTTATCCTGGTTAGGGTCACAGGGTTTATACACACAGAATAGAAATGTCTGTCACACACATATGGACGCTAACATACATCACACTCAGACATGCACATGCACGTCTGTGCACACCTACAAATTCTGTCTTTTCATTGTCAATCGAAGCAGCTGATTGTGCACAAGTAGCGCAATTAAGCCACAAAGGCCAATCAGACACCTTTGGACAGGGCAATTCGTCCAATCAGAGAGAGTCTGCCACTGCATACTGTAAGACCCTCACGCATTAATTTCTCAGTACAAATCAGACTGAAAAACATCAGACTAGCAATTCTGAGCAGATTACAGTATATGCAAAGCCCTCTCCACCTACACGGAAGGATGATCTTTCCCCGCTAATCCTACTGTTCCAAACGAGTGGTGAATGAAAACTAGTCTCTCGCAGATCAGTCCAAATCTCTGCTCGCATGTCAGTAACAAGCCTGGAACTTGTTGCCAGGGTAACCCCTTCAGTTCAAGGGAAAATGAACACAGTGGCTATACTAGCCCTGTCAAACCTCCTCATCCATCAGGTTGACAAATGTCCAGTCAGACACCTTTACTCCATCCACTTCATATACCCCCACCCTCATCCTGTCACAAACCTCCCACCCCCCTCCCCACCCCCGATGTCAACTGGCCCAACGCACTTGGCTACCATCGCTATGAGCGATAGGTCGTGGCGCCAAAATCCACAGCCGGTGCGATCGGAGGTGTCATGTATCACCAGCCACCCCCGAGCTCGTCCATCGCTGCGGCTATGTGTCAGGCATGCCACGATTGAACGTATGCTGAAAGACGTGTAGTGGCATTAAGCTGGAACAGGGTTGCTGTGTCATGTGACTTCTGTCAGGTGCAGTGAACCTTGGGCAACCACAATGGAACCCCTGATAGCTTTATGAATGGGCAGCAGTACTCATGTCACGTCATAGTCTATGATAGTCCTTCTTTTCCTGAGAGTCTGTGATAGTCCTTATTTTCCCGAGAGTCTTTGAAAGTCCCTATTTCCATGATAGACTGTGATAGTCCTTACTTTCCCAAGAGTCTGTGATAGTCCCTATTTTCCTGATAAGCTGTGATAGTCCCTCTTTTCCTCAGAGTCTGTGATAGTCTTCATCTCCTGATAGCTTTTGAGGTATCCTGGTTTTGAAAATCTACTTTAGTCACTGTTTCTGAAGCTTTGTTATAGGTACTGTCTCCCGCTCACAGGCTGCCTGCTGTTCTTTTGCCGTGTCTTTTCACGCAGAGTTTGCCGGTTTGTCCTTGGCGTGACTCAGAGACATGCCTTTCTAATAATGACAGGCCTGTAAGCCTGGACGCATAACCGCAGACGGTATGCGGAGTGAAACCAGCTATTGTGAGCCACGTTTCCAGGGGACACCACAGAATGCCGTGAGAGCACCACTTGTACCTGCGCATTTATTACCTGCGTCCTCTCTGCGAAGTCGTCACCCTCGCATGTGGGCGGGCTTTATATGTCTCAGCTGCAGCACACTGGGGGATGGCACATGGTCTTTTCACGTGACCGGCCTGTCACCTGTCAGCAGTGCAAGTCAGACGTGACTCTCTCCCTGGAGGCAAGCCAGCAGTTAATGCTTTGCACTGACCAGTTTCATCCTAGGAAGCTGATTAGCATTGTCTAAACTCTGGAGTATGAACTCTCTTTGGGTTTATCCCATTACATATACTGTCATATTGTTTCTGCAGCTCTGTTAGTGTTTGTGTGGGTGGTGTTGAGTTACCAGCTGTCTGTAGAGAAACTGTTAGGGACTGTGTTACAGACTTGTCAGGCACTCTGTTAGGGACTGTGTCACAGACTGTGTTAGGCACTGTATCAGGGACTGTGTTAGGGATTCTCGACAGGGACTATGTTACGGACTGTATCAGGGACTCTGTTAAGGACTGTGTTAGGGACTGTGTTACAGACAGTATCAGGGACTGTCACAGGGACTGTGTTACAGGCTGCATCAAGAACTGTATTAGGGACTCTTGGGGACATTTTAAGGGACTGTATCTGGGACTGTTAGGGAATGTATCAGAGATTGTGTTAGAAACTGTGTCAAGGACTGTTTGGGCCTGTGTTGTATTATGGACTGCATCAGAAACTGTATCAGAGACTGTGTTAAACACTGTGTTAGGGACTGTATCAGGGATGGGACTGTGTTAGGGACTGCATCAAGGACTGTGTTAGGGACTGTATCAGGAACTGTGTCAGAGAATGTGTTAGGGATTGTATTTGGGACTGTGTTAGGGAGTGCATCAGGGACTGTGTCAGGAACTGCTTTGGGGACTGTGTTAGGGACTGTATCATGGACTGTGTTAGGAACTGTATCAGGGATCATGTTAGGGGCTGAATCAGGGACTGTGTCATGGACCATTAGGGACTGTGTTCAGCACAGTGCTAGGAACTCTGTCAGGGACTGCGTGAGGGGCCATTAGGGACAGTGCTCAGCACTGTGTTAGGGGCTATGTTAGGGACTGCATCAAGAACAGTTAGGGATTGTGTTATACATGCTAATGCCAAATTAGTAATAGCATCTTTGGCTGCAATAATGACCCAGATAAGTCCACCTACCTCAGTAGATGAAATATATCTACTTGTGGGTTAGAGCTGTATGCCTGTGATCAGGGGGATGCTGATTTGAGTTCCATGCTCAGCAGAATAGCCACATCTCAAGGTCCTTAATTCCCTGAAAAATGCTCCAGGGGCCCTGAATGGACTGACCCTGCTATCAGACCCTAACCTTCGCTCTCCCCTCTGTATGTGTGTGTATATCTTAAACAGGAGAGCATGATGGGATACGTGAAGACTAACACATACCAATGTACCTGATCACACACTTGTACAAATGGCAAATAAAGCTTCATTCCATTGCTGCTGCTTTTGCACCATTTCGGTCTATGTCCCAATTTGTCACCAAAAACAGCTCTTGCCCTGGCAGCCAAGAGGTGAAGGACACATGTCACCTTCTGTCTCACTTGTCTCAGTATCTTCTCCTGGTTGTTATTACCACCAATCACATGACAGAAGGAAATCGTGAATTAACGCAAAGTCATAGATAATGAATCAGAAGAAAAGCTGGATGCCTGAGTAATGCCTGAGGTCGTCTGCTCTTACAAGGTCCCGTCACACATCGTAGTTGCTGCATTTCCTTAGAAACTGCTCTCTTTGTCTGCAACCAGTTCTTACCTAAAACTGGTTTGGGCACTTGTGGCGATAAGACATGTCCCAGAATTCTCCAGCTCTCAGGTGATTGGCGCTTGTTGGGGCCAGCGTCATCAACCAATGCTGCTTTGTTGACCATCACTCTCTCTCTCTCTTTCTCTCTCTCTCTCTCTCTCCACCTAAGCTTGCTGTCTGTCTCTCTACCACACAGTCCTACCTTTTGAAACAAGAAAAAAAAATCTCATCATTTGCATACTCAACCCCACTAGCCAATCAGTGGCACCGATGAAAAGGACAAAGTTCCCCAAGGATTTGCTCACTTTCTCTGCCCTTCCTGTGCATTGGATTCTTGGATTACACCTCTGCCAGGTAGTGTGTGCTCAGGTGACCCCCTATCCCCCCGCCCCCTCCCCGGGTAAAAACAACAGCTGAACACAGTACAACTGGTAAGTTTTGTGCCTGGAGCACCGTTTTTCTGAAAACCAGGTAAAATAGGACTCGACAGTGTGCTGTACCTGATTGTTGAGCTGGCATGCAGCACAGACTTAACTTCTCAGGAGAGACTCCTTTGTAGCTGTACGCTACATACCTGCATGGTAGAATAACGTCGGTGCAGCGCAAGTCGAGGCAGACACCGCTCATTTTCCTGGGAAGTTTTCCATAACTTGCCTTCCTTCAAAACTCACTGGAAGTTTCCACTTGGATCTGGAGCTCCATTCCTTCTCTGTGGCGCTTTACGTGTCAGAAAGTGACATTTGGAAAGGATTATTGTGATTCTGTCTAGTCAGCGGGTGGTATAAAGTGACGGCCATTGCAAAAAGTTACTTTAACACCAGAGAAGGTCAACTCTCCTTGGTTTCAGCAACAAGGAAGGATTTAAATGGAGTGGAAATCTGAACCAGGAAATTGGTGGAACGGGTTCTGAATCCTGACCCCTGCAGCTTCTTTGGGTATTTGCAAAACTTTGTGGTGAGGGTTCTATGTGATCCGGTACCTCTTTTCTTCTGTGCGGTTCTCTTTTGGTTCTGTGCTACTCTATCTCTCTATTGTTCTCTGTGGTCCCGAGTCTCTGGTTCTGAACTTCTGTGACCCAGTGTACTTCTGTGTTGTTCTATTTGTTCCACACGGCTCACAGCTCTTTTGGTGGTTCTGTCCAGCCTTGCCATTCCACCAGGGCATCACCTTCTGATGCTCTTCAGCCAGGATGTGAGCAAACACCCTGGCATCTCTGCTGCCTACAGTAAAGGAGGCTTTAGCTTCGAGGAGCTTTATGCATCTTCTAGTTTTTGTGATTCCGGTGCTAATGGTGTTGGGTTGAAGAAAACGGGGCCCAAAGATTCGGCATCTGAAGATCTGTAATGTGAAGCTATAACAAAATTGCAAAGTCTCAGGTAGAACATACATGATGTGTACATGCCGTCCGCTTCCAGATACAGCAGTGGCCGTCCAACATGCAGAACATGCATGACCTAAAACACACTCTCACATATACACACAGTTGAGGAGTCATGCTTATTTTCTTGCTTAGTTTCAGTGGTATCCAGCAGAATTAAAAACCATAATTACATTCCGTGTCATATTACGCTTTCCAAGGGCTCGGTGCTGCTGTTTAATAACATCCAAGCCCCAGAGTTTGTAAAGTATCAAGGACGTGCTTCTGATGCGGTATGTGAAGTATGCTAATGTGTGCTAGCATGTTGACCGGTGGCTGTACAGAGAGGTCCTGCCACCTGACAGTGTTACCCGGGGGGGCCCGGGGGGAGTCTTACTAGAGGTGACTTTCTTCGGGGGGGGGGGGGGGTATTCATTCAGGAGAGGTCAGCCAACAAACAACCACTTTATTAACTGATACCAAAAGGATAAAATCACAGACAGAGACGCGGAGTTATTTGCCAAGCTTATGTCTGTCCTTGTCAGTAGCGTCAGAGAACTGATGATTTCGTTTAGGTTTGTTTATGCCATTAGTGTCAGTGGCTGATTCATGTCTGTTGGCTGGGATCTCGGTTCCAGAAAACTTTTATCAGGGTGTGTCTCAGGGTTACGGTATAACTGGAATTTGGCAGGTTTATTTCCATGCGGCAGGATTTCCATGGTATAACCCCGCCCACCAAACCTCTGAGGCACAGATGGGAGCAGTTTATTCTGACCTGGTCCTCCATTACATCAGATACGTAGGGGGGAAAGTCTTCGATTGTTACCCAGCCCACCCATCGGTGTGGGAATCACGGAGGATTCTGGCTAGAATTCTGCCGTGTGTCTTTATGTGGGTCTGACACACTGGCTAGCTGGATAGGCTGACATTCGCCTTCGGACGATCGCTAGTGATAAGATACACACCAGGTGTGTCTTCCTTTCCGGTGGTCTGCCGCTTTGTATACGTGTGCGTCCATGTCTACAATACAAAACAAACGTACGCTGCACAGGATCTCCTGCTGAAGACCCATTCCTTAAAAAAGACACTGCGGAAAATGTCAGCAGGATAAGCTAAAGTCCATTCTTTGTTATCATACCCTAATGCATCTCTTTGTCTTTATGGGACACATCTGTGTGTCCGTGAGGTTTGCAGTGTGGTGAATTTTTAGCAGCTGAATTTGTCGACATAAACATGAACTATCTTGTGATGCCTGACCACTAAACCCTAATGCTAACAGTCAGATACAGTGATCACCATGGTAAATCACCCCAAGGCTGCTATATTAATGTATTCATCATAAACATTTAATCAAAATATTAGGGTTTAATAGCATTGCTTACGTTTCAGATACCTGGGTATTTAGTGAATTCTAAATTAATTGGCATGTTCACCTTGTGCTCCTGTAACTCAACTAAAGCATCACAGTTACAATGCAAAGGTTACAATAAAAATTGTATCCTTCCCTCAACTGTAAGTCACTTTGGATAAAAGTGTCAGGTAAATGAATGAACTGTTTAAGGGTATAACTGCCCTCACTTTGAAGGACTCTGTAGGTCCAGCTTCTGAACCCCCATTACATCTGCTGTTTTCCTCCTGCTGTCCCACAGATCAGCCACTAATGCAGTCATGTAAGGGCCTTCCATCCTCACATATTTGATTTCAACTCTGACCCCCCCTCCCTCCCTTCCACTTCACCTTGGTGACCTTACCCAGTCCGGACAATGAGCCAGGAGGTGATGGGACAGGGGGCAGATGTCGAAACCCCAAACCTGTGCTACACCTGTGGCCAGAGACACCTTCTGGATGAGAACCATGAGTACCACTATGAGGAGGAGGTGGATGATGACCTGGTCTGCCATATTTGCCTTCAGCCACTGTGTGTGCCCTTGGACACACCCTGTGGACACACCTTCTGCACAGAGTGTTTGACCAGCTTCTTGCTGGAGAAGGACTTCTGCCCTGTAGACCGGCAACCTCTACTGCTGCAGGCCTGTCACAAGTCTAGCCTGCTGGTTTACAAGCTCCTGGACAAGCTGGTGGTGGCCTGTCCCTTCCCAGAACACTGCAAGGAGACCATGGCCAGGAGCGAGCTCGAGGCCCACCTCAAGCACAGGTGAGTCTACCTGAAGCCACAGGAGAGTCTGTCTCTCAGGGCTTCACTGCGGAATCTCACCCGGGGTCAGCAGCACCTTTTCATGGGCCCTTAGACCAAGCTCTACTTGGGAGGCCCCCATACCAACAACATTAATGATCATTTCGCTTCCTCCTTAATGCACATTATTGTTGGGGGGAGAAGGTACATTAGGCAACTGCCTATTCTGCCAATAGCAAGAGCCAGCCCTGGTCTCATGCCAGTGTGAATTGAAATAGGCAATTCCAAGTCCAAGGCAAAACGATGCTTTCATCCATGTAGGAGTTTCAATTCCGATTTTTTAAACCTGATAAGGAGAAAAAAAATGTCTTGAATCAGAGCCAGAGTACCGTGGAGCTGCAAGCCGGGTTTACAACAAGCATTTTGTTTTGCCTGTGTGATGCAGTTGGATATATGGCTTTATTATCTGACTGTCTCAGTATGTGTAATATCACTGTCTCAAGGGTTTGGTCTGGAGAGCTCTGTGGACTTTGTCCCTGAGGAATACGGGGCTCACGGGAGTGTGGCTGGGATTGAGAACCTCCAGGTCCCCTTCGATCTGATTTGTGTGGATTCCTCAGCTGCAAGGCGGGTCTCATGGGGAAACACGCAGGCAGCTGAGGCGTGTTGCTGTCTGACATTTTACACCCCGTCTGATCGCATTTTCGCTTTGGCATTCCTATTTCCTGGGGTTGTTTTTGTGGCTGGGTTTTTGTGAAGAACTTTATTCTGACTGCAGTTCAGTGTTGGGTTTGTGGTCGATTATTTTTGGACCTTTTGTCCCCAAGGTCTGGCTTCAGTGGTGGTGCTTTAGTGTCCATTGTGCACCAAGGGTCATGTGACTGCTGCCCTGTGCTGATCCTTTGTTTGGCTATTCATATTGTTAAAGTTGTATTTGGCTGGTTGCATATCCCAGATTGTGTGTAAACAGACATGCTGATCAGCTGTTTCTGTTTCACTGCTGGAGATTCTCTACCTGCGTTTTTCTTTTCTTGCCATTTCTGCCGAATTTGAGCACGTCCGACTGGTTGTTTTCAGGAGCCCCTGTTCAGCTGGTGGTATTAAGTGCCTCTGGGTTTAATCATGGGTGCAGTGAAGCGTGGTGCAGTACTGAGGGTGGGTGCGCACCTTACAGCACAGCCCTGACCTACACGCTCTTGCACCTGCCGATCCTGCTTTTATGTAATAGCATCTTCCTTACGAGGTACGGTAAGAAGGCAGGTTCGGCTGCAGTGGAAATTTTCCATTACAGTTTGCAATCCTTTTCCACCACAGTCCCCAGCCCAACACAGTCCTCTACACAACACAGGCCCTTATTCAACATAGGCTACCACACAACACAGGCCCTTACCCAGCACAGTCCTCTACACAACACAGGCTATTAGTCAACATAGGCCACTACACAACACAGGCCATTACCCAACATAACCCTCTACCAACACAGGCTCTTACCAACCCAGGCCTTTACACAACACAGGCTCTTACCCAACACAGTCCTCTACTAACACAGGCTCTTACCAACCCAGGCCTCTACACAACATAGGCTCTTACTCAACGTAGGCCACTACACAACACAGGCCTTTACCCAACACAGCCCTCTACCAACACAGGCTCTTACCAACCCAGGCCTTTACACCACACTGGCCCTTACCCAACACAGCCCTCTACGAACACAGGCTCTTACCAACCTAGGCCTCTACACAACACAGGCTCTTACTCAACATAGGCCACTACACACCACAGGCCTTTACCAACACAGGCTCATACCAACCCAGGCCTTTATACCACAATGGCCCTTACCCAACCCATCCTTCTACCAACACAGGCTCTTACCAACTCAGGCCTCTACACAACACAGACCCTTACCCAACCCAGGCCTCTACACAATACAGGCTCTTATCCAGCACAGGCCTCTACACAACACAGGCCCTGACACAACATAGACCACTACACAACACGGGCCCTTACCCAACACAGGCCTTTACACAACATAGCCCCTTACCCAACATAGGCCTCTACACAATACAGGTCCTTACCCAGCACAGGCCTCTACACAACACAGGCCCTGACCCAGCATAGACCACTACACAACACAGGCCCTTATCCAGCCCAGGCCTCTACACAACACAGCCCCTTACCCCACATAGGCCTCTACACAATACAGGTCCTTACCCAGCACAGGCCTCTACACAACACAGGCCCTGACCCAGCATAGACCACTACACAACACAGGCCCTTATCCAGCCCAGGCCTCTACACAACACAGCCCCTTACCCAACACAGGCCCTTATCTAACACAGCCTCCTACCCAATACAGCCCTCATATCCAACATACTCCCCTATGCAGTACAGCCCCAGCCCAGCACTGTTCATTGCACAGTGTCAATCATGGCCTGAGTATTCGTTAATCCACTTCATCCTGGTTTGTCAATTTGGTCAGGACCAACCAGGATGGTTGATACCAATTCTAGCAAGTGGGGGGGGAGGGGTGCAGGGAGAAAACTGGGGCTGTCAGATATACAGATGCTTTGAGGTGCCTGTAAGAGGCCGGAGATGAGCTCAGCCAGAGCTGCTTTGTCCTTATTTATTTATCACCGTCAGAGTCTGCCACAGTCACTTCTCCCCCGAACGCGTTTATTCACCACTTCAGCTAGACTGAAAGGAGACGTCGAACGTCATGAGTGTCGAAACCGATTCCGGAAGGTTGAAGCTGAACAAATGGATTGGGGGGGGGAGACACAGATATAAAGGTAAACAAATTCAGGGCTGGTGAAGGGAATGAAGGGAAGGAGGAAGAGTCTGGCTGCATCAGGAGCACTGCTGTGCTCTCACTTACACTATTAGGGCCAAGGCTCCCACTGTGGCGGAAAAGCAACATCTCTCAGGCCTGCTGATAAAGGGGATCGATTGGGAAGAGGGCTGGGAGACAGGGAGAGAGAGGGAGAGAGGGGGGGGGGGGCAGGGAGGGAGGGAGGGCAAGGTGAACTGAATGTGGATAGCAGTGTCGGGTGGAAACAGAAAAATCTCCCCCCCACCCCCCCATAATCACCAGTGGGGGCCACAGAGATGGCCTCTCCTCTTTGCAGCCTTTAGACCCAGCTCAGCCTCTGTTAGCGATGCTGTCCCGGGGGGGGTGAATAGGGAGAGAGAGAGAGAGAGAGAGAGAGAGAGAAGGAGTGGAAGGGCAGCTCAAATGGAGTGGGGATAAAATGCAGGAATCATCTTGCCGTTCATTCACAAAAGATCCTCCTTTCATTTCTCTTCTCTGTCTTTTTTTCTTCATTATTTTGTTAATCATCTAAATTAATTAATTAATATGTTATTTTAATGTATGCAGCTCCGAGCAAGTGCCTGAGCCTTTGCATCTGGCCTGTGCCACTGTCGCGTGGGAACGGGAGGGGTGGGGATTGTTGGGGTCGCAAGTGGGGGGTGGTGCATCTCCCCACACCCCCAGCTCAGACTCCCCCACCTGCCAGGCTCAAGTATATAAAGGGAGGTCGTGGTGGGGGAGGAGGCAGGACCCTAGTTGTTCAGTCTGAATGAGCATATGTAGCGAGCATCCTCTGCGCACCTCCCCCCGCCAAAGTGGGGCATTGGTTTGCTCCGTGCCTGCCTCCCAGTGGCTGCTGCTGCAGTATAAGTCACAGTCTCATCTGAGCACTGTGCTGTGTGCCCGTCCTCACCATGCCCCCCTCTCACTCACACACACACACACGCGCCCCGTAATCCTCTTACGCCTCCCCCTGCGTCCGGCACAGATTAGTCCCGCAGATCCGATGTGCCGGACCACCGGCACTGCTACCCCCGTCTTCACCACCGCCAGACTCTCGTCCTCTTCCCGTTCCTCCTCTTCCTCCCGCCGCTGTACCTGCCGCCTGCCTTCTCTGAGCGGCATGCTGGGCCGCAGGGTGTGAGGGACTTGGGGGGGAACGGAGCAGCGCTGAAGGTGTTCGAGGAAGAGGAGCGGGCCAGCATGAAGGCACTGCTGCTGCTGGTACTGCCCTGGCTGAGCCCAGCCAACTACACTGACAATGTGGGAAACCTGCACATCCTCTACTCAGAGCTGTGAGTATGATGTGTGCCTGTGAGTGCATGTCTGTGATTGTGTGTCTGTGAGTGTGTGTGTCAGTGTGGGTGTGTCTGTAATTTTGTGTCTGTGTGTGTGTATGTGTGTGTGTGTGTACGTGCGCGAGTGTGAGTGAGTGTATTTCTATATAGGTGTGTGTTTCTATATGCGTGTGTGTCTATATGCGTGTGTACCTGTATTTGAAGGCATCCAGCACATTCTGTACTCAGAACAGTATGTCTGTGAGTGTGTCGTTGGCCATATGAGTGTGTCCATTTGTGTGTGCATGTGTGTATGTGCACCTATATGTGAGTGTGCTTGTGTGTGTCAGTGTTTCTCTGTGTATGTGTTTGCAGGCATTCTTATGTCCTGTACATGCGCATTTCTGTACACACAACCCGTGATGCATGGCATGTGACTATGCACAATATCTATATGTGTGTGCGTGTGTTGCGTGCGTTTGCATGTAAACGAATCACAGTACAGTTTTCCTGCATTATTAAATTGCTTAGCATGCAAAAAAGTCACTTAAAATTGAACCGTGCTTGGTATTTTACTGAATAAGTTTAGGTTCCATGTTATGGTTTCTCCAGAGATAAAGAACAGCAAGCTGTTAGTATGGACTTTAGCCGTTACTCTGTCTTTGGTGTGTGTGTGTGTGTGTGGGGATTTGGTCGTTTGATGAATGGGGCAAGACAGTTGCCATGGTAGCAAGTTTTCTCAGCAGCGGTCAGGGGTGTTGATGATGCAGGATTTTACAAGAGGGTCCACATGGCAGAGTGTGTGAGTGTCCCTGTGATTTTGCCTCTCCCTGGCGCTGCTGAAGCAGATCTAGCACACACGGTTAAACGGCACGCCACTGCGCTGCAGTGTTTCCTACTGGACTGCAGTTATCTCGCGCTGTCATGTTCCGCTGCTGGATTCTTACCTGGATTAACGTAAAAGGTACCAGCCAGGGTTTCAGCATGTTTGAAGTGCTGACATCTGTGAAAGAAGCCATCCCTGTGTTTCTGCGAGTCGGTGCGTTAAAAGCACTGTGCCTGTAATCACAGCAGTAGCCGTGTTTCTGTGACTTTATTCCTTCAAAGAGCTGTGACTGTAAACACAGCAGTCTCTGTGCTTGCATGAGTCAGTCCTTTGAAGGGATATGCTTGTAAACACAGCCATTACTGTGTTTCTGTCAGTCAGTCAGTCCTGTGCTGTGCCTATGAACAGACTGGCCCCTATCTGGAATAGATTTACTCATGGTTTCATGCCAGACGCTTGTCAGGGCAGGTTTGATGCCCCGCCGAGGCGATGCGGAGGAATCTGCGTTGTGAATTTAAGCTTCTGCTCTTCTTCAGTCACCCTGCAAACGTCAGCCCCCAGGGCAGGGAGGGGAAGCAGAGTTCGGGGGTAGAGTGGTGGTGGGGGGGGGGGGGGGGGATCATTCCCAGGGGTCCCATCTGTCCCCTGAGTGTGACTCTGGGATTGGTGGGAAGCATACAGAGAACCCGCCCTGGCAGAGGGCAACTTGCATTAGGATTGGTCGGTCGCTTGGAGAGAGCCGTTCCCTGGCCCTGTATTTGGGTCAGTCTGGTGCCCCATCGCGTGTAAATGTGCTGGGCTGCGCTCTCTAGTGGGATAGAGCCCCGTATCACTACAGAAGGGGGGGCAGGGGGCAGCGGGCGGACTGGGGGGACAGGGTGACAGACGTCCAGCCTGGCTGGACAGCACCAATGTTTCGTCTGTCTTTGTTTGCCTGGGACACGGAGCGGCACATCTCCCCATCCCCTGACACCATCGCCCCCTCCCTCTCCTCCTCTCCTCCTCTCCTACCTCTCCTGTTTCCTATCCTGTCCTTCTCTCGATTTTAAAGTACAAGGGAAACGTTGTTTATGTGCCGTGCAAAAGCTATGCTTTTAAAGTGTGTCTAGACACGCAGGAGAGATGCACAGTGATGAGAAACACTGTGATAAGAAGATAAAAGAATGAAACAGAAGCACGTGCATAGCTTTCTGCATTTATGATGGATATGCAGGACGAGCTTTAAGCTGCCAGCTTTCTACCGTCTCCGATCCTCCACCTCTGCTCCATCTCTGCCTTCTCTGTTTCTCTTTTGGATGTAGTCAGAGCTGATCTGATGGCTCAGAGAGATAAAGCCTTACGTGTACGGACTGTAAAGAGGATAAAAGCATGCAGTTTCTCTAAGGGAACAAATCAACGCAGATATTGAACCGAAACTGGGAGTTTGCCAAACTAGCTATAATTTTGTTTTGTTTTTGTACTTGTGCCTATATTTCTTTGTCAAAGGCCAGCTGAGTTAACCAAAGACAAAAGATGTATCAGTATTGCTTATGTCTTTAGGTACGCTGATTTGCTTTGACAAATAAGTAATCATGATAAAATAAGACAGCAGGGAGGTTCTTGAAACAAAGAATGATTTTGTAGGACTGCTGTGAGAGATGTGTCTCTGCCTGGAAAGGCAGAAATGAGATTAAAAACAAACAGATTGACAACATCCATTGTTTCTAGTGTAGATTCTACACGACCCTTTGATATGGAGAAAGACACAGAGGAAGATACACCCATCACTCTCTGCTCTCCTTAGCTTTATTAGCATAACAAATCATATTGCATGCTGCGACATCTACAATTCTGTGCTCAAAAGAATAAATGGAAACATGAGATCTGACTGCCTGCACCCATGAGCTCCCAGAATCCCTCCTATTCTCAGAACCCAAAGAGTCACTGAAGCAGGATTATGGCTGAGGATGGGAGAGCTGGGCCCCAGTTTGAGATGCGTTTGACCACCGACTATGTGTCCATGGAGAGGTGAGTGGTGACGTGAGAAGCCAGATGGCTGTCACCAGGATGGGCAGGAACGCCATGGGATTCCCAGTACAGTCCAGATCAGTGTAGTGGGACATTGGCTTCATGCGTGTACCTCAGTGATACTGGTTAATCATAGCAAGTCTAGGCTTCAGCTGTTAGCTTCAGTATTAGTCATCATCCTGTGTTTCTGATTTTGGCCTTATTGCCTGTCACCTGGTGCTTCTGCTTAAAGCCACGTGATTGAGAGTAACTGGTTGTTTCTGGTCTCAGTTGCATAATCGCTCACTGTTTGGAATTACTGGCCTAAGATTCTCGTGATTTTATCGTTACTGATTCTCAAAAGCATTCAAGTCAAGTCAAGTCAAGTCAAGTGGGTTTTATTGTCATACCATCCATATACAGGATTCCGCTCTGTGCAATTAGCAGTTGTGTGTATTCACCCTGAGAGATGTACCGAGCCGTGACCGAGCCGTGACTCATACTCTCATACTCCTATGAGTGACATGCCGCAGAACATCTTTTTGTTTGCCTTTCTCCACTTTTCCTTTTCTTGCTTTTGTTTTATCTGTCTATTTACTGTTTATTTGTCTGTTTAGAGATTTATGTTTGATCTTAATTGTAATAAAACTGCCTGCGAAAGCAATTAATACCCATTGCTGCCCTTGCCTGATCTTTACCGTACCTCTAGGTAGAGTGACGCTCCCAATGGTTCCCAACTTGAAGATTTACTTGTCCCAATGCCCTGAGCACAAACTGACACACTCATCATGGCTGTGTTTGTTTAACTTCTGGTCATATGTCTCCAAAACATGTGACATTTTTGGTTTAGAAGAACAAAGATGACCAAATCAGTATTTCAGTCATTTCTCTACAGAACCCAGATGGATATTCATTCCATAAAAATAGGAAAACACACATTCTCATTCTAAATAAAAATTTTTACTCTTTGTGAGGTGACTCAGACACACAGACAAACACACACGCTTGTTAAACCACGCCACAGGGACACACCCACGCACCTTCATGCATAAACGCGTCGTATGATTTCTTCGCCTGCTCTTATCTTTTTGGCTCACGCTGTCCTCAGGGCACCTCTCCTCTGCTGCTAAGCCTTCCAGTGAGAGCTCCCATCTCCGTCGGGCCCGGATTCGTTACGTACATCCTGAAAGGATTATCGTCCCGCCACAGGTGAAGCTTGTCATCGCGAGCCGCCGCGGGCTCCAGCAGGCAGAGGGGCCTCATTTCGAGCGTAATCTGTAGCCGAGCCTCTCATGTCCCACGGATGATTTTGTGGGGTCTTTCTTGTTCAGAAACTGTGAGCGTGAAGCTAAGGAGAAATTTGCTAATTAAAGGTTTTTTGCTCAGGTTAAATACGCATTCTTTCTGTGACGGTGATTCTTTCTGCCTTTCTTAACACATCTGTGTAGAGGGTAGGTGCAGGTAGTCACAACATGGCCTGCAGCGCACACACACACACATACACACACACACACACACACACACACACAAATGCTTACTATATACTATAACCACACGAAAAAGGCACATCACAAACACACACAAAAATGCAGACATGAACATCCTCTGCAAACACGTACCCACACACACACACACACACACACACACATACATGTCTACTCTATATACTACAAACATACAAACATAAAAAACACACACTAGAACATGCACACAGACACATATACCCACAGACACATACACACACATATATATACATACACACACACACATAAACATTAGGCATCTATATCTTTTTTTGGGGACAGTCCATTTATTTCTATGGGCAAAACATAAAACCCAACAATGACAACCTTGTCCCCCACCCAGCCCTAACCTTAACCATAAGTAACCAAACAAAATACAAGACTTTTGGCATTTTTTGTTTTTTGATTGCAGTCACAGATTTTCCCCTTGTGGGGAGTGAAAAAAATGTCCCCACAAGGTTGAAACTATGGACCCTCACAATGTAAGATATACATCACTACACACACACACGTTTTGTGTACAAATGTGAGAACTTCACTTTGACTCGTACTTTAACAAAATATATGATTCCTAACCCCACCCTATCGCAGTCAATAACAAAGTTAATAACAAACCAAAAAAGGAGTTTTCTTTTTATAAAAAGGTGCTTGACATTTAAAAAGAGATATTTTTAGGTTGATGGTTAGGAAAGGATATACAATACACAGGCATTGACAGCTTCCATCATGCACAGAAGACTCACTGATGACATAACTGACTGGCTGGATGGAGGGGAGATTCACATGCTGATTGGCCGCCGGGGATCAGCAGAATGGAGGATGGGCAAGCAGCAGGCAGGCAGGCAGCAGGCAGGCAGGCCCGGCACTCCAATTACAGGAGGGGGCCTGAGCCTCACTGCAGGCAGGGCAGCTCAGGGATGGGAATGAGCAGGTGATTTATAAACTGCCCGCGATTCCGACAGCAGTCCACCAGCATCAGTCAGCAGATCCTGAGTAACGGCTAATTTAGCTAACAGACAGGGTTTGTCATTCCGCTAAATTCAGTGGGCAATGTTTAGTGTCCGGGTCGACTGAATGTTTTCTGCTTGGGTACTGGCAGGCAACGGTTTCTGCTTTGGTTCATGTTTGAACAGACTGTTATTCTTTCTTGGGTTATTCCCATTTTCAGGCAGAGCATATTTGGTGTTTGGGTTAATCCCATGTTCAGACAGACCACATTTGGTGTTTGGGTCAATCCCACGTGCAAGCAGACCATATTTTGTGTTTGGGTCAATCCCACGTGCAAGCAGACCATATTTGGTGTTTGGGTCAATCCCACGTGCAAGCAGACCATATTTGGTGTTTGGGTCAATCCCACGTGCAAGCAGACCATATTTGGTGTTTAGGTTAATCTCATGTTCAAACATACATTTTGTTACTTGGGTTAATCCCATGTTATGTCAGCCAGTTTTTCATATTTGGGCAGCAGGCAGATAAGAGCAGATCAGAGTGGAATATAGCTCCTTGGGGCCTAAGGATCTGCAGCGTTGCCGCGGTGACCTTATTCTTACGGCAAGTTGGCTGGTTGATAAACACCTCTGTCCTGCAGCTGACTCGGCATGGCTCTCTAACCTAATTCAGAATTGCCAAACGATTAGTTTAGACTAATGCAGAGAAATTGTAGGAATCACAGAGACAAAAATCTTGTAGACAATCTCAGATACAATCACAGAGAAAAGCACAGACAGTTACAGAGACGTGCACTCACAGAAATAATGATAAATGCATGAAAACAATGGCTTTTTGCATTCATAAAACCTTCAGTGCACCTTCATAATGTATTCATTAATATTCATAAAACATTCATAAACATCATATATACCTTAACATCCTAACATCCATTAACAGCTGTAATATACACTAATAACAAACATTATATAATAATAAGAAACATAATTGTATAATCATGTAATGTTTGTTATTATTGTATATTAAAGCTGTTAAGGGATGTTAGGATGTTAAGGTGTACTTGCATGCTGCTTATGAATGTTCTATGAATGCATAATGAATGCATTATGAAGGTGCACTTAATGTAGAGTGTTACCGAAAGCAGACAGTTCTCCAGTCAGTGAGTGTTACAGTTGTAGAGATGATGCTAGCCCCAGGGGATTGCAGTCCTCTCCACCAGTGATGGCTTAGCCAATCACAGGCTTTGTTCCCTCACCGTCATCCAACTGACATGTTTGGGATAATTACCCGTCTGTTTCTCGCTCTGTGTGAGATTTTCTCACCCCCTGTGATGTGAAAGGTCGTTGGTTTCTTTGAGGTCCAGGACAGCAGCTTGTGAACCGTGTGAATAGGGTGGCAACCAGAGCAAAAACCACAGCAGAGCAATGAAACGGTCAGGTGATCACATCATCACATGGTCACGTCAGAAAGGATTTTTCTCTTTATTGTTCTTTTCTTTTATTTCTTTTTCTTCCCCCTCCTAATCTGTCCCCCCTCTTCAGCCAGCTCAGCCACTGCAATATTTTACATGTGCTAAAAATGAAATAAATAAATAGAATAAAAAGAAATCGATCAACATGAGGGGCCAGTACAGAGTTTATAGAGCCCCTCATGGTAAAACAAACATGTTTGGACCTTGATTCTGCTTGCTAAAGCTGCCAGACTGGATAAAAGTAAAAAGGAAAAAAAAGAAAGTATTTGTCCATTACTGATGTGCAATACCGCACAATGTATCAATAACAACGTGCTACTTTTACTGTAATATGAACTAAGCACTGCAGCTATGAGCATCAACATATAACTTTCTCTCCCAGGAAACCTTTTTATCACTGGGTAACCTTGTTACCACCATGATTCTGTTTTTATTGCTAAACCTTTGAGTACTATAGGACAGCTATGTTGGGAATAGTGCTTATAAAAATAAACCGCATTCAGCTGAAACTAGTCTTATTTCAGATGGTTATACTTTTAGCTGTGTTAATCATATGGGCTCGTTCATCCTCAAACAAAATAATATTTCATAATAATGCCCCAGCATCGTAGGGTATTTATTAGCTTTGATGTGTTTATCCATAGTAACCAGGCAAGCTCAAATTGGCTGGTTGCAAAGGGGGTGGGGGTAACAGTTCCCCAGGGAGTAACTACTTTTAATTGACTTTGGGGGTGTTTGGCTGCATTAGAAGAGAATGAAAGGGAAACTACCTTCACACAACCATGCATGGGCAGAAAAGCAGGCCTGGTTCTTCTCACCCAGGGCTCCGGATCCACCACTGCAGCATTGATGCATCTTCTGAAAAAGTCAGATCAAAAATAGGAATCCCCTCCCCCCACCCTGCCCCCTCCCCTCGGACCAGCAGGAGCGTTCCTAGGTTGAGTACCCGGGCGTGTTGGGGTGGTGAAGAATAGGGTCAATGACAGGATGATGAATGAACAGACGGCACGATGCGAGCAAACTCATCACAATCTATAAAAGCTCCCCGTGGCTACATGTCACTCAGAGAGGCGGGGCTTGAGAGGTCAGCCAGGATTCCCTGGTCAGAAGTCACATGACCAAGTCATAGTGATGACTGGCTACAATCCCTACGGTGATGTCGAGCTTTGTCAATGACTGATACACCCAAACAGGTATCTAAAGGTGTTTCTCTGGACAAACTAAATGGAATAGTGTCCCTAGTCGCCTTGCAGTGGGAGGGAGTGTTCATGCTGGAAGAGGAGTCCATAAATCTGGGCATCATGTCTGTCACAGTACCAGAAGTCTCAGCAGATGAGGGCTATAATGACTCCGAGGTGATGGTCAGCTCAAGGTTGCACGTGGCTCCTGCATGACTCCAGGGACACCAGGGTGAGGGAGACAGAGGCACTAGCATCAACAAACAGCTGCATTGTGTGTTATGAGACTGGATCCTGGTGTGTTCTGAGCTTCTCTTATTACCTTGACCAAGTGACCCTTGTGGCTGGTCGCATGAGGACAAACAGGTTTTGAGCAGCCAAGCCACTCCAGCTTGAACAAAAAATTTGAGAAAAGAGGAGAAGTAGAAAGTACTTAGGATGTGTAATTTGTTTCCAGCTGGCCACACCCAATCGATTCGAGTGAGACCAAGCTCCTACATACCCATTATCTAACTTGCTCAAATAAAACCACACCCGCATGTTCTCTGTGAGACCATGCTAGATGCTTCTCACAAGACCACACCCACATGTTCTCTGTGAGACCACGCTAGATGCTTCTCACAAGACCACACCCGTATGTTCTCTGTGAGACCACGCCAGATGCTTCTCACAAGACCACACCCACATGTTCTCTGTGAGACCACGCCAGATGCTTCTCACAAGACCACACCCACATGTTCTCTGTGAGACCACGCCAGATGCTTCTCACAAGACCACACCCGCATGTTCTCTGTGAGACCACGCCAGATGCTTCTCACAAGACCACACCCGCATGTTCTCTGTGAGACCACGCCAGATGCTTCTCACAAGACCACACCCGCATGTTCTCTGTGAGACCATGCCAGATGCTTCTCACAAGACCACACCCACATGTTCTCTGTGAGACCACGCTAGATGCTTCTCACAAGACCACACCCACATTTTCCATTTGAAGCCACATGCAAATGTTCTGGTGAGACCCTGCCCACATGATCCATCTGAGGCCATATAAAAAACGCTGCAGGTGAAACCACATTCATATGTTTTCTGAAAAATCCTACCTAAATGCCCCTGTGGGACCACTCACAAATGCCCCAGTTGAGTACATGTCCAAAGGACCGTCCAGAGAAGACAGCCACAAATTCACTCTACAACTATTGCCTAAAGATAGGGTCATTTCCTCACTCATTCTCTCACTCATTCCCTCACTCATTCTCTCACTCATTCATTGACTCCATGCAGGAGCTAAAAGGACTGTTGGATTTCTCCAAAACCAAGGGGCAATGGTGGTTCATTCAGTTTCTCATCAGCTGTCAGACCACTGCTTTCCTCATGAGAAGCATAACAAGAAGGGATTATTCTGCTTGCCTTTTAATACCCCACTGTCTCACTTTAATCTTTGAGGAAAAAAATCCTTCTGGAGAAACATAAAAAGAATCTTATTGAGTAGAGGGAAGGATTTTTTTCAGTAATAAGTTGGATTTATCCCTTTGCTGTATATTCATAATTGACCCAAATCTTTGGTTTATTTTGCAATAATACTAATCAGTTAAGCACACCAACAATGATGCCTGAGCTCTAGTTATAAAGCTTGTTGGGGTTTGATAGACTACAGAGATAAGAACAATTACTTTTCCTTGGACAAAGAGAAGGAAATGGGGTGAAGCTCATGGTCCAGAACCTTCTAAAGGAGAAAGAAGAACTCTTTGGAGGAAAAGGAAAAAGGATATATCTACTTAGTGCTCTGGAAGGCATGGTTCCAATCAGGGACAGTGTAAATGTAAAAAAAAAAAAAAGTAACATAATTGTATTGGTCTGAGTCGAGGGCCCAGTTTGATATGCTTTCATGGGGCCCAAAATCTCTAGCAGCAGCCCTGGTCCTGTCATAGAGGCTTCACCTAGAGAGTGTGGTTACAGCATAACTACAGTACATGAAAAAGCTTCAATCTTGGGATGGAGCCATGACCTTCAAACGTCTCACAGAGGACATGCCCATAGCACTTGGGGCAATATCAGCCCCCAAAGTCTCCCAGCCTGAACATATCCTTGTTTTTGTCGTCAGCTGAGCCAGCTGTCTTTCCTGGGTGAACACAAATCTTCAGTTCTTCTAACAGCAAGGACAGTGTTTGGGCGAGAGCAGATAATCTGCTCACAGGAGAGAGGACTGGAGGACCTTGAGTCGTTTAATGAGTTCCGTGCTCTTGGGAGTTTCTCCTGACTGTCGCCACTCGAGTCCTCACAGTTTCCCGAGCCACCACTGAATCCTGGGTAATTACTGTTTTGCTCAGGCAAGAGGCGGACAGTTGAGGAAGGATGTTGAGACACCTCTTGTGAAGATGTTTTGACAAACGGGGGGGTGGGGGGTGTTGTTTTTAATCTTCCCCTCAGATCTGATTGTTTGGATGACGCATGGTGATAGGCGTTAACTGAAACCTGTCCATCTGTAATGACACCCCAGATGACAGAGACTGTTCTTCGTGAATCATCTGGAAGCTAAAACGTAATGATATGGAAAAATATGCCCCAACAATATTAGTCATTATAATGTATATGCATTTTGTCCAGAAGTAGAACCTTCACATACAGCAGAGCCTTCGTATCTAACACACAAAACTACAGTCAACAAGTAGAACATACATAGCATATACACCTACAGTCTATGAAGACAGACGTACATCTACCCGCCTCCCCCCGGGTCCCAGATGAACAAATTTGCTGAGGATGGGTGGCAACTCTAATGTATATAAGCAGAGCACAATGTCTAATGTATATAAGCAGAGCACAGACAAACCTACAGTGTTTGAATATACATATACACACCCACCACTTATGAATAGAATATACACACACCTACAATCTATCTACACACAACTATTAAGCCATAGCCTACAGCCTGTCTAAAACAATTGCTTTCACTCACACCCTAAGTGTGTGTAATAGTGACACCCCAGGGGGAAAACCACACAATCGCCATCTTTCCTCGTTGACAGACAAAAGTGTAGTGCTCCTTTTATTACCTTAAGTGTCTAGGAAATCGCTGAGTAGCTAAGCTGCAGCTTTCAACTTTAGGGCATAATATGAGGGTGATAGCCATTAACTTTACATCTCCAACATTAAAAGGCTGTCGAAAACAGTGCTGGTGGGAGAGCGAAGCCTTCTGTGCTTCCTGTGAGGGCTGAGTGAAGTTTATAAATGGCTACTGGGGGTGCATGGCAGCATGTGGTGATTGAAAAGGCCAGAGAGGCAGAGCACGCTAATTTAATTTAGCATGCGCTACTGAAATGAGCTGGAACAGCTGCATGGGCTACTGGAACAGAACGGATGACCGAAAGGCTGTGAAGTCATGTGGTCTTTCACCACAATCCGGACCTGAGTCAGAATTGGAGGCAGCGGCTGCTCCTTTGAGCCTGGTTTAATAACGGCAGCCCCAGAGAAGAGTGCTAAGTGCTAAGCTAAATGCGAAGCTAAGCGCTAAGCTACACCCAAGGCTAAGTGCTAAGCTGTGTTCTAAGGCAACTTAGGTCTATGTTATTAGTTTTGAGGTAGCTTCTAGCAATTAAAAAAAATATAGAAAGATTTATATAAAAAAGGGCACATCCTGACAGTCCAGCACATCTACACAAGTGTAAATGGATCATATCGTACATTAATCATGCTGCTCATTCGGCATCTTTCAGCATGAACACGGCCACGTTACTCCAGGCCTCACTTACACTGCATCAGCTGAGCCATGACCACGGTAAAGGCCTAGAATTTCTTCACGGCAGGATTCTATTACAGCAGTTAATGGAGTGTGCGTCTGCCCGTGTTTCTGCTTGCTGCTTCGTATACGTGTGCGTGTCATGGAGTTGGTACAGAAGCTCATATTTCTTGAGCTGAAGCTTCTTCATGTTTATTTGGTTAGAGCTCCTACACAAATGCGGGGGTGGGTGGTGACAAATTCAGAAGAGAGAGGCAGGTGAATGCAGATTTGTGTATTAATTTACACCTGTTCCTCATTCCATGCAAGGCGTATAAATCTGAAGGTTTGTGTATTCAGTCCCTAGTAGCAAACAAAAGCCCCAACGTCAAGTCAAACTGCTCCACCTGTCGTTTTTTTTTCACCTGTGGTTTCTGGCTGGGGTGTGAGTTTGTTGCACATCATGACCCCCATGAATCCTGAAAAAGACACCATTTCTGGATATGGAGACCTCTTTCTGCACACAGATCTGTGCCATGTGAGTCTCTTCGCCATCAGGATTGGAGACTATTTCAGAATAATGGTATTACTTTTGGAAAAAGCTGCAATCACACTTGCTGCGGTTGTTGATAAACACGAGCCGCAGAGTCTGTCGGCTTTCAATGTTTTCAAATGCAGCCGCCCACCCGGGCTGTACAAGGTTGCTTCCCACCACCCACCCTGGTTCCCCGGGCAGCCACTTAATGCGCACGCCTGACTATGCAAAGTTCTCTGTGGCTGTGTGGTCTGGTTGCTTGGAAACAGAGCCACCGGCAAAGGGCCCTGTGACTGCCATCTGAGACCCACGTGCCACAAAAGGTCAGCGAAAGGCTCTCAGAGACAGTGGGCATATATAAGGGTGGATCACAAGGGTACTGACACAAGCTGATTGCCCTCCTCCCCTGTCACTCACCAATTCAAAGCATATCACTGGCTAATGATAAGGTTGCCCCCTTTGTATGAATTATGGACTCTTATGCCCTCCAACTTAAAAAAATCCTAGATTCGCCCCCCCTCAGAGCAGGCCACTGATCCCACCCCAGATATCCACAGGCGACTGGGACTTTTTCCCGTGGCGGGGCCAGAATTTTACTGGACCAATCACAGAGATTATCAGTAATCCTGTTTCCATGGAGATGCCACCACAGGAGTTTGTTTGCATGACTTGACTGGTTGTTTTTTGGGAAATGGCAAATGCTTCTGTGGTCTTTCTTTTCGCTTTGTAATTCTTATGACCTGTGAGTGTGGACCCTACAAAGTAGCAGATGCACATACATCCTGCCACTCAGAGGCATAGGGTATGGGGGGGGCCTTTGAACACTGTGTGGGAGTCTCTGCAGAAGTGGCTTGGGCTTACATGGCATACACAAGTATGTAGCACACGGGGCTTTTGAACTATGGTATACAATAGGTAAGGATGCATGGTTAGCCTATGGACCCTGAAAAGAGGTGCTTGGTGATGAGGAATGCCAATCAAGGTGCGTATGTTTAAGGGAGAGGCCAAGTGTAAATTGGAATGTAATGGGTGTGGTCATTGGGGTGGGCATGGTCATGGGAGGAGCCAATGGACGCCTGAGTGTACATGGTCATGGGAGGAGCCAGTGGACGCCTGAGTGGGCATGGTCATGGGAGGAGCCAGTGGACACCTGATTGGGCATGGTCATGGGAGGAGCCAATGGACGCCTGAGTGGGCATGGTCATGGGAGGAGCCAGTGGACACCTGATTGGGCATGGTCATGGGAGGAGCCAGTGGACACCTGATTGGGCATGGTCATGGGAGGAGCCAATGGACGCCTGAGTGTACATGGTCATGGGAGGAGCCAATGGACGCCTGAGTGGGCATGGTCATGGGAGGAGCCAATGGACGCCTGAGTGGGCATGGTCATGGGAGGAGCCAGTGGACACCTGATTGGGCATGGTCATGGGAGGAGCCAATGGACGCCTGAGTGGGCATGGTCATGGGAGGAGCCAGTGGACGCCTGAGTGGGCATGGTCATGGGAGGAGCCAATGGACGCCTGAGTGGACATGGTCATGGGAGGAGCCAGTGGACGCCTGATTGGGCATGGTCATGGGAGGAGCCAGTGGACGCCTGATTGGGCATGGTCATAGGAGTGATCAGTGATAATTCAGAGTTGGCAAGGCTGTGGGGGTGGTCAGTAGTAAATGACAGAGGGAAACCATCATGACTGACCTGTTATGTTATGTTTTTCACAGATGTAAGGGAGCATCGCACTATGGGCTCTCAACAGACCGGAAGCGGCGCTCACAGGAAGGTGACTGCACGGACAGCACATCCGAGCTCACTGTGGCTACACTGCCATCTGAGGTCATCCCCTCTGCTTCTGCAGCCGTGGCTCTGCTCTCTGACGACCCGGGCCTGGTCAACCCAGCCTTCGACCCAAATATCGAGGATAACAGCCAGTTGGGGAGCACCACGAACCTGGCCACCCACAGCAGCACCAAGAAATGTGAGCTCACAATTTAATCCTCAGTGCTGAGGACAGAGTAGGTTTAGAAAAGGAACAGTAAGATGGACAGGATCTGGAAGGTGATTGGTAATGCTGAGGACAATCGGAGAAGGAAGGTGATTGCCTGTGGTGATGCTGTAGTTGACTATAGCAGGAAGATGATTGGCTGTGGTGATGCTGAGGCAGGTTGGAGCAGGAAGGTGATTGGCTTTGCTGATGTTGAGGCCAGTTGTTTTAGAAAGGTGACTGGCTATAGGGAATGTGTGAGGAGACATTTCTGGATGAAGCTGAGCATCTCTCTACATCATCTTGCAGCTCGAAATTTCGAGCGCACTTCTGTCAGGAGCCGCTCGTTCCGACGGCTGAACCGTGCATTCAGTGTCCTCCGGCGGACCAAGAGTGGAACGGCAGTGTCCAATGAGAGTGTAGAGGAGCGGGACAACACACGCAATGCCAGCATGCCCCAGGAAGGTAAGGCTCAAAGCAGACAAGCGTGAAATTAGTAGCTGCTGATTGATTCGCCCACTACAAGGAACAGTCTCACAACTGTTAATAAACTTTTAAATCTAGACACATACAGGCTGAATTAAAGCATCCCACTAAGGGTAGCATTTTATTTTTTTGTATGTTATTTAAAATATTGTCTTGATTGTTGTTGATTGTTTTGCAGAACACCTCAAAGTAAATTCCTTGCATGTAAAAGTACTTGGCAAGAAATAAGTGATTCTGATACTAATTCTATCCTGATTCTGATCCAGATTCTGAAGTGTGTGTGAGTGTGAGTGTGTGTGTGTGTTTGAGTGTGTGTGATGGCCTTTGTGCCCTCATATTGTACGCTCTGGTGATACATACTCACTGTGTCTGCGGGGAGACACCTTTAATCTCCCATTACGGAAGGAGGGCTGGTTTTCATTTGAACAGGTGGGAGACGAGTGGAGTTCAAAGGCAGCGGTTAAAACCACGCAAAGGCCGGTGTTCCTGTCATCCCTCTGTTCTTGATTCCCCTCCCCAGTGCTGCCCCAGCTTCACCATCTGATCCCCGACGGAGAGGTCACCAGCATCAAGATCAACAGGCCGGATCCCTCAGAGCCGCTGGCCATCAGCATCGTGGGGGGCAACGAGACTCCACTGGTTCGCATCCTCATCCAGGACATCTACCGGGAGGGCGTCATTGCCAAGGACGGCCGGCTGCTCCCAGGGGACACCATCCTCAAGGTGGGGACAGTGTGACAGAGAAGGAGAGAGAGAGAAAGAGAGAGAGACTGAGAGTGTTTATGTGTGTGTGTCTGAAACTGTGTGTGAAACTGTGCTTGCGGCATTGCCCACTTGGACTTGGACAGGTGTGGAACACTAGACCGCAGTAAAATAGCATGTGTGATTTAAACCTTCCTCTCTGTGCCTCCTTTTCAGGGGTGTGGTGAACCCCACTACCCCCGCCCACTCCTCCCCTCCCCGACTCCTCATACAACCATAAACGTACATTCTGTGCATCTTCGCTAAACCTATGTGCAAGTATATCTGAGCGGCAGTGCTAACATTCGCAAATAGAGCTGGGATATAAGGATAAATAAAATTTATTCGGGCTCTTCTGGACGGGCGCCCGGAATGTTCTGTTCCCTGGCGAGGACCTCTTCTCTGAGATCACTTTAGATGGGACCAAGTGTGGTTTTTTTGTATCATATCTCTGTGGAGACAGAAGGGCCAGCCGGCCTTAATCTGGCTGAGAAAATGGTCCCGGCAAAGGGGAAGCTTCTTTGAACTGTCAGACCTTTGAAGGGAGGAATCAAATGATGGGGCTTTTTTAAAAGAGGCTCACGGTGAGCGTGATACTGGCGGGGACACACTAACACATACACACACACACACACACACACACAGCATGATACCAACAAACTATCAGGCACAGACACAAAGACCATGCTACCCACGGGGCTCGGCCACTGGGAACACTGGCCCCAGCTGAAAGCTGATTGGCCCCTCCCTGTCAATCACCGATTCAAAACAAGTCATTAGTTAATGATAAGGTTGGCTCCACTGTATGAATTATGGCCCCTCTTATGTCCCCCACTCCTGAAGATATCCGCACACCCAGAGACACACACAAACACACACTGCGCCGCACACTGCAAACCGGGTGTTGCGCCCCCTGGCTGCCACACACTTACTGCCTGTGCCCGTCGCCTCGGCCCCCCAGGTGAACGGCATCGACATCAGCAACGTGCCACATTGCTACGCCCTGGCCATGCTGCGTCAGCCAGGGCCACTGCTGCGCCTCACTGTGCTGCGCGAGCAGCGCCACCGCTACCGCAACAGCCCGCCGCCCCCCGAGAGCCCGCTGGGCCACGGCGACAGCCTGCAGGTGTCACTGTGCAAGAGCTGCCCCAGTGAGCAACTGGGCATCAAGCTGGTGCGTCGGCCGGAAGCGCATGGTGTCTACATCCTGCACTTGCTGGAGGGCGGACTGGCAGCGCGTGACGGGCGGCTGCGCGAGCATGACCGTATCCTCGCCATCAATGGGCGTGACCTGCGCTACGGTGCCCCAGAGCAGGCCGCCATGCTCATACAGGTATGCGTTAGTGCGGGGGAGAGACTACATCACAGCACCGTCACTACGGGTGCAGTGTACTAGTGACCAATACTGGTCAAAATATATGTGGCATCCTAAGCTAGCTTCTTTGCTACAGCAACTTGCTAAGATGGTGCTCTGGGAGGCCACCTACAAGATTCACCTACGGTCATGATCAGCCTTGTAGCGTTATGGAGCGGGCTTGATGTATGTTGGGGTTTAACTAGGTTGTCGATGTGTTTGAGGGATGGTTTAATTTGGTCATTGATGTTCAAGGGTTGGGTTTAGAGGTAGAGTATAGCAGGTTTAGGCCACTGTCAAAGGAAGTTTAGCTGGTCAGGGTAATTAGCTTGAGAGGATGCTCCTGTGGGTTATGGATACACCAATGTGTGTAGGAGTGCTGCTAGAGATTTTGGGCCACATGCAAGTATATCATATTGGGCCCCCAATCCAGACCGCACCCTGCAACTACATCACACAGACATGCAGCACTCTGTGACCCTACATCTCACAAGTATACAGTACTCTTTCACTTTACATCACAAAAACATACCTCGTCCTGTGACTATGCATCTCACAGGTATACAATATTCTTTGACCGTACATCACACAGACATGCAGTGCTCTGTGACTACATCTCACAGGTACGCAATGCTCTGGAACTCTACATCTCAGAGGTATGCAGTATTTTTTGACTCTACATCACACAGACATACTGTGCTATGTATCTCTATATCACACATGCATACAATCGTTACATATAAATAGATAAAATTGTTTCCTTGAAGTAACAAAAGTATTTTCAGTTTGCAGCTGAGCTCCTTAGTGACATTGATACAGTGACAAATGACACGTGGTCACAGTCACAGCACATTGGTAGTGTTTGTGATGACTAGGATGTTTCCAATACTGATTTACCTGTGAGCCAAACAATTCACTGGATTAGTGACTCGTAGCCAAGTTGTAACATGCAGACATCTGGCCTGGATCGAGGACCACACAAATACAAAGTGAGTTTACTGGTCCATTATGGTTCACAGCTGTTTGTAACCCTGATGTAGTATTAGTTAGAGTTTAGACTTTCATCTGAATCAAGTCCAAGGGAATTTTATTAAAAATTTTATCATTATCAGGAGTATCTGTTGTGTATGTAGTTGGTTCTAACTTTGGGTTATAGTTGTGGGGTGTTTGTTTTGATAGAGGTAGCTTGTGGTCGAGTCTGGTTCTTTACTGTTGACCCAGGCGAGCGAGGAGCAAGTCCACTTCATCGTGTCCCGGCAGACGAGTTTGCCGACCCCAGATATCCTGCAGGAGGCCCCGTGGAGCATGGATGGACCCCCACCCTACTCGCCTGTGGATGGAGAACCTGTCCTTTTGGTGAGATTTATGCAGACGCACACAAAAATTGAACACATTTCTTTTACACACATACTACATTAGTAGAGATTTTTATCCAAAGTGACATACACATTTTTGAGAAATTAGGGTCAGTCAATCCATGGAGTAATCGGGGGGTTAAGGGCCTCGCTAAATGGCCCAATGATGGCATCGCTTTTCCACTCCAGGGTTTTGAACCTGCGACCTTCTGATCACAAGCACAGTGTTCTAACCCACTGAGCCCCACACTGCTCCCTGTATAGTATATATAATAATAAATATATACAAACATGGTAAACTTTAAATGCAGGCACCCTTGATAAAACTGTAATAATAATTAAAAATAGATAGACTCCATCTTCCATAACTGCTTATCTAGTACAGTGAGCCTGGAGCCCATCCCAGAAAGCACAGGGCACAGGACACCCTTGATGTACACACAGACTCACCTAACCTTAAATCACCATGGAAACTGCAGACACACACAGCCGGGAGCAGGATTGAAGGCCGCAGTGCTGGGGCAGTGAGGTACCACTGTGCTGCCCTAATAATAACGGCTGATTGTAAGCTCAGCAGAAGGGCCCTATCAGAAAACCAGGTGCCGCTTGGTGTCCCCGTTTAGTGTCCCCAGCCCACATTATCTCCTTTTATCTTTAAAAAGTCCCCAGATTGCTTTCTCATGCCACTCTCGCTCCTGCCACCGTGCCGTTCTGCTCCTCACCACTTTAGAGACGTTTCCATTCTCTGCTACTTGCTCCTCCACATTTCGAGACGCTGATCCCTTATCGTTCGGTTAAGTAAAAAGTGAAGGTCCTCGTCTGATGACGGAAAGCCCTGCTTTGAGCTGAACAGGGCTGGTTGTTTATTTAGATGTTGACTCACATGGTAGTCATGTCGCTTTTGTCTTACCTGTAAGGTGAGAGTTGATCCTTCCTTTCGCCTGGTCTTTATCTGGATTGTGTCTGTTTGTCTTTCCACGTGTGCATGTCTCTGCTTGCTCCTGCCTGCTCATGTTCATTCACCCTGGATGATCTCCACCTCACCGGTGGTCACGTCTGCCTCAGCATGCCTGCCGTGAAAGAGGCAGCGACTCTTTTTAAAGAGCACAGCCCAAACCCAGATCGATGAATGTCTTTCTCTGTAGATTCTCTCACCCCCTTCCTCACTAAGCTGGACCCCCTGCCTCAGACCTCCCCAGAACCAGTCTGGCACCAGATCATAATCGAGCCAGAACCTACAGACTTTCCACTTTGTATGTTCCCAGCATATTTATTCAATTTAAGCAGGCAAATGTGTACTCAGACCCCTCCAGTTGTACTACTGTGGTTACGTCCCTGGCCAGAGAGGGCAGAATTCACACAGGGGTCTTTCAGTCATGTGACCAAAGCCCAGCCACTGCTAGACGGCCAGGAGAGCCACCATTTTTAAAACAAACCAACAAGGAAAACAGGGCATGAATAACTAAGAACATTAATAAATTAAAACTGCTGATAGATTTTCTGATACTTAATGACTGGATCTCAGAGCTGTTTGTGATGCATCAGGTTCACACAGAGAAACAGAAGCATTCACACACGTACACACATACCCAGCTGCTTAGGGTGAATTAATGGCATGTGAAACTGGGCCAGTCCTCCCAGCTGTGCAAAGTGTCATCCCTCCAGGGAGTGACACACACACACGCATCCATACACACACGTTTGTATTCATATCTTTGTGGGGACCAATCACTTCTATGGCCAAAACCATAATCCCAGCAATGACACCCTGAACCCTCACCCAGCCCTGACCTTAACCAGAAGTGACCAAATAAAACTCTTTTGTAATTCTCAGTTTTTGATTGCATTCAGAGATTTTTGTGAAATTGAGTTTCCCCTTCTGAAGAGCAAAGGAATGATGCCCACAGCATCAAAATACCAGATTTTTATCACACTGTGGGGACACTTGGTCCCCAGAATGTAATATATATGTGACCGCACACACACATCTTGCATCACTCAGATGCACAACTCTGTGTCGCTGCCCTGCAGGAGTGTCAGAAGCCAGCATGCTATGAGAAGACAGTGACCCTGTCCAAGGAACCACATGACTCTCTGGGCATGACCGTGGCAGGGGGCATGTCGAGCCGTGGGTGGGACCTGCCCATCTACGTCACCAACGTGGATCAGGACGGTGTAGTGGGGCAGGAGGGGTCGATCCGCAAAGGTAAAGAGCTGATGAGATCTCTTACTAGGGTGAGACTGGACTGTGAAGATGTGTTATGCAATTGCAACATGACTCACAATTAAATGCCGCCCCCTGCAGGCGATATCCTGCTTAATGTCAACGGCATGGACCTGACAGGAGTCACACGGTCCGAGGCTGTGGCTAACCTGAAGAACACCTCATCCCCCGTAGTGCTGCGGGTGCTGGAGATGCGTCCCCCCAAGGAGGTGCCCGTCCCGGGCCTTGGGGGCAGCCCCGGGCCACCCCCGCTCCCAAATGATGACTACTCCCCGTTGTGGGTCTCCTGGTTACAGCTGCCTAGGTGAGCCTTGGCCCCTGTGGTGTTACCAGGATGAGGTCAAGGAAGGGTGTAGTGAGTCCATTGCTTCATGTCCCAGGAGACAAGCTTGCCTACCTCAGACATCCTGCAGGAGGCGACATGGAGCAGACGGCCCCTGCCTGACCCCCTTCTTTTCCTTTTTACCCTTCTTCATATGTTCATCTCCATTTACTCCCTTGTTCTCTCCCTCCTCCTGAGCCTCCCGCCACATCTCCTGCGCTCCTCATTCCCCAGGACAGCTGGCTCGCCCGACTCCCCTCAGCTCAGATCTAATTTTTGGTTCATCCCCTGGGGATCTGGGCTCAGTTCGCCTCATGGGTCCTGCTGGGTGCTGCGATTTGGTCCCTTCGTGGGATTAGCGGGCATGCGATTGCCGACAGGGCTTGCTGCTTTATTATGCCAGGGTGGGGTTGTGGAACAGGCCTCTGATGTGGCTACGTATCCCCCCTGGGGGAGAACATCCAGGAAGAACTCAAGACCCTCCGAGCCAGATTTGAGCCTGTCACCTCTGTAGGTCACCCTGCAGCTTGTTCACACAGTTCTCCCCTGAGCGGGGGAATCACAGTCTGAATTGGTTCTGCTCAAGCTCATGGGCCAGAAATATCATAACCCCTAAAGCCGCTGTGTACCAGCCTGGGCTTGCAAAAAGGATGTAGAGCATCTAACAAGAAAGGTGTAACATCTGGGATCTCCAAGGAGATCGTTTCTATTAAGGTTCTGGTCATGTGGGTGTATAAATCTCAGAAATCACAGCCAAGACCTTCATCTTTTGCCCATAGGAAAAGTCTTGACTCATAATTATGACCCCACCCCTCAGTAGAAAGGAACCAATCAGTACTCGAAACGTGACAGAAAAGCTCCACCCAACCCATTCATTCTAGCCTCAATCCTAGGATTGTGGGACGACGTAAGAGAACATAACATCCCCACGAACTCATGATCAGGGCTAACGTGATGCCTTGGAGGGCAAAGCGGTTGGGTTCTTGGCTTTAGGATAAGCTCTGTTTGATTGGTTCTTGTGCGAAAGCATCAACACTAAGCTGTGAATCCAGCATGGTTAGCCTTGGGGATGAATGCCAGGGATTATCCCTCCACTAGTAAACTCCTCAATGAGTTTATCCCCCATGAGTATCCCGGCATTAGTGACCAATTAACCTCGCAGAACAAGGCATTTTCACAAGCTCATTCTTTAAGAGCCCAATCAGTGACAGGCTACCATTCATGGCTAATCAGCCCTGGACATCTAAGCATTTCTGATGACTATAGTGTTCACCCTGCAGGCTAAGGGCTTGACTGTGCCTTCTGTCACCTCCAGGAACCTGTACTGCTGCAAAGACATTGTCCTGCGCAGAAGCACCTCTGGGAGTCTGGGCTTTAGCATCGTGGGAGGTCATGACGAGGTCAACTGCAACCAGTCATTCTTTATCAGGTCCATCGTGGAGGGGACCCCTGCTTATAATGATGGCAGGATACGGTACGGACTATTCACTTAGCTGTTTGCTACCAAATTCTACCTGATTCTAGGATTTTTTTAAGGTGGATCGCATAAAAGGGGTCTTAATTCATACAGTGGGGACCAGGGTTGGGGCCATTCCGGAATGCATTGATAAATTCCAGTCCAAATCAGGAAATGGAACTGGAGTTGGAACTTAAATCTCCCTGAAATTCAAATTCAACTACAATTCTGTTCCCCGTAGTTTTTTTTTCCAATCCCAGCTCCAGTTCCATTTCCTGATTTGGACTGGAATTGATCAATGCATTCCAGAATGGCCCCAACCCTGGTGGGGACAACCTTATCATTAACCAATTATATGTTTTAAATTGGTGAATGACAAGGGAGGGAGCATTCTGGGGGCCAATCAGCTTTCAGCTGGGTCCACTGCCCTATGTGGCCCTGCTTCGGTATATGCCCTGCATCTCACATCAAGGTTAACAAGTGTGTTTGCATGTACAAGGAAGTGCGAGTCATTTGTGGATATGCTGACCCTTGTTATGACTTTTGCCATGTACTCTGTGACATGATTGAGGGCGTGGCCATGTGTCATGTGACCAACTGCTTGTGTGTCCCCCACAGGTGTGGCGACATCCTGCTGGAGGTGAATGGGAAGAGCACATGGGGTATGACCCACGCGGCGCTGGTGCGCCTTCTCAAGGAGCTCCGGGGCCGGATTACACTGACTATCGTGACCTGGCCAGGAAGCCTCCTGTAAGAAGAGGCAGGACAGGGGGCAGAGCTAGTGAGCCAGGCATCCTGACAGTCAGCCAATAATCTTGCTTGGAGTTCACAAGAGCCACGCCACCCACAAGATTCACTTTGTCCAACTGGAGCTGCACTGGATTCAGTGGCCCCACCCTCTCAGGACAGAGGGAGGGGGAGGGCGATTAATCACAGGGACAAGACACGCATTGCCAACTACGCTAATTATTCATTACTCATATTTTAGAATATGCAGTGGACTGGACTTGTCAGTTTCCCATGTCCGTGTCTGAACGTACAGATCTGTCAATGGCCTTGGAATTACGACATAGACGTCCGACGCTTCGTCTAGTAGATGCGTGCTGAAGTCCATTTCTGATGCGGTTACATCTTCGAATCGCCGTGACGACCACGAGAACAAGACAATGACATAATTGTATTTATGACTCATTGCAGACCACGTGATGTCTAAGGAGGCCTTACTAATTTTCATACTGCAGGGGGAGGGAATGAGGTCACCAGTGCTGTTTGTGTTGCCCGTGGACGTGCCAGCTGTCAAGGAGTGTCTCCTTCCAGTCATTTTACATTCTCAAGCCAGTGTAATATATCTGATGGTATCTTTGGTAAAATAATCAATAAATCTGTTTAAAAGGAGATTTGCGTAGATGGGGTTTGAACTGATCAAACGATGGCAAACAGAGGCCCGAGTCTCACACGCCACCGACTGGGAAACCTTCCTGAACCAAACACAGATAGGAAATTCATTTTAAAGCAGTTTATTGCAAAATTAAACTGAAATATCCTGTTGGTAATTTTGGTCACCATAACATTAACATTCCAGAAGAGAACAATTCAGAGTTAAAAATCTACACGGGCCGGTCGAAGTGCCACACACAGCAGAACAAAAAGTAAACAGATCATTTATCAAAAGATATCCTTTTTTATTCAACAAAACAAACATACAAAGTCCTTTCAGAGGATTCGTCAATCACAACAAACAAAAGAATATTTTCTTACAGTTTGGGAATCTGGGCCCAGCGGACCCCTCTGACCAGATATAATCACCGATGTGCAGCTTCAGCCACAACCCACAGCAGTAGTACTGGGTGTGAGGGGAGGGGTCAGATAAAGGGGGTGGAGCCCTGCTCACTCCATGGCCCCGCCCTCCTGGTTCTCCTGCTCAGCTGTGTGATCCTCACTGGCTTCTTTTCCCTCCTTGCTTCTCTTGGACTTCTTATGTTTGTGCCGTCGATGTGCGTCTCCCTCTTCACTGTCGTGCCGCCTCCTGCTGCTGCTGCTGCGGGGGGGGGAACATGGGATAGTGGGCAGGGCATATCGAGTTAGGACGAAAACAGGGGAAACGTCTGGGGGGTATGGCAGGTAGGGGCTTGCCTGCGTGAAGACTTGTGGCGGCCTTCCTCCTTGTCCCGGTGCCGTCTCTCCCGGTGCCTCTCCTCCTTCTCCCGGCTGGCCCGGTCACGATGCCGGTCGTACCCACGCTCTCCATATTCCCGGTACCGGTAGCGCTCCTCGTCACTAAGCACACGGGTGCTTTCACTGGTCACAGTCAACAGAACTCATTTTCTCATTGGTCAACCTCAAGGCATGCCGTCATAGTAGCTATGTATATGAACACGAGCAGGGCATCACTCACCTATTGTAGGCTGGCGTGGAGGGGCTATGCTCCCTTTCACGCTCCCTGTCCCGGTCCCGGTCCCTTTCACGCTCACGTTCACGCTCATGCGGTCTCTCCCGCTGCCGCTCCCGCTCCTTGTCGCGCTCCCTCTCCTTGTCCCGTCGCTGGTAGTAGTCCCACTGCTTGGAGTTGTCCATCAGGCCGGGCCAGGTTGTCACCGGGGGGAAGCCTCCTGTGTGGTGACGGGGGGGGGGGGGTGTAAATCACTGCGACACACGCAAAACAAACCCCTAGCTGACTTAATTACCCCCCTCCTCAATTTCCTGTGGAAAAACACAGACAGAATAGTAGTGGTAAAAAAAAAATGGGGGTGGGAGGGGGGTTACTTCAAAGTGTTTGTACAGCTGGTATAAAAATGGAGGAAAAACACGACTCAAGACAAAAACAAACATGATTCAGCATCAGCCTTCGAATATCTTGGAAAAACAACGTAAAACACAGAGAAGCAACAGTAATGAAGTTTTACCAAAATTTGTATTTAAGGTTAAAATGTCACTAAAAGCTCTCACACACACACACACACACACTTTTAGTAATGGCCTCAGCAAACAACTCAGGTTTTTAAACACAGAGGTAGAGCTACCCCAGCCAAACCCGAATGCTGGTTCCAGCCCATTTGCCAGAGCGGATCCCGGACAGCGGCACCATCGGCGACGCTCAGACAGCCGGACGTGGGCGATTACGGGGGCCAGCCGATCCCCACAGCATGACTGATTAACGCCGGGCAGACGGCAGTTTGTTTGGAGAAGCCCGATGAAGAGGTGGCCCTGACGCTAAACCCTAACCCCCCACGGAGGAAACTCGTCTGTGCATGGGGGAGGTGGGGGCCAGGCACAATTACGCTATTACTGTTCACGCAGCCAGATATACTTCTTACACACACAGACACACACACAAAATATATATATTATATGCAGCCGTGTAAAAAAAACTAAGAGACCACAGCACAATGTTGTTACTCAAGTTATGGGTATGCATCTGTCAATATATCTTTTGGCAAACTGTAGCCTGGTTCTTCTCCGTTTCTCATTAATGATGGGCTTTTTCCTTGCTTTTTCGGACTTTGAGTCCTGTTTCTAGGAGCCTGATACGACCTGCCCTAGCAGTGCACTTCATGTTTCCCAGTCCTTTTGAAGGTCATTTGATGTCATCCTATGATTCATGAGAAACTGTCGGATAAGTTATCGGTCATCTCTGGTATTTGCAAGACGCTTCCCCCCTTTACCTGGCTGGTTTATGGTCGTTCCCAGTGTCTCCTGCTTCACCTTATTCCTGTGTACTGCAGTCTTAGAAATTACATGCATACATACAGTAGTAGTGTTGTCCTCCTGGGACATGATGTGCGCTTCACTAAATATGGTAATTAGCTGATTAAGATGTGTTTCAGCAGGGAAACCTCATTCTGGCCCTCCGGGATCAGAAATGGGGAACCCTAGGTTAGGACATGCCTAACTTTCAGCTTCCTAACTTCAACGCTTCATCCAGAAACCACAAGTAAAAAGTGAGCGCCACCTACCTGTGGCAAAGGGGTATGGCGGGACTTGACGGTTGTCATATCCAGCAGAATGCCCACTGTGAGGGAGGGGATGGTAAGCACAGGGTTAAACATCATAAGAGGCAGAACATTAACAACTTTCTTATAGACCTCAGGGCTCGCTTTCACTACAGCGGTCCCTGTGATAGGCTGACCTTTGGCAAGAGTAACAATCATGGTGGTCAAACTTCACGCCCGTCTGACCGCTTTACGGCAGGTGGGCTGCAGGCAGTGTATGGCTCTGCTAGGCAGATTTTCACATCAGCAAAGAGCAATAAAGCAAAACCAGAATGAAGACGTGCGTGTTCAGGAAGGGGGAGGCGGGAATGGGGAGATGAGGTAGCCGCCTGGCAGGGCAGTGATCAAACGGAGCTTTTCTGGATTTGGGGAGAGCTCTTCTGGCCCTACTTGAAACTGCTGGCAATACCTCAAGCGCAGCACAGGGGGAGAGCCAGCCGGCCCTGGGGCTGGCGCTGGAACCGGCCTCGGCCTGCCTCCGATTGAACACTTCCGCTCATGGGGGCCTGGTCCAAAAGTGCCGGATTCCAACAGGTGTCTGACGAACGCATCGCTCTATAAATACCCTCAAAAACGACACCGCTTCTTTCAGCCCCGTCCAACTTTTTGTACATTTATTTATTTCAGGATGTGCCGACGTACTCTGTGAAGCCTTAAAAGGGAGAGACGGCACACGCACAGGAAGTGACATGTGCTCCTTTTCCTTTTGGGCTGCGATTCATCAAACTACCAGGCTCACAAACCTTTCAAGTTGTTAAAGACTGGACAGGCAGTAATAATTACGACTTTATAAATGAAGACATTTAGCAAAATAAAGAACAAACATCTGGACTGCTGGCCTGCAATAAAGTATATATTTTATGCAGAGCAAAAAGTCATCAGTTGCAATTCGAAATGAATTCAAATGCAACCACAGTGCAAAAAATGTACAGCAGTAAAAATGCAATATTTAGATCCCAGAATCAGAACTGGAGACTTTGAGCAGGAGCAGCAAAACCGGCACAGTCCATATTAAAGTCTGAGTTGCGGTGGATTGGATGGGGGGTCAGACAGAGGTAAACTAACCAGCCACCAGGAATGGCTAAGCGTGTGTGACAAATACCAGCAGGTCTACTGGGCTGGGACAAACTGGAATGGGAAGCAAATACATTTGGTGGGTGGGGGGGGGGAAATGAACCCAATGTCAGCACTGGATACGGAGCATATGCTATGGCATACAACCGCCCCCCACCCCAAAAACAAGCCACCGTGTCCCCAGCCTTCGGCTAACCTTACGCGCAATTGTCCCCGGTTATATCAGTTCCCGGGGGGAATTTAAGGAGGCAAACGAGCCGGAAGCCTGAAATTAATGACTCCGGCTGAGGCAAGGTCACCACAGTGATGGAGCAAAGAGGGCGGGGGGTTCCCTCAAACAAGAGAGGGAGAGAATGAAACTGCAAAACACTCCCCCTCAATTCTCAGACTGCCACGACCCAGGCTTGCAGCGGAGGGATGCTGGCACAGGATTCCGGAAAGGCTAACGAGCCTCCTATGGATGCTGTGTAATCCTGGAGCGGGCCGTACCCCAAATCCTTCCCTCGTTCTTCCTTCTCAGGCCGCCTCCATAACCCCCCCCCCCCTTCTCAGCTGCAGGCTCAGGGAAGGGGTAGTACGCTTTCTTAGGCTCAGGATAGCAGAGTCACGCATCAGAGAGCCAGGAGATATGACAGTGGTTAAGAGAAGAGGCCACGCACTTCCCCCTATCCTATCGGCCAGATAAGAGCCTGATGTCTGGTTACTGTCGGCCTGTTATGCTCAGGGGACTCGTCCAGGATGGAATCGGGGCTCCTCCACCTCAAAAGGCTTTTTAAAAAGCTTAACATGGCCTTTTAGATCAACGCTGCACGATTTCCCTAGAGTAACAAACAAAACGTGCAATGCATTCTGGGCGAAAAGGCTGTTTACCATAAACCACAACCCACACACAATGCCTGCAATCTGCCATCACGCATGCTTTCACCTGATGGCCCTCTGTTTAGTCATTAAGCCTTTTCGATGTTTAACTTGGACCATTATCTGGTGGTCCAATCTGGGTAAACTATTTTACACACTAGTCTATGCATATAAGGCCCCCCATCTTAGTTCCTGCCCCCCTGCCTATGGGCAATCCTGCCTGCAGCACCCCCGAGACCTATCCTTCCATTTCTCCCCCCGACTCCATCTACCTCCATCACCATGGGGACTGAGACCATGCCTCCTTTGTGGGAGAAGAGCCACAATCTCTCTCTCACACACACACACACACATCTGGATATGTTCAGGGGGTGACAGCTAAGTGAGGTAACATATGAGGGACAGGCCAAAATGGCACGAGAAAATAAACAGCTCTGTTCACAAGAAATAAGGTAAAAGAAATGTCCGGTTTACGTACCTGTCCAGGGTAGGGATGAGAGAGGGAGGGGGCGGGCCAGGAGGGGGAGGGAAGCCTGAAACAGCAAAGACACCGTGTAACAGAGTCAGAGCCATTACAGATGCTGCCTGAAGATATCTCCCCACCATAAAAGGTAACTAACTACAACTGACTGCTCTGATAGCCAGAGTAAAATTGTTACACAATAACAACATCCTGCCATGGTTTTCACTTGTTTTCTTCCCAAAATAGCAAATTTTCTTACCACAGAAAAACAGTTTGGGTGTTATCAGGATTCTCTCTAGCTTTTCAAAAGTATTAGCCATTGACGCTAACTGTACTGGAGTTTCAATAGCCACAAATAATATGCATTAGCCACAAAGTCATCCTCGTGCTAAAAGCGGGACTTGCTTCTATAGATGCAAAAAGGTGAAATTTATATCTCTGTTGAGAAGTGGTGGGCAGTGGTGGCTTAATGATTAGGGAAGCGCACTTGTAATTGAAAGATTGCTGGTTCGAATCCCCGACCAGCAAGGCACCACTGAGGTACCCTGAGCAAGGTACCGCCCCCGGGCGCTGAATTAGCTGCCCCCTGCTATGTCACATATGGGTTACATGCAAAGGACACGTTTCGTTGACTGCTGTGGTGTGTCAACAATGACCACTGATCACTAAGTAGACTGGCATTGTCTAGCAATGTTTCTATTACTAGAATGCACCTTTTGTTCCTCACTGTATATGATTATCCCAAAAACACCCTTTAGTTCTTAATTAAACTTTAGAGATCATCTATAGCATGAACAGGTTGATAACAAAATTTGAATGTATATAGAAAATTTATGTCATGCATCCTCTGGCTCCTAATCACCCTCTGTAACACGCCAACCTGCCTCGTAGCAGCTGCATGGTGAGCCGTGCCTGTGCTTCAGTATGCTGTCAGGTAAACCACTGAAGCTTTCTGAACCCTGTCTCTCAGTGAAGCCTATACATGCTTCATCAGACCATCATGGAATGATGATTTAAGAGTGCTTCCCTGCTTAGAATAACATACAGTACACTGAATTAAGAGCATGGCTGTACCTTTTCAATCCCTTATCCTCCACAATTGAAAAGGTTTGGAAATCATATCACTGGCAATCATAAGTCATTTCCTGATCTATTGTGTTTTAAGTCACATTTCGTTGTCTATATGTCCATCTTTTCTCTTTGGGATCAGGACACGCTGTAACTCATTTAAGCTTCAACTTTCGTGCTCAAGGAGTTATAAATATATAGTTAAAAGAGTTTGGTTACTGGAATTTGATTGGCTTTAGAAAATGGCTCTGGCTCTCATCATTCAGACGTTTGCTTAAAATAGCCGGCTGTTAAAGCAGACTCATTTGCGAACAGCCGTCACTAGTATCCACCTGTTGGTCTAAGTGAAGGTTGCAGTAGTAATAGAATATTTGAGAAAACTTGGAAAGCAAACAGCGTATCACCGAAGCATTTAGTGTAATACAGAAAACGACTGCTATGGTGGGATTGCAAGTTTGGTCTTCACCAGTGAGGCAAAATGCTTGAGAACTAAGCTCAATACACTTGCATTTTAAGCTAGTTTTATGTTTTTAAATTAAGAAACAGCCAGAGAAGTACGGCTTTAGATAACTTACCAGGAGGTGGAACAGTGATGGGTATTCCTGTAGGACACAAAGAGAGACATCAAGAGAAATCTCTTATCCACATATCCAGTCAGGGATGGGGGGGCTGGGTGGACCACAGACTACTGAATGTGGAAGTCAAACCCCCCCCCAAGCCCTTAATCGGCCTCCTGCTAATCAGTCACTCCCAGAAGCAGGTCACACGGGTTGCGATATGAAGCATGTGCATGTATCAGGACGTCTTAGTGCATGACAGTGCATATGCAAGCACCAGGTGCCAAACTATGAGAACGTGGGTCAGGGTCGAGCTGCCAATATCATGTTCCAGAAGGGCCCTGGCACCAGGGATCACCACCCTTCCTAGCAGAATCAGCTAGCAGGGCTCACAGAATGATAGGCAATTTATTAATCGGAAATTATATAACCCATGGAAAAAAGCTAACCCAGCAAACAGATCAGGTTAGTCAAGATTTAGTGCAGTTTTTCCATCTTTCCAGACAATTCACATTTTCACTCCCTTGGACCAAAAACAGGGACTGTTTGGGGGTCTCCAAGGACTGGTTTGAGAAGCACTGGCTTAGTGTGAGTAAACACCAGAGTGCCATTGTATCACGACTATTACTATGAACTTTTTACCCCTCCGGCAGGCAGAAACCCTTTTGCCCTGGGGGCAAATTAATTCGTTAAATTAAAAACATCTACTAGCCATATGGTGACTAAAATATCTGCCTGTTTGAGGACAGATACCAGATGTCTGTCCTGGGGTAACAGCTATACATTCATGGAGACGGGATTCAGGACGACGACTGCCCTGAGGGGATCAGCCTGGAGGAGGGTGTTCTATAACATCTGGTGAAGCTGCCACTCAACGGGCACCTGGGGAACTCGACACACACGTCTGGGAGCAGCTCATCAGCGCCATCTGGGAAAGCCCCACCCCAGCAACATCAACAGTAACAAGCTGTTCGGAGCATGAACAATTAAGCAGCGCGACAAGCAATTGCTCTGCACACGATGGTATGCCTGGAAAGCAAGCCTGCTACAAGCATTGACAGAACAATGTAGAGCAGAGGAGAAACAATGACTTCATGCTATCACCAGGCTATGCTAACACGCCAAAATGGTAAAATTATACGATTTCATGCTAGCCAATGACTGGGCAAAACAGTAACAGAACATAACAGGGCAGAGCTATGTTAGCAGGCAATGGGGTAAACAGGATAAACCTATATTAGAAAGTGGCTGGAAAACAGGATAGAGTTACGCCAGCAAGTGGCAGGGTAAAAGGAGGGAGCTACGCTAAAAAACAGGGTGATTGCAGGATGGAGCTACGCTAGTGGTGGTGGGGTAACAGGATAAAGCTACACTAACAAGCGCCGGGGTAACAAGATGAAAGCATGCTGGCAAGTGGAGGGGTCACAGGACAGAGCTACGCTAGCAAGTGGCAGGGTAACAAGGCTGAGCTACGCTAGCAGGTGGTGGGGTAACAGGATGGAGTCACACTAGCAAGCTGCAGGGTAGCAGGACAATGCTATGCTAACAAGCGGAGGAGTAATACAATAACACAACAGTATTCCAGCAAACACTGCAGTGAAGCAAGAACAGGGTCACGCTACACTAGCAAATACTGGACTGACAGGACGGCACCAAGCTAACAGTTAACAGGGTAGTGCTAAGCCAGTGAACATATGGCAGCCCTAGCTGCTGCCAAGGCCCTATTTTTATCCCCTCCCACATTTGCAGCACAAAAGGAAGTGAAAGGAGCGCAGCTTCAAAGCACCGCTGGCAGAGCGCACGGCGCCCCCGATCAAAGCGGCCGCACCGGGAGCCCTGGCACGAGCCGGGCCGGCTCAGCACAACCAGAGGAGGCCGGCTATTCGGAGGCCCTTTGAAGGAGCACATCTGGAGACGGCACGCTCCCGAGTCCGGCCCACCATCTATGCGGCGCCACCTGCTACGCAAACACCTGGAGGACACGGGCTTGGGACACGGTCACACCAGGATGGCGGGTGAATACAGATACACTATATGACCAAAAGTATGTGGACGCTCCTACTAATTCAAGGAATTGCCTAATTAAACCAAACCCATTGCTGGCACAGGTGTATAATTAAGCACACAGTCACGCAATTTGCTGCAACAAACATTAGCAGCAGAATGGATGGATGTACAGATGAGATTAGTGACCTTCCACCCGGCACTATTACTGGACGCCATCTTTCCAGCAAGTCAGTTCATCACATTTCTATCCTCAAGAGCTGTCATGGTCAACAACAAATGAAGTGACTTAGAAGGTCAACATGTCTGGGAGCTAGTTCAGCTGTGAAGTGCTCGGTCACCCAATATCAACACCCAACCTGAATGGCAGCAAATCCCACCAGCAATGTTCCAAGACATAATGGAAAGTCTTCCTAGAAGAGCAGAGGCAATTTACAGGAACAAAGCGTGACCAATTTCATCTTAATACCCTTGGATTCGGAATGAGATGCTGGACAAGCTGGTGACAACATTCTTTTGGCCATATAGTGTATGACTGTCAGAGGTTCAGAGAGACGCACACACTCCGCAGAATGGCACCCAATTCAGTTACTTACTTGGTGGGGGGATTAGTGGGGGGGCGGTGCTAACGTTAGGTGGTGGTGGCATGAAGGGGGGAGGGGGGATGTTGGGTGGTGGTCCCGGAGGAAAGAACGGCGGCATCTTGGCAGGGGTGGAGTCAGCGTCGGACGACGAGTGTTCTGATATCACCTGTGAGGCACACACATCAGCACGAGTAAGCCTTCAACGACACACATGCAGTCAGCTGATCCAGCCAGATTTTATCCCACACACACCTGGATGTTGTTGCCGTCCACATTATGTCGTCTTCGCCCCTCAACACGACTGATGGTGGCTGTCTGCCCTCCTATCACATCAATAGTGCCTGAGCTCTTCCTGTAGACACACGTCGAACGGCAAGTCCATCATTTTGACACACTTTTTTCCCTCAAGACCACCCCCCCCATCCAACACCATTAACTGGACAGCACACTCGAAGCACCACCAACTCTGCTCCATCCACTTCGACTGAGTTAGATTGAGGGATTTCCATAGTTAATTTGTAGGTATTTGATTATAATTATGTCAATTTACTTCATTCATTGATTATAATTATGTCCATTTACTTCATTCATTTACATCTTTCATATTTCTTATTTTTATATTTCTTTCTGTCCTTGCTACTCGCTCATCAAGTTCTTTGCCTCTCATACAATTTACTCTCACCAAGGCTGTCTGACCCTCTGGCTCCGGGAGTCTGTATGAAGACCATAGATAAAGGGCCTGTTTCCCTCAGTGGGGGCACAGACAGACACTGAACCGTGTGAAACATTTTTCTGTAACATCTTCATTCTGTCTTAATAAACTGCTTAAGCTTAAGGAACCTGCCTCATCATTCGACTAAAAGAACCTGAGATTTCACTGAAGAAATCTATGAAGATGGAGGTGCTTGTTTTCAGATTTGTTTATGATCTTTCTCAGATCCATTCTTCCTGGCATCAGGGATCACACACATGCTCGCCACGGCCACGCAGAGGGAGCTACCTGTGTATTACACTGACACACAAACGTCCACAAAAACAAACTGTAAAACTTTAGCACACCTTAACTGAGTAACCACTGACAAGAAAACTGAGGGAAATGGAATTCAAGCAAACAGAGTGATGGGTTACTGACAAAACAAGACACATTTAGCGAGAAGCTGCATCCCAACTGCAGCACGGTGTGCGATTTTGTGCCTGCGTTACTGCCATTCTGCATAGTCTGCCTCCCCTAGAGCACAACAAAAATCATTCCCGATGCAGCGCTCCCTAGGATTTGAACCCACAACCTTTGAGTTGTTAGCATAATGCTCTTCTTGATGAGCTACAGGAGCCATTACTAAAAGTTTGAAGAAGTAGAGCTGCATCAGTGACCCAGAGAGGTGTTGGGGGTCTGTATACCCTGCAGCTCACCCTCACCTTCAGCCCCCACCCCCCTGTTAATGCAGTGCGCCCCACATCTGGGTAGCCCAGCATAGATGGCAATAACCACCACCAGCAGGACACTGACCCACTTCCATCACCCAGGTTTAATCCCTGTTACCTGGGTGGACAGAGGGTTGTTCAGGGGTTCAAAGGGCAGAAGCGTGGGGCAGCTAGACCCTAGGAGCCTGTTAGGGGTCATAGGTCCAAAGATGACTCTGTTTACAGGGTGCTGCTTCAGCCTAAGAGCAGATAAACTTGCCAAACGCAAGCTGGGGGCGGGGCATAGCTAGCATATACCATTTGACACATGCTTATTAACTTTTACATCTTTTCCACTGGGATCTGGCCCACATCCTTAACTAGTGGAAGACAGCTCAGTCTTAGCATTTTACACGGCACCTGACTTTTGGGGAAGGGGGAGTGAGTTGGCCTTCTTCATACACAAGCTGCTCATGCTTCCTGTTTGGCTAGAAGGCAATTAAAAAGAACGAAAATATATATGCGCTTCTGCTAAATATTTACAAACACAACCATGCCTGGAAACAGATCTTCCAGTAAACCATTAGGTGTGCAAGTGAGTCGTGACACGACGGCCCACGTGTTCCCATGACGACGGCCATGGCCTGGGGTCAGCAGACGGGCCACAGGTACGGCGCCGGTCTTACACGAACACCCCGCGACAGAATGGGGCCACACACACGGGATCCGAAGCTAACGGCCAGTGCTGCCGTGGCCAGGGGGAGGACAGAAATACAGCAGCTGTGGGCAGTCCTCTACAGGCTGCTCATACGGCTATGGGTGCATCCAAAATCGCATAGGTTTAGCCATTTTTCCCCTCACAGGCACAATGCACGACACAGTAAACTTGTGAATGTATTGTGAAAGTATTTGGACATTGATGCAATTCCTGTAATTTTCTCTCTGTATAATGGATTTGAAATTAAGCAATCAAGTATTGTCAGCCAACAATGTTTATGTTAATTCCATCAACATCCAAATTAACGTCCTGTTTCTTCTCTTGAGATGCTTTGCTAGAACGCCATGCTTTTGATTGTTGGTCTTTTTCGATTGTTTTTAACTTTTGCAGGGATCAGGCCACGTCCAAGTTAAGAATCTGGGTCAGGTAATATGTAAGAGGGCAACCGCAATATGTCAGAGTTGAGAAGAACAGTCGAGAAGCTGGTTTCTATCAAAACATAGTACATACTGTGTAAGCATTAACGTACCATTCAATAGAACATTTTAGTTCGGTATACACAACAAAACGAATTAATGCATTTATTAATATCAAACATAAAATCTGAAGTAGATATTCAACACAGAAACCGTTATCCTAATTGTGACTGGGAGTTGGCTGTGGCAAACGGTCGTTACAGTTAGTCATAATCAGTGGTTTGGGAACATTTTGGTTCCCCAATAAATTACACCAACATTGGAGAGAGAGCAGTTGATTAGACCAAGACTGTCTGTCGGATCTGTGATGTCAAACTTGGATATGTTGCTGGAAACACATCCAACATCCTAACTCATTTAAGATGATTATCCAAGTGCATGTATGACCAGAGCAAAGCAGAAACAGAAGCCTCTGCAAGTTTGTCTCCCCGTGGCATTTAAGGTGCTTTTGCCAGGAAATTCAGACTGATTTTTAGGGCCCTAAAAATTATTACGACTATAGGGGTGTCACCGCTACAGATACGTAACTATACTCAGTAAGAGATATACGTATAAAAAATGTGTTATTTTTACAATGTGCAAATAAGCATCTCTTAGGTTTTGTTGTGTTTGCAGTTTTAATCATTTCAAATTCTGGTTTTCCTTGCAGTACTGATAGTATGCGATTTCGGAAACACTTCATTATTATGATGCAAGATTCAAGACAGAGAAACTTCACAAGAAAAAAGGCCTAAAAATGACAGCAGGACAAACAGCACAATGGCACTAAACCGTCTACAGAGCTCACCAACAGACAAGCACAGCACAGAGCAAACCCATGCGACAGCAGAACCACGCACCATGCAGGAGCCTTGGACACTTACGGATAAAAGGAGGTGTCCGGTGGAGGCCCCCCAGGCCACTGTGGAGGGGACATCCTACATGTGAGGAGTCAGGAGGGTGGGGAGGAACAAAGTAACAGCGGTTTCATACCACCCCTCACACGGTGCTGACACAACCAAGAGAGTCACAGCTGGGGGCAGGGAAGGAGAGTCAAGCATAAGAGCAAAGGGGATGAGAGTCAGAGTCTGGGGAAGAGGGATTACAAAGGAGGACAGTCACAGCTCAGCCTAAGAGGATCTACAAAAAGGAAGAGAGTCAAGCTCAGCCTAAGAGAAGACAGTCTGCAAAGGGTACGGGAAGGTGGTTTACAGGAGAGGTGCTCTCTCTCTCTCTCTCTCTCTCGCGCGCACGCACGCACACGCGCGCACACACACACACACACACACACACACACACGGAAGTAACAGGAAGGCACAAGGGAAATAAAAGAAAGAAAAGAAAGAAATCACACCCTGTTACACGACTGCTGTAAGATCTGCATTCGGACACCCCAGGATCAGGGCTTTAGATAACGGGTGTACCACCAAATCTAATGCCCACAATTTGATAAGCAGATTAGAAGTACTCTAGTATATTAATGAAAGGCATATTGTGACACCCAAAAATTTGTAATCTAAATAAATTTGTATTCTTGTGCTCATTAAATGTGTCGGATTTCAAACAGCAAAAGTATCACTACACCACCGACATCACCTTATCCACGATATCTCCTCTTTTGAATGCTGATGTTACTACTGAGCTGTCCCTTTCTTCACTGTGACTTCAGTGCTTATTACGTCAATGATTTACCAAAACAATCACACGTAGCGTGATCCGCTAACCGAAGTTAATAAGCATAAGGATACACTGAATTTATACAGATTACTAACTTTTTGGTGTCACAATACACCTCTCATTGCATACAACTAATCTGCTTATCAAATTGTGGAGCATACAGTATTGGAAAGTCAACTTCTAGACAGATTCCCCTGGGTGTAAATATGCCGGTATGCCCATTATCTACAGTCCTGATTGATAGTTGGGACAGAATGACCAGGGAGTCCAAAACAGCATGTAAACACTGGATTCGATAAATTAAGTACATCTCTAGAACTCTCAAGGGAGGGGGGGCAACACAATGTAAGCAAACACAGTAGAAGTAGCTGACAAGGCAAACAGAGGCTAGTCCATGGGTAACTGATGCACCAGGAAACCGAAGGGAGCAGTAATGGATATGTCACACAGGACACTCAAGCAGAAGGCAAGGATACTCCCAGGGCAGCCTGGGTTTAAGTCCTGCCCCTAGTGGCTCAAGACTCACCTAGCATTGGGCACGCCCGACTTGTACATGTTGCTGGGGGAAGTGAAATCGGGCTTAGGCGTGGCCATGCTTGTGTCCCTCTCGCTGTTGCCTGTCCGTCCTTGCTGTACCTTTAGAAGGTGGGGGGGGGATATCAGGAACTGCTGACGAGTTCTGCATAATGCCATCAATGGGGGAAGGGGGTCCCTTCTCACATTTTCCACAGTGCCTTAGATCAGACAATGTGGCAAAACACTGTCCATGACATGTAACTGAAGCTCAGAAGCACCCTTACCATGATCTTGCTGGTTGTAGATGCTAGGGTCATGACCTCCAGACCCATGCGCAGCCGCTTCTGCTTCTCACAGTAAGCCTTCCACGTCTCCTCATTGAAGCCATAATTGAAGTAATCCGACAGGTCTGCGCCTGAGGGAGCCGGAAGGGGAAAGATCAACACCAAGGCAGAACTTCTACGGAACCATGTGGCCCAAAACTCCATATCAAAAAACCATGGACTGGAAAAGACAATGAATTCTCTGAACACTTTTTCCAACAGAGAGAAGTCTTGCCTGGCTTTCTCCAAGGTTTCTCCTCAAAGGACTCCATGTCCACCTCCAGCACTGGGATTCCATTGATGCTACCAGGGGCTTCCAAATCAACTCCTTTGGGCTTAGGGCCAGCTATATAGGAGAGACAAAGTTAGCACGAGACCCCCCACCACCACAGAAACCCACCAGCTCGGGTCAGAAGTCATGACCAGACACAAAGGAGCCATCTATACCTGGAACATAGGGCCGGCCAGTGGTCTTAATATTGAGGTTCACTGGAGTAGCTCCGTATGCCCTGGATAAAACAAATCCAAGGTCAAATGTCACCACAAATGACATCACCAACAGACTGGAAGAAGGGTCGACTGGGTTTATATTGTATATTCAGTTACACTTACCCATACTGAGGTGCCCCTGTCTTAATATCACCAATGGTCACTCTAACGTCGTCATCGTCATCATCATCACTGTCACTGTCGCTCTCCTCTTCCTCCACAGCAGGCTGGCAAGGCAAATATCTCAATACTTAAGCAAAGGTATCCATGGGTCAGGAGCCAATAAGCCCCACTTACATTAACCTCTAAAAGTATTAGGAACTTTACCTGACTGGCCACCCCATTCCCAGCAGCCTCCTCTTCAGGTGGGGGTGGTGCCAAGGCACTGAAATCAAAGGAACAAGAGCGCTGTCACAAAAATCCAACTAAATCACCACTTCTCTTCTTGGCATATGGGCATCACATATTTAAAAAAAAAAAAAAAAAAATCATATGGTGATTACTAGACACAGACTGCAAAGGATGTTCGCAGTTAAAGACCATCCCTACTGATTATCTGCCTGTAGAATGACAACAGAAGAACAACTGACGGTTTCAGCAGTAAGCCATTATTGGGTTCTCAAACATGTGGCGGGATAGGGCAGCTGGTACTGAACACAGAAGGTGATTGATTTTGAGAACTCATGTTCTGTCAAATGAAACCGGAACCATATTAACTTATCATGCGGTTATACACTTGAAAAAGAATATGTTTCAAAGCATTATTTTATTCATCAGAAAAAAATGAAAATGTTCTGAGTAATCTGACACCGCAGCATGAAATGATTTCAAAATCAAAAGGAATGAATTCAATGGTCCAAACCATTTCCAGGTTCTTCTATATATTCAATATGGCTATACTTAGGTTACACGCACAGTCTTCTGGCCCTCAAAACGAGCAGGTCAGCATTTCACGTTATTAATTTTTCAGTACGAAAAATTCTTAAGAGCTGCCATTAAAAATGAACAGGCTAACAAAACTCAGGATTGCCTTGTGGTCCTGCCTCAGGCGAATCATGTCCTAAAGAGAGTCTATTCTGAGAGGAGACTCAGCTTGGAAGAAAGCATGGCTGCTTACTATATCAACTACATAAAGCAGAAATGTTTGGCGCTGGTCCAGGACAGATGCAGTGACAGGGAGGGCTTTCAATTTGATAGACAATACAAGCCAATTATTAACCTAATTAAAGTGAGTTTAAGCTTCTCTGACAGCAGTTTAAAGATAGCCAGAACACCTCCATGCAGTGTGACCCCCCCCAGCCCAGCAAAGTTACTAAACAGACATGTCACTTAAAATAAGACAAGTCTGGCAAACTGCAAAGGGGTTTTACAGCATCCATTACAGCTGTGATGACAGGCCGCTTTGCTGGACTGAGCCATGGCTCTGCCAAAATGCTGCTGGGGTGGAGGTGCAGGGATTTATTGGACCAAAGCAGCCGCAGTGAAGGACGGGCATAATGACTGCAGGGCTGCACCTGCAGGGTTCTCCCAACACAGAAGCGGCAGTGTCGCATTGCTGCGGCAGTTTGCTGATACTGGTAAATGGCGCAGAGCACCTGGCATCACTGAGCTGCTCTGCCCATACTGAGCTTTTAGGAGAAGAGCAACACTGCTGAGTGAGTGGGCACGGGCACCGAAGGAGCGGGCAAACTATAAACACCAGGCAGGGGGCCTGGCCCTCAGCCAAGAGCTGCCTGACTATTTTAGATAGAAAGCCATCTAAAACCAGACTCAAACCTTAAAAAAAAAAAAAGACTAATATTCTTATTGACAGGATTCTCAAAGATCTAATTCTGTCACATCATTTAGAAGCTCTGCAGACACTTGTTAGAACATTATACCTTTACCTATAGGTACTACACAGGGGGAGACAGAAGGAAAAGATCCAATCAAATCACTTTGTCACATTAGTTAGCACTTGGTAAGAGCAAGTGAGGGAATAACTTGTGTGCAAATTCCCACAGCAGCAACGATGAAGTAGTGCAAATGAAACAAGACAAGACAAAACAATGGTGCAAAAGGAAGTATAGAGGGAATATATGGCATTGTACTAAAGAGTAAATATTTAATGTAAATAGTATGCAAAGAGGAACAATAAATATAACAAAAAACAAACAGCCACATGAATACGAGTATGGATGGTGGATATGGATGGCAGAATGATTCACTGACCAGAGTGAGATCACTGTCATGAAACAGGAACCCACCACCTGTGGTCATAGGTCAACACCTGCAATCACTGCATGAATGCAAAACTTACACTTTCACCTTCAGCCACAATGAACAAAAAAACCTGGAGAGTTTAACCAGCTCTAAGAGGACAACAGGACTGGAAATGGGGAAACTTCAGTTTATAGTTACCTGACAGTGACAGAGGACTCTGACTCTTCTCCCTCCTGCTTGTTCTCATTCTCGTCTGACCAAAAAAAAAAACCACAATTATTCTCGATCACCGTGGAGATTAGATTATTTTTATACTGCAAGAAACCAAATTACTAAATGAAAGCCATCGTCAGGTACAACTTATTATCCAAGTTGTAGCCCACATGATAAACATTGCCACATAACTGCAGAAATTCGCAATTGAAAAACCTTTCATTCGACACGATACAGGAAACAAATGTCAAACAACTGACAGTAAGCAGCAACATGGAACTATATTTGGCAACGAAAGATGCATTTGAAAGTAACTGCAGTCATGTTGTGCCTCGGGAGTTAGTTAGTAGGTCGGACTACACAACTTACCTCCATAGAGCCATTCCTCCTCTTCGTCTCCTGCGCTGGCGTCCGTAGTCGTTTTATCTGCTTCTTCGGCTGACATACTGTCCCAAACAGACGCCCCTTCAACAAAAAAAACCCAGATTCAGGAGACTGTCGTGTGGAATAATAATAAAAAAAGACTATACTACCCCCAGGCAACCCCACCGTATAAAATGATAGGTGAAGATGTTTTAACGTATGACAGAATCCACGAAATAAATAAATTCGGTTCGATGTTGTTTAAAGTACAGCGTGTCCATGAAGATACTAAACACGTTCCCGTAGGGATACCATTAGATGACCCTCGACCCGGCAGTGAAAAACCCCGCTGTTCCGCGCACCGGAAGCGCTCCATCATTGGTCATGGAAGAAGTTTCCGTACGCTTCACAATGGCAGCTAAACTAGTGTTTCCCAGTCCCTTTCCTAGATACACTTTTCACCAAAACCATATATATGAATTCATTTAAATATATTATTTTACGCCAAAAACTTTTTTTTACAAAAGCATAGCACTGTAAAATTCTATATTACAATGTACGGCTAACGGTTATCATGTTAAGACGCTTAACTGAGTTACGAAGTTAACGACTTATCAGAATACTTTTCTTAACTTAAAACATGGATAAACCTCCACCCATGAAAATCCAATCTCTTTTAATGTTACTAACTGTTACTAAGAGACGCTAATACTTTTGTTTACACGGTTAGCGCACAGTGATACACACTTTGACGGTAAAATAAAGGAAATAAAAAGATACCAAGTTACAAGTCGGCGAACGACGCATCAAATTCACATACCTTTTACACAACCTGTTTCTTACTTAAAGTAAAATGTTTTCAATAGATTACAATCCAATTCTAAACGTAACTACATTTAAGTATATGTTAGCGGCATCGAGCCGTAGAACATGGCGCGAGGATTGTGCGCATGACGCGTATCGCGCGACGCTAAATGCCACGTCACTGTCCGGAGACGCCGCTACATGTGTGTTAATGTTGTTGTTGAGTTAGGGGCGTCTGACGCTTGAAAAACTCTTTAAGGTGATCGTATTCTTATCATTTCTGAAACTGACTCATCGCGGACAATGCTGACAGCGGAGGGTTTATCATGTTTTCCTCGCCAGATGTGGGATAAGGTGCTGTCGAAGGTGAAGAATTCGGTCGTTTTCATTGATGACTGGTGCGCCGAGAGCCTTCACTGGGTCGGAGGTGCGACTGTTTTTCTCGATGCCGGCGCTCGCAATTTGAAACAATTCTCCAGCTTCGAAGCTGGCGGTGAAAACGAGCCGAAAGCAGTGTTTGTTGTGAGCACTTTGCTGAAAGGACGAACGGCTGACATCATTAAAGATATCATCTCGCTCAGTCATTTTCAGTACTGCATCGTCTTCACTGCTGTAGCTCACTCCATACACCTCCTGGCCAATAATGTCACCACTGAATTGGAGGGTAGTCCCGTATTCGAGCAGTTTGAAGAGAAACTGTGCGAGTGGATGGGAGACATGAACTTTACTGCAGAGGTTATGTACATTCCCCTGTCTTTCGCACCTGTGTCCCCTCAGTTACTTCTTGCACCGGCTTTTGGCGACCTCTTCCCACTGCATTCTGGGGACTTGGAGTCCATTAACAGAAAGCGGCCTGACAAGAAGAAGTTTGGCCACCTCTCTGAGATTGATGTTCATTCTCTAAGCCCAGACCTGCAGATTGAGATTAAATCCTTGGTGTCTGCGCTCAACTCCATGTTTGAGTTCACCAACACGCGGGAGGAATGCTTTGCTGTGGGACCCTTGAGCCGTATTATTGCTGGGGACCTGGCGAACTACCCCCAAGCCAAAAACAGACGAAAGATTGCCCCAAACAAAGCATCCATTGTTTTCATTGATAGGAACCTGGATTTGGCAGGTGAGATGGCATTATAACCTTCTATACAACCTACAGCATTAGAATCACAAGGAAGTTTATCTGCCTCTCTTGTGCACATTTGCCTGGTGTTGGGCTAATCTAGGCTTAAGTCTAGGATTTTTTTAAGGTGAGGGGCATAAGAGGGCCATAATTCATACTCTGAGGCTAATGATGTGACTTGAACCAGTGTGTGACACCAGGGGAGGGGGCACTCCAGGGTCCAGTCAGCATTCAGCTAGGACCAGTACCCCTGTGGTCCTGCCCCTGGTTTCTTCTCATTTTTGTGGTGAAGCAATTTAATTAAATCGTACTGCATCCCTTGTATCCCCTGATGTGACACCAAGGCATCTCTCTTTTTTCGCACTGGTTAACAGGAGCTGTTGGTCACCACGGTGACAGTCTAGTAGAGAAGATCTTGTCTGCGCTGCAGCCACTAACAGGACACAGAAATGACATCCAGGTGGACATGGTGGAGCTCACGGGCCTTCCACCCACGCCAGAGAATCGGAGAATGGTGGCGCCGGGCTGCCTTGCACAGCCACAGTAAGGGTGTCTCCCCAGCCCTCTACAGCAGGGATGCCTCCTACCCTGGCACACAGTTTCACTCTCTCTGCTTTTTCTCCAAAGCAGCCTTTTGCTGATGTCACTTGCTGCAAGCCTATGTCACTTCCTGTGACTGTTAGAAATCTCAAGCTGAGCTTTAGGCTCTATTTGTGTCTGGAGGTACCTAAGAAGTTCAGAATTTGTAGAACAAACTGCCTAAATTCTGGGATTGGATAGATTTTCATAGGTTTTCACCAGTGTTAATGCAGGGTGTCCGCGGGGTTTTAAAAAGTATTAAAAGGTAGTAAATCACATAAGCAAAAATTAAAGCCATTAAAAGGTATTACACGCAAAGTTACGAGGTATTAAATTTTAGATTTTTTTTAAACTACAAATTGTCCATTTGTGTTTTAAAGTTTATCTGCTAAATTTCTCGCAAATTATTTTAAATGTGGATTAGGCTCATTCCTTCATTCATAGATGATCTCTGTGATGCTGACGTCATATTCGGTGGTCGAGCGACGTCTTAAACAGTTTGCACACTGAAGTACATGTTGGCTGCTTACACTCACAAAAGCTAAGTCATAGTCATCATGGGTAAGTGCAAATTTGCACACAAGTGGTTAGAGGACCCGGCGTTTAAGGACTGGCTAAGGCCGGTAGCAGGAAAATATCGAGAGGGTTACTGATCGGTTTGCAAAAAAAAAAACATAAATATCACCTGGATGGGGGTTAGCGCTCTCTGGTCGCATATGCAATGCACAACTCATAAATCAGGAATGCATGGATGAGAGCAGTTAGTCAACTGGTGCAAATCGACAAACTCATTGAAGAAAAAGCCAAACAATTAAGGCACTTGCCATGAATAGCCTAGTGGATAAAGATATGGACTTGTGACTGAAGAAGTTAAATGCAAGATGTTTTCAAAATCACAGTCACTAAATTTATTCTGTTGACCCATGTTCCCTATTTAAATTCTGTTGTAAAGGCCAAAATTGTGTGACATTATAAATCTTTAAATCAGTTTGAAACTTTAAAAACGGTTGCAACTCAATGCCGTGCGGGTTTTAAAAAAATATTGAGAAAGTATTAAAAATTTATAAGGTATTAAAAAGTGTTCAATTTAACCTCTGGATTTCTGTATATACCCTGTAATGGCTCACTTTCATTTTGTTTTACTTCTTTTATTTTATTATAACGTGTATTTACTATCCATCTTACTTTTAACAGCTCTTTGACTCCCTTTGATAGAAATCGCAGAAATGTACTGTCAATAGTTTTTATGTTTCAGAAACAAGAAAAATAGCGTCATATGAATCAATGCTTAATTTGACAGCTGCTGTCAGTGGGATAAAAGCCATGGATGTCACTGAAAGGCCACAGACGCAGGAATCGTATTTCAAAGTCCCTTTGAAAGGAGTGAACTTACAATGTGTGCAAGTAGTTCTTTGCAGGGTTTAACAAGTCCCTCTTGGGTTATAACCAAGAGTGTCTATCTGTGTGCATAAGAGGGGGACGCTGAGTCAAATGGCTTTCTGATTCTGGGAGGGAGTCATATGATCTCTGATGCTGTTTCCCAGTGCCCCCTGATTGTGGACTTGAATGCTACTGCGGAATACTGTTTTCTGGATGGGAGGATGTGTTTCTTGTGTGGATGGCAACAAGGGCCAGCACATTCTGTCTTCCCCATGGTAGAAATTCAGTGCTCCCCTTTTCACTGGTAGTGTTTTGGTTACTTCATTTCATTTGAGGAAAATGAATGATGCATTTTGGAAGCCAGTTGGCCAAAAGAGGGGGAATCCGGCACATACAGGGGTGTGGAAGGGGTAGCCTCATCACTGAAGTCTTGAGCACAGTCGAGCTCTCTGTTAAATGGGCATTAAATGTAGTACTGGATCTGCTAGAGCAGATCTAGCCCCTCATAAAGGGTGATGGAATAAAACTGTTCCCTCTCACAGGATGATGGATCAGGCCTGGCTCATCCTACACAGTGATTGGTTAGAGTTAGCCCCTCCCACAGCGTGAGTGTACACTGAGGACTATGAAAGAGACATGGGGCCTGTTTCACAAAACAGGATTTCTTGTTTAGCCAGATAACTTGCCAGATTTAAGGTAGTCTGGGCTAAATGTAAGTTGATGAAAATGAGGTCTATTTAGCCCAGACTACCTTAAATCTGGCAAGTTATCTGGCTAAGCAAGAAATCCTGCTTTGTGAAACAGGCCCATGGGGTTCATCCCATTAACCCTATTTAAGTGCAAGTGCATGAAGATACTAAACAATTTGTTGACATATGTTGACGTCAGACGCAAAATGTGCAAGTGAGTCAGAATCAGAAGATTTTATTAATCCTGGAGGAAATTGCTAATGTTACAACTGCTCAAAAGACAGGAGAAGGTATAATAGGCAGGGACCACAAAAATGCAATAAACAATATAAAAATATATATAGTTAAGTAAAATGGATTTCAAGGGATTTAAATGAAATACTGCAAGCAAGGATGAGTCAAGCCAAGAGTATCCATATCCATATATTGCACATAATAGTACAGTGGTACCTCAGAACTCGAATTTAATCCGTTCAGAACTCCAGGTCATATCCTAAAAAGTTCGAATTGTGATCAAATTTTCCCCATAAGAAATAATGGAAAACCAATTAATTGGTTCCTGGCCCCAAAAAATTACACCTAAATATGTTTTTTTTTAGCATCTAAACACAAAATGAACCGGATAAAACAAGAAGAGCATATTCTGTACTAAACACATCTAAGCACATTTATCAAAACAGTAATTTGTAAAGTAAGAAAATAAATGTATCCAAACAATGTGTCCTGCCCCGATCGTCTGCTCCTTCCGTGTGCCACGCCCCCTTGTTAACCCCGTGTGGAATCCCCGTGTGATCGGCTGTTTCTGGTTGTTGTCATTAGTCCTATGTATTTCGTCCGCGTTTCAGTTTGTTTCCCCAGTCTGGTCATTGTATTGTCCGTCTGCGTTTTGCCTGCCTTACCTGTAATTAAACCCTGTATTCCCCAATACCCTGACATCTGCGCCTTTGTCTCCGTTCCGTCCCCGCTCAGCACAACAATATTATTATAATTAAAGGTATTAATAGTTTATTATTAATATTAAAATAATGAATAAGAAATCTTTATTTCTAAATGTATTTTATTATATAATAATAATTACTGTTACTGTCTATCATTGTCTAAATGTATTTTTACTGTCTAAATATATGTATTCAGCTTGTGTAAACATGCACGATGCTATCATAGGTAATGCGAGGCTGAGACTGAAGCTTAACCCTTTGTTTCCGCTGAGAGACGTGCCGCGTGACTCATTTCCCCCGCGCGTACAAGTTATCTTAGGTCGGCGTTCACGGTTTGACTTCTGAGATTCAGATCGAGCTCTAGGTATTTTTTTTTTTTAACTGGTTGGTTCAACTTTTAAGAAATTCAAGGTCTAATGAGTTCGAGAACTGAGGTACCACTGTATTATATAGGCCATAATCTGTACAGAAGTAATGTTGTACATTGGTAAAATGTATTGCACATAGTGTATACATTTAACCATTATAATATATGGCACACACATAAAAGATATTGCTCATTTAGAAGACATGAGGGACAGGCAGGACAGCTTATTGTCTGGGTGACAATTTACAAGAGGAGCGGTCATAGAGTCTGATAGCAGAGGGGAGGAAGACTTTCTACTAGTTAATCTACAGCTAAAAGTACTTATCTATTCAGTCACAGCATTGTACAGGGGATGATTGACATTGTCCATAATGGACTGCAATCTAGAGAGCATTCTCCTGTCTGCCACAATCTTCAAGGCGTCAAATTCACAGGTGAAACTTTCTTAATCAGTGTGTTTAGTCTCTTGGTGTCAGCTATCTTCATGCTGCCTCCCCAGCACACTGGCCACCTTAGACTCATACAACAGACGCAACATGGGTTTGCAGATTCCAAGTGATGGGAGTCTGCGTAGGAAGTGCAACCTACTCTGATCCGTCTTATAAGTGGTGAATGAGTTCTTAGTCCAGTCTGGTTCATTGTTCAGGTGTATGTAAAGAGCTCAAGTGCCCAGGCATTTCTTGAAAACAAGGGGACACATTTTATATCGCAACAGGTGAACAAGAAGCACACTACAACTATGTTATCATTTGTGTTAATCGTGTTTGGGGTTGTCCTCCGCTGTGGCCTAGGCTGTGTAAACATTCGTTATACAACTTTGCACGGAATTTTGCACAGATTTCCTCGTTTGATGTTAACATTAGTCATTCACTGATGTGATGCATTGTGGTCTATATACTTAGCCAAAGAACACTTCCAAGCAGTATTTGCCAAAGTGTGGATAAAGTGCACATTAAATACGCTGCACTTGGCTTATTTGAGGATGGGATACTCTTGGATACTTGTGCTATTTGCGTGAATGCACCTGCCAAATTTGGTAGTGTGTAAGAGTGTACTTGGTGGGACAAATGGGTCGAAGCCACTGATTTGAACTTTGACAGTGACCTTTGATGTCTCAGCGATTTCAGCACTGATTGTTGTGTCTCTGTAGTCTTTGGTCTCTTCAGCTTAGGCTTGGCCCTGTGACCAGTGGCTGTGTAGGAAATGCCAAGTCGCAATATAAACAAACAAGAGTGCGAGATCCCAGCTCATCAGGCCCCTAGCATGTGACCCACTTGTCGCCACGTGTCATGTGACACGTGCTCCGCTGCCGCCCTGGCTTCAGCCCATCCCCTAGAGGTCAAACCGCTCAGAAAGGCTGAGCCAAAGCGTGTTTCTCATAATATGTATGAATCATACCATGAGTACCGCTTCTCCAGGGTATAACTGCTGACTTTCAGTCAAGAGTATATTTGACACATATACATGGGGTTTACAGTGAAATGCAGCTCTATAAACAGATGATACTGTGCAATTAAAAAGGACAAAATATAGATTTAAAAATAATAAAAACATACATGCATATATACATTTCATACATATATTCACATAAACTCTAGGCACAACAAATTATACAGATATATGCAGTATAAATATATTTTCATGTATTAGGGCAGCATATAAGGTATATGGCATAAACAGCATTCATGTATTATGGAATTCACTGCGGCAAGCACCGTCGGGGTGGGGGGGCTTATGGGATAGACTCGGACTACGTTGGGGGAAGGTTGGTGAGGACCTTGTCCTCCTCAGTGCTAGGGGGAGGTGCTTGACCACCTTAGCTGGTGGATAAATATGTCAGCCTTGAGTATATACATGAGTGCAGGTTGAGTACATAAGCCTAGAGTACATCTGTGAGTGCTGGGTGAGTAAGGAAGTTCCCAGTCTTAACTCGTGGCAACAGTATATGTCAGAAATCCAAAAAACGGCATCTCCCCCCTCATGTTTAATGTCATGCTAATAGGGTGACTATTTCTAAACCTAAAAACCAAATCGGAAGTGGAACAGTACGAAGGCTGTTCTGGGAATAGTCCCAGATCAGATTTGGTGAAAATCAAATAAAGATTCTCTGTGTCTTCTCAAAGACAAGAGGAAGATCGTGCCAGGGTTTCTTTTTGGGGGGGAAAAGGAACAGATTCTGCAGCCCTGTGAAAGCTCCACGGTGGTTAGTTATATTTGAAACACCCTCCCATTTGTCTTTGGGTCTTTGGCTTATCAACATTGTGCCCACAGTGGACAGGAAGTACATCAGAGTGTGTGGCATCTAGTGTTTATCTCTGACAGGGTGGATGCGAGAGGAGGTTGGGGGGAGAATGGAGAAGATGGAGGAGATGGAGCAGATTGTGGGGAGGTGGAGACGGCAGTGGGGGTGGTGAAGCAGATGGGCAAGAGATGGAAACTGTTGGAGAGATGGCAGTGGAGGTGATGAAGGAGGTGGAGCAGCGGTGATTAATGGCGGATCATCATGGGAGACACAGGCCACGTCTTCCAGAGTCGTGCAGCCCGCTCAACCCCCTGTTTCTACCCTCCACCCCCCCCCCCCCTTCCGTTCCCTCAGCTCGTTCCCGGCACATAAATTCCCAGTGTCCCTAGTGACCTGCTGTGGTTGCCAGAACACACAGGCCCAGCTCCCCGGCTGCGTGTCACTGGAAGGTTTGCTGGTTGTTTTCTCTCCCCCTAAAGCGAGGCTCTGTGCGAGCAGCTCAAGGCTCTGCTGCCTTTGCATTGTAGCGTTTTGCATTCACTGCCTGCGAGGCGTAATCATCACGGAGTCGCTTTCGGTCCTATGAAGAGAGCTGGTGTCGTGCCTTTGAAAGGGACGTGTAGCCGACCTTTAGTAAAATGCCCATCCATGTTTTGCATATCTTTAACATTAAATTAGATTCAGTTTGATTCAATTTAATTCAACTTTGTCATTGCACACCAGATAATGAAATACAGAAATACAGTCTGGCATCTAATTCAAAAGTGCACAGTAGTGCAAAAGTGCTAGAAATGATATATACATGCCTGAAAAATAAATTGTTAGAAAATGTACATCTGTACAATGGTGATATCAGGGAAGCGTAATCATAGGTGCCTTGAAGCGAAAAGGGAGTTGAAGGGGGTGATTCCTGAGGGCCATAAAAAATTTGGAACATAATTGGATTGATCTAGGTTGGGGGTCCAATATGATATGCTCTCCTGGGGCCCCTGAGCATAATGGTCCAACAGAAGACATTGGCATCTGGTGCTGTACTGCAACGATTTGGTGTGTTTCAGGGTCTCTACTCCCCAAGTATGCATGTTTTAGTTTTGGCTGCCAGTACATGCCTGGGAGCTGAGAGAAAGCTCTGTACAGCCCCAGACTGAGCTGCTGTGTCAGACTTCCAGTAAATGCCCCCCCCCCTTCCCCCGCCAGGTGTGGGTGTGTGTCAGACACAAGTAAAACGCGTGTGGCCGTTCTGCGTGTCTGCGAGATGGCATATATCTTCATGAGCAGGCGTAGGGGTCTGCCCGCTATCATCAGGCTGTTCCATTATGTCACACACACACACACACACACACACACACATACACACACCAAGAAGCAAACCAAAATGCACCCGTCCTGTGTTGCACACCCGTACCAATTACATGTTAAAAAAATCTCCCCTACATACTCCCAACGCCCCCCCCCCCCCCCCCCCCCCGCCCAAAAAAAAATTGTGAGAATAATTAAAGAGGTTGTTTTACCCTGAATCCCCCCTCCCCCCCAGGGAAAGATGGGGGGTTAATTAGAACCATCCCACAAATGTCAGGCCTCCCCTTAGACTGGCGCCTCCCGCAACAAGACCAATCAGCGTGCGGCAGCTCAAACTTCAGACCAGTCACAGCATGGATTTTTGAATGTTTGAGCCAGTCAGGGTTCAGTGTTTCAAATACGGGCCATTGTAAGAGTGTGCGCGTGTGTGTGCTTGCGCGTGTGTGTGCGTGCATGCGTGTGTGTATGCATGTATGTGTGTATGTACGTGTGCACTCTTGCATACATGTTCAGCAGATTCTGTCCCCCTTGTTCTCCTCTGTTTAATACACATTTTTATATTCATTCCTCTTTGTCAGCATAATTGTGAAACTTTGCTGAATTCGATATTTCCCCAGAAAGACTAAGGGAGTTTTTTTTCCTCCGGCATCCTATTCTTCGGTTTGTATGAGAAACAGGAATCGGCGAGAGTTCGCTGGGGCCCCAAGATTGGGCTCCTCACCAGCCAGCCAATGGGGAGGCTTTTCCTCTCTGTTTTGTCGGGGTCAACCAATCAAAAATCTCTCCCTCCCTCAAGTACTGGGACAAGGGGCAGATTACATCTGATATTAAACACATGGCAGCAGTTGGCAGTGAAAGGACCCTCATCCCCCTTTTCATGGAAAATAAAAGGGGCGGGGTGTGGCTCAGTACCCCATCCCTATCTGAGTAGAGGGCGCAGATGGGGCTCTCATGCTGAGTGATGCCCATCAGGGGCTCTGGCACCTGATTGGCCAGCTTGGGCTTCCTGTGCACCCCTCACACTCATGTTACAGTGATTGTGTTTCTGAGGGACTTGGACCTACTGCCAAATCAAAGTGTGTCCCCTGTGAGCTTGATGTAAGCTGTGGTGAGCTCGCTCCCTGTCTCTCTCTGTCATCATGCCCCCCCCCCCCCCCCACCCCAACCTGGCATAGAGGTCAGCGGTCAGGCACTTCTCAGGGCATCACACCAACGCATCAATGGGCCTCTCGACTCCTCTGTGTGTGGAAAAGCCTCCACTCTGTTGTAATATCTGGAAATTCCTTGTTAGATTCTGGTAGACATGCCGGTGGGACCGTGTGGCCCTATGTCGAAAGCTCCTGATTGTGTTTGTGTTGTTCTTTTCTGTTGTAATCGCTCTGTTCCCCCTCCCTGCCTCAGAATCTGGCAGCTCACCCACGCAGAACAGGCACAGTTCCGCCCCGCTTCCACTCTTATTGACCTCTGACCTTCTACCGTGCAGGGACTCTGCCGCCCGCGCTCTGTGGGATGCCATGCTCACCTGGAAGCAGAAGGAGGCGGTGATGGAGGTGCGCAGGCACCTGGTTGAAGCTGCCAGCAAAGAGAAGCTGCCAATCAAGATGAGTCTGGGTGAGGATCTCAGGCACCCGCCATCCAATCACAGACTCCTCAATCTGCCAGGTTCCGCCTCCTTGCCATTTTCTGTTATGTGAGAACCACCCTGACAGCAAGGTCCCAAAAGGGTTCCTGGTTTACTGCAGCATTGTAAAAAGGTCTCCTTGAAGCCCTTAACATGGAGTTACCAGCACTATCTAGACTGTAGATTAAGCAGACATGATATGAGCTGAGTCAGTGACAGAATTACAGTGTGGAAAAAGATCTTCGTGGCAGACACTGTTGGGCTTCAAAGCCAACTGGAGCTCTCTCTCTCTCTCTCTTTCTTTCTCTCTCTCTCTCTCTATATATATATATATATATAGTCTGGCAGTCTGTTAAGGTGTCTGCAGGGGTAGTTCTATGACAGAAGAGACTTTGAAAAGGTGCTAGTCATCTGAGGTTTATAAATGAAAATTTTACTGAACCAGCTTTGGCTACGTCCCCTGCTCTCCTCAGGGTCTATCCACGATTGTCACCTCAGACCTTTCATGCTTTCAAATATAAAAACCAGCGACTTGACCGCAGTAGAATATCTTTTGTTTAGTTCTGCTGAGAAAGAGGCCGTAGCTGTCAGCACCGCCCACTCACCCTGACAGGAGCGCCTTACCCCAGGCCATGTTGAGGGGAAGCAGCATTCAGAGTGAAAGGGGCACAGTGTCCCCTGCTGGACATCCTGCACTCTGCAGTCCTGGCTGCCTGAGGTGGACGCTGAGGAAATGTGAGCCACATGTTGGTTCTCTCTCTAGTGAGACTTTTGTTGTTTGCAAATGAGCCACATGGGGTCTGCAGTGAAGGGTAAAAATACACACACACATGCATGCATCTGCGCTTGAGTGCATGCCTGTCCTGCGAGTTGTTCACACGCATACACTCACAGTGCATGCATGCAGTCAAATGCAGACATACAGGGATTTTCTATACACACACCCAACATAGAAACTATGTACATATGGTACATGTGTGCACAGCCCCCCGAGCGCAGAAACTATGCACGTGTAAAGTACACGCAAGCACACGCGCACAGACACAAACACAGAAACTCTGCACACATACAGTACATGCATATACAGACACTCACACACACAGACGCACACACACACCCCCAACACAGAAACTGTGCAGACGTGCATAACGTCATACAGCTGGATGCTTCACCGGGCCGATTACAGTGCAAGGGCCCCCCTGGGACCAGAGCCGATGACCGAATCAGAACCACTCTTGATAAAAGTACCGGCCAGAACGCCCAAGGCAGTATAATGCAGCCTTGCTGCATCGGTCTGGCCCCGTGAAACGGGCCCCAGGTGCCATTACACAGATACACCAGATGCAGGCTGCCTCCCAGTGCGCTGTGGGTCTCCTTGGCAGGCTTGAAAGGGTAGATGCAGATGGGACAGGACTGTTCAAACTGGAAGTGTAGTGTTACACATTCCTGTTATGTTTTATGTTTATTGTAAAGAGTAATGGCCACATGGTGATTCAGTGGGCAGCACTGTTGCCTCGCACCGGCAGGGTTTGGGTTTGAATCCCGCCTCCTCCCTGTGCGTGTGGAGGTTGCACGTCCTTTCCATATCACATGGGTTTCCCTTGTAGAGCAGAAACATGCAGTTAGGCTAACTGGTGCTTCTAAATTGTGAACTGACATCCTTTGCCCTGTGCTGCCTGGGATAGGCTCCAGGTCCTGGAACCCCACCCCCCCACCCCGACCAGGATAAGCAGTTAGAAGATGGATGGATAAACACTGTGGGCAGTGAATTGGGTGCGAGGTGGGGTGGGCTTGTCTTGGTGTGTTCATTCCGGGTGTGTTTACACTGGGTGCCTTTCTTTCACCATAACACATATGTTATAACCGTATATGTTAATGTGGAGGACGTATGATGGCTGTGTTTCTGCATTTTCTTTCATGTAGGAATTAATTATTATTAATTATTGATTTGCGGCCTGTCTGGAACCTTCCATGGTCTGTGGTGCCCTTCGCTGTCTAGTCTGGGAGGTCTTGGAGGTCTTGCTGTCTGCTGTTTCCCACTCTGAAGCCCCCTCCCACCCCCCCCAAGGCTGCCGGTATGGGGAGACGGCCCTGTTTTGAAAGGGGGGGGCCGTGGTGGTTTGAATTTTGGTTGGCACCCAGCAGTGAGTTTTCTGCTTGCACGTCCATGGGCAATAGGCCTTTTTAGAGCATGTGATTTTGGCACTGATGCACTTTTTTCGGGTCTGGGGGGTCAGCAGGGGTGTGTTTTGGTGCAGCGGGAAAGGTAGGTGTCCCGACCACAAGGGGCTGTGGCTCATCCCTCTGCTGACACACTATTAGTATCTATCCTAATGCTGCTCCTGCTTCTCTCTGTCTGCTCGTTTCTACCTTTGGACTCTGCTTCTTTTTCTCCATCCTCCTGCCCTCCGACACTCTGCTCTCTTCTCCTCCATCCTCCTGTCCTCTGACTCCCTGCTATTTTCTCCTCCATGCTCCTGCCCTCAGACTCTCTCCTTGTTTCTCCTCTGTCCTCCTGCCCTCCGACTCTCTGCTCTCTTCTCCTCCATCCTCCTGCCCTCTGACTCCTCGCTTGTTTCTCCTTCATCCTCTTTAGCTATGAACTCTCGGCTCTCTTCTCCTCCTCTTTCTGCCCTCTCATACTCTCCGTACTTTTTCTTCATTCTCTGCTCCAAGCTCATTATGTTTTTCCTCAGCTGTCTTTTTTTCTGGGCCCAGTTAAAGAAAACATTGGCCATGTACCCGAGCAGGAAATACTCCCACATCTGTTCTTGGTTCTGAGGATCAACATACGGAGCAGGCTTTATTGGGGTCTCCACATGCCGCACCACTGCTGCCCCCCTGCACTCACACAGAGGTATGCATCACAGAGACTGGCCCACACTCCTTCAGATCTCAGGAGCTTCCCATCAGGTTCTCTTCATGGTGTGTAAATAGCAGCTTTTCGCCGTTGCTTTTGTGTAAGTGTGATGCAGTGCAAATTAAGATTTAATGTTGGAGTACATTTATCTCCTGGATGTTACCTCACTGGGGTGCTGTCTGGGCTGCCATACCCAGCTGGCGTGTGGTTCAGCAGGTTGGACACCGTGCCTGTAATTGGAAAGTCATCGGTTCATATCCCAGGGCCAGCTGAGTGATTTCACCATCGGGCCCCTGACCAAGGCCCTTAACCCCAGCCGCTCCAGGGACTGGCTGACCCAGCTTTTTTAAAAATGTATGTCGTTTTGGATAAAAGCATGAAAACTGAATATAAAACCGACCACAGTTTGTCCTGCCTGTGAAGGCAGGCCTTTAGCTAGAACAGGATGGCTTAATTTGCTTATGCTGAGGGTGGGATTTCCATCAACAAAAATGGCTGAGCTCCTGATACACTGGGAAAGAAAATGGCTTTGGTTTAATCTAATGAGCCGCGTGTGGCAGGGGAGCATATGCTGTCACTGTCTCTTTGGGACCGAGAATCCTTCCACGAGGGCGTTGGCTCACGTGTCCTTAACGGACAGGAATGTTGACCAATGATGTTTCCCCATGACAGGTCGCGTGACAGCAGAGCAGCTGTCCTCCTACGTTCAGCTCTTCAAAAGCAGCCAGGGGGCCCTCGATCGCCACTGGGGCCTCTTGCAGTTGGCCCTTGCTACCACTCAGACCCTCCGCCATCCCACCCTGGCCAGGTGGGACGCCTGCCTGGCCTTCGAAAGACTGCTGCTGCAGGTTGGTGCCGTTAGTGTCAGTCGCTGTGGTGTCCCACCCTCCCAGGAGTCTCTGCCTGTTGATTTTGCTGCTGCGATTTCGGTGATTGCCGAACGGTTCCGCAATGGTTCACTGGTCCTAAGAGAGGACTGCGTTTCAAACCAGAGCAGAGGAATTAGAGTAGAGGTCGATTGTTGCTCAATGTTTCCAGAAAGATATACAACTTCTATGGGAGATGGGTGCCAAAAAAAAATTAATAAAATCAAACTGCTGGCCCATATGAATTCCATCTCCTACAGCTGTTGCTGGTCTGCACATGTCCCAGAGAGCGTTTCAGCTCTCCCCGTGTGGGGTGCAGGTGTGATGTCACGGTGATCATGGCAACCCCCTCCGCACCTCCCACATCCGGCACCTTCTGTGCGTCTCCAGTGACATGCTAAGTGTCATAATGTCATTATTATTTTTTTTGTTTTCAGGGTTTCTGTGTTCTCTCGTTGCTTAGCTGATGTTTATCAGTGCCAGGCTTTGGCTATTTTTGCCTGGCTGGCTTTTCCACCTTGTTAAAAGGGGTCCGTGTGGAAGTTCTATTCTGAATGTGAGAAAGCATGCAGATTGTAACCGCATCACACATGTGCATCATACTGCAACACTTGGTGACAGACACACACACACACGCACACGCATGTTCACTTGCTTTCATTCTCCCACACGCAAGCACCCACTCACATTCAGAACCAGTCTCTGAAATACCTGTACTAAATATGACTCCAAATGACATGCTATATATACTGTATATAAATAAAATATTCCAGTTCAGTTCAGCATCATTCTATCGCAGTTTCCACATTTACCTCCTATTTCCACTGAATAACATAGTTCTCCTCCCTGCAAAGTTATCAACAAGTTCCTGGATAATTTGGGAACGAATTAGCAGGGATGGTGGAAAATGGGGCCGGGGAGGGGCACACGTCAAATGAGAGGCTCTGCCTGACTGCATGGGGCCGGGAGGGGGGTACACGTCAAATGAGAGGCTCTGCCTGACTGTTGGCCGGTTTTCAGCACTGACCTGTGTGTCTCTGTCGATTTTCTCTGCAAAACCATCGTGTGTGTTTGTGTCATAAGCAGTCATCCAGTACACTGTTTCTCATAGAGGAGGACCAACATTTAGGAGACTATCTGTGATATTAACTAAACTGACTTTTAGTATTATTCAGAAACTGGGGAGTTCTAATCTGGAATCTTATTCTATGTTTGTTTAAGTTTATTTAAGTTCCTCTTTTCTTTCCGTGTAGGTATTTCTTGGCTTGAATGAGCGTAATTACAACGTAATAACAGTCATGAGTAACCATGAACAGTCTCTCTCTCTCTCGCTCTCTCTCTCTCTTTCTGTCTCTCTGTCTCTGTCTCTCTGTGTCTATCTGTCTCCTTCTCCCTTCTTCCAAACAGGCAGAGACTCCACAACTCAGTCCAGTGTGACTCACAAGGGTCTGTGTGTTTCTAATAACATTTGCACATAGGGTATGGGTATCTGTGGCATATAGATGAGCATGTGTATATAAATGGGTGTATTTATCAGAACATAAGCAAGTTTGCCGTAAACACAAACACAGGCACAGTACACACACACACTCCCGGACAGTGATGCTCGGACTGTGTTTTGAGGAAAACTGGCCCTTGATGGACTGGTCTTGGGTCAGGCCCAGCTTAGAAGCACATGTCTGGATGGGGAGGGGGGTGGCTGTGAGTAAACGGGCCCTTTCACCAGGTTTTCCTGGAAGCCATCAAGAATGCATTAGAAACACTGACCCAACCTGACCTCAGAGAGTTGCTGCATACCTTGCAGTTCTACTCACTCTACTCATCACAATTACAGAAACATGTTTTAGGGTGCTGCTCATTTTATTCTTTGCCATGTCACCAGTACTCACACTTGGCATGTGTCACACAGTGGGGGGAGTCTCATAAATCAAAGCCCTGCTTTGCTGAACTGTCTTGGCACCCAAGAAATTAGCGCCCCCTAGTGTCCAAGCAGCTGTGAGATCCATCCTTCTACCAGGAGTTTGTTTTAGCGTGTCCTGTTTGTTTTGTCCTTCCTTCCTGTGTTTGGGGCGCATGGGACTGTTTTTTTGCAAAGAGGAGGACAGGTTTACTCTTGGCAGGAAGTCTATGACTGTAGACCCCCCCCTCCCCCGCAGCCACCCCCAGCCGTAAATGGAAGAATTAAGAGCCTTAATGTACTGCATGTTTAAGGAAAAGGGTAGTGTGTCAAAGGTTCAGCTTAGGGGGGCTAAATTTTCCCATCTTACTGCCTTCTCTCTAGATGCATGTCCTTATATGAGTGCCTGCCTGCCTGCCTGTCTGTCTGCCTGCCTGCCTGTCTGTCTGCCTGTCTGTCTGTCTGTCTGCCTGTCTGTCTGCCTGCCTGTCTGTTTGCCTCCTTGCCTGTCTGTCTACGTGCCTGCCTGCCTGTCCGTCTGTTTGCCTGTCTGTCTGCCTGCCTGTCTGTCTGCCTGTCTGTTTGCCTCCTTGCCTGTCTGTCTGCCTGTCTGTTTGCCTCCTTGCCTGTCTGTCTGTCTGCCTGTCTGTTTGCCTCCTTGCCTGTCTGTCTGTCTGTCTGCCTGTCTGTCTACTTGCCTGTCTGTCTGGCTGCCTGCCTGCCTGTCTGTTTGCCTCCTTGTCTGTCTGCCTGCCTGTCTGTCTACCTGTCTGTCTACTTGTCTGTCTGTTGCCTCCTTGCCTGTCTGTCTACCTGTCTGTCTACCTGCCTGTCTGCCTGTCTGTCTGTTTGCCTCCTTGCCTGTCTGCCTGTCTGTTTGTCTGTCTCTGCAGATTCTGGAAAAGCTCCTAAACAGGGTCAGTCAATTGCTATAACATATTTCGTAAAAGCCTTCACTAATTACCCCGGAAACACTGTCATGTTAGACATATCAGCACTACACTGCTCATGAATCAGCCAGTGCCACTGCTGCTGAAAGTTTACTTTTTGTCTCCTTCTCATATTAACTTTCACATACTATAATACATCAGTGTCCCTACATTCATGTTCCTGCAAACACACAAACATGCGCAAATGTCTGAAGAAACACGCGTATACAAAACAAAGATGCAAAACACACAAGCCTGCATTTCCCATCTGGAGGTCCCATCTATCTGTGAACGAAAGCAGACGCCCCTCTGACAGATAAATCAAGCTAGAGCAAATAACCCACAGAGACTGGGAAAAAGCACCATATTTGTGGTTGATTTTGTCTCTGAAAGGAGGAAAAAACACAAAGTATATGACTATAGTCAATGAAAGACACACCAATGGTAAATGAATACAGACAACCCCCCCACTTTCATCAAATGGGATGATGGGCAGTTGAGGGCTCTCAAACCTCTTGTCATAGTTTAGGGGCAAAGAGTAATCGTGGCACAAACATCACGCGATTGGTTAGCCCATCTATGGGGGTGCTGCGTATGGGCAGGAGCGGGGGACTGCGGGAATCCCCGAGTGGTCTAACTGCTGACAAACTCCATTGTTCCACTGTAGTGTGTCACAGTAACGACTTAACACTGCCTTGTTGGCTCTGACCTTTACTGCACCAAGACTTTGATGGGTATAACTGTCACCTCACCCCTAATACACACAAACACATTGCTTCTGTTCCATTCAAAGAGAGCCCGGTATTTTGAAAATACTGGTATGTGACCAGTGCCCAATCAAAGCCTGCCATTCAGTTTATATTTTCTAGTGCCTGCTGGCCAGTCACATGCCGTGAATCCTGTATGACTGGAGAGTGCTCACTAAAAACATGGAATGCTGTCCAGTCAGGTTCAGGAACACTGAGGCCTGTCCAGTCAGAAGCTGCGGCAGAAACTAAGGGGGGGGCGTCAGTTGTGGAACTTAAGGTATCTGCAAAATATTTCGAAGACTGAATCGTTACAGAAAGTTACCTGATCAGGACTTGATACTTGTTACGAGAGTGGTTATCCAATCAGAGGTAGCAATAGAAACCACTAATACCGGGACTCGCATAGGGATTGGTGGCTTGATTGTGTCTAAGGTCAGCAGGCTATCGTTGATCCCCGTCCTCACCCCCCCCCCCCCCATCCCTGAGAGCGAGATCATAGCAGACAGGTTGGAGACACTGTAGGCCAGCAGGGATTCGTTAGCAGCTCATTTGTCACACCCCACTGGGTGGGGGTTAAGGGTCGTGGAAGGGGGAGGAATTAGGGGGAAATTCTCAGAACCGTGACAGTGTTGAGGGGGCCAGAGGGGACAAGTGCCCCCCAGGTATAATGCTGGGATTAACAACCAAAACACATTATGGTCACTTTTATGCCCTGAACTACAAATAACATCAGAGCCAGCAAGGGGATGTAAGACTAGTTATCTGTACTAAGTAGCAACCCTGCAGGGTGTCCCGCCTTCCTGTCTGTCCTGGAATAGCCTCTAGCATCACCACACCATCTACCACATGGTTATGGAAGATGGATGGCTGTACTGTGAGAATGCACAACTTTTGTTAAGGTGCCTTCTGGTGTGTTGATTACTGTGGTAATACTGTCCACCCCTGAGGGGCCCGTCTGATTGGCACATGCCAGTCGCTGCAGAGCACTGTCCATCTCGGAAACACATCTGATTGGTGCACGTCGATTGCTGAGCCCTGCCAAGCCAGGTGGTCCAGTGTGATTGGTGCTTGCTGGTATCTCTGTCGCTCTGGCCTCCCGCAGGTGACCTGGTGTTATGATACTTACCTGTGAATTATACTCACATGCACATGCAGCTGCCTGACAGATGACCTGGTGATGAGAGTGTTGATCAGATCACATCATTTTTCCTGCGTGCCAAGAGGAGGCTATAACTACATCAGGCTGAGAGTAACGTCGGTGGACTCAGTCTGTTGGAGGTTGAATAGAAAAGCTTGCATTTGGATCATATAGACTGCATATTGTAGAGCTTTCCCTGCTGGATGAGGCAGAAAATGGCTCTATGGAGCCACTGGAATGTGAGGTAATGTGGAGGAATGTAGGGGAACATGGCCCAAAGCGGTTCACCCTCCCCTGGGCTGAATGATCCCCAAAGCTTATGTTGTGAAGGATGGTCCACAACCACAGACATATGGAAGGACTTGACCGGTCATCATTCTCCTCAGCAACGGACGGCCTGGAGTCTGGCAGCGGGGTCAGCCGGGGTCAGCGGTAGATGAGGCCCCCCTGGACTGAGAAGTACAATCGGCCAGGCCAGTGCCTCTTTCCAAACAGACGTCTGAGGCTCTGGTGAAGCCCAACTCTGTACGCCTCAAAGCCGTCCTTTTGTTTTCAGTTTCTGCACTCCGGTAAAATGTGAGACTGAATAATTCACAATTCATTGTCCCATTTTAATGCGAGCTCAGAGCACCCCCCCCCCCCCCCCCCCCACCTGGCAGGGAGCTGCGTAACAAAGCTGGGGGGGCGTGGGGGGTGGCTTGTCAACGAGTCTGCACTGGGAGCGCCGCACGCACATGTAAACACACACACTAACTGAAACGCATGAACCAGCCCTCTAACGTTTAAATATGTATCATTTTCCCATTCGCCCTCGAGCCACGACCTAAACAATGGCTCTGAAACACCCGGCGGGCCCACAGCACAGCCATATGTGGCTCATTAATAATTGTGTATTTGCGTTTCCAATACCATCCAATACAGTGACGACAGGGCAGAGCCGCCAGCGACAGGTAGGCCTGCAAAGCCACACCCCCCCCTCCATCGGTACTGTTTTGTTTTCCCGCTAGTTTGCATCCACCCACTGGGTTTTGGACTTAACCTCTTAGTGATGGAGCAGGAGTGCGCAGACACACTCAAGGTGGCAGTCGGTAGTGAAGCCGTGCCAGGCCGTGTAGCTCGGTACCCTGCATAGGGCAGCGGAAAATACGGATGTTGCCCATCCGGCCTTCCTTGGCCTGCATTTGCCTTTTGTTAGTCCAAAGCCGTTCACTGTTGCTGAATTGCGTGCTGCCGTCCTTCTGGGATTTGCACTCACCCGCTGTGCTCCCGTCACATCTCAGCCCTGGTCGGCCAACGGTTAGCCAAAGGTTACTCCCGAAGTAACCCAGGGACTGCTGCCCTCACTTCAGAGGGATAGTGGGCTTGGTTCTCTCTAGAGTTTTCTTGTCTCTTTGGTGTCTTCAGGCTATAGGCAGTAGGCAGGGCTGAACTGCATGGTCATCGGCATACCGGGCAATTTCCTGGTGGGCTGATAGGCATGCAGACTGGCAGAATTCAAAGTGAGGCATGAGCCACCAAACCCCCCCACTCCGCAAAATTTGTCATGGTGCTCAGGAAAATTTACCATGGGGGACCCCCCATGATTTTTAATCCCTGTCCAGTGTTGTCATTTTTACCTACCTCTAGAATTCCCACCTTTATTGACCTTTGCTGTTCAGTGCATCATGGGTAATTAGAGAATAGATCCTGTACTATTTCTGATAGTGTGCAATGCATTATGGTTAAGCTGTCTGTTCTCTGTTGAGTCCATGGTCTGTTTACAATCTCTGGACTGAGTTATCCCCATTTTGTATCTATTATCCTCTTAGTGTTTGCATGTATTTGATTAGCCAACCCCACTGAATTTTCACTCATGTACAAGAGAGTGCTCTGCAAATGGACGTTGGTTCCTAAAACAACATGGCTGTTCAGGTGGACATTTTTCAAGGCATGATCATTGTCTGGTCTTGCTTCTTGCTCAGGGATTGGTCAGGGAATTCGTAGATATGGTTAGTCTCTCATATTCTTACAAGTCAGTGCGTCATGCTATGTTTACTACTCCAGAAAGCATAAGGGTGCTTTTCCACTGCACCATGTACCGTACTTTTGATACGATACTTTCTAGAGATGCACAGATCGACCAGCCAGGGACTGGAATGGGGCAATTTTCAGCATTCTCAGCCCAGACCGGCCGGTCAGTCTCATGTACTCCCGATACCGAACCGGCCTGTTTCACGCATGCGCCATATGTCATATGCACGGTGAGGTAGACAATATCCTCACAGTGGCGTGCACGCTCACAGCCACATGCTAACATGACATTAGCCTGGAAGTCCTGCACTGTGAGTGAAGACGACACAAAGACTGCAATTTATAATACAGGCAAAGCCAAAGTAAACCGTGGTAATGTCGGCAGGAAACTTTACACTGATTATTAAACATATACTAGATAATCTTGAAAATAAATAATACTTAAAATTGCCAAGTTAGCTAAGGCTTTTTTTCCTATGACAGAGTAAAAATGTTTAGGGAAACTTTAACCCCCTGAGCTATAATGTACGTACAGTATGAAGGTATGAAAAAGCCTGATCGCAATCTAGCTGACTTGAGGTGTAAGAATTGTATGTGCATAACATGCAATGTTGATATTAATAATATTACCCTGCACCTATTATTATTTGGAAGTGAATAGTACATTTAAATTTTATTTGGAGGTTTGTAACATATGGACTTTTTAACTTTAAGACAAGTTAAAAAAAAAAAAAAAGGAAAATGGTCAATGTCATGTTATGTGGTGAATTTAAACATACTGGAAAATGGTACAAGTAACTGATAATAGTTATTTAAATCTGTTGCACCTGCTCCTGTTTGGTAAAATAAATATGTCGGTCACAGAGCATTTTATTTTAAGACTGAGTTTAAGTGAGAGAAAATCTTATAACAGTGCAGTTTGGGGGATAATTGTGAAGTTCAATTTCTTTTATTATGAAAATTTAATTTTGCATTGAAGAAGAGTTGATTTTTGTTTTGGGATATTCATAAAGCAAAAAGATGTTCAAAATAAATTTCTCACAAACCTGTTTAGGAGTGATTTAAACAGCAAGGATGATAATGATCATGCATCGTTTATGCAAAAGCAGCAGAGGTAAACTTTAAACTGATTTATACTGGATAATATTCATAAGGAATAATCATTAAAATTGCAAAGCTTGCTAAGTTTTGTTTCCTCTGATAAAGTAAAAATGTTTTAGTGAAACTTACTAATGTCTCTATAATGTCTGTATACCAGGATGGTATGAAATAGCCTGATCTCAACCCAGCTGCCTATCTGTCCTTGCGATGTAAGAATTGCATGTACATAAAATGCGATTTTGGTATTAATTTCTCACATCTCCCAGGCCTATAATATACTGCAGCCAGTTTTCAAATTCAGTACAAAATGCCCTGCATCATGTTGTGATGTCCATCGGTTTTTACACCAGTGGAAAATCAACATTTTGTTGAAGTACCATACTTAGGTATTTTTTTGAAGTACCAAGAATAAGATACCTGTTCCAGTGGAAAGAGCCCTAAATGACACTCTCACCACAATCGCACCAAAGTGCTCTCTCCCAGCACCATGGCAGCATCCATTTGCTTTCAGTGATGAGTTGTTTTTGTCCTTTGTTGCTTAGTTCCTGCCTGGGCCCCAAATATGGACAGTTTGTGATCTGTGATTTTCTCACACAATGGCTCCAGAGCTTAAACAAACTCTCCCTCAGGTGTCCCGGGGCCTTCCCCTCTGCCCCGTATGGTGTTTTTGTTGTCGCTCCCCTCCACTCTGGCTTCTGCCCCATTACCCAGTATGCTGAGCAGTTTTGAGGAGTCAGCACAGTCTGGCACCCCGTTAACGCAAACATGCCCACGCGCACCTTGCTCTGACGGTTGTGCTGGCACACACTTGGCTACAAAAAAACAATAAAGTAGCCGGATACACCAAAGTCCTACCAAGAAATGGATACACTGCCAGGTACAGAGATTGCGGATTCTGTTCAGCTACAGCCACAGCTGAGGAAGAGTGGACCTGTAACATTGCAATGAGAGACTCGCATGCATACTTTTCCTGGTACCGGTAGAGTTCAGGCTACAGCATAACTGGCTGCCTGCCTCATGAAAATAGGCCTCCTAGCACTGGCTGTCTTATGCCTCTTTCATAATTAACGCTGAGTCCATTCGTCAGTGGGAGGGGGGGTGTCTTTTCTTTCTCGTTTTTCACCCCAACATCTGCGAAACATTTGACTGTAGCTAGAACAACTGTGTGTGTGCGTGTGTGTGTGTGTCTTTCTTTCTGAGTGTCAGATTCTGGCTAGCGGTGAATGGGCCGCATGAGGAACAAATCTACCTACACCTGGTTTATATGCCAAGAAACCAGGCTGAGTTGTGGCTAGCTCCTCAGTTGCTTGTTGGTAGCTGTTTGGTCATTGGCAGTTTGTTAGCAGCTGTTTTGGTAGCTTGTTAGCAGCTGTTTTGGTAGCTTGTTAGCAGCTGTTTTGGTAGCTTGTTAGCAGCTTGTCCGTAGCGCTTTTTTAGCTGCTTGCTAGCGATTCAGTAGTTTTGTTGGTAGCGCTTTTGTTAGCGCTTGGTACCTGTTTGGTAGTACTTTTGGTAACTTGGTGGGGCTTTTAGTAGCTTGCTGGTTGGACTAGTTCATTTGAATTCAAAAGATTTAATGAACTAATTCAGTTTCATACTCACTGGGTGAATGATGAAAAGGTCCCTATGCAGGTTAATGCTAGAGTTTTGTTGCGTTTGACTATCAGTGGAACCATATTGTTTGGTGAAAAATACTACCAAACTGCTCCAAAATGGTGCAGTGTTTTCAGTATCTTTCTTATCTCAGCTTTGTCAGTAAAATAACTGCTTTGGTAGTATATTTGGAGCCTCTCTTTGGGATCATTTCGGTGGCAGTCTCGATCCCCTGCGGTCTTTTTTCCAGGATTTTGTGGACGGGTAAGCCTGTTCCCCCCTGACATGTGTGCCATCACTGGTGATACGACGAGCGCTTGCTAGTTACTCTCACGCCAGGGAGCTCACCTGCTCGTACCTGTGCACAATGTGGTGAGCGTGTGTCTTCGGGCAGCATGCAGCGGCCATATGGCACAGGCGGGTTGTGTAAGTGTGTTATTAAGGGCAGCTGGGATGCGTGTTATCGTGATGCTTTACCCTGGGGCAAGAGGCCACAAGTGAGAATGACTGCCATATGAGGAAATAAAACACCGAAACCCCCCCCGTCACACTGCGACTTCTATTCTGTGGCCAAGACCCGCCCCCTTTGCATTTTAGGTTATTTGTTGATATTTTTCTTTATATTCCTTATTTGTAGAACAGAGCTCATTTTCCAAGAAAGCGGATAAAGAACTTACCCAGGCTCCCTATTCCTTGATATTTAAATTGTGCGCCATTTTCTTTTCTATCACTGGCGAATTTGCTCTTGTTTCGTCCGCGAGAATTTCAAGATCATGGAGAAGTGATGGGGGGTGGTGTCTGATTTGGGGCAGGATCTCCCTCGCTGATTTCCTGAATCATCTCGCAGCTGCGTCCGGTGTGGACCCTCGCTAGGACCCGGGGGCTGTGGGCCCCACCCCACTGTGAAGTATACGTTTGGGCCTCATGGCGGGAGACGTGCACGGAGGTAAACACGGCACACGAGCTGCAGGCTGCTGGAGCCGGGATAACCCCCCCCTGAGGAACCAGATGTGGATCTATGCTTGTTAAACAGTTTAGAGCGTGGTTTCGCACCCATGTCAGCGACCCCTGTCCATCTCCAGTGACCCATGGAGGGCTGGACTTGGGGGGGTCAGAGATCGTTGTTATCCTCCTCGCGGGCTGGACAGATTGTTGCTGTGGAAGCAGGAGGCTGAGTGTGAATGAAGTACAGACGTCTAGTGGAATTGAGGTTACAGTATGACATGCACACTGAGTGACAGTCAGTGACAGTGCATGAATTCCGGTTCCTCGCAGCAGAGCTCTAGAACCTTCACCTCTCATGCTCCTTTTGACGAAATACCCAGTCTCCTCGCTTGTGCAGATCCCAGTGGGTCACCCCTCTTAACGACATACAGACACACACAGCCCTATTGCATCAGCACGGCTCCAGATTGGCCGGTCTGCTCCACCAATCCCGGCTCCAGCTCCCCTGGGTGATCCTGCCATGTACGTGCCATCCCAACATGGCGGGTAAAAGCACCACTTCAACACGCTTAGTCACCGAGATGGCCGACACGCGTCTGGACAGCATTTTCGCATTACACTCGCCCCACATCCACTGGGACTGCCGTACTTATTGGGAAATCAGGTCTCTTGAGCAACTGCTGAGCGCTTATGGTGTATGGTTCCACATTGCCATCTGCTGGTGTGTGGGTGGTACTGCACCAATCCTGCATATACCGGCGGACTGGGGTCTTTGGGGGGGGGGTTTACTCATTCTGATATTTGATTGCCTCTGTGTAACTTGAATAATGCCCCATATGACTTATGATTATTCACATTTCCTGTAAATAATTAAACAGAAAGTTCAGAAAAACTAGTAGTATCTTATTTTCCATGATCGCACAGATGTGCTCATATCTGAGCATGTGTGTTTTATACAGTGCAGGCCTGGCAGGTGACTCTTATTCTGACACACGCATACGCTCTCTGAAAGTAAAGCCCCTGAGTCTCATGCTCCTCCCTCTGTGCCTCTGGGGTCCATAAGATACACAAACTGAAATCAGATGGTGTGCCCCCCCCACCCCAGACGTGGAGCCCTTGCAGTGGGGAGTACTTTTTTTGTAACCCCCTTTTCCCCCTGCCCCTTTCTTAGTTTCTCTGTTCTGCTCTTTTACCACGAAGCCCCTCCAAGGTGCCCCTCAGTCATTGCACCAAACCCCAGAGGTGCTCGCTTGAGCAACCCTCCCCTGGCCTGTGCACGCCCGTAGCAGCATCCAAAGGGGGCAGGGGGTGGAGGGGGCGGTGGGGGCGGCGGTCATTAAGGAGCTGGAGCTGTCAGCAAACTGCAAGCTCAAATCCCCAGGAGGAGTTTCTGTTGCACCCTTGAATACGGTTCTTACCAAGCCTGTCTGAGTCTCCCATCCAGCTGTGAGAATGGGTGAAGTTTGGGGGGGGCGGCCGCAGCCCCCGATGGGACCAGCCGGCTTGCCCCGACAGCGTGACCCCAGGAATGCGCCGCACGGTCTCCCACACGCCGCAGCGGCAGCCAGACGGGCCGCTCACGCCTGGGCCTCACGCGTGTTTGTCTGTGTCCCGTCAGGGACGACTGCAGCCGTTGGTGTTTACATGCTAGTTTGCATCTCTGTGCCGGAGGGGCTTTGGTCGTCCTGTGTGTGTGTGTGTGTGTGTGTGTGTGTGCTTGTGTGTGTGTGTGTACGCGTTAAGTCAGGGTAGTGTCGAGTGCGTCTTTTCATATCGCTGCATTGTTGAGCAGTTCTGTCATGTGACAGTGTGAGAGTATTGAGTGTGAGTGTGTGCGCCTGTGCTTTTGGGTGGGGGGTGGAGGTCAGACAGAATGAGTTCCAGGCGGTGGAGATGGGCCAGCTGGGCGGAAGCAGGCCGTTTATATCGCGGCCCAGCCGGGTGTGCCGGCCTGGCTGATTTATCGCCGCGCTCATGTAAACATCGTGGACGAGAGCAGGCGGACCGCTCTCACTATCTCTTCAGTGCCTCCTCCATCCATGACCCCCATGCTCCCTCCTTCTCCAACGAGGAGGACGCCGCCATCCGAACGTCTGCCAGGGGTCTGACAGGGGTGGGGGGCATGACGAGATGCTGGCCGCGGAGCGTCAGAGCCCACTATTGGTTGCTTGGTGGCTCGTCACTGTGGGACAGAGGTGAATTTTAGTGTGCTGCCCTCGAGTCTGCCGGGCAGTTAAGGGGGCCTTAGCACGCAACGCCCCAGGTTTCCTCCAGCGCCGCCCTGCCTGCGTTCTTGCCCCATCACCCCCCTGTGACTTAGTCTGTATGCATGCGTGGAAGGTCATTCTGACTCCTTCCCAAGTTTACAAGCAGATGGAGTCACTGGGGATGCACGCCTACGTATCTGTGTGTGTGTGTGTGTGTGTGTGTGTGTGTGTGTGTGTGTGTGTGTGTGTGTGTGTGTTGGACGTGACACAAAGCAGCAGTGCCCAGTCCTAGTCCACAGCAAACTTTAAATTAGCATCTCACCGATGGCTGAATACACATCGGCTGAGCTCCCATCTAATGAGTTAGTTCAATGTGTCGATTAATAGTGGATGTTGGGTTCTGCGAGTTTTCCCTGGATATGAGGGTGCAGGGTGGATTTGTGTCCAGCATAGCACTGGAGGGCGGCTTGGTGCACTGCGGTTCAGCTCTGGTTGGGTGTTCCGGGGACTTGTGATTGCGGATGGTCCAGCTCCGAATGACTACTTCCTACCCACTGCTGGGTTCTGAGATCGAAGGCAACTGTGTATATGTCAACATTTATGTGCATGTGAGTGTATTTATTAGACAGGCGTTTGGTCAAGAGGCATCAGCCTGGTGTGTTTATAGACCCATTTCCTTCCCTGTGCCCCCCCACCCCTCCCCCCACTTACTGTCTGCAAATGCAGACACCCCCACAGCTCTAACACACTCCCCGAAAGATAGATGGGCCTTTTCCGGTGCTCTGGTGCCTGTCTGAAACCGAGCGGGTCCAGAGAGGGCCCAGGCAGCGAACGGGTCAAGGCGAACGGCGGCAATATGTCATATGTTTGTCTTCTCCTGACGTTTTGGGGTTGTTTCGGGGGAAAACGGTCCCCTGGGGATCGTAAACCCTGCAAAACAGCTAGTCGAGATGTCCCAACTAGACACCACGGCTCTGTTGAAAGGTAGTAAACTTTTTAATGATTCATATGTTGCAATCAAGTGAGTCATGTAGGGTCCCTCTAGTTATAGGTAATGTTTTTGTATGTGTTTGTGTCTGTGTTTCTATTTTTAGCTTATGTACGTAGTTTTATGTGTATCTGTGTGTTTGCATGTGTATGTTTATGTCTATAGTAATACCTGTGGTACGCAGGCGCACCCCTGGGGGCCTTGGTGTGTCAGATAGCTGCCTGTGATTGATGGGCTCTCATTTGGCTTTCCTTTCATTAGTAGAGTTCCCGGGAACTTTACTACAATTGGTGGACTCGTGATGGGATCTTCTGTGATTAGTGGAATCTTGAGAAACTTTTCTGCGATTGGTGGATTCTCATACCTAAAGACTTACCTGCCCTATGGAGAAACTGCCCCAATGTTTGAATATCCATGATCTGTTTTTAGGTCATTCAACCCCCCCCCCCCCATTTACCCAGAAAAAGGCTCTTTGTGCTCTTGGCCTGGTTTTAGTTACCCCCCACCCCACCCTCCCCGACACCCAGAGCTTTGCCTTCCTCCTGGGGCTGCATCTGGACCTCGTTTCCTGTTGGTGCTGCTCTTGGCCCAGCTCAGCTCGCTCCAGCAGTGGGGGTGGGAAGGAGGGGCGGTCGAGTGTTGGGGGGAGGGAGTGGGAGGTAGCATATTTAAGCAAGATCAGGTCTGAAGTTCTGCTTTAGCAAGGCACCACGTGCGGATGATGGTCGGGTGACTCGGCAGACTTGTCCAAATCCCGTAAATGGGATGTGCTTTAGTGAAGAGTCACGCATGACCACTCTTAATTATTTACCAGACGGTCAGCTTTCTTTTGAGAAGTGTTCCCCCCTGCTGGTGCAAAACAGTCCTCCAGGGTGGTTTTTCAGGGTGCCGATCTGCTCTGACACATTTTGACAGTCACCGGCAGCCATCGTCTTCTTGACATTTACCCTTGACATGACCCCATGGTAAAACCAGCTGGCACTGCCCACAAATATACAGTAGCAGTAACTGTCATTGGCCACACCCCCAAACATATGTAGCCCAGCTGGCACCGCCCACAAATATACAGTCGCAGTAACTGTCATTGGCCACACCCCCAATCATATGTAGCCCAGCTGGCTTCCCACAAATATACAGTAGCAGTAACTGTCATTGGCCACACCCCCAATCATATGTAGCCCAGCTGGCTTCCCACAAATATACAGTCGCAGTAACTGTCATTGGCCACACCCCCAATCATATGTAGCCCAGCTGGCACCGCCCACAAATATACAGTCACAGTAACATCCATTGGCCACACCCCCAATTATATGTAGACAGTGAGCCCAGCCGCTATCACCCATAAGCCTACAGCCACAGTAGCTTCACCTGGCACCACCCATAAACATTCCACACAAACATAACACTTCATATTCCCTGTTGTGTGTTTGCAAATAGCTTGAGGGGGGCTGTTTCACCCACCTACCCTTCTTGCCACCATTTTATTGCATCTGCAGCTGCTGAACTTTTTGACTTTTAGAACTATGCTGCTGCTACTGCTGCATCAGAGATGTTGGCAGCTGTCATGCTTTGATGAGTTTGTCAGCACTTTGGCTTCTTTGGCTAATTTAGTGGATTTTTCTAACTGGTTCAGTATGCACTACCAGTATAGCCAGTCAATTTACGGGAATCTCTGTTGGTCCCATTGCCCAGTCAGGCAGCATCCATTTCTGTTATAGACACTGAGAACTTTGCTGGTCCGACTGCTTTGCCCATTCGCTTTGCAGGTATTTCTGTTGAGAAGTTTGTAGATGGTTTTCAGGCGTTTCTGCCATGAACACACAGTATTACTCTTACAGACATTGATGGGTTTGTAAGACCTGCTACTACAGACATAGTACCACTCTATGGTCCCATGTGCCCATCCCCAGAAAGCATGGGGTAGCCAGAGAGTTTTAGCAGTCATTAGACCCCAGCCACTGTAATGCTCAAGCTGGAGCCTGCGCTGGGCCCCCTCTTCCTCTCTGGTGCCATAGCAACCAGATTGCTACTGATTTTATGGAGTTTCTGACTGAAATTTACACCTTGGGTCTGGTTTTTCAAAACAAAATGGGGGGGGGATGGAGAGAGAGGGAGAGTGACAGAGAGGGAGAGAGAGAGGGAGAGAAGCTGTTGTTTATGAATGAGCCAGACCTCAGGGTAGCATGTCCAGGTCTGATACCAGGTCACAAATGGCTTTGTTTTTGTCCTGGCCAGTTAAACACCAGTGCAAAAATCCATTATCTAGTGGGCTTGCGTAATGAGTCCAAGACCTTTATCTGAATGATGATTTTAGGATCAGTATGCCTTTGGTGTGAGCTCTGTGGAGAAATCACATTCTGTTTTCTCACTCCAGAACAAGAAGGAGGGAGAGAGGGAGGCAAAATTGAGATTCAGAGTCCTCCATCAGTCTAGATTTGAATCTGGAATATTGCCAAGACACTCTATACATCTGTGGATATAAGTTTCAATTTACGAGACACAAAGGCAGCTTTGGGGTTTAACAGGGAATAAGTTCTATGGTCACACTTACTTCATGTCTGGTGGGGGCTTTGCTGTAGTGCTTAGATCCATATGGGATCACTGGGGACCAGAGCAGAGTAACCCTACAGACACTGATACCCTCCAGGACCAGAGCAGAGTAACCCTGCAGACACAGATACCCTCCAGGACCAGAGCAGAGTAACCCTGTAGACACTGATACCCTGCAGGACCAGAGCAGAGTAACCCTACAGACATTGATACCCTCCAGGACCAGAGCAGAGTAACCCTGCAGACACAGATACCCTCCAGGACCAGAGCAGAGTAACCCTACAGACACTGATACTCTTCAGGACCAGAGCAGAGTAACCCTGCAGACACAGATACCCTCCAGGACCAGAGCAGAGTAACCCTACAGACACTGATACCCTCCAGGACCAGAGCAGAGTAACCCTACAGACACTGATACTCTTCAGGACCAGAGCAGAGTAACCCTGCAGACACTGATACCCTGCAGGACCAGAGCAGAGTAACCCTACAGACACTGATACTCTTCAGGACCAGAGCAGAGTAACCCTGCAGACACTGATACTCTTCAGGACCAGAGCAGAGTAACCCTGCAGACACAGATACCCTCCAGGACCAGAGCAGAGTAACCCTACAGACACTGATACTCTTCAGGACCAGAGCAGAGTAACCCTGCAGACACAGATACCCTCCAGGACCAGAGCAGAGTAACCCTACAGACACTGATACCCTCCAGGACCAGAGCAGAGTAACCCTACAGACACTGATACTCTTCAGGACCAGAGCAGAGTAACCCTGCAGACACTGATACCCTGCAGGACCAGAGCAGAGTAACCCTACAGACACTGATACTCTTCAGGACCAGAGCAGAGTAACCCTGCAGACACTGATACTCTTCAGGACCAGAGCAGAGTAACCCTGCAGATACTGATACCCTTCAGGACCAGAGCAGAGTAACCCTACAGACACTGATACCCTTCAGGACCAGAGCAGAGTAACCCTGCAGACACAGATACCCTCCAGGACCAGAGCAGAGTAACCCTGCAGACACAGATACCCTCCAGGACCAGAGCAGAGTAACCCTGCAGACATTGTAGATCTCCTTGGATTGTGGGTTTTTTTTTTTCTATTTTTAATTAGTGAATTAAAATTGCAATCATAAAAGCGGTGTTCTTTAGATCTGGTGCTTTGATTGAAGTTTTTCCACCATATGGGAATGCAGGAACCCGGTTTCCCAAACATTTGGGCATTGTGTGAAGCACTGGATTTCACAACACTTTTCACAGCAACAACAGAAAGGAAATGTGGTCTTTGATTTGGTTTGTGTGTTTCGCAGTTCCTTCCTACGCACTGGCACAGTGCGTGTGCTGCCAACACACAGCTCTACCCAAGGACCCACTGTGTCCGAGCATTTGTGTGTGTGTGTGTGTGTGTCTGTGTGTGTGTGTGTGTGTTTTTGGTGTATTTGTAAATGATGTATAACTTTTCTCTTGGACATGTAGCGATTGTGGGTGTGTGATGTAACATCTGGGTGAGTGTAATGATAATTGTGTGTATGTGTGTGTGTGTGTGTGTGTACATGACCAGTGACGTTCCCATGACTTTTATTCCAGGCCCTGGGAGATTCAGACCGGACCGCGGTGCTGAAGCAGGTGTCCTCCCTGGCAGACCCTGCTGCCACAGAGACCCAGGACAGGTTTAGCCTGGAGGAGCTGCTGGTGCTGCTGGTGTATGTGTACGCCATGGGCCAATGGGCGGAGCAGAAGGGGAAGAAGGGGGCGGAGCAGCAGGTGGAGCATGAGTTGATTGGTGCGTTGACCCTTGCCCTCAGCCGTGAGACGGAGCTGTCCCCGCTGCTACAGAAACTCACAGGTGAGACACAGCCCCAGATGTAAGGACATTTGATCCACTGATTTGAAAACAGCTCCTCAGGAATTTTTCACATACATACACTCTCATATTCTTTCACACGCAATACGACGATGGCTTTGCCATCACCCTCTTGTGTCCATTGATCTGAGATCAGCCTTTAAATACATTTTCACATAAAATGTATTTGCATATTCTAATATGCACACTATAATGGGTTTTTTGTCATCACCTTGCTATGTCCACTGGTCTCAGATCAGCCTTTCCGTGCGGGTGTATCAGTTTTCCGCTGTTGCCATGACAGCATTATAACAACTGACTAGTAAACTTACATCTCACGGCTCGGCTCTGCGATCACATGGTAACGAGAAACACAAATACGCTCTCAAAATGGACCTCTTGGGTCCCAGCAGCGGGTGCCGAAAATATTCTGGAGCCCGGCCGCTCTCGCCTCCGGTTTCCTGTCAGTCAGCGAATCGGGTCCAGGACCGGCTGTGTCCTGGGTTTGCCGGATCTTGTGGATGGCATCCAGGGCGCCACCGGACGACTGGAACACTTTGAGGATGTTTGACTGTTTATCTTGCTGCCTAGGAAAGACACTCGTTCTTGGACTGTCTGCAGTCGCTGTAACTTTTACTGCCATTTAGTGCATTTGCTTCTAAAGCTCTTGAACCTAAATCTCTTTATCTATAAGTCCTGTCCAAGGTGTCTCCCTCACTGGAGTCTCTGTCCCTCCCTGGTGTCTCCCTCACTGGAGTCTCTGTCCCTCCCTGGTGTCTCCCTCACTGGAGTCTCTGTCCCTCCCTGGTCTCTCCCTCACTGGAGTCTCTGTCCCTTCCTGGTCTCTCCCTCACTGGAGTCTCTGTCCTTTGCTGCTCTCTCCCGTATTCCTGGTTCTTTCTCCCTCCCTGGAGTCTCCCTCTTATTGGTGTCTCTCTCACTCCCTGGAGTCTCTCCCTTGCTGGTGTCTGTCTCCTGCTGTTCTCTCTCTCCCTGGTTCCTGGTGTCTCTCTCCCTCCCTGGAGTGTTTCTCTCTTGCTAGTGTCTCTCTCCCTGGTACCTCTCTCCCTTGCTCGTGTCTCTGTCCCTGGAGTCTCTCTCCCTTGGTGCTCTCTCCCTGGTTCATGGTGTCTCTCCCCCTGGTCTCTCTGTCATTGAGTGCTCCATGCGTGTTATCGGTTTATCTGCGAGGTGACCGACTCTGTGAGATTAATTGCAGGAGAATCACATGACTGAACCCCACAGCCTGCCTGGCCTCTTATTCACCCTGGGGGGGTGCCTATGTCAGACTGAGGCCCAGGTAGGCGTCCCACTTTTCATTTAGATCCATTTGTGCCAGAAGACACCCCCCTTGCTGCCCCCACGAGCTACAGGCCAGGCCCTCCAGACAGCGCGATTCAGGGCCCTTACTCACTTCCTGTTACGGCTGGCAGACGCCAGCATGTGGCTTGTGTTAAAGTGCTGTGGGGGGGGAGGGGGGGTGTCCTGTGATATAAACGGTAAAGGCCAATGCAGTCCAGGTGTTTTGGGAAGGGGGGGGGGGGGCAGTCGTAAGAGAAAGGTCACGTAGCGTGCGTAGGGAGACAGTGACAGCAAATTAAACAGTGTGTCAGCCCAGGGTCAAAGGTCAGACTGACAGTGCAGGCAGTCTATGTTTGCGTGTGTGAAAGGAAGAGTGTGTGACGCAGTGATTTTATAAAACCACTTCCATGATCGGTGGCCTGGGGGGGGCGAGCAAGCTGATGAGGGTTTGATCTTTTGACTGCATTTGATTGTTTGGTTTGTGTGGTGCCTCAGTGCTCCATGCCCGCGCGGGGGGGGGGGGGGGGTGTTACGGTGACTCTGCTTATTCGGGTCCCATTTAACACTCAGAATCTCAATGGGGCAAATGTCAGCGCTGTTGTTTTTCTTGCCCTGTCATTTTTCCCAGCAGGCATTGCTGCCGTGTTAATGTCAAATGCTACAAGTCAGATGCATTTTACCTGCATGGGGGAATGGAGAAGTAACACACCTGAGACACTGATGCCCCCCTCACTGTCTGGTCTGTGTCTCTGTGTGGGGGGGGGAATGAGAAGGCCAATGAGAGAAGCATGAATCTTCGGTGAGGACCGGTCATGTGACCTTCAGTAATGTCCGCTGCCTAGTGATCTCATTCAGCCCACTCTGTGTTTGCAGCACTCCAGCACCCATGACGCTGCCGGTCTTTATTTGTTGCGACTGTGTGGTGACTGAACCCTTTCGTGATTTGCTGATCGCATTCGGAGCGTGTTCGGTTAAGCAGGTTCCGTCCTGATTTCCGTGGCTTTGCTTTTTTTCTTCCATGTGCTTTCTGGCATGTTCTGGCAGCCCGGGTGTTCCGTGGCAACGACCTTTGGAACCAGATGCTGGTCTAGTGCAGAGCCCCCGGCGTGTTACCCACAGAACCCAGAAACGGAACCTGAACCAGGAACAAAGGCAGGACTGCCATCCTACCAACGGCCTGGCTCTGGTGGGGGTGGGGGTTCTGGCCACTTACCAGTTAGGACCCACAGGCCTGTATGCTTTGCCGAGTGTTTGTTTATTTCTGTGTGTGGCCTGTGCCCTGCATGTGCGTGTGCGTGTGCATGCGTGCGTGCAGCATGTCTCCCTCCCGCAACACGGGCCGTCATGGGCTGTCTTTCATCAGCCAGTGGCAGGGAAGAAGCGACTCGTGTTTCTGACAGTGCAGCCCCAGCCAAGACTAACAGTGCTCGTATTTTCACAAGCACAGGAAGTCGGTGAGGCCGTGGCACTGTGGGGCCAGGGTTAGTCTGGATACAGTGTGATGTTTCTCTGGTCCGGTCCAGCCCATCGGCGCTGTCCGGGGTGCAGAGCCTGGCGCATACACAGACACACACAGACCTGCAGATAAACACAGAGCAACCTGCCCCCCCCCCCCCCCCCAGCATCCCTCCCAGTCTCCCTCCTGGACAGCGGCCTGGCGTTTTTGCCCCTAAAAATATCACCCTGACCCCGGAGAGGGTGGCAGCCCAGGGACAGCACAGCCCACGTGGCACCAATAAAGGCTCCCTGCTTCCACGGGGCCCCTCATCCATCGGGGTCTCAGCCGGACCTCCATGACAGGCGTGTTGATGTTGGCGTCGCTCCCTGCCCACCGTTATACCAGTGGGCTGTTCTCGGCTCTGGCGGGGTGGGGGGTTTCAGGCAAAGGGGTCGTCGCTGCGGTCTGGCACGAAGTTGCCCCTGACAACGTTCAGAACACAGGTAATTAGGGGCCCCACCCTGAAGCCTCTGTGCGGGTTTGGACTCCTACACAGTGCGGGACTTACCTAGGATACTGGGGGAGGGGCCAGGGGACTGGCTGGGGGGGGGTGTAGTATTTAAAGGGCGTGGCCCGTCTCACACACACAGACCGAATGATCCCTTCAAAAACATCATTCCTACCTCCTCCTAGGAGCATTGATAGTTTTGGCAGTTTAAGTGAAAACGAGCCATTTTATCTTGTGGGAACTTCCCCACAAAGTCAATTTTTCAATTTGCTATCCTTACTGAGACATGTTATCCAAAAGTATGAGTACAGACACCACACAGGCATCCACAGACCTCATAACCCCCATCTCTCTCTCTCTCACACACACACACACAGACACACACACACTTACTATGACTGTATCCTTTGCTGACAGCAGAATTAATTTGCTATCAGCATGCGTGTGCCTAGTGCGCCCTGCCCGTGTGAGATGGCGGGGCTGCCACACGGAGCTGGGACACTCGCCGACCGCTGTCTTATACCCCGAACGTGCAGAGCCGCAGTGACAGAGCACGATTTACAGCAGGAAGCAGCGTGCAGCTCATAAAAATGGCCGATATCCTTGAGTTATAATCCCGGCGAGGTTTGCAGAACGGGGCTTGAGATGGACCCCCTATGAATCATCTGCCCCCTTTTCTGTACAGAACCATCCTATAAAAGTAACTCTCATACCATCGAGAACTTTGGGCAGAAGGTGCAGCGCGATTTAAGCTGGGCAGGAAATACACCGTTACCTGCCTAGGAGGTTCAGCAGGACCTCTGCAGGCTGGGTGTGCAGCCTCCCCCCTCCAGCCTGGCCCCCTGTACCTGACCCATACAAGTTCTTTCAAGCCCCCACAACTTTGACATATGTATGCTGACTTTTTTTTATTAACAGGATTTAAGGGTCCAACGGCAGTATGCATGCCCCTCCCCGGGGGTCACCCCACGGTCGCAGAGAATGCATTACTGTCAGCCGTGTCCGTGTGTTTTATCAGCTCGTAAAAACGTACGCTGTCGGCCATCGAGTGCGTGATGCAGCCCGGGAAGGGGGCGCCGGTCCAGAGCTGGAGCTCAGCCCTTGGCGCCTGCATCATGTCCACATGCTAGGCGTTTCTCTGGCCAGGACTGGGGGTGGGTCATGTGACATCAGAATCGTAGATAAGCAGTTAAGGAATTGGGCTTAAAGGCATCCAGCACAAATACTGATGTTAAGACTGATACCGATGATTGTTTCGTTCTGTTTTTGTGTGAAACTATGACCAAGATGTGTGGGAGTTGTAACTCCGTATTCCAGTAAAAGTGACTGAGGACTAAAGAGTGACTCCTGTACTCCATACCTGCCCCTACCAGCAGGGGCAGTGTGTGGCTCAGTGGTTTTGGACGCTGTGCTCATAGTCAGAAGGTCTCCGGTTCAAATCCCAGGGCTTTCAGAGTGATTTCCCTGTCGGGAGACTCATAACCCCAATTTCAGAGACTGACTCCCCTTTTTTAAATGTAGCTGGAGCCGTTTGGCATTCAGTCACATGCAAACTGTGACAGTAACCAATCTGGGTGTGTTGCCACTGTCATCTGTGGCTAGGGGCACTAGACCTGCAAGCAGTCAGGAATGCACCTGCATGTGTCTGTGCGGTGCTCGTCCTGGCTCTAAGCCCATGAAGTCCATTTCCTTAATGAACTTGGTGTTCCTGAGTTTTTGGTCCAGCACCAGGAGATTGCCGATTATAGATTGCTTTTACCAAAAGGAAGAGACAGGGTGCCGTCCTGGTCCAAGGTTTTGCCTCTCACTACGATGAGGGATTAAGTAGCACAGTTTGGGGCCTCGCAGTGATCTCAGTGTCTTGCACTGCTGCCACCCCTGGCATCGCCTCAGCAATTTCCAATGCCAGTTAAGACAGACTCTGATCTGCAGTGACATTACCTAATTATCGTCTTTCCCTGGTAGTCAGCTAGCCAACAGCAAAAATAACATTCTTCCTCTGGGTCCCATGTGCTTCACAGCAAAATAAACCACATGTGACACGTGGTCCTTCCTTCACTGGAATGACCTTGGAACAGTGCTGCCGCTTCGTCTTCTGAACACTTGCATGGATGGTCATTTTCTTCTCCGCTAAGTGTGTGGCTCCGCAGGCCACGCTTCAGTGGGTCATCCAGGTGTGAGCGGGGCTGCCGCTGGCGCACAGCAGGGGCATGTCGGCGGAGACCGGCATGGCCGTGCTTTTGGACCCACTCCGGGCGCTGCAGATGGTTCTGGTCCGGCCAGCTCACTTCCTGCTCGGAGGCCTGGTTCTAATCAAGCCCGGTCCAGTCCCCTACCTCACACACACGGCATGTCCGGCGGCCCTCAGCTCCTCCCCCGTCTCTCACTCTCACTCCTTCCTTTGCAGGAGTGTGTGTGTGTGTGTGTGTGTGTGTGCTTTTCTCGCTCATTTAGACAGCTGTGTTTTTCATAGTTTCACTCCAGGTTAAGGCACAACAGCTGTTCCCCCCCCCAGCCCACCCCCCCAACACCAAAAACAAGATATCAGCCTGCATCTTTTGGCCAGTAAGTTCTCTGTCGCCCCCCTAGTGTGCATCAAATGAGCTGTAATCAACTCAAATTAATTTTAAATTGAGCCCTTCCCAAAGCTCATGCTTGTTTCTCAGGGGTTTAAGGAGGAGACCCGCAGGCTGGTGTGACTGTGATCGTCACATGGCATGAAAGAGAGACGATCCACTCATTTATTTGCTCGTTTGCCATCATAGTTTAGCTGTGTTGACACTGTCAGTGGTGGGAGTGACCTTTGTTTTCAATGCCGCGGCTTCATCCGCAGTGATGCAGCCTCAGGATTCCATGTGGGAATGATGCGTTTTCAGCTGGAAATGTGGTGTTTTATGGTGAGAAGGATGCAGGAGGTAAAGGCAGAGGGAGTGAGTGAATGGGACATTCTGTCTTCTTTCATCCCTCCTTTTCAATGGGAAGGGGGAGGCCACTCGCTCCCGCCTGCCCAGCCTCATCTGGCCCTCATCTCTCTGCTGCCCGGGTTATATTTAGAAAGCAGTGCTCTATGTTTGGATCGCCTCTCAACATCCGCATGGCTGTGTGTGTGCGTGCCTCTCCTCTGCGTTACTGTCTGTAACGCATTTGGCCATTAACACGTTTCTGCTGGTGCGTCGGAGAGCTCAGCGTCTCACCACATCTCAAAGCTGACCTTGCATCTGTGTGTTTCGTTACCCCAGCTGAGTACCATCAGCTCAAGCCTGTTAGCCTGCTCACATGCACACACACACACACACACACACACACACACACATACACACACGCACACACACATACACACGCACTTCTCAGAGAAACTGCTTAGCATCAGTTCCCAGGCAGCTCCTAGTAAACCTGCTGTTTTCATCTATCTCTGTCTTCCTGTTTCTGCTGGCCTATAGCTGCCAGACTTTACTAGGTGAGACAGGCTTTGACGGGACAGCCTGTCATCTGGGTGTGCACCTGTGGGGGGCCGGGGGGGAGCTGTTTTTTCAAGCCATGAGTCCTTCACTGGTGGGCAGTCATGCTCATCAGACAAGGCAAATTTTTGGCCTAACCTCATGGCCCAGCCACGTGCAGGCTGGACAGTGACCCGGCGAACTTATCCACTGGGCCCATCCACCTCGCTGACATCACTGGGCTCTGGGCCCAACTTTGGTGTGGTTCCAGGATATGGAGGGTAGAGAGGTGATTTAAGGTCTGGGAAGAGTCATGCTGAAGTTCCCTCAAGAGAAATATTGAAGCTGAGCCATCTCTGGCTATGTATCTGTATGAATGGCCAAATCTGCCCCTTTCATTGCAGAATTCGCTAAAACATATTGTGAAATAATATCATTGAGAGGGAGCAGTATTTCTCAACCCAGTCCTCAGAAATCCCCTGACATTTTTGCTCCCTCTCCACTGTATTCAGTGTCTTGATTGACTGGAGCGGGGAGGGAGCAAAAATGTGGACTGTCTGGGTGGGGTCCCTGAGGGACTATGTTGAGAATAACTGGTGTAGAGGGATTTGACTGAGAATGCTAGAAATCAGTTTTCTGGGCTTGAGTTTATGAGGAAACGCTTAAATTTGGATCTGTAAGCATATCACAGATTATCATCCCAGGAAGGGCCTTCCTTACATGGCAGTTCAAGGATTTTTAGGGTGGTGAATAGAGCAAACATTTCATCTCCTTGTGTCAGTCAAACTTGACCCAGTCCAAGCTTTATCAGACACAAGCTCCGCCTCCCGTAGACCACGCCCCCGAGACCCATGGGGGATTAGCTGGTGGCTTAGTACATTTTGTACTGTCTTATAACTGAGGGTATGCCCCAGCATGTATGTTTATGGGTGTGATAGTCGCTGCTTGCCCCTGCCGGTAATTTGTGGAAATGCAGGTCACCCAAACACTTCATTATTTTGTACGGTCAAAATCGAGTTCTGACCATCCAGATGCACCCCACCCTGGGCGTAGTACAATGTGGTACAGCTAGTTGCCATGACGATTTAATGTTCACACTCGAGCGTAAACAGTCCCCGAAGACCTCATCAAGCCTGTAATCCGGGCTGATGTGATCATCATTTTGTGTGTGTACGTGTTTTGCCTGTATGACTGTATCTGTGTGGTCTTTCCAGTCCTGTATCTGCTGTCTCCCGCTAATGGGTAATACTAAAAATATACAGCTACAGAAAACCTGTGTTTAAGATATCTATTTTAGCTAATTTAGCTGTTTTAGCTATTTTAGCAGTTCTTGTGGTTGGGGCCATAGTGTGTGTCCTTGGACAGATACCATAGCCACTCCGTACCGTGCACCCTGCCTTTCCTCTTTTAGCTGGACAGGTCACATGACCAGGCAGGTTGCTAAGGGGGCCTGATGATGTGGGTGTTAGCATTAGCGCCACTGTGGGTGTTCCATGCTTTCTGTAATTAAGGCCCCCGTTACGGGACCTCTGTGCTGCACCGGAGAGATGGTAACCACACGCTTGGTGAGCCGTAACCTTGGATGGTGCATTGAGGTTATGTTGGGGGGGGGGGGGGTTCCTTCCCAGTGACCACACCCTGCAGGACTCCTGCAATAGATCTGCAGGCATACGCATGGCCACAGTAATGGCTGGCTAAAATGAAATGTTGCTTTATTCATACAAATACTGGTACATTGGAATGCTTCATTTTGCATTTTAACCATTTGTCATGTTTTAGCTAAAATTATGCAAATTCATTTTTGTTCCTCATGAATCTACACTCTGTACCCCATAATGACAGCACAAACATGGAATCATAGAATTTTTTGCAAATTTATTAAAAAAAGAAAAACTGATATCAAATGGACATAAGTATTAAGACTGTTGCTGTTTAACTCGAGTGCCGTCCATTTCTCTGGATATATCTTTGAGATGGTTTTACACCTTGATTGGAGTCCAGCTGTGTTAAATGAAATTGAGTGGAGATGATTTGGAAAGGCATACACACCTATTTATAAAAGGCCTCACAGCTCACAGTGCATATCAGAGCACAAACTAAGCCATGAGGTTGAAGGAACTGCCTGAAGAGCTCAGAGACAGGACTGTGGCAAGGCACAGATCTGGACAAGGCTACAAAAAAAATTCTGCTGCAGTTAATGTTCCCAAGAGCACAGTGGCCTCCATAATCCTCAAATGGAAGAAGTTTGGGACAACCCAGACTCTTCCTGGAGCTGGCCGCCCGGCCAACCTGAGCAGTCAGGGGAGAAGAACCTTGGTGCGACAGGTAACCCAAGAACCCAAAGATCACTCTCGCTGAGCTCCAGAGATCCTTTGTGGAAATGGGAGAAAGTTCCAGGACAACCATCACTGCAGCCCTTCACCAATCTGGACTTCATGGCAGAGTCGCCTGACGGAAGCCTCTCCTCAGTGCAAGACCCAAGAAAGCCTGCATAGAGTCTGCAAAGAAACACCTAAAGGACTCCCAGACTGTGAGAAATAAGATTCTCTTTGGACTTAAGTCTAAGTGGTATGTGTGGAGGAAACCAGGCCAATACCATCCCCACAGTGAAGCATGGAGGTGGCAGCATCATGCTGTGGGGGTGTTTTTCAGCTGCTGGGACTGGGCGACTGGTCACAGTTGAAGGAAAGATGAGAGAGATCCTGGATGAAAACCTAGTCCAGAGTCTGACTCTGCTTTGTATGTTATATGGAGACCCGAGTGATGTGGTTTACAGTCACTGTCTTCTGCTTCACCCCATAATTTATGTACAGACAGGGCCGAAGGTTCACCTTCCAAAAGGACAGTGACCCAAAGCACACGGCCAAAACAACACAGGAGTGACTTAGGAACAGCTCTGTGAATGTCCTTCAATGGCCCAGCCAGAGCCCTGACTGAAACCCAAATGAACATCTCTGGAGAGACCTGAAAATACCAACGTTCCCCATCAAATCTGACAGAGCTGCAGTGGATTTGCACAGAGGAGTGGCAGAAAATCCCCAAATCCAGGTGTGGAAAACTTGTTGCATCATTCCCAAGAAGACTCATGGCTGTATTAGCTCACAAAGGTGCTTCTACTAAGTACTGAGCAAAGGGTCCGAATACTTGTGTCCGTTTGATATTTCAGTTTTTCTTTTTTAATAAATTTGCAAAAAATTCTATGATTCCATGTTTGTGCTGTCATTATGGGGTACAAAGTGTAAATTCATGAGGAACAAAAATGAATTTACATAATTTTAGCATGAAACTACAACATGACAAATGGTTAAAAACTGAAAAGGGTCTGAATACTTTCTGAATGCACTGTATATGCAGTTATATACGCAGTTATATATGCAATTGCAAGCAAAGCTTAGGGTCTGAGCAGAGGCTCAGCCATTTATGTGCCTTTGGAGCATTTTGTGGGGTGTTGGGGGTTAAGGGCCTTGCTCAAGGCCCAGCAGACATGTGCCTCTTCTGCTGAGGATGGGATTCGAACTGGTAACCTTCTAGTCAAAGACCTGACATGCTGAGCCACACTCCCCGCCTTTCAAGAAGCAGTGCTTGAAGGGAAGCATGCCCAGATAGCATGTGTATAAATGTGTATGAGTGCGCCGATCTCTGATCTCTGAAGCGGAGAGGAGCTCATAACAGGAAATTCCCTCACGATTAAGAGTATGGGATCTTTCCAAGATCCGCTTCCTGTCTCATGGTGCCTGGGGGCTTCCCGTCTCCCTCGGCCAGCTCCGGCTCGCTCACCCAGACCTGTACTGTGTCACCTGGCTCCATGTCACTGTCCCCAGCATCCTAGTGTGAGAGAGGACCTGAATCTGCGTATCTATGTGTCTGCCATTTGGTGAATAGCAGGCGTGGATCCAGCCCAGGAAAAATGCTGCTAATCTGATTATAGTGTCACGTGTCACTCAGTCAGACGAATACAGCATATTATAAACAATCGAGGCAATTAGCATAACGTGCACGTGCTGTGAGCTAGGCTTCTGGGCCCAGTCCACCACTGGTTACTAGTCACATGGCTTCTTAATTGCTTCGATTATAGCGGATGATGTTAAATGAGTTGGATGATAGCGGTTGGGGTTGGGGGAGGGGGAATGAGGGGTGGCAGATCGTGCACTGGGCCTTCAGCTCAGACATCCTCAAGACATTTTTGATATGTTTTCATATTAATGTGTGTTTGTGTTTGTAACAGAGGAAGGATTTGGCTTTATGAGAGAGAGCAGGAGCATAAGTGTTGGTGTGTGTGGGTCATGTACTGTATATATTGCATTGTGAGAACCAAATGTCCCCACAATGTCATAAACACCATTTTTGACCTCAATCAAAAATGCCAAAAGTCCTGTATTTTGTTTAGTCACTTATGGTTAAGGTTAGGGCTGGGTAGGGGTTAATGTTGTCATTGCTGGGATTAGGGTTTTGCCCATAAAAATGAATGGATGGTCCCCACAAAGAGTACACGTGCGTGCGTGCGTGTGTGTGTATGCGGGTGCACTTGTGCTTGTGTCTTAGTTTGCGCATTTGTGTTTTTAGGCTGTTTCTGTACCTCTCTGCTAATTCAAACCTAAAAATCACAGATTTTCTGTGCGGATAAGTTGACAGACCTCAGCTGTTTCATGCAGGGGTGAACAGGAGAGACAGAAGGTCATGTTCAATTCCTCTCTCTCCTCACTCTTGTTACCTAAAGAGAGATCAAAAGATATTTCTGATGGCAGGTTGCATTTTGCGGATTTCCTTTTGAGTCTTTAATTATCGATGAGTAATGTGGTTGCCGCGGAGCCCAGTGGTAATTGAGTGATGATGCACGATTGGCACAGATGATCCACTTGTGGATAAATATGGGTTTGCTGCCTCCTGTGCCAGGTGCTCCTCATGCATCCCGTCCGGCTGCGCTGGCGCTCCCACGCACCTCCCCAAAGTCGCCACCGCAGTCAGGGCTGCACGGCGATATAGATCTGCGTCCACTCACTCCGACGAACCTATGTGCAAAAGGAAACTGTCCTCTCCTGCATAAAATGGATCCATGTCCTGATTCCAGCTGTGGCTGCAGCTGTAAAAACTGAAATCCTACCTCCATGCCCCCTAAGTCGATCTTGGAGGCTGGTGAAAGTGTGGCAATCAAAGTAGCTATTGTATATAAGTAGGGGGGAGGGTGGGAGTGGGGGGGGGGGCTGCAGAAATCTGACTCTGCTTTGTATGTTATATGGAGACCCGAGTGATGTGGTTTACAGTCACTGTCTTCTGCTTCACCCCATAATTTATGTACTTGCTCTTGTTATTTATTTATGTTAGTATTAGAGTTATAATGATTATTTTCTTTTAAACAAAGCAACTTGTGTTGCTCTCAGCCTTTTTTTAAGCTGATTTCTGCAGTGGGGTATTTAGCTGAAGCAATTTCCTTAAAATGCTTTATTAGGCCACAGTGAACACAGTCCCCCAGTGCTGGAGCTGCTGGCATCCACGGCAACCGTGGAATTCCTTCATTATCCCTGTGTTCTGTAGCCTGAGAACAGTTGTAGTATAGACTCTCTGGGAGGCTCTGTTCTGTAGAATGGAATGTTCTACCGTATGCCCTTGGAGGGTTCCTCTTCCTGCAGACTCAGAAGGTTTGTTTAGTTTTCAGTTATCAAACGTACCGAACATGCTAGGGCTTTAACGTGTCTAATGACGGCCTTTGAGTGGGGACCTGCACTCTAGCTCTCCCATATCCCTCATCTGCTATCCACTTTCACACTAGCATGCATCGACAGACACGCAATCGCATATGCTAGTCTCACATCACTACTGTTGCACTTTCACTGAGATGCACAGAGCTGAGTCGGTTATGGAGTTTTGTCTTGAAAATATACGCACATGCAAGAAGGGTTCATTCCCTTTAAGGTCTTTCAGGTCGGTTTGGTTTCAAAGATCAAACACAGACAACCCCCCCCCATGTCATTAATTCAGCCCAGGAGTGTTGGGGGACCACCCCAAGGAGAACTCCACCCCCCCCCCCCCCCAAGGAGAACTCCACCCCCCAAGGAGCCCGCCCTTTAAAGCAGATGTAAACACTGTTCTGGGGATCACATTCACCCATTCGGGTTTGCTCTGGAAAATAAAGTAACCGCACTGACACGCACACATACTGCACCGAAAGTCAGAGAGGGACACACAAAGACCCAGCAGGCACCCCAAAGCAGATCAAAGTTCCACTGTGACTTTGTATGACAGCCCCCATTACAGTGACTCTGCCCATCCCACTCGTAAATGTAAACCCAAACCGGTTTATCTTTATGTTGGCGATGGAGCCGCTCTTGCCTGTCTCTGTCTCTCTCTTTTCATCTCTTCCCCACAATAACAAAATAAAGTCAGCAACTGCATTAGAGACTCGATGCTAAACCACCAATATAATAATACAAAGTTAGCTGAGGAACAACATGGGCATGTTAACACTATTGAAAGCCGTGTGATGCTTTCCTTGTCTGATGGACATCACTCTAACATTTGCTGCTCACTCTCGGCGCAGTGGTGCAGTATTGTATTACAGTTGCATTCTGTGCAGTGTTACAGCACTGACAGGGTTACAGTGCTATGAGACTGATTTGAATGTATTGGTTCAGTGTTATAATTACGTTCCGGTCAGTGTAACAGCATTAACAGGTTCACAGTGCTATGGAGTTGCCCGCAGTGCAGTGGTACAGTGTTACAGTTACAATGTGCAGTGTTACACAACCAACAGGGGTACATCGCTGTGGGTCCACACTCTTCAGTAGTACAATGTTACAGTAACATTCTGTGTAGTGTTACAGTGCTGTGGAGCAAGCCCTCAGTGCAGTGGTGCAGTGTTACAAGTGCACTGTAAAACATTACAGCACTGACAGTTACAGTGCTTAGGACTGCTTTCAGTGCAGTAGTATAGTGTCACAGTTATATTCTGTACAGCGTTACAACACTGACAGGGTTATAGTGCTGAGGGCCATCTCTGCACAATTGTTCCAGTACAGCACTTGCAGTAGTACTATTGCATAGTTGTGTGGAGAAATTCATATAATAAAACTTATTTCCCCACTAAGATCCTTCACTGTATAGTAGTATCATATTTCAGTACAATGTCATGGTGTCCTGCTACAGTGATCCAGTGAGGGGGTTTTACAGTGGGCCTTTACCCTGCTGTTCCTCTAGCTCTGTACAGTGTTCCGTATCCAGCTGGTAAAGTGTATCTGTTCCTGTTATTGTCTGCCATGCTCGCTCCCGTTGAATGCCCCATCGCAGATCGTGCTAGCGCAAGGCACGACAGCACATCCAGGAATTCCCTCCTCTCATGTAAACGGTCAGGGCATTTGACTGCTGATTGTTCTGTGGATGGCCCTGTGAATTGCAGGGACTGGCTCCAAGCCTGTGGCTTTCAGCGCAAAGCTGATCCGGCAGCGTGGAGTTACAGATGTCATCCATCAGCATGGTGCCATATGTGTGTCGGTGCTGAGCTGATTGGACCCGTGCACCTGCCACTCCCCTCCTGGTCCCCTGCTCTCAACTTTGGGACTGTTTTTTGTCCCATATCTTTGTCTTGATTTGTCTAGCAGTGCAATCTTGGTGCGTTTTTAATAACCCAGGCCATAGCAGTGAACGTGACACCCCTTAGGGCAGTAAGGTCTTGGGTATTGGGGGGGGGGGATACATATATTGTTTACAGATGTTTAATGTTGTGTTCAGCTCTGGTATTTTATAGTGTTCACGAGAGCTTGCATTGTGTCATATAGTTATACACAGGCGACAGGGCCTTTTGCACATTGTGCCATGTAATTATACACAGGCGACAGGGCCTTTTGCACATTGTGCCATGTAATTATACACAGGTGACAGAGCCTTTTGCACATTGTGCCATATAGTTATACACAGGCAACAGGGCCTTTTGCACATTGTGCCATGTAATTATACACAGGCGACAGGGCCTTTTGCACATTGTGCCATATAGTTATACACAGGCGACAGGGCCTTTTGCACATTGTGCCATGTAATTATACACAGGTGACAGCGGCTTTTACACATTGTGCCATGTAGTTATACATAAGCAACAGAGCCTTTTACACATTGTGCCATGTAGTTATACATAAGCAACAGAGCCTTTTACACATTGTGCCATGTAATTATACACAGGCGACAGGGCCTTTTGCACATTGTGCCATGTAATTATACACAGGCGACAGCGCCTTTTGCACATTGTGCCATGTAATTATACACAGGCGACAGCGGCTTTTACACATTGTGCCATGTAGTTATACATAAGCAACAGAGCCTTTTACACATTGTGCCATGTAGTTATACATAAGCAACAGAGCCTTTTACACATTGTGCCATGTAGTTATACATAAGCAACAGAGCCTTTTGCACATTGTGCCATGTAATTATACACAGGCAACAGGGCCTTTTAAACATTGTGCCATGTAATTATACACAGGCGACAGGGCCTTATGCACATTGTGCCATATAGTTATACACAGGCGACAGGGCCTTTTACACATTGTGCCATGTAATTATACACAGGCGACAGGGCCTTTTGCACATTGTGCCATGTAATTATACACAGGCGACAGCGGCTTTTACACATTGTGCCATGTAGTTATACATAAGCAACAGAGCCTTTTACACATTGTGCCATATAGTTATACACAGGCGACAGGGCCTTTTACACATTGTGCCATGTAATTATACACAGGTGACAGAGCCTTTTGCACATTGTGCCATGTAATTATACACAGGCAACAGGGCCTTCTAAACATTGTGCCATGTAATTATACACAGGCAACAGGGCCTTTTAAACATTGTGCCATGTAATTATACACAGGCGACAGGGCCTTATGCACATTGTGCCATATAGTTATACACAGGCGACAGGGCCTTTTACACATTGTGCCATGTAATTATACACAGGCGACAGGGCCTTTTGCACATTGTGCCATGTAATTATACACAGGCGACAGCGGCTTTTACACATTGTGCCATGTAATTATACACAGGCGACAGGGCCTTATGCACATTGTGCCATATAGTTATACACAGGCGACAGGGCCTTTTACACATTGTGCCATGTAATTATACACAGGTGACAGAGCCTTTTGCACATTGTGCCATGTAATTATACACAGGCAACAGGGCCTTTTAAACATTGTGCCATGTAATTATACACAGGCGACAGGGCCTTATGCACATTGTGCCATATAGTTATACACAGGCGACAGGGCCTTTTACACATTGTGCCATGTAATTATACACAGGCGACAGCGGCTTTTACACATTGTGCCATGTAGTTATACATAAGCAACAGAGCCTTTTACACATTGTGCCATGTAGTTATACATAAGCAACAGAGCCTTTTACACATTGTGCCATGTAATTATACACAGGCAACAGGGCCTTTTACACATTGTGCCATGTAATTATACACAGGCAACAGGGCCTTTTAAACATTGTGCCATGTAATTATACACAGGCAACAGGGCCTTTTGCACATTGTGCCATGTAATTATACACAGGCGACAGCGCCTTTTAAACATTGTGCCATGTAATTATACACAGGCAACAGGGCCTTTTAAACATTGTGCCATGTAATTATACACAGGCAACAGGGCCTTTTAAACATTGTGCCATGTAATTATACACAGGCGACAGGGCCTTTTGCACATTGTGCCATGTAGTTATACACAGGTGACAGGGCCTTTTGCACATTGTGCCATGTAGTTATACACAGGTGACAGGGCCTTTTGCACTTTGTGCCATGTAATTATACACAGGCGACAGCGCCTTTTGCACATTGTGCCATGTAATTATACACAGGCGACAGGGCCTTTTACACATTGTGCCATGTAGTTACACACAGGCAGCAGAGCCTCTTCCACATTGTACTGTGTAGGTATACACAGGCGCCAGTGCCTTTGGCACATTGTGCTGTGTAGTTATACACAGGCGATAGTGCCTGTTGCATATTGTGCTGTGTAGTTATACACAGGCGACAGGGCCTTTTGCATCTTGTGCTGTGTAGTTATACACAGGCGATAGTGCCTGTTGCATATTGTGCTGTGTAGTTATACACAGGCGACAGGGCCTTTTGCATCTTGTGCTGTGTAGTTATACACAGGCGATAGTGCCTGTTGCATATTGTGCTGTGTAGTTATACACAGGCGACAGGGCCTTTTGCATCTTGTGCTGTGTAGTTATACACAGGCGACAGGGCCTTTTGCATCTTGTGCTGTGTAGTTATACACAGGCGATAGTGCCTGTTGCATATTGTGCTGTGTAGTTATACACAGGCGATAGTGCCTGTTGCATATTGTGCTGTGTAGTTATACACAGGCGACAGGGCCTTTTGCATCTTGTGCTGTGTAGTTATACACAGGCGACAGGGCCTTTTGCATCTTGTGCTGTGTAGTTATACACAGGCGATAGTGCCTGTTGCATATTGTGCTGTGTAGTTATACACAGGCGATAGTGCCTGTTGCATATTGTGCTGTGTAGTTATACACAGGCGACAGGGCCTTTTGCATCTTGTGCTGTGTAGTTATACACAGGCGACAGGGCCTTTTGCATCTTGTGCTGTGTAGTTATACACAGGCGATAGTGCCTGTTGCATATTGTGCTGTGTAGTTATACACAGGCGACAGGGCCTTTTGCATCTTGTGCTGTGTAGTTATACACAGGCGACAGGGCCTTTTGCATCTTGTGCTGTGTAGTTATACACAGGCGATAGTGCCTGTTGCATATTGTGCTGTGTAGTTATACACAGGCGATAGTGCCTGTTGCATATTGTGCTGTGTAGGTATACACAGGCGACAGTGCCTTTGGCACATTGTGCTTCTCATGCACAATTCTGTGCTAGATTCTGTAAAACAGCGTAAGCATAATTTTTATTGCCCTGCACTTGTGAACCTGTGGGTATTTCTGGGACTGAATCGTCCCCCGGCTGAGGTCCGCGAGGCCCTTGCTGTCTAACATGTCCCCTCAGGAGCAGATAACGACCGCCCCGTTTGACCGGTTATGGGGCCCCCGCTACAGGGAAGGCAGTGTGCTTGTGTTCTGTGCATGGAAACCCAGAGAGAGGCGTGTGGCTCAGCAGGTCATGATGTTCAGAAGGTCGCCGGTTCAAACGGTGATTTCTCCATTGGGCCCCTGAGCAAGGCCCCTAACCCCTAATCGCTGCAGGGCCTGGCTGATCCTGCCTTCTTAAAAAAATGATGTCATTTTGGATAAAAGTGTCTGCAAAATAAAATAAATGTAGGTAAATGTAAAGTATGTGATTTTTGGGATATGCAGTGTCCTACAGCTCATGTCACAATTTGAATCATCTGCTGTCGGTTCAACATGCCAGTTATGCTGTGATTTATGGTCTCCGCGTCGGGGGGTGTTTGTTCAGTGATCTGTTCATTGGTTCGTTTTCTTATAGTTTTAATGATCCTGCTGACTTTTAATTATCCGTCCATCCATCCTCTGACCACTTATCCTGCGGTTGGGAGAGGGGGGGGCTGGAGCCCATCCCAGGCAGCAGGGGGGTGCACTCTGGACAGGATGCAAGTGACTTGTGATGGTGCTTTCATTTATCATCATGCTGGAAAGTCTGAAGAAATGCTGCTCTAGCCTGGGATGTCAAGCTAAGGACATTAGCATTGGGCTATCGGTGTAAAAAAAATAGAGTCAGAAGGATAATCACTGGTTGGGTATCAGCCTGTAGGTCATTGGAAGATATAGTCATTGGGATAATCACCATTATGGTATCAGTGTATAGAATGTCAGTGTAATAATATCAGCATAAGAATAACCAGGCAGAGATATCAGCACTGGGATGTATGAGGATTTGTCTTTGTAAAGATATGAGCACATGGTTCGTCTCCACACCTGTGTTTTGTTTGGAAGCAGACAATAACGTTCTTGTCTCTTCCATATCTTTTCACACTAAAATGTGTTTGAAAGGACATGGTTTCAAGAGGGATGAGCCACGTCAGCATTAATGTTTTTATTATTAGCGTAAATCTTTACTACTCACCATAACAGATTGACCATTAAAACTCGCACTGTTCCGCCGGCTGTCATTTATTCCGGATTTTCGAGTGCCTCTATTGTGCATGGAGCAGTTTTGCAGCCAAAAAAGCATTTTGCAAGAGGGGAAGAGTGTTTAGAAAGCCGTTAGAAAGTGAGTTCCAGAGTGGCCAGCGGCCCCTCGGCGTGGACAGCTCAGCTGTGCTCCACTGCTGGCGAGAAGCTCGCACTGCGGATGTTGCAGAATCATTTGGCCGCTGGCTCTTCAGTCAAATGTCGAAACTAATGTCCTGCAGAAAAACCCCTCATCTGGTGGGAAGGAGACTTTTGGCCTTGTGAAGAGAGTGGGGGTGTGTGTGTATGCATATGCCTGAGTTTCTGTGCATATTGGTGCATCTATGTATGTGTGTGCATCTGTTAGAGTTACTGTGCTTGTGGGTGTGTGTGTCTGTGTGTGTGCTTCTCTTTTTGAATTTCTTTGCACATGCATGTGTGTGCTAGTGTATTTGTATAATTCTCTGTGTGTGCGCGTCCGTGCGTGCATACGTGCATGCATGCATGCGTGCGTGTGTGTGTGTGTGTGTGTGTGCTGACATGCAAGCATTTGCATTTTTGTGTGTGTGTATGCGGATGAGTATTTGCATGAAGGCAGCCGTATCTGCCAGCCAAAAGGATGAAACCCAGTGTCCCCGTGAGGTCGATGCCTTCCATCCTTGCCTATTGTCCTGGTGATGCCCCTGGACGTTGTAGGTACACGACCCTGTCCTGGCTGGTTAATGGTGGCACACCAAGGTTCTCCCACACCCATATTTATCTCACCAAAGTGCTTTGGAAGTCGAGTCAGATGACGGCGGCCTACCAAAGGAACAGAAAGGAGGCTGTTCTTTTGTGGTGGCTGGGGGGGGGGGGGGGGGTTGGCTTAAACTGCCATGGCAACACAGTGCCCCTTAGTGGTGATTCTGGAAAGTGCAGGCATCTCTGAGAAATTGCTACATTGGTTCCCAACTCCACTTCTGCAGAATCACTTCATTTGACATTTGATGGTGTGGTTCAGAAGCTAATTAAGGAGACAGTGATCCTGGGAGGGGTGCTGTCAGCTCTTCAAACACCTAGACCATTTCATTACCAGGTTTTTATACCTTGCTATCCATTTCAGTTCCCTGAACAGGAATCTTATCTTTCTTCTTGTCTACAGGCCAACTGTGATTCCGGACAGCAGTTTTGGGTTTCCTTGGTGACTCCTGGGCTTGGCGTAGTATGGTGCAGTGCAAAGTGAAGTCCTATGCAGTGCGCAGTGTGGTGCAGGGACTGCATGTGCTGCAGTGCAGCAGGGTAGAGCAGTGATTGTTGAGGGTATAAGCTCTCTGTATGGTAGAAATCACAGTGAAGTACAGAGTGAATTCCAGTGGTCTGAGCGTGCTGCCATACAACACAACGCTCATCCTGTCATAAATAAGCGCATGTTTTCTTGGCTACTGGATCGCAAGAGTGATGTTTCCTGTGGAACCTCACAAACACGTGTCCACAGACGCAGAAAGGCATGGGTGGATACCAGCGCTGGCCTGGCTATAGGCAGCGTAAGTGCTTGCCTGGGGGAGGGATTCTCATCTCTCTGATGTCCATGGAACAGTTTATGGCATACAAAGTTTGCATAACATGGGCTGAGAGGGGCCTTATCTCTCACTATAACATTTGCTAGGGGGGGGGGGGTCCCAGTGATCACATTTGGCAAGGGGGATACAAACTATGTATGAAAATATGGAACAAATCACGCATTTTCATTTTTCATGGATCATGGCTTTTTCATTCTCAGTACAGGACGGGTGCCAGCTACACCCTCAGCCTACCGCCCCCGGGGGGGTACAAACCCCTGGCCTAGGGCCACCAAATTACCTGCACTGTGGAGGAAGTGAGGAGGAAGAAATGACCATCAATTTTCTTGGTAGGGGGGCTTCCGGAGTAAAGTTTTGCCTAGAGCCTCTGAAATGGTTGAGCTGGTAGACCCACACGCTCAAAGACAGTTAGACACACACACACACACACACACACTCACACACACATGTGTCCACTTGATGACTCACTCTGATCTCTTTGTTCATCACAGGACACTCCTCACTGTCATCATCGTGCATTTTCAATGACCTCACGGGGCTTTCCTGTTGTTCCGAGCTGCCTTCGCCACACAAGGTGGGGGGCATGGGTATGATAAGGTGGGGGGTGGCTTGCTCATGCAATCTGTGTGTATCTGCTCTTCAGGGAGGCGTAGAGGACCACAGAGAAGCGCTGTTATCACAGGAAGTCTGTTATGATGGGACTCGCGTCAAGACATCCCAGAAACATAAACACATTACAGTCTCAGACTCCGAGTTTGGCTGTTAGCTCCGAATTGATGTTGATGTGCCTGGTTAGTGATGGTGTGTTTTGGGGGCATATGACTGACCTGAGGGTCAGTGTGGAGGAGAGGGTAGAGGAAGGGCTCTGGACTGGATGGTTAATGAAAGTGTAAAATAATGGGAATTGTTTGCAAATACAGCTATACATGACATGTTTGTGTTTTTTTTCGTGTCTATACTCATATGTTCTTTAGTGCAGTCTGTTAGAATTCCAAATCTGCCATCCCCATTTTCCTTTTACAAAGCTAATAGCCCATGAAAGATAAGCCCCCACCCTATAAACAGTGCTTAGAGAGCAAAAGAGGGGCCATAACTGCATCTGTGCGCTCGTAGTCCTTCTAGTCTAGTAAGAGGCGAATTTACATGACTCTGCTATCTGTACAGACAGCACCCCCTGCTGGCAGCCTTGCGATCAGCCTACTGAGGTCAAGGGTCCCACAGCGGTATGGCTGCAGTCTGGGGATGGAACAGTTTAACCTCCTGTTGACCTGTGTCAGCAATGGGGCTCGGGCATTTGTGTGCGTGCTCGCCCATGCGTGTTTATCCGTGTTGACTTGCATATCCGTGTCTGTGGGCGTGTCAGTGAGTGTGACATTCTGTGTGTGACTGTAATTGCCCTTTGTGATTATTAGATGATGATGGCAGCCATTGTGGACCTATGCTCTGACCTCTAATTGTTTTTCAGTTAATTAATTTGCTTTCGGAAAACTGGGATAATTTGATTACTTCCAAAAATTAAATTCTACTTAGAAAAATGTATATTATTGTAATACATTGTAAATTTATATTCTCCTCTCCCACCCAAATTTACTTTTCAACCAATTAAGAATAAGTTCATACAGCTGGGTCCTTTAAGTGACTTTTCAAAGGTGTAACGACAGAGGCACTGCAGATTTTCCAGCCTTCCTTTACCCGTGAGCCGGGTGTGAAGCCTCTGTGGCCAATCAGAATCAGTGATTATTAAACTTACTACCTGGGAGAACTGAAAACAAGGCCTGGATTTGGAATCCAGGGCCAGATTCGAAGAGCCCTGCCCTACTGGTTCTTAAAACTGGAAATGTGTCTTTAATTGCTACAGTAGCTGGTGTTTCAGCTTTCCTCTTCTTTTTCCTGGGGCAACGATTTGTGAAATGTCTTCTTTCCTGCTTTGTAAACAGCATTCGAACAAAGGGGACATTTAGTTTACCATTTCAACTACAGAACATAGCTATGCATCATGTACTGGTTGGTGTACCATGAACAGTGCCAATGGCTGTCCACCAGGGGGGAGCAGAGCACCTGCTCTCCTCCCTGGGTGCCCACCATCATATCCTTAACTCTGTAAACAGGGCACACACACACATGTTAGGCAGAGGAAGTGGCTTGTGCATGTGTGTGATAAATAGGTCAGATTCAGAAGACACCGTGGAAACTCTCTCCCTCAGGAAGTTTCAATACGGATGTGACTTGATTGTATGAGGAATGTGGGGTTAAGAATTGATTTTAGTCTTTCATAGTCACACATTTTCGGTGATCGCCTGCAACTTCACATTAAGTTTAATACAGTATATGATTAACGACAACTAGCAAAAAGTTTTTTAAAACAGCTGAAATAAATTATGTCTTGCAGGGACGTCCACACGAGGTCTGTTTTATGGTGTCCTTTAGGGAGCCTTTTCCTCAGAAATGTCATCACAAGTTCTGGAAAACATACATACATACACACACATACACACTTATGAGTTTTCCTGCTGGGAATCAGTGAATTTCTGTTTTTCTGTTTTATGTGATCTTATGTACAGATGTACAGATGTCTGTCATGCCCACAAACACATGCTGTAGGCCTCATGCATTCATTAATTTATTATTCATTATTAACTATCATACTTCATTTTTCACTCATCCATGCTGTTTACGTGCATGCTGCTCCCATCCTTCCCTATTCTACACATTCTCTGCATTTTATGTATTTATGCAGCACTGTGCTCCCGGGGAATGTTTTGTTTGTCATGTCACTTTATGCTGCGTTACTGTAAATCAGTGTCCCAGGTGGCTCTGGGCTTTTCTCCCAGGGGGTGCAAGGTGAGAGACCCCAACCAGTCATTCATTCAGATAAATACATTTGTAAAATAAATAAATAAATAAATAAAATAGTAAATACATTTGCAACATATTATTACTACACAATGGTATGACTAACAGAAGACACATTTTCAGATATAAATTTACAATATAATTTAATGTTATAGGACTTAAATTGTTCAAATAGCATTTTCACGTGATGAGTAGGGGACCAGTTGCAAGGTACTAGTACATTTCCACTGGGGGTTCGGCGTGTTGGTGACCACTGGTGTGACGTTAAAACCCCTCTCGACCTGACGTGCATTTTGCAGCAAATCTATTAACATACATGCTGACTCTGAACCACAGCAGCATAGTGGCATATACACAAGAACTACATAAGACATAGACAAGCTGAGTAAGAGAGACACACTCGCATCTCCCTTTAAGCCAGGGAATTCTCCACCCTGTGACCGGTCTTCTAGTCTCTGCTGTGCTTGAACTTCACTGAACTCTTGCGTCGCCATGCCGACAGCAGCATCTTAGGCCGCTGATTGCATCACAGGAGTCAGCGTCAGTGCACGCTTTCTAGCGGGAGTGCCGCTTCCTGTTGCTAAGCACCTCAGAGCGGACGTGAGGCCAGATCTTTTGTGTGATGAGGGCCGGATTTTTCCGGCAGTGGTCCTCTTCCCCCGTGTCGGTCATTAGATTCCCAGTCTGCAGTGTGCCAGCGCTAAGGCAGCACACCTGTTCATTAGAGAAGGTTCCGGCTCTGTCGTGCCCACTACATTTGCATGGCAGGAACTGTCATTTTCCAGAACATCTCCATTTGCCCTTCCAGGAGCTCTGCTGATGTTAATTCCTCACTCAGGAATCCATGCGGAGGGAAGTAGCATTTCAAGCAGGATGTCCCATCTCTCAGAGGCACCTTTCTAAAACTGCTTGGTCTCAGCTAGGCCTAATTATTGGTCCAAACTCTAATGTCACTGCCGTCCCTTGGGACAAATACCTGACATCTGTATAGATGTTCTTCAGTGGGTCCTATCGCATGCCAAAGTACAGCAACCTTGCATTCTTAGGAGATTACTTAAGGAAGTATATTTTTTATTTTTGTTTGTTTTATAGTCAGATGGGTTTCGTAGATAGCAACCCTTTGAGGCCAGCAGTTTTCTGAATAAGACCTAATTGAGGAAGAAATGTTTTCGTTGTAACATGATATGTAATAGGGACAATCATTGGACATTGTTGATCATTTCTCACTGTTTGACTTTAAGATGTCCACAATTTTCCTGTGAGTCATGGCAAAATAGTTCTAAAATCACATAATGTACCGCAACTTTAGTTCCATGATTTTTCCTCAGCTTTCTTCAGGCTATATGCACAGGGATCATTTATTGTTGTCTGAGTCTGAGTCAGTCTGTAGTTAGATCCACAGGAATCCCTGTGGCTGAAGTTTAGGGTTTGTATTTTTGAGGTGTCAGAACATTGGGTGTTAAACATTGTGTGTTGGAACTATGGGTGACAGAACTTTGGTTGTCAGAATGTTGTGTGTTGGAACCGGGGGCATCAGAAGCATTTTGAATGTGGGGGGACACACTGGCATAAAACTAATATTTTATGTTAAATTTGGGGACGGGGGTCCAAACAAATAATTATGAAATGTGAGGGGGACACGCCCCCCTCAGATTTAATGGCGGCGGCGCCCTGGGTTGGAACTTTGGGTGCTGTGTGTTTTTCCAATGGGCTATAAAACCAGGGTTGATGGCTGGACTGACTATTACAACTACTGAGTCACAATAAAAAAATTACAATAAAAACAGGTTTAAATTAATTTCCTTCTATTAAATATCACTACTTCCTTATTAATTAAGACAAATGCCACAATAGAGAATCAACAAATACCTACATTACCTCTCATAACTATTATACCGTCTCATTATGGAAGAGCTGTATAGAAGTATAAATATGTGAATGTAAACCTAGAAACAGGATGCAAAAGCAGATAACGTGCATTACTCACCAGTCAGCAGGGACACTATAAAACTAGCACAAGGTTACATTTTAATGATTTTGCATTGTGTACCTCTTATGCAAGAAGAATGGAGCCCTTAAGCCACATTCACAGAAATACGATGGCTACACAGCTAAGGTCATTCTCAGTCTCAGTCTGCCCTCTCATCCTCTGTTGTTGTAGTGACCTGACAGCGAATGTGCAAGTATTCAACTGGATGTACAAGTTCAAATGCTTCAAATTCCCGGAAAAACGCAAATAAATAATGTTATACGCTAAGTGCAGATGTGCATGTTTTATGTGCAAAAGGAAACAGCAGCAGTAAAACGTGCAAAGGGACATATTATGAAAATATTCCCATGAATGTTATATAAAACCATTTTGTTCTCCAGTTTTGTGTTTTTGTTGTTGTTCTTGGAATTTTTCCATTTTAATAGCAATGCTTTGGCTAGGACACTGTTATGTCATACCAATAAAGCTTGCTGAGTTTGAATGTGACAGAGCTGCTAACTATTCCCCAGCACAGCAGTAGTACCAGCACTTCACAGGCTAAATTTACCAGCAGCTATGTTTGGAAAGAGCTAATAAAAGATCTCATGCTTCCTACAAGTGCGACACTGGGCCCAACAGGCATGTGGGCAGCGATTTACTTTCCAAAATAAAATTCATTTTAAATTCTTGGCGCCAGTATCTGAGTTTACATTACTTTTTTGTGTCTGGGGAACAGAGATGGTTAGCTGGATGGCAAAACTGACTCATGGAGCTCACAGGATCTCCAGTGTGTAGCCAGACTATCCAGTATCCAAGTAATGTCCAGAACTCTGTCATATATCCAGGTAAACATACTTATTCTATCCATTACCCAGGTAGCCTCACAAACTCTGTCTGATACTCCAGCAATATCACGCTCTCTGCTCAATACCCGGTATAAACAGCTGTAGTCTATCAGACAGTTCGTACCTGAGCTTGCATGCTGCATAAGCAGGCCCAGGGCCATGGGGGGTATCAGGGCCAGTCGGCCAGTCATGAGTTTCCTCACTAGACTTGACAAATTTTGACCAATCACAGATTACGATGATTATGGTAAATAAGAGGGATGCAAGTCAATGTTTTTGTACTTTTGCACACCCAGACTGCCCCCCTCCCTCCCGGGTAGCAGGGCACCACAATATCAGTCTTGTGTTTTTGGCTGGAATGTGCAACAGGCCAGCATTATGACAAGCAAGTGATTTGTGCTGAAACTAAACAGCCACGTCTTCCACTTCCACTGTTTCTCAGACCCAAAGAAGAGCACGGTGTGTTCTGCTCTGTGCCCGTCTGGGTTCTGCTCAGAACTCATGCCAGCTTTTGCTGAGCTTCTGGTCCCAGTTGGAAGACCAAACTCTTATTTTCTGATTCAGACACCACTTCTACCTCATGTGACTTCAGAGAGTGCAGGTGACCTAAACCGTCAGTGGTAACGATGATGTTAATTAATCAGCATATGTCCAAAATGATCTATTTTCATGAAGTTAGGGGCTGGTTAACAGACATCTATAATTTAAGACATTTTCAAACTTTGAAAACTTTGACTTCAGATTTGAGCCGACGGGGAGGCAGAAGCGGTAGTGCCCTCAGTTGCCTGTAAGAGGCGCTGTGAGCTGACAGGAGTGCTCAGCTTTCTTGCCTGGCACGCTGGACCAGTCCCACATGTGCATTAGCGGGACTGTTCAATTTCAGCTTGTTATGAACAGCCAGCCAGTGCGGTTTTGTAAGCAGATCACAGCGAAGCCAAGTTGTATAGGTCAGGATCTGCCACCATTACTTCGTTCTGACTGCTGTAAGGTTTCGCTTTACATCCTTAGATGGGTTTTACCAAAGCACACTTTATACATGCCGCTTTATACATGCGTTAAACCATCTTGAATTGTGCCGACTGATTAACTCAAAGTTTATATTTTCAATCTTATACTCAAACTTCAAACTGTTTCTTTGTAAATGTAAATGTAAGACTAAAGGAAGCTGTCAGATTAAACTGATGCATGATTTTATTTTACGGTTTGGCTGGCGTTTGGTGGTGGCTTTTCGTGTTTGGGATCAGTGTCTCCTAGCTGCCTGATGCCCCCCTGGGGTTGCTGAGACTCGGGGGCTGCCATCGGCCCCTCCCTGACCCGACCCTCTGTGTCCAGGCTGCCCGCCCACCGTGGGGCTGACCGCTCAGAAGGCCCGCATCGCCATGGAGCGGGTGTTTGGTGTGCTGAGAGACCTGGGACACGCCCGCGACCACCTGAAGCAGCTCCGCTCCATCTACCAAGGCGGGGACGGCGTGCACCAGGTCAGTGCGGCGCCCCTAGTCCCCCCCCGACATAGTCACAGAGGTCCCCTGGTATAACGTGGCACTGACATATCACAGGGTCGCCAACTCTCACACATCTGGCGTGACACTCATACTTTGACTGCCAGGCTCATGCTAGAAATCTTATGGCAAATGTATATTATTCCATTATAAATTTAAAATTAGCTGCATCAAAAGTATTGGGGTGGTTTGCAAACCCCACAGACTATTTTTCAAGGCAATACATACATGCACTTGTCTTGAATTGAAAATCTCACACCAGCCAGCTGACCAAAGTCGGCAGCCCTGTATCATGATGGCGATGCAGCTGTGTTAAGGTTTCATAATCAGAAAACCGAGTCCCAGGAAGGAGCCTGGGGTTCATTTCATTGTTGCGTTACATTACGAAGCCCATGATCTCCGCTTGACTGCTCACGGTCCAGGGAGCTGTGCTGAGATGGAGCGACATTCTGGTCATTTTCCCTGAGCTGAGATGAAGCCTCTCCTACTAATTCTTGGTAACTGAGAGAGGGGTTGCGTGTGTGGGTGTGTGTGTGTGTGTGTGTCTCTCTCTCTCAGTGGCGGTGTGTGTGTGTGTCTATCTCTCTCAGTGTCTGTGTGTGTGTCTGTGTGTGTCTCAGTTGCGGTCTGTATGTGTCTGTGTGTGTCTCTTTCTCAGTGTCTGTGTGTGTGTGTGTCTCAGTTGCGGTCTGTATGTGTCTGTGTGTGTCTCTCTCTTTCTCAGTGTCTGTGTGTGTGTGTGTGTGTGTGTGTGTGTGTGTGTGTGTCAGTTGCGGTCTGTATGTGTCTGTGTGTGTGTCTGTGTGTCTCTCTCTCTTTCTCAGTGTCTGTGTGTGTGTGTGTGTCTGTGTGTCTCTCTCTCTCTTTCTCAGTGTCTGTGTGTGTGTGTGTGTGTGTCAGTTACGGTCTGTATGTGTCTGTGTGTGTCTCTCTCTTTCTCAGTGTCTGTGTGTGTGTCTCTCAGTAACGGTGTCTGTGTGTGTGTCTGTGTGTCTCTCTCTCTCTTTCTCTGTGTCTGTGTGTGTGTCTCTCTCAGTGTGTGTGTGTGTGTGTGTGTGTGTGTCTCTCTCTCTCTCTTTCTTAGTGTCTGTGTGTGTCTCTCAGTGACGGTGTCTGTGTGTGTGTGTGTGTGTGTGTGTGTGTGTGTGTGTGTGTGTCTCTCTCTCTGTGTTTGTGTGTGTGTCTCTCTCAGTGACGGTGTCTGTGTGTGTGTGTGTGTGTGTGTGTGTCTCAGTGACGGTGTCTGTGTGTGTGTGTCTCTCTCTTTTTCAGTGTCTGTGTGTGTGTCTCAGTGACGGTGTCTGTGTGTGTGTGTCTCTCTCTTTCTCAGTGTCTGTGTGTGTGTGTCTCTCTCTCTCAGTGTCTGTGTGTGTGTCTCAGTGACGGTGTCTGTGTGTGTGTGTGTGTGTCTCAGTGACGGTGTCTGTGTGTGTGTGTGTCTCTCTCTTTCTCAGTGTCTGTGTGTGTGTCTCAGTGACGGTGTCTGTGTGTGTGTGTCTCTCTCTTTCTCAGTGTCTGTGTGTGTGTGTCTCAGTGACGGTGTCTGTGTGTGTGTGTGTCTCAGTGACGGTGTCTGTGTGTGTGTGTCTCTCTCTCTCAGTGTCTGTGTGTGTGTCTCAGTGACGGTGTCTGTGTGTGTGTGTGTGTGTGTCTCAGTGACGGTGTCTCTGTGTGTGTGTCTCTCTCTTTCTCAGTGTCTGTGTGTGTGTCTCAGTGACGGTGTCTGTGTGTGTGTGTGTGTGTCTCAGTGACGGTGTCTGTGTGTGTGTGTGTGTGTCTCAGTGACGGTGTCTGTGTGTGTGTGTGTGTGTGTGTGTCTCAGTGACGGTGTCTGTGTGTGTGTGTCTCTCTCTTTCTCAGTGTCTGTGTGTGTGTCTCAGTGACGGTGTCTGTGTGTGTGTGTGTGTGTCTCAGTGACGGTGTCTGTGTGTGTGTGTGTGTGTCTGTGTGTGTGTGTCTCTCTCTCTCAGTGTCTGTGTGTGTGTCTCAGTGACGGTGTCTGTGTGTGTGTGTCTCTCTCTTTCTCAGTGTCTGTGTGTGTGTGTGTCTCTCAGTAACGGTGTCTGTGTGTGTGTGTGTGTCTCTCTCTCTCTCTCTCTCTGTGTCTGTGTGTGTGTGTGTGTGTCTCTCTCTCTGTGTCTGTGTCTCTCTCAGTGACGGTGTCTGTGTGTGTGTGTTCGTACGTACAATATTGTAAGTTTTACATGACAGGGACCATATTTCCCCACAATGTGATAAAAACCTGTAACTTTTTTGTTTTGGGAATTTTTTTCGGTCCCCACAAGGATAACCTTAGTTTTATGAAAATCTGTGACTGCAATCAAAAAACAAAATGCCAAAAGTCTTTGTTTAGTTACTTACAGTTTAGGGTTAGGGCTGGGTTGGGGTTAAAGTTGTCATGATAGGGTTAGGTTTATGCCCACTGAAATGCATGGAGAGTCCCCACAAAGATATGAATACATTTACTGTGCATGTGTGTGCCTGCATGCTTGCGTGTCTGTGTGTGTTTGTGTGTCTGTATTTGTGTCTATATGTGAATCTGTGTGTGTGTCTGTCTCTGTAAATCTGTGTGTCTGTGTGTGTCTGTAAATCTGTGTGTCTGTGTGTGTCTGTAAATCTGAGTGTGTGCGTGTGTTAGTCACAGTGCCTGATGGCTGCATGCAGGCTGAGAGCCGCCAGCGGCTGGACCGCAGCTCTGGGACAGACTGTTCTGCTCTGAGGATCCAGTCTGAGCCAGGTGGATGGTCCTGGGGGGTCTCGCTCAGCACGCTGCCCCCCATCAGCTCCTCCCTCATGCAGCCCGGGCTTTGCTGTTTACAGTTTTTTAATCAATATTTATATATATACGTATATATATATATATAAATTTTCGGGAAAGTATTTGCTAATCATTGTTAATGTTAGACAAACTGTATATGTTTGTGTGGTTAAGTGTCTGTGAATAATGTTGCTTAAGTGTGTGGGTGAGTGTTTGTCAGAGTTGAGAGATTTGACATTTGAAATGTGACCCTCCCCCCGCCTAAAATGTCAGAATCCTGGTATTTATGAAGCATTTTTTCTGGTGTGACGTCCTCCTTTCCCTCCTTTGACGTCCTCCCTGTTTCAGCAAGGGTGGTGGTAGTTTTGAGGTGTATCATGCCACGGAGGAGGTGAGGTCACACAGCGGGGGTGGCCCCGTGTGGAAGCCGCTCTCCAGGTATTCTGGGAGATTTAGTGTCATGTTTAACGCAGTTGTTTACAAGCAGAAGTGTTTTGATGACTGACTTATGAACTGCGTGGGACTGATGTGGGAGATGGGATGAGGTTGTTTATCCAGTAGGAAACTGAGAGGAGGAGCCCAGGTCTATTGTCTGGAATTGGTTTAGAGGTTAATCTGGGTGGAGCTTTAATGGTGGACGTGACGTGAGGGTGGGGCTTGTTACTAATATGGAGAACGGCTTCCTGGGACTAGGCCTACTGGAAGCTGCAGGGAGGAGCCTCTATAAACCCTGGTCTATTGGCAGCCTGGGATTGGTTTAGAGGTTAATCTGGGTGGAGCTTTAATGGTGGGTGATGAGAGGGCAGGCCTTGTTGCTAATACGGAGAAAAGTTTCCCGGGACTAGGCCTGCTGGAAGTTGTGACTAAATAAAATAGGAAGACCCACCTGGATCTGAATAAGATTGGGAAGCAGATTGAGTGTTTTTGATCAGAAGCACTGGTCAGATTCGGCTTCCCTCAGCCGCACGTCATGCCTGCAGGGTGTGTGGTGCCAACACTGCAACCTTTAATCCTTCCGGTCCCTTAGCCAGGCCTGCAGTAACACTCCCTACCAAATGCAGCCATGTTTACATATGGTGGTGAAGGTGAGTGAGTGTGAAGCAGTCATGTGGGCCGGTTAAACGGCGGTATCACTGCTCCCAATCTGTAATGTCCTTTCTGCCCACTTGTTTGCTTTGGCGGTATTCATCTCCTCTCACCCAGGGTTCTGCATATCCTCTGCAGCTGTGGCATCTTCAAACAAAATACGAAATATGACTTGCTATGCAAATATAAGCCAAGATAAATGGATGAAATTTGAGCTTATCGATTCAAGATTTAAGAGATCTTTATCAGCCCCATCATACAGGTGAACATCTGGGATGAAATATCATTCCCCTGAGTCCTACGGTCCTACATTTACTAACCAACATTTTGGATACATACATTTAACATGTACACAGTGATTGGACAATGAACTTCACATACTGTACAACATATTCAGAAAAGTTCAGAAAAAGGACACAAAGACAAGACGTGGCAGTGCCAACTTGTTGTACCCTGGATGTGAACAGGATTTGCAGTGCACTGTCTGCACTTCAAGTATTGCTCTGATGCAGAATAGTTATAGAAATTTAACCTTTTTAAATAAAATAGCCATTTTTGCTACAGTACATATTAGGGCTGTTACTATCTATTACATCCATAAACAATTAATCTACCAATTAATCTGATGAGTAAAAGAATCAGTCTAGAGTTTAGCGCTTTTTGCATGAGTAAAGAGCAGAAAAGCAAACCAAAACTGCTCATGAAAAGACACATCTCCCACACCATGGAAAAATTTTGTATTTCACAGAGACACAACCAGCTTATTTGACAATATATTGAACTTATATTGAACAACCAGCTTATTTGACGAACTTTTTTGGTGGATAAGTTCTATTTGGCTATATGGTTCATTTTTAATTCGTAAAATCATTCAAAAACATCAAATATCAAATATCTTTCAGCCAAACTCAAAACACACAATATATTAACAAAAATAATTAATATATGGTTAAAACGTACCTTATTATGTAAGATAATGCGGCTAAGCGACGGGACTAACCTGTTGTAGAAGCGATTATTTTGACATACAAGAATCGTAGAAAGTAAATGAAGTATAATGATTGAAGTGAACATGATGACAAAGACAGGCTAGGCTACTCCAAGAGGCACGTATCTGTGATTTACCTCACATTATTGGGTGAGTCCGTCAAACCCGGATGTGTCCTTTAAGATGTATTTGCATTGCAGTCATAGTGATATTAAAGTTACGCTTTGCAATACTGACCACTACATTTTCCACACAACTGATGGTTTTCGCTCTTTATTTTCACCTTCATCCGCTATGCGCCGTCTCCCTTTCGCCATATTGCAGAGTAATCGAGAACAAAAATGTTTGCTTTTTGGTAATTGAGTAATCGTGACAGCAGTAAATACATGTATAGATTGGTTGTGGAACCATCCAACCCTTCGGAACTCTAAAAGATATTCAAAGTCTGCTACTTCAAGTTGTGCACTGATTGAATGTATTAAACCGGTATGCACAATGAGGATTAACCTTTTTGTAAGAAGTAAGAGTCCACCTTCTGCACTAAGTGGCCTCTATATCAGCCTGCCTTTTGTCCCATAAACCCCCCCCGAACAAATAAGTCGCAGTTACGCATCCTGTCCCAGTAAGCACACCTGACAGAAGCAAACAGACAAGCATAGCATTTCCCCACTCCATTATCCTTTATCTACCAAGTAAGTACTAGCAGAATTCATGTGCACCACTCTTCAAAGCATACCTAGTTAATGAATCGCGTAAGCCCGTGCTATCTCCTGATCACCAGGCCAGTGCAGGTCACCCTTTGAACCTTCTGCAGACAGGAAGCTGCTCACTGGAAACAGGAAGTGCCGGTCTGTAGCATCGTTTGGAGACAGGAAATGCTCTCAACATGGTGGAGGTGCCATGCAGCGGTTAATGTTGCCTTGGAAGGACAATTTGGGCTGGGATCTCACTTCTTCACACTGCTGATGCCCGGCCCAAGATTTACTAAGGTCATGGCTTTTTTCCTGCACTGCTGCGGAGTTGGTTTCCCTGCTGTCACAGACACACCTTAGCCTGCCCGAACAGTAGCAAGATAAATCACCCTAAATCATTTGTAACAAAGCAGCCAATGAACAAGGGTGATAGTGAGTATATATGCCTGTGTCTCTGTGTGCATGTGCGTGTGAGCACAGTGCATCAGTGTAGACATTAAGGCGGGACTTCGGGCTGCTGAGTGACGGTTCCTGTCAGTCCTACTGATTATCTCAGTGACTAACAACTATGCACGGTGTTTAACCTCCACACACACGCAACCCAGCAGGCAAAAATATGGCTATTTTAAACCATGACAACAACTCCGTCCTGCTCAAACACCTGAGCCCCCCCCCCCCCCCACCCTGAATACCCCAGGTACTCTGAAATACATGTTTTATGATTCATGTTTAATCATAGGAACATTTAAAGTTTGGGTAATAGCTGCTGCCAATTTGGCCTTTCCTATTGGCTGGCGAGTGCTGTGCATGTGCGTGTGTGTGTGTGTGTGTGCGTGTGTGTGTGGCGGGGGGGGGGACATTTTTCTGTAAAAAACTCAAAACTCAATCAGAAATCTGTGACTGCAACCAAAAAACTAAAAATTCCAAAACTCTTGCATTTTGGTTGATGCAGGGTTTGGGTTAAGGTTGTCATTGTTGGGATTAGTGTTTGCCCCAGAGAAATAAATGGAAGGTCCCCACAAAGATATGAGTACAGGTGTGTGTGTGTGTGTTTGTGTGTGTGTGTGCGTGTGTGTGTGTGTGTGTGTGTGTGTGTGTGGTCCAGGTACGCCTTATGTTGTGGGAACCAAATGTCCTCACAACATGATTAAAACCTGTTATTTTGACATGTGGGGCCCATTTTCCCAACCCCCCTGTGGATAACCTCAATTTTATAAAAATGTGTGACTGCAATAAAAAAAAAAAAAACCTGAAAATGTCGGAAGTCTTGTGTTTTGTTTGGTTGCTTATGGTTAAGGTTAGGCCTGGGTAGGGGTTAAGGTCGTCATTTTTGGTTTTTCCCCTAGAAATGAATGAACAGTCCCCACAAAGATAGGAGTACAGGTCTCCCTGTGTGTGTGTGTGTGGGTGGGTGTGGGGGTGTTTGCTTGCTGCGCTTATGCGACTCCGCTTCCTCTCCAGGCCACCTACAGACCCTTCCTGAAGCAGGTCCTGGAAGATATCTACCACCCCGACCGGCCTGACTGCGTCGACATCGAGCACATGTCCTCCGGCCTCACTGACCTGCTGAAGACAGGGTTCAGCATGTTCCTGAAGGTAATCACACACGCTCACACACAAACTCTCTGATCTGAGCTTAAAATAAACATAGGTATATATTATAGTTGTATTGTAGGTAATTATACACATCAGTGTCTGACAATAGGCTGTAATTGGAATTGACGACTCTGTACACCATCATCAGTCCCCTTCTTTGACCTTTGACCCTCAGTCCCAGATGCTTATTGGGTGTTTTTTTCCCCGATGGTGAGCTGCATGCCCCCAGGCTTCTCACGGAGAGCTTTTTACTCACGCCCCTCCCCCCAGTTTGACATTTGGATGACTTTCTGTGGGTCTTGCAGCTGACATGTGTGTGTGTATGTATGTATGTATGTATGTATGTATGCATGTATGTATGTATGCATGCATGCATGCATGCATGCATGCATTGTTCAGAAGTCCATCTCTCGCGGCAGGTGAGTCGGCCGCACCCAGGTGACCACGCCCTGCTTGTCCTCTTCGTGGTGGGCGGTGTGACTCCCTCTGAGCTCCGCCTTGTCCGGGAAGCGATCTCCGCCCACAAGCCGGGTGCGCAGGTGAGCAGTGACACGCAGCCTGTTATGTGACTCTGCTCCCCCGTTCTGTTACCATGAGAACTCGGGGGGGTTGAAGCCAGGGGATTAAGGCCACCTGTCAGCTAGTCGGCTCACAGAGTCAAATGCACACACAGAGTCACAGAGCCACACACACATCTACACAGTGACACAGCTATATGCACGCTCTACACGCAGTCATACACAGAGTCACTGGCACACACAGTCACACAGCCATGTACAGCTAGTGCTCACAGAGTAACACAGCCATGTACAGCTAGTGCTCACAGAGTCACACAGCCATGTACAGCTAGTGCTCACAGTCACACACAGACACACAGCTAGTGCTCAGAGTCACACAGACACACACTCACAGTCACACAGCCATGTACAGCTAGTCCTCACAGAATTCTACAGACACATTCAGATATGGCCAGAGCTCACAAGCACAATGCCATCGGCTCTTACACACAGACACAAAGACACACACGGATACCACCTGGTAAACCATTACTTTTCATTCTGAGGTGGATTAAAAGGATTGCAAAAGCAGATAAGAGTGAAATGCAGTTCAAAAGCAGCTGTGTTTTCAGTGCAGACAGGCAGGTTTAAGTCCATCTTCCCAGCCATCATTATTATTATTATTTTTATTATTGTTGTTGTTGTTGTTGTTGTTGTTGTTGTTGTTGCTAGTAGCAATGGTACTCTTTGGTTAATTAACCAGCACAGAGCAGTCATAACTTCCAAAGTCACCTTGGGCAGTTTTCCCCATTTATCATCATGATCTTCATCTTCACCCCGATCTCCTCTCTGACCATGCCGCTCCTCTTCCAAGGACACGGACTCTGGCTCATTCTGGGGAATTTCCCAAACGATCCCAGACCAACTGGGAGACAAAATGCCTCCAGGGTGTCCAGGGATGGGCCCCTGTTTTATCCCAAATGCACACCTAGATATTTTATACAAGGAAAGATCAGAAACACAAGACCTCTGTAGTCTTTGGCAAAGCCAACTGGTTTTGCTGTTGTGCTTCTGTTATGTAATTTAATTTAGAAGTATGTTTAAACATTGTGTTGCTCTAACAAATGTATGGTAAGGAAAAAATTTCCATGATTTTGTCAGTTAAACCATAGAATTAGTGTAATATCTAGTTGTATATTCTTATGATATTGTATGTAACTGTATTAATGTAAGCTCAAGAAGGGCAACTATATCTTTGTTATATCTGTTCCTCCGACGAGGCATTTTCGGTACTGGAACTTTTGGTACTGGAAGTCAATGGAAAAGCAAAAGTACCAAAGTACCCTACCAAAATACGGTACTTGGTGCAGTGGAAAAGCATCCTAACTGGATAGTATAAGATCTAGAGGTTTGTAAACTTTAGTAGCAGTATAAGATCTAATGGTATAAATACAGTCGACTCTTCCACATCTAGGGGGTTAGTGGCGTAGGCCTCCCTCAATCTGGAAGAACGTTTTGGTCCCCTTGGTGAGCAAAGCAAGCATTCAGTCAGAGCAAAGGAAAAAGATGCAAGAAATGCGAGATGCAAACATCTCACGAGAGGGGCTGCCAAGAGCACACTTGGTGTCATCCAAACCAGCACTGTACGTATATTTTTGATTCACTAAACTTTTTTTGTCAGTAGCGTTTTTTCCAAAACTTCCAAAAACACCAAAAAAAATCCCATTTCATTTCTTATGCCAACCTTGCAATACATCGAAACCACTACAGGGAAAGTTCAGAAGGGTCAACTGTAGTAAACTCTAGTAGCACTGTAATATCTAGCTGTATACACAAAGTCTGGGAGCAGTGTAATGCCTTGCAGTATAAATGGCAAATTCTAGTAGCAGTGTAATATCTAGCTGTATAAATGGAAAACTATAGTAACAGTGTAATATCTAGCTGTATAAATGGCAAACTCTAGTAGCAGTGTAATATCTAGCTGTATAAATGGCAAATTCTAGTAGCAGCGTAATATCTAGCTGTATAAATGGCAAATTCTAGTAGCAGCGTAATATCTAGCTGTATAAATGGCAAATTCTAGTAGCAGCGTAATATCTAGCTGTATAAATGGCAAATTCTAGTAGCAGCGTAATATCTAGCTGTATAAATGGCAAATTCTAGTAGCAGCGTAATATCTAGCTGTATAAATGGCAAATTCTAGTAGCAGCGTAATATCTAGCTGTATAAATGGCAAACTTTGATAGCCGTATATTATTTCACACTTAACGCCGGGCTTCCCACCCCCACCCCAGCAGTCCAGCTCCCACCTTGATGAGAATGGCTGGGATATTTACTGGGAAGCCCCCCTCCCCCTTTCTCTCCCAGGCCCTGCCCTGGAGGGACATGCAGACTGGGAACACTCACACACACACACACACACACACACACACACACACACACACACGCACACAGGTTTGCAGTTATATCTTTGTGGAGACTCTCCATTCATTTCTATGGGGAAAACTCTAAACCCAATATGATGACTTTAACCCCTATCCAACCTTAACCATAAGTAACCAAACAGAATATGAGACTTTTGGCATTTTTAGTTTTTTGATTGCCTTCAACAGATCTTTGTGGGAACCTGAAAAAATGGTCCCCACAACGTCAAAATAACAAGTTTTTATGACATTGTGGGGGACATTGCAGACACACATACACACTCACACACTCCCGTGAAGATTAGCAGTGCATTCTACCCGGGGCTTGAATGACAATAGCGCGTATGACAGGCTTTTTGAGCGCTGCAGAATCAAAGCGCCGTTAGCATTAGCAGACCATTCTGCCCTCCCAGTGGGCCAGTTATGCAGAAATGCCCACCCCCCTCACCCCCCCCCCCCCCCCATCAGCAATTTGTTTTGCAAACAAGGCTCTCTTTTTGTTTTCACTGCTGGGCTCTGAATTGCTGGTGGGGGTTTGGGTTCTGGGCTCTGAGCTCTACACTGGAAGTGCCACCCTGGGCACGCCCAGGTCTTTGGTGTCCGTTTCTAAGGACTGGGGCTTCTGGAGGAAGAAGCGGGTGAACTTCAGAGGGAGGCCGCAGGCTGATGGTTTTCAGTAACAGACCCTCAGTCCCCTTTACAGCGGCGCCTGGCAGCCAGGTAATGCAGCTTCATCCAGTCCCACCCGAAGGGGGGAGAGAGCCCCGACTGAACCACTTTGAAACGCTTTGCGACATTATGTTTTATTTGATGTATTGATTAATTGCAGGTGGTGCAGGCTGTTGCTGAGTGGGTTAGGACTCTGTGTCTGTGATCAGAAAGTCGCTACTTCAAATGCCAGGGCTGGCAGTGATTTCATGGTCGGGTCCCTTTGTGAGGACCTTTACCCCCAGCTGCTCCAGGGGCTGGTTGACCCAGAAAAATGCACGTTGCTTTGAATTAAAGTTTCTGATAGATAAATAAATAAATAAGATGTAAATTCTTATTAATGGCTGTTTAAGTGTTATTTTAAATGTACATATTAAAGGAATTCGCGTGATTTATTTTCAGTCCGAGCAGTTGCTTTGACAGAGACTTAATGTTTGATTAGCTGAAAAATCAACTAATTGGGTGATTGACAGTTTGAGTCTCCTGTCTCCTCTCCTCTCTGGCAGGTTCTGATTATGTCTACAAGGCTGCTGAGACCCTCAGATATCCTGGAGTTGCTCTTCACCACGGACCACCTACACCCCGACATTGGAGTATGACGGCAGCCAGGACGCAGACCACGTTCTAGAAAGTTCAGTCAATCACATGGGCACAGTTTTGTAGATTTACTTGCATACACGTGTGCATATACAAATACCAACATACAGTCACACATACAGGGTGTGTCCAGACCTGCTGTCAGCTTTGGACCCAAAGCATTAGTTTGTACAGAACTTGGACTTTGGGCTGCTTTTGAACTTTCTGGAATCTCTTCCCTCTGTGGGAATTCCTGATACCTGACATCTGTATGTGGCTCTAGATCCAACATCGAAAGCCAGAGCTACTGTCCGTGGCATGCATCCCGGCTGTCTCCAGACCAGGTTTATAAATCCCACTGGAAAGTTCCAGAAGCCAGAGCCCAGCTCAACACCGGCCACACTCCAGGCAGCAAGGCTGCCTTTCCCTATTGGCTACAGCCAACCAATCACATGTGTTGACAATAAACCTGTTCTGGTCTCTCTTCTCTCCATTTCATGAATTTGTTGCAGTGGCCCTGACCTTCACGCGGTCCGACAGGAAGCCAGTGTCTCGCCGCGATGCATCCCCGATAACTGCGGCCCACATGTCTTGCTCGTTACGCTTCATTACGGGTCATTAGCTCCACTGACACCCACCAACGCCATTCTTCTCATGTGCTGTGAAAGGGGCGGGATTTGCAAAACCATTCGCACCCACCTGAGTGCCCTGCCCTGATTGGCCATCCTTCCTGTGTGGGCTGGGGGAGGGGCTATGCTGTCTGGAAGGCGAGGATGAGGTCTCATATCAAGCTGGCATGGTTGCTATGGTCAAAGAAGAGCTGTACCACCATTTAGTCTGTTAACCCGCAGTTCCAAGTCCTGCTCTTTGATAAATGTGTGTGAGATGGACTGGATTTCATAAGCTCCGATGACCCCATGGTTTGTTGGGTGGGGTTACCTAGATTAAAGTGCTGCAGATGGAGTAAAAGTGCCCCCCACCCCCACTTTAAAGCAAGGCAAACACATGATCCAGGGACCATGTTAATGTGCCCAGCAGCAATTATTTAAATATCCGACTGGGGCATTTGTCCACGCAGCTCAGAATTTCCACATTTAGATTGTTTTCCATCAGTTGTTTTCCAGAACTTTCCTAGACCGTCTACCGTCGTGACATTTACGTTACGTGATGCTGGCTTCATTCGAGTGCTTTTTTACTTAGCTCTATTACCGAAGTGTGAGAAATGACCTCACCCCCTGGGCCCCCACGTACTGGTCCAGGCCTCTTTATCGAGAACCCCGGGAGGGAAGCTTCACAAATACCTGTGTGATTTTAATGGTAATTCATACCGGTTTAATAAGGTAATTCAGGTGAAATGTCTCACTCAGGGTACAACAGCAGCTCCCCAAACAGATGCCAAATGCCTCGGCTGGAATTCAATACACGGGCCTAATGAAACGGCAGGCCCCTTTGTTCGAAAGCCTCTGGGCCCCGACCCATTGCAACGTCCTGCTGTTAAATTGATCTGGTCATAAATTCCTAAACCACTAACATCCCAGCCCACTGCTCCTCTCCATCCACGCCTGCTTCCAGTGCCGAGGCAGGAGGACACCAGGAACCAGCAGCAGAGAGGTGGAGCTTCTCACCAGGTATAGCTGAGCGGTCCAACCCCTGGATTCGCATCCCAAACACTGCAGGCTTAGTGATTACGAGGTTCACGCACATCTTCTCACTCAAATCAAGGTATGTAGCTGTAGGTTGCGTGACAGTGAAGATTGAGGTTTGTCAGGTGTCTGATCAATCAGGAACATGAACATTAAGCCTGCCCTACAGTGACCCCAAACACTGAAAGTTAACCTCCTACTAGTGACAGTAGGTGACTTGTGGGCCACTCACTCTATGGCAATCTGTCACCGGAGGTGGTGGTACCACAAGAGTCCTTACGTGTCTCAGCATCAATAACTCTGCTCACCTGGTTCATAGGTTCTTATGTCTGAAGTTACCATCAGGAGCCAGTAGCATAGTGGAAGCTACCATTGAAATAGTACAGTACAAACTATCCAGGTCAGAGTATTTGCTATTTGTGGTAGTTATTTGTGGTGGCTGCGTATTGAGTCAGTGTAAGTTTAGAAGATGGTATTACTGTGTATGTAGTAAACCCCAACCCCTGGTGGTGGTAACGTTAGATCCCTTCACGCTGGAGGAAGGAAATGCAGCAGGCAGAGACCAGACACCAAATGAGAGAAGCCAGCAGCATTCAGAAAGTCACCTTTATTCCAGGTGCAAACCCCACCAAGGACTCTGCTGGAGCAAAATAAATAAATCACCACAAGAACTACTTCAGCATTTCATAAAGTGCATCAGATTTCTGCTCACCAGCACATCCCACCAAATACCCCCCCCCCCCCCCATAACCTAATCCTTTCCTGCAGAGAACTAATCAGACCCCACCCCAAAAAAAAAAAAAAAGAACATCAAAAAAGGTGGATTATGGGACAGGGGCACAGCCCAGAGCAGACTTCAGGCTGAGGTGCGCCTCTTATAAAGCAGACTTGACACCAATCAGGAGGAGAGAGGCATCTGCCTTCCCACTCATCAGGCTGCCAAGGACTGCAGTTCTGCTTTCAGAGTACATCCTGTCTGCGGACTTCCCTTTAAATCTGTATCTGCTCTTTCCACATGGTAGAGGAGAGCTGCTTGTCAATGGATGGCAGAGTCTCCTCCCTGAAAATCCAGCAGTTTCCCAGGAGTCAGAGGGAGTTTAGGCAGTCGCAGCTGTAGGATGTATGACTCATTCCACTTCAACAGGAAGTGACACGGTAGTCAGGCACAATGAGCACCTCACACGGAGGTGGCCGTGCGAACCTTGGCCGACAGCACCTGTCTGAAACGCCGCTTCAGGTCCTGCATGTTGGGTGACTTGGGGCGTGGCAAAAGCTGCGAACGCCTCTTCTCCGCTGTGCCAGCAGGGGGTGCCTGCTTGCCCAGCTCCCTGCAAAGCAGGTGGAAGGCACTGCACACCTGGCCATCACCCTCACTGGCGGACACCTCGCAGAAGGCACAGCCTAGTGTAGCGGCCAGCAGGAGGCCCCTCTGAGTGTCCACCTGCCGCACGTGGAGCAGGTCCACCTTATTAGCCAGGATCACAATGGGCACACGGGCATCTGGCCGGCAGGTGCGCACATGCTGGTGCAGCTGGGCAATCAGGTCAAAGCTCCGGTCGACTGTCACAGAGTAGACCAGGACCACAGCGTCTGCCCATTGGATGGAACGGGTCACCTGATCTGTGACACAGAGTGTGGTTCCTGCCTCCTGAGGCAAAAGAAATGGGTGGTTTATAAAACATCTATTCCGAGAACAGTTAGTACATATATACCTACAATTAGACGATTTGCAATTCACATTTAGCAGCCTTTAATCCAAGGCAAGTACCATATTACAAACATACGTGCTGTCAAGGAGTCGACTAAGCATTAATGCGGCTAAGCTGAGCTTTCAGTGAATGCCCAGATACAAGTGTATGCAGTATTAGTCAGCAGCTACACAACTTCTAACCAAGATGCTAAAACAATGGAAACTTTTTAACAGACATAAGTCCGCATTAAACGTCAGCATGCACCTTCAATCAGTAAGTGAATTGGGTACATGGAAGATGCAGAGCTTAGTGTGCAAAATGCATCCGAGTACGCAGAATTTAGTTTAGAACGCCAATTGCGCAAGGGCTGGATAGTCATTTTCGCAGTCCTACAATGGGGACCCCTCTGAGAGGTGTACTACGAGTGTATTGTTGCTTTAAGTCCCCCTCCTCCCCCGACTAACTGAGCTGCCTTTAGAAAGGCACGATCCGCTCCCCCGCGCAGTTAGAAGAGGTAATTGCCAGAGCAGTAAGAAATCCGAGGCAATCGGGTACAACAGCTCAGGCGGAACAAAAGGAAAGGCATGCAATTGGGGAGGGGAGGGGGGTTTACTCCAGCGCGTGCGAGATCGATACGAGAAGCGTTAGTTTTCAGATAAATGTCAGCGTGAGGACGTGGAAACCCGTGAAAGGCACTATAAACTTACACAATCGAGTCCTGGGGTGTCTTGCACCTGAATCGCCACTTGTTCTCCGTCAACCTGGACTTCTCTTGAGTACAGAGTACCTGTTGGATCACAATATGCATTGCATGACAGGTCAGCAAGGTCAGCCTGGCAGGACACTCGCGCTGAACGCTTGACGGCAGGAATCTGTCGGCAGGGCAGTCAGAAAAGGTTTCCCTACTTACCCGAGTTTCGCTCGTAATCACCGATGAAACGCCTAGTGAGGAATCTCACTACGAGGGCTGGCAAGAAAAATAAACAGATTGTTAAGTGAATCTATATAGATAGCCGTGTCAAAAGCTTACCGAAAAGAACGGCATCCCCGATGTGCAGCAAGCACTTTTGATAAACTCACCGGTTTTTCCAACTCCACTGCCCCCAAGGACAGCGATCTTGAGGATCCTGCCACCGGGACACTCGGTCGATGGGTATTCCGCGATAGTAGACATGTTCTGGATCAGGCGCATCTTGTCAAAATTAGCCGATTTTTAACTTTAGAGCGAAAAAGAAAATCCAGACGACGACCGGAATACGCTGTTATTTTAAAAACGTGCCAACCGATTAATCTTCAGACTTTAAAGCTGGAAGCGCGTTTATAGAAACCCGGCAGTCTTCTTCATGAGTTCATGCATGAACAGCTACTTGATCGTACCCTCCCGAGACCGTAACAGTCAAGACTGTGTCCGATCCCAGGTCTGCTGTCTTTATAGTGGTGAAGGGCGGCTCTGCGCTGATTGGCTGCCGATCCGCTGCTGCTTTCACGTGTACCAGGGAGCCCGAACCGATCGCCAGGTAGGCAAAATGCAGCGGAGAATGGGCGAAACGGAGACGGGATTCAGCACTGGGATTCATGGCTGCACTTAGCCTTTCTGCCGTTTGCATTTAAAATACTCCCCGACTTTCTTGCAAGTGCAGACAATAAAATAATAATTAAAAAAAACCCTAGCAAAAAAAAACTTAAATATACCTGACATGAAAATGGTGCGTCAGCCTTGTCTAATTATGCTAACCGCTGGAATAGTGTTGAATATGATCTGAGATGTTGAACATGTTTGCGGTTTTCTTGAACTGATGGTAACATGACCACTTGATTCGTGTATTAAAGACATTTAATTGCTGGTAACAGAAACACAGTAACAGAAACAAGAGTGATATGCTTAGACATACAGGAACACATAGAACAGCTTACAACTTCTCTTGTTTTGAGTTGGCTTAATAAGCCATGCTACAGTATGCTCTGCAGTGTGTGACTCAGTGTGTACACAGTTCTGTCTCAGGTATGTGTGCATGAAATCAGTATTTTGCAGAGTTATGTAAGCGTGGACTTTCGGCCCAGTACTAGTGTGTTTATTCGTGCTGGACTGGGCAGGACAGGCCAGCAAGCTGGACCCCCTCCAGCCTGTCCGGACGCGCCCAGGACATGTTGGACCGAGAACACAGCCTTGCTGCTCACAGTAGGGCCAGATGGCTCTGCACATGCTCAGTACGCAGCCGACTGACGCACGGGGGTGCCGAACATCTGTCTTCAATAATGAAACCACAGATCACCTGAGAGACTTAGCAGACAGTGTTTGGTCTGTCTCCTGTCATCAGATGTCTGTATGTCTGTCTGTACTGCAGGGCTGTATGTTGGGGGGGGGCTGGTCTGTTTATCCCTCATGATTGTACTCCAGTGTTGGTGGCAGAACAAACCTGTCACCTGGGCCTCATATTTTCATGGGGGAGGGGGGTGGCATGAGTAGGGAGCAGTGGAGCAACCAGGATGCTGGGAGGGGTAGGCCAACAATAAAGGTATTCTTCGTTATTTTCTTATAGCACTATTGGGTGAACTTTTGTTTGTTTTTGTTTTTTTGGGGGGGAGGGGCAAAGGCACTGATTTTGGGGGAGCTAGACCCCCTGGTGGTGACCCGAACCCCATATCAGCTACTCACACTTCTGCTCCACCTGGGCACACAAACTTTTATGAAGTTTTTTGGCAGAGAGGTTGACCTGGAGTAACGCCCACAATATTTTTCTTACCTTCTGTGTGCCTTTGTCCTACTTTCCCCCTGCTCCTCTCCTCTCCCTCCCTCTCTCTCCCTCTCTCTCCTCTTTCACCTCGTCCTCGGGTATTTGGCATTCGCTCCTTTCTGTTATTACCCTCTGGAATGCATGTTTGATACGTTTGATACGAGCTGCGATGACAGAGCTGCCCGGTGCCTGAAATATGAAATAGACGTGTCGCCCGCCATCCACATCTGAGGCCCCCTTCGCCCCCCCAATGGGGGGGTGGGGTGTGGGGAGCATTAGTGTCCATTTTAGTGGGCATCAGCCACACAAGCCCCTGACGACAGGATCTTACCGCTGCACAGGTGACCAATTTGGTTTTTTCTGTTTTTTTTAATCTTATAAACTGTGCTCCAGTTGTTCTGTAGAGTCTAATATAAGACAGATATGAAATATTCCAGATGACCAGATGTGTGATTTAAAAAGCACGCCTGGTATTCTTCATACTCTACACCAGGGGTCCCCAATTATTTTTTCCAGAGGGCCAAATTCTATGAACAATACAAATCCAAGGGCTACTGCACCCGATATTGTCCTGATAAGTTCTTTAATATGCAGCTATTACTGTTATATTGTAATTATTATAGTTAGCCTTGTAGGAGCAGCAATAATAATAATGGTGGTTAGCACTGTTGTCTCATGCCTCTGGACCAGCGTTCTGGTTTGCACCCTGGCTGTATGTGTGGAGTTTGCTTGTTCCGCATTGGCGCCCCATCCTAGGTTTTTTCCTTGCCTGGTACCTGTAGCTTCCAGGATAGGCTCTGGACTCCTGCAACCCTGCATAGGACAGGCGGGTACAGAAAATGGATGGATAACAATAATAGGGGACGGTTTCACGTGGACTGGAACCCTCCTCCAGAGTTAGCAGCGGACATCTTTGCCCTTACATGTAGCTTGGGTCCATCAGCAGGCTGTGTTTTGTGGATTCGCTTATCAGGAGATATGGCTGACTACCCATCCATCCAGCTCCTAGCTGCTTATCCTGATCAGGCTCACCGAGGCGTGGCTGACCATTTCCTAGATAACTGAGGGCTGCCGTACCTCGTATCCCTGTCATGGGGGCGGGTCTCGGCGTGGCACATGTAAGTTGCATTGGTTAATGCTTGGCCCCGCCTTTGTTGTCATGGCAACATGGTTGCGTATTGGGCTACGGGAGCAAACCGTGGTCCTGCTGCGAGGTGCATGATCCTGACTCTGAATGAAGAGTCGTTACTATGAAGTGGGAATAAACATCAAACGATTGCCATTTGAAAAGAGGGTAACTGGCGGGGCATATCATTATGCTAGTGAGATGGAGAAACACAGGAAGGCGGGGGGTTATAACATAGCCAGGGGAAGGATGTGCAGAGGCTGGGGAGGGGGGGGGGATTTCTGCTATCCCCCATGCAAAAGCACTCATGGCCACCAGGTGGCGTGGTATTCAACGAGCAGCCCTTGTACACTAAAACAACAAGTACATCCAGCCAAAACTTAATAAAGGGGAGATGTGTGGCTGTGCCCATAATCAGAAGGTTTTTGGTTCAAATCCCACAGTCAACAAAGTAATTTTATAGTTGAACCGTGAGTGAGGCCTCTTAACACCCATGCTGACTCTGCTTTCTCAGGAAAATGTATGTCGCTTTGGATAAAAGCATCTAAATAAATTAAATGTAAGATGAATAAGTAATTAATACCAAATGTTACCCCTGAGCATCTACATATAAGTAATCAGCCCGTACAGGCTGAATGAGGCTGTAGTGGATCTTCATTGCAGAGACTGTGCTCTTTGATTGTCCTCTTCGTGATGCTCAGCGATCTTCCTGCTCTCCCATTTTATTTATTGACATGTTCAGGCCTCGCAGACATAATTATGTTTTCACATTCCTGGGGAGATGATCAAGTGGGCCTCTAAAAGCTGCGTGACACGCAAAGCAGGCGAGCCCCCCCTCCCACCACCCTTTATTTTCCTCTGAAATGGAAACGTTTTGGCTCAGCGGCGAGTTTTGCATACTCACACATGTCAGTGAGCTACGTTTGTATGGGTGTCTCAGGCATGCATGGAGGAATGCAGTCCCAGCCTGGTCGCAGTGCTGAACGGCACGCGATCCAGCACAGCTCCCAGATCCATGTTTTCCACCTTATTTACATTCCTGCACATGACCTGTGACTATGTGGTGCTCTCACTGTGTGGTGTGTGCAATACGGAGACTCTGTGTCTTTGATACTGTGATTCTGACAGACTATCTGTGATACTGTGACTTTGTGACAGACTCTTGCTATGTCTGTGATACTGACACTTGACAGACTATCTGTGTCTGTGATACTGTGACTTTGTGATGCAGACTCTTTCTGTGTCTGTGAACCTGTGACTCCATGACAGACTCAGTATCTGCAATACTGTGACTCTTTGTGAAATAGACTGTGATACTGTAAATCTGTGACAGACTCTGTGATCCACAGACCACAATTCAGTAATCTTACCCCTAGACCCAAACCAGTAACTGTGAGCCTTGCTTAGATCCCTGAACTTGCTGAACTTTTCTCGAAAGTGACTGAGCACTGTCAAGCTCTCCCAGCCACCAGTGTGCATCATATCAGAGCAGGAACAAGTCTGCTCTTTGTTAAGTTATACAGGGCAGCTCTTTCAACAAAGCAATTAGCTACAGCCCCTAACCCTCTTTCTACCCTTCCAAAAATAGAATAGAACACCCCCCACCTGATTTAAAAGAACCAAACCCCCCTCCCCCTACAGGAGTCTGTGGAATGTAGACACCCCAACACACAGAGCCCAAAGCACAGCAATAAAGCCATTACTACTGCTGGAATGTGTGCACAGCGGGTCATGGCGGCTGGGGTTTCAGTCACAGGGTGGAGGTTCTTGGTGCTGTTACAGCACCACCCCGGCCCACATGGGCTCAGGTGCCAGTCCTGTTCTATGCCACTACTCTTGCAGAGGTAATGAGATGAGGTTGCTATAAATCTGATTTGGACTGCGATTGTTTTATCGAAAAAGAATTACTAAGAAAGGCACACTGTGTCAGGGGATTCCTGGGGGCAGCACAGGTCGCAATAGCTGATGCACGTTTGTGACACATTTAAATTGGAGTGAAAATCTGGGGAAAAAAGAAATTGAGTTTAGTAGTTATTCAACATCAATTTGTGACAGTGAATATGCATGTTTGGATAATCCAGCTCCCTGCTCCAGTGAACCACAGGGTAACCTTCTGGGTAATCCGGCTCCCTGCTCCAGTGAACCACAGGGTAACCTTCTGGGTAATCCGGCTCCCTGCTCCAGTGAACCACAAGGTAACCTTCTGGGTGATCCAGCTCCCTGCTCCAGTGAACCACAGTGTAACTTTCTGGGTAATCCAGCTCCCTGCTCCAGAGAACCACAGGGTAACCTTCTGGGTAATCCGGCTCCCTGCTCCAGTGAACCACAAGGTAACCTTCTGGGTGATCCAGCTCCCTGCTCCAGTGAACCACAGTGTAACTTTCTGGGTAATCCAGCTCCCTGCTCCAGAGAACCACAGGACGGCCTTCTGGATAATCCATCTCCCTGCTCCAGAGAACCACAGGGCGGCCTTCCGGATAATCCTGCTCCCTGCTCCAGTGAACCACAGAGTGGCCTTCTGGATAATCCAGCTCCCTGCTCCAGTGAACCACAGGGTGGCCTTCCGGATAATCCAGCTCCCTGCTCCAGTGAACCACAGAGTGGCCTTCTGCTTTTGCTTTCCACAAAGTATGGTGTTGTGTGCAATGCGTGGTTCAGCATCTTACCACACTGTGCCTGTGATCAGAAGGTCCCCGATTCAAAGCCTAGACTTGGCAGATTGATTTCACTGTTGGGCCCATTAGCGAGGCCCTTACAGTAAATCACTCCAAGGAGTGGCTGACCCTGCTTTCTCAAAACGTCCACGTCACTTTTTTGAAAAATAATGCAAGTAGTAGCTCCCTGCTCCAGTCCTGTATAGCTTCTCCTTCATACAGTAATATGGGCCCGTCGTCACCCTCAAGGGCAGACGTGACGAGGGCTGCCTACGTTACCAGGCAGGGCTGCTTTTGTGCGAGGAGCCTGGCGTGCGAGTGGCTTCCACAAAGACCTCGCACGCCCGCCGCTTTCACTGGAGCTCATTACCTCAGCAGTGTGTCATCTTGTGTTTACGCCACAGATTCCCGTACCACGGCATATTCATAGCACCCAGACCTTTTCTTTTTCTGCTCAATGACTTTCTCTGGAGTGGTCAGACCTTTTATGCAGGACTTCCTGGGTAAAATACCTCTAAAGTGCCACTGTTTGGGAAAAGGTTAGTGTTTTATTATACTTTCATTTCTAAGCTACAGCAGCTGCTTCTTAATGAGGAGTCAGGTTCAGAGTAATGTGCCAGCATTCTAGATATAAAAATGGCACCTTAATGGCTGGACAGATAGGACCCCTTCCGGATCCCCAGAATGATTCTTCATTCACGTGGCAGTTAGTGGGAGTTTGGGGAAGAGGCCTATTACCATGGTAGAGTTTTCTAGCAGGGCTCAATAGTCCTGAATGGTGCTGAACAGCATTGTGCTCTAAAGCTTCAATGGATGGGCCACTAGTCCCAGCCATGACATCTTGTGAGTGGGGACTTGCTGTTCCCCTCGCAGATTGGGGGGGGGGGCACATGGGCAGCTTTTGTGTGACCATGTGGATGGCAGATATCCTCACAAATGTCATGTGGCACGAAAGCTGCGAAACAGGGTCTGGATTTTTTATTTTTTTTTTAAATAAAAGAATTCCTGCTGTATTACATTGGAGGCGGACGCAACTTTTTTGTGTTTAGTCGAGGGTCTGGAGTTACCTGCCTGGAAGAAGTGGTGAAAATGCAGCCCTGTTGGGAAAATATTTTTATGCTCCTGTGCACGTTTAATTCACTTTGCAGGTGCTTTTATTGAAAATGATGCACAGTTGAGAAAGCAGAGCCAGAGAATGGTTTGGCTCAGGTATCAGTGACCCGATTGGCTCTTACATGAGCTGCAGAGAGAAGCTCTTCAGTTACACCGTTACTGGCATTCGATGTAAGCGACATAGGGAAGTTGTCACAGTCAGTAAATAAAGCAGATCAGCTTGGACTTACAGTACACAAAGCGTTGGACCCTCCTGTATGTTTGTTTGTAAGCTAAACAGAGACTATATTAGTATAGAGACAATTAGGAACTTTAATGAGGGTCAATCGACATCTGCTGTATCATCACACTTGTTTCAGGGGGATCCTACTCACTAACACACTAAAATGTATGTAAAAAATCCAAACTTACCGGAATGCATGTCTGAGCTGCACACTGAAGCCATTGTTCTACCGTTGCCATGGCAGTTAATACCTGGAAACCAATCCCTGCGCGGGTGAACCCTCCAGTTGCCCACCCTTTGCCAGGAATCTGTCGCCCAGCTGGGAACAGTGTGCAGCAGCCTCAGTACAGCCATCACGTAATGTAATAGAAGGTGTCAAGGTTTATACTTGGGGCTATGGCCTTTTTTTAAATGCCAGGGCTGTTAGCAAGCCCATGATAAGCCTCTGTGCTAATTCTGTCTCCCTACTCATAGGGCACTGTGGTTATGGCTGCTGCTAATGTGCTAATGCCCATTACCTACTGTCAAATTTAAATAAACTTATTTAAATCAGGCTATCACATCTCATGATTGAATTAAACCAAATGGCAAATAAAGTTTCTTTTCTATAAGCACAGGTACTTTGTAATGTTTGTTCTCACATATCCCATGTTGCTCTCTGGGTCTGAGCATAGGGTTGGTCACCCCTCCAGCATTTTTCAGGGAGTTAATGGCCTTGCTTGAGGGCCCCCCAGAGATGTGGCAATCCTGCCAAGCACAGGATTCAAACCGGCAACCTTTCAATCACAGGCACACCACCCTGCTATCGTCGCTACCCATAAAACACAAATGTGTAGCAAGACCTCTGGTATCAGCATTCTAGTGAATACCATCATCATGAATGATGACGTGCTAATTGGATGAATCAGTCTGTGCAGCACCCGTCCTAATCATCTGTAACCACTTACCCTATTCGGGGTCACAGGGAATCCGGATCCTCTCCCGGAGGCTACGGGCATAAGGCAGGCAACAACCCAGGATGGGGCACCAACCCATCACAGGACACACCCACGCGCCATTCCCCTCCTGCATTTCCTACCGCTGAATCCAACCAGCATAAGCATGCAGATCTAACTTCCTCGTGAAATCCAAGACTTAGGATGTCCCACTTTTCAGATGCCAGGGCGGATGTGTAGCTCAGGTGCCTGCATAGTCATCAGAGTGGACACACTTGGGTGCTTGAGCCAGGCCCCTAACCTGCCCCAGAGACCGACTGACCCTGACTTCTCAAAAATGTACGTTGCTTTGGATAAAAGGGTCTATTAAATGTATAGAATAGTGGAAGGTGCTGCCAAGGTACTGAGTATAGCATAATTTGTCCATATATATCACCAAGTCCACTGTTGCACTGTCTAATTTCTAATTGTAATTGTTTCCAGTTGGGGGTTACAGCACAGACATCTGTTGAATGAAAAGGATCACAGCTTCACAGTTGCGCAGAGATGTATTCTTATTTGATGAGAACCAGACAGACATGGTTACACCTGTTGTCCAACGTGAATCCACAACAAAATTTAGATGTCATGCTGACTGTTACATAAGGGAAACGTGACAGGAGATGTGGCCAGATATTTTTATGACCCTGTGTTTGGGAAGTAGCCGTGAAGACAGCAGTGAGCTCAAAAGCATTCAAGTGCTCAGGCATGGAAGGTAACCATGGAAACCAAGAAATGTCCATTCCTTGGTACATTGATTGATGATGTCAGTTCAACAAATCAGACCCAAGAGCATTTAACACTTATAAAAAAGCTTTATTAATTGCATCACAGACATTGAATCTTTTTCTGACTAGCTTTTAACTTCAAACATCACATCATCCATTACATGCTGGGCTATTTTCAGAGGGGCAAACCACCTATTAAAAGGTAAGAGAGAAGGCCTCTTGAAATCAGCTCACCATGTAGGGCCAACGAGGAACGTCTTTTGCCTCCTGTTTTTTTGTGGGACATATACACACAAAAAACACACCATACTAATACGGTGTTTGACCCCCTTTCGCCTTCAGAACTGCCTTAATTCTACGTGGCATTGATTCAACAAGGTGCTGAAAGCATTCTTTAGAAATGTTGGCCCATATTGATAGGAGAGCATCTTGCAGTTGATGGAGATTTGTGGGATGCACATCCAGGGCACGAAGCTCCCGTTCCACCATATCCCAAAGATGTTCTATTGGGTTGAGATTTAGTGACTGTGGGGGCCATTGTAGTACAGTGAACTCATTGTCATGTTCAAGAAACCAATTTGAAATAATTCGAGCTTTGTGACATGGTGCATTATCCTGCTGGAAGTAGCCATCAGAGGATGGGTACATGGTGGTCATAAAGGGATGGACATGGTCAGAAACAATGCTCAGGTAGGTGGAGTCTTCTTTTGATGTAGCCCATCCGCCTCAAGGTTGTGCGTGTTGTGGCTTCACAAATGCTTTGCCGCATACCTCGGTTGTAACGAGTGGTTATTTCAGTCAAAGTTGCTCTTCTATCAGCTTGAATCAGTCGGCTCATTCTCCTCTGACCTCTAGCATCAACAAGGTATTTTCGCCCACAGGACTGCCGCATACTGGATGTTTTTCCCTTTGCACACCATTCCTTGTAAACCCTAGAAATGGTTGTGCGTGAAAATCCCAGTAACTGAGCAGATTGTGAAATACTCAGACCGGCCCGTCTGGCACCAACAACCATGCCACGATCAAAATCGCTTAAATCACCTTTCTTTCCCATTCTGACATTCAGTTTGTAGTTCAGGAGATTGTCTTGACCAGGATCACACCCCTAAATGCATTGAAGCACCTGCCATGTGATTGGTTGATTAGATAATTGCATTAATGAGAAATTGAAAAGGTGTTCCTAATAATCCTTGTATGAATCCTTCCCTGTAAAAGAATACATCAGAGTTCTGTCACGTTCTTGCTTTTCAACTGACAGCTGGCAAACACCAAGCAAATTTATCTGACTTTTCATCCGGATACTGGTACAAAGTGCGCATAGCCCATGAAGAGCAGGATTCATGTCATGCACACTGGCCTCCAAACCAGGGCTCTTAAGCACCACCATGCTGTTATCAGTGTTGAACATTTCACTAAGCCGGAATCCCGAAAAGCGGCACGCTTCAACGCAGGGGCGCAAATCCAGAAACACAGGAAGCAACCAGTGGTTGTATCTCCCGACAGGATCCAAAGCGTGGATTACAGCCTGCGCTTTAGGTTTATGAGAGATGTGTTCTACCCCCCTGTGTTAGTCATTTAAGACACGGCACACGTCTTAAATGGGCAAAAAAGGGGACAGGATTCTGTGGATGGCTTAACCTTTCCATCATAGTTTATCAACTTCAGAGCTAATCTGGAAAGCCATACCTTTCGCATTGCTCCTATGTCCAGGATGCAGCAATCATTGGTTCCTTCATCCTGCAAGACACAGAAGGCACGTCAATTGCCCATCCAGGTTTGCTGATTAATTCAAGTACGTAATTAAGCAGAGAGGTACAGTTGAGAAACTAATTAAGCATTAGCTTCAGACAAGCAAGTAAATCCAAGTGCTAAACAATCTAGCAGCAGAGGAACACTTTAAACATGCCAAGGCGTTCGTGTTTTAGGTTTCTCCAGTAGTGCTGGAACCCCATTACACATTTTAAACATCCGTCCAGTCGATGAAAAAGGCCAGAGTTTTAAAAAAAAGTTTAAACAAACTATGCAGGAGAACGATACTAATACTAATTTGAGGCAAGACGACTTCCAACAGTATTTTTTGCCAATGGCATTGGCTGGATCTCTCGAAAGATCATCCCAGCTGGAAGGTAGTCAGTTTGAGGCCCTGCAGTAATATCTATGGGAAAGACATTTGGTCTGAATTACTCTAGTAAGATGTTCGTCCGCATTAACAGCTGCTTTATATAGCTGCATTACATAACCAATAAACGTGTATCTCCCGACAGGATCCAAAGCGTGGATTACAGCCTCCGCTTTAGGTTTATGAGAGATGTGTTCTACCCCCCTGTGTTAGTCATTTAAGACACGGCACACGTCTTAAATGGGCAAAAAAGGGGATGATGCTCAGAATAAATCTACGGACCACTCATTACTTTATGGAGTAATCTCTAGAAAGGAAGGTGTTCTGTAAGTTATTCATTAGTAACTTACAGATGTTGCATTAAGGCACGTGTTTCAGTTCGTTATAAATGTAATGTAAATCAGTGCTTGAAGTGGGAAAAAAATAAGTGCAGGAACTCTAATTTTCCGAGTTAACATTTGTGCGGTGAAAAAAAAATCAAGTCTTTAGGATGTGTTGGTTCAAAAACTATTTTTTTTTTTTTTTTTTTTTTTTACTTTTTTCTCATTCACAAATGGAATACTGAAAAACCATTAAAACAACATGAACCAGACCAGTGTGATACTTGTAGGCCTAACAATAAACTAGGGCTAAAGCTGATGCGATTGGTTGGGACTCAGTGGATGCATATGATAGGGCACTGTCGTGGCTCGTGGGTAATGTAGTCTTTTATCGGTCTTGTGATATTGTCTATTCTCGGGCCACTGTCGCTGCGTCGGATCAGTTTCAGTAAGTACAGGTGTTATGCCGAAAAAGGCATCCCTGCCGTAGAATGAATGCCTGTCTAAATGACCGATTGGTCGCTGTTCCGAAACGAGTTGAGCTACTTTGTCGAGTAAGGCTACCGTAGTGCTAATCAATAGCCCCAAAAAACCCGTAAAACTCTAACCTTAACCCCCCAAAAACCTCTAAAACCCTAACCGCCAAAACCCCCCTAAAACCCTAACCCCTAAAAAAACCCTTAAAAGCTCAACTCATCAGAACACAGGCATGCATTATAAGGCAGGGATGCGTTTTTCGGCATAACACCGGAACGCAGAAAAAAGTGGCGGAACCCAAAAGACGAAAATACAGAAGTTCCGGAACTGCGTTCCGGCCCACTTCAAGCACTAATGTAAATGTTGTATGTATGATCAGATAATCCAGGAAGAAGCGTTGTCTCTGCACAGGCCATGTTTATACTGTTATTTCCAAAAATCTTTTCTATGAACTATGGGTTATATAGTGTTAATGTGGCCCGAATTTCTCTCCCGCGTGAAAACATCCAGCTAACATGGCTACTTAGCTTAGCTTAGCCTAGCCTAAAGAAAGTTTTACTTAAATTAAGGTTTGAAAAATAAGAAACGACAGAGTATCATCAAGAAATAATTAAAATAAAGCATCCAAACTTCCCCGACTCGTATTTTTCTTGCATTATACAGATGTGAAACTTACTCAGCCTTCACTCAAGCACAGAAGAACACGTCCGCCTTCCTTGGTGACCAGAGATAAAGAGACCGGCAGTCGCTTAGCGCTGCGTTACCATTATAAGACATGTACTACATATCCCGAGATGCCCCGGGAATAAAAGACTACGGAAGCGGACTTTTAATAGTAAAGAACCTATAAGGGGCGAAGTCGTTAAATAGAATTAATTAATGTAATTATCGTACAGTTTGTAGATAATCAATTGTGTACTTTTAAATTTAATTATCTAACATGAAATAGCTGAAACAATAAGCACAATCTGGCAATCCTGCAAAACCCCGGGAAATAAACCCGGATATCGATAAACGACCTGTAATTCGCAGTAGTTATTATATGAAAGCCATGTAGATGTTAGCCGTGTTCAATTTCAATTTATTTTCACCAGTTAAAATTGAATATAAAAGCTACGGCACTTTTGCGTGTAGTGATTTCAAATTCATCTTCTTACAAATTTACGTTTCACCAAAATGAGTCGTTTATTTAGAACGTGAATGCGCAATATTTAGAGCCTATTCGAAGCTGGATAATAGTAACCAATAACATTCTTTTGTGCATTTTTAGTTACAGTATTATCTTTTTCAAGATACATCATTTTATCTGCAGTGGTTACTAATTATCAATAGTAGACTGATTGTGTGTTATTCCGGGTGATCTTTGTACATATGACAAGCACATTAAGTTCCTACTAAAACTAAACAGAATTCGACTTACTGATGAGTCTGTATGTAAATTGAATCTGCGACAAAAATAAATATGGCCAACAAATAATTGCCTGAATGTGTTTGCTAATGGTGGGTTACATAACTGTAAACATTTACTGGTACTTATGTCACTTGGATTAGTCACCTCCTGTTAATTATTTATGATTTCTATGATTTAGCTCATTTCAATAAATATACGTGTAATTCACCTCAAAGGCCAATAAGATTAAGATGACGACACCAACTTGCAAAGTCTTCTCAAATGCTGTACAGTACTTACTGTACTTATACTGTACCACATCCGCTGGAGTTCATCTCCTGGACTCCAGATTTTCTTTCCCGCCTTAGCTTCTGTTTGATTGGTCTCAACCCAAGTTTGCGGTCATTGTCCAGCTTCACATTGGTCGATTCGCAAGCCCCTCGAGCTCCGCGTTAAACCGCCTGCATCTTTCTGCCTCGGTGGGCGGGACCGTCTATTCGCAGGGAATAGGTTGTAATCCAATGCCATCAACCTGCCGCAATTATCGGTGTTTACTGTCCATTCATCCGTCGTCTTAATCAAAGACAGGCGATTGACAATGCACTGAACCAGGCACCGGATATTATTCATAAAAAGAAATTCCTTCCTGCACATTGCACGTACAGATATCCCACTGTGAACGGCGCAGTTTGTATCTCGGTGGCCGACAAAAGTCACTTTTCGGGGTTTTGGGATTGCAGGTTGGCCCTCGGCTGCGGCTGTAAAGCGGGGCACTCTCCGGCGTCGTTCTGCACTCGCGATCATGTTTATTTCATAAAGCATGGCGGTGAGGAGGACCCTGTAAACTAAATGACTGTCAGAAACATCGCCTCCATTTGTAATATGGTGAGTAATGTCTGAGATGAATGCTATCATCAATGCACGGGCGATCTTGCTCCCCGTCCGGGATGATCGCTGGACAGTTGCCGGTCGTGTCACCATGCAACATTTATCGCGCATTTCAGAAAACTCGATACGTCAGGCGCGTTGTTTTCATCTACCAAACCTAATTCTTTGCAAGCGTTGAGTAGGAAGATTCTTTTAAAATCCATTGCTGTCTATGAGCTGACGTCTCGTTTTAAAGACGCTGACCAAGTGCGTTCTTCTGTCTTCTTGCCCCCGTGCTTGTGTTACCCCGAAATGGCTTAAGCTATGTTTATTAATGGTAGTGGGTGCTGCTAGTGAAGAAGAAGCGAGTGATGGTAAACCCACGGCAAGTTGGCTAATGTTCCCAGGATGGGGCTCGGATCGGTGCTTTTGCAGTGAGTGCAGATGCGTCTCGTTATGGTGGTCATACTATCGTCACCTGGTCCTCTACCGCACTGGAGTGGAGATTTGAGTCTGAAACACCGCTTACATGCATCCGGTGGGTGTTTTTTTTTCCCTAAACAGAGAAGGGGAAAACTGAAGTAGATTTAAAGTTTCCTTGCTTTGGTATTTATCTGCCTTTTGGCTTGCTTTGGAGGGTTGAATTTTGCACAAGCTATACCTGCATGGAGTTTGCATCTCTTTCTCCTTGTTCATGTGGGGTTCCCCCCCTGCACTCTGGAGGGCCACCATGCCACACACTCCTTTAGACAGTGTGATGTCAGCAGTTACATAAATTACTTTTCCCGTAAGTGTTGGTGTCACGTCAGTATAGGTAGAGACACCCTAATTGATGGGGGGCGGGGGCGGGTATGGCGGCTTTACTCAGACCCAGAATGTGACACCGTTGTGACGGCAGTATTAAAACAGTAATGAGTGCTAGTGTACTCGGATCTATGTGTTGTGTTTGCTGGGAAGCTCGGTCCCCAGCACGGACTATTTGCGGTGCTTTGTCCTAATCGTCATAGGATATTGCCCATTTACCGCATGATGTAGCTGAACCGGCGACGAGCGATTATTCCTTTTTATCGCCCTACAACTCCTGCTGCTCTCATTTCCATCAGAGGCACTATGATTCATATGCATCATTAAACTTAGTGTGTCAACTGTCTGTCAATTATATATAAATACAAATAATGCTATTTTGTATATGTAAGATCTACAGCTGCTTAAATCTGTCATTTCTGCATTTAAAATAAAATCTGAAAAGGTGCCCATATAATTGTGTTGATTCTATCCTCACTCTGCTCTGATGCTGTTTGTCCCACAGGGCACCAATGCCTCTGCACTGGAGAAAGACATTGGTCCAGAACAGTTCCCAATCAATGAACACTACTTTGGATTGGTCAACGTGAGTGTCGCTCAACATGTGTATCTCTTCAATCTGCCAGGATGTGAATCATAATAGGGATATGGTTAAGCCATCCATCCATCTGTCCATCTTCAAGTCACTTATGTAGATTGTTGATTTGTGGACAGTATATTACAGACATTACAAAGAGGCTTCACTATAAATAAACTAAAAAAGATAAATAAGCAGATTAGTCCTATCTATTTATTCCGAGCTACTGGGTACTTTACCTTGCTGAAGGGTATATATGTTCTGCCTCACTGACCCCACCACCACCACCCCCACCCCCAGTTCGGCAACACCTGCTATTGCAACTCGGTGCTGCAAGCATTGTATTTTTGCCGGCCATTCCGGGAGAACGTCCTCGCCTACAAGGCCGGCCAGCGCAAGAAGGAGAACCTGCTCACCTGCCTGGCCGACCTCTTCCACAGCATCGCCACGCAGAAGAAGAAGGTGGGCGTCATCCCGCCCAAGAAGTTCATCTCACGCCTTCGCAAGGAGAACGGTGAGTGATTCGCCATGCCTGATGGATGAGTGGGGCCTTGTGGCAGCTGGTAATGACTGGCATATGGTGGTCGAAGTGGCTCCCATTGTTTCTGTAAAGCGCTTTGGGTGTCATGAAAAGCACTGTATAAATGCAGCTTTAATTAATTCATTCATGTGTGCAGAGGGATTGTTAATTTATTCATTTATAAGGGCTATGTCTGTCTGTCTGATCAGTGCATGAGGCTCATGAGCACCTAGTCATGTCTGATGAATCCGTGTGCTTCATAGCTCAGCTGTTAAAGAGTTGTTAATTTCCGATGCTCATAGTAGCTAATGTTGCCTGGCTGTGATTCACTGCATGCAGTAATGTCCTGCTGCGTGATTTTTCTATTCTGGCTCATTCAGTTAAGACACTTAATGCCTCCCATGCTCCACCACTTTAGGTTATTTTTTTATTGCATTATGTTTACAGCAGCTGTGCAGGTGTATATCCTCACCATGTCCGGCCAGGAAGGTTTTCTCCAGCCTCCTTTACTGCCTTATACTAAAGGGTTTACGAACCCGGACTCACCTCCTGAAAGCCGCCCCTTGAGCTGCTCCGGAGTAGCGTTGCAATGCCCCAGTCCACAGCCCCCATGCAAGTGAAAAGTGGTTCTGGATATTGATCACGAGGACAGGATGTTGTGACAAATCGTTATCAATTTGGATAAAACTGGAGAAAAGATTGCATAACCTATTGAAACATTTCCATTTACAAGTAACATATATTGTTTTTCTTAAATTCTGATAATTATGCATTGATATGCATCCTTAGGATCATAATTATGACCTTTTGGATGTACAAACCTGAATAAATGGCTTCTTTCTCTTGGTCATCATGGTAATTCAAGTGATTTAGGCGTGTACAAAGACTGTCGCGTGTCACAAGTATTTGAACCTCTGTCTTAACGGCCCCGCTCTGTATCACCTACCCCCTCCCCCACAGACCTGTTTGACAACTACATGCAGCAGGACGCTCACGAGTTTCTCAACTACCTGCTGAACACGGTGGCCGACATCCTGCAGGAGGAAAAGCAGGAGAAGCAGAACGGCAGGCTGAAGAACGGCTCGGTGCCAGGTGGACAGGCGGAGGAGAGCAAGGCAGAGCCCACCTGGGTGCACGACATCTTCCAGGGCACGCTGACCAATGAGACGCGCTGCCTCAACTGCGAGACGGTGAGCTCATTAACGCGGGATTCTGGGAGCTGAGGTTTCGCTCGCAGCCCTGGGGGGGGGGGGTCTCTTTCCTCTGACATGCCAGTAAATTTTGACATGGAAAACTGATATCTTGTGTCGGCAGAGGGTTTCCATATTACTACCCATTGTACCTTGTATTTGCATGGGGCTCCCAATTAGCTTCAAACAGTTACTCCACTAGGGGGTGCGAGGGGCCCTGAAGTGACTTTTAGCGTAGGGCCCCCAAACAACAAACCCACTCCTGTGACCAAGAGATAGTAGAATTCTGAGAAGGTTCATCTGAATGCTTATGAATGCTTATAAATGCTCTTTGATGATAATAATAATAATAATATTAATAATAATAATAATAACTAATACATTTTATTAGTAAGACACTTTACATTTGAGCCAAATCTCAAAGTGCATTATATAGAACTATATTCTGTAGAAATATAGAACTGCTGTTCTCTTCATATGGGCCGATATTTGTGCCACTAGAAACTGAATATGAATTTTGTATATTTGAATCTGCAGTTATCCGCATTACAAAACTGAATCTGAATTTAATAGTTTGAATCTGAATTCCAGTAACTTGAAATAGCATTTATCCTACCTCGAAAAATTCAGTTCGCAAATTCAATTTCAATCTAGTGTGACACACATCCGGGTTCTTGAGAAAAAGTAATCGACTGCAGATTCACAACGCAACTCATTTCCACGTTTATGGCAGTTCTGCAGGTCGGGGTAAAGAGGAGGCGTGTGCCGGGGTGTCGCAGGCGCAAATGCAGGATCATATACGTAATAAAAATTAAGAATTACCGGCACTGCTATATCTTAATCTTTATCGTACCACCACTTCTCACAAGTTGCCAGTACTCTGCTCAGAGACAAGCGTCACGCGAGAGTGGCGGGGCACAATATCTCGTCACTTAAGCATCATGATTTCTTCAACCATTCACCATTCTCCCTTGATCCACACCCCTAGATGATGTTTGTCAATCATCTCTTTTACTATTTGGTCCCTCAGCTGAATATCATGGTGGCATGACCATCTCTAGTTGTGTTTTTTAAAATATCCAGCCGTGAATTTTTGCGAATCCCTTCCTTCAGTAGCAAACCTTGCATTGGTCTTTGTCAGTCACGTGTCTGCACTGTTTAACACGCCCCCATTAGCCATTTTGAGTGTATCGCGGATGTAAACACATTTGCTTAATATTTCATATTCAGTGTTTTTTTCTCCACAAAAATGTAATGTTTTATGTAATCAGTTATAGGCCATTTTCATTACCAAAACACACTAGTAATGTAGGTGTTTAAGAAAGGAAAAGAGTCAAGAACACCACAAAAATGTCATTGCATGGACATAACTTTATTGGTCATATTTACATTCTCTATGCATTATGAAGTGCTAAATAATATTCCGTACTCACATAAAATTAATACTGATTTCTGCCTCATATTGGCAAGATGAATATTTTTAAAAAATATTTAGCATAAACACTGCTAGAAAGCGACATGAGATGAACAGGCGAGCCATAACTTAAACTAAACTAGAAGTAAAATTCATATCCCTAGCTAGTTTTGCGTTAGTCTACCATATTAACATAAACTAGCAGTGCCAGAAATCGTTCATTTAACCACATATACTGCCATATACTAACCAGACGTATGGTTAATGTTTATGTTATCGCTTGTGTATATAAAGCTTATTCTCATATGTATCATAAGGTAATGACAAACCTGCTAATCCAGCATTTGTTTTTCTGACACCCCGGCACACGCCTCCTCTTTACCCCGACCTGCAGAACTGCCGTAAAGGTGGAAATGAGTTGCGTGTGAATCTGCGGTCGATTACTTTTTCTCAAGGACCCGGACGTGTGTCACACTAGATTGAAATTGAATTTGCGAACTGAATTTTTCGAGGTAGGATAAATGCTATTTCAAGTTACTGGAATTCAGATTCAAACTATTAAATTCAGATTCAGTTTTGTAATGCGGATAACTGCAGATTCAAATATACAAAATTCATATTCAGTTTCTAGTGGCACAAATATCAGCCCATACCTTCATTCCTGAAAATTCAAGGTTCACTCTGATAACCAGTTAGATTCCTGAGGGGAATACCCAAAGATTCATTGTTTTTACCCCTGGGTGCAGTGTGTGATTTAAAGCTGTGATGTGATTTAAAGCTGTAGTCAATTACCTCTCTTTTATTACACCCTGCAGGTCAGCAGTAAAGATGAAGACTTTCTGGACCTTTCAGTAGATGTGGAGCAGAACACATCAATAACGCACTGTCTGAGGTAAGAGAACGAAGAGTGAGCTGGGGAACGCTTCAAACTTAGGTTTGAGTATGTTCGGCACTAGACTTAATGTAAATTGCAGTGACAGCCTTAGCGACATTTCTGCACCGTGATTCTTTTTAATGCATTGCAGTATGAGCATGCAGTGAACTGAAAGGGCAGTAAAAACTGTATGCAGTGGTAACTGTTTTGCAGGGACTTCAGTAACACAGAGACGCTGTGCAGTGAGTACAAGTACTACTGTGAGACATGCTGCAGCAAGCAGGAGGCGCAGAAGCGGTCAGTGTGCTGACAGACGGGAGTGTGTGTGTATGTCTGTGTGAGAGAGAGAGACTAATGCTGTAACTCTGTGTGTGTGTGTGTGTGTGTGTGAGAGAGAGAGAGAGAGAGACTGTAATTCTGTAACTGTATGTGTGTGTAATGTTATCTGTGTAATGCTTGGTGTCTCTAACACCCTCTGTGTGTAATGCGCTGTGTGTGTAACCCTGTGTCTCTGTCTGTAGCATGCTGTATATGCCACTCTGTGTCTCGGTCTGTAACACCCTGTGTGTCTGTAACGGACTCTGTTTGTTATGTGGTGTCTAATGCTTTGTCTCTGTATGTAACGTTCTGTCTGTAATACACTATTTGTAACGTGTCTATAACGCTTTGTCTCTGTCCATAATGTGCTATGTGTGTAACCCTGTGTTTCTGTAACACCCTCTGTGTGTAACATTCTGTGTGTGTGACGCTGTGTCTCTATCTGTAACGCCCTGTGTTTTTGTAACACCCTCTGTGTGTAATCCGCTGTGTGTTGGTGCAGCATGCGGGTGAAGAGGCTGCCTATGATACTAGCCCTGCACCTGAAGAGATTTAAGTACATGGAGCAGCTGCACCGCTACACCAAGCTTTCTTACCGCGTCGTCTTCCCGCTGGAGCTGCGCCTTTTCAACACGTCAGGCGACGCAGTCAACCTGGATCGCATGTACGACCTGGTGGCCGTGGTGGTGCACTGCGGCAGGTAAAGAACACACACCCATACTCACACACACACACACACAGGTTTGTAATTATATCTATGTGGGGACTTTCTATGGGGAAAACTCTAATCCCAACATGACGACCTTAACCCCTACTCAGCCCTAACCTTAACCATAAGTAACCAAACAAAATACAAGATTTTAGGCATTTTTAGTTTTTTGATTGCATTCATAGATTTTTATAACATTGAGATTTATATTGTGGGGACCTGAGAAATGTTCCCGCAAGCTAAAAAGTAAGAGGTTTTACTTTATTGTGGGGACATTACAAACCTGCGAACACACACCCCTCCCAATAGGTCGCTGTTTACTCAGGGTCCTCTTCTCTCATCTCGCCAGCGGCCCCAACAGAGGACATTACATCACCATCGTCAAGAGCCACGGCTTCTGGCTACTGTTTGATGATGACATCGTGGAGGTAAGACTCCCACTGTGCCTGGCACACGCTGTCACTCACACACACTCGCACAGAGCTTTGGCCGTGTCTAATTCGCTGTTTTCACCCCCCATGCAGAAAATCGACGCTCAAGCCATCGAGGAGTTCTATGGCTTGACGTCTGACATCTCGAAAAACTCAGAGTCCGGCTACATCCTGTTCTACCAGTCCAGGGAGTAACGGGGGGGGGGGGGGGGGGTGTTTGTTTGTGTTAACAAGCTATGCTCGTCGCCACCTCTGCCCAGTCCGAGGAAGACGACGTCCAATCAAAAACCTTGACCCTCCACGATCTAGTTACCCCCCCCATGGCCGGTCCGGAGGGACACTGTCAGACAGAGGCCGGTTCTCCTGTCCTTCCCCTCTCTGTGCTCAGCACGACACTGATACCACACTGTTCTCACCTGCACCCAAAGGCACTTTAACATCAGTCCAGGACTGCACAGAACCAATAAGCCAGAGCAGAACCGGTGGCCAGGTTCTTCACCGCCGAGTCGCTGTCCTGAGCACAGAGAACCAGACCGGCTATGACCAGTGGGCTCATGTTCCCATGGTTATGGTTGCTAAGCAGTTATGTCTTCTTTTATTTAGTTCAGGTTTGGATTATATTCGATTTTCTTTATTCTAATTGGTCCATGAGGTGGACCACATGACCATGGTCCTGCCAAAATATATAGTTGAAGATGAGGCCCACTTATTTCAGAGACTTCTGTGTGAAGTATATATGTGTGAACGCCAACCACGACTGCAAGCATTCCCTGACCCTGGATGTCAGACCTTATTTAATACTTTGCATTTTTAGAGGTGCTGGCTGTTTTTGGTATGGAGTGTGTACCAGTAGGGGGCACAGCAAGTCAATAGGAGGTGTTGAGGGCAAACCACTGAGAGGTGAATCGTGCAGAAATTGAGTTTGTGAGGTTTGAGGTGTCTATGAAATATCTGGCCTTCGGTCTTTTAATGGGCTTCAGGTGGAAAAGAGAGTTTGAGGTTTGATGACCTGAACACTTTGGTGCCATTGATTACTCAGCCCACCAACACTGTGGAAACCGGTGTGGGCCATCAATTTAATGGGCGGTATACATCCTTAGTGAACAGGAAGTGACTGTAGAAGCAGGATATTATTTTGGCGAAAGTGGTGGATGGAGACTTGGGGAATAGCACTTGTGGTGGGCATTGTCACGGCATTTTGATTCTGACTACCAATCAAAAGGCCGTCTTGCAATCCTGCGAGGCCACAGATTGTGCCTTGCCCTCTAGGTGAGGTCTTATGCGATTACCTGTAATTCACTTCTCCCCCTGGTGGCCAGAAGAGAAATCTGCAGGTGCCCTCGATCATAGAACATGTGGGTGATTTGCTGTTTGGCGTGGGAATTGTGATGGTTAACTGGATCATGTTTCTGGGAACAAAGCATAAGTGCTTCTTGGATGATGGTGATGAAGGGTGGATGCCAGGCTCAGGTCTTTCTGTTGCTTAGTACTGAAGGTATTATAGCTGTTAGAAGTATTGCTGCTGGGCGACGTTAGGTCACCAGTTAGCTCTCCGACTTCACCACGGAGAATTAACCACTGTCAGGATTTGATTGGACTGTCCTTACTTGCAAAAACCATGGGCTAAAAGGGATCTTTACCAATCCTTTTTCATTACCTTACACACACTTTTATCCAAAGCGATGTACAAGGGTTAAGGGTCGTGCTCAAGGGGCCCAACGGTGAAATAACTCTGCTGACACTGGGATTTGACCCAGCGACCTTCCAATCACAGGAGCAGCGTCCCAGCCTGCTGAGCCGCACTGCCTCTGGGCTGTTGGCTGGTGAGATTAGTGCTGTTTTCTTATGTTTGTTTTTGTAGAAAAACATCCCAGATGTCGGGAAGTTGGCCCCAAGGCTATTGTCTTCACCTTTCTCCCTGGTGTTTTTAATTCCAGCCGTAAGACTTCCATCGTCTTTCTTGAAAGTCTCTAAATATCCATATAGATACTCAAAGCTATAGAGAGTTTTAACTTATTCTTTGGCAGAGGGATCATGTGTTAATGATCTCTCCTGGCGCTTTTCCTTGGTGGGAGATCTGATTGGCTCACTCAGTTTCCAGCCCCGCCCTCTTGAACCCACAGACCGCACCCCATAGCCAATTATGTCTTTCCAGCAAAATGGTGTGAACAAAGGCTGTGTGGTTCACCTCAGTGCCAAAACTGAAGAGCTAACTTTAAGGTATAAAATACTACCTTGGGGGGACAAAAGAGAAGACCTGTGTGTGTACAGAAATAGCACTATATTTTTTAAAAGGACTAAACTCTGCAAGGCTGCTAGTTCTACTGCAAGGGTGTAGTTTTTCTCATTGATTACACCTTTGAAGGTCTGCAGCAGAACTATTATTGACTGCTTGTAGCTGTTGACTAATCTCTAAATAAAGTAAGTATATAAATATTTCTATTTTCGGTCATAGTAAATACTAAATGTACTTCTCCTCCTCCCTGTTCTCCCTCAGTTTTGTAGCTTCAGTGATGAGGATTTCAGAGGCTCAAAGAGACACTGTTACTCCCCGTTAATATGCAGGTACACCGTCATGGGTAAAGGCCATGCCTTGTTACCCCCTTTACTCTAAGTCACTTTATCATAGCCTGAATTTCAGTCTAATGGTCTCCATCCGTATCGATAGTAATCTACCACATTAGCAATGTGTTTGGTGTCAATAGGATGGACTGTGGGATTCACCTAACAACCTTCTGGTGATCTGTTCCTTCAACTTTAGACCCACTGCACAGGCTGATTCAGACTGTGTTGTATATTAGTATTAATTGTATGACTCTCCCAGACCTATAGGAAGCATAAATTTAGCATCCTTCTCTGATAGGATAGAGCGCCACCTGAAGGTCGGAAGGGTCAGTGCGAATTAAAAAGTGCACTTTACTAAAAATGAGTAATTTGCTTTAACTGTAAGAGAATAAGATATTCTTTGCAAATGGATCATGTTATTTTTTTCCGGTCTTCAATAAAAACTTGATGAAACTCCTGTGCCCATGTGCCGTGTTATTTCTCCGTGTTCTTCTTTTGAAGCCGCTCATCACAGTTAACAGGATGTTCTTTTTTTACATTGAAACTCTTAACAAGACTGCAAGGAGGTTAGGAGCAATGACAGTTTCACAGCCACGGTAATAGGATTTGCAGGTACTGTGTGTCTCCTTGGTAATTCAAGAAATTAAATTGGGGGGGTCTTTTTTGTGTTGCATGGCTTTTCACCCCTCTCCCCCCTAGGCCTGTATCTTACCTTGCCGTAATAGTGGACGTAATGTGAGCATTGTGTCTGGATGTTTCCAGATTAGCTGGTAGCCTTAGTGAGGTGCAGGTAAGCTCACAGCAGCTACGTTATCACGTTAGGACCATGGCGTCATGGCATAAGATCAATAAGCTCCTCAGGCTAGGATCCTGGGAGTTTTATTGGGCTACTTGGCCTCCCTGGTGGACCGTGCCTGTGATTTTGAGATGATACAAGTTTGATCCCTGTTCTGTGCCATTTGTGTTGCGTATCCTTAAGAAGTTACCTCTAAGCTCTTGCCAGCGACCAGTTCTTGCAATCAAAATTTTAATCACTAAATACATGGTTTGTTAGTCTTAAATAATATACTGTATTCTCTACCATTCTGAATTGACAATAAAATAATTCTTAACAAAAAAAAAATACATGGTTTGTATGTTCTTGTATGACCCTGGAGCAAGAGGACAACATGTGAGGAAGCAAAGCTGATAATGTGGTGCGTCCAATTAGACAACACTAGCCTAGGGTTAGGAGCCGTGAGTAGACAGTCTGACTCAACTTGCGACATCACTTCCTGTCCAAGTTGGCGACCAGTCTGTGCTACAGCCCCTTGATTGGTTGACAGGTGTTCCTCGGTGTCATGGCATCAACAAACATTCTTGTCTTTTTTGAATCCCAAGTACCAGAGGTGAGGTTCTAGAAACAGAAGGTAGCATTTTTTATTTAGAGCTATACTTTTCTGTTAATGTTTTTTTATTGTCTAGCATATGTAAGGTGTATAAATGACATTAAAATGTGCAATGTGGAGGTATAAAGCATGTCATGCGGAGATGTGACAGGTATATTTACTGGTCATGTTTGCATTAGTGACAGCTTGATGATCCGGCTGAGATTTGTGATGTTTGTTATAAAATCACTTCAGCCAAAGTGCCGATTCAGCTGAATCGCACCGACAGCCCAATCTAATCCCGCTGCTCCTCTCTGGTTTATGTGCTGCTTTAGAGTCTAGTGTCTTAAACTGTATTTCACGCTTTTATATTGCATGTCCTTTACTGGTCCAGGAGAAGTTTGTCTGCCTCAACACACCTGTACACACCACAGTCAGTCTACTACTCCAGGCAAACTCCTGCAGACAACCAGGTCAACCAGGCTGTGACTTCTGAAGGTGTATTTATGTCTGTGATTTTGTGTGTGTCTGTGTGCTTCTGTATATTTCTGTATATCTGTTGCTGTCAATGTCTAGCTCATATAACGGCTGTATTTGGAGGCAGATTTGATTACAGTGTAAAAGTTCACCTTTAAGGGGCGGCCTGGTGAGACAGTGGTTAGCACTGTCACCTCACACCTTTGGAACTTGGGTTTGAGTCTCCGCCAGAGTTCCTTGTGTGTGGAGTTTGCATGTTGTCATCGTGGGGATTCCTCTGGGTACTCTGGTTTCCCCCCACAGTCCAAAAACATGCTGAGTCTAACTGGGGGTTGCCAATTTTTTTTTACAGAATTGCGTTTTACATGTGGTTAGTACTTTGTAGCTGCTGGTCTCAGGGTTGCCAACTTTGATTAGCTGGCTGGAGTGAGGTTTTCAGTTTGAGACAAGTCTGCACACTCCTTTACATGTAGGAGTTAATCTGTTCTCATTGACTGAATTATGCCTGAATGTGATTATTCTGTTATGATAATTGCCTGTAAGTTGTTTCAGAGAAAAGTGTCTGGCAGCAAAGTAAACTAGTTATAAATACAATAAACATAACATTAGATTAAAATGCTGATTTTCCTTTCTGCAAGCTTGCCAACTTTGTTCGGCTGGCTGGCGAGAGGTTTTCAATTCGAGTTTGCACCGTCTTTTACATGCTTGTAACAATTTTATTACTTTGAAAATAGTCAGTATGGTTTGCAAACTACCCCAACGCTTTTTATGTAGCTAGTTTTAGGTTTATAATGGAATAATATAGATTTGCCATAAGATTCCTTGCATGAGTGTGAGAGTCTGAAAGCATGAATGTCACGCCAGATGCGTGACAGTTGACAACCCTGTGGTCTGCAATTGTTTATTTGAGCAGTCTTTTGAGAGCAAAGACAGGCTGTGCACCCTTATCCTACTCTGGTCCCTAAAGTGAGGCCAGTCTCCACTTGTCACATGGCTCTGTGGGGATATCTTTCTGTTAGCATTAGCTGTAATGCTAGCTAAGACCTGTTTCTGGTCCGGAAGGAAGACTCTTTAGGGATGACTGTCCCATTCCTGACCCCTGGGGTAACCCCCCCCCCAGCCTCCCCCACTTGGAGAGTGCAATTTAATTGTGAGCCAAACTGTACTTCTGGGCAAAGTGATCTTTCAAGGAGCAGGAGGTATGGATGAAGCCATTAGCAACATTCATCACCTTGTATTAAACTGTGCTTGTATCTACTGGTGTGTGGGAGCCACTGACAAATTCCAGGTGTGTGTGTGAACTTACCAAGCCAATATTCATGATTCTGCTATAACCCATCTATCCATCCATCCATCCACCCATCCATCCATCCATCCATCCATCCATTTATCCTTCCACACTTGCATCCATGTTTTTACCCAATGCAGGTTTGCAGTGTTTCTGCACACAGCCAAAGACACAGATTTGTTTTTGCTTTACCTCTCCAGGTGTACCAGATGTTCAATGAGACAGTGGCAGTGGCTTTGGAGGACGATCCAAGGGACTACATTACCCAGTATACCTGAGTGGTGTGTGTGTGTGTGTGTGCGTGCGTGTGTGTGTGCGTGTGTGTGTGTGTGTGACATCATCCGGCGATGAATGCACAGTGTTACAGCAGTAAATGGTTCATCCATTTAGCCTCTGGCAGATCGTCAGCTTGTGGCTGCAGGAGAATGATTGTCCTGAACTTGTACAGCAGACTGTGAACAAAGAGTTTTTGATGGCGGAAGGCTCTGAAACGGAGCGGCTCTTTCTGTACTGCCGGGGAAATGGCCCTCTTTATTGTGTTATTACCTCGGTAAATCACACTAGCTGTAATTAAGGTGGCTTTCTTCTCAGTAATGCTCCCTCAGGACATGATGTAGCGTTTCATTCTGTAGCTTGATGTTGCTCAGGACATGCTGGAGTTTGTGTGAGCGCACGTCGGTGCCCACACACACACACACTGTGCATCTGCAGTCTATGTGTCTGTGTGTAAGACTTCTGTGTGTCAGAGAATGAAGTGTGTATGCGTGGATGGGGTACATATGTCCGTGCACAATGTGTTTGTCTACAGATGTCCAAAGAAATCCTTAGAAAGACCAAAAAAGCCTCGAAACAGATGGTGTCATGATGTTCCCATCAACAAATGTCCCATTTAGCTGTTTTTCAGGTTTATTCTGCTTGTGGGGACTTTTTTCCCCTAAAACCAAGGGTATGACTGTTCCATCTGGCCCTCTCTGGAGCCTGGAAATGGGTTTATGACACTGCTGAGCCTGTACATCCTATCAGCAGCGATATGCTACCGAAAGACAGGTCACAGATGTATCCAGGGTGCTCGCGCAGACTTGTGAGATGTTGGGTAACCATGAAATATTTTGGAGAAAATCACCTCAGCTGAACTGTGAAAATAGACTGATGTTCTTTAGCAAAGCGGGGGTAGTGTGATTTTCCCTGACAACGCATCGACCAGGAAACAGCACCACCTGGTGGACAAATTAGAAATGGGGCAGCAGATTGAGCCCTACAGCTGATTCTGGAACAAGTCATCCTGGAGGTGAGTAAAGATCAGTGTGGAGAATGTATTTTATATGTGTGAGGAAAAAAGATGCATGTGCATGGATAACGAGTGTGTGTGTGTGTGTGTGTGTGTGTGTGTGTGTGGGGCCATGTATATATTACATTGTGGGGGTCAAATTGACACAAGGGGAAACTCAATTTAATAAAAATCTGTGAATGCAATCAAATAACTATAAATGCCAAAAGTCCTGTATTTTGTTTGGTTACTTATGTTTAAGGTTATGGGTCACTGGGTTCAAATCCAAAGGTTGGCTGAGTGATGTCACCATTGGGCCCCTGAGCAGGGCCCTCAGCCCCAGCTGCTCTAGGGTCTGAATGACCCCACTTTCTCAAAAGTGCTTTTGGATTAAAACATCTGCTTGATGTAACGTATATATGTAACATTTGTGCCCGCAGTGAGTGTCTATTGAGTGCCTGTGGTCCTGCAGTGATGGGCTCACCTGCTGCTAATTGCTCCTGCTTCTCAGACCACTCAGAAGTGTGCAGAGAGCATTACCTCACCCTGCACAGTGCTGGCCTCATTTACAGGGCCCTGTCCTTCAGCCTCGTCCTCAACTCAGTGCAGATAAAGTGTCTCATTTGGCCACTATGACAGGGCTGCCAAGCTGCAACCCAACCACTAAGTTTTCAAATGTATTTGCCCAGTGAGCTTCTCCTCAAGCCTTGAATCCGAAAAACCCAGCTGAGGGGGGAATAAGAGGGGCAATAATTCTTATATTGGGCCCAACCTCATCATTAGCCAATCACATGTTTTGAGTCAGTGAGTGACGGGAGGGCAGCCAGTCGCTTTCAGCTGGGGCCAGTGTTCCTGTAGCCCCGTCCCTGTACACGCCCCTGCCTAATGTATTCCGAGTCACCTTTCTCTCTCTGTGGCAAATTGTAATTGTTACAATAAACAATCACTTCTTTATTCCAACTTTGTGTGTTTTTGTTACGATGTCATTTTGTGTATTTGTGTAGTCCTTGTTTGTTTTTTTATGTGTCTTGTGTACTCTTTTTTTGTCGTTTATGATGGGATGTGTAGATATTGGCAACAGCCTGTAATAAACACTCTTGTCTTGTGCTCTGTATGCAGAAGGCTGTTCACCCTCTGGGAGGCAAGTCGACAGCCCTGACCTTCAGTATCCTACAGAGGCAACAGAGCAAACGCCAGGAACTGTTCCCAGATCAGGAACCACGAGGAACCGGTGCCAGATCAGCCCTCACAAAACCCAATTCTCAGGCCAACAATCTGTGCCAGGAGCCTGGGCTTCATCCAGATCAGCCACTCACAGACTCCTCTCTCACAACATCATCAACCTGTGGGGAGAGCTTGTCCCAGAGTACGAACCCACGTCGAGGGCCGTTCCCCACTAAGTGACTTAAAGAGATCACTGTTCCCAGAACAGCGGGCCACACAGAGAGTCTTGGCAGGATCAGTAATGCGAACAAAGAACAGTACCCAGAACAGAAGCCAAAAGGAGTGAAAATTTGCAGTCTCCTCTGACCAGAAAATACGGTTGCAGAGAGACATGTATTTATGAAGGATTTACACATTCCTCATGATGTGGCCGACCCACCTGCTGATTCAGCCTGTGGTCATCTCATCCTTCTAATGAGACTTTCTCATCACTCTGTGAACTTTATGATACCCAGAAAGCTTTTGTGTTTGACCTGCCCAGAAGGAATGCACATCGGTATTTGTTTTTCTTTGTGTATGAGAAGTGTATTGTGGGTAATAAATGTCTTTGTAATATCAACCATAGGTGATGACCTTTGTAAATCCATATGTGGAATAGAGGAGGGCATAGATAGGTGGAGAGGGGAATGTTTTGTCTGTTAATGAGTGAGTTTATGTGCTCTGACTTTTGTAGGTTTTTAATGTCTTTTTTGTTTAAGTAAGAGAACAAGATGTGTCCAGTTCATTTACCCCTCAGAGAACAGGGGTAACTCTCCTTGATCCATCCTGTGATCCCTGTGTCCCCTGGCTCAGTATTCTGTACCGAAAGATCAGGTTATATTTTTTTAATACACCACACCTCATGAATGTGGCCACAGGCCAGTCATTCCGTCTCAGGACACCAAGAAGCCATTACACATTCCTGGTCCAAGAGGCTAGAAAATCCTGATCTCTGATTGCTGTTGTGTCGAGTGATCCTCATCCTCAGGACCGCAGAACCCTTCTCCACTCTTCAAGAAGACACTGAAATCTCTCCCCTTCCTACCGTCCCCCCAGGCCTGAACTCCTGAGCACATCCTGCTTGCTTCCTCACCCCTGTGTCTGCGGAAATCTGAGTCACCTGACAGTGTTCGGCAAGGGGGGGGTAATCACAGGATCAAATAGGTTCCTCTCACAGAAGGCACAAGATGCAGGTGCTGCATGTCCTTATTAAGGTGATTTCAAACAATGATTTGCGTGTCACTCTGCAGAGACTGTGTCATTCTGTTCTCACAATGGTGATAAGTGTCGCCGGGTCCAATGGGGACAAACCTCCTTTGACTGGTCTCAGGTCTCTTTAGCTTGCAGCTAGCATATCTTACCGCTGTGGAGTCTGAAACACGATCAGACCACTGCGGCGACTCGCGATAATGGAGCTTTTCAGTTAGACGATTGAGAATTGCATGTGCTTGTCTGCTGAGACAAGTAAAAGAGAATGAACGTCTTTGTGTCTGCCGTTCAGAGAGACCGTGTGCGTCTCTGACTGTTGGATGCCTGGTAAGAACAAAAATGTGGCTTTGAACAACTTCTGTGTAGTTAAATGACAAATAAAAATAACCATCCATCTTCCATGATCGCTTATCCAGTACAGAGTTCTGGTGAGTCTGGAGTCCATCCCAGGATGCACAAGGGACACACTCAAACATTTAGGGAAATATACCCAAATCACTAAAACATCATGGTTTAGAACTGAGATAAGAAATCTACTCAAACATCAAGGTACATGCAAACAGAACTGGGGGTGGCAATCAAGCCCCCAAATGTGCCAGTGCAAGTTCGCTGTGTCAGGGAACCACTCACCCCTCCTAGTGTTGTGACTGTGGTTCCACAAATGTGTTGGTTTAAGTGAGAGTAAACAACAACAACATGGAGGTGTGAGGCTACAGTGTTACCTGCTGAACCACCATGACCAGACTGCTGACCTACCTCCTTCCATCTGCTGCAGAATGCCAGGAAGTCCAGAAACCCTGGGGTGTCCTGGTCTAGGTCACTCAACACTGCCCTCTGGCTGTGGTTTGGTGGCCAGCACCACATGGGACCCTCTACTTTAAACTCGCCAGCGATGGTTATGGGCTGCACAGTTAGTGTGATGGATGACCTGCCATGGCTGCGTCGGAGTGTGTTCCCCTGGAGGCCCAGCCAGATGCGGTCATTTCCAGACTAATGCTATGAAATTAATCAACCAAACTTTTATTGGCTGTAATGCACTTTCGCCACCAACTTACCGGAAAGCTCCGCTCAGTTTTTTTTTTTTTTTTTTGGCAGACTGAAAATTTGAGCAGTATAGGCTGGAGAAGCAGGAATTTCAGACAGATTAAGATTCTGTGACATAGTGTTTCCTTCATGGCCGAACACGCCAAGCTGAGGCAGCCCCGAGTCTTCCTATGTGCTAATGAAACATTCCTTACATAGAGAAAGTGCTTTTTAGTAAACATATTGTCAGTTTTTAAATAAATACATCTGGATCAGATCAAGAAACATGCTTTCTTCAGAAGTTTAGTTTAGTAGGATTTTTTTTGTGTGACGCAATGGTTTGTAGGAAAAGCTTTACGTGACATTTATTTATTTAGCATATGCTTTTGTCCAAAACGTAGTAAAAGCTTTAAATATGTTTTCTTATTTCAGCTGGTCTCTTGGACTTGTCAAATAAATCCCAAAATAAGGGACCTTTTAAGAACTTATGAAAGTAAGTCTAGTTTAAAAACTTATTGGTAGAGTTCTGTCTAGTGCTGACTTGAATCATTGTACCAGTCATGCGTTCATTTCTGGGAAGCTTAATCCAATCCCCCTTTTTCACTGACCTAAAGACATGTTGTCTTTGTTCTTGAGCTGGTACTATAATTGAAATAATCTTCTGCATCTTCTTATCTACGTTCCTCAGGATTCAGGTTTCCACGGCCAGGTCTCCTCCCTCATGTTCGGCATCTTAAACATTTTGACAAGGTACTTACTCCGGATTTGCTTCAGGGAGATTTGTTTGTGTACGTAATGTGAAACCAACCAGGCTTTCAATGTAAATGATGGTGCCTTTCTGGTATGTAAAAAAAAAAAATCATCTTATAAGCACAGAGGCTACAAATGGCAAACATTGTGCAGGGATTTTTGGTCATTATGACTCGTAATGTATTTACATATTCTGACCAGGCAGCTCCTATCTTGAGCCCTAAGCATCCTGGGATAGGCTGCAGGCTCACTGTGACCCTGTAGTGGGAAAAGCATCTGGAGGATATACCATAGTGTGAAAAAGCCTTCGGCAGTCAAAGACAATGCAGGAGGCTGTTGACCTTCTGGGAGGCAATGAGTCGACAGCCCTGACCTTCAGTGTCCTACAGCGGCAACAGAGCAGACACCAGGACAATGCTATTGATCTGGATAGTAAGTGTATATTTCCTCAGAAAAAAAACATTAGAACACATGCAAATTAACAGTAACACAATCAAAAATAAACAAGAATTTCTTTCGTTCCCAAAAGAATTTTCGACATCTCGTCGGATGTTTAGATGAACTCCACTTCAGTTCCCAAATCTCTCCTCAGGGACACCTTAACCATTCCATGTATACATTAAATTTCACTGCCAGCAGCCCAATTAATTAATTAGTTGATAAGGAGCGTCAGTTACGGCCCTATGGCCATGTGACACAATTCCCTGAGGGTGATCCGGCTCGCAGGATCCTCATTACTGAGGACCTGAGCAGCTGGACCAGGCCAAGGGGACGCCCACGTGACACCTGGCTGCGGCAGATGACAGCCATTTCCGGAGGGTGGGACCGGACCACGTGTTGGCCTGGGGGGTCACCAACCAGGATTCTGTGGTGTCGTCGTGTGAGCTGCATGCATGCTCCCCAACCGGACCTGACCTGTTAAAATACTTAATGAGGTACTGATTAGCTAAACAAGGTATGGTATGATACCAGATTTGAAATGGCTAAACTAAAACACTTTGACAGACCTAACATCATAGTTTTACATCAACATGAAGATCAGTGAAACATTATTTTCTTTGACTGCCTAAGACATCTTGGGCATGTTTATCCAGTTTGGGTCAAAGTGATCCGTGACCTGTCTTAGAAACCAGACCAGTGCAAGGTAGGCATGACCCAGAACAGAGACCAGTACATCTCCCCATCTTCCACCTATTTATATTGGTCAAGATTGGGGGGGGCGTATGGAGCCTGGAGTCTATCCCAGGTAGCACAGCGCTTGGTTACACCCAGAATGACATGCCAGGTATATAGAAAGTACCCAGAATAAGTCTATGCACCACAGGACACAGATTTTTATCCCTCCCACACACACACACACACACACACACACACACTCACACACAGAGCGGAGGCAACATTGAGGTCCTTGTCCCCCAAGGTCTGAGGCAACAGTGCTATCCAGTAAGCGAGGTTGACCACACTGAACAGAGCTTCTTAGAGCTTCTTAGGCTGGGTACCATCTGGGCAGACTGCCAGAACATTTTTACAGTTATCAGGTCACTTCAGCACCCTGACCATGGCCTCCTCTCGATTTCACCTGGGACACACAGGTGGGGTCCTCTTCAGAAGGCGCTGTGTAACATCGCTGACCACCCAGCCACCCTGCTAGCGTACCGTGTAAGTCAGTACATAAAACCATGGATTTCTACAGTGTGAATGCTGGATGTGAACCGTGACCCACAGTCTACAGCGTTCATGCTGGCGTCCACCCCAGTCCCAGTCAGCCTGAGATGTTCAGCTGGAAGGATGAGCTGCATCAAGCTCACACCTACAAGTTGACATGATGCAAAAGTGAGATCTTAATGAATAAGGATGAGCTTAAATTGCCCAGATGGATTTTGTCTTGTCCTCCTTATTTGTGTCTTACAAATCACAGCTTCTACTGTTTGAAGAACCTGCTCCCAATGTTGATTTTCAGATAGTGGAATGTACCCATATGTAAAAAAGAAAAATTCATTTAGACTCCTTTGTCCTACTTTTGAGTTTGATGTTTGCTTACAACTGAACATTTTACGTCTGAAACTTCGAGGGAAATCAGCCTGTGTTTGAGCTCACGTCAGGCCATGGAATGAAGAGTAAAAACAAGAGGAGGTTTAGCTGTAAAATCCATTACCATGTGGATTGCACAGCTGTGCAAATTGACAGTGCTGCTTATATCATAAATGTACACCGTCTCCTATGGGATGGGTAGATCACTGCAGCAACATTGATGCTGGTTCCGTCCTCGCAAAATATGTTTCACCTAGCAGTTTGCCTTGGACTCTACTGCCCTCTGCACTCACCTGTCGGTATTGCAGCTAGATGTTCCTGCCAAGTTCTGAAATTAGTTTCAACCCACGGGCCAGTACAGTTTTACAGACGCAAAAAAAATTGCAGTTATGTTTTAAGTAGGTTTTGCTTGAATATTAATTATTTTGAGAACGACTTATTTTTAAAATAAGAAACATCAAAATAAGTATATAATTCTTGAAGTGGTTTTACAGTCTCTAGCTTTTGTGAGATACCATCTTACATTTTGTAGCCTTTAGCCTGCGCCTCCTATTTGACAGCACTAGCAATCAGATCTTCCCAATATAAAATCCTTAAAACACCCAAACAACTTGTACAAACAAGTCCAAACATGTTCCAGTTTAAATCCTGACAGTCACGAGATGCTAACCAAGCACAAACCGATTTCTAGAAGATTTACTTACATGATTTATGAACTGTAAACAAACTTGCAGTCACAGACAGATTAACCTGGGTTTCCCTTGGCATTATAAGCATTTTGGAGATTTCTGTCCCCAAACAAACACATTATTTTGAAACCCGTGGGAAAAATCTATATAAATCTTTTCTAGACCAGTTCAGCGACGGCGACATGTCGGCAACTTTCCTACACCACCTCCATTTTATCCAGTCTTGAAAACAGAAAATAAAAGATGCTTGATTCCATCCCTGGCTTTGTATCCTAAGTTTTTAAGTCATTCCTGGTGCCCCCCCCCCAAAGAGGTCGGAAGGGAGGATGGCCGAGAGGTCCATCGAAAGGGAAGGTCGGTAGTCTCCATGTTACGAGGTGTTTGGCTGGAAAGCCTTGCCATTCAGTGTAGACTGAATGGATTTTGTTCAGTAGGCAAAGCTACGTATTGAATGCTGTAAATCGTGTGTAGGCGCATTGTGCTGCTGAAATCGAGCATTTTAGCTTGTATTCATAGCAAACACCTATGATGGATATCAAGCTTTGACCATCGCAGAGATATGAATGCCGAGATCAGTATACTTTGTGTGGTGAGTGTTATGTTATTCATGTAAACAAACAGGTAACATGTAAACAAACTTGTAAACAAGTGCAGAGTCATATTGAAATGCTAACTGTCATGCCCTCCTGCCATCCTCCTGTGTGCCACGCCTGGTGTGGAATCCTCTTGTTATCAGCTGTTTCTAGTTGTGTTAATTAACTCTGTGTATTTAGCTGAGCGTCTGTGAATGTTCCCCAGTCCGTGTCATTGACGTCGTTTCGTGTTCCTGAGAGTCTTTTCAGAATAAACCCCACATTCACCCAACTGCCCCAACTCCTGTGCCTGCTTCCCCGCTCTGTGCCAGCATGTTTGTGACACTAACACATGTTATTACTATTTTTATTTAAGTGACTTTATGGATAATGTTTTTGAATGGTTGGAAACATGTGTATAATTAAATTGCTTTTGGCATTTTTTATGTTACAATGGTGTTTATTGAAATTCTTGAAATTTGGAGACTAGCAGCGATACCACGGGTGGGTCAAGTAGGGGGCAGGCCGGCTAATGGAAATGGAAACCTTTTCCAGAGGTCCACATATTTTTCTAGGTGGGCCAGGGGCTGCCATTTGCAGACCTACGCCATATGTCTTCCAATGAGAATAGAATAGAATAGAATAGAATAGAATAGAATAGACATACTTTATTCATCCCTGTGTGGAATTTCTCTATTCATCTATCCCATCTTGCTCCCCATAAGACACGGACACGTTGGGGTTGTGAGGACATGCAAATTCTCCACACTCAGAGTAGAGTAGGTGTGAAGCAGAATCTTGTCTCTTGCACCAGTTATTGACTCCTTCATTGTTAGGCTAACCTTCCATATCAACCTGTCGTGAAGTTTGAAACCAGAATATTTGGGTGCACAGTGCATATGGATTTGAATTCAATCTGTATTTAATATAAGGTGATTTCTGCTCGCCATGATTTTAACATGCAGCTGCGCTGATCTTTCCCTGTGGTTTGTAATGGGCACCGATCTCTGCTTAAGCTTCATAAAGCATCAATGAAGCATGACCAGCTCATAGCTTAGCCACCCCAAGAGACAGACAGGGGAAGCCATCAAACTATACAGTAAGATTTGTCAGTCAGAAGGGAATCTGAGTAGATGACATCCCATCACTTTATTTGACCATGCAGAAGAGCACAAATGCACCACAGATGCCTTCGGAAGACTGATCTGGCCTCTGGAGTCTTTCGTCTGGAAGAGTTGGGTTTCTTTACTATGAAGGCTCTGTCTTCCCATGCATGGAGCAGAGAAAGGTCAGGGGGAGGGATCAGTCAGGTGAAGCCCTGAGTGTGCACGCCCACTTCCGAGAGCCTCTTAGCAGTATGGATGTGAGTGGGTGTGGCTTATTGACTGTCAATCAAATTGCAGGTTGATGTGCATGGGTGTGGCAAAAGGTTTTCATCACATCGTGCCTTACGGCGGGTTTTATCTGACAGGAAGATAGATGGAGGAAGATGCCTTATTAGAGGCCCTAGGGCTGTGATGGATTTTGCAGGCTACGCATTTCAGCATCTAATACTGAGTCCTGCAGGCCAACGGAGAAACACCCAATGGACTGCAGAAGATTCTGGGGCAGGAAACGCGCAGCTCAGCAATCCTCAGAGGGCCGTTTGCCTCCTCAACACAAATGTTCCTGGTTATCAAATTACCGGAGTGTGTGAAATGTTTCATGTCATCGATCTGCATTCAACAAAAGAGTGTCTCTTCGAAGAGCCCCTGCAGGATACGAAGCAGCCCAGTGGGGTTCACAAATTTGTTTTGTTTGTGTCATATGCTGTTTGGTAGAAACAGGAGCTCTCTGAACTGTGGGAATACACTGCCCCCTGCTGTAGAAAGTTAGTATTCATCCACCCATCCGTCCATCTTTCCATCCATCCATCCATCCATTCTCTAAATCAGGGTTATTTAAATCACGGTCCTCGAGGTCTGAGCACTGCTGGTTTTCCAGCCTTCCTTTACCTGTGAGCCAGGTGTGAAGCCTCTGACCAATCAGAATCAATAATTATTAAACTAACTACTAAGGAGAACTGAAAACAAGGCCTGGATTTGGAATTGAGGTCCAGATTTGAAGAACCCTGCTCTAAATGTTTATCTTGGTCAAGGTTGGGGGGCTTTATTTATATGTTTGCTATATGTTTATTTATATGTATTTGTTTATGATGATTGTAGTGATGATGTCACAGGACACTTCCTTTTTTGAAGACAGGATTTTAAAACGGAAGCTGGCGAAGGTGCATCCTCCATCATAATGGGGGGGGGGTCTTTCATTATATAGTCATACTGCATTATGTTTATTATGTCGTGTTTGTATATGTTTGTTTATTGTATAGTGGCTTTCCATCTACAGTGGTTATTCATCATTATTATTCTAACAGCATTATACCATAGATAATCGGATTATATTGCAGTGCATTTGATAAGCCAAAAAGTGGTTTGCAGTGTTTCATGCTTGTTTTTCTGAAGGGAGTTTTAAAATAAATGAACGAACAAACAAATAAATCACTAGTATTCAAAAACTGCAAGTTTTTTCTGGACCCCTCAAAGTACACAAACAAGCACCACTAGAAAAAAGCAGCTGCATGATATATAAAAATAATATAGAAATAACAAATGTAAATGTTTACTGCTTATAAAGTTGTTATCTTGATTAAAGATGACAGTTGGAGGAGAGGGATCACAGTGCAGTTATCCAGCTGCTGGAAGTGGGAGACTGAGGGGTCTGCGGAGATGTGGGTCCATTCTCCGGACACTACTGTGAGTCTGGGTCCATTTGATGATCCAGATGGTTTGGGGCAGGAGACAGGAGAGAAAGCAGAGAAAAACAACTGTATTTTTTCAAAAGAAGCCATAAGTTGTAAATATTTTAGATGAGTTTTAGATAAGCTGTAATTATACCAGCTTTCCCAGAGACATTTGGCTGTAAATACTTCGAAGCTCGAAAATGAATTTGTGGTGCGATACTGACATCTGGCGGCCTTTTCCTGTAAAACAGTGTAATTATCACCCCAGTCTATGGAGTGACGTTATTTTGCATTAAACTCCCACACGCTGGCAATTACAGTAAAACTCCAACAACAAGCGTCATGTTTGTGTGTACGAGAACAGATTTTGAGAACAGATTTTATTTGTGTGTCTGTAAACAGTAATTTCTTCTCTCTCCCAGAGTCACCATGAGAAGAGAAACCACAAGTCTCCAGACCACAGCTTTGTCCAGAGCGATACAGCCTACTAAACTACACCCTGCACCCTTCTGTGACCCCTGTATGTTCTCTTCCTCTCTCTCTCTCTCTCTCTCTCTCTCTCCTCTGGGAGGGAAATGGCGGGAATCAGGTTCCCAGATGCAGACTGCCCTCCTCCCCACTCCAAATGAGACCCTCGTTGACCTGGTGCCTCGGAGAGACTCAGTCGGCACTGCGTAAAAACAGCCAATCAGAGCAGCCGATGGCTCCCCGTGAGCCTATAAGGCAACGTAACTCACACCTGCGCAAACTGAGGGGAGCGGTCTACGTGGCCGCCCGCCGACTCACACGCCGGGGGAAAGGACCAGATGGCTTTAAGAGCAGCACCACAAGCCGGACATGGCCCCCCCCTCCCGGTCGGCGATGCCCCCACTGGCCCAGCTGGGTGTGCCTTCCTATTGGCTGCTCATTCCTCACTCTCCGATGTCATTGCCTCATTTTTAATAATTTTTTTGGCTGTGTTGTTTATCAAGGTAACGAGGTTCAGTTGTTAGGTTATACTTTTGGAATGAAATATATTTAACGGCACATTATTGTCCTGAAAAAATGTAGAGGTTTGCAAAGTAGGTCAATTGCTTGTGTACGAATTTGAATGATGTGGAGATTAACAGCGGAGTCATGGAAAAAGAGTCATAACCATGGAAACACACCAACACACACACTGCACTTTAGTGTGGAAACCCAACAACATGAACTCTTCGTTTTGACCTCCAAATGAATCCAAGTAGCGTGCCTTTCTTCGCACAACGTCATCACTCGTGCAAATTAGACAGACAAACAGCGCATTCAAAATTTTAACATTTGCATGAGTTTTGAGCCCTTCCTTTCAGAGCATATAAGTCAAATAGACATTTTCTCTAAGCCAAGGTTACATCATTCGCTGCCAAAACCAAAGGCTGAACCTTTTTCTTAGCTTTTCAGCCCGTGAATAACCGGCGATGAAAAATGCTATGAATCATCACACCCCTGGGCACCCCCTCACCCCCCCCAGAGTTTTGAACTCATAGTCAGTAGACATATTTATTTTAGCGATTAGCTGGTTTACAGCCCAATCGTTCTTGGAAAGGGTTTGTTTCCTGTATTTTCCTAATTGCTGTTTCCAGAACATTCTGATCGTCTGCCATGAAGCAGCTCCCGAAGTGAAAACCTAACACAGTTTAGGGCCTGAAGTAGGGTATTAATATCACTGCATTAAACCCAGTTAAAAGCACTGCAGGTCACAGTCTAGGCATAGTCTGCCTGAGTGCTGCCTCCAGTGAAAGTTGCCCCAAAAGTCATCATGGCTGGCAGGAGGAGGAGGAAGGGATTAACGTGGCAGACAAATGCTGCTGGAAGAGTCAAGGCATCACATCATCCAATGAGTGAGGGACACTTGGGGTCATGGTATGGATGAAGCCTGGGGGGCGTGGGGGGCGTGTACAGCAAACACCCAGCATGGAACATGGAATTATGGAATCCACTGTTCATCGTCCAATATCCACTGTTAAAAACACAAAAATGGAGCTCAAATACTTGGGGAAAAAACATTACAATAATAACATTAGAATTCCCTGCTAGGCCAATAACAAGAAAAGTCAAATATTCCAGTCAGTTTCAGCAAAACATCGTTGCCAAAATATAACAAAACAGCGCCATCTGCTGCAGCACAAAGGGAGCGCGAAGGAGAGGCAGAGAAAGCTGCTGTGTGGGTTGACACTAATACAAAGTTCACCTCTGTCTTAGAGCTTTTCATTTTTTATCTTTATTTTTTTATGCTTTCTGCTTTACTGTTGCAATTGTGTTGCGTCAGTTGTTTTAGCAACATAAGGACGGGATGCTCTCCATGGTAACAAAGCTCTTTTTGAATGTGAGTTTTAGGGAGGTGAGGATGGGGTGTTGTAATGACTATCCCAGAGCTTAAAGCAGGATTGCACTGGGAAGTCACTGAGCTCTTCTGATGCTCTCTAGCCCTCGCTGGCCACGGAGGCTCATCAGCAATTCCCTGATCCGGATCCAGGACCAGATGGATTTAACGGTGCTCTAGGGCCAAGTCAGTCTCCTGTCCAAGAGCTGACTCCTCGAATAAATGACTCTGCTCTCTCCTGATGAGAAACACTACACAGCCATCCATCCTTAGTATGCAGCATCTTTTTGTTACTTCACCCAGAGCATCATGGGTAAGTCAACATGGGTCTTCGCAGAAGGAATTAAGGTAAACTGTTAAGCTAATGCAATTTCCCTGCCCAGACAGCCTCAAAATGATTAGCCAGCTATTACCCCAAAGGCCAGAACTACTTCAAAGCCTAACAGAGCTGCCCACTGTTTCACAAACCAAAGAAGCTCACCAATCCTTCCAACCCAAACACTTGCTGCCATTTTACCACCTAGCAAGCCACACTCCCATCATATTTTCCAGCAAAATACTAGGAGCCAAAGGTTGAAAGCAGGTATTCTGACCACAAAGAAAATTAACTCTTTTCCACTCTCTCACACATAAAAACACAGACAGACCTAATTTGCCCATTCTCCATTGAGAGACTTTTCATCATTGTGGGTACATTTCTCCAAATATGCCTACATTGACCATGAATTAGTTTTATTGTTTTTTTGCTTTGGTTAGCAGAATTTGACTGGCAGCGCTGAATGGTTATGCCTAGGTGGGTGGTGTGGGGCAAAACATGGGAATTTATTGTCCTCAGTGCTCTTCACCTTCAGCATCAATGCCAGCTCATGGATTTGGCAGGCTGTGAGAACCATACGAGGCGGACTAAGGACCACATCCTTTGTAGGGTCAGCTGGTACAGGGAGGACATGATGATCTTTTGATGTTAGCTTCATCTACACGTCCCACCCTTCCCGTGTTTCATCACCGTGCCGATATAATTCACACTATTTAATTTAACACTTTATTCAGTATAACTTCAGCAATCTGACTGCATAAAAATATACATTTTAGATCAACATCTAAACACATTTAAACATGACAATGAAACATGTCATGTGATCAGCTTTTGTTTTGCACACATTTATTTCTCATGGTTATAAGCTGGTGGTCTGGCAATTTTAGGCACAAGAGTTTTCCGGACTCTTCTGGGCATTCATAGCCTTGGCCTTAATGAGCGTGTAACCTTTGCCCTGTAGTGGATGAGCATGTGATCTCTCTGATACTCGACTGCATGTCGCTGAGCTAGGATTGATACTGGGAAGGCAAATTTGAAAAATGCTACAATTGGCCAAATGAGCTAATCCGTCATTTCCTCTATCCCCTGTTTACCCCCCGTTTATCTCCCCCACCGCAAAACTTTTCTAATTGTTTCTGAATTGGTACAAGAATACATTTGGTCACATGCCATGCACATTTTTGTGATTGATTACAGAGAGGTATTTGGAGAGGTCTGAGGCCACAGCTGAAAAATCAATGCTAGATTTTGTTTCTTGGCAGAAAAGTTCTGCAGCTTTCATCAGAAAGGCCATCCTGCTTGAGAATTGTTTTGTTTTTTCTACTTTATTAAAATGCATAAGCTGAAAAAATAGCTTAAACTTAAGCTTTTCCAAATCCTACAAAATCTGTTTTCTGGGAAAACGAGGGCTTTATAGTTAACGGGGTGATCCAGACATGCAGACTTTAATCCTTTCATGTGAGAGTGATGACTGGGATGACATTATGCCTCAGTTACAGTACCCCTAACACAGCTGGAAATGGTATAGAACGGTCAGGTGGTATAAAGGGTCAGGAATAAAGACTGTCATTCTGCATGGCAATTCTGTGAAAGTTGCCTCTTTATGTGGCTGAAGAAGTCTGTAGTTTGTTCTGTAACGTAGACATCTTCCGAATACTGACTGGACAGTGATCATAGGTTTACTCTGAAGGTTCATTAAGTATCATGTCATGGTAGAAAACCATCACTTGGCGGTTGCAGTCTTCAAGGCCTGTGTATATATATTTTAGTATCTCATGTGTTTACTATGGTCTGGATGATCTTTACTTGGAGAGAATCTCCTTCCTGTCCTTTGTGAAAATAGCCCACAAGTGTAACGGCAGCATCAGGTCAGACTACATTTGCTTTTCCACTGACAAAAACCGACAGACAACTATAATACTTATTTTACAATATAAGAAGAGCAGGCACAGTTTGTGGGGGTAGATTTTGGACAAATATGGAGCCTGCATTTCTATACAAGGCCTCAGGATGTTCCAGGCCCCCTAGGGCTGTGGTTGGGGGGTGGGGGTGACCATTTGTGGTGAACCAGAACACACCTGAGTAAACATGGCCGGATGGAACACGCCCCGTGGGAACTTTGAGGGAGAGGGGGACAGAGTTTCCATCACATGACCCCAAGCAGGCCGATCTTACACTTCCACAGACATACAGTTTCCATAAATGCATCCATAGTTTCTCAAGATTTCAATTCTAATTGTTGACAAGAGGAAAGTGACCAGGGTAGAGGCAGCATTAACGTGGACGGAATGCAAACCGCTAAACTGGGGACATTAAAACAGCAGGATGAAGAAACTCAAGAGACTCGTCATGGTGACTGGGGAATGTGAGAGTCAGCAGTGCTGGCTGGTTCCACGGCCAGGATCCACACACAGATTTGCATGTGGTAATAACTGTATATGTTGTCAGGACTTGACACATCTCTGAACTTTGGCTTCTGACTTCAGGTAGTGCAAATTTCAGACTCTTTAGTCCACTTGTCTAATTAATGATCTAACAACAAAGATCTAGATAGTGAGTCTGAATGGCATAGCCTGGTGAGTAGCAGAGGGCATTCTGGAAAACCTAGTACCCCTGTAGAAGCCCATAGAGGCAGCCAGACCATGAGTTAAAAAAATGTCCCAACTCCTATTGTTGACTTTTACCATCCTACCCAAACATTTAGTGCCCTCTGCTGAGTCACTACCCAGTGCTGAGTCTTTTGTTCTCCACCTCCACAGCCCCACTGTCCAGCCCACAATCCCACAGCACTGCAACAAGAGTACTGAGTGGAGGGAGATGATCCCTATATGTGTCAGTCCAAGAGAATACCAGCCTATGAAAAACGGACATATTCTCATGTGGAGCAATAGTGCCATCTCCTGGATATGAACAGTACACCCGTGTTCCAACAGTATTTTACACTTTTGTCTTGGGCCCTGCTCAAGATACAAAGCTCAGCAAATTCAGGATAAATGATCAGATTTCAGTCGGCTAAATAGTGTACGGTATTTTCCATTTCATGGAATACTGATCTGCAATTTAATTGATTAGTATAAGATAGGCCTTCATCGTGTTGGGCGAGTGCCAGCTAACAGACATCGTGAATTCAGTGGGAAAATGGCCAAAGGCAGTGCCGCGTGTTTCAGTGTTCCCAAAAAATCTTTTATCATAGAGGACTATGATTACATGGTGGGCAGTAGAATACAAAGAGATTTTATCTAATAAATGCAAAACTGTCAGGGCAGATAAGTCATGATAGGAACCCATGAAACTAGTTTAAATCTTATCTAAATCTGTATATTTTATTAGGACATTCATTAATAAAACACAGACCGAACATTTGTGTCTATTCGTATAGGAACAGCATATGCATGTACTATATATAAAATTGCATATTAACGATCACTTTCCTTTCTGCACTTATTTCACAGTTCCATTTTCATGGGGATTATAAGGTCATAAAAGCAAGTCCTGATAAAATATAAGACCATATTCTGATATTGTGACATTAGTAGACAATTTCAGTAATTCATGATTTCCAGTGACTGTAGATAGTTACATTGTCAGTGGCGCCAGCTGTTGCTGTTACCCACAATGCCCCAAAAAAGCAAACTTCTGTTACAGACCAGTGAAGACACCATCTGTGTCCTCAGAGCTTCAAACATGGCCGCATTTAATAATTTTATTGAGTGAAATAGTGTTATGTTGCAAATGAATTTATACAATATATGGTCTGTCATAAGCAATGTCCCGAAGATATTAAGATGCTGTACAGGCACTACTTAAAAGGAAGAATTGCAAACGGGGAGTAGGAAATGATGAACAGAGCTCTAATGATGAGGAAAGCAACTTTATTGGACAAGCACTTTCTGTAAGGGGGTGTTTCCCATTTTTATTGGTTAATTTGTTAATTACTTGTCTGAGGTAGAATGTACAAATGAATGCATGACTTTTACTTCCATTTACATGGGCACCCTTCAAATTAATATTTTTCCTCACACATTTCCATCACATATTTTCTTATAATAATGGATATCCCCCTGACCCAATCTGGATAAGCAGTTAGATAATGGATGGATGGAATATGGAAATTAAAGCAAGGTAAAAATGGAAACGGTAACTAAGCATGGAAATAAATCATAAGGTGCAAAGAAAATGTAAAGCTGTACATAAAACACACTAAATCGGAGGCTATGGTCTGTGCATTTCACACAGCCGTGCAGATTTACAGATGTTCCCTGACAGGGTGGAGCCAGATCACACTGCAGATTTACAGATGTTCCCTGACACAGGGACGGATTACGGACCGGGCCAGCGGGGCCGCTGCCCAGGGGCCCTTTTTGAATGCTTTGCAACGCTTATCAACAATGTATTTTCGTTTGTCTATTTTAGAGGGCCTACATTCTTTGATCCTCTGCCTACAAGGGCCCCTGACCCTATAGGGCCTCTGATGGAAACATGGAGGGAGGGCGTTTGGCTGCCAAGGGCCCTTGAATTGTGGTGGTTGTGGTGGTGGTGGTGGTGGTGGGGGTCGGTGCTTTCAGGGGGCCCCCGGCCCTGCTATAGGAACTTTAAAGGGAAATGGGTGCATGGGAGCCTACTTTTAGAAGGCCCTCTTAGGCCCTCCAATTATGGTCCTGGCTTCTGGCTACCAGGGCGTCCTAGGGAGGATGGGGGCTTTGGGGGCTTTTAGAGGGCCCTCTGATTATGAGGGCCCTACTAGGAGGCCCTAGGGAGGAGGGTGTAGTGTACCTTTAGAGGGCCATCTGATTACAAGGGCCCCTACCATGGGGCCCCGGGCTTCTGGGGGGAGGGGAGGGGGGCATGTTAACAGCCTTACAGAAGGCCCTCTGACTAGGGAGCGGTAGCATGGTGGGATGGAGGCGGTTAACCTGCCCGCTGAGTGGCCCCCAGACCAGTGTAGCAGTGTAAGAGTTTGACCAGTGTAATCACTCCCAGGGCTGTAGTGGAGGCTAAACGCAAGTAAACACGGTTTACCCACCTCTGAAATTTCAGAATTAGAGTTTACCCACTTCCAGGGGCGTTGCTAGAGATTTTGGGCCCCATGAAAGCATATCATATTAGGCCCCCCAGTCCAAACCAATCCAGTTATTTTCCTAATTTTTTAGGGCCCCTGTCACTCAGGGGCCCTTGGAATCGTCCTAGCTTTCCTCCCCCTTACGGCGCCCCTGCCCACTTCTCAATTGATCTAAATGCACATCATAGTATAGTTTATGCACAAAATGTGATCACAGAAGTCGTAGTTCACCCACCTCTTATTTTACCACTACACCCCTGATCACTCCGTTCTGTAAGGGGATATGGTACACAGGTGGATTCTGGCATGATGGTACGATCTGGTTGTGCAACTTTGCTACCTGTCTCTATAAACAGAGATGGGTAACCTGGTGCTAACATTAACGTGAGGTAATGGCATTAGGCTGTACTAATTATAATTTGAGATCCAACTTACTGTATAAAACCAGCCACCTTCTTTTCACTTTTTCCGAGGTAAAAAGTGGCAAAAGATAGTTTTGTCAACATCATTCTGCTTTTACAACATGGTACGCCGCACTAGTTTGGACCCACAAGTGGCATGATGACGTAGCAACTAGCCATCCCAGACAATTTTTTTTTTTTTTTTTTTTTTTTGAGGGGGCGGGGGGGCCTCGCGAACGTTTTGCCCAGGGGCCCACACAACCCATAATCCGTCCCTGCCCTGACAGGGTGGAGCCAGATCACACTGCAGATTAACAGATGTTCCCTGACAGGGTGGAGCCAGATCACACACTACAGTAACATAGTGGGAGGCATCTGAAGAGGAAAAAAGATCCTCACTAATATCTTTCTATTATTATGTGCACAAAATAAAACTACTTTCTTAAATTACTCAATAATTATGACTGTAATGTTTCGTTGTTGTTTATCCAGAAAAGCTGTAGAAAAATCTTTGGCTAAGAACAAATTGAGTACTCTTTTGTTAACTTGCATACAGCACAATGGTCAGGACATCAAAGCCAAGGCTTCAGCCCCCTTCTGTTGCTTCCTTGTCTGCTAATAAACTGCCCCATGAACTCCTCCATATCTGAGGCACTGGGTGTCACGTGGACTTTTTTCCACGGAAGTGGTGAGAGCCGTCAACATTCTGCAAAACGTACTTCATGTTAATTCTTTCTTCAAAGTGGTCACTTAATTGACCAGTTTTAAAATTTGACAGTACCAGGGCATCTGTCCATCCGTTTTCACCCATGGATGGATAGATGAAAAAGAACATCAGTACAGACCATTGTTTCTCAGCCCAGTCCATGAGGACTCCCAGACAGTCCACATTTTGGCTCCCTCCCAGTTCCCAGTCAATCAGGATCACTGAATACCTGGTTCAGGTGTGTTGGGAGCTGGGAGGGAGCCAAAATGTGGACTCTCTGGGGATCCCCGGGGACTGCATTGAGAAATTGAATTAAAATCAAGGAGATCAACAAGCTGCATGAGTTTTCACACATAGAGGACGGCATTGCTTTCCTCCAGGTAACATACCTGACGAGGTTGGCAAACCAATTTAAATAAACTGTATTCGATATATAGAAATGTACTATTGATCCATAAGAGCTAGATTGTTGATCAGTCGGCAGAGCTGACAGCCTCTGTATCCCTATTCCAGAGAACTGTCTGCAGTTATTGTCAGTCCGCAGTGCTCACTGTGGGATATGAGATATGCTGTATTTCTACAGTGAAGATGATGGAGACTAAGAGAAGGTGGTGGAAGATGGAGGCCGGAGATTGGAGCTCCTGTATTATAGCTAGATTAAACAGAATTTTTCATGATATGTACCTTCTTCTTCACTGTAGTAGTGAGGGAACTGGAGCTGAATGAGTGATGCGTCAGACAACTGGGGGAGGGTCCCATGGTGGACAGTTATTAACCTTGGGGGGGGGGGGGACACTGAGCCTGGTCAGGACCCCCCAGATCCCCCTCAATTCAAACACTGTGAATGACACAAGATAGCACCAGAGTGCAGTTAAAGCACATACAGCAAATACTGCCTTGCATGTTTAATTACTATGACAGATGTTGCGATCTCTGTCATGTGATTTTAATGAGACAAATATTCACAGTTATTAGTGGCTTCATTCTTCCAGGACTGTGGGCAACCTGGATTTTCAAAAGAACAAAAGTACTAAAAAGCAGAATATTTGATTTGTAGATGGATCTGTTGTCATGAAAATGAATCAAGATATGTTGCTGACTGTTAATAATAGAGAAGAAGGCACTAAGTACTATTCTCCAGGACATAGTACTTAGTTGGTTTGCTGTTTTGTATTACTATGGGGTAAAATCTACGTATACTGCTGTTGTTTTGGTTAAACATATTTGTACCATTCTAAATTGACATTAAATCAGGATCTACTGTAGTAGTTAGACAACTAAAATATTCCATACCTGAGGTCTCCAGCCCTAGCCCTGCACACCTTGGTTCTGATTCAGCTCAAGAAATGGTTGGTAATAAGCGGAAAAGTAGAATCAGGTGTGTTAATTGAGGGGAAACCCAAAATGTGCAGGGCTGGAGTTCTCCAGGACTGGAGTTAGAGAGCCCTGTTCTGTACTATTTAACTTGTTATTCAGTGTAACCCAGATTTCATAAATAGCTTATATTTTAAAACACAATAATCTATTTAAACTTAAGTTGAAATCTGTAAGTCATTTAACCATCTTCAATCTCGCTTTCCACACTAAAGAGGGCTGTCCCATGCATCGTATTGTGCATGTGGATGACGGTTGCTAGGGCAAACAGCTGCTGCAGCAAGTACACATAACTCACAACCTAGCTTTCAAAATTGACAGCTCCTTAAACCAATCATATCGTTAGCAGGATAATCACTAAGCTCTGATCGGCCACCATAACTGTGGGGGCGGGACTTTTACTGAGGTAGTGAGAGAGCGCTCGCGAGACACGAAGCGATTCGTTGCTGCGGCGGATCAGTCAATTTAATGGTGAGTAAAACTCACACTGTCTCTTTTTTATTAGCCGTTTCGCCTTATGTGTTTCTGGGGCAATACACAATGATACGCCCTATACAACCGCTGTCAGTTCCGTGGGAAGCTGAAATTGGACAACGCTGAAATCGTGTTCACACAGGCCTTAGGGAGCATCTTCCACAGCTTGCGAAGACCGGCTAGCTAGGGTATGGCTTTGAGTACAAACATAGACACGTCTCCCTACGAGTTATGTAACGCGATAAGTAGTTAGGGGGCTGGAAAAGTGTAAAATGACATAGCATGGCAACACCAAGGCGCGCAGCCGAAACAGTGTAGCGTTGAAGTGTTAATGTCATTATTTGCACGTCGTAAATTATAAATCTTGTATATGGAGTTCCCCGTTAGTGGCACGGTTGGAGGCTGGGTGTGTTTTATGGTTGCCCCGGTTCTCCGGCCTTTGTGGGACGGTATGAATGAGACCTCGATGTTTTCACTGCGGTCGAGGTCTAATCGCGCCTTTTCGTCCCGGGTCAGTAATTTTCTTATGGCTGTGGTGCGGTCGATTTGCCCATAATTGATCTGAATCTGATTTTATGTTATGCCCGGTTACAAAAGACTGTGCCCGGCCGGTCCTGCCCTACGATGAGGGTGCCAGGTAACCATAGCGACCAGCAGCATGGGATGCCAGGTGTGAAAGTGGCGGGGTGATGTACAGTGTTTAATGGAATCGATGACGGTAAGCTTTGCAGGAAATGCTGTGTATCACCATCTGTTTACCACTCTGCTGCTTGCCACCTTCATGTAGGCCTTCCTGTAAGACAAACTTGTACCAGAATAGTATTGTTTGAGTATTGTGCTTATCACACAGGAATTAAATTCAGATCAGTTGTCATATTTGTTTGCAACCACCCCTTCACACTAGTGCAGTGTTCTTACCCATATCCAGTGCAACAAACTCCCAATATATCATGCCAAGGCTCCTGATTTGAGTTATAGTAGTTTGAACCGTTTGTCTTGACATTGTGTAATGGAGGGCATGCAGTGAAGCAGTAAAGATAGGATCCAGCCCAACAAGCAGCCTGCTTTTGTTAGGAAATTTGAGCCAGGCATAAAACTGCAGGTTGTGACTGGTAAATGAGTGTCCTTGATCCACAAGAATGATATATTATGCTAACAGTCTGTAGCAGAGTATCTTAGTCCTTGTGGATCTTGGTGGAGAGAGCTGGTCGATGGATTGGTGGCTGGGCATGTTTCTGCTGCCTGCAGTGATAATTCACTGTCAGGTTCTTTGCTTATGTCTGTTTTTCCTTTTTTTAATCCTCCCTATGTCTGGCATCTTGCCGGCGCTGGAAGCTGTCATAGTAGTTGGAAAAGCAGGCTGCTTGCTCACCCTCATGCTGTGCAGGCCCAGTCCTCCATTTAATGTTTTTAATATTGGTTTACCAGCCCTTCCACCTGGCATTGGGTCCCATGCTGTTTCCGAGGGTACAGAGAAATCCTTTAAGGTCATAACAAGTGGCTGTGAATATTAGTTACATGGTGCTCAAGGGAGCAATACCTTTTTGATGATGGAATATCAAAAGTATCGATACTGAAGAATCATGGGGTGAAGATACAAATACAAATAACATCAATTTTTCCTAAACCCTTATGCCACCTTTGTCTTCACTTTAAATCAAGGAAGAAAAAACAATAATCAAGTGCAGTTTGTAAATATCATGTATTTACTGATGCTTACTTACTGTATCTTTGAGTTCTGCTTCCTCTTCTAAACCCAGTTAGGTGATCATCAACCATGGCGGCACCATTAACGATGGCTCCCTCTTTCTTTCCTCAGCTCCAGCATGCAGAGACGTGTGTTTCTGAGCCATGGATAAATATGAGCGCGTGACCAAGATTGGGGAGGGCTCCTTTGGAAAGGCCATCCTGGTCAAGTCCAAGGATGATGGAAAGCAGTACGTCATCAAGGAGATTGGCATCTCCAGGGTAAGCCAATCGGAGACCTTCTAAGCGGTCAGGCACTTTATAATGGTGACAGTACTAGTTTTGAAGCATTTTTAGTTACGGTTAAACTTGTATGGGAATTCAGTGAATGTGTATTTGAAGCTTCAGTGCATGCGGAAACTGTGTTGTGCGTTAAAAGCTTTATGTGCAGTAAATTACGGTGGCTGTTTCAGTGGCAGTCTTGCTCTCCCCTTTACTGATGGCAGATGTCTAATAAGGAGAGGCATGAATCTCGTAAAGAGGTGGCCGTCCTCGCCAACATGAGCCATCCCAACATCGTCAAGTACAGAGAGTCCTTTGAAGGTTTGTAGCACCATGGGGTTCAGACAGCTACTGAGCTAATGATTTCGTTGTTGAACCATATAATGCTTGCTGCTTTCTCTACTCTACTCTACTGTCTTCTGGCATTCTTTTTTTCCCTCTCCCCTTTTCCCTGTTTCACGCACTGTTTTGTGTAAATGATCCCATAATTGATTGATACACACTCTTGTCTTGTACCTTTAGTGACTGTGTTGTGAAAGGTGCTATATAAAAAATTATTAGAATTAAATATGGTTAGTCGCATAGCTAAAATCACTACCCTGTCAGAAAAAAAGAGTACCAATTTGTACATTTGCATATCCCTGGGACTGCACCCTCAAGGATCTGCCAGTTGTACCCTATAGCTGTAGGTAAATGTACCTTTTAAGGTACAGAAATTATCTATGAGGAACATCCTTGTACCATTGGGGGCACATTAATGTTGTTTGTACCTTGGGGATGTTCCTTTTATTAAACTAAAAGTTACATTTACCTACAGCTGGGGTACAATTGGCAAACCCTTACAAGGAAAGGTTCAAATTGGTACTCTCTTCTTCTGGCAGTGTATGTGTCCATCATACAGCTGTACACGGTGTTGTAATGGTGCGTAGGCTAAAATAAAGATGTCTGGTAACAGTATTTTCTATAGTTATTTTTATCAGTGATAAAATGCGTGTGCCAGAGGTGAAAACATAGGTGGTGTAATAACATTTTAAGATACATAGGGCATAGACTGCGCAGTAGTAAGACAGACTGCGTTGCTGCAGAGGGTGGCTGCCTGTACATCGTAATGGACTACTGCGAGGGTGGAGACCTCTTCAAGAGGATCAACGCTCAGAAGGGTGCGCTCTTCCCGGAGACCCAGGTGAGGCCCTTAGACCAGTGTTTCCTAATCCGCTTCTTGGGGACCCTACCAGGAGCTGGAAGGGAGCAAAAACACGGACCAACTGTCAGTCCCTGAGGACCGGGTTTGGAAACACCGCCTTACACCCCGATCTGGAAGATACTACCTTGCTGTATCATAAGCTGTGTGCGAAGTGTAGAGCCTCGGGGCTGTATCAAAGCACAGCAAAGACGACGGAACGAAGGGTTATAATTCACATCAGGGTAGAGATTTCAGTGAGTCTCACAGGGCGCCTGTGGAGTAAGAGGGTATGAGAGTTTAATGTTTTTTACAGTCATTGTATAAGTTAAGTTATTGCCTTGCAAATTCAGTCGTTCCTAAATAAATAAAAATAGAATCATGTAGAAAATCCATCTATCCATCCATTTTCTGAAAAAATACATAGATATACATAAATAAAATAAAGAAAACAAAAGCTTGTAACATCGTTTGTGAGGTACATGTATTAAGGATCATTTTGCCTAATAAAAGATTAATCCTTTGTAGCATCCTTACTGGGGTCTGTACATTAGGAGTCGTTCCAGTTGATAAATTGTTAATCTGTTATCCTTACTGAGGTATGGTCTTTTTGAATCATTTATTTCATAAAACGTTAATCGTGTTTAAGCTCATGGTGCCTGTTATGCCGTTCCATGGATCCATATGTCTGCAAGAGTTGTGCTTTAGAAGTTACACTTTAAAATGTTTGCATGTTAATTCCAGTAACTTGCCACCTGGCAAGGCCTCCTTTTGTAAAATATGTTAGTCTCGTTGGGATTAAGCAGTAAACACAGCCTCTCTCTCCTGGGTGTCAGATCCTGGATTGGTTTGTGCAGATCTGCCTGGCCCTGAAGCATGTTCATGACCGAAAAATCTTACACAGGGACATAAAATCTCAGGTAAGGCGAAGCACTTCAATGCACTGGGAAATTATGTGTGATATGTGCAGGTTTGCATGGTGTTCATTCACACTGTAATCATTTTGGCTCAGAACATATTTCTGGCGAAAGATGGAACTGTGCAGCTTGGGGATTTTGGGATTGCCCGAGTTCTCAACAGGTAGGTCTTTCGTACAAAATCCATAGCTTCCTTAACAAATACGGACAATGATTCTGACATCTGCTCATTGATTAACACGGTGTTGATATTTAGCCAGAGCACATATACTGTAAACCTTCAGATGTTTGTCCTTTTTGTTTATGTTAAAAACCTGAAGGATATCACTGCTGTTTGTAACTGATGGGGCTTTGAAACTGAGTGAACTGAGTGATAAAAACCTGTAACGTTTTACCTTGTTGGGGACATTTTTTCAGTCTCCACAAGGATAACTCAATTGTGAAAGACAAATAAAATGCCAAAAGTCTTGTGTTTTGTTTGATTACTTTTGATTAAGGTTAGGGCTGGGTAGGGGATAAGGTTGTCATTGCTGGGATTAGGGTTTTGTCCATAGAAATGAATGGATGGTCCCCACAAAGACAGGGATGCAAATGTATGTGTGTGTGTACAAATTTTCCTCTCCAGCACAGTGGAGTTGGCGAGGACATGCATAGGAACACCATACTACCTGTCCCCTGAGATCTGTGAGAACAAGCCCTACAATAACAAGAGGTAAGGCTGGAGCTTTCCACAGGGGGGTTGTGTCCTGGGGGGGTGCAAAAAGCTGTTGATGCAACAGCAGCATAACTGATGATATCGTCATCGATTTTTAAGAAATCACTGCAATTGTTATTGTGTATTTCAGGCCAGTTGGGCTTCCCTAAATCATTTTGAAATGTAAAGTTTATGGTGTGGATTTTCTTGTCATTTTCTGTAGGTTCAAATATTAATTTGAAACATTAACAAAAACTCCTCTAAAAAGAATAGCTGTGTGTTTGGTTTTAAGTTTGTTATGAAAATGCACACAGGCATTGTAACAGTCTCAGTAATATACAGCTAGCCCTCCTGTGAGCCCCTTTGCGGTGATGATGGAACATAGTGCGGTAATGTGATGATGTAATCCCTATTATGAGGCAGAAAGCCTGTATCGATTGTTTCCTCTTTCCTGTATAATTGAATTGCATCCCATTCGTTTCTTCCCCCTTTATTCGTTTATGTTCAGAACTATATCTATTCGTCCAGCTAAATACTTTAATAAGGAATTACGAGTTACAGGTGGAACAGTAGCTCAGTGGATGCTTGTTTTCTCCATATCAGTTACTACCAGCAGCTCGAGTTTCCTCTCATTTCCTCTAATTGGTATCACTAAATTGGCCCTAGCGTGTGATTGTATGTGTGTGAGTGTGAGCATGTCTGTGCCTGGCGGTGGACTGGCATCCAATCTAGGGTCTTACCCTTGTGGCCCCTGTAAGTTAGAAGATATGTGGATTACAGGTTACCATGACAATGATTCAGTTGCTGGAACCACATGACCACCTATTGCTTGAATGCCATCAGCTTCTGTGAAGTAGCTTCCAAACTCAGTCATACTGCTAAATAACCATCTGTGTTATTACTCCTATCCTGTATGTATGGCTGAATATTTTTGTTGAAATGGCTCCGTGTTCGATCCCCAGACCTTTAAGTCTGACTCTCCTGTGTTCCTGCCTTTATTTGGGTCTTTGTGCCACCTGGGTTCTAGATGAAATGTGTGTCTGATGCAGGCCCTGGAGTGGGAGAGGAGATGCCCCACCCTACCTCTGCTTAGTGCTTACTGCCTGCTTTTTGTCTCTCCCAGTGACATCTGGGCTCTGGGCTGTGTGCTTTATGAGATGTGCACGCTAAAGCATGCTGTAAGTATGCCCTTTGTACGCTCTGTTTGTTTTGTGTGTGTGTGTGTGTGTGTGTGTGTGTGTGTTAAATGATGATGCCTTAAAGCCCTGACTGTCCTCTTTAAGGAACAACAGCACAACAGTGGCATTTATAGTATGACAGATATGAACAAAAATATAATATCCTCTACAGAGGACAAAAATGCTGGATTATGGAGAGTGTGAAGGGATTTTTAAGTGCTGATCCCAGAACAGTGTGGGTCCCAATGTGTATGAGGGTGATGGGTGGTCTGGAGTGGTTCTCCATCGCTGTATGTGAGTCTCCAGTTACATATGGGTGTGTCGTGTGTCCCCCCCCCCCCCCCCACACACACACACACACCCCTACAGTTTGAAGCTGGAAACATGAAGAATTTGGTGCTGAAGATCATCCGGGGCTCATACCCACCCGTGTCGGTGAGCTACTCGCACGAGCTGCGCGGCCTGGTGGCCCAGCTGTTCAGGCGCAGCCCCCGGGAGCGGCCCTCCGTCACCGCCATCCTGGAGAAGCCTTTCCTGTCCCAGAGGATCCACAAGTTCCTCCCCCCGCAGGTACCACTGCTGCCGGGTTCCTGGCCTGCCCGGAGCATGGCGCTGGCCGACGTGAGGATAACCCTCCCCCCTCTGCTTTGCCTTCCAGCTCCTCGCTCAGGAATTCAGCCATACCTGCCTTAAGCAGCCTAAGGCTGCCGTAGCACCTGTGCCAGGTGAGCGGGCTGAGCGCTGGGTACAGGCTCCGCCGCACGCTGAGGCCGACAGACCAGTGTCCTCATAGTTCCGATTATATTTATTTTTAAATGTTTGATTTTACTTCCATTTCGGAACGACACCCACACTGACAGACACATGTACTTCATACTCTGTCAAACAGGCACCTTCTAAGGCTTAGTTTCTAATCCACCTCTGATGCTGGTAACACTTTAGTTTAATGTCTACTCCTTATCTATTAATAAATTGTTACAAATAAGTTGACTTTTTATATATATAAAAATATGTATAGTATGTATAAATATTTAATATAATAAAATAGTGTGTGTGTGTGTGTGTGTGTGTGTGTGTGTGTGTATATATATATACATATATACACACACACACACACACGTATATAGTTAGTCATTAACAAACCAATTTAGAAATGTATTTATGTTGCTGATATCTTGGTATGTACAAAATAGCCTATAAAAGACTTGTATATAAATATAAAGCATTGGGTTAGTATGCATACTGAGAAATTAGTTATAATTGAGCATTTACAAACTCTTTAGTGAAAGGTTTGTGAAACAGGAGTGAGAGATCTTTGTACTACATTTCCTTAAACTTAAGGTCTGCATCTTCAGGGAACACCATAAACTGAAGTGTCACACAGATGTTTAATGCAAATCAATGGAATCTCTCTCTCTCCCACTCTTGTCTTCCTTCACTGGCTGCCCCCCAGCCAAACGTCCACCTCCAAGCCCATCTATTGTCGCCCCAGCTCATAAGATCACCAAACCAGCCGCCAAGTATGGAGTGCCTTTAACTGGCCGGAAGCCCTCCGACGCTGGCAGGAAGTGCATCGACCGCAAACCGGCTGTCAAGCACAAGCCGGTCAGTGTGGACTCCAAATAATGATTTATGAAAAAGACCCTAACTTCACTCATCTCTCCTGTATGTCCCTAGGTGCCACAGTGGTTAAGGAGAATATCTTTTTTTGCCACGCATTTTTAAACAGATGAACCTTTTATTACATCAGGTATACAGTAGAATGACATTTACATAGTGGTTAAGGAAAGTTTACTGTGAGGCTTAGGCTACACACAAAGCAAGGACAAAAGTATTGGGACAGGTCAGGTCAGGTTGGGAAGCATGCATTGGTACAGCGCGTTGCTGCACCCACCACATGACGAAATACCTTCGTATCCCTGATAGTGATATTTCCCCCACGCCCCCCCAAGCCGACATAAGTCCAGTCCCAACCTCTGGAATTGGCCATCTAACTGCCGCAGCCAGGTGTAGTGTGGGTATCCCGTTGGCCTGGTCCAACCACTTGGGTCCTCAGCAATGAGGATCCTACGAGCCGGATCACCTGGCCACTGTGCTGTAACTGACGCTGCCTCACAATGCAGGTAATGTGCCTCATTCAGGACTCCTTAAGCAACCACTCGTTCGACACAAAGTCAAATCAGCAGTACCCAAGGATTCTCCAAAGAGAGACAATACCAAAGGAGTCCAGTCTTCATCTCAGGCCACTGAGTAGCAGCCGTACAGCAAGATAGGGAGCACCAAGACTTTAAAGAACGCAGAGGTTCTGGGAGGAACACAGAGGTTCTGCCTCCACTCTGCCCAGTACCTTACAATACCATTGTAAAGGCAAGTACAGGGAGGTCTTGCAAAATCTCAGGATGTCGAATGCTTTACAAATATTGACAAAGGCTGCAAAGATACTCTGCCACTTATTTGCATTTGCACTCGATGGGAACCCTCAGTACCAGGATACCAGGATGCACTCCATGCTAGACCTCTTGGGCGCAAAACCAGATACTGCTCCAGATGCTGGTAGGCAAGCAAGTGATCACGGATCCTGCTGAGGATGACCCTAGCAAGGACCTTCCCCAGCACTGAGAGCAGTGTTATCCCCCTGTAGTTGCTGCAATCCAGGTGATCACCTTCCCTTTTCAGACATTTTCAACAAGTCCCATTTTCCAGTCAGTTGAGATGATGCCCATCTCCCAAATGGAAGCAAAGATAGCCTGCAATGCCAGAAGGACAGCCTTACCTCCAGCCTGTAGAAGTTCACCCTGAATACCACAGGTCCTTGAGGCCTTCCCTACCCTCAGCTGTCTCACCACCTGTGCAATCTGTCAGACTAGGTGGTTTACAGCTAATCGGAGGATCAGACTAGTGAGTTTGGTGTGGAAGAACTTGACTGGTCTGTACAGAGCCCTGACCTCAATCTCACTGAACTTAAACTTAAACGGAGATTGCAAGCCAGACCTCACAGATTGCAACATCAATGCCTGACCTCACAAATACTTTTCTGAATGAATGGGCAAAAATTCCCACTGACTCCAAAATCTTGTGGAAATCCTTCCCAGAATAGTGGCAGCTGTTACAGCTTCAAAGGGGAGACTAACTCCATTTTGATGCCCATGGATTTAGAATGAGATGTCAGCATTTCACAAGCATTTGTGACAATAATGTGTTCACCATTCTTGTAAAATGATCTAAAGTGACTATTGACTGAGCATGCGTTTTTGGTTGGTGGCAGGGGTTGGACAAGTCGTGTGTTTCTTTTCTAATTTTTTATCCTAATATTTAAAAGTTTTAATATCATAATTTTTTTAGATATAGCCCAGCTCTAGTGCCAAGACCCTTATTATAAATCCAGCTCCTTGGTCTGTCTGCATTCACTTCTGGAGGTGACTGGAACCTGTAACCTGTAACAGTCGCCCTGGAGTGAAAATGAACTGTTTGGCACCAGGGACAAAAGCCAAAAGCTTGATATTCCCAATGGATAACTTCTGCAGAACTTCTGTTTCCAAGCAGCAACATGGAACAGATAACATGTAGAGGGTACTGTTATAGAGACATGGAGCACTCAGCCATTCAGGGCTCCTATCTGTGCATGTGACCCATACATCAGTCACCTCAGGGTGTCCTCCACCCTGCCCCACGTCCCTCAGTTGTATAGCAGGGCCACCCCCTCACAGCCTGGCCCTACCTCCACCACCCCCATTCTATTTCCACTACCCTCTGACCCAGAGTTTCATATCTTACCTAGGCCCCCCTGCCGAGCCCCCAGAGGAAAGCCAGTCGTGTGGAGGAAGAGAGGCGAAAGCTGGAGGTACAGCTGTGAGGGCCCCCCACCCCCTCGTTAACTTCCTGACCACAAACTGCCCCTAATACTGCCCCCCCCCCCCCCCCAACTCATGTAGTGTGTAGTCTGGGAGACCACACCCACCAAGAAACAACCCAGGCATTCTTGTCATCTGTCTTGGCCAACGTGGTGACAGTTGCATGATATGTGCTCCCCCTGCAGGAGGGGGTGCGCAAGAGGCAGATGGACCTGATGGAGAAGGACAGGAAGCAGAGAGAGCAGGTCAGCACACCTGGGTCAAAGTGGAATCCATCGCTGATTATCACTCCCTAGGTGTTAGGTTTACAGGTTATTATCTCCTGCTGGTGGGTTTAGGTATTACATGTGTGAATATCTCTGAATTGTGAAGCTGTTTAGGAGCCCCTTACTCTAAAAGGTTTTACAGATTAACCAGGTTTATATCGCTTCACTGGTAAAGGTCTTACAGATTAACCAGGTTAATATCACCTCACTGTAAATGGGTTTACGGAATAGCTTAAATGTATGGATGTCCAAATATACGTTCTTCCTGTTATTTCGATCACAAATTTATTTTTTTGTTTTTTGTAATGTGATGACTTGGATGACTGCCGGATTGCCTGCTTTACAGTACGTGCTACAGCATCAGCATGCAGGGCGATGCTGTCAAATAAACTAGCTATTTTAACACTATCATAAAGGTGAATTATCAATCTTACTGAAAATGTTTTGTTTCTTCATTACTTTTAATTTTGTTCCCTCGATTATGGATCAAAAGTTACAATTCTTTAATAGCTTAGCATTATCTCATTGTAATTTTCCCTTTTTTTGGAAAATAAATTAAAACCTTTAGTTCTCCTCTTTTTGTCAAGTGACAAACACTAATATGATAACTGTCTAGCACTGATGGACATGCTACTGTTTCTGTTTGTGACAGTCCATGAAATTTAATGTGTTGGTCCATGATGTATAACCAACTAACTAAACCCGTTGCGAGATCAAGCGGGGAAATAAGTCATGATTCAATAAGATCTCAAGATAATGGGAAGGAAAAAAATAATGATAATGCATGTCCTCTCTGGACTTCCCTACAAACGTTTGCTAATAGTGTGGATTATTTTCTGGTTGGGTTCACTTAATTACAGACTAGTAGCGTCATTTTAAAATTAGTGGTTTTTCCAAAAAAAAAAAAAGGTGGGATTTGTCAATAAGCAAAGTAACTGACAGAATTTTGTCTTGGATTATTTCAGGATGCATGCTACAGAGCTGTATTGAATTAGATTCAGTGAACAACTAGCTAGTAAAATTTGATGTATTACCAGACATATTTTTCTTCTTTGAATTGTCTGCCCATTTTCTTGTGTGGGAACATTGGAATAATACGATAATCCAGTTTTTTTTCTGTCTCCAGATGTTAATGCTGAAGTCGGGACAATTGAAAAGATATGAGAGAGAAAAGGTGAGTTGAGATCTATCCCCCGCTGGGTGTTAGCCTTTAATTCTGTGCTGCTATTTATCTTTCTGCTCCCGCAGTCATTGGTCATTATGCCTCATTGATTTGTGCTCCTTCACTGTGTGACCCTCTTGTACATCTCCTGTCCAAGCTGAACCGGATCAACCAGGCCCGGGAACGAGGCTGGTGTCACGCCCTTGGCTCCAGTGGTGCCAGCCCAGAGAGGAAGGTGAGCTGCTGTTTGTCTTTGCCTCCAAGCAGATGCCCATGACGGCGTTTTCATCTCTTCCATGATCGCCGGCCTTTATCATCCTCGTTTATATCCAACAAAATAGTTTTTTTACTGAAGGAGTAAGGACACTCGCCCTTCTTAAGATTGGTACCCACAACCTTCAGGTTCTGAGTCTCTGTGCTTAGGCTCCAGTCCTCCTTATAGTGTGAGGTCATTACTATCCGCTGCTTATTAGAAAGCTCCAAGTGTTGGGACCTGCTTACTCCTGCATAGAACACGTTTTGAAAATGCTTCCTGTTAATTAATCATGTTATTTCTGTTTCCAACTCGACCTTCTCAAAGTAATTAATCTCCTGTAGTCTAAAAATAGTTCTTACTTTGGAGGTTTCCTGCTACCAGCCTGGCCTTCATGCATGCTGGAATAACAGCTCACCCATTACTAATTTTAGGAATACTGTGCTGTATAGACATTGCAGCTGTTTGTCTTATGAGCTACTTAGTGTGGAAAAACAACTGCAGTATTTCAGCATGTATGGATGTCCAAATATACGTTCTTCCTGTTATTTCGATCACAAATTTATTTTTTTGTTTTTTGTAATGTGATGACTTGGATGACTGCCGGATTGCCTGCTTTACTGTACTAAACCCGTTGCGAGATCAAGCGGGGAAATAAGTCATGATTCAATAAGATCTCAAGATAATGGGAAGGAAAAAAATAATGATAATGCATGTCCTCTCTGGACTTCCCTACAAACGTTTGCTAATAGTGTGGATTATTTTCTGGTTGGGTTCACTTAATTACAGACTAGTAGCGTCATTTTAAAATTACTACATCATGATCCATATGACCTGTTGTACCTTTGGATACGCAGTTTTAAAAATGAAACTTCAAAAAGGTCTCATGCTGAGTGCAGGTTGCCTTCATGGAATCTCCATGGAAACGCTATGGTTACGGTGTGACACTGCAGTGAGATTGACACGGTTTTGGCGAACGCAGGCAGCTCCGACTGAAAGCGAAGGTGTTGTTTGAAATGTTAATGATGTTCTGATGGGACACACACACACATCCCATCTGCTTTCCATTCCCGCCTTTTCATGTAAAAAATTGAGTTAAAAATAAACCTGTCTCCGCCACCGTGCTTCCTCTCCTCAGTTTTCCGGGGGCGGTGGTAGGATAGCAGGTCCCCGTGGAAACAGAGCTCATCTTGACCAAAACTACGCAGCTCTGGACCTGGTGTCCAAACCTCTGGCCAGTGAGGTTGCCAAGGAAAGCGGGGACAGTGCACTCAGGTGAGCCACTTGTCCCTGTCTTGTGCTTCTGTGTATTACGTCCTGTTGTTTTAGTCCAATGTGCCACACTAACTACAGCTAATTTGAATGAAATCGGACATTGTTCCTTCATGTCTGAAAGGGGCGTGGCAGCAGTTGCTGGGCCAGTATTGGCCAACGGCCCTGTCCGTCTTCTGCATCACAACATAGTAAACGGGGAGCTGGGGAGGCTGGACCTGGCGACCAGGCACGCCAGTGCCAGCAGGTTAGTGGGTGGGTCACTGTGCCGGTGGGCGGGTCATACTGCTGTGACGTGTAGGCGCATTGTGTTAAAGTCCCTCCTCACCCCTTCTCCAGACAACGGGGTCAGGTCACCTCGGAGAGGACCAAGCAGGTGCAGGAGTTCTGGCAGCGCAAGAAGGAGGCCATGCTGAACAAGGCGCGTGCAGAAGGACAGCTGGTAGGGGACCGGCCCTCATCTCCCTCCTCATCTCCCTCCTCATCTCCCTCCTCATCTTCCCTCCCCATGCCCATGTTTGTT